>NC_139007.1:63803275-65086624 GCF_964374135.1 Grampus griseus
TTAGAAAACCTAAATGTTCAAAAATAGGGAAATGGTTGAATTATGGTACATACATGGGATGGAATATTATGTTTTCACTAACAATTACAATTTAAAAAACATGAGGAAATGTTCATGATAATAGTAGATTATTGTGACCACCTAGAGGGGTGGGATAGGGAGGGTGGGAGGGAGATGCAAGAGGGAGGAGATATGGGGATATATGTATATGTACAGCTGATTCACTTTGTTAAGAAGCAGAAACTAACACACCACTGTAAAGCAACTATACTCCAATAAAGATGTTAAAAAATAAAAATAAATAAGTCATTGTGCTAATACAAAAAAAAATTTTTTTTTTAAGTAGATTAGGGGGCTTCCCTGGTGGCGCAGTGGTTGAGAGTCCGCCTGCCGATGCAGGGGACATGGGTTCGTGCCCCGATCCGGGAGGATCCCACGTGCCGTGGAGCAGCTGGGCCCGTGAGCCATGGCCGCTGAGCCTGCGCGTCTGGAGCCTGTGCTCCGCAACGGGAGAGGCCACAACAGTGAGAGGCCCACGTACCGCAAAAAAAAAAAAAAAAGAAAAAAAAGAAAGTAGATTAAAAAAACAGAATATCAAACTATAACAGTCTATACATAAATGCATATGCACATATAAATCTCAACTACCCTTCAGGATCTAAATTAATATTAGAAAAAAGGCAAAACATAACAGAATACACCAATTCCATATGGCAGGTTGCTGTACTTTCCAAATTCTCAGCATTAGCAAATATTGCTTATATAATGAAACAAACATTTTTATAGATGACTATCTCATTTAATAATCAGGACTAAACAAAACATTATTGTATATCATATGCATATCGATATGCATATCTAGGAGAGGATTCTAATGTCTGGCATCACAAACAGCAAGGCCAATTTGAGTTGCTCTATGGAGTTGATGACTTACAGCTTTACCGTCACACTTTGGAACACTACACCCTACACCAGTTAGGTTAACTCCCCATTTCAATATTTTAATTTACCCTGAGTAGCCCAAGAAGAACCATTCACTATATAACTCAAAATACTGATTTTGGATTATTCTGAAATATTTTGAAATATTATTTTGAACCACTTACATTTAAATTACTTATTTCTGTGTAATTAAAGCACGTTCCTCCATTCTTTTTCCACAGTAGCCACTGGCCAAGACTAGAAGGCATCTGAAGCCTCGCTGATTAGCAGAAACTGTTACTGCAAAAACTGAATTAGTCCATATAATTGGGTGCTTAGTAAATATTTATGGGATAAATGGATGCTGAAAAAACACAACATTTTTATCCAGCACAGTTTTGAGAAGAAAACATCAGACATGTCATTACAAAACTCAACCACTTCCAGTCATCCCACATCAGCCTCAGAGAGGCACTATCAGAATTCTAATGATAAAACACAGTTGTCTCTCAAGGCTGCAACTTCAAAAAAAACAGTGTTCAATACTGAAATCATCTGAAGAAGCTCCACTGCCTGTACACATAAGAATATTCTGTTCATAATGTGACTGAATAAAGTTAGCGTCCAAGGGTAATGGTTTCTACCTCCCTCCCATCAGCCCTGCCCAGACGCTACTACAGTGTGGGACAACTGATGGGATAGCAAGGAATCTTCACCCTAATCATTTCAATGAAGGCCAAATCCCATTATGACTTAAAAGCATCAGATATGTTTGTTGCACAATAATTTTTATATCAATATTACACTGAATTTTAAAAAAGCAATTGACAGATTTTTTTTTTTTTAAATGCACAGATTTAGTTGTGGAAGCATCTGTGGTAATAGGATTTCCTTCTAGCCTTCTAGGAAGCCTCAAACCTTAATAAGCAAACAGATAGGATTTACAAATTTATTTCTATGAAAACAGGCTTCATAAAAAAGTGCTGCAGTCTGGAGAAATAACGACCACACTCTTCAATTATGTATTTTTCAGATTTTTTTTAACAGAACACAATCAATTTCTCCTGAAGAAAAAAAACCAAAACTTCTACTAAAAGATTCGACACTGTAGGGACTTCCCTGGTGGTTCAGTAGTTAAGAATCCGCCTGCTAATGCAGGGGACACGGGTTCCAGCCCTGGTCTGGGAAGATCCCACATGTCGTGGGGCAACTAAGCCCGTGTGCCACAACTACTAAGCCTGCGCTCTAGAGCCTGCGAGCCACAACTACTGAGCCCACATGCCCCAACTACTGAAGCCCATGTGCCTAGAGCCCGTGTTTCTGCAACAAGAGAAGTCACTGCAATGAGAAGCCAGCGCACCACAACGAAGAGCAGCCCCCGCTCGCCACAACTAGAGAAAGCCTGTGCACAGCAAGGAAGACCCAAAGCAGCCAAAAATAAATAAATTTTTTTAAAAAAACAAGATTCTATACTGTAAAACCTTATAAACTATATATGTTGATTATTCGTTTCAAAGCCATCTTTGAAAGAAATAATTATATCCTTGGATGAATAGCTAAATGTGTTTTTTCAGTATGCTGAAAAGGAAACAACTAATTCTGAAGTTATACAGTTTCCACTTTTACAATCAATTTCATCTCCGCCATGTGGCTGACAGCAATTTGTAAATGATTTAATATTTGTCAATCTGGGTAAATATGCTTGAGCTAAGAAATGTGTTATGCTTATCTTAACCTGATTCATTATTTTATTCTCAACGAGAAAAGTATATTTACTGTAAAGGAGGCAAAAAAAGTTAAGTCCTAATTGAATCCACATCAAAAAAAAAAACAACCAAAAAAAACCCACTTCCTATTTAAATGGATTGAAAGCCTTAAGCATTCAACTAACTTGAGAAAATGAAACTTGGTTACACTATTCCTGGATACATTTGCATCTTTCCTCAGAAAGCCCTGATAGGCCCTTTCATTGCACTAATTTCCAGCCCTTTGCTGCCTTCTCGGTCACTATGGATCAAGCTGAATATTAATGAGTAAAAGCAGCCAGAATACGGGGAGCTCAGCCAAGAACACTAGGACAGACAAGAAAAGAGCTCACTATGTTCAAGAAAACATCTTTTAAGAGTTCTGGGCTCCCAGAAGTCAGGCCAAAACAGAGAGAAACTGCCTTTGGAGGAGGATAAATAAGTCTGAGCTTTGCCCATAGGGGATGGTAAAAGACTTTTCTTCTCCTTTTGTACCGTCTGTTTTAATAAAGTTAAATCTGGGTTACAGCAGATTCGTGCTCACGTCAGGATTACTTGATTTGTCTGGAGAGGAAATACAGCAAAATGCACAGTGTGTCATTAGGAACTGAAAGGAAATTTAGTATTTTTTAATGGCCATCTGGAAACTCTGTCAAATTACTCCTTCTCTCCATCTACTCCTGGGAGCAATTAAGGATATTCCTTGAAACTATCTTCAGGATAAAAAGCATTATCTAAAAACTTGAGAATTTGGGACAAACATATTTTATTCACCACAAAATAAGTAATTGCCACATAGTAAATTTACTCATTAACTGCTTAAAACATCAATGTTTACAACCTTCTTATCTTTATATACAAACTAATGTTTTTTCATTTTAGCTACCTTTTTTTGAAGAAACTTAGCTTTTCTTCCAGAACGCTATATACTTCATCACGTATCCCTGAGGGAGCACTAGCAACGCTTCAAAGCTGCCATCAGTAAGACACTGTATTACAGACTATATTCTCACGGAGATCCGCCAACAGCCCTATCCTTGAACATTTTGTGTCATGAGGCAAATTTTCCCCTTCTTATCGTCCACAGGTGTTAATGTCTATATCAAGGTTTTATTGTCTATATCAAGTATCTATATCAAGTATCTATAAGTTGTGGGTGTGTAAGTGTGTGTTTTACTATCTTGTACCATCTTAGTGCTCATCTGGTCCACACCCTCTGTTATACAGAAAAGGAAATTCTCAGGCCCAAAAGTTCCTTTACAATACAAAGTGGCATAGCTGATAAGTGAAAGGAACCTAGTACTCTGACTATTAGGCTAGAGCAACCGAACTTATTCTATCATTTCCTAGTAATTCTTTGTATTTTAATAGCACCTATCAAAATGCCTTGGATGTAATAGGTATGTTAAAAATATTTACTGGTTAATAAAACCAAGTCACCCTCAATCCTGGGCCCATTCAAGCTCATGGGCTGATACATTATCGGACTGAACTCTCCAAACATATACAAACCATCAGCTTTGCTGACAACAACAATGTTTATAACTGGTAAGCAATGTTTCCAAAATATTGTAGACCTGTCCTAAAGTAGAATTGAAAAATAAAAGAAAATTAAAACAGTTCCCCATCTATCCCAAAACCAATCTCAGCTGATGACCATTCCTGCCCCTCTAATTTCAAAGAAAATAGAGGCAGTCAGGAGAACACTGTCTGCTTCCAATGGCATTACCCAGACCACCCATCACCACCTGCCCCCAAATACTTGTAGCCCATCCTTCCTCCACCCATAAAGAATTAAGTGGCCTTCAAAACTATAATTCAAAAAGATACATGCACCCCTATGTACACAGCAGCACCATTCACAATAGCCAGGACATGGAAACAACCTAAATGTCCATCGAAAGATGAACAGATAAAGAAGATGTGGTATGTATATACAGGGGAATACTACTCAGCCATAAAAAAGAATGAAATAAGGCCATTTGCAGTAACATGGATGGAACTAGAGATTATCATACTAAGTGAAGTAAGTCAGAAAGAGAAATGTGTAATCTACAGAATGACACAAATGGATAACTACACTAGACTCCCTCTTGCGAAAACACCGGAATCACAAATAACTGCTGAACAGTCATCGACAGGAAGACACTGGAACTCACCAAAAAAGATACCACACATCCAAAGGCACAGGAGAAGCCACAATGAGACGGTAGGAGGGGCGCAATCACAATAAAATCAAATCCCATAACTTGCTGGTGGGTGACTCACAGACTGGAGAGCACTTAATATCACAGAAGTCCACCCACTGGAGTGAAGGTTCTGAGCCCCACGTAAGGCTTCCAAACCTGAGGTTCCGGCAATGGGAGGAGGAATTCCTAGAGAATCAGACTTTGAAGGCTAGCGGGATATGACTGCAGGACTTCAACAGGACTGGGGGAAACAGAGACTCCACTCCTGGAGGGCAAACACAAAGTAGTGTGTGCATTGGGACCCAGAGGAAGGAGCAGTGACCCCAGGGGAGACTGAACCAGACTTACGTGCTAGTGTTGGAGGATCTCCTGCAGAGGCGGGGGGTGGCTGTGTCTCACCGTGAGGAAAAGGACACTGGCAGCAGAAGTTCTGAGAAGTACTCCTTGGCGAGAGCCCTTCCAGAGTCTGCCATTAGCCCCACCAAAGAGCCCAGGTAGGCTCCAGTGTTGGGTCACCTCAGGCCAAACAACCAACAGGGAGGGAACTCAGCCCCAACCATCAGCAGACAAGCGGATTAAGGTTTTACTGAGCTCTGCCCACCAGAGCAACAGTCAGCTCTACCCACCACCAGTCCCTCCCATCAGGAAACTTGCACAAGCCTCTTAGATAGCCTCATCCACCAGAGGGCAGACAGCAGAAGCAAGAAGAACTACAGTCCTACAGGCTGTGGAATGAAAACCACATTCACAGAAAGACAGACAAGATGAAAAGGCAGAGGGCTATGTACCAGATGAAGGAACAAGATAAAACCCCAGAAAAACAACTGAATGAAATGGAGATAGGCAACCTTCCAGAAAAAGAATTCAGAATAATGATAGTGAAAATGATCCTGGACCTTGGAAAAAGAATGGAGGCAAAGATGGAGAAGACACAAGAAATGTTTAACAAAGACCTAGAAGAATGAAAGAACAAAGAGAGATGAACAATACAATAACTGAAATGAAAAATATACTAGAAGGAATCAATACCAGAATAACTGAGGCAGAAGAACGGATAAGTGACCTGGAAGACACACTGGTGGAATTCACTGCTGCAGAACAGAATAAAGAAAAAAGAATGAAAAGAAATGAAGACAGCCTAAGAGACCTCTAGGACTACATTAAACACAACAACATTTGCAGTATAAGGGTCCCAGAAGGAGAAAGACAGTGAAAGGACCCGAGAAAATATTTGAAGAGATTATAGTCGAAAAATTCCCTAACATGGGAAAGGAAATAGCCACCCAAGTCCAGGAAGTGCAGAAAGTCCCATACAGGATAAACCCAAGGAGAAACACGCCAAGACACATAGTAATCAAACTGGCAAAAATTAAAGACAAAGAAAAATTATTGAAAGCAGCAAGGGAAAAACAACAAAAAACATACAAGGGAACTCCCATAAGGTTAACAGCTGATTTCTCAGCAGAAACTCTACAAGCCAGGAGGGAGTGGCATGATATACTTAAAGTAGCATTATATACTTATACTTCCCATGAAAGGGAAGAACCTACAACCAAGATTACTCTACCCAGCAAGGATCTCATTCAGATTCGATGGGGGAAATCAAAAGCTTTACAGACAAGCAAAAGTTAAGAGAATTCAGCCCCACCAAACCAGCTCAGCAACAAACGCTAAAGGAACTTCTTTAAGTGGGAAACACAAGAGAAGAAAAGGACCTACAAAAACAAACCCAAAACAATTAAGAAAATGGTAATAGGAACATACATATCAATAGTTACCTTAAATGTGAATGGATTAAATGCTTCACCCAAAAGACACAGGCTTGCTGAATGCATACAAAAACAAGACCCGTATGTATGCTGTCTGCAAGAGACCCACTTCAGACCTAGGGACACATACAGACTGAAAGTGAAGGGAAAGAAGAAGATATTCCATGCAAATGGAAATCAAAAGAAAGCTGGAGTAGCAATACTCATATCAGATAAAACAGACTTTAAAATAATGTTACAAGAGACAAGGAAGGACACTACATAATGATCAAGGGATCAATCCAAGAAGAAGATATAACAATTATAAATATATATGCACCCAACATAGGAGCACATCAATACATAAGGCAACTGCTAACAGCTCTAAAAGAGGAAATTGACAGTAACACAATAATAGTGGGGGACTATAACACCTTACTCACACCAATGAACAGATCATCCAAACAGAAAATTAATAAGGAAACACAAGCTTTAAACGGCACAATAGACCAGATAGATTTAATTGATATTTATGGGGCATTCCATTCCAAAACAGCAGATTACACTTTCTTCTCAAGTGCGCACGGAACATTCTCCAGGATAGATCAGATCTTGGGTCACAAATCAAGCCTCAGTAAATTTAAGAAAACTGAAATCATATCAAGCATCTCTTCTGACCACAACACTATGAGATTAGAAATTAATTACAGAGAAAAAAATGTAAAAAAAACAAACACATGGAGGCTAGACAACACGTTACTAAATAACCAAGAGATCACTGAAGAAATCAAAGAGGAACTCAAAAACTACCTAGAGACAAATGACAATGAAAACACGATGATCCCAAACCTATGGGATGCAGCAAAAGCAGTTCTAAGAGGGAAGTTTATACCAATACAAGCCTAAATCAAGAAACAAGAAAAAATCTCAAGTAAACAATCTAACCTTACACCTAAAGGAACTAGAGAAAGGACAATCAAAAACCAAAGTTAGCAGAAGGAAAGAAATGAAAAAGATCAGAGAAGAAATAAATTAAATAGAAACAAAGAAAACAATAGCAAAGATCAATAAAACTAAAAGATGGTTCTTTGAGAAGATAAACAAAATTGATAAACCATTAGCCAGACTCACCAAGAAAAAGAGAGAGGACTCAAATCAATAAAAGGAGAAACGAAAAAGGAGAAGTTACAACAGACACCGCAGAAATACAAAGCATCCTAAGAGACTACTACAAGCAACTCTATGCCAATAAAATGGACAACCTGGAAGAAATGGACAGATTCTTAGAAAGGTATAACCTACCAAGACCGAACCAGGAAGAAACAGGAAGTATGAACAGACCAATCACAAGTAATGACATTGAAACTGTGATTAAAAATCTTCCAACAAACAGAAGTCCAGGTCCAGATGGCTTCACAGGTGAATTCTATCAAACATTTAGAGAAGAGCTAACACCCATCCTTCTCAAACTCTTCCAAAAAATTGCGGAGGAAGGAACACTCCCAAACTCATTTTGTGAGGCCACCATCACCCTGATACCAAAACCAGACAAAGATACTACAAAAAAAGAAAATTACAGACCAATATCACTGATGAATATAGATGCAAAAATCCTCAACAAAATACTAGCAAACAGAATCCAACAACACATTAAAAGGATCATAGACCATGATCAAGTGGGACTTATCCCAGGGATGCAAGGATTCTTCAATATACGCAAATCAATCAATGTGATACACCATATTAACAAGTTGAAGAAGAAAAACCATATGATCATCTCAATAGATACAGAAAAACCTTTTGACAAAATTCAACACTCATTTCTGATGAAAACTCCCCAGAAAGTGGGCATAGTGGGGGAACCTACCTCAACATAATAAAGTCCATATACTACAAACCCACAGCAAACATCATTCTCAATGGTGAAAAACTGAAAGCATTTCCTCTAAGATCAGGAACAAGACAAGGATGTCCACTCTCACCACTATTATTCAACATAGTTTTGGAAGTCCTAGCCATGGCAATCAGAGAAGAAAAAGAAATAAAAGGAATACAAATTGGAAAAGAAGAAGAAAAACTGTCACTCTTTGCAGATGACATGATACTATACATAGAGAATCCTAAAGATGCCACCAGAAAACTACTAGAGCTAATCAATGAATTTGGTAAAGTTGCAGGATACAAAATTAATGCACAGAAATCTCCTGCATTCCTATACACCAACAATGAAGAATCAGAAAGAGAAATTAAGGAAACACTCCCATTTACCACTGCAACAAAAAGAATAAAATACTTAGGAATAAACCTACCTAGGGAGACAAAAACCTGTATGCAGAAAACTATAAGACACTGATGAAAGAAATTAAAGATGATACCAACAGATGGAGAGATATACCATGTTCTTGGATTGGAAGAATCAATATTGCGAAAATGACTATACTACCCAAAGCAATCTACAGATTCAATGCAATCCCTATCAAATTACCAATGGCATGTTTTACATAACTAGAACAAAAAAATCTTAAAATCTGTATGGAGACATAAAAGATCCTGAATAGCCAAAGCAGCCTTGAGGGAAAAAAGCAGAGCTGGAGGAATCAGACTCCCTGGATTCAGACTATACTACAAAGCTACAGTAATCAAGACAATATGGTACTGGCACAGAAACAGAAATATAGATGAATGGAACAGAATAGAAAGCCCAGAGATGAACCCACACACCTATGGTCAACTAATCTATGACAAAGGAGGCAAGGATATAAAATGAAGAAAAGACAGTTTCTTCAATAAGTGGTGCTGGGAAAACTGGACAGCTACATGGAAAAGAATGAAATTAGAACACTCAATAACACCATACACAAAAATAAACTCAAAATGGATTAGCGACCTAAATGGAAGACCGGACACTATAAAACTCTTAGAGGAAAACATAGGAAGAACACTCTTTGACATAAATCACAGTGAGATCTTTTTTGATCCACCTCCTAGAGTAATAGAAATAAAAACAAAAATAAACAAATGGGACCTAATGAGACGCAAAAGCTTTTGCACAGCAAAGGAAACTATACACAAGACGAATAGACATCCCTCAGAATGGGAGAAAGTATTTGCAAACGAATCAACGGACAAAGGATTAATCTCCAAAATATATAAACAGCTCAAGCAGCTCAATATTAAGAAAACAAACAACCCAATCAAAAAATGGACAGAAGATCTAAATAGACATTTCTCCAAAGAAGACATACAGATGGCCAAGAAGCACATGAAAAGCTGCTCAACATCACTAATTATTAGAGAAATGCAAATCAAAACTACAATGAGGTATCATCTCACACCAGGTAGAATGGGCATCATCAGAAAATCTACAAGCGACAAATGCTGGAGAGGGTGTGGAGAAAAGGGAACCCTGTTACACTGTTGGTGGGAATGTAAACTGATACAGCCACTATGGAGAACAGTATGGAGGTTACTTAAAGAACTAAAAATAGAACTACCGTATCACCCAGCAATCCCACTACTGGGCATATACCCTGAGAAAACCATAATTCAAAAAGAGTCATGTACCAAAATGTTCATTGCAGCTCTATTTGCAATAGCCTGGAGATGGAAACAACCTAAGTGTCCATCATCAGATGAATGGATAAAGAAGATGTGGCACATATATACAATGGAATATTACTCAGCCATAAAAAGAAATGAAATTGAGCTATTTGTAATAAGGTGGATGGACCTAGAGTCTGTCATACAGAGTGAAGTAAGTCAGAAAGAGAAAGACAAATACCGTATGCTAACACATATATATGGAATTTAAGGAAAAAAAAGTCATGAAGAACCTAGGGGTAAGACAGGAATAAAGACACAGACCTACTAGAGAATGGGGATTTGAGGATATGGGGAGGGGGAAGGGTAAGCTGTGACAAAGCGAGAGAATGGCATGGACATATATACACTACCAAACGTAAAATAGATAGCTAGTGGGAAGCAGCCGCATAGCACAGGGAGATCAGCTCGGTGCTTTGTGACCGCCTAGAGGGGTGGGATAGGGAGGGTGGGAGGGAGGGAGACGCAAGAGGGAAGAGATATGGGAACATATGTATATGTATAACTGATTCACTTTGTTATAAAGCAGAAACTAACACACCATTGTAAAGCAATTATACTCCAATAAGTATGTAAAAAATAAATAAATAAATAAAAATAAAATTACCATATGACCCAGCAATCCCACTACTGGGCATATACCCAGAGAAAACCTTAATTCAAAAAGACACACACACCCCAATGTTCATTGCAGCACTATTTACAATAGCCAGGTCATGGAAGCAACCTAAATGCCCATCGACAGACGAATGGATAAGGAAGATGTGGTACATATATACAAGGGAATATTACTCAGCCATAAAAAGGAACGAAATTGGGTCATTTGTTGAGACGTGGATGGATCTAGAGACTGTCATACAGAGTGAAATATCGTATATTAACGCATATATGTGGAACCTAGAAAAATGGTACAGATGAACCGGTTTGCAGGGCAGAAATTGAGACACAGATGTAGAGAACAAACGTATGGACACCAAGGGGGGAAAGTGGCGGGGGGTGTGGGTGGTGGTGTGATGATTTGGGAGATTGGGATTGACATGTATACACTGATGTGTATATAATGGATGACTAATAAGAATAATAAATAAATAAATAAATACACTAAAAAAAAATGACACCAATGAACTTATCTATGAAACAGAAACAGGCTCACAGACATAGATAACAGACTTGTGGCTGCCAAGGGGGAGGAGAGGTGGCAGAGGGATGGAGTGGGAGTTTGGGGTTAGCAGATGCCAACTACTATATATAGAATGGATAAACAACAAAGTCCCACCGTATAGCCCACGGAACTATATTCAATATCTTGTGATAACCATGATGGAGGGAATTCCCTGGCGGTCCAGTGGTTACGACTCGGCACTTTCACTCCTGTGGGCCCAGGTTCAATCCCTGGTCGGGGAACTAAGATCCCACAAGCCGTGCAGCGTGACCCCCCCCCCAAAAATTTAATAAATAAAATAAACCATATTGGAAAAGAATATAAAAAAGAATGTATATATATGTAGAACTGAAACACTTTGCTGTACAGCAGAAATTAACACAACATTGTACATCAACTATACTTTGATAAAAAATTAAATTTAATTTAAAAATTAAGTGTCCCTTATTCGTGGCCACGTGCCTCTAGCCTATGAAGATATGGAGCCCCTTCCTACTCCTACCCAGAAAGATAACCCCTCACTCTCTGCTCCCACCTCCTCAGGGAAGGTGGGCCATCACTGCCTCACTCTTTACTATATCGTTAACATCTATTAATATTTAAATGCTTCTTCCATATGAAAAGGTTTTTTTTAATGGAATTACAGCTAAGCTACTTGATTAGTCTAACTCAATGCCACCACCATCTTACCTCCCATTTTCCCTCAGCTGACTATTTGACCTCTACTCCCTCCGCTCCAAATAACTGCTTTTGAGAAGATCTATATCTTCCTAACTGCCAAATCCAAATAGATATCCCTGACACCTCAGCAGTGATTTCTCTGGGACTTCCTACTCCACTGACCACTCTTCTCTCCTTCCTGAAACTCCTCCCATGGCTGCATTATCACCGTCTACTTTTCTGTTAGTTGGTCTCAGTCTACTTTGGGATCCCAATTTCCACTGGCTATCCCTGAAATTAAGTTTTCCCTAGGGCCTGCAGTCTGCCTTTTTCTCATATTGTATAAACTCTCACTGAGCGATCTCTCTACCACATAGCTTCAAGTACCACCTACTCTCTGAGTGCTTCCAAATCAAATTCCCAGCTCAAATGTTCTGGCTTATTGGCTACCAACACATTCAAACAGATACCCTGCAAAGGTTCTTCAAGCAATAAATTTATTCATTTTTCTCTCAAAATAGCACCCGTTCCCTGAACAGGCTATGTGGTCTCATCTCTGAGAGCTTGGTATGTTTCTTCCCCTGAGACACCCTGCCCTTGACTAGCTATGGGTAGACTACATTCTTAACCCCCTTCTCATTCATCCACCTACCACCATAGACACTTTATTTTTCTTTAAAAAGAGACACTTTTCTAGCCTCTCTTGCAAGCTATCTAGGGCTAGCCAAGTAACCCAGTTCTTGTCAACAAGACATACAGAGAAGTCTTCTGAGGGGCCATGGGCAAGGCTTTTTCTAGGAAAGAAAAAAACACTTCTTAGAAGAAGGAAGAAAACATAAGATAGATGTTCTCTCTAGCTGCCTGGCCTCTAGCGCTCCCCACAGAATCCTACCTCTACACAGTTCTGTAAAGACAGAATGTCTAAAGCAGCAGTTTTCTAGAATTATTGCCTCTGAATTGCTAAGAAAAAGGCAATATAATATCCCTAATCACAGAGCTGAAAAAGGACTTATAACGAGAATATATAAAGAACTTCTACCACTCAATAATCAAAAGACAAACAACCCAACAAAAATAGGCAGAAGGCTTGGACAGGCTCTCCTCTAAAAGACAAACGGCCGATTAGTAGATGAAAAGGTAGTCAATCTCAAAGAAGTGAACATTCAAACTACAATGAGATATATCTTCATACATAATAAAAAGGTTAAATTAAAAAGAATGATAACAGCAGGGATGGCAGCAGCTAGAATTCTCATACATTCCAACCACTTTGGAAAAATTTGTGGTAGTTTTTTATAAAGTTTAGCATTTACCAATCCTTTGACCAACGAATCCCACTCATAGGTATTTACTCAAGAGAAACGAAACTGTGTTCATCCAAAGACTTATATACAAATATTCACAGCAACTTTATTCATAATAGTCCAGAACTGGAAATAATCCAAATGTCCATCAACAGGAGAATGGATAAGCAACCTTAGGTATGCTCAAACACTGGGATACTACTCAGCAATAAAAAGGAATGAGCATTGGCATGTGCAACAGCATGGGTGAATCTCAAAGATGTTACATTTAGTGAAAGAGGCCAATTCTACAAAGAACGTATATTTCTCCTCAGGATATAAGACTAAAATGAGCAGTTAGTGCTTTACAAAGTACATTCTCTAATGTTTTACTAGTTTATGCATGAAATATTTTTCTAAAAAAATCACTGAAATCAGAGTCAGAAAGAGACAGTTTAAAGGAGTGTAGAACTTGAATACACCCTTACAATATGGGCTTGACCTGAGATAGAGAAGATGAGGAAGAACGGCGTGAGCAGAAAGACTGGGACACACGAAAAGCCGCAAGTGAGGAACGCAGACGAAACAGATAAGGTTGTGCGTAGTCTCCACTGTCTGGTTTAGGAATCATGGAAAGTTAAACTGAATAAGGAAGTAAGAGGGTTCCAGATTAGAGCGAACCATGAAGTTTAGGCAAAGGACTTCGGACGTGGTAACAAAGAGCCAATGTAAATGTTTTCAGAAAATGAAAGAAGGGGTATGGCGATGCTTTAGGAAATTTATTCTAGCAGCAGTGTAGAGTGTAAAAGAGAAGTGGGGGGAGCGGAGAAGAGGGAGTAATTAGTGGGGAGATCCAAAACGGGGCCGAGCACAAGGAGATAAAGGCTGTGGGCCTGCAAGGGAAAAATAATGAAGAGGAAACTCAAGGGTTCAAAGAAAGACACTATAATTAAAGGGTAATCATTCTCAAGTATTTTAGTCTAAGATCCTTTTAAATACTGGATCTGCTTCATAAACGTACTCATCAAACACTTAAGTGGTTATTTTCAAAAGGCTGACGAGCAGGGTAAGGACAGGTAAGCTTAACACATTAGGTAGAAGACGAGTCAGAGATGAAAGCGAATCAAGCCGAAATAGCTACTGAGTGAGACGCTGGGTTTTTTAAAATTAACAGCAGCTAGCATTTATTGAGTCTACTGTACGTCAAGCACTAAACTAGGTATTCTGCAGACATCATCTTCGTTCTTCTCAATTCTGAAGGTAGCATCAGTTCTATATTTTATAAATGGGAAAACTGAGTCTCACAGAATCAGTTCACCTGAATGAGGGCACATCTTTAAAAGTGGTAGGGCCAATATTCAAACCCATACTCATTTACATATGTTTAAAAACACATGTATGTAAGATGGAGATGTGCCTATATTAGCACCTCGTCAGCCCCTGGCACAAAGCAGGCCCTAAACAATATCAAAATTTAAAAAGATAAAATCAAAATTATGGTATAATTAGGTACCACTTTAACAGAATCGCTTATACTTTTAGTAAGAGGTAGAACTTATTTTTCAAGTTTATATGTATTCGTCGTTTAAAAAAGGAGAGCGGAACAAGAAGGCAGCAAAAAATTTCTCGAAAACTTATTTTCATATTGTAATGTGCAATAAGAAGCAATATCTTCCAAAGTGTCAGGTAATCAGTTTAAAAATCCATCTGGACTGAAAAGCTGAAAATGCGTGACACACAAAACAATGTTTTTAAAAGGGAGACACAGGCATTACTGTATTATTATTACTGTTATTAATTCAAAATCTGATTTTGATTTTGAGGAATAGAGACTGAGATAAGGAAGTAAGATGGCAGAGAAAACGAAGATGAGACAAAAGATAAATTATTACTTTTTAAATAAAAAACTAAAAAACTGATGTGTTTTCTATATAAGTATATAAATATTAAAGTTCATCTTCCAGTTAAAATTCTGCTTCTAGATTCAATTAATATCTGCAGAGTACTTACTATGTATAGACACAGATTTAAGGAATTTTACATACTTCAACTCCTTTCATTCTAATTATCTGATTTATATGGTCTCTAACCTTGGATACAAGGTCAATGACCCTAAACATCTAAAAGGCCTCTGGGGCCTGATCAGGAATTCTAGAACAACAGTTACCTGTCACTAAGGTACTGTATGATTTACATAGGGTCTCAAAACCATAAAGGAGAAATGTTTGAAGATCGTATCTTATAATGTGGTTCTATTCTAGTAATTTCTCTTTTTAGTCTTATTTTATTTGATGGTAGGATAATATAATGCTCATTTCCAATAAGGTTCACAAATGCTAGCATGATCTAGCAGCAATCTGGACCAAGTTTAACCATCAAAGCATTCCTCAGAAGCAGCAGGCAGCCTGTACCCCGCTCAGGCCCTTTCCCACCCCTCTCCTTCCTCCCCTACCCTTCCTTCTGCCAGGAAGCCTCTCCTGCCCCGCATCTTCCAGACTCACTCCCTCACCTCCTCCAGCTTTGCTTAAAAGTCACCTTAAAGAGGCTTGCTCGGCTTATTTAAAATTATAACCCATTCTCTCTCCTTGATTTCCATTACCCTGCTTCACTGTTTCCATAGCACTCATCACCTTGCAACCTACTATAGTATCTCCTTTTTGCCGTTATTTTCATTGTTTGTCTGCTCCCGTACTACGCGGCAGACTTCCCCAGAGCAGGGATCTTGGTCTTTTTGTTCACCATGACACCTCAAGAATTTAAGAGGTATCTGGCATAAAATAAGTGCTCGATATATATATATAACTTAATTTTTTAAAAAATGAAGTATGATATATATGATATGATAAATAAGTGCTCGATATATATATAACTTAATTTTTTAAAAAAACGAAGTATGATATATTCTGAGCAAAAAGGTAAACCTAAAACCAAAACGTCTTTATATTCTTTCAGGTAGGGGGAAATGTTAAATACAAGCAGTTAACAGAAAATCCTAGTAAAGTTCCCAAGAACCTAAAGTTTCCCTCTTGTCATGTAATTATAGGGATACAAAAGCCTTTCCAATGCATCTTTCTTCCTCAAGCACCTTCCAACTCAGTAATTCCAGAAACATCGAAACATTCCTAACATTCCACATAAATCCCTTGTTACACAGGGTTTCAGCAGGGAATTATAAGAAAATCAACCACGCCACTATTTTTAACCCCTAACTCCAAATGATACTTTGTAAGCATTAGAAACTGTATATTGAAAAGACTCAGCATATTATAGATACTTGAATTAAAAATAATTATCAATGCTTTAACAGAATTGGGGTAGAAAAAATCAGTGACTATCCACTGAGGAAGAAGTAGGAAACTGTGACACAATCCCTCACCATAAGCTGCCAGTCTGGGACTGTTAGCCTACTGCCTAGACCAGCAACTCCTGGGAGGAAAAAAAGCTGACTAGAAAGCTAAATTCATTAATTCAAAACATAATTTGAGTGTAGAGTTAGAAATGCTAAGATCTGTCCTAGGTTCTGGATTTTACAGTCTTGAGCAAATAAGATATGATGCCACCTTTGTGAACATTACAATTTTGAGAGAAAATGTTTCTCTATAAAATTACTTTTACACAATCACACAGATTAATGCCAAGAGGGAGGGAACACTGGTGTATTCAAATGTACACTGCTGGAGCCCATTAAGAATTTTAATTAAAATGGAACATACTACATCGGGAAGAAAAAAAATATGAAACAGGAGAGGGCTTGGATGTGAATGTTGTCCTTCTTTTGTCAAAATACTGATTCCCGGCTTTAGAAAATATCTGTGATGAAAGAATAAGACCTTGGCTCGTCGTCTGTATCCACTAGGGAGCAGCATTTAAGCGTCAGCCTCTCTTTTTTGTACTAATCACTCAAGAAGAATGAGTCACCAAAGGACCAGCACTGGTTACCAAAGTGAATATATTTTGTTCTGTAGTTTCCTGTCCCAGGGGCAAAAATATGAAACAAAACAAAACAAAACAAAATGGAGCAACGTACAGCACAAAATATTCAATTCAAGGCGTCATGCCAAGAAAACAAGTTTTCTTGTTTTATACTTGAGCCAAGGGCTTCTTGGTTTCTTTTAAAAATTTAAATCGTGACAATTATCTTGATGTTTCTTGATGAATCAAATCTGTCCACGGAACAAAAGCTTGCTCGGGAGTTTTTTGTACTCTGTGGAATAATTATTTCCTAAGCTTATTCACTTTTTTAAGAAAGCAGCTTACAGACAGCTTTAGAAGCTAGTGTGGCTTGAGTGAAAACATTTGTAATCAGTCAACCTACAGAGAGGTATTTAGTTTGAAACATCAATTGAAAAGAAAAGGATTCTGAGAAGAAAAGGAACTTAATGCATCTCATCAAAAAAATAATATTTTTATGGCTTCCCTGGTGGTGCAGTGGTTGAGAGTTCGCCTGCCGATGCAGGGGACACGGGTTTGTGCCCCGGTCCGGGAAGATCCCACATGCCGCGGAGCGGCTGGGCCCGTGAGCCATGGCCGCTGAGCCTGCGTGTCCTGAGCCTGTGCTCTGCAACAGGAGAGGCCACAACAGTGAGAGGCCCGCGTACCGCAAAAAAAAATAATAATAATAATAATAATATTTTTAATGTTCTTACTTACATTTCTCTTCCAACTTTGCAGTCTAAGTTGCTGCCAAAATTTTCAAAGTCATCAATACTTTATAGAGTTTGTATTTAATAACACCACTGAGTGACAGTCGAATCTCTCCAATGGCTATTTTATTCTTTCCCTCTTGATGTAACTATATTAGTAAACAGCACATAGTACATTGATGAATCTATTTTAATAGCTGATAAGCAATAACTTATATTTTACTTTTCTAGCATGTAAATACAAATTATTGCTAAGTAGCTATTAAAATGCATTTTTCAAATCTCAAGGTGTTTTCATTTACCTACTGCTGCACGGCAAACCACCCTAAAACCTAGCGGCTTAAAGAAACAATTGTTTTATTTGCTGGCGATGCTGCAATCCAGGCTAGGCTCAGGTGGGCAAGTCTTCTCTTCAGCTCATTTTGCCAGTCATCACAGGAGGCTGCACTGAGCCAGCAGGGACCAGCTAAGAAACTGGAAGGGCCAGGCCCCTCTCTTTCCAGTAGTCAGAGGGCCTCTCTCCATCCATATGCCCTCTTCCTTAGGGTCACTGGACTTCTTAGATGTAAGTAGCGGGACTTCTTAAAGCTTAGGTCTGGAATTTACAGTGTGACTTCCGCTGATTCTGTCAGCTAACTCTCAGACCAAAACCACATTCAGAGGGAAGGGCCACACCATGGTGTAAATACTGGTAGGAGTCGTTCATTGCACTCCCCAATGTAACAGACCATCAGGGCAACTTACAGTCCACCTTCCAAACTTACACAGTATTTCTTTGGGTTAGTGCCATGCAAGAGGAAAGAATTTTTTTAAAAAAAGCTTTCAGGCAAAATAATTGAAAGAGAGGCACTAGACGAGAGTGGTAGAGGGGGTGGAAGGTAAGGTGAATATAATCAACCACAAAATAGCAAAAGTGAACAAATCTGGTGTAAAAACTGTACCTTGATATATTCTGGGTTTTTTGAAATCATTAAACTGGTTTACTGGTAAATCAAGAAGGAGTTGCATATAGAAGCTGGTTTAGCCATTATTTATTACGTATCACATAATCCTCAAGGAGCTGAACAAAGGGAATGACACACCGGGTTATTACAGCAAAGTGTATTCACTACACCCTCATTGGCAATTAGGATGACAGTCAGGCTACCAAGCAGAGTGAGTGGGGAGGCAACAGCAAGAAGTGGCTCAACCTTTATATCCAGAACTCCTCACAGACCACGACAGCCTGCAGGGGATGTGGGTTCTGTAAGCTTCTTCTGGCCCGTCACTGGGAAGGCACTAGAGATAGCCTCATTCAGTAGACCATTTCTATGCAATAGCTTTACTACCTCAAGTCAAAGAAGCCATTCTGAAACTTGAAACTCTATGGATCTTCCAATAATTAAACCTAAATATGATATAGATCTTTATTTCCTTCTATAAGGCCACTGAGAAAAAACATGGACTTCTATTTCTGAAAGGTTTTGTATGGGTCTTGTTTAATTAGAGCAAGTTAGATCTGTTTGTAACACGATTGTTTTAAATTGCCTCACAGTTTGAGCACACGCAACAAAACTTGTCTGTTAAGCCTACACGTGCCAAGGAACTTAATGTAATACTTGATATTTTCAAAGAAAAAAATTGTATAAATTACAACTGACTTTTATTGGCATTTCTTTAGTTTTTTCTAAATGCTCACTAGTCCTTTTACTATTTAAATCTGGGGAGGGCATCTTAGAAAAAGAAGAGAAAAAGTAAAAAATTGTTGAGTAGCACAAATAATACTATTCGAAGAAACGCACAAAATATGTTTTCCTAAATTGAACATACAGAGCATAATGTGTTATGACATTAGCTTTCGTTTTTCTTTCTAAACATCTACTAAAATGACACTATTTCTGCAATATACAAGATTCTTTCATCAAGCCAACTGGTCAAATTATCATTTACATCATTTTAAATTATGACACAGGTTACGAAACAGAAGGGCTAAAGTAGAAACAATGAAACACTAACACTCACTCACATCACCTAAACCTTGTCTTCTCTTTCTTGATGCTGCAGCTTCTTTAGATGAAAGGTAAATGGAAAGGAGTGATTTTCAAGGAGGAGGAAGAACAATAACATGGTTCTGTAAGATAACTATAAATTCATCTCAAGAATCTTCTACCTAACAAAGTCCCATAAGACGCTTAACAGGAATCTCAGTCATTATAATCACCACTGACAAAGTACTTACTCAAGCAAACTTTCTGTTAAGTCAGTAGGAGATGCTGATCCAAAATCACACTAGGTATCAGATGCCTTGGTACCACTGAGCAAAACTGAGGTGGACAGAGAAATGCATGCTCTGCTCCTGGGATGCCATCACGTAGACAGGATTAGATTGAATAAGAATATGTATAAAATTATTTTATGAAAGTAACATTGTAAATCAACTATACTTCAAAAAAGAAGCGTGCTTACCAATAAATAAATAAAATAAAATAATGTGAAACCTTTTGAGGGGTTAAAAGATTTTACCTAAATTTCAAGTAACATAATTAAGTAGACTCAATGTCAACACTGCCTCTCCATGCTTCATATGAACAAGAGAGAACATTAGCACCCAATAATATCATGTGGTGGTTGATAGTCCTTACAGAACTTTCACTTCCATTTTCTTTGGTTTGTGAAATAAGATTTCTTATCTAGTGTTTATATTTGCCAAAAATGTATCAGCAATACCTCATAAAATTTGAGAGAAATTAATTTATGACTGTACCACAGAACTTTAAACACACCAGTTTTCTAACATCACTATTTACAAATCCAGAAAATAAGATTAGACGTTTCCACTCATATCATTTTTTATGAAGATGCAATTATTGAATAAGAATAATTCAAGTAAGAACATTAAAACTGGTAGAGGCCAAGTTAATGAAAGATATAAGCACTTGGGAAACATACAGTACAGCACAAAATAGTCGTCATCATTATTGCTCTGCAAATGATGGAAAACACCCAACTATAAAAGGGAAGAAACACAAAAGTGTGGGTAGAATTTCTAACAGAAAGGCTATCATTTACCCATATGTCTCACACTTTAGAAATAGGAACAGCTGCCGGGTAATTAAATACACTCACATGCAGTGTCCCATTGCTTTTTTTTTTTTAATTTTAATTACCCCTTTTTATTATAATCACCAACACGTAATTTTCTAAGCGACGCATTTAAGATCAGCACTGGAATCGAGGGAAGCAAAACAGTCAAAATTAGTTCAAGCCACCACTCTTGGATGATCAGTTGCACATGTGCTGCTCACAGGGCAAAACTGTTGAGTGTCAAGATTTCCCCTGCATATTCCTGCCTGCGTAGCAGCGCAGCTACTGCAGAGCAAAGGGCAGGGACAGTACTGGAGCGCAGATAAATTACATTGCTCAGTGAAATTAAGTTTAGCATGGTGGAACTCATCATTTCTTCTTCCTGCACCCAAGCCAGTTTGGCTTTCCACAGCCATTATATCTCCAAGTCCAATTAGGTGACACGCCTATCTTTAAGCATTTAAGCCCCTCTGAAAGCCTTAGTCTTTAACCTTTTATAAGTATTGATACTATTGGAAATTTATTTTTTAATGCCACAAACAAGTATGAAAACTTCTTCCTCGGTTAGGACAGAAATAAATTGTGTCCTGAATAAATTTTTAAAGCTAAGATTCTCCTTACCAGAAATCCTCAACCCAGCGATATTTTACATCACAGTATAGCACTCAGACATATTAAAGAGGCATATATACATGTATTTAGGCACAGACATATTCAAAACACATTCTAAAATACTCATTCAATAAGTTTCATGAAACATGCCTTACCCTTACTGTATATGAGACCCTCCACCATTTTCCATTCTATTTCTGTTTTTATGCTGCTTATGAGCCCTAATTTGGTTTTACCAACCCACTAACTGGGTAGCAACCAGATTTTGGAAAACACAGCTCCCTCTATACAAATACCAATTCATAGCTCTTCACAAAAATCACTCCAGTCAGTATTGGTATGACACTCCCAGCAGATGAGACAAAAAAGACACTCCAAAGAGGTGACTCATTGGTGAACAGGGCTGTTTCTGAAACATGAATGAAACAGGCAACGGGATATTCAGAGCAGATGAGCACTGACTGCACTTCTCTAAAAGCAAGTCAGTTGCTTATCACCATATTGAAAGGACTCTGTAACAGGAGTTTGGACAGGAAAATGGAAACTTAAACACGACTTTATTTTTTCTCATTATGTAGGCAAAACGTTTTAACTGATGATATCTCATGTTGAAAAGGATGTGGGAGAATGTGCGTGCTGTTATTAGGACTGTAATTTTGTACAGCGGTTTGGGAGAGCGATTGGGAGCATATAAGTAAACTTTAAACATGCATACCCTCTTGACCCAGCAATTCTTCTAGTAATTTGTGCTAGGCTCTTACAGATGCACAGACACGTGTGTGCGTCTGTGTGTGTGTGTGTGTGTGTGTGTGTGTGTGTGTGTGTATGTTTAAAGACACTGACCATCGGGGAGGGAATATTTATGGTATAATCACATTTTTTAATTACATAAAGAAATGTGAAAAAGACAAGGTATTTCCATGGCACTGTTTCTCCATGGGATGCTACTGACAGTCTGGCCAGGATACTTTGTCGTAAAAAGGCCCCACATATTTAAAAATACGTCCTAGGGGAGGGTAGCACCGTATTTGATTGAGAAAATCACTATTCCATGTGCACTGTGGGGAAAAGAATCAAAAAACGATGCTACAAGAAAGAAAAACAAAGCAAGTTGCAGAACCACACATAGAGTACGACCGTAACTATGTGAAAATGAATCAGCTACACTGGCGTGTGTGCATGTGAATGCAGTCAGTTTGGGTACCTGTGAAGGGATTTACAGATCCTGCCTTATGAGCCCCGATATTGTTTGATTTTAAAAAGAAAAGGAATTTCTTTCTGTATTTGTGGTTTAGTTTCATTAGGTTAACAATATTTTATTTGGGGAAACTAAACTTCATTATATATTTAGACACCTTCAGTGGCTCCTTTCAGAACCAGGACTGAGTAGAGCCTGGGAAAGATCCATAAAACCGGGAAGGAAAGAGAATAAGAGGAATGAACATGCTTCTAATGACATGCTTGAGTCATAAAAGTCCTCTTCCTTTCCTATTAAAGTGACAAGATCCTTCTTTACTATGTTAATTAAACATACATAAAAAGACAATTAAAACGTGGAAACAACAACAACATTACTTGACTTGTAAGTCCACCTTGTTGCTCTCTTCCCACAATACGTGTTAAAATATGACTCTAACCTCCACATCCAGCTTGTATTTCATGTTCCCTTTCACTGTGGTCAGCAGCTGGTCCCCCGGCTGCCCCACCAGACCGGAAGCTCTGTGAGGCCAGAGGCCACGTCCCACCCATTGGTCACTCTCCACTCTCCCTTGAAAAGCTGCTGCTCAGTAAGAGGCAGTTGAATGATGATTGATTTTTTTTTAACCTGTGAAACAAATACCTAACTTGACATGAGTTTTACGCAGGTTATAGTTTCGAGATAAGTCAGAGGAAAACAGATCATATTCAACAGCAACAGCTGAACACAAAATTACAATCCGTCTTTCCTTCCTCCTATAAAGAATACTAACTTTTTTGCAATTTAGTAACTTTGAAACTAAAAGAATTAAGCAAAGCCACATGATGTACTACCATCTTATGTGAGCGATTATCAAAAGGATTACATCCAAATAAACTCAGTGGAATAATAATAGCATTCTGTGGCACACACTGCAGTGCCAATCCAGGACCCGTTCTCCCCTCTTTCTTACTAATCCAACACCAACTACTTTCCAGGGCAGCCTTGTGCCCAGATGAAAACACAGGACCCCTTGCAGCTGGTGGTGGACATACACGGTTCTTGCCCATGTGATGTAGGTGGAAGTCACCAGAGATTACCTCCCCCAAAAATTCTAAGGAGGAACCCCCATGACCAAGATGGGTCCCCCAAAATAGGAAAAGCCTGGTCCTTAACAACGCTGGTGAGCAGCTGTGTGACCCTGGACTGCCTACCTGCCCAACCTTCTGTTACCTGAGAAAAATAAATGTCTGTTTACCCCAGTGCAGGGGTTTTCCGTTGCAGCCAAAAACATTCCTAGTGATATATTATCTATGGGGGTGGAAATTAGCAACACACTCAGGGCTGAATCCTGTTGCTGAGACAGTAAGAGGATCTAGGATAACGTGGGGGAATGGAAGCCCCGATCTAGGGGATAAAACCATATAAAAACGAGGAGAGAGCAAGGCTGCTAATGCATGTTGTGATGATACACACAGGCACACTGGTGATCTGCCTTTACCACTCACCCCTAAGTACAATCGACATTCTGTTTCCAGACTGGTACACACTGAGGCTTCCCCTCTTTTGGCAACTTCTTTCAGAGCTGAAAACTTTTTGGATCACATCAGTAGCACATCCTAATTACCCAGCTAAGAAAACATTATTGAGAAGCCTGACAGAGGTTCTCAACACCACTAATTGTCTTAAGAGGACAACCCTGGGCTTCCCTGGTGGCGCAGTGGTTAAGAATCCACCTGCCAATACAGGGGACATGGGTTCGAGCCCTGGTCCGCGAAGATCCCACATCCCAACTAAGCCCATGCGCCACAACTACTGAGCCTGTGCTCTAGAGCCCGCGGGCCACAACTCCTGAGCCCGCAGGCCACAACTACTGAGCCCACGTGCTACAACTACTGAAGCCTGCGTGCCTAGAACTCGTGCTCTGCAACAAGAGAAACTACCGCAATGAGAAGCCTGCACACCGCAATGAAGAGTAGCCCCCGCTCGCCACAACTAGAGAAAGCCTGCGTGCAGCAGCGAAGACCCAACGCAGCCAAAAATAAATAAAATAAAATAAATTAAAAAAAAAAAAAACGAAGACAACACTGAGGAAAACTTTGTGTCCTTACATACCATGTTTTAATTACTCATTTATCAGCTGCAATAATCAATTCTCATTTATAGAGGATTTCAGCCTGACCTACTGTTGCCTCAATCTGTATGCATTGTCCTCCAACCCGTAAACACACACACACACACACACACTCTCTCTCTCTCTCTCTCTCTTACTCACAGATGCTATTCTACTATTTGAACTGGATTCCTTGCTGACTGTACTCATGCATAACTGGGCTATCACTCTCACCAAAGAGTCACTCTGAGAAGGCTGCATGTATCAAGGTGCCTGAAAAAAATCAACACAGGTTTTGTTCTGTCAGAAGACCAGTGTTCATAGAATTGAGGTTACTGGGTTTTTTTACTTACATTTTAATTATCTATTCTGTAATTTTTAAAAGAAATTCATATACATTTTCAGAAAGGTTTTATAAGCCAATTATCAGGGGCCTTCAATGACATTAGAAACAGAGCCAAAGACTCTTCCTCATAAAGAGGTTAAAAAAAATCATTCCACCCAATAAGGGCCAATACACATGCATCTTAGGTCCTGGCATAATGTCAGGACTAACACCAACATCTAATTTTTTAAAGTAATATAAATTATCAAGTATGAGAAAATTTAGATTTCATTCCTCATATTCGTATTGTAAAAAGATTTATCTTTTATTACATTTGGTAACAACAGTAGAGAAACACCAAGGCTGATCTACGCTGTCTCTAGAACGAATGTCTTTCATTTCTGCGTAGAAGTTGGAAGTTTCTAAAATGTCCCTGAACTATCTGGAAAATGAACTAAATCTAGGTAATGAAAAAGTCCATAAATAATTCCAATGAGAAAACAATTGCAAAAAAGGAATTTTAAGATATATACGGAAATGTTAAAAAAAAAGTTCTGAACATATCATTTAAGAAAGAGTATCTGATAAAGTATAAGACTACCTTGGCAACAATCTTTGGCTATCTACAGTTATCTCCTAAAACAGAAGCCTCTAGCTATCACTGAGTTCAGCTGTGGTCTGTACAAGTCTTTTAAACTTTAAATTGTCATTAAAAGAATTTCAAGTTAATTTGACAAAATTTACTCTAATGACAAGAGGATTTCATGGGGCTAGCAGGAAGGAACAGAACTTTGAAAATGTTTCCTTTCTTTTATATTTACAGGTGTACCCTTGTTCTCCCACACATACTAAGTCTACAGCTGTACTCGAAGCAAGACAGGGCTGGAGTAGGTAGTCAACAATTACACATACTGACAAAGGGCAAGAGTATAGGGAAGTAGCTTGAGATACTTGCACTAATTCTTAACTTTTATCTTACAAAATCACTCTCATACTTCTCCTGACTACTAGTGAAAGTGTAAATAAATTTAAGACACTTCTGAATGGCAGCTGGGAAGGAGAGTATTTCTCTACAACCGAAGAAAAGCCAAGATAATCCTGGGCATCTCCTACCAAATTATGGATCTGGAGTTAAGAGAATGATGCTCTAACATCTAACGATTGACCCATTGAGGATTTAAGAGCCTGAGAATTACAAAAATACACAGTATTAAAAATCCTTCGTGACATTTTTACTAATTATGTTAACTGAATATAACCTTGAGTCAGGCAAGTACATAGCGAGTTAATTAAGAGAGGGAGAGTTACTTTTCCCTGTCACACCCTTTCTAAAATACATAACTTGGGGCTTCCCTAGTGGCGCAGTGGTTAAGAATCCGCCTGCCAATGCAGGGGACACGGGTTCGAACCCTGGTCCGGGAAGATCCCACGTGCCGCGGGGCAACCAAGCCCTCCAGCCACAACTCCTGAAGCCCTAGAGCCCGTGCTCCGAAACAAGAGAAGCCACCGCAATGAGAAGCCCGCGCACCGCAACGAAGAGTATCCCCCGCTCACCGCAGCTAGAGAAAGCCCGCGCGCAGCAACGAAGACCCAACGCAGCCAAAAATAAATATAAATAAATTTATGAAATACATAAATTGTATGATATCCTTCTTTCACATAATACCTCACATTTTTCTTATTCCTTTCCTGATGCAAAATACTGTATCTTTTGTTAAACATCCCCATGACTGAAGACCCTGGAGTCCAGGGGTTTTCACCTGGCAGATTTAACTCCAACTAGCAGGGGTAACCACACCTCCGTAATTCCCCTTCTGCGGCAGCACACTCAGGAGCAGCACTATGTTTTTATGTCATTTGTCTATTTTTCCATTTCCTCTACCTCTTAATTAGGCTGTGCTGGAACCTCTAAGACTTCAATTAGCTATAACTTGAGTCTGAGCACAGATTTCACTGATGTGTGTCTTAGTACGTCCATTTGAATACTGAACGAATCGAATGCACAAACCTGATTACACAGAAATGTTTTTTGTAAAAGAACTCCTTCCTTGAACTCTGGGAAAGAAAAATACAGGACTCTGACCACACACACAGAAAGGCAGATTCTTTCAGTTCCACATACCCCCTTAATTTATAAATACCATGGGAACTACTTTAAATTTATCCATATATTTTCAGATTTCCAACAACTGTTTAATGATCTTTAATCAAAAAATAAAAATGGTTAAACAGGAGAAAATTTAAATTTAATTTCTCATATTTCAGATTTACCTTTTATTACATTTGTTAACTGCAGTAAACAGAGACAAGAAATACCAGGACTGATCTTATGAAACCATGTCTCAGTTAAGTTTCTAGAATGTCCTGGGCTTCATGGAGAAAGAACTAAATCTAAGTAGGAAAAAGAGTCTTGAATAATTTCAATGAGGAAACACATTTATTCCTAGAATAAAACTGTTTTTCAAAAAATTGATCTTAGAATAAACGATAGTCCTTTATGTTAAATGAATGTAGCTTTATGAACAACAACAAAAACAGAAATAACTACCATAGCTTTCATAGATGTTTTTCCATTCTAAAAGCTTTCTGGATTATCATGAAGTAACATTACAAGTGTAGTTTAATTGTAATCCATGAGAAAAATTCAATTTGAGGCTACAATAGTTACTCTTTTAACATTTCTTACTAGAGACGCATTAAGATACTAACGGAGATGTTGTGATCCTGGTCCTTGGGGAACCATTATTTTTAACTGATAGTTGTATCACTGGTAATTGTTTGGACTTTCATGACAATATAACATGATTGGATGTGCTATACTCCATCCTCCCAGGATTGGGGTTGGGGATAGTCCTTTGGTCTTACATATTGTACCATGGTTCCTTTAAAGAAGATTCATAGTCATTTGACTTGCCTCCTCCCATCATTTTGCATTTCAAACAAACAAGTGAGTCACTCACGAATGCTGCAGGACTGGCTACTCATATTCTGGATGCTTGAGCATTTTGTTCAAACAAGCCTGGATATATGATGACTATTAATTTATCCTGGTAGAATTACTAATAGGCTTAACAAGTTGAACAAGACCTTATGCAGAATATTCAAAACTCAAGAAAAAGGAACCCGTCCTAGAAAGGGTAAAAAAGAAAACCGCAATCGGTCAGTCACATACCTGTACATGTTGCAAGAACGCCTTTCATGGTCCTCTCCTACACCACTGGAATTAATATATATTGGTAAAACATTTCTGGAGGGCACTTAGGTAACATGTAGCAAAAACCTCCGTTAAAAATAAAGCTGGCTACCAGTGACCCAGAGATTTTACTTCTAAAAATTCATTCTTAGGAAATAATAGTTAATTGTAGAAAGATATATGTGCAAATATATGCACTGAGCCCCTGTTTAAAATAGAAAGGAAGAAGACAAGAAGAAGAAGAAGGGGAAGGGGGGGGAGGGGAGGGGAGGGGGAGGGGGAAGGGAGGGGAGGGGGAGGGGGGAAGAGGAGGAGGAGAGAGAGTAGATGTTCAATAATAAGGGGATTAAGTAATATATATTTCCCTGTAATGGAATACTACACAGGTATTAAAAATTATGTACAGTTAATAACAGCTAAAGGTGTCATGACATGTTTACTTGAGAAAAAGCAATTAACAAAACAGCATATACAATATGCTATCATTGCATATGTCTGAGTATATTAAAAATTCCAGGTCGATCTATACCAAAAAACGTTCATTTCTTTTATGGGTGACGAGATTACAAGCATTTCTTTTTCTTTCTCAATGCTTCTATGTTTCCTTGAAAATGTCTCTAAGAAATATTTTAAAGTCTAGCTTTATCTGGCCATGACTGGTGAAGTCATATCTGAGTAAATATTTGACAAATTGAAAACCAAATACTGATTAGATAATGGTTCGCTGTGGTATCCAAATGACCATAATACATTTCACACCTGCCATCCAACATAAGACTATGATCCAGAAGACGCTGCCGATGTGCCTGCCAGCCTCTCTGGTTCTGTTTGGTCACACTTATTTTCCATTTTAGTATGTCTTCTTTCAAGCTCCTTCTAGTATCAGTCAGTGATAAACTCTTTCACTCAGTAGACACATAGTGACAAATTCTTATGTGCCCACTAGGCTGGCTACCCAAGCTACACAAGCTAGTAGGAGCAAGTCGTAAGTTTCAAGAAGCTTGCAGATTCATTTGGGGAAACAGGCACACAGGCGAACAATTACAATAACATAATGCCCAAGAGGGGCGCACACAAGGTACTAACTAAGCAAGAG
Source organism: Grampus griseus (assembly GCF_964374135.1). Classification (NCBI taxonomy): domain Eukaryota; kingdom Metazoa; phylum Chordata; class Mammalia; order Artiodactyla; family Delphinidae; genus Grampus; species Grampus griseus. The sequence continues at coordinate 63,832,806 of NC_139007.1, forward strand.
CAGAATCGGAAACTGCCTGAGAAGTGGAGAATTTAAATTGTCTGTCAAAAGACTCCAAAACCGGGGATGACACTAAATGCTAAAGAATAAGCTCAATAAATAGAAAATGTTTACAACTTGCCTCTAGCCATGTTAGAGTGTATGTGTGTATGTGTAGGTATGTATGTTGTGTGTGTGTGCTTGTGTGTGTGCATGTGAGTGTGTGTGTGTGTGTGTCCACCCATCTATCTAGAGAGAGACATTTATTTTAAGGAATTGGTTCATGCGGCTGTGAGGGCAGGCAAGTCTGAAATCTGCAGGGCGGCCAGAGAGCCGGGGAAGACCCGACATTACAGTGTGGAGGCGGAATTGCCTCTTCCCCGGAGGACCTCAGTCTTTGTATCTTAAGACCTTCAACTGATAGGATGAGATCCTCCAGACACATTATGGAGGGAAACCAGCTATATTCAAAGTCTACTGATTTCCGTGTTCATCACACTTGAAAAATACCTCCACAGTGGCACCTCGACTGGTGTTTGACCAAACATCTGGGCACCACAGCCTAGCCAAGTCGACACAGAAAATTAACCATCATGAACGCCAAGTCAGAGGAGTGGAATAAGAAACAGATACAACGAAATAAGCAGTTCTTTGGCCCTTCATCTTCATGTTGTCGACTTTCCACCTTCCCTTTTCTCTCCCCTAAATTCAGTGTTCGTTTCTCAGTCCTTGTGTCTGCTGCCCTGGATGTGAGGGAGGAGGGCTTTCAGAAACCCTTGCCTTCTGCACCATGCCACAACAGACAGCGACTTAGCTTTCTAACAATGCAGAATCGAATTCTGGCACTGCTTTACTTCTGTGGCTTCAACTATCACCTCCACACAGATTAAACCCAAAATCCATTTCAAAAGAACTCACGGTGCCAACTATTATTCTGCTCATCATCCCTCTGCACCTTAAACCCTACAAGTCAGAAAGCTAACAAGGGCTTCCCTGGTGGCGCAGTGGTTGAGAGTCCGCCTGCCGACGCAGGGGACACGGGTTTGTGCCCCGGTCCGGGAAGATCCCACATGCTGCGAAGCGGCTGGGCCCGTGAGCCATGGCCGCTGAGCCTGCGCGTCTGCAACGGGAGAGGCCACAACAGTGAGAGGCCCGCGTACTGCAAAAAAAAAAAAAAAAAAAAAAGCTAACAAGACTACCCAACAAAACCAGTTCCTCCTTCCTGACTTTACCTCGACTGTAGCTGCATCAACATGCTACACTACAGGTCACCTGCTCTCCACACCTGTTCGGCAGGCTTGTCCTTTGCCCCTTCCCACCGATGCCTAACACAGTGCCCAGTGCGTCATACCACACGTGTAGTTGAATGAATACACGGGTGTTGCACCCAGTCAGTTGTCATTCTTGTAAATTCTATTCTAAAATATTGTCTCCTTTCTTTTTCTATTATCATTACACAAATACAAGCCAGACCACTTTATCCTCATCCTCACTTGTTTTTAAACTCCTGTCTCAGGTTTCTATTTCATCTCGTACATTACAACACTTAAATCTCCTTAATTAAAGGTATAATCCTATCACCCCTCTATTCAAATACCATTAATTTCCCTATTGCCCATTGAAATCAACATCTTGTTTTTCTACCTAGTGACCAAGTCCCTCCCAAGGTGAGCTCCAGATTCTCTCTGCAGTTATTCCACTACTGTATTCAGTCATGAATTTAATAAATACACGGTGTCTAGCTGGGGGATGAATCGATCTGTAAAACAGTGCCAGCCCTCAATGCACTTTATCTGCAAGGACACACACAGTAAAGAAGGAACACGACATCAGGTGCAGCTGCTCTAAGATGGGTAGGTACAGGGTGCCGTGAGAACGCAGGAGAGTGGACAGGAACAGAGGCAGTACACAACATAGCTCAAATGCCACCTCCTTGCAAGAGTCAGTAGATTTAGTCAGATTGACAAACTGTAGGAAAGGCCATGCAGTCAAAAACAGCAGCAGTTATCACTTGGGGGGTGAAAGTCAACAAGGAATCAGAGTACGTTTATTTAACTAAAGATTCAGGAAAATCATCTATTATAACTAAACACAATGCAAATGGCACATCAAGTATCATGTCTGATTATAAAGTAAGGAGATGAATTAAACACACACATACCCCTAGGAACTGCTATATCCAGATAAATATCATCTTTTGAATTAATGATCTTGAGACATTTATTCCAGGAATAACTCTGGAAACTCTCACTCTATGCCAAAATGTTCAACACCTGAAGAGCTTGAACACACACCTTATCACCAGATTTGCCATAAATTTGCCAAAAACGAAATCCATGCAGTAACACCAGATATTATCAATACTGCTACACAATGAGATGGGTACAAGGATTTTCACTGCATTGTGGCTTGAAATGATAAAAATTGAAAAAGAACCCAAAAGTCTATCCACAGGAGGATGACAAAACAATGTGATGGGAGCTATGAGGACAGACACCAAAATGCTGACTGTGATTAACTCTGCAGAGGGGAGTGGCACCAGTGAGTGTGGGGAACAAAATCCTGTAGCACTGGCACCTTTTCAATGAGAATTTAATCATACGACTAATACACAAGCACAAACCAAAAATATAAATGTGCTAACAGATTCCAGATTCAATTTTTTAAAAATTCGACGTTTTTAGCAAAAGCAACAACACTGGATGAAACACATACTCCCTCAAAATGACTACTATGGAAAGAATACTTTCACTGAAATGTATAGAATAATATTTTTATCAGGTTTTTTTTAGACGTCAAATTGCATCTATTTGCAGCCATTAGCGTTCCAGGGCCGTCCGTGTTCCATGGGAAAACTGGTGTCAACATCCCTTTAAAGATGGCAATTCCTTAGCCAAGGCAAAGAACTAGAACTGCGACTCCAGACAGAACGCTAAATGCAGGCAAGAGGAGTCCCATTTCTGAACTTAATTAATAGCACAAGCATAACAAGAAAAACCAAAGTGGAATTTTCAAATGCCTATTCCTGGGCTGTTTCAGACTTCAAAGTCCAATAACGTTTACAACAGCAACTCTTTAATTGAAAGCTTTTTGTAGGACAGTAGAAGGTATGTTCTACCATATAACAATGTCCTTCTGACTGAAATTAAAGAATATTTCCGTCTACAACTGGTCAATAGGAGGTAAAAGGAAAACAATGAAGCAACTTCTGGCATTGTTAAAAAAAAAAAGACTGAAATACTGGAAAACTTCAACACTAAGAATTGCTTTCTAGTCTACATCAAAATTTGGATTTTCATGTTTTGTCATCATGTGAGATAATGCAAAAATCATCTAAGTGAAGCCTGGGTTCTGCTGTAAATAAAAAATTAAGCAGGATAGCATGACCATCACTCAACACAACATAATTTCTCTTGGAAAGAACCAAATGGAAACGCATATACTTGAGACATTATTCTAAAGAACAGGGAAAGAAAAGGAGGATAAAATGTCAATGTTTGGTCAACCACAATGTTTTCAATTCTCTTCTAGAATTTCATTCTCTCACCAAATCCCAAGTAAGTCAAAACGCAAAGCATCTAACAGAAAGAATTTCAGACCCTTTAATTGCCTGTTCAAAGGAATATATCTTTATTTTGTTCATTATCTTCTCTACTTTCATATCCTTTCCATACTCTCATGAACATGAATTTAGAAAGGCGAATATCAAGTGAACAACCGGAAAATATCCATGATGTTCAAATCCTTCTGTTATACACCACCTGCCAATAGTAGTTGCATCTTAGGGTACAGGACTACGAAAAAAGTTCATCACTTATGGAATTCTATAATTGTAACAGCTAATATTTCACTCTTCCTATGAAGTCAGGAAGACATTCTAATACATGTTACACACTGTGTGAAAACCTTAGAATCACTGGGAAAGAACTCTTACAATGGACACATATGCCAAGTGTTAACCAGCATCGACAGTCTCAACTTTAAACAAGACTCCAAGGAAAATATAACTCCTCTTTAAAACCCAAAGCAGAGAAATGCCAGCTGCATTCAGTGACCAAAGTCCTACTATATAATTTCTGAAATCACCAGAAATTCTTACCCTATTTGTCCATTCTACCTGATGTCAGTTCATAGCATCCCAATGTGAGAAGTTCCTTAGGAATTTTAAGAAAAACAAACAAAAAATCCTCTTTCTTTACTTTGGATTCTAGAGATCATGTAATCTCATTCACCTACATTTCAAATGATAAAACTGTAGCCTAGAGAGGTGACATAACTTGCCTACGTGTCATAGTGTCAAGCATTAGAAGGTAAAATCCTCAAAATTCCAACACTCTTCCAATGTCACCCACAGATACTGTTTCTGGATCTCTGTCTGCACATCCATGAGTTCACGTAAAAGAATCTTAAGCAGCATAAGGCAGCTCCCCTTCTTGAGGAATTAGTACTTTTGTTGGACTTTAGAGATAGATAACATGAAAGGCAAGCCATTTTCTAATTTTTATTATTAAGTAGAAAAGAGAGACATTTGGAAAGAAAGGGATTTTTAACTCAGCCCAGAAATACAGGTACCATTTTAGATACATAGAGAGGAAATGGTTCTAGGATAGAATATGACCCACGTCCATAGGTTTTTTCACACGAGCCAATCCCCGCTGCTCATTTCCATGGCCATGAAGCCAGCTCTCATCAAAGGAAGCATGAAATGAATCACCATAAATCCTCTACAGCCACAGGGAAAAGTCAAAGCGAGCAGTTTAACAAACCCTTAGCAGTGACATCCTTGAATGCTAAGGACAATACATTACCCTTAAAGGTGTTGCAATAACTATGTATCAGCCAATGAAGAATTTTATCACTGCCTCCACCTTACGATTTTCTTTCCCCTTCATAGTTATTCCTCTGACCACCCACCACTCAACAATAAGATTTAAAAAGTAAAGCATTTAATTATTATCTGTGACCCAGGAAAATTAAAACCCACAGTATACTAACAGGATACTTCAGCTTTGTCTAGATCTGCAATGCCATCTGAAAGATGATGGTTTATTTCTAATATAAAATGGTTACAGCAAAAACATCTGAACAAAAGGGACATTACAGGTAATTCAGAATCCTTTCCAACTCTTCCTGAAGCAGATACTCACCATGGCTCAACTTAAAGTACTACATATGACTCTCAAAACATGAAATATATTCCTTTTCAAAGACTGTCAAAACTGTACCTTTCCTAATTATGCTAAATACTAGATTTTGGCTATTCATACATTTTCAATGAGAAAGCCTGAGAAATAAGCAAAGTGGTTTCCCAAGGGAGAAAATATTTCACTAGAAAAAAAAATATTATTATTTGGTCTTGTCCCATCAATATAAACATACATTTATGTAGCTAAGATTTAAGTGGCTAGAACAATTTCTAAGACTCAGCACTTTTTACCTCTTCTCTTTCTCCCTTCATTTTTATAGCTACAAAGGAAACTGTCAAGATTCATTTCTGGCTACAGAGATGGGGAAGCCCAGTTCCGTATAACACAATCGTTGCACAGTTCTAAAAGCTCTTCGTCGAGTTTTTTTCAAAGTTCAAGTTAAAAAACAGAAGTTCATTTTCACTTTGGAAATCAAACTTGAAAGAAAAATGTGACCTCCCAGAATTTAGTTCCTTCCAAGGAACTCCCTCAAGGACATAAATTGTTAAGACATGGCCACTTGGGGAAAACATTCTCAAGTCTTGTTTGACAGGCGAAGCTACATGGGAGTTGACAGGAGTAGTTTTTTTTAACAAGCTCTAGTCTGTCTTTTCTTTACATGTTCAAGATGATTTAAAAACATGTACTTTACCAAAAGCTTGCTGGATTCTATAAGCAATTCAGATCCTTTTCCAGAGAATGCTGAGTGGAAGTGGAAAGGATCTTTAATGCTTTACATATTGTTTATTTAAAGAACACACACACACAATCTTCGAACAGAAATCAAATGTAAATGCATGCTCATATAAAACTGGTAATTAAAAGCAAAAAAATAAGGATGGGTTTTTAAAACTGATAAAACTGCTGACCCTCATCCATTTAAACTCTCCTAGAAAAAGAGGCACTATAAGCAGCTGCCTATTACAAACACTCAGCTTGAAATGCTCTGCATAGAGTTGCCAATTGCCCCACATGAAACTGCAAGGCTGCTGGTGGCTTCGCCTTCCCAGACCCGGCCTGAACCTCTCGACTGTAATGAGTGCCCACAGCCAAGATCCTGCTACATAAGCACAAGACCTAAAACGTGCTCAGTCGCATACACCTATGCACCCTGGAAGCCACCCTACCCTCTGCTTCCAAAGCTTTGTAACTCACACAGCCTGCTATCACAAAACCATAAAGTCTACCTTCCCTCCCCTCCAAAACGGAATTTGGAGGCCTGATTCAAACCATTCATGCTATAGATGAAGCCAGTGTCACACAGCCTAGGGAAAGGGTTCGGAGGACAGAAGAATGTGACCTCGTATCCTGGTTGCCATTTATAATCCATTTTCCCACAGCAAATTCTCATGTGATGATTACACCCTGTGGCACTGTAGGTCTGGGTATCTATATTTCAGGTTGAACAGGCTTTCGGGGATTGCCCTGTGTCCTGAGCCTGGTCATGCTTTGGAAACATGGTTTGTAAGAGGAAATGTATTACAAGTTCAAAACAACTTACAAATTAACTTTTGTAACTTGATAGGTTTCTAAATTAGAGATTATGTGTGTAATAAAAACAACTCATTGGAACTCAACAAACCAAAACCCCTAACTTCATTTTATCTGATCCCAGTTTGAAAAGAGGAAAATGACATCAAAACTCATATCAAAATGTAACCAAAACACTATTTTTAGAGAATATGCTGAATAAATTTAACCCAATATTCTAGACCTTCAGAACTGAATTATCATGATATCCAAAACAATGATCTTAAAGTCCCACAATCAACCCAATTATCAAACCTAATTATCAGCTATCTAGAAAACTAAATCAACCAGAACACAATTAACCAGAACACTCATCAGGAAACTTTACACTATTAGGGTCCAAACAAATAATTAAGTCCAAAGTCTTAACTTTATTTACACTTCAATTTTGAAATACACTCAGAAAAAAGAAGTTAAAAGTTTTTAAAAAATAGTAAGGGCGGGGCTTCCCTGGTGGCGCAGTGGTTGAGAGTCCGCCTGCTGAGGCAGGGGACACGGGTTCGTGCCCTGGTCTGGGAAGATCCCACATGCCGCGGAGCGCCTAGGCCTATGAGCCATGGCCTCTGAGCCTGCGCGTCCAGAGCCTGTGCTCCACAACAGGAGAGGCCACAACAGTGAGAGGCCCAAGTACCGCCAAAAAAAATAAATAAATAGTAAGGGCCAATCCAAAGTACCTATCAGCTAATATTTCTTGTTTGTATGGGCCAGGCACTGTTCTATGTATCTCATTTTATCCACACAACTACCATTAACACAATACCCATTTTACCAAGGAGAAAACACAGCACAGAGAGGTTAAGTAATTTATTCAAGGTCACACAGCCTGTCTCTTTACTAGGCTCTGCAGCCATTATCAAACTGCTTCAATTATCTTTGACCTCTCCAAATTACAGTGGATTATACTGTACTAGCAGCTAATTTATGGACAGCTTATGTAAATAAGAAAATAATCAATGGAAAAGCTGAATTATATTGGGTAAAGCAAAATAGGATTCCACCACCAGCAACAGAACACCAAGTACTCAATATGTTTATGCTTGTATATTTTTCTCACATTTATTCAAACATGTAAGTTCCATCCACAAGTAAAATTTCCCATGTCTGCCTCAAGTTTTCCTAGTTACGTTTTTTCGTTAGGAGGCACTCACTAAAATATCGAAATGGGGGTTTTATGTAATCAGTGTTTAGAAAGAATAATCCTCTCCCTTAAGATTTTGTTTAGAAACTGTGTCCCTACCCTACGATTGTGGTGAGTCACCTCCCTGCTCTCTAGATGCTGTTTAAAGTTCCTGGGAAAAGGGAAATCAGAGAGGCTGCCCTTAGCCCTGAGGACGATGAGCAAGCCCAGGGGGCAGGTTATTAATCTCCAAAGAGCGAAGGCCAGCTAGCCCGTGTGCCTCTGAGGCACAGACTGGCCAGGGTTCCGAGACTCTTAAGGCAAGACTCCCATTGTATGTTAATGAAGTGCGTGTTCATAAACCCGAACTGCCCCAGGGGAGGCGCAAGCTTGGTAAAGGGCCCTCTGGGGATTCAGCTTTTGCAGCCCCAGTCACTGCCCCAAGCACAGCGCCCAGGTCTCTAAGATTCACTCCTCTGGCCCCGGGCCAGCTGATACTGCAGACAGTGGTTCTCAAACTCCAGCAACAGAATCACCTGGAGGGCTGTTGGCAGCACATTGCTGAGCCCACCCACATGGATTGACTTAGTAGGCCTGGGGTGGAGGCCAAGATTTTGCATTTCGAGCAAGTTCACAGGATATGCCGATGCTCCTGGCCCAGGAATCACACTCTGAGAACTGCTGATTTAAGTTAATGGTTATGGATCTCAATTTCCATGGCCGCCGCCACCAGCAAGCACCACGCGGTTAAAGGTATTTTCCATTAACACAGGTAAATGTGCTAGAGAGTGGAGTATCAACCAGCTAGTCTCCTCCTCCATCACTAACAAGTAAACTAAGCCATTTCCTTGAGATATAGGCTTGAGAGAGCATGTTACAGTGTCATAGTATTTAAATACAGCAAGCTTGGGGAGAGAAGGGAAAGGCAAGAAGAGAATTTGCCCCCTTAACATATAGCACTAAATAAAAATAAGCCTGGGGTTTCACTGGTGGCGCAACAGTTGAGAGTCCACCTGCCGATGCAGGGGACGCGAGTTCGTGCCCCGGTCTGGGAAGATCCCACATGCCGTGGTAGAGGCTGGGCCCGTGAGCCATGGCAGCTGAGCCTGCGCGTCCGGAGCCTGTGCTCCGCAACGGGAGAGGCCACAACAGTGAGAGGCCCGCGGTCCACAAAAAAAAAAAAAAAAAAAAAAAGCCTAAAATTGATTTTGTTCCTATATCACCTCTCTTCTGACGCTGATCATGAATATCTGGCAAAGGAAAAGAGACCAGAAGATGGGACGCATTAACAAAAAGACTTTGTATTTAGAGACGAGAGCACCTTTCGCCAGCGCAGCTCAAACAACCAGCCAAACTTTATTAATTCTCTACAGATTCACAAGAGCACTGTCACATGGGCTGCTAGTTCACCTCCATGGGTCATGCCACTGGGCTAGTGGCAAAATGATTAAAAATAACCAGAATAAAATAGAAAATACCTATCAACCCCTAGGCATATTCAGAAATTTTTCAACATTAAAATAAACTTAAAAGTTCACAAAAATTAACTAAAATTAAAAAAATGTTTAAACACAGAACTCACCTATACCATATTTTGTCTCTACCACTTACCAATTCTGTGACCTTGGGCAAATTACCTTACCTCTCTGTGCCCCTCAGTAAAGTGGGGGTGGTAATGTCTCTCTTACACAGTTTTTATGAGGATTAATGAAACTGGCCCACAGTAAGTAGCCTACAAATGTTAGCTACAAATGTCATCCCATCAATGTTAACCTAAATACTTATTATTAAGCGGACTGGGCAATTTACAAGCCATATATTTAGATTATGTGAAATGTAGTAATGGCACTCAAAGACATTTCTCCCACCCATTACACACCTTCATCCCCTGCCACCCTTATCATAAGTGAATTTGCCCCATCCCCCTATTTTTCCACAGACTATTCATTTTTCAACTAAACCATCCAACATTTACAATAAAAGGAACAAGGTTAATCCTCATCTTTCCACAAAACAAGAACCAAAGTTGCAGCAAGAGATAGTTGACAGACCTTTGTTTTTAAATCTTGTTGAGCTTAATCTAAACAGACCCCATATGTTGCCAAGACAAGGTGCCTGCCAAGGTGAGAAACCTTGAGACAGATTTCTAATTGCCATTTTGGTGAAGGGAAAAGGGAAATGTTACTTGTGTTTCAAGGGAAAAAGAAATGTAACTTCAGAGGAAAAACAGCAACATAGTATTTATTAGTACGACAGGAAGGCAGCTCGACTAAAGAACCAAAAAAGAAGGAAGGAGACAACTATCTTTTTTTATTTTGTTTTGTTTTTGACAACTATCTTTTGACTCAACGATCTGTTTGCTGCAAGGATACAGAGAACCGTCGTATTGGGCAAACAATCTTAGACATAAAATATGAATTTTTCAAGCAGATGGGGATAATGACAAAGACTTAGCAATCCACTGGACTAACGGATAAAACTCCAACACACCCTCTCCTAGACACTACTCATGAGTGCAATTGACAAGTTCTCAAATAACTAAACACAGAACAAACCCTAGGAAGCACCAGGAGAACAAAAAAAAATTCTGTCTGCTTGATAACTCTTGTGTGAACACACAGACCCCTGGGAACATCATAAGGACTTCACTTGGGAGCCAAAGCAAAGTAAGAGATTGTCAGAGAGATGCACCCCAATGCTTCTCCTATTTAAAACAGCCTCTGGATGTCAATGACCTGGGGGAAATTCTCACAATATAAGCTAGGTTTTAAAAGATCAGGACAAAAAATTATATAGCGACAGTGATGTTCCCCGTTCTGTTAAAAATGCTATCTATTGCTATACTTATAGATAGATCCATACATATTTATTAACCAGAAAAAAAAAGAGGAAATGGACACTCGCTAGGTTGTAATACTTTTTCTTCTTTATATTCTCTGTACTTTACAGGTTTGAAATATTTGATGAATATACATTATAATTTTATAATCAGAACTATTTGATGACATACTTTGCAAGGCTGAAAGCTCTTTAATGTACTTTTATTTACACAAAACTACACGGTAGGCTGTGTAATTCAATGATTAAGTTTCTGAGTCTACACTCATGAATAATGTTTAAGTTAGTCATTTCTGTATTAATTCAGTACCAACCTTTGGTCTAAAGCAGGCTGACAACCAGGAAAAAACCCTCAAATGTCTATAGTTGCTTCATTCAAATGTCTATGAGTGTCACTCTGCACTGTACTCTGCACTCAAGGTAGATATAACCAAGACAGTGAAGTTAAAAATACCAAGCAGACCTCCGCATCATATGCATTTATTTAGCTAATGAAGTCACTATCTCAGAGTAAAACATTCCACACTAAAATTCAAATGCAGCCCTGTATCAGTAATAGCCCCCTCCCACGTCAGGAAGTAATTCACATGCAGCATGCTGGATATCCAGATAAAAGGCAGAAAATGCCCACTTTTAAATAAACTCAACTTACACTGTGTTCTTACAAACATTTAACAGAAGCCCCTCCTCCCTTTTCCTTTGTTAATACAGGAAAAGAATCATCTCTTCGGAAGCTCATATTTTAAATGTATCTAAATCAAAGCACTGGCAATAAAAAACATTTAAGAAGGTGCTTAGATTAACAATCCATTTCAAGGTTTAATTAATCTTGTTTTTCCCAAATCAACTGCATTCTCTGACAAAAAAAAAAGAGTTAACTTCGATTTTACAAATAAAAAAGAAACTGGCTTAAAAGACATACAGAAAAATAATGAAAATAATCACTTTGGATCACATATACAAATAAAGAAAGGCAACAGGACGATCCAGAAATTATATATCGATAGATAGCAAACGAAAGGAAAATAACATAAATTAACATTTTTATGTTTGCATGAAGAAATTCTGAAAGAATACAGAGAAGTTAATAAAGTGCTTATTCTAGTGCAGTGGGGGAGGACATGGCAGAAAGGGGACAGAAGCAGGAGTGAGACTTTTCAATGCATAACTTTGTATATATTTTTTTCAACAATGTAACTGTACTGCCTATTCAATAAATGAAATGAAAAGTTATGCTAAGATTATTTGGAATGCATCATGATTTTCCACCAACCTTAGCCCTCTCATATAATGCAGAAGTAAAGAATCCCAGCTGTAGAGTCAGGCTACCTGGAGCTCCCTGACATGCCACCAGCTAGCTAAGTACAGCTGGAACATCCTGAGAGAGGGAAAGGCGGCTCCCTTGCCTAGATGGTGGTCACAGCAGCCAGACCATCGCAGGGAAATGGCAGAGCGCCTCAACGGTCGTTCTCAGATGCCAACGTAAGTCAGGCATGAGTTGGCTGTGCACAGCATAGCCTCCACTGAACTCGATTTCCTTTGCTATACATGGTGCTCTCTGAGTCCGCGGAACATTTCATCGGATGTCTAATATAGCCACGTAGCAAGCCCCCATTTCATTCTACCATGTGTTTCTGCCGTTTTAATCAGCCAGTTACTGCACAATTCTCCACACAGTACTTTACCAGCTTTTAATCTGAAGGGGTAAAAAGTAGAGGAAAAGAACAAGAGAGGATTTCCCTGCAGAATAACGAGAAACAGTTGTTTGTTCTCCCCAAGCAAGACACTGCTTTCCTCTGGGGGTGTGGGTGGGTAATTTCTTGTGAAACAAATCAGAAGAATAAGTGAAAATAAAAGAATATTAATGGAAGAAAATTCCCACCATCCCACAGGGGGAAAAAAAAATCTTATTCCAGAAGGGAAGAAATAATGTTGTCAATAATGCTTAATTCCTTAATATTTACTTACATATTGAATCATTGACACCATACGGTAAAGTACCTGAAGAAGGACCCTGTTCCTCTTGTACAACTCAGCACTAACAGAATAACCCCAAATACACTTCATGAATGGAGGACTAGCCCGCCATCTTCAATGGACCAGATTCCTAACACATAACACAGACTGGTGCTTCCAAAACTCGGTTAATCAGAATCACCTGGGGGTACTTGTCAGCCAGGCATGTTCCTGGCCTCACCCCAGACTTGCTGACTCAGAGTCTCCAGAATCCCTGGGAATTTGTTTTTAAACAGGGCCCAGGTGCATTTCTGATAACTCAGAAAGTGTGGGAAACACGAGGTGAATGAAATAGTGCTAACAACTGCTCTGTGTCCAAGATGCCCAGGGAAAGCTGAGGTCTGAGCAGCTCCCCTCAAGTTCTGAGTGGGGATGTGAAATCAGGTAGGAGCAGGGTTTAGGTGCTGACAGCTCCCTGGGCATCTGGGGTAAAGGGGACGCTCTTAGAGCTAAGCACCCAGTGGGAGCTGAGCTGGGTCTGCAGTTGCCACAAGGAGAAAGGAGGAAATGGAGGTGAAGAGGGCTCTCAGACATCCTCATAGAGGCCCCGGGAGAAAGGCTCGCTCCTCCAACCCCAGCTCCACGGGCCAGACCCCTGGGAGGCAGAAAGAAACCACCACCCTTCCCAGCTTCCTGTCAGGAACCACATGTACTTTAAGATCCTGGGCAGAACTCTCTGGTTTTCAAATGAGAAGTATCTGTATGTTTATCTCTGACCAAAGCTTCATCTTCTAGGCTTCAGTGAGTGGCCTCAGACGGACTGGGCCACCTGCAGTAGTATATGAACATCCATGTACCCTCATATGCTAACTCAGCCTTCACTGTCATCAAAACAACAGCAAAGGCTAAATACACATTAGCTGTGTGCCAAGCACTGTGCTAAGTACTTCAGAGGCATGTCTCACATTTCTTGGCTATATGCTAATAGTTTGAGAGGTTTCAAAACCAAAAAAGAAGGAAAAGGGAGAAGATCAAAAGACTTAGAGTTTCCCCCGGCCTGACTCCACTAGACACTTGCCAGGTTTCTGCCATGTCCTCTTAGCATCAGCTTTCCTCATCTGAGTACAAAATACCATGACTTGAGGAGAGACAGTACCACAGAATGGTTAGGACAGGCTCTGGACACAGGTCTGCCTGGGTTCAAATCCCAGCTCTGTTGCTTACTAAGCTGTGAATGTGAACAAACAAATTATTTGTGGCTTAGCTGCATCATCTGTCAAACAGAAATAATAATGGTATCCATTTCCTGGAGCTGGTGTACATAGTAAGGTGTCTGGCCTATAGCAAGTGCTCTGACATTAGCTGTCCTCACTATCAGACAGTACAAAGTTGCCGAAAAGACAGCCCAATACCAGAAACTGGAATTGTGCTGCTGCCTAGATACTGATACCACTAATGTCATTTTTTTGTTGGAGTGATGCTAAATGCTCTCACAGACATGTCATTTAATTCACAAGGAAAGGGATTGAGGCTGGGACCTCCAGGGCCTTTGCTCAGAAGAGCCCTCATTCAAAAACAGATGCTCCATCTCTTTTGTTACATTTGTCTAAAGTGCTGCTAAGGCGTGCAGCACAAAGGTTACATCCTCTACCACAACCGTAACATCATCCAGCACCATCCTGCTGAGTTTGAACTTCAAATCTTGCAAAATTAATTCATTCCAGGATATAAACCAATTTGAGGAGAAACAGAGTTAAATAAATAAGTTAGTAGGTGCTTAGTTAGGTGCAAACCATTTTATTTTATACTTAAAATGTGATTTTTTAAAACATATTAAAATGATAGCCAGAGGAAAACACTGCGTTATTCTTCTGTTTCTAAATTTTCTTCCAAAATATTAAGACTCTCAAAGATCTCTCTCCTATTATGTAAGTTTTTTCATTTGCTAGTCCCAATCCTAACACAATACATACAGATGAAATTTTAATACTGGCTCTTTCTCTCATATAGCGGAAAACTAGGTAGTTGCTAAATAAATCATTTCAACCTAAATGTAGATAGTTTTTTTTTTTTTTGCGGTATGTGGGCCTCTCACTGTGTGGCCTCTCCCGTTGCGGAGCACAGACTCCGGACGCGCAGGCTCAGCGGCCATGGCTCACGGGCCCAGCCGCGCTGCGGCATGTGGGATCCTCCCAGACCGGGGCACAAACCCGTGTCCTCTGCATCGGCAGGCGGACTCTCAACCTCTGCGCCACCAGGGAAACCCTAGGTAGTTTTTTAAACCAAGTAATTATAGTTTCAGTACCCAGGAGTCGAAAAGTAGATTGATGTTTCGGCTTAAACAATATATGCTCATAATTTTTTTCAAAAATAACTCTCTTTTTAAGAAATCTAACATATGGCAAATGCATTTAAACAGTTCTCTTTCCAAAATGATGTTATCACTTTTCAAAGATGAAGAGGAAGCTATGAATGGGCTGTGGGCAGGATATACGCCAAATTTGAAACAAGTACCTACCTGATGTGTTTGGAAAATGACTAACCCCTCAAGATGTGAAGCTCCATGCACTCCACGTGGGTAAAATATGAGTTAAAGGAGTCCGTATGGTCATAAAGAATTGACTTTAGACACAAACACTTTTTTAGATGCCTAACGATAAGAATCGGAGAGAGATTACTGATCAGAGTTGTATTTACAAGGTCATCTGAGATACTACTATTACCAAATAGTAACCCCTCATTAGCATCCCAAAATGCCAAAACTGGAAAGGCCCATAGAGGTTATTTTAGACAAAGTCTCTATTTTAGAGATAAGGAAAGGAGGTCTTGCATAAGTTACTCCAGATCTGCATTAGAAAATGGCAGAGGTGAAGCCAGACTCAAGTCTCCCAATTCTCAACCCAATGAGCTTTCCTGTCTATTTCAGCACTCCTCCAAGTCCTCTAAGAACACAAGGGCACTTGTTAAGCATACTGGAGACTCCGACTCAACAAAGCTTTGGAAGGATCTGGGAATCCGTAACTTAAACGAGAGTTCCAGGCAGTTCTTAAGGTCAGGCAAGTATGGGAAACACTGCTTCATCTCCTGCGGCCTCCTAAACCTGAGGTGCAGTCTGGCCGCTCAGCTGTCAGTTTCTAGTAATACATTTAGGGACCATCCAGGGATTAGAGGTTGGTGGAGGCCTCATTTCCACACCAACATCCTCCCCAGCATGTGGTATGTTTCAATGAAAGCAAGTCTTATGCCAATGTCACCAGAAATAACAAACATTCATCAGCAGGCAGGCAGGCACAAAAACAATCACACAACCTGTTCTTAAGAGTGCAGTGAAGTCTGTACTGTCTTCCCAACTCTGACAAGCACCTTGCATGAAAGATTCATTCTGAGAAAAAAGCAAAGATACTCTGACATCAGGACCAGCCAACCCTCTGGCTGGGTCAGGAGAACATTCATTGTGAGGTAGGACAATGCAGTTTGACACTTAAAGCACCACCCGGAAAGTATTAGGCTATAGTGTCTGCCTAATACAGACAATACAAACCCATACCTTGTTTATGCAAAAACAGTGCCCATACGATCTTTCTGCCAGCAAGCTATCTTGAGTGCCATTTATCTCACCTATAAAAATTGTATACATTCTACCAAGGCCATCACGTATGGGCGCACATGCTGAGAACCACACCAACCCCACGGAAGCACAGTTAACATACACTAAGGTGTGAATGGTGCCCCTACAGTCGTGCAACACAACAAACCTCTCTGAACTTAGAACACTTCTAGAATCTAAGGGGGTGAAAAATCTGCTTTTCTGGAGCTATAAGGGAAAAAAGCCAGCAAATCATCTTTTCTCCAAATCTGTTTCGACAATTACATTTCGTATTCACCCAGGAAGCACTGTTAAGGTGAAGTTTGGGACTAGAAATCAGAAGACTCAATATCTATATATGTATACCTCTTACTAATTCCAGAACTTCCATTTCTTTGTCCATAAAACGGATATACTACAACCTGGCCTTCCTACCTCGCAAGAATTGAAAAACATTCTTTCAGTTATAAAAGTGCTACATAGTATAATGTTATTATTAATTATAAAAAGAAACAAATCACTCAGGGTTTAAAAATAATACAGGGCTGTTAGATTGAGTGTCTACTGATTTCTGTATAGAAAAGTCTGTTTCGAATATTTACAGAGCCAAGATGTAACTACCCAGATTTCTGGCCACTGTCACTATTCTTAATGGGAACTTATTTTGTCAGCAGAATTAACGACATTTGACTTTTATGGAAGTATACTCATAACCTTAAAGAGGCAGAAAGTTTACTTTTTCATCTGTTTTTAAAGTAATTCTCGAGACTTCCCTGGTAGCACAGTGGTTAAGAATCTGCCTGCCAATGCAGGGGACATGGGTTCGATCCCTGGTCCGGGAAGATCCCACATTCCGCGGAGCAACTTAGCCCGTGTGTCACAACTACTGAGCCCGCGGGCCACAACTACTGAAGCCTGCACACCTAGAGAAGCCACCGCAATGAGAAGCCCGCACACTGCAACAAAGAGTAGCCCCCACTCACCACAACTAGCGAAAGCCCATGCGCAGTAACAAAGACCCAACGCAGCCAAAAATAAGTAAACAAAATGTTCCCTTAAAAAAATAAATTAATTAAATAAAATAAAGCAATTGTCTTGTTCATGCAGACTTGCAGCAGTCAGTATAACAGTCCCTCCCAAAGTTTTTTTTTTTTTTTTTTTTTTGCGGTACGCGGGCCTCCCACTGCTGTGGCGTCTCCCGTTGCGGAGCACAGGCTCCGGACGCGCAGGCTCAGCGGCCATGGCTCACGGGCCCAGCCGCTCCACGGCATGTGGGATCCTCCGTGTCCCCTACATCGGCAGGCGGACTCTCAACCACTGCGCCACCAGGGAAGCCCCCTCCCAAATGTTTTTGTAGTTATTCTTCCTGACACTGAGCACTAAGAAACTAAATATTAGTTCAGTTCAAATATCGATTGAGCTGTCGCATTCCAGGCACTGTTTTAAACTTTGGAAAAACAAAGATGCAGCCATCCTTGACCTCAGGAGCTTGCTATCTAGCAGAGGGGAGCAGAAATGAATAGAGGATTTCAGCCCACACTGGTAAATGTGGGGATGGAGGGACCGAACAGATGCCTATACTGGATGCCATGGGAACCCTCCCTCCAACCTGGTGGTGTTGGGGGAAGCATTAGGGGAGTCTTTAAGGATAAGCAGGAGGGAAAAAATGATGTATGCTATCCCCAATTATAACAAAAAAATTATTTTGGATGATTACCTATGAGATTTTGAGGAATGGCAAACTTGACTAAATACTTCTCAGAATTATTGAGGCAGGGCTGGCCCACAGGACTAAAATGCTGTTTCTGTATTGGAAAGATAAAAGTGTATACGTTTTTTAAACAGCTCCACTCACACCCGTGATTATAGTAGAGACCCATCAGGCAGTGAAATATACACTGCTGCTGCACTCTGGCTTCTGATAAACTGTTCAGTTCTGTTACTTGCTCCTTGGGAGACTCATTACAAGGTTTATCTGACAAGAAGGATGAAATTAAATGGTCATTGTCATCCTTGGGACTGTTTATGGAATGTATCTAAATTGTTCCCCATTCCCACGAACCCTAAAAGGGGCAGGATATATGCAGTGGGACAGGAGGCGAGTCAATCAGGTCTGGGCTCCAGGCCCAGCTGTGCCATTAGCCCACCACCTAACCTGGGGCTAATCACTTCAACTCTCTTGGACTCGATTTCCTCCCTTGTTAAGAGTTAATGAAAGAGATGTCCTTTACAGGCAGTTTCAAGTCTAAAAGTCTATGCGTCCATTGTAATGTAGCATGTTATTCTCTAGACCTGCCTAAAAGGGGACCAAAATGACTTCAAAATGTAGCTTTTACACAGGAACAAGACATTAAAATAAAAAGAATCCTAACAGAGTCTAAATAAGATGAATGCATGGTGTTTCAATGCGTCTTAGCATATAAAAAAGTTAAGTGAGTGAAGGTGAAAACCCACAAAAACACCATGTCTTTATAGTTCAGCTTTCTTCTCTATATGTGTACTTCTACTCTCAGACATAATTATATTCAATAAAAGACTTCCTTCTCCATCATTAAAAAAAAGGATGAGCCAGGTTTTGCAGTATGAAATCAAAGCCAAAGATTCAAAGAAACTTGTGAAAAGTTTTGAAGTGAGTTACTTCAGTCACTAATTGGGACAACCTTAGTTAATTCAGGGAATTTGGGGGATTTTGACTATGAACCTTAGCTATTGGTGCATATGTATGAAGAGAAAAGTGATACGTTCAAATGTAAAACAAAACTGGCAAAAGAAGGAGTTCTTGACCTCCAGGGAGTTTTCTCTTGTCTTTCAGTTCCCACAATAGATCAGTTCACCTAGCAGTCAGATCTGCCTCATCACAGCATTCTTCAAGGGTGAAATTCTCCTTCACCTACACACAGACACTCTACACGGGAAAGGCATAGAAGCATCTAGTGATTACTGAGATGACAATGACATTCCACTAAGACAGTATATCCTGATGCATGAGGTCAGTATTCACATTAAGTAGATATATTCTTGTTATGTCCAACAACTTTATGAGACCACTTTGACTCCCCCCCCCCTTTCTAACTTTCTTTTTTTGGTGGAGGAGGAATGGGGGGAACTCTCCCTGGTTGAGAACAGCCCACAACTTATAAGGATGTGTTGACAGCAATATCAGAGAGATGAACTGTAAAACCGTCACATAACTTCACAACTTGGAGAAAGATGTATTACAGCAAACAATCTCACCAGTATTAAAGTACTAAAAACTTGAACTGTTCCAGTTGTAAAGTGGTAAAATAGAGCTAAGCTTTTCTAGCAAGGATGACAAAAAAATGTAAACCAGCTATTCAAGATTGCATATGAAGTGATTCTAAGAGACAGTATTTCATGCAGAGCTGCTGAAATCTAGGCGTGTTTTACACCAACACCTCCCCTCCCACCCTGCAATTCATCAACCATCTCCACTTTACTCTTTACACTGAGGAATATGACCAAGTCCATGTACCAAAAGGGGAGAAACCACATAAACATCACACTGAAAGTTTCTCTACTTTGGGCCAACAGGAAATTCCAGTTACTTCATTCACTGGAGCTGGTTAAGCTGCTGAAATGAAATAGATGCTTGGAGAGATCACTACCTCAGGACAGAGACTTGATTTTCAGAGTTGCAGGAGGTTAGACAAAGACGAATGGGATGCTGAGTTTCACTACAAGGTCAAGGCTCCCTGAATTATAAAGAGCTGGTGGGTCAGTGAAGGGGCCGGGGGTCGGGAAGAGGCAAAAATTAGCACCAAAAAAGAAAACCCTGAACTAAAAGCGGACTTTTGTTTGTACTTAGGTAAGAGCACCGGTCAGAGAGGTGAATGCAGCCCCAACGCTCGCTGAGATCCTCAGATTTTCACAAACGGATCCTCCTGAAGTCTCAAGGACTAGAAACATCGTTAAGTCCATACCTATGTGGTACCCTGCTTCCGCAACAGACTACCTTTCCCGGACCCTTTTCCCACGACCTCGGCTCCTCCTCTGCCTACAGCGCCCCCGGGGCTCCTCTCAGCCTCCCACACAAACAAGAGGGAAGGAGCGGACAGTGGGACGGGGCCAGCCCAATTCTCACACTCCATCAGGGCGCCCACTCCTTCGAGGCAGCCAGGAACCTTTGGAACCCGAGAATGCCACACGCGCCCGCCACCTGCACGGCCGCCGGGTCTCGGGTCCCGCCGTCTCCACTCGAGAGCCCAACCCTCGCGCTGGGCCGGGGCTCCGGGGCTCCGCGCGGATGCCCGAGAGCCGGCTCGGGGCCGCCAGGGGGCGGGAGGGAGCAGCAGGCTGGGCGCCTCCCCGCCTCGTTCCCCTCCCCCGAGCCGCTTGCCACTCACGGATTTTCACTCGGCGGTGGTCGAGGCGCGCGGTGGCGGCGTGCAGGGCGTCGAGGCGGCGGTACAGCGCTGCGGTACGGCGGCCCAGGGCGGCCGCCTGTCCCTCGAGCTCGCCGAAGATGTCCCCGGCGCAGCGCGACAGGTCGGCGAGTTGCTCCAGCAGGCAGACCAGGGCGTGCGAGCTGACCTGCTCCAGCGAGCGGAAGAGCGGCGCGCCCGCCGCCCCGGCAGCCTCCGGCTGGCGCAGCCGCGCGGGCTCCACGGTCCTCTGGTGGAAGGGCATGGCCGGGCCGGGCGGCGCAGGCGAGCGCGGCACTCAGTCCGGCCCCCGTCGGCGCGGGGCGCCAGTCCGCATCCAACACAAAGAAAAGTCCGGGCGCGGCGGGGCGCCGAGGGGGCAGCCGGGAGGCTCCTACCCGCCGGGGAGCGGCGAGGCGGGCGGGCGGGACGGACCGACGGGCGGGCGGGCGGCGAGGAGGAGGAGCGGCGGCCGCCCGGGGAGCCGCGGGGAAGGACTCCGGAGGGTCCCAGCGGCGGCCGCCTGGCGCCCTTCCAGCCGCCAGGGTTCCCGGGCCGCGCGGCCAAAGGAAGTTCGAGGAGCAGCTCCCGGGCTGGGGGCGCGGCGGGCGAGGCAGCGAGTGGAGACGCGAGTCCCGCTGAAGTTTGCAGGGAGGCAGGAAAGAGCCGGCGGCTCCTTCCCTCCCTCCCGATTGGAGAGGGAGGAGGAAGCGGGGGAAGTGCCGCCGACACCGGGCGAGAGGGAGGGGAGGCGAAAGAAAGGAAAGGGGGAGGAGAAAAGGGCCGGCCCGGGGAACCACCTGCGGCTCCCGCGGCCGCCGCTCCCAGCGCTCGCGGGGAGGTGGTGGCCCCGCGCCTAGACGTACCCTGGCGGGCCGGGCACGGCCGCCCGGTCTGGGGGTTCCCACGTCGCCGCCTCACTTCCCGTCAAAGCCCCCCCGGCGGTTGGGCAGAGCCCTCGCCCGACCCCCGGCCCCCGCCCGGGGAGGGGTGGGGCGCCGCGGGGCGGAGGCACGAGGGCGGCGGCGGCGAGCCCAGCTCCGGCTGCTCACCTGCGCTTCTGCCCGCGGGGCCCGGGTCAGCGCGCCCCGCCCGCCGGCGCCCCTCCGGGGCCTCTGTGGGGGTCCCTAGGCTCTCCCAGTCCCCCTCTGGAAGGCGGCCACGACTTCCGGGCCGCTTCGGTGGATCTAAAAGAGGACCTCGTTAAATCGCCCAGTGGCCAGGGGTTCTGTAGCCGACTAGGAGTGCGCGCGTCCCAACTGGGGGGCGGGGAGGACTCTAAGGACTTCTTTTTGGAGGTGCTTCAAGTGAGTTTTTCTTAGCAAAATGGCTCCTCCTGTGGCTCCCTCCCTCCATCTGGAAGGGTCCTGGAGAAATGTGCTGAATCTGGGTTTCTTGCCCCAAGCATGTGAGAGAGAGAGAGAGGGTGAGTGTGTGTGTTGGGAAAGTGGGGAGCGGGGGTGGGTGGGTGGGGGGACGGGGGAGAGGGCAGACCAGAACCTAGAACCCTGAATTCGGTGCCTGGAAGACGTTTAAGCTAAATGCTATTGAGATCACGGTCATGGGACACCCCACTAACTCAAACCTTCTGGTTAGAAGTATTTGAGGAGACTGAGTCCAATACCCCGAAGCTAAAATCTCACTGGCCTCCTCGCTATGTTTGCTCAGCAAAGGAATCTCGGTTCTTCGGTTTCTGCCCCCCAAGTGACCCGAATTGCTGTGCTGTTGGGTTGCAGTTTGGGAATCAGTCTCCCAGAGCTGTGCTGATTGTACTACAAAGTGGATTCCCTTTCTCTGGGAGACAGAAGAAGTGCAAGACAAACAGGCCTAAGGGAGCACCTTCAGATGAAAGTTAATAGAAATGGGTTCTGGTCTTTCCCTTGTACAGCTGATCATTTTTCACAATACGGGCAAATAACAGTCTCATAGATCACGCACTCTGACAACCTGCGGGTTATTATGAGGCACAAAGGAACTGCTGCTGTCCCTGAAAAAAATGCTTTGAAATTTATGAAGCACCGTATAAACATCAGGTACAGTATAAAAGTGTGTGATTCTCTCAAGAAGTATTTGTTGAGCGCCTGTGTGTGAAGCCTGGCTAGAAAATTAAGATACAGTCAGCAAAGCTGGCTCCATCCCAGCCATCAGGGGGCTCCCGGTGCAGGGAACCAGAATTAACATTTTGAATTCACAAATAATTCACCTATTTATACAATTCAGTGGATTTTAGTATATTCAGTGTTATGCAAACATCACAATTTTAGAACATTTTAATCACCTCCTCCTCTATCCCCCCCTCCACCAAAAACACAGTTCTCTTCAATACTCACTCATCTTTTTGTTTCTATGTATCTGCCTCTTCTGGACATTTCATATAAAGGAAATTACACAATATGTGCCCCTTTGTGTCTATCTTCTTTTGCTTAGCATCCTGTTCTCCCAGTTCATCCATGTTACACCCTGTATAAGTGCTTCAGTTCCTTTTATGGCTGAATAATATTACATTGCATGGATATACCACATTCGTTCATCCGTTGATTGACAGCTGAGTTTCCACTTTTGGGCTATTATAAGTACTGCTGCTATGCACATTCATGTACAAGATTTTGTGTGGATATAGGGTTTCATTTCTGTTGAGTATACATACACCCAGGAGTAGAACTGATGTGTCACATGCTAATTATGTTTAACTTTTTGAGGAACTGCCAGACCATTTTCCAAAGCAGCTGCACCATTTCACATTCCCACCAGCAGCGTACAAGTGTTCCAGTTTTTCCACATCTTCACCAATACTTGATATTATCTTTTTAATTCTAGCCATCCTAATGGTTGTGAAGTGGTATCTCATTGTGGGTTTGATTTACATTTCCCTGAAAGCTAATGATTTGGAGCATCTTTTCATGTGCTTATTAGCCATTTGTTTCTCTTTGTAATAAGATAGCATACATTTGTGGAGAAATGTCTGTTCAGAAATTTTGTCCATTTTTCAAAGACTGGATTATTGTCTTTTTGTTATTAAGAAGGAATAGGTCTTTACATAGTCTAGATACATGTCCTTTATCATGAATAACACTAACTGCTTCAGCAGACTGTTGTCGTTCAGCATTCATTAATTTGTGCATTCATCCTTCTCATCCCTTGAGACTGTCATCTTGGTCTGC
This sequence comes from Grampus griseus, assembly GCF_964374135.1. Classification (NCBI taxonomy): domain Eukaryota; kingdom Metazoa; phylum Chordata; class Mammalia; order Artiodactyla; family Delphinidae; genus Grampus; species Grampus griseus. The sequence continues at coordinate 63,856,541 of NC_139007.1, forward strand.
AAAGAAATATGGTTTAATCACATAAACTAATATAAGGGGAGCAAGGACATTTTTGTTAATTTGTAATCCTGGGGCAATATGAATAGATTTTTTTTTTCCTGCGGTACACGGGCCTGTCACTGTCGTGGCCTCTCCCGTTGCGGAGCACAGGCTCCGGACGCGCAGCCTCAGTGGCCTACGGGCCCAGCCGCTCCGCGGCATGTGGGATCTTCCCGGACCGGGGCACGAACCCGTGTCCCCTGCATCAGCAGGCGGACTCTCAACCACTGCGCCACCAGGGAAGCCCTGAATAGAATTTTTTAATAAAATGATTTCAGTACTCCAGAAGCTGAATTTAAGCTCTCTACGTAACCAGAACATTGAATAAACAGGATTTGTGGAGTGTACCCATAAAAGCAACTCAATTTTTGTTGCCTACCGCCCCATTAAAAATCAGTTCTTCCCCTTCCACTTAATGACAACTCAAGCAGTCCCATAACTATTTTGTTTTCTCTCAGGTAATTGAAAGTCCTGCTATTACTTAGAGATAAGACATGCTCTTATTTCAGTAATTAAAATCTTGCTCCTTCCCCAGCAGGGCTATCTGTGGGCAGAAGTCAGGCAAAGGGCTTTGTCCTCCATCTCACCCTCCCCGGCCAGCTTGCTAACAATCATGAGGGGAGGGAGGCGTGGGGCAGCAGGAAAGTTTATCTTGGGCTGGTACTCTGACAGAAAGGGCATCACACCCTCTGGGCCTGATGGACGTTTGAAGCCAAATCTTTCATGAACACTTTTGTGGCCCCTACTGGGAATGCTGGAACATACTTCCCGAGAGGCTGGCAAGGCTGGCAAGGAAGTCTCTCTAACTGCTTATTCTACCTCAGTCTTGGTTTTCCTTGAGTCCACTCCGCACAGACTCTCGCTGTTGGGTCCTCTCAACTCTCCAGCAAGACCTTTTAGGCAGAATCCCTTTCAAAATGACCCCAAGCTGACCTTCCTACTGTGGACTCCCATATGGTCTCTGAGATTCACACATTTCTAGAAAGCTTATGGTTGAAAGGTAGAACAACTTCCTCCCAGACATGGCCCTCTACTCTGCCCCATAGGATGCAGTACCTTCCTCAGGTGGGAATCTGGCACCATCCACTGTCAGCTTGGAGCCTACACCACGCTCTCAGAGGTTCTGAGAAAGTCCTCACCTGGCTTGGTGTTAGATGCCAGTGCCCCTACCCTTGCGGAATGAGGCCAAAACTCCCCAGGCAGCTCCATCCAAACAAATGCTCCTCCCAAAGCCCTCCCAACAGTAACCTCTTTTGTAGTCTCTGCCTGAATAGGTATCTCATCAGTCCTCAACCACTTAGTACTTTGAGATTTCCACCTTGTAGTCTCCATCCTAACTCATTTTGGTATCTGATAGCTGTCATCTCCTGGTGCATCAGTCATAACTTCCCCGTTAACATCCTGTAAAATAATATATATAACAGAAAAAACTATGCTAATTTATTCCAAGAAGAATTTAATGCCACCTACTAAGTTAAGGAAAGTAGGAAAAGAATCTCATTTGGGAGAGAAGTGGTTTGGTGTGACATGCAGTTAGAAGGATGTCATGGGTAGGTAAAGATCTGAGGGTGGAATTCAGATAAGGTTTGGGAGCCATAGAGGTACTACTTAAAGGTAATACTTAAATACATGAGAACAGATGTCCTAAGAGCTAATAGATGACTAACTGTAAGGATGGATGAGCAGAGAGCTAAGGTCCAAGTCAGGGAAAGGCCCCAGCCAGGGGGCAAGAGGAGAAGAAAGGAGATTGAAAGAAAACAAAGGAGGAAATCTGAGTGGTGGCTTTCACCAATCCCTAGGGTAGCGGAGCTTAAGACTGAAAAAGTGGCCAAAACGAGGCAGGTAGAGGTAAGTGGGGAAGGGGTTATTGGCAACCTTCAAAAGAACAATTCCATTATGACAGTGGGGGCAGAAGCCAGATATCAGTGATATGAATAGAGAGGATATAGAGAGAGAGGATGTGTGTGTGTGTGTATGGAACATTCATAGAGAAAACTGCCATGAAAAGAAGCTCAGAAATGGATTCAATAAGGCATTATTATCAAAACATTTTTCCCCTCAAAGTAGTGCTTGAAAACCAGGTCTGGCTCAAGATGGCGCTATGAAAACCAGGACACTGCCCATCCTAGTGGGCCGTCCTCCCCCTTTTCTGCTGACAGAACTCACCTTGTGTACCGGTATGTCCAGCCTCTTGAGATGTCATAATCCTTCTGTCCCATCCTGGTTTGACAGTGAGTGGTCAGGTGTGACCCAACTCTAAGCCAATAAATTTTAAGGGGAAGTGGGAGCCTTCAAGAAATATTCACCTCCTTGATGAGAGGAGAAAGAAAAGAGAAGGCTCTCTCATTGTCGTCTCTCTGGTCAGACCGCTGCCTCCTGCCTTTGGATGCACTCTGATCATGATGGGATATCTGGAACTGCGGCAGGATCTTGAGACCATGAGAGGCAACCCAGAAGAATGAAAGCCATCATGCAAATACTGCACTTGCCCCATAAGGATGACCCCATGTGCACTTAAGGGGTAAATCCTCATGGTCTGGGGACCGGGAACATTAGCATCACCTGGAATCTCATTAGAACTACAGAATCACAGGCCCCAGACTGGCTGAGAATAATTCAACAAGCTCCCCAGGTGAATCAGATGTATTGTAATATTTTAGTTTGAGAAGCACTAAACTGTTGGATGGATTTTTCTGTTACTTCAGTTGAATACATAGGAATTTGTGAGGGGAAGAAGTGGTGGGTGATCAAGGGATTGAAGATTCTGGAGAGAATTAAGTGAACATGGAAGGATGAGACCAAGAATACAAATGAAGTTGCCAGATGGCCTAGATCTCAGTAAGACGGGAGCAAAAACCATCCATTTGGAGGGGATATGAGAAAGGAAATGTGGGGGGCTTCCCTGGTGGCGCAGTGGTTGAGAGTCCGCCTGCCTATGCAGGGGACACGGGTTCGTGTCCCGGTCTGGGAGGACCCTACATGCCGCGGAGCAGCTGGGCCCGTGAGCCATGGCCACTGAGCCTGCGCGTCCGGAGCCTGTGCTCCGCAACGGGAGAGGTCACAACAGTGAGAGGCCCGTGTACCGCAAAATAAATAAATAAATAAATAAATAAATAAATAAATAAATAAATAAATAAATAAATAAAAATACTTTATAAAAAAAAAAAGAAAGGAAATGTAGGGAGTTTCTTAGCAACTCAACAAGTGAAGAATACAAGAATTACTGAATGACAGCTCAGGTGAGTTGGATGGCTTGAGTAAGAGGTATGTGGATCTAACTTTTCTGCACTCTAGAAGCCGCAGAACAGAGAGAGCAGACGGTTGCAAATTAACACAGTGGGAACTTCAGGGGGATCAAGGTCACAATGAAGATCATCATTAAAAGGCTCTCTGTGGAGTATGAGGTGGATTGGAGAACGTGGCAGACAAACATAAGTAAATGACCTGAGTTCAAGGGAAGAGTTTCCAGCATGCAGTCCTGGGAAGGCCCAGAACTTCAAGGAATGGGCCTGAAGTGGCTGCAGGGGAATATCAGAAAAAATAGGCAAGAACGTGGTGATTAGAGAAGGGGGCACCAGATATGAAATCTCAGAGACAGAACAACGACTTATGGTTATGTGAATGGAAAAAAGAAATGTTCTTAATGACAAAGGAGAGCAAACTGCATCAACCAACTAGGGGATGTACAGTTGATGTCTTCTTCTTGGTAATTATCCAAAAGGAAAAAATTAAAATCTGCCTTTAATGGAAATAAAATATTTATCCCATTTGAAACAAAATATTTTCTACATGCTCAATAAATCTTTTTTGTCCCTCTAGTAGTCAGTAAATCTTATCAAAAAGGACTCAAACGTTACATGATAATAGATATGGGTTTCACCTCAGGGTTTATGATAAAAATGGACACCAACTATATCCATTTCCTCAGGCTGCCATAACAAATTACAAACTGGATGGCTTAAAACATCAGAACTGTATTGTCTCACTATTCTGGAAGCTAGAAATGCGAAATCAAGGTGTCGGCAGGGCCCTGCTCCCTCTGAAACCTGTCGAGGAGAATCCTTCCTTGTTCCTGGTATTTATTTGCCAACAACCTTTGGTGTTTCTTGGCTTACAGGTGGATGCATCAGTCCAATCCCTGCCTCTGCTGTCCCATGGCCACATTCTCCCCACAAGTCTCTGTCTCTGTGTCTCTACCCTTCCTATAAGGACACCAGTCATACTGGATTAAGGGCCCACCCTACTCCAGTAAGACTTCATCTTAACTTATTACGTCTGCCAAGATCCTACTGCCAAGGAAGGTCACAGTGTGAGGTGCTGGGGGCTAGGACTTCAACATACCTTTTTAAGGGACACAATTAAACCAGTAACACTAACCCAATGAGATGACAGAATCAACTGTTTCTGGTTAATTATTTAGATAAAGAGAATCTTCATGCCTAAATTACTAGAGACATAAAGCAATAGCATATTAAACTCCCAGGTCCCAGTTTGGGACCTTTCTGGGTGAGGCAGGGTGTGCAGGGAAGGGCGACAGGATAGAAATACTGGGTGAGGCTGGTGTTCTGGGCTCTGGTCACAGCCCTCCTGTCAGTTGTTCTGTGCGGCTGTCACCCCTCTTCCTCCATTCATAAATTCTGCAAGGGATCGGGCTCTGCCCTTGACTCTGTTGATCTCTGCTCAACAGTCAACAAGAACTGAGAAAGCAGAAAGGGGCCCTGAGGTCCGAGACTACATCTGTACATGAAACCACGACTAGCGCTCTGTATTCACACTTTTCCATTAACATATTTGAAGAGAGAATAAAGAGAAATCCTATTAAATCAACTCCAGAACCAAAGTGGTAGAAGTTTATATACTTTGTAAAGACTCCAAAAACTAGTGGAAAGCAAAATCAGAAGTCCTGATAGAGTATACAGTATTTTCCAACTTTTTGATATATAGTACAAATTGTTATTGTATGAAAAGTCTCATGGTTGATACACTATTAGTATCACTTACCCAGTAGGAAAAAATGCAACAAATTATCATAATGTGAAAAAGACACAATAGGCACAGTGGGGTGTAACATGCAACATTCCGTCCATGAAATATACTGTAGTTTATATGTGGGATTTGCCAAGTGATAGAAATTTCTGTCTAGTCAGTCTGGAGACTTCTATAAATCAAAGAGTCTTCTGCTTTTAACAGACACTGGCAGGCAAGTGGTAATTTTCCCCAAATTAAAAATGACACTGGTCTTTGATTAGCCAGAGAGATCTTCCTCAAATGCAAATCTGATTATGGCCCTCAGCTCCGGAACCTGCAAAGCATTTCCAATACCCTTGGAATTATCCTTAATGGGGGGCTTAAAGCCTGAAGGTGTGGTCCTGCCTTCCTCTCCAGCCTCTACTCTCACCCTCACCTGAGAATGGGGTGGGCCGTACAGACTCAATATTTTCTTCAGTTAAAAGATTCTCTCCCGGGACTTCCCTGGCAGTCCAGTGGTTAAGACTCCGAGCTTCCACTGCAGGGGGCACGGGTTCGATCCCTGGTCAGTGAGGATCATGCATGCTGTGTGGCATGGCCAAAAAAAAAGTCTCTCCTTCCTCCTCCCCTCCCCCCGCCTTATTCTCTTCTTTATAGTTACCTTGACTCCCCTTTCAGATGTTCACTCATGTCACTCCCTTGACTAAACCTGCCCTCACCTCCCCAGCCAGGTCAGGTCTCCCTATCATCAGGTACTGAACTTCTCCTTCTCGAACATGTGAGAGTTTGTATTTATGTCATTTGTAAATTAATATCTATATTAGTCAGGGCTCTGAAAGGAAACAAATCAACTCAGATGGTTCAGTTAAAAGAACTGAACAAAGATAAGATGTTCCAGAGGTGTGAGCGGGTTAAGAGAGGCATCAGTGGATGCTCAGACCCCCTGGACTAGCAGTAGTGGGAAGCCTTTGGGGCCCCTGGGTTTGAAGGGTGTAAGAGGAGCACCTCCCTGATTCCCCTCCAGGACTGACCTCATCCACCAGCAGCTGGGAGTACTGGTGGCCAACAGGCATTAGCCAAATCCCTCTTTGGGACTTGTCCTTCACTAAAAGGGACTTCCTTACTGAAGACATGCCCTTCCCTAGAGGCAACCACACACAATGACTGGTCTACGTGGAGGTGTAAAGGTCCCGCCCACTTGCCCAGTTGTGACAACTAACTGCAGGGCCATCCCAACATATTCTGCCCAGTCCTGCTTCCCTCACTTCCCCACCCCAAGTAGCAACCCCAAGCACTCACTCCTCAGCAAACCTTCTACAGACAGAGTATCAGAGTCTGTTTCCCAAAGAACCTACCTGACCTGGAAAAAAAGCCCAGGAAGGAAGTGTTCTCAAAGCACCATACAGGCTGGTGCCATGAGAAGGAGGTCACTTGTAAACTGAAGAAGTGCATTCACTGCCAAAAATGTAGCCCTTGAGCAGGAAGAGAATGGGGGCGGGGAAGGAATATCCCAACCTCTCCTCTCCTCACTTTCAATCTCTTGCTGGTACTTCGCACTGGTGGGAAGCTGGCCCAACATCCTGGGCTAGAACAGATCAGGTAATTGTTGTGGTGGGCAGAGGGGAGCAGACACAAATGGAGGTTAATCAGAACAGCCCACCTTTTCCCCTCAGCATCCATTTCTGCTCCTCCCTCAAGGAAGAAACTCTGACCCCCAACATGTGGGAAACACCCCTAGCTACTGTCAGCCACAGGATATCAATTCAGTTATGTTCTGAGCAGGACCTAAATTGCAATGTTAACTACATTCAGAACCTCATATGGGGTAGCAGGAAAGGAGGGGAGGATAAAGAAAAAAATCAATTAGCATAAGTTACGCACGCACCTCTATAACTAGTCTTGGGGGGGTCTAAGCTGGTGACCACAGCACCCTTCTTCTGCCACCCACTCCGTATTCTCTTTACTCTTGGTCAGCACCCATTAGGGTAAACCAAACCTTCATTCCTGCAGGATCTGAGTCCTGGACAATAGCTTTCCATTGACTGTTTTGTGTAGCAACAACCAGATATCTCTTTAGTAAGCAGCCAATACCTCCAGTGGCAAGAGGAGCCCCAAATAACCAAGAGGGTCATCTTAGCTTCCAATTTAATAGAACCATGGTTATGTTCTCTAGCAGAGCATAGACAATTTTCCCCCCTTGTGGACGAGGACTTCTCATGAGAAGCCAGCTGGCTAGGGAGACTAAGAGATGCTCAGGCATGAAGGATGGAGGAGGGGAGAGATAGCAAATAGAAAATAACCAGTACAATGAGAAGAAATAGAAGAAGAAGTGGCTGCCACCAGGGAAAGTAAAGGTCAGGAGGAAGAGTTTGCCAACTATGTAAGATACAAAAGAGATCACAGACGAGTGTGAGTATAACAAGTTAAAAATAAAAATAATCAGACCCATTAGCAGATGATCCAGGCAACATCCAACAAGTAGTTAGAACCTAATGCTCAAGTGAGAAAAGGCTGGAAAATACGCTTGTGGGGAGATGTTCATAATGGGTGAGAAGTGAAGCTCAGGAAGTAGGTAAGATTTAGAGTCAACACAGACTGATGGAGCAGTCTCCCGGAGACTTCCATAGAGCCATCTTCATTCTCACAACAGTGGTGTGTAGTAAGATTGTCTCCATTTTTTGACATGAACAAATAGATTCAGAAAGATTCAGTGACTTTCTCAAAATTGCACAGAAGCAAGGAGCCTGGGTCTCTAGGGATCTCACCAAGGGAGAGAGAAGAGACAGGGCGTTGTATTTCTGAGCACCTCTTCCGTACCAGGGATTGTGCCAGGCATTGTGTGTGTATTATCTCACTTAATCCTCATGTAATCTGAAGGTAAGTTTTATTGTACCCACTTTATAGATGAGGTAGCTGAAAGGCTCAGTAAATTTAAGTACCTTGTCCAAGAGCTCAAAGCTAGGAAGCAATAGAGTCGGAGTCTGAACCCAGGTCAGGCCCCAGGATCCCTAACTATTCAACTATGTCACACTACAAGGGGACCCAGAACACATTTAACTGGTAAGAAAAGAAACAAGATCCAGAAAACCAGAAAAGAGTTCCTCAAATAAGCCTGAGAAGATCCAAAAATAGCCTAGTATCTTGGAAGTCAAGGGGAGACTTTTTCACTGGGAGAGGAATAATATCATGGAAACACAGTGGATTCTACTAGCTCCAAAAACGCTACAAGCTGGCTGTGAGACCAGATAGCAATCTCTTAGCTTATCTGGGCCACTATTTCCTCATGATGAAACAGTACAGAGGCTTCTCCTCTACCTCCAGACTTACCTGTATACTTACACATCATTTCCTCCATCTCCAGGTGGACATTCTACCTGCCTGTGCTTATTAGGAAGGATTCATCTGCTCCTGCATCTCCAACACCGTGCTCCTACAATCACTCTTCTTTGGAATCTTTGCTCTCTCTCTATCCCCACTTGCCACTTGAGCATTTAAGACACACTCACGCCTCTCATTAAAAGATTAAAAACCCTTCCCTTCATCCTGATTTTCTATATAATTAGCTGCCCCACCTTCTTTCTCTTTCCCTTCCTAGTCAAGCTTCTAGACTAGTCTGCATCTGAGGTCTCCAGGTCCACAAACCAAGTCACTGCAATCTTCTCTCCCACCCATCCCTCCTGTGAAATGGCTCTGCTGATGTCACCCACAACCTCGTGCTTGCTTTGGCCCTTGACTCTATGCTGCATCTCCCATTTTTTGACCATTTCCACTTTCTTGAAGCTGTTCCCAGGTTTCTGCCATGCTCCTTTTTCACTCACTCTATATTTTCCTAATTTGAGGGGCTAAAAGCTATGAACACACTGTGAAAAATGCACATTTGCAGGAAATATGGCTTTTATTTTTCTGAGCCTCTATAGGCCAACACACTGACCTTGGAGGAGCTACTGTACCTCAGCTCATAGAGGCTCTCAGAGCTACACCTATGACTTTATTGCTTAAATGCCCAGCTCTTCATTTTTCACCAGAGCTCACAGCTCAGCTCTTTCCACTTCCCAGCTGTGTGGCTCTGGGAAAGGCAGTTCACCACTCATATCTCCATTCCTCATCTGTAAAGCAGAGATCATAGCAAGATAATCCTTACATGGCTGCTGTGATACCCACATGAGTTACAACCTGTAAAGTGCTTAGCCACTGCCTGGTATATAGCTTGTTGGTACTTAATAAACGTGTGTTATTTAACTAGATCTCAATTTTTCTTTCTTCCTTCTTTCTTTCCTTTCCTTCCTTTTCTTCTCCTCCTCCTTCCCTCCTCCAAATCCATTTGCTCAACTGCTAAGGACATTTCAACCTGAAAGTCTCACAGAAATATCCAAAACTGAGCTCATCTACTCCACCACACCAACCTGCTCCTCCCTTAGCGTTTCTTATACCTGGACTACTCCTTATAACACGCCACAGAGCCCTCCCTCCAGATCGACAGCCATCTGTTGGTAAACATTTGAGTGACAGAGATGTCCAACTGGCTACAGATCTGCTACCCAGATTATACTCCACCGTCTTGTCCATAAGGACATCACGGGAGGCTATCAAAGACCTCACTGGAATCACGTCGCCATTCTTCTACAAGTAACCACCTCAAGAAGGAATGAAGGAACTGTGACTCAAAGAGAGAAAACAGCTATAGAAGATGAAATGCAGCAAATAAATAGCCTTTAAAATCTCAACCAGAGCAGTTAGAAATAACTTCTTTACAGTTATTCGACTATAATGTATGAATTCTACAAAAAACAAGGTAAAAGAAAACCTGAATCAGAATCAAGGCAGAAACATTTCTCTTAGCCAATTTCAACATCTTACTGAGAAGAGACTGGAAGTACCAGTATTACACTATGTATTTTTTTAGCTTTCTGCTTTCATATTTATACTTTGGTGAACTGTTTAGTAAAGAGTATCAGGTTCCTTCCATAGTATGGATTACTCCCTGCAGAGCTGTTTTTACCCAGCAGCTTTTAAATAACTCAGCTGGTCTTCATCAACTGACAATACAAGAAACAGCTTATAAACCTATTATTTTTTGTTTGCTATGAATATTGTTTACTACAGCTTCACTTGAGAAATTCCTTTTAAAACCTATATTAGGAAAAGCACTGCTTCCTAGAAGAAATGAGTATGTTTTTTCTCCGCGGTTAATTAAAAAAATTTTAACTGACCGTAGACCCATAGCTTCATGACAAATTTATTGTCCTATTATAGTACCTGTGCCCTCCGGGCCAGGATATATGTGTTCTATTTTCACCCAATCCCACCACCACACTTATTAACTTTCCACTCTATTTTCCATGACCATACTTTAAACAAAATTCTATTTATTGAATATTTACTTTTTTACGTGTGTACCTGGTGAGCTGCCTCAAATCCTTGGTTGATAAAGGTGAGGTGTGCATTAAATTTAAATTAACTATGTATTAGTTATTTAATATGGGTGCCATCATTCCCAATTAACCCCTGTTACTATTTTTATTTTTTTATTTAAAAAAAATTTTTGTTCTTCCAGTTTTTTTGGGGGGAGGGGAGGGTGGCACACCATGAAGCTCATGGGAATCTTAGTTCCCTGACCAGAGATCGAACCTGGGCCCCCTGCAATGGAAGCACAGAGTCCTAACCACTGGACTGCCAGGTGTTCTTCCAGTTTTATTGAGACATAATTGACATACAGCACGTTAAAGTTTAAGGTGTACAGCATAATGATTGGACTTACATACCTCATGAAATGATTATCACAATAAGTTTAGTAAACATCCATCATGTCATATAGATACAACTTAAAGAAACAGAAAAAAATTTTTTGCCTTGTGATGCAAACTCTTAGGATTTACTCTCTTAACAACTTTCATATAGAATGTACAGCAAAGTTAATTTATATTTATCATGTTGTACATCGCATCCTTAGTGCTTATGTGAAAGTTTGTACCTTCCCTCTTATTACTTTTAATGTTCTAAGGTTGCAAAAATAGTTTATGCATTATCATAAGGGGAGGTACCTAAACCAAGTGAGCCCACCTGGCAATTGCAGAGACCACCCTGCTGCCCAGACTGGACAGACCGAGCAAGTCCTGCTCCACTGGAGGTGACAAATCGTCTTATCCGCAGAGTAGGCCTCTCTCTTTTCCAGTGTCCGTGCTCCAAATGTGGTGTCATAAGATGATGAAGTGGGTCAGATGAATATATTTTTCAGTAAATTCATATTATTCCCCTTCTCCAATTTCCAGTCGAGGATCCTAATTTTATGCCTCTTTCCTCTCCTTCCTCCCTCGTCTGGTCATTTATTTCATTCTTCATCTTCAAAAAGAAGAAACGGGATCAAAACAACCTAAATGTCCATCAGCAGATGAATGGATAAAGAAGATATATACAATGGGATACTACTGAGCCATAAGAAAAGAACAAAATAATGCCATTTGCAGCAACATGGGTGGACCTAGAGATTATCATACTAAGTGAAGTCAGTCAGAAAGAGAAGGACAAATACCCTATGATATCACTTATATATGGAATCTAAAATGTGACACAAATGAACTTATTTACGAAACAGACTCATAGACGTAGAGAACAGACTTGTGGCTGCCAAGGGGGAGGGGAGGTGGAGGAGGGATGGATTGGGAGTCTGGGGTTAGTAGATGCAACTATTATATACAGAATGGATAAACAACAAGGTCCTACTATATAGCACAGGGAACTATACTCAATAACCTGTGATAAACCATAATGGAAAAGAATATGAAAAAGAATGTATACATGTATAACTGAATCACTTTGCTGCAGAGTAGAAATTAACACAACATTGTAAATCAACTATACTTCAGTAAAATAAATTTTAAAACAGAAATGGGAAAAACATGACCAAATATTAGGCTATTAAAACTATGTACCTGAGACAAGAAAAAATTGAGAGACCAATTTTCTATAGTCAAAATGGAAAATTAAGAATATTCTTATTTCAAGAAGCTCTGAAAAAAAGTTCTTTCTAGAATTATTTACAGAAATTGCTTTATTTCCTACATGCAGTAAATATCTAAATTGTCCACTTCTTTTTGATCATGGAGATCTAAGAAACATGGTCAGGAAAATTGTTCTTTCTCCATTGTGAAGTTATTTTAAGTTTAGGCTCCTTGTTTTACTCTTTTTTTCCCCCCACTTTCAACCACTACTTAAGCCTAATATATTAATGTAACATTCTATGAGAAAGTTATTATGTAAATACAAGTAAGGTATAATTTTCTTACTTATTAAGTCTCCAGAAAAAAATCTACACCAAGAGAAAAAAAAAAATGCTTTCATATATATATATATATATATATATATATATATATATTCCTTTGTTTCCATTTTTCTCACATCCTGTGAAAGGGCTATTGCCTATTTCTTTTGAAAAATACAAAATGGTAAAATTTTAAATTATTGTATTATGCTTCAATAAACAGATATGATAAGGGAACACTGTCAATAACAGAATAATTCACCATTTTACGTAGGTAATAGATTATTTGTAATATTATGCATCCCTAAGGATCAAACCCAAAGAGCTTTCTCATGAATGTGGGAAACTGGAGCATTCTCAGAAATTTTCACAATAATGTATATTTAGTCAGAGGTGAACTTACTGTGAAGGTAACAAGGCTAATGCCTCAGGGCTCCTCACTTGATTTTTCCTTGGCCCTGTGAGAAGACCTTACCAATGTGTTCACAGGGCCACATATTTTTGTGAAGTTTGCAAAAATCAATTATTTGGTATTCTTTTTTCTCAAAGAGGGACTCCAAAATTGCATAAGCTTTGGGCTGCGTAAAGCCTGGATCTATGCCTCATCTCAATGGAAAACGACCTAGCAGTCTACTTTTCTCAAAGTAAGACTGTAACTACGGCAAACCAGCTCTCTTCTATAAAATACTATTTTAATTGCATAAGACAGAAAAAAATGTGTGCCTATTTGGGTCATTTATATTAGGCTGTTTTTAAAGTAATATGGAAATACAATTTGAAGAAATGCCCTTTTTAATATTCAACTAAGTCCAACTGTAGTTTAAATAATTAGCTTTTAACTTCTATTAATAATTTAGCCGTAACTCACACTTCCTAATAAACTAGAATTTGGCAATAATTCAGTATACAATTAAGATTTCACAGACATGCCCAGATTTTTTAAAATGTATGCCCATAAAGAGTTGAAATAATATGTCCCCCCCAACATTTCCCCTTCTAGAAAAAACTACATTTAAGAAAAAAAAAAACTGAACATAAAAAATTGCATGTCCGTTATGACCTTTTCGCAAGGAAAACTAATGTCTTATCAAATCAGGATGTTTATGACATATAAGTATCTTTCATTACAGAGTACTCTTTCTGTCATTGAAATTCAGCAATTATAATCCTAAACTATGCTTGCCAATCTTAACCACAAGGAAGTTAGAGAGAAAGGTAATTCATAAGACAGCTCAGTACCCCAAACCACCTAGATTATTGTGGGCCATAGTCAACACCTCAAATTATACTGAGAAACAAACAGCTACGTAGCCAAAGGGAAATGTAGAATACAATTCTGAGCAATTTATAATTTTATTCCTTAGCGCTTGTGCTTCTCAACCATCAAGTGGCCCAACTGCACATGATCTGTAGCTTCCAAATGGCTCCTCAAAGTGTGTTGCAGACATCCAGCCTCAAGCTCACAAAGGCCACCCAGCATAGTGCCCCGAAGCTCTCGTAAGTTTTACCCATAGTAGGTGCTCACGCTAAATATCTGTTGGTAATGTGCCATGAAGATGATGGCAAGCCACTGCTGACCATCAATTGCTCAGGTGACCTTGCCCACGATCCACACCTGGATCAACTTCCACGCCGCTTCCTTAGAGGGTACTTAGACCTGAATTGTGGTTCTGATTCCACAGCCAAAATAAAAGATTCAGTCATGTGTTTCTGTACCTTGAGAGTGAAGAGATTAGGTCAAGGCCAAGTATCTCAACTTGAGAGTAGGCGGGGGCAAAGGAGAAAGCTGACAATATTGGAAAGTGTCCTGATGCTGGAGTTACAACAGTGACTTCTCCTTTAAAAGTTACTGATCTTTTCTGGGCTTCCCTGGTGGCGCAGTGGTTAAGAATCCGCCTGCCAATGCAGGAGACACAGGTTCGAGCCCTGGGAAATCCCACATGCCACGGAGCAACTAAGCCGGTGCATCACAACTACTGAGCCCGCGCCCTAGAGCCCATGAGCCACGGCTACTGAAGCCTGTGCACCTAGAGCCTGTGCTCTGCAACAAGAGAAGCCACCACAATAAGAAGCTCGCCCACCGCAGCGAAGAGTAGCCCTCTCTCTCTGCAACTAGAGAAAGACCACACGCAGCAACGAAGATCCAACGTAGCCAAAAATAAATAAATTTATTTTTAAAAAGTTACTGATATTTTCGAGGCACCTACCTACCATGTACTGGGCATTATGCCAAGGACTGTACAGGCATTATCTCATTTAAATAACTACAAACAGGACTACAAACAGGTTTTAGTAGTACTGCCATTTTACAGGTAAGGAAATAGATTTGGTGCATAGCTAATGCATGAAGGAGAGACTCTGGATTTATATTCAGCCTGATTCAAGAGCTTGGATTTGAAAACTTTATGTCAATGTTTCCCAGAGTCTGAAACACAATCTCTGGCAATCTGTGATAGGATTTTACTTGGTGCACGGATGCTTCATTAAATATTGAGAAAGTCATGTTCTTTTGAAGGTCTTTCAATCCTTCTTTTCCTATCAAGGAGAAAGGCTCAGTTTGGTGCTGAATTGTCAACACCTCTCTAACGCTTGCTGGTGTCCTTTTGTAAACAATGAGACCAAGCCACAGGCTCAGCCTTCGGCAGGCAGTGGTATCTAGCTGGAAGTTAACAAGTATTTTCACAGTATTTGTTTTCATATATTTTCTATTTATGGAATGTGATATGGGTTTTTCATCATGTAGTAAAACAAACTTTTCCTTTCAGTAAATTTATTTAAATAGTGAGCATATTTAAAGAAAATATTAAGTAAATGTGGTGATCAGCTTATGGCCAGTCTATCTCCCTAGGTATCCCATCAAACACAATAGGTAGTGCTGTGAAGGTATTTTGTAGATTTGACTGAAGTCCATAATCACTTGATTTTAGGTGAGGGAGATTATCCTGGAGTATCTGAGTGGGCTCAATGTAATCACAAGGGTCCTGGAAGGGAAAGAAGGAGGCAAGAGAGTCAGAGAAGATGTGAGGATAGAAGCAGAGGTCAGAGTGATGCAGCCGCAAGCCAAGGAATGTGGGCAGCTGGTAGAAGAAGAAAAAGGCAAGGGAATGGATTCCCCCCTAGAGCTTCCTTAAAATGTAGCCCTGTGTACACCCTGATCTTAGCACAGTGAAACTGATTGTGGACTTATGACCTCCAGAACTGCAAGAAGAGTAAATTTGTGTTGTTTTAAGCCACTAAGTTAGTGGTACTTTGTTACAGTGGCAACAGGAAACTAACACATTAGCCTATGACGTTTGCTAGGCCACAAATGACACAGTAAGCCAGATGGTACTAAGTTACAATACCTATCTAGAAACCAAGAGTCAGACTGCTTATTAAACAGTTTAGAGAGAACAGCGCTCTTTTCCCTAAATTTTGAAATGTAGTCTATGCCTATTAAAGGTTATTGGTGCATAGTAGGTGCTCAGTGGACATCCAGGGAGTGGACAGATGATGAAAGGTGAGTGAGAAGGAGAGAAATATTTCCCTGTGAACATGCTGTGGGACTTGCTCTCATCTGTAAGAGCTGTGTCTGCTAAGTGAGGTTGGCCATTTGCCTCAACAAGAAAAGTAAAAAGGTGCCTGGGTCACCATTAGGAAGCAGTCTTAGGACTAAAGGTTTGCTGCTTGTAAATCAACTGCTCCACAGATATCAACTTCCAGGACTTTTGACACGATGCTCTTTTTGTGTTGTGAATTTCTTAACCATCTTTAGGTCTGATCACCCAGTGGCTATAACCCTCTGATATAGCATTTGCCTAGAAATTGCTCTCCTTCCTGATTTAGGACTTCTCATTTAACCTAAACTTCTCATTTTATCCTAATCTCTGTTTCATTATCTAGCTGCTGGTTTCCTTCTTGTGGACCTTCAATCATTATTTGAACCTTATGGCATTACTCACGTATGAAGTTTAACCCATCTCAAGCACTGACTTCTGGTTTTGCTACATCTTTTTCCTGGGCTTCAACTTCAGAACTAAAGATATTTTATTTTTTGTTTTTATATAGTATAGACTCAAATTATTTTAATAGTATTTTAAAATAATAGATGCAAATGTTTTTTTTTAATTTCATAGTACAAAAACGTATTGAACCCATCTTGAACCCCAGTTCACTTCTCCAGAGGCAGGTGTGTGTGTGTGTGTGTGTGTGTGTGTGTGTGTGTGTGTGTGTGTGTGTGTGTGTGTGTGTGTGTGTGTGTGTGTGTGTGTGTGTGTGTGTGTGTGTGTGTGTGTGTGAGAGAGAGAGAAAGTGAAAGAGAGACAGAGACAGAATTATTCTTCCAGAGAAGTTTGATGCATATGCAAGGCCATATCTCTATCTGTACTCTTTAAGAGCAGTAGCATTCTGTACACTGTTCTCTGTTCTCCACCTTGCTTTTTTTTTAAACTTAAAAGCATATAGTAATAATAATAATAATAATTCTTAGGGTTGCTGTAAGGATTAATCAGTTAATCCTTAGTTCATCCCTGGGCACTAAATAAAACTTTGTTAAACAAAATACATACTCTCTTTAATAACAAAATTTCTAAGACTCTAAAGCATGTTACATAAAATCAACACACTCCATCATTAATTTTTATTATTTCATATTCTTTTAAAATAATATGTAATAAACATATTTTACACGCCTATAATCAATATAAACTTGCAGTCTTGATTGTTTTTTAAAAAATGATTTATGTAGAGCTTGTCATTAATGACTCAGCCTGTACACTTGTAACTTTATGTTCTAAAATGCATGTTCTAAATGTTCTAAAATGCATATAAGTCATAGTTTGTGTAATCTGTCCCCTGATGTTGAGCATTTGTGATACTTATAAACTTTTTCTATAATATATAGCACTACTAAAATAAAAGAAGCTTAAAATGAAGAGGGGGGTCTTAGAAGTCACATTTCCTTAATACATGTATATCCTATGACAGTCCATATAGCCCAGCTTCCACTGAACACACCTAGTGAAACACACTGCTTCACGGAAGAGCCCATTCCGTTTTTCCATTTGGAACTGTTCTGCATCTTTAACCCCATATGTTGCTCTTACCCAGGCCTCATTCTACCCCATCTTGCATTTCCCCTCTGGCCTCTATATCTGAGGTCAAGACTCATCCTGCGTGCTAACCTATAGGCACCAATGATCCAGCAACAACATGAACTCTTAAAATAAAATTTCCAGTTTTAATGGAACATCCCTTTAAAAGGTTTATAACATGCTTAGTTTTGATGCTTTTTATATTTCTATAAAATGTCGAACAATTATATTTACCGGCTGAGCAAATGTAAAACAAAACTATGTATTTACTTCTGATAGGTACCATGGGAAAACTGGATAAAAATGTTGCTCAGTATGCATTTTCAAATTACATTCATTTATTAGACTAGTACTGAGTAATGCAATTGGCAAACTAATCATTGTCACTAAGTGAGCTATATCAATCCTTTAGACTGAATTTCTGACATAGTCAGATTAACAAACCATCTGCTAAACAAAGTTCCATAGAGACCTGGAAGCTGTCCACTGATGACTCAGATAAGAACAAATATGTTACACAGTCACTATAACACACCAGAAAATTGTGAAAACTAGACATTGTTACTCTTTTTCTGATGTTCTTTGTACAAGAACTTTTAACCTTGAAGATTCCAAAGAAGTTTAAATGCATACTGAAATAGCAATTGAATAATTCCAAATTTCAAGAAGGGAATGGAGAAAAGCTGAAAATAATTTCATAAAGCTTTCCTAGGATTTAAAAGGAAAATTTATCTTGGGACAATATAGGCACAATTATAATAAAATGGTGATTGGGAACTGGATGTACTGAATGTGAGATCCCATGGCTGGATGAGAGACTCCATGAGGCCCCAAAGCTGGTGTTATCTCTGGGACAGCCCTTTCACCCAGCAACAGAGCCTGCCCCATTGTAGGCAGTAAAACAAACAAACAAACAAAATTCCAATTTAAAAATAAGACATTATTATGCTGAAAGATATAAATGTCAACATGAATAAACAGATACTCCACATTCAAGCCCGTAATAAATTATTAACTAATCCTGAGAACAAAGACTAAATCATTTTAACCACAAAGTTCCTATTTTATTGAGACATACAAATGCTGAAAGAATTCATCACCAGCAGACCCATGCTTTAAGAAATATTAAAAGCAAAAGAAAATATTCAGGCAAAAGAAAATAGATACCAGATGGAAATATGGATCTAAAAAAGGAATAAAGAGCACTGGAAATAGTAGCTATGTGGGTAAATTGTATGATTTTTTTCTCTCATTTAAATATTTTAAAATGCTAATTGAATGTTTAAACAAACATAACAGTGTATTATAGACTTAATAACATGCATAATTAAAAGGTATGACACAAATAGCATTTAAACATTGGTAGGGGAAAAAAGGTCATTTTTTCATCATAAAATGATGCCATCATAAATGATTATGCTCTTAATAACAGAGTTTCAAAGTACCATGAAACAAAAACTGATAGAACTATGTGGAGAAATAGATAAATCTACAGTTTTAGTCAGAGATTTCTACTCCCTCTCTCAATAATTAATAATACAAGTAGACAGAAAATTAAGGAAGATATAGAATGGGACAGCACTATCAATTTGATTTAACTGACATTTATAGAATTCTTCAACAGCAGCAGAAAACATAATTTTTTTCAGTTGCACATAGAGCATTTACTTAAACAAATCATATCTGTGGCCACAAAAAGGTGTCAATAAATTTTAAAGGATTCAAGTTATACAAAGTATGTTCTCTGACCACAATAGAATTAAATTAGAAATAAATAGCAGAAAGATTTCTGGAAAATCCTCAAATATTTGGAATAAAAATAACATACTTTTAAATAATCCATAAGTCAAAGAAGAAATCAAAAGGGAAACTTGAAAGTATTTGAAATTGAATGAAAATTAAAACACAATTTAGTGGGAAACTTATAGCACTAAACGCTTACATTAGAAAAAAGAAAAGGTACCAAATCACCGATCCAGCTTCCACCTTAAGGAATTAGAAAAAAGAAAACAAATGAAAACCAGAGTAAGCAGAAGAAAGGAAATAATTAAGGTCACAGAGGAAAGAAAGAAATAGAAAACATGAAAACAATAGAGAATATCAATGAAATTCATATACATAAGTCAATTGTATTTCTGTATATTGGCAATGATCAATTGGATATTGAAATTAAAAAAAAAAATTTACAACAGTGCCAAAAACGTATAAAATACTTTGGGATATATCTGACAAAATACGTGCAAGACTTCTATACTAAAATCACTATATTGTACATCTGTAATTTATATAATATTGTACGGCAGCTATACTTCAACTTTTAAAAAGATACACCAATAAATACATATTTTTTAAAAAGCACTAGACAAAAAAATAATAATCTAGTTAAGTAGGTCTCTGTAAAAATAGAACCAAAAGTATCAGGACAGTAAAAAGATTTGCTTAAAACCAATCTGTTAAAAAACAAACAAAAACCCTACAAAACACTGCTGAGAGAAGTTAAAGGAGACCTAAATAAATGGAGAGATATCTCATCATGGGTCAGAACACTTTACATTGTTAAGATGCCAATTCTCCAAAAATTGAGTTATGAATTCAATGCAGTCCCAATCAAAATTCCAGCAAGTGATACATGCTACGACATGAATGACTCTTGTGCACATTATACTAAATGAAAGAAGATAGACACAAAAAGGCAAAATATTGTATGATTTCATTTACATGAACTGTCCCTAAGAGGCAAATCCACAGAAACAGAAAACAGATTAGTGGTTACTAGGCGCTGGTGGGAGAGTAACCGGGAGTGATTGCTAATGGATACAAGCTTTCTTTTGGAGGTGATAGAAAAGTTCTGGAATTAAATAGTGGTGATGGTTGCACAACTTATACACTTTAGAATGGCTAAAATCGTTCATTTTATGTGATATGAATTTTATCTCAATTTTTTAAAATCTACTTATAATAAAATCCCAGCAGGCATTTTTACAGTAATTGACAAATTGATTCTAAAATTCATATGGAAATGCAAACGACTTGACATAGCCAAAACAATTTAAAAAAAATAGAACAAAGTTAGAGGGCTAACTCTACCTGATTTCAATACTTACTATAAAGGTACAATATTCAAGACAGTGTAGTACTGAAGTATAGACAAATAAAGCAATAGAACATAATAGAGAGTACAGAAATAGACCCACACATAAATGGACAACTGCTTTTCAACAAAGATGCAAAGGCAATTTAGTGAAGAAAGGATTGTCTTCAACAAATGGTTGGAATAACCACCTGGAATAATCAGATATCCACATACAATAATAATAATAATAATAAACTTCCATCCATACCTTGCACCGTATACAAAAATTAACTCTAAATTGATCATTGGCCTAAATGTAAAACTTAAAACTACAAAGCTTTCAGAAGATAACAGGACAAAATCTTTCTGACCTTGGGTGAGGCAAAGATTTCTTTAGTGTTATATAACACTAAAATCACAACTCATAGAAGAAAAATATTAATAAATTGGACTTAAAATTTAAACTTCTGCTCTTTGAAGGATACCATTAAGAGAATTAAAAGACAAGCCATGGATGGGAGAAAATATTTGCAAAGCACATATCTAATAAAGGACTTTATCTGAATATAAAGAACTTTCAAAGAAAGAAGTTGCCCTGTAGAAGAGGAGTGAAACTGAGAAGCAAAGGGACTTCCCTGGTGGCGCAGTGGTTAAGAATCTGCCTGCCAATGCAGGGGACACGGGGTTCAAGCCCTGGTCCGGGAGGATCCCACATGCCACGGAGCAACGAAGCCCGTGTGCCACAACTACTGAGCCCACATGTCACAACTACCGAAGCCCACGCGCCTAGAGGCCGTGCTCTGCAACAAGAGAAGCCACCACAATGAGAAGCCGCACACCACAACGAAGAGTAGCCCCCACTTGCCGCAACTAGAGAAAGCCCACGCACAGCAACGAAGACCCAACGCAGCCAAAAATTAATTAATTAATTAAAAAAAAACAAACTGAGAAGCAAAATGCATCCTGGCAGTGTTCTGGCCTCAAATGCCCATTGCCCTGAGATACAGTGAGACTGGGGCCTTCCCCACAGTTTGGTTACATGAGTCAATAAGTTACCCTTTCTGTCTAAGCGGGTTTGAGTAAGTTTCTTATTCCTTGCAACCAAAAATGCATCTTTAATATGAGTCATTTAGAGGAATGGAAGTATGAGAGAGAGGAATCGGAAAAAGGAACGTAAGAATGATGTTCTGTAAGAATAACTGTCAATAAACAAAAGATTCAGTGTGATCACAAGGACCTGATGGTATACAGCCACGTACTTGGCTATGAGTTCATATTTTACTACCTATCAAAAATTTTAGGGACTTCCCTGGTGGCGCAGTGGTTAAGAATCCACCTGCCAATGCAGGGGACATGGGTTCAAGCCCTGGTCCGGGAAGATCCCGCATGCTGTGGAGCAGCTAAGCCCGTGCGCCACAACTACTGAGCCCGTGTGCCACAACTACTGAAGCCCGTGCTCCTAGAGCCTGTGCTCCGCAACAAGAGAAGCCACCGCAATGAGAAGCCCGAGCACTGCAACGAGGAGCCCGCATTCACCGCAATTAGAGAAAGCCCGCGCACAGCAATGAAGACCCAATACAGCCAAAAATAAATAAATTAATTAATTAATTAAAAAAATTTTAAAGTGCACATATTTCAACTCAAGAAATCGACTGCTAGGTATCTATCCTAGAGAAATATGGGCACATATGCACAAGGAGAAATGTATAAGGATATTCACCACAACTTCACTGTAATAATCAACAATTACAAACAACTAAATTGTCCATCAGAAGAATATTAAACAATCCATTGTAGATCCACATCATGGAATACCTGGTAGCAGCTTAGAAGAATAAGATGGATCCATAATGTACCGACACGGAAAAGAGCTCAGAGACAAGCTGTTGTGTGACACGAGCAACTGGCATTCTTTAGCACATTGCAGTTTTAAAACATAAAATGTACAGAGCAAACCTCTACATGTCTATATGTGGACATGCATGTAGGTAAATGTATAGAAGAGAACTGGAAGTTTCACTGCCAACTGATAATTGAACTCACCTCTAGCGAAGGGATGGAGATTGGGAGGAATTAAAAGGAGCCTTTTAGTTTAGGTTTATTTAATAATTCCAGTTTTGTTTAAAAGTATTTACCAGTTTGCCTGTTTTGTTTGAAGTTTTACAAATGAGTAAGTTCACTATAACTTGTTTAACTAAAACAAATAAGAGAGTATGAATAATTTTTACTAAGCATAAATAGTATATTAGCTATTATGTAAAACAGGTAAGGTCCCTACCAAATGGAAATGTCTGAAGCTACACAATTTTAGGGTCAATATATGAGGCCCCTATGTACATAACTTCCAATAATAAAATGAACAAATAGTACTGCGAAAGATAATTTTTTTAAAAGGTCAATTAGGATAGGATATAAGGAACATAATATGTTTTATATTTATGAATAGAATATCCAAGTTTCTAATGGATTGTTTTTAAGACGTTCACCTACGGGTTTCTTGTTGGAAACTGCATTTTCCCATGGGAAAACGTTTAGATTTTCTACTTAAGTCACAAAACCTATTGTATCAGTGTTCTTTGATAGGAAGCATCAGAAATACTCTGGAAATGAAGGGGAAAATTTATTGAACACCAGGGAGAGGCTCACAGAATCTAAGGATCCATGAAACTTCAGTCCTCACGAAGAACAAGAACCAAGGCGGCTCTCAGATCTAGGCTACTGATGGACAGCTCAGCCATCTTCCCTGGAAATCAGAATCTTGAATCACATGTTACAAAGACACAAAAGCAATGGCAAGTCCTCAAGTCTGTCTGTTCCAGCCTCCTAGATACCCAACAAGGCCCATTCAGGTCTTGAGAATTTTGAGGTTCCAAAGATTTTCTGAACTGACATTCCAGCTGTGTTACTTACCAACCATATGACTTTGAACAAGTTGTTTAACCACCACTATCTTCATCTGTAAACACAGGGATAAAACTGTATCCAGCTCCTAGAGTTTTTGAGAGGATTAAGTTACACAATGCATCTGAAATTATTAACCTAGAGTATATATTAAATTAACATTGGCTATTATTATTTCCTATTTATAAACAGAAATATTATCAAAATGTTAAGTGTTTACAATAGTGGATGTATGAAGTATTCTCTCCTTTTACAAAGTTTCTCTAATGAGTTTTTTTTTTTTTTTTTTTTGGCTGCGTGGGATCTTCGTTGTTGCGCGCGGGCTTTCTCTAGTTGCGGCGAGCGGGGGCTACTCTTCATTGTGGTGCACGGGCTTCTCATTGCGGTGGCTTCTCTTGTTGCGGAGCACGGGCTCTAGGCACTCGAGCTTCAGTAGTTTCGGCGCGCGGGCTCAGTAGTTGTGGCTCTCGGGCTCTAAAGCACAGGCTCAACAGTTGTGGTGCACGGGCTTAGTTGCTCTGCGGCATGTGGGATCTTCCCGGACCAGGGCTCGAACCCATGTCCCCTGCATTGGCAGGCGGACTCTAAACCACTGTGCCACCAGGGAAGCCCTCTAATGAGTGTTTTATTCTAATTGTAAAAAGAAACATTTTTTAGTCTGAGTTGCAATAATCTAATGATTAGAATTACAATAAGATCGGCTATTCAAATTAGATATTTTTATGATCAATAAACAATGTTTAGATGTCTTTAGCAGAGTTTAAGAACTACAGTGTGAAATTTTACCCATGGAAATTAACAATTTTTTTTGCCTCCAAAGAAAAAGATAATACAGTTCTTTAACTGGAACTGTCTTAGTTCAACAGACTCAAATGAATTTCTTGTTCATTTGTATATCTCATTGTTTGGCTCTTTTTTCGTATCTTCATTATTCATGATGGTTCTGTCTTGGTCTTGAACAAATAAACACCAGAATATTTAAAAATACTGAACTGTCTCTCCTGGCAAGAAATACATCCCAAATGACTAAAACCAAAAGGTCACAAGATGTTTCCCTTCATTTTGTCATTTGATCTTAGATATGCTGCTCTCAAAACACAAGCTACAATAAGTAGCTATTTAGAGACAAGACAGCCCAAATCTATCATTTAAAAGAGGAAATAAGTGGTGAGGACTTTGCATTCTTCAACTAGAACTTCTGAACTGAAAACTTTTTGTTTGCTTAAAATAATTCCACTTGACAAGGAATCAGTGAGAGAAAAATCCCAGTCAGTGGTGGCAGATATTGTAAGCTGGCTCCCTGACCACCAATTTCACCAGCTTTCCATCCAGCCTTCTCTACTAGGATGCAGGTTGTAAAGAGAGACTTGCTTTCCTATACTCGGTCAATAGAAGTTGGGTGGCCCTGTGATCCAGTTCTGGTCAATGCAGTGTAAACAAAAGTCTCTGCCTGAGGTTTACAAAAAAGTTTTTTTAAAGACTGGACTGGCAACTTCCTTTACACTTTGCCCTTCCTTCTTCCTCCTTCTTCCCACTTGTAACTAACATGATGCCTGAATTGAAGCTATCTTTCAACCATGAAAATGAGAGCCACATGAAGGCATTGCTAAGGCATCATCCCCACTCTGGAAGCTTGCCCCCAGATATCTCGTTGCTTGAGGCAGTACATCTCTTACATGTTTAAGCCTCTCTTTCCTGCATTTTCAGTTGCTTGCAGGCAAACACATTTACACCTGATAAAAGTAATACACCAAGGAAAACAGATTACCCTCTGACATTATAACTTATTTTTCCTGAGACTATAAAGAACCTAAGAAAGGTGTTTTATCAAACTGCACTAGGAATGCCTAAAAAACTTGATTTACATGATGTGCAATGTGAATTTTGCATTCCTGAGCTTATTAGCAGAATCAACTTAGTGAAAAAAAAAAGTTAACATTTAAAAGATTTTCATTTTCATGGAGAATTAATATATAACGAGAATATCAGTGAAATTATGGCCTGTGAATATACAATACAATCAGTCTTTGCAGCTATAGTCTCCTAAAGAAATTAAAAATATTCTTCACTATTAAGTTGAAATATCACAACATAATTACATTACGTTTTTCATTCTGGGGCTGCAGTGGGGTAGGTGAAGTAAGTAAATTGGGGCAACTCTCAGAACCAGATAGAGTTACAAAACAGAGCTTGACCACTCCCTTCCCCAAGCCTCTACCCATGAGATGATGTGAATTTTGGAGAGAGCTCTTGGTTATTTGTCTAATTTTTGTAATCAAAATGACATAATTAAACTGGAGAAAATTTCTGCTATCTAGATTAGGTCAATCTCCTCAAAAGGAAAGAGACTTAGGAGCTATAGGCAAGGTATAGCTGCCATGAAAGTCTCAGTGTCCACCTGTAGGGTGAACACTCGAAGACCTCTGGAGACCTACCAGATTAGAGTTCTCATTCCCCTGGGATTAAGTTTGGGATTGGTCATCATATGTATAATTTAGAGCGGAGAGTTCCATTGGAGTCAGTCAGGGGCAACCTGGAGGGAAAAAAATAAATGGAGGAAAAAAAGATTTTGCAAGTCCACCACCCACTCCCTACACCATCTCACATTTGAGCCAGAACTGCCGTGCTTTACGCACTTCTATTTAAGGGGATTTGGAGTAAGTTTTCATTTGCAGCAAGTTTATATTGCTTTAAAAAAAAACAATAATTGGGTTAAGATATATCCTAATGCCAGTTACAAATGCAAATATATTACTTGGGAGAGGTAACATTAATTCATCAGCATCCTCATACACATTAAAATTTAGCTGAGCTAGTGAATTAGAGCAGTGGAGCAGTCTGGAACTATTCATTTGATTCTCAGGTTGCTAATTCTTCAATTACATTAATTAAAAACGAGTTCAATCCATGAACCTATATTCACATCCCATCAAGTGCTTCATCAGTCACTTAATAGTTTCACAAACGTGGGCAAGTTAACTTCTCTAGTCTTTTATAATGGAGCTACCACCTCAACCAGGTATTATGAACATGTGTGAAGAACCTAGAAGCACAGAAAACCTCTGATCTCAGGTATCCTGAGCACCTAGTCCTGTCAACTTCTGGAGAAGTGGAATAATAATCAGATATTTTTCCAAATTCTACCTTTAGCTCTGTTGAAGTCTTCTAGACCTCTCCCAACTCTTACTGCTATATTTAGAACAGCTATTTTAAGGAAAATATTTTTTTATTCCCAAATCTAAGCCCTTAGCCAGTTTTTATTGCTATCCTGTCTCATCATTGCATAGGACTCCAGAGAAATAGGACACAGCTCTTTCGAGGGAAATGCATACTAGCTACTCCTCTGACTAGAGTTTCTGCCTGAGATTTATCTCGTACTCTGTGAGTTGGGCCAGACAAGATAGAAACCACAAATATGTCTTCCCCTTAGGCCCAGAGCAGAACCAGACCAGCTTTTCTCATAAGCACGGAGCTCTTTGAGTGAAGTCACGGACCGGGAAGAAAGCAAACCCCCTTAAAGTTCTGCAGGGGGAGAGGGAAGTTGACTCAGTACAGGAGAAAGAGTATGTGGATGCCTTTGTTCCTCCAGAATGGCAGCCCCATTGTGTTCCTCCCGTCTTTGATGTGATCTTTAATGCCAGCCAGAGCCTGATATTAGACTGGGGGGTGGAGGACCTCTGGTCAACCAGCCCCTTTAAGGCCAGCTCTAGTCTCAGCTCCCTAAGAACCACAGTCCAGGTTCATCCTTCCCTCCTAGGAAGTCTTGAAATGCTTACTATTCTTACCCATAGCTCTCACTTGGCAGCTTTTATTTTTATGTAAACAGTTTTTCTCCTTCAGTAGATTACAAATTCTTTGAGGACAGGATGGAAAGATTAGTAGCAGATTGTAAAGACCACAAACACTAGATAAATGTTGATAATTGATAATCAAGGAAAGAATCCTTTAATTTGGGAAAAGTATTTGATGAAAGAGATATCTCCTGCCAGAATTAGAAGGAATTTGGAAGGCTTCTTCTAAATCAAGAAATGTCAAAATAGAGTGTCTGGAGGCTTCACCAGAGTAGGAAAGTGAGTCTAGAAGCACGAGGAAAACAAGGCACCACCAGAAGAAGTGGATTTGGAGCTGAGGGGTAAGGTCAGCACTGCAGACACAGCAGGGACAACCTCAAGCAGAAATTGCAGCCAGGAGGAATCAACGTGTCAACTCAAGCCCAAGACTGGGGAGCGTCCAGTGGGTAGATTCACATTTGAACCATTCCTTGGGGCCTCTTATGTGGCCCTGGGGAATACCCACTGTCAGACTTTGAACCACTGTGATTTGTCTATTGCAAAACATATGTACAAACTTGTTTGTTTATCTCTAAATAAAACTTGGTTTTACTAAACTGCAATTACTGAACTTGCAAGTGGAGTTCATGCCAGTTTACTACACTATCAAATGGACAGTTTTCTCCGGTTTTAGCTCGTGCCAAAGAACATGACTTTGGAGTCAAAAAACCCTGACATTTAAACTTCTGAACCTAGTTTCCTCTTTTCTGAAACAAGAATATTTCTCATCTCAACAAGTCTTTGCTTCTAGCACCTTACCAGACATATAGTAGACACTTCATGAATATTAGTTTCCTTCCTTTCTTTATGCCTTAAGTATATCTGGCAAGATGATTATAACTAGAGACATTAGTGCATGTTTAAGCTATAATAAATGTTTCCTGTAAAAAAGCAAAGGAAATAGCCTGAACTCTCAGAATCATTGGGAAAAAAAACCCAAGAAGGCATTTAGTTACTTTGGTCTTGCTCTTCTCTTAAGTGGATGACCTATTATAAAAAGCAAACTGTCTTTCAGTAAAGTTCATTTTGTTTTACGATGCGTTCAGTTTTCATAAAATCAACTCCAGGAATTAATTTACTTCCTTCTAAGAGGAAATAATCTTTCAAGGAGCACTTATTCTTTTTACTACCTTTCTCATGCATTATGATCCTTTTATATCATACCCAGTTTTAATTTTAAATGCTTTTTTAAAGCAATTTAAAATGGTATTTTCACTGGCTGATATTTATACACTTAAAAATTAGTAGATTTTGCCCTGTATTGGTACATATTTCTAAATATCCATTTAGATATTCTTCTAAGGACTCTTAGCAAATCAAAGGGGTATGTAAATAATTTTTAAAACAAACCTGAGAAAAACCACAACCAACAATTTGTACTAGTCCTGAAAAGAGCAAACACGAACTTATCACCTTTCTACATAGAACATTATAAACACCTTTTTTTTTTTTTTTTTTTTTTTTTGCGGTACGCGGGTCTCTCACTGTTGTGGCCTCTCCCGTTGCGGAGCACAGGCTCCGGACGCGCAGGCTCAGCGGCCATGGCTCACAGGCCCAGCCGCTCCGCGGCATGTGGGATCTTCTCGGACCGGGGCACGAACCCGTGTCCCCTGCATCGGCAGGCGGACTCTCAACCACTGCGCCACCAGGGAAGCCCATAAACACCTTTTTGGTACAGTTAACGGATGAAGTTGGAGGGTATTAATTATATACACATTAAAAAAGAAAATGTCTATTCATGTACAAGTTACTACCTAGTGATCAGTAACAATTAGTAAGAAAGCAATGTACTTCAAGTAACAAATATTTATCAAGCATACTTTATATGCCCAGCACTATGCTAGGTCCTACAAACCTGGCTGTGAATAAGACCCCTTATTGTCTTACTAGTTACACTGTATATTTAAGGATACATCAAAAAAATAGAATCATATACATTTTTTTACTGCATTAAAACACAAAATTAAATCTTAATATATTTTAAAATATTAATTTTATCATAAAAATAAATCAACAAAGAAGCCAGAAGGTTGAGCCAAAATGGAAACTCAGCTGTAACAGCTACTGGATTTATAGCCATTAAGCTATCTGGAAACTATTCTCTTCCTTTAAAATCCAAAATAGCTATAGAAAGCCCTCTCACTCCCACAGGGCATATTAGCAATAGAAATTGAGATCAGAGGGTTGGAGGAGCAGAGACAGAGTTCATACAAAGTGAAGCCATATGTACTAGACTGGATTACTGTTCACAATTCTTCCCTCCATCCTTCAGCCATATAAACCTACAGCACACTAGAGTGGATGGGTGTATTTCCTTACTTCGCTGATGTTGCACCATGTAACTTGCTCTGGTCAATGGGATGTCAGTGAACATGACGTGCACAAAGGACCTAAATGTCCTTGCCTTCTTTGACTCAGTCTTTAGCACTCCGTGATTGCCATGAAGAGGCATGCACCAGCTAGCTGCTGCCCATCAGTATGGGCCCCAGAGTAAGATACGCAGGCAGTCCTACACTTGACCTAAAGCCAAGAGCCAAGACAAGCCAACCTGCAGCCTAAAGCAGAGCTACCCCTGCTAACCTGCAGGCCTGTGAGCAAAAATAGAAATGCTTCCTGTTATAAGCCACAGTGTTTTTGAGATCTTTGCAGGATTTTTGGAGGAATAATAGACCATCCCTGGTTAAAACAAGTAGCACAAGTACAGATTATAGTATTCCAACTGAAAAGTAATACAAGGACTTCATGCAATTGTAGACAAAGAGACTCTAACAAACTGTGCAATTAGTTTAAAACCCCTAACAGAAGTAATAGACCATACCAATGAAGGGAATCATGGGACACAAGTGGGAATCAATGGAAGGTACAGAAAAAGGGCCACAAACAAATGAAGCAGGTCTAGACATCACAGGCTTGCTTAATTACCAACAGCTGGCATGCCCCAATGGCTGACACAATCACCACAGCTGAATTTGTTTCTTGTTAAAATCACAAAGCTTTATTTTCCATTCATGGTTGAAAAATATTTTCACAGATCAAAGATTTTGGCTTAAGTAATTTAATAAAATGAAAGTTTAATTTGATATCAATATAATTTGCAAGGCAAGCACAATGATGTTCTTCTTTGTCTTAGCAAAAGAGGAAAGTAAAGAGGCTGACTTATTGTGTAAATTGTACATCTGTACCAAGACGAGACTGAATGCTGTCACAGCAGGCTCTGTGAATGAAAGTTTTGCAATAGTTCAAACAGAGAAAAGCAGTGAAGAAATGATTCATTGCAGAGCACACACCTTCTGTGTAGGACACAAAGGCACGCAAAACTCCAAACAACCCACAACATATTAGCCGAGGCCATATTCACATTGGGAAGAGAAATTTAGTTTCAGTAAAACGACGTCTATAGCATTGTTGACGTGAACTTTTCTGGTTTGGTAATTAAGTTGGCATCTAGTTTGAAATTTTGTTTTTGTTTTGTAGTTCTAACAAATGTCAAGGTGAAAGATTTTGCCTCGGTTAGTATCCTGTTGTTGTGACAGAGAACCCAAACTCACTTAAATAGGAAGGAAAAATTTATTTATTCATGTAGCCTTGGGGTTGTTTAGTGTCATGAGTAGCTTGATCCAGGGGCTCCAAAAATGTAATCAAAATTCAGTTTCTCTTAAGTTTCTTGGCTCAGCCTTCTGCTGTGTCAGCTTCATTCTTAAGATTCATGTGGTAGCCTCTGGCATCTCCAGGCTTACAATCATGTCCTTATTGCTACAAGTTTCTGTGCAAAGAGAAAGTAGACCCCATACAACTGCAGTATGCACTCTGGTCGAACCAGTCACTATACCCAAGGCCATAGCTCCTGTAGCACAACGTGAAGCAGACAGATAGTTTTCAATGAGAAGTGGAGGTGCGAAATAGGTTCCCCAAATGAAATTAGGATCCCATTAGCAAAATAAGGGGTGACTTTGGGTAGACAAAGAGCCCAAAGTTCTATAGCAGGAGTTGGCAAACTATGTATGGCCCATGTGCCAAGTATGTCCCATTGCCTGCTTTCATACGGCCACTGGCAAAGAATGGCTTCTACATTTTTAAATAGTTGGAGGAAAAAAAATCAAAAGAAGAATACTTCATGACGTGAAAATTATATGAGGTTCAAATTTCGTTGTCCCCAAATATTGGAAGACACCACACTCATTCATTTTAGGTACTGTCTACAGCTATCTTCATCCTACAATAGTCAGGATAGAAATGATATGGCCCACAAACCCTAAAATACTTACTATCTTAGTCTTTAAGAAAAATTTTGCCAACTCTTGCTCTACAGGTTTATACCCATAGCTTTATTTTAATACATTGGAAGGTGGCATTATTGTTTAAATGACTGAAGTCAAGACTGAGGGTTTTCAGCTGTATATGCCCTTTTAAAGTAGATCAGGCTCAAATTTGAGAACTTTAGTTTCATTTATAGGATTCTGAATAGCAACAGCGTAATACCAATCGGGATTTCAGTTGAATAGAGGACATTGAAATGGACATTGCCCAGAAAATGAGGATTCTGATAATGACAAGTAAATTCTGAAATGCTCCTGTGACATCACCTCCAGACTTGTCTGATTGGACATAGGCAGTGCTGAGTGGGGGAGCTGAATCACATCAACTGAGACATTTTGTCCATCAGGGAAGAAGAGTACAGATGCTTGGCGGCCAAGCATTAAATTGTTTTAGACATGCCAGTTACATGTCTCCTATGTCCAGTGTCATTTCAAAGGAAGTCACCCTTTTCACAGCCCTACTGATGACCCTGCTCTCAGCACTTCACCCAGGGGTGGCCAATCCACAGCCCAGCCAATGGCCTAGGGCTATCAAAAGCCCTCAGAGATGAACTGGGGTATTAGCTTCCTGTAATTGCCATAACAAATTACTGCCAACTGGATGACTTAAAACAGAAATGTATTCTCTCACAATTCTAGAGGCCAGAAGTCTGAAACCAAGGTGTTGGCAGGGTTGGTTCCTTCTGGAGGCTCCAAGGGAGAATCCATTCCATGCCTCTCTCCTGGCTTCACGTGGCTGACGATTCTTGGCATTCTTTCCACTTTGGGCTACCCTCTAATCTCTGCCTCCGTCTTCACATGGCCTTTACCCTCTCTGTGACTCTATTTCTTATCCTTCTTTGTCTCTCATAAGGACACTCATGATTGGATTTAGGGTTCACCTTATTCTAGGATGGTCTCATCTTGATATCCATGCCTTAATTACATCTGCAAAACCCCTTATTCCAAATAAGGTCACATTCTGAGGTTCTGAGTGGACATGAATTTGGGAGGATGCTATTCAGCCCACTACAGCTGGGTCAAATAAAATCAGGAATTTGAATATAGATGGGAGAATATAGATGAGGCAACTAATATTGGTAGTTGAAGTTTCAGTGATGTCCTAGAAGGAACCAAGGGCAAACCAAACTTATAAGCAAGCTGAAGGCACTAAAATTCAGAAACTATGGATATAGAAAAAGCTATGAGGAAGAGAAGGTGCATAAAATAGACTGTGAGGAAGCCAGGTGGTAGCAGAAAGAGATGCAAAAAGACAGCAAGAGAAGCAGAGATCAAGATTATTAGAGTCATATTAATACCAGGGCACTCATAACCCTGTGTGACCATACATAACTATCCCTGTGCTGTCTTGGACATGTTCCAGATTCTGAAGATATCTAGCAGTCTTAAGTTCCTTTGAGATTCTCTCTCTCTTTTTGCCAATTATATTTTTATAATAATCACCATTACTAAACTCTGCCGAAAGATGTCCCTTTTACTTATAACCTAAAGAGCTTAATATCTTGAGTATATTTAAGATAACTGCTGAGTAAAATTTATGTGGTACATGTTCACAGTGAGGTCCCAGTAACTCTAATTAATCTTTTTGCTTTATTTATAAAAATTCCTGAGTTAAAGAACTTCAGGTAATTATAAAAGATATCTGAGTCAGATATACCCAGCTGATAACTGCAGTCAAAACACGATTGTCAGCAGTCACCATGGCATGTGGATTGGTCAACTTTTACTAGGTAAGCTGCAGTAACAACCCCCAAATCACAGTGGCTTGGACAATAAAAGATTATATCTCATTCACATTGTTTATCAGCCATGGGTTGATGGCAATTCTTCTGCCATATGTTTCTTCTTTAACATTCTCATAGTAGAGGGAATACAGAGAGTTGGCAAAAAACAAAACAATAATCAACACTTCTATTTAGACATAATGTAAGTCATATCTGCTCACATTGAATTTCAGGGAATTTGAACTTGTAATAAAGAACTTGCGGTTCTGTCTGGTTGCCATATTGAATAGGGAACACATAAACACAAAAGACATGGATGGTCATTTCCCACTCACCCAGCATCTGTGAATCAAACAAAGCTATACTGCCGGGAGCTGGAAATGAATGAGAGGTACAGAGAAAAGCAGATATGGAGAGAGTACCTAATGAGATTTCGAGTACTTGATTTCATATACATTTGATACCAGCTGCATTGTTACTCTTGGGTCCCATGAACTGGAAACCTTTTGTGTACATCTCCTTTTCTCACATCTGATTGTGATACAACTGATTTCACACAGGCTTCCACCCTTTCTTTTACAGCATCTCTCCTCGAGGGTGGACCACACACTCCTGTTTCCTGTGCATGGTTTCTCTGGGCCAGTGGTATAGGACAATGTGGTAGCTCATTGGTACTGACACAACACACCCAGAAGCACAAACCAGCTGTTGGGGGAAATGCTTCTCATCTTCTCCCTTTGACAGAGGTCTGCAGAAGTTCTCAGCAGGAACAAGCACCAACCAGTCTCCTAATAATGCAGCCCAGTGTGCCTTCCTCTCCTTCCCTAGTTCAATTTCCTTGGTCCCTCCTTTCTGCTTCCTTGAATCACAGCCCAAATAAACTATTTGCATGTAACCCTAGACCCAGGTTCTGCTTTGGGAGAAACCCAGAATAAACAAGTTGATACCAGAAGTAGCCACAGAAAGAAAACCCTCAAGACAAAATTCTAGGGCTTCCCTGGCGGCACAGTGGTTGAGAATCTTCCTGCCAGTGCAAGGGACACAGGTTCGAGCCCTAGTCTGGGAAGATCCCACATGCCGCAGAGCAACTAAGCCGATGCGCCACAACTACTGAGCCTGCACTCTAGAGCCCACAAGCCACAACTACTGAAGCCTGCGTGCCTAAAGCCCGTGCTCCACAACAAGAGAAGCCACCGCAATGAGAAGCCCACGCACCACAACAAAGAGTAGCCCCCGCTCGCCACAACTAGAGAAAGCCCGCGCACAGCAATGAAGACCCAATGCAGCCAAAAATAAATTTAAAAATAAATTTATTTTTTAAAAAAGACAGGATTCTAAACCTGGATCACCCACTGGTCATGCAGCAAAAAGAACCCCATTGTTGGTAGTATGTGAGATGGTTATAATCTCTGGTAACAATGGCTTCGCAAATTGCAATCGCCCATGTTGGACTGTAATGTGGTGGCAGTAGAAGGCATAGCGCGGTTATGTGGTAATTTGGGACTGGAATAGATGGCAATAGTAATTACAAGAATTATAGAATGGTTTGGCTTCTGTTAACTGCTTTAGAAGTCTTGATAAAAGAAAACATATTCATGTCATTCAACTATAACGCAAAGCCCACTATAAAAATAAAAAGTCTTCCATGTCAGTGTCTTTTCCATAATTGGTTCTGGATCCACTGGATATCCATATGGAAAAAGTGAACTTTGACCTCTACTTCACACCATATCCCCAAAGTAATTCTAGGTAGATCATGGACCTAAATGTAAATATTAAAACAATAAAGCTGGGCTTCCCTCGTGGCGCAGTGGTTGGGAGTCTGCCTGCCGATGCAGGGGACACAGGTTCGTGCCCCGGTCCAGGAGGATCCCACATGCCGCGGAGCAGCTGGGACCGTGAGCCATGGCCGCTGAGCCTGCGCTCCACAAGGGGAGAGGCCACAACAGTGAGAGGTCCGCGTACCGAAAAACAAACAAACAAACAATAAAGCTTTTAAGTGCAGGGAACTCTACCCAATACTCTTTAATGACCTATACGGGAAATGAATCAAAAAAAAAGAGTGGATATATGTATATATATAACTGATTCACTTTGCTGTACACTTGAAACTAATAACAACATTGTAAAACAACTATACTCCAATAAAAATTTTAAAAATTAAAAAAAAATAATAAAGCTTTTAGAAGAAAATAGAGAACATATTCATGACCTTGAGGTTAAACAGAACATACACAGCACTAACTATAAGAAAAGATAGATAGGACTTCCCTGGTGGTGCAGTGGTTAAGAATCCGCCTGCCAATGTAGGGGACACGGGTTTGATTCCTTGTCTGCGAAGATCCCACATGCCACGGAGCAACTAAGCCTGTGCACCACAACTACAGAGCCTTCGCTCTAGAGCCCACGAGCCACAACTACTGAACCGTGTGCCACAACTACTGAAGCCCACGTGACTAGAGCCTGCGCTCCGCAACAAGAGAAGCCACCGCAATGAGAAGCCTGTGCATCGCACTGAAGAGTAGCCCCCGCTCACCGCAACTAGAGAAAGCCCACGCAGAGCAACGAAGACCCAACACAGCCAAAAATAAATAGATAAATAAATTTATTTTAAAAAAAGAAAAGATAGATAAATTGGACTTCATTAAAATTAAGAACTTCTGTTCATCAAAAGACACCATTAAGAGAGTTAAAAGGCAAGCCAAGGACTTGGAGCATGTATTCAATGAAGTACTTGGATTCAGAACACATAAAGAATTCTTACAAATCAATAAGAATAAAAGAAACTCATATAGCTGGATTTTTGAAAACTGCCTCCATGTGGTATATACACAGTGGAATACCACTCAGCCATAAAAAAGAATGAAATAATGCCATTTGCAGCAACATGGATGGACCTAGAGATTATCATGCTAAATTTAAAAAGTGAGAAAGACAAACACCACATGATATCATTTATATGTGGAATCTGAAATATGACACAAATTAACTTATGTACAAAACAGAAACAGACTCACAGACATAGAAAATAAACTTATGGTTACCACAGGGGAAGGCGGGTGGGGGGAAGGCATAAATTAGGAGTTTGGGATTAACAGACACAAACTACTATATATAAAATAGATAAACAACAAGGTCCTGCTGTATAGTACAGGGAATTAGATTCAATATCCTATAATAAACCATAATGGAAAAGAGTATGAAAAAGAATATGTATATGTATGTATAACCGAATCACTCTGCTATACACCAGAAACTACAGAAACTAACACAACATTGTAAATCAACTATACTTAAATTAAAAAAAAAAAAAAAAAAACAACTGCCTCCAAAATCCTTTTCACAAGGAGGATAAACAATGGCAAAATGCATATGAAAAGATGATTTAATTTCACTATTCATCAAGGAAATGCACATTAAACCTATAATTTGATACTACTACACTCCCACAAGAATGACTTAAATGAAAAGAACTGTCAGGATGATGTAAATACCTGGTGAGGATGTGGAGCAAGTGGAATTTGTTGCTGGAAGGGGAGTTAAAGTCAGTGCAACAACTTTGGGAAACTGCTTGGCAGTATTTAACTAAAGGTATATGTACATATGGTCAATAACTGAGCAATTCTACTCTGGGAAAATTCTACTTCCCAAAGAAATAAGTGTTTATGTTCACCATGAGTCACATGAAGTAACGTGCATAGCAGTTTTATCATAATAGCACAAACTGGAAATAACCCAAATGTCCATTAATAGGGGAACAGATGAATGAACTATGGTAACGATGGAATGCCAAACAGCAATGAACAAGAGCTACTGCTTCACACAACAACATAATATGTTCACAGACATAATGATGAGCAAGAGTACAAAACACGAACCCATTTTTACAAAGTTAAAGAATAGGAAAGGGCTTCCCTGGTGGGGCAGTGGTTTACAGTCCGCCTGCCAATGCAGCGGACATGGTTTCAAGCCCTGGTCTGGGAAGATCCCACATGCCGCGGAGCAACTAAGCCTGTGCGCCACAACTACTGAGCCTGTGCTCTAGAGCCCGCGAGCCACAACTACTGAGCCTGCGAGCCACAACTACTGAAGCCCACGCGCCTAGAGCCCGTGCTCCGCAACAAGAGAAGCCACCACAATGAGAAGCCTGCGCACCACAACAAAGAGCAGCCCCTGCTCACCGCAATTACAGAAAGCCTGTGCGCAGCAACGAAGACCCAACACAGCCAAAAATAAATACATAAATTTATTTTTAAAAAATTATTCTAAAAAGAATAGGAAAAGTGCTTTTTTTTTTGGGTCATGATGCATAGCTTGCGGAATCTTAGTTCCCCAACCAGGGATCGAACCCGGGCCCATGGCAGTGGAAGCGCAGAGTCCCAACCACTGGACCACCAGGGAATTCCCAGGAAAAATGCATTTATGATGAAAGAAATCAAATACTGATGCCTTTCTGGGGAAAATGTTGATTGGGTGGGGATATGAAGAAGCCTTCTGGAGTGTTGGAAATGGTTTGTATGTTGATGGGGTAGCAGTTATAAGCATATACACAAATGTAAACATATACTAAGCTCTACATTTAATATGTATTTACTTTGCTATATGTAAATTTTACCTTTATTTAAAAAAAGGAAATAAAAAGAGAAAGGGGAAAAATAAAATGACCCTCATTTCCTATAGCTGTAGGGCAATATATGCTTAAAAAATTAGGCCTCAGACTTAACTGTAAGAGTGGCAAAACTGCAAAGGAGAGTGAAGACACAAGCTCAAAAAGTCTTCTGTGCCAAAGTCAGGGCCCTGCTAGGGAAAGCTGTATCCTGACATCCGGGATAGTGACATTTGGGTGGATACATCAGAATATCTTGAATCCCCAAATGTCCATGAAACTTCTGCCAGAAGCACCAATCCTTTCCCCCTTGCTAGAGAGAAAAATTCACAATGGCTGGAAGCTTTACAAAAACCTCACCTGAGTCAGTTGCTTTGTAAGACAATGCTTTTTCTGTTTAAGATATGCCGCTACAACCTTCACCGCCTCAGGAATAACAAGTGTTTACTGGGAAAAAACATTTCCCACTCTGGGAGGAAATAGCTTATACAATCAAAACAATCACAGGACCAGAATAATAAAGGCTGGCAAGAAGTGCAAGAGCACGTGTGGGAGTGTATCTCGAGAGTGCTCAATCGATCGGGGTAGTGGTAAGGGGCAAAGAATACAAATCTGCACAGTGGAGAACTTGCTGACACTGAAGCACTCTC
This sequence comes from Grampus griseus, assembly GCF_964374135.1. NCBI lineage: Eukaryota > Metazoa > Chordata > Mammalia > Artiodactyla > Delphinidae > Grampus > Grampus griseus. The sequence goes on from NC_139007.1 coordinate 63,894,978, forward strand.
CTGTGACCTGGGGTTACGCCTCCTGGGAAGGAAATCTGGAGTTATTCTAACATGCTGCTGAGATGGGCTCTTGAAGTGTGGCCATCTAGATGTCTTACTGTAAGCAAGGTTGAGATGCCAGAACTACTTTGGCAGAATATTAAGGAAGGGATCATAAAGGTCAGGGAGGTGAAAATGTTAAGATAGATTTATCACACTTCTTACACGTGATCTGAGAACGCACTGTCTGACCATATACCCCGGGAAGCCCTAGAGGACATTGGCTTCACTAAAGGAATGAGAAATGCATCAAGCAGTTTGAATTGGGATCTTTGAGAAACTCATGACACATTTCCTCTGATGCCTTGCAACCAGCATTCAATAGAGGTGATAAGATTCTAGAACGGCAGAGGCCTGGGAATGGCACCTGACAGAGTCAATATGGATATAACTACCGTAATTGACAGCAAGGCTGGAATGGCAAACAGTGTCTTTACAGAAAGCTGTGGTAATGGTTACAGATTATGACCTTGCTAGGAGCAAGACAGAGGGATGGATACCCAATCAAGGCGTTACTTATTTACCTTGGAAAATGAAAAACAAAATAACAAAATAACTGCTGAGAAGACTGACATCAGCTGCAAAATAGAAAAATATTGTGGTCTCCCATTGAGTTTTAAGCCAGTTCGTAGACCAGATCCCATGATTAAAGGCGGGTATGGGTCTCCTTGAGGAAGGACTTTATAATACCTCCTCAAGTCTGCACAAAAAAAATTCTTCCAATCTTTCTTTAAAACCTCTTGCAGCCATTTAGAACAGAAACTTTACACTGGAGAAAAGAATCTTACTAGACTTTTTTTTTTAATAGATTTTTTTTGATGTGGACCATTTTTTTTTAAGTCTTTACTGAATTTGTTACAATATTGCTTCTGTTTTATGTTTTGGTTTTTTGGCCGTGAGGCATGTGGGATCTTAGCTCCCCGACCAGGGATCGAATCCATAACCCCTGCATTGGAAGGCGAAGTCTCAACCACTGGATGGTCAGGGAAGTCCCTCTTCCTAGACTTTTTTGAGGACTGTTACATAATAGGGCCTGAACTGACACTGAAACAATCAAACCCAAGATGCCATCATAGACCTCTGGGTAGAGTAAGGACTCATGGATGCCAGGTGGTATCTTTGATGCCTGGCACTAGTCCATGGTTACTGTGATCCCCAAAACTGCAGAATAGAACAGAATCCTAAAGATAGGAAATAATCTATTCTGTGGTTATTTCCCTAGTTCCCAGGTGTGAAATTCGAATGGACATACTTATCATTTGGCAGAACTTTCACATTCTGTGACCTACTATGTAAAAATTATCATGGTAAGAAGGGCTACAAAGAAATCCTTGAAAATGTCCCCCCACTAGAGTCAGCCTAAGTGCCAAGATAGTAAACCAAACACATCCCAAGAGGAATTTCAAGAATTCACACAGCTCTCAAATATTTAGAGGATGCACTGTGTTGGTTTCCCTGTTTAATTCACCTGTATGACTGCCGCAAAAACCAGATAGATCATGTTGCTTAATGGTGATATTTTAAACTTAACCACTTGATAGCTCCAACTGAAACTGATAAGCTGGATGTAGTATGTTTAATAGAAATGATCAACACAAGCTCTGGCATACAGTACATAGTTCTTGCCCCACAATAAAGAGGATCCAAAAAATTTACCTTTACATGAGAAGGACAGCAGTATATTTTACTGTCCTGACTCAGGGCTTTTAAACTCTTCTGCTTTCTTCATAATATTGTCCTCAGAGTTCTTGATCATCTTGATATTCTCCGGAAAATCAAGCTGGTCCACTATGACATCATGCTAAGTAGACTTGGTGAATAGAAAGTGACAAGTACTCTGGATGCCAGAGGGTGAGAGATAAACACTACCAAGATTCACAGGCCTGCTACTTCAGTGAAACTTTCAGAGGGCCAGTAGCCTGGGATGTCACAGACAGACCACCTAAGGAACAGGACAAGTCATTGTCCTTGTACCACCACCAAGGGGCACAGGGATTGGGGGCCTCTTTAGATTTTGGAGGCAGTATATACTAAACTTGGGAATACTGCCCCAACCCACTTATCAAGCAGTTCAGAGGGCTGCCAGCAAGTGGGGCCTGGAGAAAGAGAACATGCATCTGCAATTTTAAGCCACTCAAGTCATATGCTAACCGAGAACCAATGATGTTAGAAGTATAGTTGATATTTAAGGATTTAAGGATGTTAAGGATCACTGGAGAACCTCGATAGGAGAGTTGCAACTCAGACCCTAGGATTCTGGTGGAAAGTGATGTTTTTGGCGGCAGAGAACTACTTGTCATTTGAAAAGCAGCTCCTGGGCTTCCCTGGTGGCGCAGTGGTTGGGAGTCCGCCTGCCGATGCAGGGGACACAGGTTCGTGCCCCGGTCCGGGAGGATCCCACATGCCACAGACCAGCTGGGCCCGTGAGCTATGGCCGCTGAGCCTGCGCGTCTGGAGCCTGTGCTCCGCAACGGGAGAGGCCGCAATAGTGAGAGGCCCGCGTACCGTAAAAAAAAAAAAAAAGAAAAGAAAAGCAGCTCCTGGTGTACAGTTAGGCCCCAGTAGAGACTGATTTCCTGTCATGAGACATCAAGTGACTGTGTGACCAGAGCTACCTACCCATCATGAATTAGAGATTAGAAGATCCACTAAACCATAAATTCAGATGGGTGTAGCGGTAACCCACCATAAAACGTAAGTGGTACATACAGGATAAGGTCCCGCATGTCCCCAGGGCTCAAGTAAATTACATAAACAGGTAGTCCAAGCTCCCACATCTCCTACTTTTATTGTACCAATGCCTCACTTTGCACCTATGACCAAATGATGGAGGAAGATAAAATACAGGCTTGGTTGTCAGACAGGTATGTTGGTGTGAGCCAAAAACAGAATGCGGACACACACAACTCCACACAGGAATGGCCCAAAAAGATGCAGGTAAAGGGAAATCCTCCCAAACGAAGAGCTAATATATGCTAAATATAGAAATCTAGCGTTTTCTTTGATTAGGTATGTAAACAACTAACCGCACTAACGTTGGTAGTGTCTGTGACATTGGGATGAACAGAAATCATGTTTTCATTTTTATTTATGGCTAGTTATTAGTTATCATATATTTAATTCATTAACAAAGAAGCATACCTTTTGCAGTCCCATGTACTTTGTCTTACGCATTTAAAAACATATTTTGAGATGAGTCTACTGGCTTCACCAGCCTGCTACAGAGGTCACAGCACAAAAATGGTTGAGAACTCTGTCCTAAAGACACTCACTCAGCGGTGTCTACTGGCATACACAGGGATAGTCAAGCCAACGCTATTAGCACAGATGGGAGCTGGTGGCAAGCTATGTCTTCATCATCAGAAGGGATAAGTTAAATGCTGTAGTTTTATTCGATGGACTACTGAAGATACATATACTAAAACAGGAATTCATCTTAAAATCACAGCTTGAGTGAAAATGAAAAGGGACACAGCAAGATCTATAGCAGAGTATAATTTAGGAAAACTTAAAACAGTTGCACATAAAATAACACTATAATATATTTCTCTATCTATATAATTAAACAATGTATACATATTCAAGGACATATATTAATGACATCACACTTTGGAGCAGGAGTCCAGGGCCAGGGGTAGGTAGAACCATAAGACTGGAGACAAAGGCTAATGGAAAACAGAAAAAAATAAATAATAGATAACACATGAGAAGAGCCTTAAATGAAAGAGTGATAAAGGTGTGTCATGAACCAAGGAGTCTGTACAGTTTCTTCCCCCTGATTCAAGGTCAAACAAACAAGCAGAAAAACCCCACCATGAACAAAATGCAAAGAAAAGCTAGGGAAAATAATCATTAAAAAAATAAGGCAAAGAGCTAATGTCTTTAAGAAGTTTTTATCAATCAATAAGGAAAATAGACAGATTTTTTAAATGGACCAAAAAAAATCAAATTAGGCAATCAAAAAAAAAAACTCACAAATATACAAAAAGGAAATATTTAAACTCACAAACAATGCAGGGTAAAATATCCTGTATTGTCAAGGGAGGGGGAAACCTAACCTTTCAAACACTGCTAGTGGGGAAGAGAAAGGCGGTACAAGTTTTCTGAAGGGAAATTTGGCATATGTTTAAAATTCCACGAAAATTCGCTCTACAAAACCTGCAAATCCTCGGCATAGCATCTTCACAGTTAGAAATGTATCGTAAGGAGATAATGAAAGTGCATGGATATTTAGTTACAAAGATGTTTACTGTGGCATTGTTTCTCACAATTGAAATGTGAAAAAAAGGTGATTAGATATCGGCAAAGTAAATTATATCTTCATATTATAGAATAGGATGATGTCACTGAAGTAGCATCAGTAAGATGGGAATACATTTTAAAAACAGCATAGAAGAAAAACACATAAAATCTATGTAGTATGAACCATTTTGTGATTTAATATTTATATAGCATTTTTCATCATAAAAGTTTCACATTCATGAAAATAATTTGGAAAACAAAGGTCAAAGAACATAACAATCACCCAAAATTTCACCAACCAGATATATTCACTGTTTATACTTTGATGTATGTTACGTTATGGATAAGAATCCAGTGTAAAGAAATGGAATAAAAATATATTCTTTGGGAACCCAAATGTCAAATTCAATTTCAAATCCAAACGTTGACAAGTGAGTAAATCCTGTATGTAAATAGGGTGAATTATGCTATTCCTACCTGAACTTTGAAAAGTTCAAGATGCCAACTGGGTATATTTTCCAAATTCTGATCGGGAAACAAATCTGATTGGAAAGAGGTGGGAAAAATGAATAAGGAGGCCACCTCTAACTAACATTTTTTTTTGCGGTACGCGGGCCTCTCATTGTTGCGGCGCAGGCTCAGCGGCCACGGCTCATGGGCCCAGCCGCTCTGCGGCATGTGGGATCCTCCCGGACCGGGGCACGAACCCGCGTCCCCTGCATCGGCAGTAGGACCCCCAACCACTGCGCCACCAGGGAGGCCCCTATAACTAACATTTTTTTTGAACTTTTACCTAAACACCACAGGCCTGAGGTATGAAGGATTTTATGATAAACTGCTGGTTTTGCACAAGTTAAAATTCAAAGCTTGGGTTCTGGAGACTGGCTGCCTAGGGATGAATCACTGCTCCACTACTTACAAACTCTGTGTAATTGGGCAACTTAAGGTCTCTGTCCCTCAGTTTCCTCAGAATAGGGTGATAACTGGCCCCACTTATGGGGTTGTAAGGTGAAATGAGATAATACAATATATGTAAAGCACTTAGAACTGTACCTGGCTCTTAATAAGCACACTGTAAATATTAACTACTGGCTTCGCAAGCATCAGTGAAGCTATGGAAGTACATTTTTTAAACAGCAATCTGAAGCCCTTCACATCATGTGCATTGAATAAATGACTCACTAGGAAGCTGCACAAATTATATCCTCCCCTTTAAGTTTGTTCAGGAGAGCTGTTTAATACCAGCATAAAGACTTATGGCCCCTATCAGAACTAGTAAAGCCAAGAATGATTGCCCTGTGCATAAAGGCTGTGTGTGTAGATATGACATCTAAAAATCAGTACAGGGTTTCTTAGTGGGTTAACTCTCCTCTCTTTCCTGAATTCTTAGTATCGGATTATGACACTGGGCTCAAGACCCTGTTGTAATGTTGGCCTATAAAGATATTTGAAGCTTGGTACCCAATCTTCTCAGAACTTAAAATCACTTAAGAGGATGATGTCAAAATACCTAAAAAGGTAACTAAGTAATCCTAGTATATTAGTTTTCTATTGTTGCTGTAACATATTACCACAAACTTAGTCGTTTAAACAATACAGATTTATTATCTTATAGTCTGGGAGGTCAGAAGTCTGCAACAGATCTTACTGGACTAAAATAAAGGTGCCAGCAGGGCTGCAATCCTCCTAGACACTCTTGTTGGAATATCTGTGTCCTTGCCTTTTCCAGCTTCTAGAAGCTACCCACATTCCTTGGCTCATGGCATCCTTCAAAGCCAGCAATGTCAGGCTGAGTCCTCACACTGCATCTTTCTCATTCCCTCTTCTGCCTCTTCCACTTTTAAAGGACTCATGATTACAGCGGGTCCATCTGGCTAATCCAGGATAATCTGCCTACTTTAAGATCTCCTAATTTACAACTTTAGTTCCACCTGCAATCTTAATTCTTCTTTACCATGTAACCTAACATACTCGTAGGTTCTGGGGATTAGGATGTGGACATCGCTGGGAGGCCATTATTCTGCGTTCTGCACCCAGTAAATGATAATGACCAAGTGAGGTAAAGAAATGGTACATGATAAGATTTTAGCAGGGGGTTAAAGTCACTGCAGTTGAGGACAGTCAGTGAAAGCTTAAAGAAAAAGGCAGATCTATTCTGGCCCTTAAAGCACAGTTTTAAAAGTGGAGTGGGAGGGGTCCAAATATGAAAGAAGGAATAAGAACAAAGTCTGGAAAATGTAAGAAATGAAATGGAACGAGGGTACAAAGGATAGAATACTTTGGGTAAAGGAAGGTTCACAAAAGGGGAAAGCACAGTGGCTGGGAACCACCATGAGAAGGGCTGAGGAGTTTCATCTTTATTCTTTGTCAAAGCAAACTGACCCCAGAGTGCTTTTTAACGTTACAATGTCTTCACATTGACCACCAGGAGTTAAATGCTTTTTGATGTAATAACATCCTCGTGTAATACCATCAGAAAATCAGTAGTTACAGTTTCTGCCCAAATTAAAATAGGTGGCCAAAAATGTCCCCTCAAATGAATGATAAGAAATTATCAAAATGGGTTTTTTTTTCCATTTTTAACAGATCCACTTATAGAATCAAAACATTTTATTAAAAACAAATGATACCTAATGTTAAATATCTCTCATGTTATATTTTTACTATACAAAATAACATGCAAAAATCTTTTTAAATGTGAAAGGGGCTCTTTTTTTCCCCATAATGTGGCTGCTTGATGCTAAAGGTAATGTTTCAGGTCAGGTTCTCGTATCAGGTGCTGCATCAAGTCTGCTCCTTCATTTTGTTTTCACAAAACAAAATGACATTTCACAAGGTGCATCATAGCAAAGCAAGCACTGCATATGCGATAATATATGAAATAGGCTCTTCCAAAAATCACTGTACATTTTCAATAGTTCACCTCCAGATTGTTAATTTCAGTTTTTACTTTTTTGCAAAATGTATTATGTATACTGATAAAAAAAAATTGTAACTGCACAAAAGGTCAAGAGTGAAAGCCCATTTCCCTACCTCCTACCCTTGAGCCATGTTACTCTAGTTCACCTCCCCAGAGACCACCACTGCTTGCAGTGACTCATGTCCTTGTACAGAGTATCTTTACACCCAAATGGTAGTGAGACAGGAGGGAAGGGGGCAGGGCACAACCTTAAAAGAATGACATTGCCTTTGAGGATACAACACAAACTCCTTAGAACTGATTAGGCCCCAGATGGTGGAAGATTCGACTTCCAGGGGACCTGGAGCATCTTACACTCACTGGAATACATTAGCATATGCTAAACGACACGCCTCATCTATGAAATGAGGCTAAATACCTTCAGAAGACGTAAGAAGACTGTGAACATGAAATGACAAGATACATGTAAAAAGCTGGGAATGGTGCCGAGCGTTGTCGTGAGCGCTCAGTAACTGAGTGCCCCATGGGTTAGAGCAGCGGTCTTCAAAGTGGGCTCAGGCTTACCTGGTTCCAGGCACCTGCCAACCCTCCACCCCACCAATGCCACTTCTCAGAATCGCCAGGAATCCTCCTGCCTCAAGTTCACTTGCAGCCTCCTGTGCCTCCCACGCTCTCCCCCGATGTCTGTGCAGCTCACTCCCTCACTCTGCAGGGTCTTAGCTTCCTGAGCACCCAAGACCTCCCCCTGGTCCCTCCTTGTCCTCTGCTTTGTTTTTCTCCACAACACATCTCACCGTTCCCCGCCCCCACCTCCCACCCCCGCAATAAAATGTGAGCTCTGTGAGAGCAGATATTTTTTGTTTTGTTCACTGATGTGTACCCAGCACCCTGAACAGCACTGGCATACTGCAGGAGCTCAATAAATATTTACTGAATCAATGAACGACTATTTCCCAACATATCCATTCCATTTAGGCACACTGAGACATGAATATTATAATTCTTGCTCTTACAATGTTGCCATGAACATTTTCTTGTCTATTTCCTTGTGCACATGTGCTTCTACTTAGAACTACTGGATCATGAGTTAAGCACATCTTTACTGGATATTGCCAATCAACTCTCCAGGGTGGTACTTACTCATATTCCCACCTGCAGTGTATGAGAATTCTGTTTCACATTCTTCACAACGCTTGACATTATCAGACTCTTCGGTTTTCTGCCGATCTGAGTATGAAATGGTATTTTTAGTTTTAATTTGCATTCACTCCATCACTAGTGAATTTGAGCATCTTTTCATGTGTTTACTGATCATTTTGATTTTCTCCTCTGTGAATTACTGTTCATACCTTTTGCTCATTTTTTTATATATTCTTTTCATTTTATTTATTTATTTAATTTTGGCTGCGTTGGGTCTTCGTTGCTGAGCGCAGGCTTTCTCTAGTTGTGGCGAGAGGGGGCTACTCTTTGTTGCGGTGCGTGGGCTTCTCATTGTGGTGGCTTCTCTTGTTGCGGAGCACGAGCTCTAGGTGCGTGGCTTTCAGTAGCTGTGGCTCGCGGGCTCTAGAGTGCAGGCTCAGTAGTTGTGGCGCACGGGCTTAGTTGCTTCGCGGCATGTGGGATCTTCCTGGAATAGGGCTCAAACCTGTGTCCCCTGCATTGGCAGGCAGATTCTTAACCACTATGCCACCAGGTAAGTCCTTTAATATATTCTTGATACCAATCTTTTGTCACTTAAATGTACAGTGTGTAACTTCTGCAGTCTCTATTGTCTTTTAACGTTTTAAAAGTGATTTTTGATGTACAGAAGTTGGCATTCCATTTCTTAAAGGCAAATTATTCCATGTTAATAATCTCTTAAAGGTGTTTAGAGTTTTTTTTAAGATTTATTTATTTGTTATTTATTTATTTATTTTTGGCTGCGTCGGGTCTTAGCTGCAGCATGCGGGATCTTTGTTGAGGCACGCGGGGATCTTTTGTCGTTGTGCAAGGGCTTATCTGTAGTTGTGGCATGCAGGTTTTCTCTCTCTAGTTGTGGCGTGCAGGCTCCAGGGCGCACAGGCTCCAGAGCTCATGGGCTCTGTAGTTTGCAGCACGCGGGCTCTAGTTGAGGTGCGTGAGCTGAGTAGTTGTGGCATGCAGGCTTAGTTGCCCCCCGGCATGTGGGATCTTAGTTCCCTGACCAGGGATTGAACCCGCATCCCCTGCATTGCAAGACAGATTCTTTACCACTGGACCACCAGGGAAGTCCCTAGAGTTTTTCTTACATACCTAGAATTAAAAACACATTTTTGAATTCTTTTTTCCCACAGGCATCTATTTTTCAGCAAGATCTATTACTATCTTTTAGAATACCAGTGTTCCATGGCACAGATTTGGGGAGATGCTTCTCTAAGAAAGAGGGAAGGACAGGAGGCTTCTAAGCAAGATAGAGACATGATGGGAACATAGTTTAGGAAGAGAGGCTACTACTTATTGTTCTCTCATTGTTTCACGTGGGAAAGTTTGCCTCTGCCATCTTAAGGTCACAGAGTTGTTCAGAAAATCTTGACTGACTTATACAATGGCTAAATTTATCATTCCATCTGAAAGTCTTGTTTTATCAAAACATTTGACTAGGCTGACATCATTCTGCATGTTACTCTGTCAAGGAGATTCACAGGCCTTGTGGAACTTCTTTTCTGAAATACTATATTGGGAATTCTATATACCTAACTTCATATTTGAAAGGTTTAGTGTAGCTGTAATATTCAGGTTATTCTGAAAGATTTAACCTTCTGGAACTGAAGTGATGGGATGCAGTCAGATGTATTCATTTTAGTTTACCTAAATGCCTGATGATCATCATTTGATCATTAAATGCCTAAACTCCAGCGTGACTGAGGAGACTTTGAGCCCCACGTTCCTTTCCTCAGATTGTCAAGGAAACATTCTAGAGTCCTTATCAGGTTTGATTCTTTAAAGATAGAAACAGTAAGAGGCTACTTCTTGTAACTCAATTCTGATCCCCCTCTTTCTCAATTACAGTCTCAGGTAGACAACGTTGATAATTTAAATGATGTTTAAAGTCTTCATTGTTTCCTATCTCCTACTCTTTTGACTTCTATTCATCTTAACACATTACTAAATTTTAGATTAGGAGTTAATAGTAAGGTTGTCTAGGCACTGTTAGGTGAATAATAAATATAACTTGTAGCAACAAAAACTATGCCATTAAAACATAAACTAATCTAACTTGAATAGAGACTGTTACTTTTTCAAATACCATAATTATTAATAATGCTTCAATGAAAAAAATCACCGAATAATTTTTAAGTAATCAAACCAAGACAATTAGTATGAGAAATTACTAAGGACATGAGAGAAAAAACTAAAGACATAATTTTAAAGCATTTATCCCACATGCCACGGAGCAACTAAGCCCATGCACCACAACTACTGAGTCTGTGAGCCACAACTACTGAGCCTGCGTGCCACGACTACTGAAGCCCACGCACCTAGAGCCTGTGCTCCACAAGAGAAGCCACCACAGTGAGAAGCCCGCGCACTGCAAGGAAGAGTAGCCCCCGCTTGCTGCAGCTAGAGAAAAGCCCATGCGCAGCAATGAAGACCCAATGCAACCAAAAATTAAAAAAAAAAAAAATTACGTAATACTACAGCACTTCTTACCCCAGGAACTTGTCTGGAGTAAGATAATTTCTTACTTACTGGATAATTTCTCTTATCATGCCCTAATGATGATGGCTCTCTTTTTTATCCTATCTTACAACTTGGGGCCCCCTCTTTGTCAGCCTAGATTATATAGTAAGGGAACTCCCATAACTCAAAAGGGGTTAAGTGCTAACTAGGAGGGATGGTGAAGGCCCTGTACGGAACATATGGAAATTCTTAGATGTGAGGGATACTCTATCTAGCAGCACCTTGAGGAAATCTCCCACTGAAAATTTAATAATCTTAGAAGAGTGATGAATTACATTAGACCTCAAAAACATTTTTTCCTTTTTTCAGACCCTATTGAGTCAATCTTGCAAAACTAGAAAACAAAACTAAAAATATTGATATTTACTATGAAAATATAGATTCCTTTTCTTTTTGTATAGCGTTCCCTTCCAGTAACAAATTGAAACAATGACATTTATCATTATGGTTACATAATACATTTATAAGTGACATCAAGATTTAAGAAGAACTAGTATGGGGAAGGGGAGAAAGTCAAGGTTTTATAAGAAAAGGTATAAATAAAATATTGGAGAAGTGTGCAGAAAAAAAAGAAGAAGAAAATTTTTGGCAGCCCTTACTGTTAAGTAAGGCCACAAATATAAGATGGTATTGACTGAACATTCTTCTTTTTGATCTCGAAATCACAAGTATATCTAATTGTTTTAAAAGGCTGTGATATGTAATGCTTTAATAGCATTACAGCTTAAAGGAACTATCAGGTGATACTCCTTTTCAGAGTTGGTAAAATAAATCCCCAGCCATCATGCCTGTTATTTGAGGAAAACGGCAAGATCCTGTTTACCCTCTTTTGGTCTAGTGTAGATTTCTCTCCTTCCTGGTCTGAAGCTCACACTATTAGAGCCACACCTTTCAATTACATAATGCACACAGGTCATTGGCTCAGAGGATGCAACTGCACCCAGGGATGGTGAAAACCCTTTCTCTCCTTAGCACGGATTCTCTTGTCAGATCATATCCCCTATTTCTTTCAGGCAGTAACTTAGACTCTGGATATTGGAAAATGAATAAGATATAGTCTTTTTCCTTTAGGAGCTCATTGTCTGACAGAAGATAATACACAAATATAATGCAACATGATACATTTTCTACTACAATTGACAGAGGTTGAAAAAAATAATAAGAAATACATATTCTAATATAATAAATAATAAAGGTTGAAAAGAATAATAATCAGCATTAGCTAGAACGTGAGGAAACAGAGCACTGAAACATGACTGCTAGAAGCTCAAATTAATAATAAGTTTTCTGGAGGGCACTTCAGTATTATGTATCAAAAGCATTTTAAACAACCAACAAAAAGTGAATACAATTTACCTCGGCAGCTCCACAGCTCAGGACTTAACCTAAGGAAATCCTCAGACAAGTTTGCAAAGATGTTTGAACAAATATATAGAGTAGCATTTGTTGCAATAGTGAAAACACTACAGTGTCCAGAAGAGGTGGTGGCTGGGTAAGCGACTTTTGCTACACCCATACAACAGAATATTATTATCACCATTAAGAAGGCTATAGATTTACATGTAGTGAGTAGCAAATATGCATTTGATACATTTTTTGAGTGAAAAGTAGGTTATAAAGCCTAATGTAGATATGATGAAAATGGCATATATCCTCTGTGGCCTTCTTCCCCAAACCTATAACCCCAGTCTAATCAAGAGAAAAACACTAGACAAATTCCAATAGTGAGGCATCCTACAATATCACTGACCAGTACTTCAAAACTGTCAAGGTCATCAAAACAAGAAAAGTCTGAGAAACTCACAACCAAGAGGAGCCTAAAGAGAAACGAGAAATAAGAGTATTGTGGGGTCCTGGTTGGGATTCTACAACAGGAAAGGAAGGACACTAGGTTAAAACTAAAGAAATCTGAATAATCTCTCGACTTTAGTTAATAATAATGTATCAACACTGGCTTATTAACTGTAATAAATGTATCACACTAATACAAGTAGTTTACTATGTAGGAGGTGGATATGAGAACTCTATACTAATGTTGCAATTTTCTGTAAATCTTGAAATATTCTAACAAATATATTAATAAAAGTCATATATAAACTATTTTAAAAGTATATATATTTATAATATATATGCATAGGGAAAAGTGTGGAAGGATATACAGGAAAATGTTAATTATTTTCCAGTCAGGTTTACTGAGGTATAGTTTATATGTACTTTTTTAGTGTGCAGTTTTATTAGTTTCGATAAATATATACAGTCGTGTAACTATCACCACAATCAAGGTATAGAACATTTCCATCAGCCCTAATGCCCTTTGTAGCTCAGCCCCTGGCAACCACTGTTTTCTTTCCCTACAGTTTTTGCCTTTTCCAGAATGCCAAATAAATGGAATCATACAGTATGTAGTCTTTTGATTAAAATTGTCCTTTTTCCCCAGAATGTGGGACTATGGATAATAATTACCTTATTCTTGTTATCTTGCTTATCTATAGCTTTGACTTTTCTATAATAAACATTACTTTTGCAATTAAGAAAAATAAAAGTAAAAAGTAATCGTAATGGATATTACACTAATAAGTGAGGCGATAAAATAATTGGAGTACATATGAGGAAATTTTTGCTTAAGATATTTACGTTGCAGGATTATTTTACTAAAGAGTTAATTTTGTATTTTTTTTTGTTTGTTTGTTTTTGCGGTACGCGGGCCTCTCACTGTTGTGGCCTCTCCCGTTGCGGAGCACAGGCTCCGGACGCGCAGGCTCAGCGGCCATGGCTCACGGTCCCAGCCGCTCCGCGGCATGTGGGATCTTCCCAGACCCGGGCACGAACCCGTGTCCCCTGCATCGGCAGGCGGACTCTCAACCACTGCGCCACCAGGGAAGCCCCTAAAGAGTTAATTTTGAGTAGCAACAAAGTTGAGAGGTGGGCTCTAGAATTAGCTAGAGCTAGGTAAAAATCCCCGCTGTGCTACTGACTAGTCGTGTGACTTTGGGTAGGCTGTTTAATATCTTTTATCCTCAACATCCTTATTTTAAAAATAGGGTTAAAACAGTATCTGTCTCATAAGGTTGTTAAAAGGATTAGATGAGACTGCATGTAAATTTGTGCATAATACATTCTAAAGTTATTTGTATTGTTTGACTACTGTCATTCTCACAATGATATTATCACTATCACTGTTGTGCTCTTGAGAGGTATTCAGATATGGAAAGGCGTTCCAGGCCAAGGGAACAGAATGTGTGAGAACAGAGTTATGGAAGTGCCTCCAAGGACGGAGAATGGCAGGCAGGGACAGAGGAAAGGGGTGTGGATATCCTAGAGCCAGGTCCAGAAGGCCCTGCTCGCCCAGGCCGGGGAGTCTGTTCCTTATCCTTAGGTCTGTGGACAGAAGCTGTCTTGTTTAGCCATGTATATATGTGTGTGTGTGTGTGTATGAGCATATATATGTTATCATATATCTTACATGTATTATATATTTTTTTTAAATAGTCTTTTTTATAGTAGCTTCACCTTTTATGCCAGGTTAGTCGCTCCTTTCCCCCCTCCCTCCCCATGCTCCCAAAGCATTCCATTGCTCTCTCTGTTACTGCACTATATATAAAGTGGCACTATAATCACTTGTTTACAATCCTGCACCTCCAGTTAGACAGGAGCTCCTGCAGACTCTGTCTCCTGACTCACATTATGTTCCAAAGAGGTAGAAAATCCTTAATAAATATTTAGTGAATGAATAGCTACACTTTCACATGACAAAGCAGAAAGAAACCCCAAGAGGAAGCAATCCGTGGCAGATATGTTTCTATAAGGAGAAAACGAAGAAACCAAGAACTGAATGATTAGAAGGAGAAAGGGGATGAAAGGAAAGACAGACCTAAAGCTCTGGCAGATGCAGTGGTGGGGGTCTCTCCAGCCAAGGTCACCTGACCGTTTTGACTAGAATAACCTGGGTAGCTATCATATTAATCAATCTTAATATACTAGTATATCTAGAAAGTGCAAGCTCTGCATATGTCAATATGGAACAAAATCTAAGATACATTGTTAAGTGAAAAGAGAAAGTGGCAGAACAATGTGCATATCCTAAGCATGTGTGAATACATGTGTGTATATATACACATAAATTCATATATTGTCCACATGTGAGATGAGACCACTAACCAGGCTGTCTGGAAGAGAGAGTTCCTTTTCATCATAAAACTTTTATTACCTTTCACTAGACTATCACATACATGTATGGATACACTCAAAATTTATTTTTAAAGGGATCTATAAAGTAAAATTTTAGATTATATTTCTAAGTGAACTTTTAAAAAAGGAAGCCATACGCAAGCAAGGAAAAAAGGTCTGGAATGAGATACATGGAAATGCGAATGGCGTAGCCATTGTCTGGTATTTCTAATCTTCTCCTTCTTTAGTCTTTTCTGTCTTGATTTCCTAATTTTGCCAGTTCCTGTTTTCCCAAGGCTCAGTCCTTAGGAGTTTTCTCTCTGCGTTTGCTTGGTGATCTCATCAGGTCTCACGGCTGTAGATGCTAGCTATGTGCTGAACAAATTTATACATCCGGGCTGGATCAGAGCTCCAGACTTAAGCATACAATCGTTTACTCAGCATCTCCACCTGAATGCCTAAAACATCACCTTGAACACAACATATCTCAAAATGAACTTCCTGCCCTCCCTGGCTTCCAACACACAAGTCTTGCCATCTTAGTCTATGGCAAATCCTTCCTTGCAGTTGCTCGGGCCAAAAACTTGGGAGTGATTCTTGACATCTTCCCACACCCCGTATCCAATCTCTCAGCAAACCTTGTTACTTTCACCTTCAAAATGGATCTAGGTTTTGACCCCTTCTAACTTCCTTCCCAGCTGCCACCCTGGTCCAGAAACCATCATCTCTCACGTGGATCACCTCAATGGTCTCCAAATTGGTCTCCCTGCTCCTCCCCTCTACTCCCACAGTCTATTCCCAACAGCAGCCTGAGGTAGTGATCTATCAAAACGGAGGCTTGATCATGTTACTGCTCTGCTCAAAACTCTCCAGATGCTTCCATTTCTCAAAGGGAAAAAACCCTAAACCCTAAACATGGCGCACCAGGCCCCACATAATCTGCCACTTCTTCCCACCTCCCACCCACGCAGCCTTTGCTCTCCCACCTCCCCACTTCTTGCCCTTCCCCGTGCTCAGCCCTCTCAAGCCAGCTTGCTCCCCTTACTGGTCTTTACACACCAAGCATGCCCCCACCTTCTGCCACTGCACTGGTCCTTGCTCTGCTCTTACCCCAGATGTTCTCATGACTCACCCCCTCCCTTTCTTCAAGTCTTTGCTCACAACTCACCTGCTCAATTCGGCCTTCCCGTACACAGCTCCCTATCTAAAACTGCAACGGCCACCCACAACCCTATTCCCCTTTCCCAAGTCTATTTTCCCCATAATACTTATCCTTTCTATTCTATAGAAGAGATTTCGTTATTATGGTTATTCGTACAATCTGCCATGCTTACATTTGAATACCAGCTCCATGAGAATGGGGATTTTTGTCTGTACTGTTCTCTGAGCCTAGAAAAATATCTGACACCTAGTAGATGCTCAGTAAACACATGTTGAATGCATAGGCTTGTATTACTTGTGTAATAAAGAATAGTTTAAAAATAAAAGTTACTATAACGAATGAAGGCTACAAGTGTCTATTTATTCATAATTTGAAAGCTTTTTGGAATGTTTATAAACAGTATATTTTGCTCTAGAAAACCTTTCCATTTTTGCTATCTTAGGAAAAAAAATATTTCTGGGTTTTATTTATTTTTTTCCTATTTATCAGGACTGAAGTAGAAAAAGGCTTTATTTTATTTTCACTATAGGGGAAAAAAAGTAATCCCTTTTATTTCAGTGGTTGCATTTTCTACTGAAGGCAATACTGCAAAGGAAAGAGCAACAGTCATTAGGATTAAACGACAGGGTTTAATCCTATCTCCACCTCTGTACTCACACGTACGTGCTTTTTTTTTTTTTTTTTTTTTTTTTTTTTTTTTTTGTGGTATGCGAGCCTCTCACTGTCGTGGGCTCTCCCGTTGCGGAGCACAGGCTCCAGACGCGCAGGCTTAGCGGCCATGGCTCACGGACCCAGCTGCTCCGCAGCATGTGGGATCTTCCCGGACCGGGGCATGAACCCGTGTCCCCTGCATCGGCAGGCGGACTCTCAACCACTGCGCCACCAGGGAAGCCCTCATTCACGTACTTTTGAACAAGGACCTTAACCCCTCTGAGCCTCCTTTTCCATATCTGTAAAATGGGAAAGATACCTTCCTCATAGAGTTATGAAGATTAAATGGGGTGAGAGCTAATATTTGCTGGGTGCTTATATCACAAGGTGGGTAATATCATGCCTGTTTTCCCAGTTTAGGAAACAGAGGCCAAAGGTTATCCAACTAGCCAGGTAGCAAGGTCAGAAGGCTGTTCCCCAAAGAGTAAGTCCAGGATTCTTTTCCCTCCTGCCTCCTACCTCTTATCTCTTTGGGAGAGGGTAAAGGGTGGACAGAGCATCTAAAGACGACTAAGTGGGGTTTGGAGTCTGACTCTTCCTTCAGCACATGAGGGACTGTGCCTTGAGCAACGGCCTTCAGGAAGTGCACCATTGCCACAACTGGGTCATGCATGACCTACCTCAGGTATCACAAATCTGAGCGAGTTAGATAGAACTAGCAACAGTTTGGGGCAATATCTCTTCCACTTCCCATTTCCTTTTCCGGTAGTTAATTAACAAAGTCAAATTCTTCTCCTTTTGATTTTTCTTTTCAGGTCTCAACTCAGTTATTCCACCCCAGAAATTTCTTTCTCATACCTACACACATGTGCCCCTTAATCTTCTTCCACCTTTTATTAACTCTTATCCAGTTACCTCAGGTAAATCTTTCTTCCTCTTTCTGACATTCTTTTTTTGCATCTATAAACTCCAAAACAGCTCCATTCTGGTTGGTAAGCACAAAAGGAGCACTCAAAATACACCTAAATTAAGGAAGAGACCAGCCCTTCACTTTGAACTGTTCTAGGCTCAGTGAACAATACGGTGTACTACCCTAGACAGTGATCAGATGTCCCCTTCAGAATCTTCTCCCACAATTCACTGAACTCTGTATTTACACCAACGCAGCTGTGATGTACAGGGCTTAATGCAGCTGTGGGCGGGCCCAAGTCCCAGTTCAACTACTCGGTAGCTGTGTGACTTTGGGCAGCTATTTAACCCTTGCCCGACTTTTGTGGGATCATAACAAAATCTACCACCTAGGATAACTATGAGGATTAAACGGGTTAATTCATTTAAATCACTTAGAATGACTTCTGGGACAGAGCAAGAGCCAAAGAGATTACTGAGATTTCCTCAAACACGAATAGTCAATGTTTTAAAACCTTTTTTCTGGGCTTCCCTGGTGGTGCAGTGGTTGAGGGTCCGCCTGCAGATGCAGGGGATGTGGGTTCGTGCCCCGGTCCGGGAAGATCCCACATGCCATGGAGTGGCTGAGCCCATGAGCCATGGCCGCTGAGCCTGCGCGTCCGGAGCCTGTGCTCCGCAACGGGAGAGGCCACAACAGTGAGAGGCCCGCGTACCGCAAAAAAAAAAAAAAAAAAAAATTAAAACCTTTTTTCTTTCTTACTCTTTAAAATACTATTATTATAACTACCTTTTAAAAACCTGTTTTTAATTTAAAATACAGTGGTTCAGTCACATAATTAAATACACTTTTACTAGGTAACCTGAAGAGCTACCATTCATAATACTGTTTCTATGGAAAGCTTTTTTTTTTTTAATATTTATTTATTTATTTTTGGCTGCATGGGTCTTAGTTGCAGCACGCAGGCTCTTTGTTACGGCGGCGTGCAGGCTCCTCTCTAGTTGTGCAGCGCAGGCTCCAGAGCACGTGGGTTCTATAGTTGCAGGCGCGCGCAGGCTTAGTTGCCCCGAGGCATGTGGGATCTTAGTTCCCCGATCGATAGAACCCATCCTTGCATTGGAAGGTGGATTCTTAATCACTGGACCACCAGGGAAGTCCCTGGAAAGCTTATTTTAAATTCAGAAATGTTTATAAATGACATTATGAAGCACATTTTATCTAGAAGATAGGGAATGCTTATATTAAAAATGCAAATGTACATAGAACTATAACATATGATTGAATTTACCAGAAAATTCTTTACTTTCTTGAAATAGGATTTATTTCATAAGCAATTCGCCTATTTCTGTTGTCATAGCTGTTATGGATCAGGTACCTCTGAAAAGTATAAATCAGAGGTGACGGAGTCTAGAATCTCATTCATGGTTTGGCTTTTGCAACCAGACTCACAAGTGCTATAAAACACTGTGTTTGTATAAAATCACCGCTTTAGGCTATACCATCTGCACTTGCTTGAGAGGTCAGTTTCCTGAAGATAAGTTACTCAGCTGGGGAACTCTGATCTGCACGGGTAGAGTACAAAGAACGGTAAAGTTAGACTTACAGCGAGGAAGCCGACCCTACCAAGCTACTTCCCTTTCATCTCTCCAAATAAGGAAACAGCACTGGGCCCTGCAGACCTGGGAGAGTTCTGCTTATTTTGTAATTAACGACGACAACAAAATGTTGTTGGTAAGATGGCAAGATTTAGCAAAGCAAAATATAGGATGACTAGTTAGATTTGATTTTCAGATAAATCAGTACTTTTTTAGTCCCCAGTATTGCATGGGATATACTTATATGAATAAAGTATTCTTTATCTAGAATTCAAGTTTTACTGACCATCCTGTATTCAATCTGGTCAACTTGTTTGTTGGTAGATGAATTATTTCTAGACATATTACTGCCCCCCCCCCACATTCCATACTTTAAAGAAATACATGTGTTTTGTAAGCAAAGTACACCAATTTGTATTTACCTTCAAAGTTTTGGAAATTAGAAAACTTGAATTAGAGAATGACCGGTAATTCTCATTTGTGTTGAAACTGGAGAAGAAATCTATAATCTCATGTAAGTACATTTTATTTCTTATTTTTGCTCAGTACAATTACAGAAGTAAGCTACAGAATTCTTTAATTCATTTATTGTTATTTTTTTCCCCCCTCAAATGTTAAATGCAATCTGGTCTCAAACAATTTAATATGAGATAATACTGCCACCTGGAGGCCAGAGGTAGGTATGACTAAGAATCCTTGTAATTTCTATGAATTAGTCATCTGAGTTATGGTGACACTTGATTAAATTAATAATGCCATTCTGCTACTCGCCATCATATAAGTCTAGTTTTCTCCTGATTTATTCACTCATTTTATGAACATTTTCTAGGTTTTTACTGTATGACAGACACTATGCTAGACCTTGGGAATATAAAGTTGTGTAAGATATAGTTCCTTCCTTCAGGTAGGTAACAGACTAGTGGGAGAGACCAGCAGATTACCAGGTGTCATCCCAGGTACCCTTGCCCTTTAAGGTTAAAATGAAATTAATATAAACCTCCAATCTTCAGATGGTGGAAAATTCATGTCTCTCCCTCTTTCTAAGATTGTAGGGGACACTGTGGCTTGTAATTTTCTCGTTCACCTTGGACTCTTAGCTCCTGCTTCATCTGACATAGTTTAGTTTATGGATTACTTTACTATTCCATACATACTGCCCTTGTTCTCCAAATCTCCTAAAGATGTAGAATACAAAGCTTTTCCTTTGATTTCCATAATGACTAATTTACACAAAGTCTTGAGCTTGCAGCGGATTTATTTTGATGTTTGGAAGCATCAAGAACGTGTGTGTGTGTGTGTGTGTGTGTGTGTAATTACAGCCACACTAACAGTTACAGTTGGATAACAGCCCTCGTTGCTCTTCTTCTTCCCACCATTTTGTCCCTCCGTTCCCCCTCTGCTCCCCACTTTTTTGCTAACTATGAGCAACATTTCTCAATCCACACCCTCTGCCACCGAGAACAATTTCCCCCACTTTATCATACAGAACAATTCGCCTTTGTCAACCTCATATCCCCAAACTCAGCCTCCCGTTCACCTGTACGTATTCAATTCTCATTACTGTATTATGACACACATGGGCCATCTACCTAGAGTCTCATCCCTTTTCTTGCCCCAATGTAAACATTTATTTCCCCATTGATAGGAATTATGGCAACTCAAAAGACAGAGTGGTAGCAGCTTAGGATTTAGGTAACGTTTCAAAATTTCTTCGTTAAATAGAGATATAAATAGTGTTATGGGAGCCATTCCTACTCTTTACTCCCTCCCGCCCGCCCTCCCTCTTCTCTCGCTCCTCCCTCCTTCCTCCCTCCTTCCTCCCCTGCATCTCGTACTGCTATTCTGTAAGCTATCCCAACAGGCATTTCTTAGCAATCTTGTGATGCTTCATGATAATACTGCTACTTAATTAAAGCTCAACAAAAAGAAATAAAACTGATGGAAGGCTTGTAATGCAGTGTAGCTAATTTGCTGGTCCCGGTATACTTTGTTTTTCGGTTAAGCCTACAGGAAGCCTTCTTCTAAAGGTGGAGTGTCCCTCTGACAAGAACTTAGAGAAAGGATGAATTGTCCTCGTATCTTGCTGACAGCCATCCCCTAAACCTGTTAACTACTTCTGCCCTTAAAAAGGAAGTGTGAATACGAAATTATATTAAAACATTAATTTTGTAGAATCACAAACCGAAACTATACCAAATATTAAGTTTTTAAAATAATCACCCGGGGAACAATTTCCCTAAGCTTCAGGATTAGTTCCTTCATTAGATCCCTTGGTATGAAGGCTTGGGAAACAAAACACAAACTGCCCAGCTAAAAAAAGAGCCCTTGCCTGGGGATTAGTGACATCATCTGATTGGCATTATGACTGGGCCTACATCTATGGACTTTGGGGTTTAAAGAAGAATTATGTGAAACACTTTACTTTCAGAAATAAAATCAGAGAACTTCATTCATTCATAACGCATACATTTATTGAGCACCTACCTTATGTCATGTTCTATGTAATGCACAATGCAATGTGCTTAAGATACAAAAATCAAATAAAAAATAATATCTGCCCTCAAGGAACTTAAAGCCTATTGAGGGAGACAGATTAATCAAAGACCATATATGTGAGAATTCTGTAAATGTCTAAGTCTGTAACTTGTCAGATCAGTTGTTTACCCCCTTGTTTGCATTTCCAAAGCCATCAGCAGTAAACTACTTACAATTTTAAGGGTCCCTGTGTTTATTTTGGGACCCTTCACTAATGCTTAAAATGTACATCTTAGAGTAGACCAGAATCCACACCACCACACTGACTGGCATTCTTTCAGTTCCATGAATACGGCAAGCTCATTTCTGCTTTAAGGCTTGTTTACTAGCTGTTTCCTGAGTCAGGCATGCAAAGAAGCATTGATTCTGATCCATCTTGGCCTAGGCATTCTGGTATAGGAGGAAAAGGAGATGTAGGAACCCTTGGAAATGATAGATAGGCTTCCAAGTTAAAAAATCAAAACCTAAAAATCTCTTCCCTAAAAGAACCACAAGGGACAATAAGGCGTGACTCTTTTCCAGGCACTGAGGTAGAATAGCCATTTGCTTTGGGTTGAGATACCTTTCATCTCCTTTAGAGTGTAACCTCCAGGGGAAAGACATTGCCAGTTTGCAGCTCAACAAATGAAGATGTACAACAGTGGCTTCCAAACCCATTCATCACCTAAGGACGTCACAGAAAAATATTCCTGATTTAATAAAATGTAAAAAAAAATTATGACACTTATGATGCTATTGGAAATTTGAACACTGCATATTTGAAAATATTAAGCAATTAGTGTTGTGTTAGGAATAATAGTGATATTATGGTAAAGTTTTTAAAAGTCTTTTAGAGATCCATACTGAAATATTACAGATTCAGTGATATCTGGGATTTGCTTCAATGTAAATATTACTGGACAGGAGAAAATGTCAGGGGAGGGGCATAAGTGAAACAAGATTGGCCATGAGTCAACAGCTAGATGATGGATACTTAGGGGTTCATTATACCATTCTGTCTTCTTCGGTATATGTTTGAAATTTTCCATAAGAAGTAATATTTTTGAAAATATGCTAGTCTTTTTTTTTTTTTTTTTTGGCCATACTGCATAGTATGTGGTATCTTCCCCGACCAGGGATCCAACCCGTGCCCCCTGCAGTGGAAGCGCAGATTCTTAACCACTGGACTGCCAGGGAAGTCCTGAAAATATGCTATATAGAGTACATTAGTGGGGGGTGAGGAGACTGGTCTTGTTGATCACAGCGCCTATCCTGGAAATACATACTGTCTTTAGGAAGAAAATATCTGATTAATTTACACAAGGTGTGCATTTAACAATCCAAAGCAAGGATCTTTGCAGTATAAAGGAAAATCTAGTACATCTCAAAGAACAAGATTTCTTTCAAGAACTCTAGATTTCAAATAAAAGTACCTCTATGACTCTATCTCATTACTGTATTATGTTGCAAATGCAAATACCACAGGGCTCAGAGGGATACTAAACACATTGTGTCTTAGAGAAAAATAGAGATCACCTGAACTGATCTAAAGGAGGCAGCTGCTCTTGGTCTTGAACTACTGTTGCCAGTCTGTTGTGCAGATCTAGTGTGGTCAGATCTTCCCATTTATTACTGGGATGCCAAATGGATGAGCTGACATCATTTTTAATTCCTTCGCTTTTAACTGTTAGTAACCAACTTGAAAAAAAAATAAAAATAGTCTGTGAATCACCAGTTTGCAAGTTCTGCTTATTCAGATAAGACAATTCAGGGATGAGTTAAGAGACATTGAGAAAAGATACTGAGAAGATTGCCCCCTACAGCATTGTTTGTAACGGTGAAAAATGGGAAACAACCTAAACGTCCATCACTATGGGAATTCTCAGATAGTTTGTGGCAAGCCTATTTGATAGAATACTATATAATTAAGACACATGAAGTCTAGCCATCTGTATCAATGTGAATAGATCTCAAAAACAGACTTGGGTGAGAAGTCAACTTGTAGATCAATACACAAAATATAAAGCATTCATGTAAAACTTCAAAAGCCCAAAGTCATTCTATATATTGTTTACAAATACATAGTAACAGTGAAAGTATACGAACCTAGATTAGCAAGATGCGTATCAAATTTAAGACCGTAGTTACCCCTCAGAAGGGAAGTAGAGTGGCACTGAGAATAGGTAGCACCCGCTTTATCTGTAATGGTATATTTCTTCATTTAAAAATATAAAATGATAAAACGTAACATCCGTTAATTCTAGATAGTGGGTGCACGAATGTTTACTCTGTTTTTCTTTTTAAAACATTTCAGAATTTTAAAAAGTGGAGGGGGTGGCGGTAGAACATCCCATGTTAGAAACCAGGATAATTATATTCGTCTGTGCTCTGCCTCTCGGGCATTGATACAACCTCTAGATACGGTTTCCTTACTAGCAAACGAGGGAGAAGTACATGGTGCTTTCTAGTCTCTTCAATCTAAAGGTCTATGAACCTAGTATCTCCCACCCCCAACGGGGAAGGCTCCCCAGATGAGGGAATAAAACATGGATTCTCCCCTCATTTAGGAGAGTTCGATCTCTCTCAATCCTCAACTCCTTCTCCAGAGGGAGTAAAGGTAGGGAGGAACTGTCTTGGCGACAGAGAGACGCAGCCTTTCTGAGTGTCAACTTCCTCATTTCTAAAAGGGGGATTCTAACACCTAATTCATAGATTGCAGCGAGGTTTAGAGATGACGTCTGTCAAGTGCCTGAACAGTAGCTACTTATAGCAGCAGTAATAGCATTTCATTCAGGGGCTCAGCCTCGGGGTTGCTAAACAGAATCACGTTTTTTCACGCGGCCTTACAAGCCAACGTTGTTTTACCTTGCAAAGTCCAGGCGAGGCGTCAGAAACAATCCGGAACAGTTGCTATGGCGACAATCTGGTTCCGCCTCCACGCTTGCTCGAACAGCGTGCTGGGAATTGTAGTGCGTGGGAGCTGACATGGAGGGGGGGACAGCTTCCGGAAAAGGTACTACATTTCCGGTTCTTGCCTCCACCTCCCCTCCTGACCGTCCCAGTTTCTGGGCCACTGAGCCCAAAATGAAAGGCCAGTTCTGTATCCTCCTTTCCATGCCCGTCGAACTTACAGTTGAATGCAGGACAGGGGAAGCAATACGATGCCAGAGCCGGAGACGGGAGTCGCACATGTGGAACAGGAAGAGGCGAGGCTCCCGGCTAGTAAGCGGAGGTTCCGCCTCCTTACGTCACTTCCGTAAACAAAGGGCATTGTGAAGGCGAGAGCTCCGGGATGTGACCCCGGCTCAAGCTGCAGCTGTAGCATCGGCGGCTGCAGCTGCGGCGGTGACTTCAGAGGCCCCGGGGTCCTTGCAGGTTGAGGAAGAGGACCCCGATCCCCTTCTTCCCCAGGTATGAAGTGGAAGCAAAGGCACCCCCGCAATGTCCCCCTGTAGGCCCCTCCCACCACCGGTTCTGGCCGCTACCGGATTCTGGGCAGGGAAGGTTCTCCGTGCAGGCTGATGAGGGAAGGGCAATGAGGTGAAGTCAAGAGGAATTTCTAGTGGTCCGGCTTGGAGGCTGTGGGTTCCTGGCTCTCAAACTAATGTGTGAGTTAGACTACGAGCTGTAGTCTATGAAGGTCTTCTCTGAATGGTTCCTTGCTGCTTGGTATAAAAGAAGGGTTTCGGTGCTCTTGTAGTAGTGATGTTATCTAACCAAAAAAGCATAATTTTCGAGCCCTGGCCCCTCAGAACATCTTATCAATAGTTTAGACCACTGTTGGTTTATTTGCATTGTTTCCTGGTTTTTTTTATTATTATTATTCTTGTGTCACCAACTGTGTATAAGCATAATTAAATTCGAAAACCAGTGTGTTTATGTGTATCATAAATTTATACGGACCCTTGCCCCTTTGGGGAACTGATATCCCATCTTCTCTATTCAGTTATTTTTTAAACATTTAATTTGTGTTGCATGCTGAAACAACCCCAAAATGTCTGTTCTGTTACTTAAAATGCTTCTTAAAGGAAAAATTGTTAGCCAAGATTTAAGCGGATTTACTTTCGTTATCTGGGATTAGAGACTGGGCAATAGAGCCTCTCCTTTACAGCCTTTGGTCATTCGGAGGTTTAGCTCCAGTTATGATTGTCTGGAGTCAGCCTGAGCCAACTGAGCTCAATGATTTAAATAACAGTGCTAGTAGCTCGGAGTTCAGACAGTAGCCCAAAAAAATCTGTTTTCATTAAAATTCTCAAATAATTACTTGAGGAGTGACATCAGTGGATTTGAGACTTTTTGAATGGTCATAGAATGATTAAATTCAACACAACATACAATAAAAGACCTAACAGTCCTAGTGCACTTTACAATCTGATGAGAAGAATAGCCATATAAATTTCTCATCTTATGATGCATGAAACAATATATTTAGGAAGAATTTAATATTATGCATAAATAAAAAGGAAATGTGGAAGGATATTTTTAGATGGGTGGCTGTTAGAGAAATAAAGCTGGTTAATACATAAAGGGAAAGTACTGGATAAATAGAAGGTTTTACACATATTCTCTATGGAAGGACCACCTGTAACTTCATAGTGTAACTTTTTTGACATTGACAAAACTAAACATATATAATAAAGTTTCATGTTTCATTGGAAATAGGTAGAGAAAGTAAATTTAAAATTGTGAGGGAACAAGTTTAATTTTACAGAACTTCATTTGATCAAGGAACTAGAATCAGTATTAACTCTAGGCAGCAACTGAATTTCTACTTGGTAGTTGAAATAAGGTTTCTAGTTGCTAATTAAAATACAGGTACCCATGTCAATTATATATCTGTTTGTATCTAGGTGGTTTTTCAAAGAATACATTTTAGAAGGGAGACCTAAGGGGCACATAAAGCTTGAGTCAGGCTGGATGATTTGTTTAGTGTTTATATGTTGTTCCCCTTCCATAAGAATGTAGGGAACATTGAGGGCAGGGACTTTGTCTTGTTCAGTACTGTCTCCCCAATGCCCCCAATAGTGCCTGACATGTAGAAGAGAGTAAATTTTTGTGGGATGAATTAATAAACAGTGAAAAAATTTTTTGTCTAACAGGCAGTTTTGGTTAGGGATTCTGTGTACATAATACAGTAAACTAAGCTTAAGAATCCTTGTTCTAACTTTCTTTAATGACCTCTGAAATTCTTGATCCTCTTACAGCCCGTGAAGTGGGTCTTTGAAGCCCTTTCATTTTGGCGTATTATAGCATATATGTATAATTTTGCTGTATTTCCTTAGGTTATAAGAAGCTGGCCTTGGTGCAGTAAGGAACTTAAAACAATGGAGGAGCGCAAAGTGAAGAGGAGGAGTCCTAAGTCTTTTAGTGCCCACTCTACTCAGGGTGTTAATGCCAAAAAAAATGCCATTCCAGTTAGTAAAAGCACGGGGTTTTCAAATCCTGCATCACAGTCAACTTCACAGCGACCAAAGTTAAAAAGGTGAATTCTCTTCTTTCACATTATCACAGCAAAATGCTATAAAGTAAATACTAAATCCACTAATCCTTACAACATGTTTTTCCTCTTGGTTTGACTTTTGAGGCACATATTACATGTGATTTAGAAAAAAAATTTTTGAAGGTTACAGTGTATAGAGATTAGAAAATGCAGAATGAATGATTGGCTTTAAGGCTCTTACTCTGTCTCGTATTAAAATATACAAAGCAGGGACTTCCCAGGTGGCACAGTGGTTAAGACTCTGTGCTCACAATGCAGGGGGCCCGGGTTCGATCCCTAGTCCGGGAACTGTATCCCACACGCATGCTGCAACTAAGGAGCCTGCCTGCCGTAACTAAGGAATCTGCATGCCGCAAGTAAGGAGCCCTTGAGCCGCAACCAAGACCCAATGCAACCAAATAAATAAATATTTAAAAAAAAACACAGAGCAAGAAAACTTGCAGACAAAGTTGATGAGTTACCCAGAAATGGAAAAGACATATCTGGTTGTTTTTTTTTTTTTAAGCTGAGTGTTTGTGCTTTGGTAGTTTTATTTTTTTTTAAAGAATGAGTTCACTGTTTTAATAGAAGTGATTTGTATTTATTGTAAATATTTAAACACAGGAAAAATTCAAAGAAGAAACAGAAGAATACTAAAATCCTACCACCTAGAAGTATCAGTATTAATATTTAGTGAACATATTAATATTTGTCTTAAGGCTTTAAAGGAAAAGGGGCAAGTTTAAATGTTACCTATTATTGCTGCATATATGAGTATTTTGTAGGGTTAGATATTTGGAAAGCAGGATAATATCTTAAGAGAAAAAGCATTTCATAATCTCAATCCTCTAGATAATTATGATTAAATAAGCTTCTAACTGCAAGCTCATCATGAGAGTTAGTTAAGGAAGTAATGCTTGTAGCACTTTGTAGCCACTGGATTAACACAAAAGACAAGATTGCTGGTGATGATCTCACACTGTCTTTGAGGAAACGAAAGGGACATAGCCAGAGACCCTTGGAAAAGAACATTCCAATAAGGACTAAATGAAAAACAAAAGTTATAAGGGCTTCTTTTTAATATATTATCAGATTGGAAAGGGGTTTTCCTCCTGGAGGAGTTTAATTTAGAATCAGATTTTGAATATGGTTATGGTTGATGAGGAAGGAAAGCCAAGAGATTTGAAAGGAAATCATTCCTTTTTCCAAATTTTTGCATCAGTTTATTTGTATCTCATTGTCTTTTCTACATTGCACTTTTATTTCTCTACCCTCTTCTAGAATGTGGGCTTCCTGAGGGCTGGGTCTTGTGTGCCAGACAGTATTCAGAGTGGGGCTTTGCACATAGTATAATTTCAGTGAGTGCTTTTTAATTGAATTATTTTAACATAAAGTGAGACAGCGTGACATGATCAAAAACACCGAAGTAAGAAGAAACAGATTTTTATTTTCTTTTCTGAGAAGGTTGTTAAGTGATGAACTGATGCAAAACACTTACTTGGATAAAGCTTCCAATTTGAAAAAAAAAAATTTGCTATACTGAAACCTTATAGTCCATAGTAGTTTATCTCAGATTTTAATGTGAATATGGATCTCCTGGGAATGTTTTTAAAATGTAGATTCTGAATCAGTTAGTTCGGGATGGGGCTTCAGCTAAGCATTTCTGATAAGCTCACAGGTAATACTGATGGTACAGGTCTTGGACAGCACTTTGAGTAGCAAGATACTAGATAGTGATAGTAAATCTAATACCATGTATGTAAAATTACAAATCCCGTTTTGTGAAGAACTGTTAGTGACCTAGTGTCAACGGCCTATGTGTTCTAAGTTGATTTCTTTTCACGGGAATTAATTAGTCTTGCCACCTTTGCCCACACACTCACAGCCCCCCGTACACCCTATTCGTCTTACCCACATTGTGGCGAGTGCACTTGTGGGGAAGAGGTCTTCATGCTATGTTATGTAGAAATTAACTGAGTCCTGAATATATGTGTTACGTCAGGATCTATAGCACGTGTCGGGGTTATAAAAGTAACACACAACCCCCTCTCCCATTTTTGCCTGGTTCACTCCTAGTCTTTAAGCCTTCACTCACATATCACCTTTAGGAAGTTTTCTCTGCTACCCTTAGGTTGAGTAGACTGTTCTTTCTCTCTGCTCCCATATCACAGTATGTATAGCACCATCACTCCAGAGTTTGAGAGCCTGGCATATGCTAGACGTGTGTAATGAGAACTAGCCTAGTCTAGGGGTTCGGAAAGGGCCTTCCTGAGCAGATCACATTTAAACTGAGACTTGAAGCATGTGTGGGAGGTAGCCTGGCAAGGATGCTAACGTGGGCAGAGGATTAGCTGCAAGGAGACGAGAGAAGGGATTTCTAGGAAGCAAAAGAGATTCAGAATGTGTAGAGCATTGACATACAAGAGAGGATAGAATTTCTTCAGGTTATCTGACTACTGAAAGCTTTGCATTAAGTAAATTATGTGATCTGACTTTACTTTTTAAAAATTGACTTGACTGCTCTGTGGGCTCAGAGACGTAGAGGCCGGGAGACCAGCTGGGAAGCTGCTGGAGTAGTTGGGTCAGGTATAGGACAGTGGCAGTGGAGGAGGAGAGATTAGAGACAGCTCTATGGGTGTGACCAACAGGTTCTAGCGCTCCATCACATGTTGATTGTGAATTTCTGTCTGTCTTTCTCCTTAGACTGGGTGTGGTTCAGTGCAGTCACTGATGGCCTGCACGCATTCATATACTCAGTGTCTGGCACCATGTCAGCTACAGAGTAGGGGCCCCATAACCACTTGTTGGACAGCCCATAGTTGAGGGAACAGCTAGGATAAAGTTAGATGGGAAGGCAGAATATGTTTACGGAGAAGTGAAATATGAAACACAGGCTAGTAAAAAGACTTACTAATTCTCTCTTCAGTTTTTTTTGCAGTCCAAGGAATTACCATAGAGTAAAAGTACATTACTCAAACTCTTTATATACCTTAGTAGTTGTATTTTATACATTTGTTTGAGATTTTCATAGCCTGTTCCTTGAAATGGCTGTTTTTATTTAGTATTGATTTTATTCAGATGTCTTGTTTTTTCCTTAATCTAGAACAGCCTGAAAAAATATCTCTCTTTAAAGGTAATTATAGGCAATTAATTTTTTATTGCACCCTTTTTACAGAGTGATGAAAGAAAAGACCAAACCTCAGGGTGGAGAAGGCAAAGGCGCTCAGTCAACCCCGATCCAGCACTCCTTCCTCACCGACGTCTCCGATGTCCAGGAGATGGAGAGGGGGCTCCTCAGCCTTTTGAATGACTTCCACTCTGGAAAACTCCAAGCATTCGGTAATCCATAGCTGTTTCTCTCTACTCTTTTTCTTCTCAAGATGTTTGCATCATATTTTCTGCATGTATTTTGCAATTCCTTTTTGAAGTGTCATTTTCTTTTATTTAAAAAAAAACAACAACAGTCCAGAGGCATAAAACGCAATCAACCTAGATTTCGTTTGTCATGGGATATAATTTGTCTTGTAAGATTTCAGGGAAAAAGTTTTTTAAAAAGAGAGAGTTAGTTGAATTGTTAAAGTAGGATTGCTGTTGAGGGACTAAGTATCTTGAAAGTGTGACAAACAAAAGGGACATTCTCTGTCAACTGAAATATTTTAGATTTAGTGTTTCAGTTTTAGAAAGACTCAAGATCATTTTTCTTTACCCTTTCAAGCCTAAACTTGTTTCTTGCTCACAATGCCTGACTTTCGAATATTAAAGAATCTGGCTTGATGAAGGTGTAAGAACAGTTAACTGATCGTCCCAATAAAACTCTGAATAGGTATTTTTGTCTATGAGTTCACAAAGTGTATGGTCAGATATTTCATGTTCAGCTTCCAGCTCACTTTATAAGCTTTTTCTGATGATAAAAATTATTTCCTTGCATTTTTAAAAAGCAATCTAAAACTTATTGAATGCACACATATGGAATCTCACACAAAAGCATAAATGTCATCAACATAAATATTGTGTTTTTAAGTGCTTGTCTTTCCCTCCCCAGCTCTTTTACTTGGCTTCCCTACCCCTTCCCTTACGCCCTCTACTGCCTCCGCCTCCCCCCAGCCCCAACCAGTTAACTGTGTGACACACACACACACACACACACACACACACACACACACACACAGATTTTTCTTTTCATTGTTTTCTACAAATAGTATCTTATATACACTTTTCGGTGTCTTGCTTTGCTCACTAAACAATACCTGATGGGGCTTCCCTGGTGGCGCAGTGGTTGAGAGTCTGCCTGCCGATGCAGGGGACATGGGTTCGTGCCCCGGTCCAGGAAGATCCCACATGCCGTGGAGCGACTGGGCCCGTGAGCCATGGCCGCTGAGCCTGCACGTCCAGAGCCCGTGCTCCGCAGCGGGAGAGGCCACAACAGTGAGAGGCCCGCGTACCACAAAAAATAAATAAATAAATAAAATAACAATACCTGATGACAATCTCTCTGAGTCACCTGGTATAGCTCTAATTCATTCTTTTTTTAAATGGCTACATAATTTTCAAGTTGTGAATATACCCTGGTTTATTCAGCCATTTCTCTGTTGAAGGGCATTTACTTCGTCTCCAGTTTGGAGCCGCTAAACTCAGTGGTGTAGTGAACATCATTTTACATATATCCTTATGTGGCTGTTTTGATTTCTTTGGGATGGATTCCCATGAGTGGGATTACTGGGTCAAAGCATAGAGGTAATTTTAATATTAATAAAAGTATCCAGATTGCTTTTCAGAAAAGCTATTGCACTTTTAGTTTTCATTAGCAATTTATGAAACAACTCTTTTCCCTGAATTCCCACCAGCTAATAGGTATGACCAGCCTTTTCATTTTTGCCAGCCTGTTGGTGTAAAGAGTTTTTTTTATTACTGTTGAGTTTGAATAGCCATGAATGTTTGTTAAGCGGTTGGATTGCTCTTTTTTAGGACCTTTACCCAGTTTTTTATTTGGTTATTTATCCTTTTGTTTTTATTTACTAAGAGCCCTTTGCATATTTTAGGTACTAATCCTCTGACCTCTTTTGTTTTTATTTTTTTAAGCAACATTAGTGTGTCTCTATATTTTAAGCAACATTAGTGTGGATTTTATGGTATACATCACCTTATAAAAGTTTTAAATTTTTGTATACTCAAATATGTCTCTTTTTTCTTATAGTCTCTGGGTTTCCAGTCATGGTTATACTATTATTTGAAAAGAAGACATTAAAACACGTTATTTATTTCACAAAGATGTTTTATGACATCCCTTCCTCCTTGCTTTACTCCATCCCGGTAAGGTGGCATCTTTAGAATACTTTCACTTCCCTCTCCCCTCTCTTCTCTCCCACCCTTGAGATATAATCTCTGGATCAATTTTACTTCTTCACTTTTCTCCCCAACACCCTTCCTGCCCTAACTTTTAAGTGACTTTGTATTCTTGGATTGAAGTCTCTGTTATTCGATGGTTTGCTATATATAAGCATTGCAGATGAGAAGTTGATTGCCAGTTGGATTCTTTCTTTCTTTTTTTTTTTAAAGATTTATTTATTATTTATTTTATTTTATTTTTGGCTGAGTCAGGTCTTAGTTGCAGCATGCGGCATCTTCTATTGCGGCACAGGGGCTCTTCGTTGTGGTGCACGGGCTTCTCTCTAGTTCTGGCATGCGGGTTTTCTCTCTCTAGTTGTGGTGTGCAGGCTCCAGGGCACGTGGGCTCTGTAGTTGTGGCGTGCGGGTTCCCGAGGGCATGGGCTCTGTAGTTTTGCAACACGCAGGCTCTCTAATTGAGGCATGCAAGCTCGGTAGCTGTGGCGTGTGGGCTTAGCAGCCCCACGACATGTGGAATCTTAGTTCCCTGACCAGGGATCGAACCCGCATCCCCTGCATTGTAAGGCGGATTCTTTACCACTGGACCACCAGGGAAGTCCCTGGATTCTTTCTTACCAAGTAACTTTTTTCAATCTCAATGCTTGAAAGATATTCTTCTTTATCTTTAAAGTTTAAGCCTTTACCAGAATATGCTTAGGACCGTATCATCCCTGCCTGGAAATCAGTGAGCCCTTCATATCTGCCAACTCATCTTTCATCTCAAGGAACATTTTTTTCTATTGGTCATTTATTTCTCCTCCATCTGTTCCTTTTTATCCTTTTGGAGATTCTGTTGTTCTCATGTTAGGTCACCTGGGTCCATCCCCTGACTCTCTTCTCTTGTTCCTTGTGATTTCTACCTCTTTATATTTTTACTCTATATTGTTTTCCTCTGTCTATATAATATATGTACATCTTTATATGTATATACACACACACACACACACACACACATATATATCTCTTGAGGTAGTTCTTCCACTTGACCTTCCAGGTTGCTAACTGTTGAAAAACATCATTAAAATAGAGGAAATATGAGATATTTTACTATGAAGAAAGGATGATTTTGAAAGAGCTGTAACTAGCTTTAAAATTATTAGTAGTCCTTAACATAATGTAATATAGTCAATTTATGAAGATGTTATAAAGCTGGCTAGAGGAAAAGATAGTATAATTTACATTAATTCATATTTATTCAAGATACATACTTCAACTTTAGCTGAGCTATATTATGCCTTTGAGAAAAATCAAAGGTTTTGGGAGGGGAAAATGATAGTATCAAGAATTTGGAGAGGCTGTACCGAAACGGAATGAAAATATGTAATATTTCACGTATATACATCAGTTGATCTGGGCAGATAATGCTACCTCAGAGGAGTCTAGTCAATAAACAACGCAAGACCTATCCTTTAGCAATAAGTTGTCTTTCTCTACTGTGTATACATTGTGGTTCTCATGCTTCATTACATTCTTCACACTTTATTAATATTTTCACTTATATTTCTTAAAGGAGGAGTACACGGTTGGTTGGCAGAATGATTCATGGTTGAAGTCCTTATAGGACTCTTAGTTTCACTCAGATCATTATAAAATGTTGGGTTACTAAGTTGTTGTTTATTTTGCAGTATGCAGGCCTCTCACTGCTGCGGCCTATCCCATTACGGAGCACAGGCTCCAGATGCGCAGGCCCAGCGGCCACGGCCTACGGGCCCACAGGCCCACGGGCCCACAGGCCCAGCCACTCCGCGGCATGTGGGATCCTCCCGGACCAGGGCACGAACCCGTGTCCCCTGAATCGGCAGGCAGACTCCCAACCACTGTGCCACCAGGGAAGCCCCTGGGTTACTCAGTTTTAATGGCAGTTGTCAACTAGGACGTGAATAGATGGTGTTAACACCCCTCTATATATTACTATTGAAAAAATTTTTTTTACCTAAAGGGTTCTTTCATTCTTAAATTTTTTTTCTATATCATTTTTTAATGCCCATGATTATTTTTTAGATTGTTGTGTTCCTGGTTGGAGATTTGATTTATAATTTTACACAGAAAATATGCAGTCATTAATGTAATTTACAAAAGAAGGAAAACCAATTTCTTTTAAGCACCTTGACTTTAGAAGTTTCTCCTCAAGACAGTTAGTTTGACCTATCCTAATCTTTATTAATGTTCTGGAATGTTCCCCCAGGAAATGAATGTTCCATTGAACAGATGGAACATGTTCGGGGAATGCAGGAGAAATTAGCTCGCTTGAATTTGGAGCTCTATGGGGAGCTAGAGGAACTTCCTGAGGATAAGAGAAAAGCAGCCAGTGACTCCAATCTGGATAGGCTTCTGTCTGATGTGAGTACAGTCCTCTTTCTTTACTCTTTTCTTAATCAAAATTTTTATTGAGATAAAATTCACCATTTTAACCATTTTAAAGTATAAATTCAGTGATTTTTAGTATATTCACAATGTTGTGCAGACATCACCACATCTAATTTCAGAACATTTTCATCACTCCAAAAAGAAATCCTGTACCTCTCAGTGCTCTCCTCCCCCATCCCCCAGCAACTGCCAATCTATTTTCAGTCTCTATAGATCTGCCTATTCTGGACATTTCATATAAATGAAAAGCATAAAATACGTGGCTTTTTATGTCTGGATTCTTTCACTTAGTGTAATGTTTTCAAGTTTTATCCATGTTGGACTTCATACTCTTTTTTGAAAGCAATATATCCAAGGATATATTGGGATCCAATATATCCTTATATTTACATCTAAGCACATTTTCTGGGATATTGGCAAATCTAAAAGGAAAATACTTGCTTCTGTACATATAAAAGATCTTAAGATGTAGAAGATAGTAGGTCAAAAGATCCTGGCATGATTAATGCATTTTGCCTTATTTACTCAGGTGGTAGTTACTTATAGTGTGTTTGGTGTTTATGGTAATTTAGCAGGTTGCCATGTGTTTTTGCTTGCAAAGGTTGCTGTAACAAAGTACCACAGACTGGGTGGCTTAAGCAACAGAAATTAATTTTCTCACAGTTCTGGAGGCTGAGAGCTGGAGACCAAGGTGTCAGCAGAGTTGGTTTCTTCTGAGGTCTCTCTCCTTGGCTTGTTGAAAACTATCTTCATGTTCACATGGCATTCTTCCTTTCTGTGTGGGTCCCTATGTCCAAATTTCCTCTTTTTGTAAGGACACTAGTCATACTGGATTAGGGCCCATCTTAATGACTTCATTTTAACTTAATTCTCTCTTTTAAGAACCTGTCTCCAAATATAGTCATGTTATGAAGTATTAAGGGTTAGGACTAAAACATGAATTTTGGGAGGATACAATTCAACCAGTAACACCATATAGGATTCTTTTTTTTTTTTTTTTTTTTTGCGGTACACGGGCCTGTCACTGTCGTGGCCTCTCCCGTTGCGGAGCACAGGCTCCGGACACGCAGGCTCAGCAGCCATGGCTCATGGGCCCAGCCGCTCCGCAGCATGTGGGATCCTCCCGGCCCAGGGCGTGAACCCGTGTCCCCTGCATCGGCAGGCAGACTCTCAACCACTGCGCCACCAGGGAAGCCCTCAAACCTATACTTTTAATTGTGATTGTGGTATGCTGAAAACTGAATTTGAAACCAGAGAGCCTTTGTTTAGTCCAGGGTCTACATAGAGCTGTATAATTTTGGGCAATTTAATGTTTTTGTAACTCAGATTTTTCTCTCTGTAAAATAGGGGTGGTTAATTCTACCTCATACTAAAAACTGAATATCACATAAAATCGTTTTTGTAATTCATAAAGTTTTTAAAGATTTTGATCATTAAAATGGCAGCTTTTTAAAAAAAATCTATTATTAGAGATGATTATAATTAAGCATGGTTTTAAGAATCCTTATAAAACTTCAGTTTTTATCATATGGTGTTAATTCTCTTATATTCTTATTTCATAAATACTAAAGCTACTTTATTATTATTTTGCATAAGTGAATTTCCCAGTCTGGAAATTTTTAGAAAGTTTTTTCTTTAATACTTTTTTGTTTAAAGAAAGCTTAAATGCGAAATAATGTCTTTAATAATGTATGGTTAACAATTATCTATGATAGTTATCTTATAAAAATTAAATTTGTTACTTTGTGTTACAGCTAGAAGAATTGAATTCTTCCATGTATCCTTTGCTTAACATCAACAGTGAAAAGTTCACAGATTATAATTTTTGGTGAATAGTCCCAATCAAGTGAAGAAACCTACTGCTATTTACTGGGGCCATCTTTCCCTTTAGTTTCTAAATGGAATTTCCCAGTTGTTTTGTATGCTGAAATTTTGTTTTTCTATGGTTTGTGCTTTGCTCTGTATGGTTTCTGGGTTTTTAAGACAAATTTTTAAAATGTTTTAATCAAGAGAATTAACAATTGGGCTAGTTGCCGTATACATTATTTTGAATCTTAGATTCTTAAGCTAAATGGAAGTGGGATAGCAGACATAACACAGTACTCTAAATTTAGTATTAGAACTAGAATATTTTAGATGCATTAAAGTGTATTATAGGATTAACTTAAAGGAAATCACAAAGGCACATGTAAAATATTCATGTTTTGACATTTCAATTTAGAGCAATTATTTCAAGAAATTTTTAAAATGTATTTTTGAACATACTGATAGGCACAATGTGAGATATATAAGAACAACAAAACAGTGATCCTGCCTGTAAAATAATTTTAGTGGTAAGACATCTCTTTGAACCAAATAGTGAGACACTGGAAAGGATACTGGTTGTAGAGTTAAGAGATTTGATTTTCGAAATTTGGTTCCACGTTTTGCTAATGTAAATTTGGGTAGATTGTTTAACATTTCAGAGTATCGTCTTTAATACGGGGTAACTGCTACATGTAATCATGTGTATATGAAAATTTCCAAACTATATAGAAAAGATATTTTAAAAAATCACTCTTATTGCAATAACATATACTGTTACTAACTGCTGAATTGTGCAGTAAAAACAATGAAGAAATAGGAAGATATATACAAATCCAGTAATAGTAATTAATATCTCACCTTTGTTGAATACCTACTATTTGCCAAGCATTATATGAAGTGTTTTACACGCATTATCTCATTTGGCCCTACTCTTGGAAGTAGTTGGTGTTATACTCCCCATTTTACAGATGAAGAAAATACAGTTTTGAGAAGCCACATAAACTGTAGGAGATATTAATGTAAGATACCACTGCCAAGAAAGAGTTTAATATGGGGGTAAGATAGGAGTTAATTAGGAGGCTTTTCTTAGGAGTAGTTCCCGGTTCTTTTTTTTCTTTGTATTTGTTTTACATTATATTCTATGCTTTATATTCTCTCTCTGCTTATGACATAACTCCTCTCCTCTTATCTGAGTTTCTGTTAAACATTTAGACTCATTTGTCTCCCGCTTTCCTCACTTCAGCCCCAACGGTTCAGCAGGCCGTGGTGGTAGACTGCAAGCGCATGGCCTTTGAATCGCTTGGTCTCAGGTCTTGGTAAGCAGCTGTGTAACCTTGAGCAAAGCCTAGCAACCCTAGTTTCCTCATCTGTAATAAATGTTCTTTCCGTATTCATACTTTCCCCTCCTAATTTTCCTCTCTGTCATCAGTGCCCCTATAATTTTTATTTTTTAAACATCTTTATTGGAGTGTAATTGCTTTACAATGTTGTGTTAGTTTCTGCTTTATAACAAAGTGAATCAGTTATACATACACATACATCCCCATATCTCCTCCCTCTTGCGCCTCCCTCCCACCCTCCCTATCCCACCCCTCTAGGTAGACACAAAGCACTGAGATGATCTCCCTGTGCGATGCAGCTGCTTCCCACTAGCTAGCTATTTTACATTTGGTAGTGTATATATGTCCATGCCACTCTCTCACTTGTCCCAGCTTACCCTTCCCCATCCCTGTGTCCTCAAGTCCATTCTCTATGTCTGCGTCTTTATTCCTCTCCTGCCCCTAGGCTCATCAGAACCATTTTTTTTTTTAGACTCCATATATGTGTGTTAGCATACGGTATTTGTTTTTCTCTTTCTGACTTACTTCACTCTGTATTGACAGACTCTAGGTCCATCCACCTCACCTCAAATAACTCAATTTCGTTGCTTTTTATGGCCAAGTAATATTCCATTGTATATATGTGCCACATCTTCTTTATCCACTCATCTGTTGATGGACACTTAGGTTGCTTCCATGTCCTGACTATTGTAAATAGTGCTGCAGTGAACATTGTGGTACATGTCTCTTTTTGAATTATGGTTTTCTCAAGTGCCCCTATTATTTTAATCTTCAAGATTGTTTAAAAATCCCTTCTGTGACTATAGCAGACATTGCTAATCAGTCCTGGCACTATCTGCCGTTTAGCCTGGACAGGGACAGGAAATTATTTGCTGTCTCTTAATTACAGTTAATTGTCAGGTGTTATCAGTTCTGTTTTGTATTCTTCCTTCATTCTCTACCCTCATCACCTGATTCCACAATCTTGCAAATTTCTGTTCTCTAGAAACCCTAGAGCTGCACTGTCCAATATGGCAGCCACTAGCCAAGTAACTACTGAGCACACGCAGTGTCGGCAACATGGATTGACATGTGCTTTAAGTATAACATGCACACCTGATTTCAAAGATTTAGAATGAAAAGATGTAAACTATCTCAATATTTTTATGATTACATGTTGAAATGATAATTTCATGATTATGAGTATAAGTAAAATATTTTTAAAACTATGTCTGTGGCTTACATTATATTTCTATTGGACAGTACTGCTGTAGACTTTAGACATTGCCACTGAGTTATTCTTCCTAAAACATCACTTTCATCTTGCCATTCTTGTTTCTTACGAAGTTTTTACTATATCAGATTTCTAAAAGGTTCTCAGTAATTTGATCACAGCATATTCATCCTGTTATAGTTTTCATTATTTTTCATTCCCACCAAGTTGGCTCTCTGGATGCCCAAGTTCATGCTCACCTTAATGCCTTAGTTCAGGTTGTACTTTCTACCTAGAGTTGCTCTGGCCTCCCCCTTCTCCTTATCAAATAACACTCAAGCTGACCACTTCCATAAAGCATTTTGTTTGTACCCCAAACTAGCATTCTGTGTCATTTCATTATCTGTTGATATGTGTTAAAT
Source organism: Grampus griseus (assembly GCF_964374135.1). Lineage (NCBI taxonomy): Eukaryota > Metazoa > Chordata > Mammalia > Artiodactyla > Delphinidae > Grampus > Grampus griseus. Next base: position 63,934,865 of record NC_139007.1, read on the forward strand.
CTCAACCTTCCAATTGAACAAGATATGTCTCTGACGGCACAGCTCATGTCTGTACATTTTTGCAAACGTCTGCTGTACACGTATTCCTAGCATTTAGTTGTCCTCAGTATATCCAGATCATTGTTGAGTCTTGAATTGAGTCTTGAAAAACAGGTGGCAAGTGGATCATATATATGAAAGAGGAAAATGAAAGGCAGTGATGAGAAGGGAATGGAATAAACTATGCAGGAATTTTATTCTATTTCCAGTTTTCTTGAAGAATAATTCAGAGGATTATAGGAAAGGTTTTAGAGCTATGACGATTTTATTTCATTCTCTTGGACTTTCACAAAGAAATTATTTTCCCAAGGAAATGAAGTGGTGTTGTCTTTTCAAGTGAATTTTGTTAATCCAGTAAGTTTTCATATTTGCCTCTAATCAGCTTCTTACCATGAAAATGATTCTTGCTGCATTAAAATAATTCTGTGCTCTATTAGAACCTGGAACATAGTCTTTTTTCTTTTTTTTAAGCCCTATTTTTTATTTTTATTTTTTCTTTTTTTGGCTGCGTTGGGTCTTCGTTGCTGCGCGTGGGCTTTCTCTAGTTGCGGCGAGTAGGGGCTACTCTTCGTTGCGGTGCATGGCCTTTTCATTATGGTAGCTTCTCGTTGCGGAGCACAGGCTCTAGGTGCGCGGGCTTCAGTAGTTGCGGAGCACAGGCTCCAGGCGTGCGGGCTTCAGTAGTTGCAGCGCATGGGCTCAGTAGTTGTGGAATACAGGCTCTAGGCATGTGGGCCTCAGTAGTTGTGGCTCACGGGCTCTAGAGAGCAGGCTCAGTTGCTCCATGGCACGTGAGATCTTCCCGGGCCAGAGATTGAACCTGTGTTCCCTGCATTGGCAGGCGGACTCTTAATCACGGCGCCACCAGGGAAGTCCTGGAACATAGTCTAGAATCACTGATTTGTTTTTAAATCTTCAAATTCTAGACATAGTAAAATTACTTTACTCCATTTAAAGATTGTCTTACCACATCCAAGTTTCTCAATAGCAGCATAGGCACTTTCCCTTTAAACATACTTCTTTTTTTATTACCTCTGTCTCTTAGCTCTTGAATGTAATTTCCAGAAACTTAAAAGAAGTACTCATTAGAGAATGAGAATCTTCTTAACTGATGAATCCAGACAGAAACTCCATTTGGCAGATGCACAAGATGTTCCAAATACTTCTGCTGGCTAAAATGAAACGCAGTCGCTTTCTCATGGTTTGAAGAAAAGCAGCATTCTTTACTCTTCTAGCTGAATCCAGTAGCAGAATCATCTTCCACAATAAGGAATTAATTAAAGTGCAAGTGCGGCGACTGCTTTCACATGCTGCTTTCAGTGAACTCGACTTGCCATAATTCACCATAACTGGAGGCCCCGGCCTTGTGGAAGGCATAACAGGAAATGTGATACAGAGCTTTTGCTGCTATGCTTTATATTGTTGCCTTACGGGTTATACTTGAAATGCACTGTGCTAAATGTTGTTGATGGGGCCGAACAATTTATCCTTCCTGAGCTCACCAAACTTATTCCACCGTTGATCATAAGTTGATGATGCCCAGGCTTTTTGTGGGAGCCCAGCTTCAGTTTACGTTAGATAATCAGTACACACGCCCGGTGTGTTTTCCAGTGGCCAGTGACAACAAAATGTTAAATGAGTATTTGTGAAATTTGCTATTTTTAATAAAGTGATTGTTTTAAATTAGTCTCTCTCTCTGTTTTGGAGAAACCTGTAGTCTTCAATCTGGGAATACAAGGGCTCAGTCCTCAAAGGTAAACTGTATTTAAAAAATTGAGGTTCTGTAACTTTCTTGCAAATCTTGCAACTTACACACATTTAAATATTGGCATAATGAAAAGAGCATATGGTCTTTGACCTTGCTTAGACCTTGATTTGAATCTGCATTCTGCCCATTAGCTTTGGGTTCATGTGTGTTTACTCAGTTGCTATTTTAATTTTAATTTTTAATCTAGAAAATGAGGTTAATGACCAGTTTGTAGTGGTTGTTATGAAGAAGTAAAAAAGTACATATAAGATACTTAGCACAATAGCTGACACCAGTAATGTTCAGCAAACAGTAGCTGAACATTAACATTAGTTTTTAAATAGCTTTATTGAAATAATTCATATGCCATAGAATTTACCTTTTCTAAAGTATATAATTCAGCGGTTGATAGATTCACAGAGTTGTGCATCCCTCATCATAATTTAATTCTAGAACATTTTCATCACCTCAGAAAGAAACTCATTAGCAGTCACTCCCTAGCTCCCGAAGCCCTCAGCCCTTGACAACAGTAATCTATTTTCTGTTTCTACGGATTTGCCAATTCTGAACATTTTCTATCAATGGAATCATACAATACATGGCTTTTGTAACTGACTTCTTTTACTTAGTATAATGTTTTCAAGGTTTCAAGTTTCATCCATGTCGTAGCATGTTATCAATACTTCTTTTCCTGGCCAAATCCCATTCCATTGTATGGATATACCACACTTTGTTTATTCATTTATAGCTCACTTGCCTTCACCTTGTAGAATAGGTCCATGCTTCTTCCTCCTTGTTTCCAGGCCACAGAAACAAGCACCTAATGGGAGATGGGGAGGGTGGGGACCCATTGAACAATATTTTTTAAAAGTCTCAATTTCAGTAATTTTTGGCATTCTGCGTTCCAAGAGTTTTGATCAGTTTATCTAATCAGTCCTTTTAATACCCCTTTTAAAACTGAGAAAATCACCAGAACATTAAATGTAACCTTCAAAACTGCTTTGTTGGATTGAGCAAATAGGGATTCCAAGGGAAAAAGCATTCTAGGGTCTGACAGAGCAAAAGGAAACTTTGCCAATTGACGTGTTTTTCTTGGATGGGTCCTGACATAGAGTAAAGCAAAAGCTGTTTCCTGTGGCTTAGTGACAGAACAGCAGATTGACCTTGTTTATTCAGCTGGTTCATTTGTCCTTTGTGTCAGTGAACCCCATGTGGGTCCCAGGTAACAAATTTTTAGTTTATCTAATTTGTATCCTTTCACACAACTAAAACATGTTAAAGGCAACAGGGGAAAAAAATGAGGTGCCTGGATCAGAATAAAATTTATTATTTATATAGATGTTGCATATTTATTGTAGAATTTTTTTAATTGATTTTTTTCAAGTACTACAGGAGCAAACCATTTAACATTTGTTTACATACTTCCAGACTTCTTAGACAAACGTTTATTTACAAAAATTAGGTAGTAATACTCACATGGTTTTCTAACCTGCTTTGCACGTTGTGAACATCTTTCCTCGGTGGTAACTATTCATCTACATATAACTGAAAAAAGCTTCCAGGCTTCACAATAAATACTTAAAGGCATTTTGACCAGAACCAGTAGAAATTAATTAAGAAGGATGTTGCTTTGGCTTTGGTACCTCCTGTATAATGTGAAAATTGGCAATAAGTATTAAAATATTATGAGGATTTGCTGAAGATAAGAAACCCCACCTTTTCCATCACACAGCCTTAAAATTGCTGGCTTTCTTTGAGAGAAAGCAAACGTCGGTTTCTGTATCCAAGTCTCCTGTCGGGGTCTGGCCCCACTGCTCCGTGTCTTCAGGGGCTTCTGGAACTACAGTGATGTCCGGGATCCCACCGCAGACTCCCTGAAGGGTGACAAAGAAACGGAGACGCCGCCCGGGCCGGAATCCAGTGCAGCCCTTAAGGAGGGGGCGTTGGCCAGCAGGGCACTGGCGCTCTCGGGGCTTGGTCCGCCTGGCCTCTGGGCCTTCCAGCTGGGAAGGCGGCGTCGGTCACACGGTCCCTCCAGCCGCTCTGGAACCCTGTGTGGGTGCTGGTGCCGGGAGCTGCGGGGGGGCGGGGGGGAGGGCGGGGCCATGTGGTCGGTCTCTATGGAGACGGCGGGCTGCCGGCCCCGCCCCTGCCCCTCAGGCTGCGTCCGGGGTCCTGCTCTTGCAGCTCCACGCGGTCCAAAGAGGAGGCAGACGCTCGGAGCCGCGACTCTCCGCCACCTCCCGGAGGTAAAGCGCTTGCCTTCCGGGCTGCACAGCTTTTTCTTGGGGCCATGGGGGCCCAGCTCCCGGGCGGTTTAGTTCCCGGTGCAGCCTCGGGAAGACCCAAAGCAGCGCCCTCGCTGGGCTCCCCCTCGGTGACCTTGGAGAACCACAGCACTGAAGTGGCGTTTGGGAGGAATACCACTGTCCCTGCCTAGGGTCAGGTTTGAATTGGGTTGTGGCCAGTAAACTCTTATCTCCTGCAGAGCACGCATTTGAGATAGGGATGAAGTCACTGAGTTATTGAGAAGTTTGGAAAACACTGATCTTCATAGGATTCTGAGCTGGCTCACAGCGACTCCCTCCCTCCTTCGGGCAGTTCTCACCCTCTTCCTCCGGCCAGAGTCCGAAAAGTGGGGTCACCAGGCGGGGGGGAGTGAGAGGGATCGGGGGGCAGGTAGTGAAAGAGAAATACAAAGAATCTACTGCGAATACAGTAAGTGGTTAGAACTGTATAGCTCTGAATAGTTAATATGCTAAGATTTGATGAATAGGGTTATAGTCATATATAGATCAATAAGATCAAATCTTAGTTAAAATCGTGATACTTATATTTTATCTTTTTAAAAGGACCCATGCTCTGCTTATTAATCAACCTTGCCATGTATCAGAACAGAATATCCTAACAACACACGCATTCAAGTGCAGCACAACCCGTGTAATTGTTTTCAGGCCCGTCTTGACATTTGTGCATCATAGGAACCTCAAAAATTGTGCTCTAAAAACCATTATTTACGTGAAAGAAAGTAGGGGTTGGAACTTGGAAGTTTTAGAACAACAATAATTGATTATTCTTCTTGAATGAATTTAAATAGTACAGTCACTTCTTGTTATAATTTTTATGTTATAGCTTTAATGTTTTTATGTTATAGCTTCTATAGCTGTGAGCAAATCCAGCATTTGATTATGTCCAGTTTTGGCCACAAAACTCCTCCTGTGCCTCAAAACATGCTATTACTTTCATTATTTATTTGTGCATTTAATAAAAATTATATACCAGTTTATGTTCAAAATGGCATGTTTTTACATGCCCCGAATATAGGACATTTTACTTAACTGGAATTATCTTTCATTTCTATTTTTTCACAAATCACACTCACTTTTCCTGTATACCAGTTCTTTTCTGCAATCTTTAGAACCACACAACCTCTGAGGAGGCATATTTAAAGAATTAACTTTTAGAAAATAAATGAATCATTGTACGACTTGCAATGTGAATTGCCAAAGTACTCAAATGTAGGTACCTCTGTGCCAGGGAACAATGTTTTGTTTCCAGTTTCCACTCCAAGTCAGTGTCTTGCACAGTGGAGTAGGACCCGAGTAATTTACATTCCTCCAGCTGTGTAACCAATCACCTGTGGAAACACAGTTAATGACAACAGGGTTTTGATTGATCCCAGTGATGATTTAGCTCTATGTATGGACTGGCAGCTGTCCAGCCCTCTCACCCCTTAACCTGGCTTTGGTTGTCACACAACAGGCACCACCCGCCACCCCCCACCCGCCTTTTTCTCCCTAAGCATGGAGGTGCAAGTGTGGATTGCTGAGTTTCTCGTTGATATGTCAGTTATAAAGAATAATAAGTCATGGGATAGAAAGTATATTTCCAAATTAACCCATACCAGTCATACATCCAATTCAAGTTACACTCACATGTTAGGAAAAATCCAGTATAACCTTTAAACTTGATACCAGTTACTACCTGTGTGACCTTGGAATATTTTCTTTACCCTGTTCTTTTCATCTGTAATCAAACTCCCAGGATGAATGTGAGAAATAAATGAGCTTGTGTATGGGAAAGAGACTTACTAGCACTGTGCCAGTCAGAGTAGCTACTCAAAAAAATGTAGGATGTTAAACATAGCCTTTATTCCATGTCCCCCTCCCCACTTTGATTTAGTTACTTAATATGTTTGTTGGATCCAGTAACATGAGAAAAACCACAGATTGGGGTCTCCTATTTTATTCCCTTTTTTGCACCAAACTTTAGAAATATTTAGAGCCCTTGTTTTACAGAGTGAGGTAAGAAATAGTTCTCCAGTTTGTGTCACCCACACTGGAGTTTCAATTCAGTGGAAAACTAGGCTGTAAGCAAAGCAGCAGCAGCGGGGCATTTCCTCTTCCAAGAATGACTCGCTACTTTGTACTAGAACAAGAGAGATCCTAAATGATCAAGGAAGAACTTTGTGGTACAGTATTTTGGCTTTTGGAGAAAGCACACGGAGAAAAGATGAAAAAAATGGATGAGAATTTGATTTTGTACATTTAGGTTTTGAGTCTCTCTTGGTATTAGAAGATACTGTAGCTGTCCGATTGTAAACATAATTCACAATAAATATTCTTGCCCCCAGAGTGAATTCTCATCTCAAATACGTACGCTTTCTTCCAATTTGCTGATGTTGTGAAAGAATAATCAGTCCGATCTACATATGAATTCAATCCTAAGCTTATTTTGCCATCTAACTCACTTGACATAATGATGGAAATTACTAATAAGAAGATCACACAAGTTGATAAGTTGTTACAGTTGTGATGCAGTTGTCAAATCCTAATAATCGGTGAAGGAATTTGGCTTTTTCTTGGCTAGCAACTTTTCTTTCAGCCCTTGAATTTAGAAAATTGGTGGATGTGAACAATTATTCATTTATTCACTCAGCAACTACTTGCCAAGTCCCTACCTGTTGGCAGGCACTACAAGGTAGGCAGCTTCTAAAATGACTCCCAACGACCCCAGCTTCCTGGTATTCATGCCCTTTTGAATCTCCTCCCCTCAAGTGGAGGCTAGACTTGTTTCTAATGCAGGGTTTGCCAAACTTTTTCTGTAAAGGGCCAGGTAGGAAATATTTTTTGCTCTGCGAGCCATGTGGTTTCTTTCCCAATTACTCAATTCTGCTGTTGTACTGAAAAGCAACCGCAGGCAATATGTAAATAAATATGATTAGCTGTCTTTCAATAAAACTATTTACAAAAATGGGCATTGGGCCAAATATGGCCTGCTGACCATGTTTGCTGACCCCTGCTCTGACGAATCAAAAAGCAATGGTATATCACTTCTGAGATTTTGTTACAGACTCTAGCTTCCATCTTGCCTGCCCTCTCTTGCCCTCTCGCTTGCTTACCTGAGTGGAAGCCAGCTGCCGTTTTGTGAGCTAAGCTGTGGAGAAGCCCACCTGGGAGGGGAGCCTCCAGCCTGCAAGGAACTGAGGCCCTTTCTCCTCAGTCTGTGAGGAACTGAATCGTGTGACAACCCTCTACCCGAGCTTGGAAGTGGATCCTTCCCCAGTTCAGCTTTGGGATGACAAAAGCCCCAGCTGACACTTGGGTTGTGAGAGACCCTGAACCAGAGGACCTAGTTAAGCCATGCTTGACCCCTGACTGTGAGAGAATAAATGCTTTTTTAAAGCAACTACGTTTTGGGACTGTTTGTTACACAGCACTAGATACCCACCATGATACCCACACTAGACAACTAATACACTTCATGATAGGCTCCTTTAACAATGAACAAGAGATATGCTACATATTACCTCCTTCTCTTGGAGATTGACTGAACATCAATATACTAAATTTGCAAAACATCCTACAAAAAAAGTTTTAATTTTGTTCAATCAATCATTTCCAGGCATATTTAACCACAGATGCTGCTTTTCTGGGAAATACCTATTAATACCTTATGGAGCTACTATTTGGAGAGTTTTGTGTTTTATTTTTTAGAGGCTGAAAGAATTTTTTAAAATTATTTTGTTTTTAAAATTTTTGGCTGCGTTAGGTCTTCGTTGCTGCATGTGGGCTTTCTCTAGTTGTGGTGAGTGGAGGCTACTTTTCGTTGTGGTGCATGGGCTTCTCATTGTGGTGGCTTCTCTTGTTGCGGAGCACGGGCTCTAGGTGCACGGGCTTCAGTAGTTATGCCTGGCAGGCTCTAGAGTGCAGGCTCAGTAGTTGTGGCGCACGGGCTTAGTTGCTCCTCGGCATGTGGGATCTTCCTGGACCAGGGATCGAACCCATGTCCCCTGCATTGGCAGGCGGATTCTTAACCACTGTGCCACCAAGGAAGTCCCTGGGGAGATTTTAAATGCTGGACTATGAAAAGAAATCATTCCATTTAAAGAAGTAGTGATTGCCAGCATGCCGTCTCTCCCTGGATCAAATAACTAGTCAATAAAGTAACATATTCATTTAAGAGAATGAATGTAATCCTGTGGGAATTTGTATCTGTGTCTATGTTTATATCTGTATATGATGTACTGTACTCACATATTGAAGCCCACCAGCAGAGATAGCAACTATTCTTTCTGTAATGTTCTGCTCGTTTTGTAACTCAGTAATACCTTACCACAGAGGATAATACCAATTTTGAGAAGTTGCTAAATAAAAATCCCTTATGTTGGCTCTTGGAGAGATTTCACATAACAACAGCTGGGCATCTTATGAAACTAAGGATTTGTTTTGATTTAATGTTGATTCAGAGGGAGGTATTTAATTTTCCACATTGCCATGAGGTTTTTATCTGAACATTATTTGTACTGTAGTTTGCCAGGACACATCACTGCCTTGCTTCACACGTGAGGAGACTGAGGCTCAGAGATGAAATTACTTGTAAAGCTTTAATTTTGGGGTGGGGAGGTTGAGGTTTTTTGTTTGTTTTTGGCCGTGCAGCATGTGGGATCTTAGTTCCCAGACCAGGGATCAAACCCATGCCCCCTGCAATGGAAGCATGGAGTCTTAACCACTGGACCACCAGTGAAGTCCCTAAGGCTTCAATTTAGGGGGATCAGAGCAGGAATTCAAATTTGGTGCTCACCATGTCATGCTGCCCTTCTGTAATATTTCTAAAACTGTTCCTAATATGGTACGTGACTTTCCGAGATATTCATTTTTAAAATGTGCTTCTGTCTCATTGAAGTGTAATAAGCGAAGAGGCACCACCAGCGTTTGGCTTATTCTCAGATTCTTCTGACTTGCCAATAAAATTTCTTCAGCTACTCCAGGCTGAAGAAATTCACATTGTTCCCTCTCTTCTTGGTATTTATAGCAACAGAGGGTTGCTTAGAAACTTAGACATTTCTGATGCTTGAATCTCAGCTAGAATTTCAGTGGAAGCAGTCATCCAATTGTGTTTTAACATCTTCTGTAATGGACATAACCTCCCAAGACAGCTAATGCTGCTGAAGTGATTGTTTTCCCACTTAGACTGAGCCAAAATCCATCTCTCTGACCTCATCCATTGTTCTTAATTTTGTCTTCTGGGCACTCACAAGCCACGTGTAATTGAATTTATATGTAAAAAGCCTCCAGACATTGATGTACGTGTGGTACAGTGTGAGAAAGTGGTCCACTTGCTTTTCTCTTTTTTAAATAGATACTCTGTTTTCTATAAATGGAAAATTCTCTCTCTTCCTCTTTGATTTGAAATCTAAGAAGTGCCCATGTATACATGAGTCTATCTATTTTGGACCCTTCTCTTCTGCTCCCCTGATTAGTTATTTGTCCCCATGCTAATACAATGTCATCTTATTAGTGCAGCTTTATAATAAGTTTTTCTACATTGTTTATTAAAGTATAGTTGATTTACAATATTATATTAGTTTCATGTGTATAGCATAGTGATTCAATAGTTTTACAGATTGTACTCCATTAAAATTTATTACAAGGTAATGGCTGTAATTCCCTGTGCTATACAATATATCCTTGTTTTTTTGTTTGTTTGTTTTTATTGAAGTACAGTTGATCTACAAAGCTGTGTTAGTTTCAGGTGTATTGCAGAGTGATTCAGTTAATGTGTATATGTTAATCCCAAACTCCCAATTTATCCCTCCTCTCCTATAATAAGTCTTGATATCTAGAAACACATCTCCCTCTCTTGCTCTTCCAGACTGTCTGGACTACTTTAGCCTTGTAAATTTCCATAAATATTTTAGAATCAGCTTTTCAAGTTACACACATACAGTATCACTTTGGGATTTTTTTGAGATTGCATTGAATCTGTAGATCAATTTGAGAGAATTAGTCTCTTCATTTTTCTGAATCTCTAATACATATCTCTAAACATTTCTCTCCATTGATTTAGGTCTCTAAAAATTGTTTTTCAGTAAAGTTTTCTATCTTTATAAAGTTGTACTTTTACTTTTTCTAGGTACTTAGTAGTATTTGATGTTGTTTTAAAACTTCTTAATCAAAATAGAAGATATAGAAAAATATGCATGTTATAAGTGTAATACTCGATGAATTACAAAGTGAACTCACCCAGGCTCCCACCCCTAGGTCAATACCAGCACCCCAGAATCCCCTCTCATATCCCTTCTAGTCATTACCTTCTCTTTCCTCCCCAAAGGTAACCACTATCCTGACTTCAACCACTAGAGCATAGAACTTTGTATAAATAAAACCATGCAAGGGGCTTCCCTGGTGGCGCAGTGGTTGAGAGTCGGCCTGCCGATGCAGGGGACACGGGTTCGTGCCCCGGTCCGCGAAGATCCCACATGCCGCCGGGAAGATCCCACATGCCGTGGAGCGGCTGGGCCCGTGAGCCATGGCCGCTGAGCCTGCGCTTCACAACAGGAGAGGCCACGACAGTGAGAGGCCCGCTTTCCGCAAAAAAGGAAAAAAAAAAAAAAAACCATGCAAAATGTTTTACTTTGTTTCCAGCTTCCCTTGTTTAATGTCTTAGGTGTGTGATTCATGCATACTGTTGTGTGTAGCAGCAGCCTGCTCATTGAGCTGTAGCATTCTACTGCATGAATATATGACAATATATTTATCTATTCAACCGTTGATGGATGCTTGGGTTGTATCCAGTTTGGAGCTATCCAAAGCAGCTATGAACATTCTTGTGGATATATTTGGTCCACACGTGCATGTTTTTCTGTTGGGTCAAGTGTATGCATATGTTCAACTTTAGGAAATAATGCCCGTTTTTCAAGCACTTATACTAATCTACACTTTGACCAACTATATATGAGTTCTGGATGCTCACCAACACACAACTTTGTCAGTCTGTGCTGGATAACAAACCATCCCCAAAGCTGAAACAGGAATCATTGTTTGGCACAATTCTGTGGGTTCACAATTCATCCGGGCAGTTCCACTTGCTGTTGTAGGCTGGGGTCATTCGTTTGGTTGCATTTACCTGAGAGCTCAGCTGGAACTGGAATACCCGAGATGGCTTCATTCACACATCTGGTGCTCTGACTGGGGTGGCTGAAATAGTTGGGGGCTGGTTCAACCTCTGTCTTTCCATGTGGTCTCACCTCACTCAGTAATCTAGCCCAAGCTTATTTACCCGGCAGCTAGATCTCAAGAGTGCAGGAAGAGAAACTGCAAGTCTCAAAGCCCAGGACCAGAAGTCATATATCATCACTTCCATAACGTCCTATTGGTTATAACAAGGCAGTGCTAGTACAGATTTGTGGGGAGGAAGGGCAATAAGACCCCACTTCTTGATGGGAGAACTGGATGGGAGCAATCATTCCTGGCCATATGTACAGACAGTATACCACGTTGCTTCCTCTGGTCACAAAAATTCACATGCCTTTCACAAGCAGAATGCATTTACCCCATCCCAAGACACCCAAGGTCTCATCCAATTATGGTATCAGTCTAGAAGTCCAGTCTCTCGTGATCTGCATCAGGCCCAATTGCAAGTGAGGCTCCTTGTCTGTCGCTGCTCTTGAACTGGAGACCTGTGAGTTTAGCTGTCTCCCAGACACCTAGATTACACTAGTGAAACACAAAAAGGGTAACCACAGCAGTCTTTCCTATTCACAAAGGCAGGAAACAAGTCACATGGCAGTTTCTGGTCCACAGCAATTCTGAAATTCAGCCAGACCAGTTGTCCTGATGATTCCTTGATTATGGTCCAGGTCTACTCCCTGGGAGTAATCTCCTGATCCATTGATCTCAGCTTCTCTTGGCTCTGCACTACTGACTCTTCGCTCTGTCCTCTGCGTCACCCATCTTTCTCAATAAGAAATTATCTGTGGTTGCAGTTGCAAAGCTTTCTCAGCCTGCTTCTTACCTGTAGAAAGTTGGAGGCTCAGAGACTATTTCAGGCCTTCTCAGTCCCTTTTATTTCAAGCTGGTCATGCTTTCACCAGAACAATCTTCTTGACAATTTTGTGGGTTTTCTGTGTATCTTATTATAATCCATTCTCTTCAACAAAGGCTGCATCCACAAATCCCTTTGAGATAGGCCCCTGGCTGCCTTGGGATATGAATCAGGGTGCTGTGGGACAAAGTCTCTAAGACTCTTAGGAACTCTTTTATTTTCTAAATGAGAGGGTCTATGAGACACACCACCTTAAACCTTTCAAAGACCTTATCAAGGAGGTCTTTGAAATGAAGCCATTTATTACTTTGAGACTTTTTGCTGGCTGGAGATACTGTACTGTACTGTACTGTTCTTTATTTCTGTTAGATTCTGCTAAAAAACTAGATTTTCAGGTCAGTTCATGTCTCTCTTATTGTATCATATTCAGCTAAGAAGCCAGTCAGAACGTTCTATATCCTGCTTGGAATCTCTTTAGCCAGGTCTGCACATTCCTTGGTAGATTTCCTATTGTCCACATTAATGCAGGCAACAGTGTTACTAAACATTCCACTGCTACATAACACAGGTGATCCTTTTTCTAGCCTTTCTTAGCAACTTCACTGTTCTTCTAGGCTCCACTGACAGTCTCCTCACCACCCTTCCAATTTCCACTTGCTGCTCTTTTTCGACATCATTGCCATATGCTTTAAGTTATGTTATGGCAATACTCTACTTCCAGGTATGAATTTTTTCTATCAGTTTTTATTGCTGAATGACAAAATGCTCCAAACTCTAGTGGCTTAAAACAATCTTTTACTGTTATGATTCTGAGGATCAGCTGGGCCTAACGGAATGCAGTGGTTCTACTCCATGTGTTGCTGACTAGAATCTTCCATTCCTACTATTCTGCAGCGCCACTAGTGTCATAAATCTAGTGAGATATATTTGCGAGTCTGTTTCTGGACTCAACTGGTTTATTTGTCTATTCTTATGCCAATATCTCATGGTCTATTTACACTAACTTTATAGTAAATAAGTCCTGATACCATGTAGAGTAAGTCTTATTACTTTATTCTTTTTAAAGTTGTCTTTGCTGTTCTTGACCCTTTGCATTTTCATACATATTTCATAATTAGTTTGTCAAACACACACACACACACACACACACACACGTGCACACAAACACCCCACCCCACTGCTGGGTTTTGATTAATAGATTAATTTGGTACAACTAAACATCTATATAGACATTACTGTTACTTAGATCTTTAAAAATTTCTCTTGATAAAATTTTTAGTATTCTATGTGGAACATTTGTACCTCTGATTTAAATTGGATTTTTAAAAGTTATTATAAATGACATACTGTTTTTTAATAAAAATTTGTTGTTAGTATACAGAAATACAGGTTTTTTATGTTGACCTTGTGTATAGCAACCTTCCTAAACATGCATTAAATCTGACAATTTACCTGTAAATTCTTCAGTATTTTCTACATATAATTATGCCACTAATAAATAATGACAGTTTTTTCCTTTTCAATGATTATAATTTAATTTTCTTGCTTTATTACATTGGACAGAATTCCAGAACAATATTGAATAAAGATGGTAGTGGCAATTATAAGGAAAGTTTCAACATTTTACTATTAAGTTTAATGTTTGCTAGTTTCTTATAATATGTCCTAATTTGGATTAGGAAGTTTCTTCTAGTTCTAGGTTGGTAAGATTTTTTTTGTTATGAATGGGAGTTGAATCTTATCAAATGCACTTTTTGTATCTACTGAGATTTTCATGATTTTCTCCTTTGTTTTATTAATGATGAGAAGTGCATTGATTTTGTAATATCAAATCAAATTTACATTCCAACTTGCTGGTGATATATTAACATTTTTAATACATTGCTGGGTTTGGTGTTCTAATATTTTGACTAGGATTTTTGGACCTATGTTTATGGTAATAAACCTATAATATTCCTCTCTTATAAGGTTCTTGTTGGGTTTTGGTGTTAAGGTTATGCTGACTTCATTGAAGGACCTGGAAATAATTACCACTTTTTCTATTCTCTGGAATAAGTTTGTTATTTCTTCCTTAAATGTTTGGTAGATACAAATATTGGTTCCAGGAGTAAGGTGCTGCCATACCAACATCAATACATTCCAAATTATGTGACATTAACATCCAGTCTGGCAGCATGAAATTGTTATTGGAGACTTGGACAGTCAGCAATCCATGTTACCAAAAAAATGTATAAAAGTATAGTCTAGAATAGCTTAAAAGGCATATTACATACCTAATGAGCTTGTACTTTATACAAAGAGGTAGAAAATGACTGTTATTAGAATGTGTTCATTTCTACTGGCTGCATTTGCCAAGGTACTACAAGAATTAAAGGAGCTCAGAAAATATTTGGCTGGTTTGCAAGCAGGAATGAAAAGGAAATCAGAGACAACCAAAAAACTCAGGGTTTTGCAAGCTTGGAAGGTGCAACTGATTCACATGTTCAACTAGTTAAGAAGCAACAGAGAAGTCCTTTGAGCAAAAAAGTCTGCTTAAAACTCTGCCTAGCGGCAAAGACCAAGTCAGGAAGAGTATGGTTGTCACACCATTGTTAGGATCTCTGAATGGAATAAGGTGGTACCCAGCAAATACTTTCACGCTGGGAAAATATCTCAAAGAGGGGAGACTTAGGGTTTGGCTCTTCCTAAGGAAAGTCTGATAGGCTCAAACTACTTGCAATTAAATTGAGAGAGAGAGAGAGAGACAAGTCTCTAAACAATTGTGGCACATAGCACTGCCTGGAATCAAATAACTTGAGATAGATATTGAGAAAGCCATTTTGTCAAAGGCGTTACCTACACGGTATAAAAGAGAATGTGATTGTTTGAAACTAAAAATGATAACTGGGTTCCAGCCTTCTACAGCAGGATCTCAGAACTGCTACGGATTAACTCTTTTATATATCGTTCTTCTCCTTTACAAATGGGAATATTTATTGTAGTTATCCTTTTCCTGTTCTACCATTATATATATTGTGTGTAGGAGCTGGTACCAGATAGCTTCTCTTTTTAGTTCAGAGTTCTCGAGATCAAGAGTAGGTATATCTGGGTCTGTAGAGGCTGTTATGAATCATTTCTATCTCCTGGGATCTAAGCTCAAAATACTGATGAGATCGAACTTTGGGGTTGTCTGCTTTAAGGCGTGGATGAGCGTGTTCTGCATGTGGGAAAGGAAGGGAACTGATCCAAAGGGTGAACTGTGGTAGATTGTATTACTATCTGCGCTCTTGTGTAATCCTCTCCCCTGGAGTATGGGCCAGACGTAGTGACTTGCTTTTACCTAATAGAACAGAGCAAAAGTGATGGGATACCAATTCTGAGGTTAGGTTACAAAGAGACTGTGGCTTCCCTCTTGTGTGCCCTCTCTTGCTTTTTCATTTGCTTCCTCTGATGGAAGCCAGCTGCCATGTGAACTGCGCTATGGAGAAGCCCATCTGGCAAGGAAAGCAAAGGATTCCTCCACCCAACAGTCCACGAACAACTGAATCCTGGTCACAGCCACATGAATGAGCTTCAGATCCTTCAGATGGGGCTGGAGTCCTGGCCAACACAATGATTGCAGCCTATGGGAGATTTTGAAGGAGAGGTACCTGGTATGTACTGAATTGTGTCCCCCCACCCCTAGATCCATATGTTGAAGCCCCCACCCCCGATGTGACTACATTTGGAGGTGGAGCCTATAAAGAAGTAATAAAAGTTAAATGAGGTTATAGGGTTGGGGGCCTTAATCCAATAGGACTGGTATCCTTATAAGAAGAAGAAGAAGAGATACCAGAGTGCCTCCTGCACCCCACCCCGTGTGTGCTCAGAATGAAGGCCTTGTGAGAACACAGCAGGAAGACTGCTGCCTGCACGATAGGAAGCGAGGCCTCACCAGAAACAACAATGCTGATCTTGGACTTTCGGCCTCCAGAACTGTGAGAAAACAAATTTCTGTTGTTCAGGCCGCCCAGTCTGTGGTGTTTTGTAATGGCAGCCCTAGTAGACTAACAATACTGTACCCTACTAGATTGTGCCTGGATTCCCGACCCTCAGGAACTTGAGATAATAAGAAGAGTTTGTTGTTTTGAGCTGTTAAGTTTTAGGGTAATTTGCTATGCAGCAATAAATCATTAATATATTAGCCTAACTTTTTCTTCTATATCCTTTTTGACTTATGTCCTCAAAAGCTAGGTACTGGGGTGGGAGTGGGGGCGCCCCCTTTGAGCCCTTCAGATTCTTGCTTTCCAGAGAAAGAAAAATTCAGTATTTATGGCTGATAAAGAATCATTCCAATTTCTGAGTCATTTTGCCAGCCAAGTAAAAAACAGCTCTGGTTTGGATTCACATTTGGGTCCAGGTAGTTGAGGAGAGAATAATCGCAATGATTTAGAGTTCATGAACTCTCTGTGTATATTTGTATGGATATATATATATGAATTGCTCTAATTGTATCTATATAAACAAATATATGTAAATGAATTGCTGTAATTCTATTATTCCTATATGGACAACATTAATATACTGGATGTTCTAGGTGTGGACGAAAATAATTTGCTGAGATGTCAGCTGGGAATTCTCCCAGGGAAAGCTTGGAAATGGAGAGCTTCCACACAAGATTCAGTGCCTGGACACCTTTTAGCAACAAGTCATTAAATTGACAGGTGAGTCACATACTCTAGAATAAGACAAGCTTTCTAAGGTGAATTTTACTGTGATATATTGGGTCTCATGTTGCCATATTTAAAATAAAATAAATACTTGTAAAGAACTTAGTTTTTGAGTCACTTTAAACAAAAATAAACCTACCCCAAAGACAGTCTCTCCTCACCCCAGTCCACGACTCCAATCTTATGGGAGGTGCAAGAGCTGCTCCCACTTTTGCCCTGTCAGCACCTCCAGAGATGAAACAGAAACCTCCAGGACACATCCTGGTTGCTGTAAGGGGGAGGAGACAAGAGAAGGTGCTTTGGTGGTATTTTGGTGTGGAGAGTGTTGATATGTGTTTCTTTCATTCTCTCTTCCCTCTTGTGCCAACTGCATGGTTCCCTGGGGCCAGGGGATGCCCCTCCTTTGAAAGATAACGCAGGAAGTAGTCACTGGAATGGCCCAGGCAGCTCTGCCAGACCTTCTTGGAAAAGGGGGCTGCCTGGGTCCTCAGAGCTCCTGCGTGGTCCAGGCGCATTCACAAGGGAAGGAGACCAGATGGGCTGGGACCAAAGCCTGACTAGTAATAAAGACAGTGGGTTTATATATGTCCTCTGAGCCAAGCTGGACTGAAGTCCTGGTTTGGGGGGACGCTGGTCCTGGTGTATGTCTTTCATGGAGACACTCCTAACAATGGCTCTTCAGCAAAATTTACTAACTTTCCTTTTGGTGGGTGCTATGAAGAGGTAGGACTGTGGGTTAGTAAAATCACACCTACTTCACATGGCCCTGTTTTCACAATTAAGCAAGTAGCCAGTATGTGTTTTCAAGATGAAATGTTTGGGATCTGTTTCCCGGACCACATTAGCTTAGGTGGAAACAATAGTGAGGATCCAGTATCTCTTTGGGCCCTCCTTGAGCCCCTCTGCAATTACATCCCTGCCAGCCTTTCCCACCAGCCCACCCAACAAGCCTGGGCTTGCCTGCATCCCCAGATAAAAGGAGTTTAAGCTGAAGGGAGAGACCCTTACTACATATGTGAAAGTGCTTTGTGAACTGTAACGTGCAATGCAAATATTAGCTGTGAGGTTGTTAGGTTGCCTATGGATTGCTTAGCAACTAAGAACATATTGAACTGTAAAGGAAAATGTCATTTCCTCTCCCTTATCGCTCTTTCAGGAAAGAGTTGCTCTTATAAGTCATTGATTTGACCTCTGGACTAACAAGCAACATCAAGAATTCTTATTCACGATTTTTTTATGATGCACTAAATTACAATTAAGGTAAATGTAGCCTAATGATGTAATTATCTTAAAGAAAATAAAATATCATAAAATGTTCACATAACTTTTAAGAGTTTCTTTTTTTCTACAGAAAAAAAGCAACTGATTTTTTTTGTGTGTGTGTGGTACGAGGGCCTCTCACCGTTGCGGCCCCTACCATTGCAGAGCACAGGCTCCACACGCACAGGCTCCAGACGCACAGGCTCAGCGGCCATGGCTCACAGGCCCAGCCACTCCGCGGCATGTGGGATCTTCCCGGCCCGGGGCACAAACCCGTGTCCCCTGCATCGGCAGGCGGACTCTCAACCACTGAGCCACCAGGGAAGCCCCAGCCAATGAATTTTTAACATTCTCTTAGTATATTAAATTCTCCTTGGAACTCTCAGACAGATAAGATATTTGAAGTAGGTACTCCGAAATATTTGTTACATGAATGAATGGATCCAAAAAATATCTGAGAAATGACAGTGGCAGCAGCATTTAGGAATATGGGTAAGACTCATATGGCAGTGGTCACTGATTGCCGTTAAGTCCTGGTTCTTCTTATTCTTTCCCTTGCATCCTATTATCTCTGTAATTTATTTCAAAATACTCCAGCATGGCTGGTGTGACATGTGAAAGTGTTAGTTGAAATTACACCCAGGGGCAGCTAGTGTTCTGATCAAGAGTTAGTACTCTAGGGGTGATTAGCTAGCACTGTATTGGAAA
The DNA here is from genome assembly GCF_964374135.1 of Grampus griseus. Taxonomy (NCBI): domain Eukaryota; kingdom Metazoa; phylum Chordata; class Mammalia; order Artiodactyla; family Delphinidae; genus Grampus; species Grampus griseus. The sequence goes on from NC_139007.1 coordinate 63,953,633, forward strand.
GGTCACAGTGTTTTAGTTATTACCAGACACTTTGCTAATTAGCATAGCAAATATTAGATATTAGTTATTATCAGAGCAACTAGTGTCTTGTTAACATGCTGGTTGAATGCTAGAAATGGCCTGTCTTTGGTGAAATTAAAGGTATTCAGATATGTGGACTGACCAAAATATTCCAGAGAGCCCTCCGGCAGGCCTGGACCTGTCTGAAGAATCCAGCCAGGCCAGTTGGTGCTTATTAAGGATGGTTTCATCTCCAAAACATGGCCGTGTCTGACTGGGGGTTTTCTGGTAGCCTGAGGCCAACAAAAAGGATAGTAATAGAATCCTGTTCATGGAACATTGTTCTTTCTCAGTTGAATGAATCTTTCACCCAAAAGGCAGAGAGCTGGGATTTTGTCAGGCCTACAGAGGAGGCTGTATGAAGTGGTTTGGGCTTATTTACTAAAGTTTGTTCAGTGAAACTCCAGGTAGGGCATCCTTTGGGGCTGCTTTCACTACAACCTGGTGGTGGGGCTTGGGGGACAGGCTAACCCTCAAACTTCTTAGATATTCACCAAAAAGTGTCAAGAGTTGTGCAAGACCAAATTGGGTAATTTTAGTTTACAATACCTGCTTCTCTCAGTCTTTCTTACACTTTCACACAGTCATTTCATCTCTCCTACCTACGAACGCACCTTCTCCATCGTCCGCTTTCTCTGCATCCGTGGGGCTCCTAGTGGATTATCCCTGATGGAGTCACCAAGTCACTGGAGGGAGACAGCCATCTTCCAGGCATGTCAAAAGAGGCTGCAAAGACAGGCCACAGACAAAGAGGCTCTTCAGTCAATGCTTAAAAATCAGGAGGGGACTTCCCTGGTGGAGCAGTGGTTAAGAATCTGGCTGCCAATGCAGGGGACACAGGTTTGAGCCCTGGTCCGGGAAGATTCCACATGCCGCAGAGCAACTAAGCCCGTGCGCCACAACTACCGAGCCTGCACTCTACAGCCCGCAAGCCACAGCTACTGAGCCCACGTGCCACAACTACTGAAGCCCACGTGCCTAGAGCCTGTGCTCTGCAACAAGAGAAGCCACCGCAATGAGAAACCCGCGCATCGCATTGAAGAGTAGCCCTTGCTCGCCGCAACTAGAGAAAAGCCCATGCACAGCAACAAAGACCCAACGCAGCCAAAAATAAATAAATGTATATTAAAAAAAAAAAATCAGGAGGAAGGGAGATTTTTATGGTAGTCATTGGGTAGGCTTCCTTTGACTTCAATTTTGCAGCTTTCAAGATAAGAAAATAAGAGACCAAACCCTTTATCCATAATTGCTTTGTGGGCCATCCTGTTCTAGTCTCATGTATCACAAACCGAGCAATTTTAGTTGTAACCACTGGAGGTCATTAGTGATCTTGTGGTATATTTTGAGGCTCATCAACAGTAGGCCTGACATTTTTTCACTGGAAACTTCATTCACTGTCTGGCACCTGAATTCTTCTTTCTGTGGGAGAAGGATATGGAACTAACCTGTTAAGTGAAATTACGCTGCTTTGTTTGACAGCAGCTGTGTTTCTGCAGAGTTATATGTATTTCATAGTCCCATGAAGCTGTTATTACATGTTCTGGGCTACTAATTTCGGGGGAAGTTGTATGTCAATTTCTGGTCTCTGGGTTTGGCATCCTGAAACCAGGATCTTTAATTTGTAGTGGTGGTTTTTGTTGTTGAACATCCATCAGGTCATTCCCCACAGTCTGGATGAAGTCTTTCTTACATGACTTCCTGCCATCTCTTTTGGTCAGCCATTTCTTGCTTCTTACTGACAGCTGAAGACACCATGTGCAGATGGTCTAATCCAGTTTGAGCTGTGCTTGATTTTAACCCAATCTAAAAGCCCAACTTATTTTCATTTTTAGCCTAAAGTTAATGCAATAAAATTTTAAAGCATCTTTATTGAGATGTAATTCACACACATAAAATTCATGCATTTAAAGGACACAGTTCAATGATTTTAGCAGGGGTCCCCAAGCTTTTTGGCACCAGGGACCGGTTTCGTGGAAGACAGTTTTTCCAGGGCTGGGGTTGTGGTGTTTCAGGCAGTAATGTGAGCAATGGGGAGCAATGGGGAGCGGCAGATGAAGCTTTGCTCACTTGCCCTCCGCTCTCCTCCTGCTGTGCGGCCTGCTTCCTAACAGGCCATGGACTGGTACCGGTTGATGACCCAGGGGTTGGGGACCCCTGGTTTTAGTACATTCACAGAGTTGTGCAACCACCACCACAATTTAAGTTTAGAACATTTTCATCACCCACAAAAGAAACCCCCTATCTATTAGCAATCACTTCCCATTCCAATCCCGCTCAATTCCAGCCCTGCACAACCACTAATCTATTTTATTTCTCTATAAATTTGCCTATTCCAGACTTTTCATATAAATGGAATCATACAATATGTGGCCTTTAGTTCACCTGTTTTATAGCATATATCAAGACTTTCCTTTTATTGCCAAATAATATTCCACAGTGTAGATATGCCACATTTTATTTATCCACTCATCAGTTGATGGCCATTTGGGTAGTTTCCACATTTTGGCTACTGTAAGTAATGCTGCTATGAACAACTGTGTATAAGTCTTTCTATATGGATGCTTTACTTCTTTTAGGTATATAACTAGAAATGGAATTGCTGGATCAAATGGTAGCACTGCAATCAACTTTTAATTATTAAGTGTTTTTTCTGAATTATATTTACTCCTCTAGTCCCTGTTCCCCCATAACTATGAATAAGCTTGTGAATAAAAGAAAGAATTTAGCATTATTCGAATGCCTGAAATCTTTGCATGTAAGCTCAGCTATATTTGTGCAATACCTTGCTTTTCAGACAGAGAAGCCATTGTTTTAGATGCTTTGTTTTATAATTTCTGAATAACTTTGTTTTAATTCAGGCAGTTATAAAGCTTAAACAGGATATTGAAGTACCAGTCAGAAATATGTTGTCACAGTTTTCATTAAAAGTTTCTTCTTAATCTCTATGAGATATATTCAAATATCTAAGATTTTTCTTTTCTATCCTAATAAATATTCCATATTGTTAAGACTTTGGAAATTTTCTTAAATGGAGTTTTATAATATTTAAGACATTTTTCAAAGGTTCATCTTCTTAAACCTTCCCTCTGGCAAGTTCTCCCTCTCACTTCAACTTAAATGTCACCTCCACTGGGAAGCCTTTCCTGCTCATCTTTCACCCCCATCATTTTTACAAACCTCTATCGTGGCATTTTCACTGTACATTATGCTTATCTGTCCACACGTCTGACGGTTTCCAGTGGTGTTGTCCCCCTGCCACTTGAGTAGGCTGACCTTTCCTGTGACTCCTTAAAGGAAACTGGGCTGTTTGTGTCTGCCACACTTGAAGAAACCTATGAGAAGATTGAATCAGTCTCCTAGTCACACTGGTGGGACCGGTTTCAAACTGCTTCTGTTCAGCAAGAGGTAATGCCTCCTACAAAGGCCTTTCATTACGGGGCTGGAGCTGTTCAAACTTGTAGCTTTTCCTGGTGGGTGGGGCAACATTCATGATTCATGTAACTGCAGTCCTAAGACATGGATGGATTGTGTGTGTGTGTGTGTGTGTGTGTGTGTGTGTGTGTGTGTGTGTGTAGGGAGAGGGAGATCACCACCGAACAAGGATTAGCTCTTGTTGCTTGTCTCCATCAGAGTCACCTGGAAGGGGGGTTGGAGGGCAGAAAAATGTACCAAAAAACATACCAACCCATGTATAGTTAAGAGGGAACACCGCCGTCCCGCACTCTCGCCACAGTACACCCACCCCATCTTCCCTGCAGCCCCTGAGAGGGCTCAGTTGAGGATGTTTATCTCGATTGTAATTTCTGAGGAAATCTGGTACATAAATTTTTCAGAGACAACACACTTCTAGATTAACCTTAAATATAGAACAGCTACATCACGCTGAGTTACTGACGTCCATGTGAAAGAAGGACATTTCTGTGTGGAGGTGGTGGAGGGGAGAGGGGAGTATTCAGAGACCCACTGTTTTCTAAATATCCAAGACAGGTCTGGAAACGTGGGTCATCCTGACTCTTCCCTCCCCTCAGCCCCATATTCTGGACATATTTCTGTCCTTTCACATAGATCAGATGGTCGTGGGCAACCACATATAATATTAGCATTTGCTGTTGGGTGGCTTTTAGGGGTGGATGAAGCTAAGAAAGGAAATCCTGGAGTTTGAAAGGAGAAGCCAAACCCCGAAGCTGTTTTACTGGGTGGAGGTGGGGACAGAGGGAGAGTGGGTGGTAGGACGGTCACCGGCTTACATTAGGCAAAGCCCCTGCACTTGAAGTCCTCACTTCCGGTTTTATAAGTGTTGCTACTCTCCCTCTGTAATGTTTCACTTCTCTTTACAGTATGGTAGCTCCACTTGCCATTATGTTATACACCGTAGTACTTGCTTGTTCATTTACCATCTGCCTATTCCACTAGAAGGTAGCTCCCTGAGGGCAGGGACTTTTTCTGGTAACTCTTTCTGTCCCTAGCACTTACAACAATACGAGGTTCATAGTAGCCACACAATAAATGCTTGTTTGAATGAATGAAGATGTGTAAAACACTCCTAATGACGATGATAACAAAAAGGTACTCAGAACAAAGCTTTCCTTTGGTAGTTCTCTCAGAGGAAGGATTTTTTTCAAGATATTACAAGTTTTAGAACACAAGATATTACTAATATTTTGCTTCATTGAAGACTTTTCATTATTTAATTAATTCAAGACCTCTATAAAGCAATTCCAAAAGGAATTATGCATAGTAATAGTACCCAAGCCTGCCCTATCGCACACCTCCAGGCGACGCTATTTCACTCTATCAGCTGTGTGAACGGCACCTCCTAAACTTGTTCATTGCACAACTTCCCAAGTGTAGCAGCCCTGATGACACTACCAGCCATTCATAAAGGACATGATGTTAGCTTCCAGATCTACCAAGTATCCTTTACCCTCTGCGAAGGGCCAAATCCACAGATAGTTCACTGGAAAATGGAGACAAGGTTTTAAGAGACCATTTGTCTCCATTCTGTCTTTTAAAATCTCTTTAGGAAATTTTCAGGAGGGTTGAGGCAGAATTAGAGTAGACGTAGCTCCCTGTGAGACCTAAACGGCTAGCAAGTCTTAGAAGCAGAAGGAGGATGCTCTTATTACATACAGAGTAAGTGCCCGGTGACTGCCTGTCATCTTTTGTCCTACCCTCTCTATGTATTCTTTTGATGTCATGGTCAGAATGCTTTCAAGTGCAAATAACAGAAATGGAATTCAAACCAGCCTAAGAAGAAAAGGGAATTTATTGACTTAAGATTTGTCTACTTTAGGCTGCGCTAGATCCTTAGATTCAATGTTACCAGGGCTCACTCACTCTCTTCCTTCTCTCAGCTCTGCTTCCTTATGTGTGTTGCATAAAACTAAAAAGATAAGTGCAAGACCCTTATGAAGGAAATTAGAAATTTGTATTAAAGGGTAGTAGAAAAAAAAACCCTGGGTAAATAGATAGATATGCTATGTTTCAAGATGCCAATTCTCTCCACATTAATCTTTCAATTCAATTCAATCTTGGTACAAATCCCAAAATGGCATTTTCTTATGGACTTTGAGAAACGGATTCTAAAGCTAATCTGGAAAAGAAAATGGACTACAACAGCTACGAAAAATTTAAATATAAAGAAAAAGATTAGTAAGAGTTGTACTACCAGATATTAAAACTACTTTTATCCATTTATGAAATATCCCCATGTAGTATCTCAAGTGTCAGGAAGCAAGGACTGAGATAAGTAAGTGCTCTGAAGGGAAGGGAAAGGGCAGGCATCTTTAAGGGTTGGGTAGATCAGAAAGAAGCTTGGGCAGCTAGAGATCCTTCCTCTTCTTGCACCAATTCCTGTTTAGTGGGCTAGACACTGTCCATCACACACCCACACACCCATGCCATTCCCCAATTCCTCTCCATCTTCCTGACAAAACCCTTTTTTTCCCTCAGGTATCATGTACTTCAGGGGTGGTGGGTCACACTGACCCCCAAAGAGTGAGTCAGGGTTGGACAGAATCATGGTCATTCCATCCTCTTTTATGCGTCTGGTTTAGAAAGGGCATGTAGATATTAATTCGGCCCAAGGAAACACAAGAGAGTGGCTGCTAGAGTTTCTGGGAGAGTTTTCTTCACTCTCAAAGGGACCTAAAAAGGAACTAGAGGGAAGGACATGCCCTCTTCTGCCCTATAGCCTGTGATCTCTGTTGTGTGCAGATCTCTGCTCACAACAGTCAGTCATTTGGGAACCACCTCAGGGAACAAGTTGGAGGGACCAAAACAAATTACTGAGCAGGCAGAGTGAAAATATAGAAAATCCTTGGCCATTAGTGACACTGAGTTCTTGAATTCACTAACCCTGGAGCTATCCTGATTTCCCTTATTTAAGGAAAGTGAAAGGAAGATAAATAGGTTTAAAAATGGTCCATAATAGTCCATGTATCTAGTTGTCACTTCTCTTGTTATACCAACTCTCCAGAATCTAGCAGAGAACCGGCCAGGTTTGGAAAAACAAAAAGCATTTAGCAGTCAGACTGATGTCCTTTACACATAGGAGAGAGCGCATCAGACCCTCATGCAGAGTCTAAGTGTTTAATTAAATCAGGGCTTCAAATAGGATTATACATTCTCCTAAGGACACCATACATGTATTCAACACTTTGTACTTTGGCATCAGCATCTGCTAGGCTGCCTCTTCTACCAGTGGGCCGTCAAGTTCACCAATGTTGAGGAGGGTGAACCCGTTAGAGTCACTTGGAGTTTGTTAAAAACATGAACTATGAGCCTCACCCATAGACATTTTGGCTCAAAACACCTGGGATGGGGCTGAGGAAGCTGTTTTTACTAAGTTCCCATGGTGATTTGGTATCCAGCCAAGGGTAAGACACAAGGCCTGGGTGACCTAAAGGCCCCAAGGCTTCTTCCACCTTTTCATCTACTCCTTCTTGGAGGCTGGAACACAGATGGTATGAGTGTCCCATCGCTCCTATTCTCTATTAGCAAAACAAAATTATTTGTTCTGTTTCTGTAGATTTTTCATGTTTCACTTGCAATACTTCTTAGTGGTTTTAGAATGTTTCACTATAAGTAACCTTAAACTTGACACAAATAATAAAAGAAATATTTGACTCTCATGCAATTGGAAAACCCATAGGTAGGTTTGGCTGCAGCTGAAGCTCGATCCAGAGATTCAGCAATGAAACGACTTGTTTCCTTCTGGCCCTCTGCTCTGCCTTCAGCAGTCATGGCGTCATTATTATGGTTCCTCATTTGTGTCCAGAAGAAAAGAATTCTCTGTTTGGTTTCCCTCTGGACCAGTTTGGGTCCATGCCCCTCCTGCCAGTGGCTGTGGCCACAGGATTGACCCACATGAATTTCATTAGCTTTGACCATGTGCTTTGTGGAGTCAGGAATGAAGTCAGCTCCTGTAGAAGCACATGGACCACCAAATAGGAACTGAGGTTATTTTATCTAAAGAAGAGGAAGTAAATGATGGATGACAAAAGCTAAAGTCTATTCATGCAGCATTCAACAAATATTTACCGAGGGTCTGCTGTATAGCAAGCATAGTTCTGGGTGAGTGGGATTCCACACGAAACAGAGTGTAAGAGACCCCTACCCTCTGAAGTTCATATTTTAGTAGACTAAAACTTGGCCTAAAATGGAACAAGAGGGATGTTCATGCACCTCACTGGATATCTGACGGTACAACGTAGCACCGCTGGAAATAAGTGGGGGTGTTTTGCATGTCTCAGAAGTTAGAGCACTGTGGTAGACTGGATAATTGTCTCCAAAGATGTCCAGGCCCTAATCCCTGGAACCTATGAGTGTTATCTTGTACAGCAAAGGGACTTTGCAGATGTGATTAAGAATTTGTGTTGGGGAGATTATCCTGCATCACTGGAGCTCAACATAGTCACAATGATCCTTATAAGGGACGCAAGAGACATCAGAGTCGGAAGAGAAAATGATGTGATGATGGGAGAGATGGAGAGACTTGAAGATCCTATGCTTCTGGTTTTGAAGATAAAGGGGACCTGAGCTGAGGAATAGAGACAGCTACTAGGCCCTGAACGAGACAAGAAAACAAGTTCTCCCCTTAGAGCTTGCAGGAAAAAACCAGCCCTGCCAACACCCTGACTGTAGCCCCGTGAAACTGATTTCAGACTTGTGATCTCCAAAACTCTGAGAGAATACATTTGTACTGTTTTAAGCCACTAAGTTGGTGGTAATTTGTTATAATGAACAGGAAATTAATACAAGCAGTGATTTTCTCTTCCTGTTTTTCAACTTTTTTTTTACATTCTTTATTCTAATGTACACATATCTATTTACCCCCTGCTAAGTTACAAGCACCATACCAGATGCTGGGGACAGAGCAGCAAACAAGACGGCTGCCATACCTTTTGTTTATGGGGCTTCCAGTCCAGTGGAAGAGAAAGACTTTAAATGGTGAATGAGTCCAAAAAAGGACTAAATTTGAGGGTCAGCAAGGAAGGAAACACAAAAATAGTGCTTAGGTTACACTTCAGTGCACATCAAGTGTAAAGGATACAGGTTTCGGCAAAGAATATGAGACGGCGTGGAGTAGGCAGGGCTCAGTGGGCTAGAGTAGCGTCCCACGGGGAAGTGTTTGGGGAGCAGGAACGGTCAGCCTGTTGGGAAGGTGAGAGGATTCTGGCAGTACCCCAGAAATACCACCCCAAAACAACCCACTAACATCGCCTTATAGTGTTACCTACATTGTTGCAAAAATCGCTTTTTACCAGCCACGTGACTTGGATCTGCCATGCTGGTTCCAGAGAAAGTCTCTTACTCCTTCCTCAGGACCCTACTGCTTCATTGGCCACAAGCCATATAATAATAAGAATCACACAAGGGAAGTCATCCTGCACTCATGTAGTGATGTCACATCCATGTGCATGCATTATCCTTTATTTTCCACCACCCAAGGGCAGGCATGGCCAACCCAATAGATATCAAAGAAATAGCTACGGTGATGCTAAGTGACAAAGGAAAAGTAACTGGGACCTCACCTAGTCCAGGGGCTCAGGGAAGCCTTCCCTGAGGACTTGACATTTAGGCTGGATTCTGAAGGATGTGTAGGAAATAGACAAGACATTTTTTACCATTCAGTGGTAAAATCAGGCCTTTGGAGACACACTGGAAAGTTTAAATAAGCAAAAAGAGGAAACTACCAATCACCCATAATTGTACCAACTAAGTATAACCTAACTTTTTATGCTTTTATGTACCCATTTAACTATTTACAAATCAGAATATACAAATTATTTTTAAAGCTTAAAATAAAAAACCCTTCAGTCACCCTCCTTATTGCTGTACCCACACCAGCTTTGCTCTCACTCACTGGAGAGCTCAGCGCACGGTTCTGCATTTTCTGTCCACCCCAGACCTGGTCGTTATGCTGTGTGACACTGGCCTCCATGTGGAAATCCACCCAACACAGACCCTTACCACGCCATGGAGCGTGTGCCAAGCCACCAGACAAGACGAGGAGGTGCCGCCTCGGCCACTAGAGTGCAGGGACCTCTGCCAAAGGCACTCGGCCCTCTCCAGGTCACCTCCCCCATCTGCTCCTCAGCCATTTCATCACAATTCGGGCAGCGTCCTTCTATTTCTTATCACAAACTTCAGAGCAGAGAATTAGATTCAAGTCCCATATCGCTAAGCTTATTAGTTTTGCAAAGCACACATTGTGCGTGGCGCTGCGAGGCACTATCATGAATTATTCCAATGAAGCTATCTTTGTCACAACAAACGAGCGAAACACATTTTCTTCATTGTCTCCTCACATGCTGGTATTTCTCTTCACGGATTTCTTACTTTGCGACATTAACTAAAATGCAATGAGCCACAATTTCATTACCGCAAACCACCCTAGTTCTCTGCTCCTCATGTACTGATTTTTTTTTTAATGTGACTGAAGCATTTTCTTTCCTTCTTGCTTAAAATTCATTATACTCGAATGTGTCCTTGCAGCAGCACAGACTAGGAACAAATATAAAATATGTATGATTAAGGTTTACTTTAAAAAGCAATTCTCTTTTGCTTGGCTGGGACGGAACAGTAGATGCTGTGAGGATGGGCACAAAGACTCTGAAGATACTGAGACCCGTCTCTGAAAAGGAGGCTGAAAACGTTTCTGTTTTGCATTTTATTTTATTGATCTGTCTTAGAGTTCCAAATGAGAGCAAGTTGTCTCTCAAGGGCCAGTGGAATGACTATGAAGCAGGAGCTAAGGTCACGAATCCACTGGGATTAACTGTCCTTGGTGTGGTCACAAGTCTCATTCAGTTTGAACGTTAATCTCTATCCATACTGAGAAGACCCCTAAGGGACACCTCTGCCTGTGAGTACCCTGTGCTGCCAGCACACACACAACTCCGTTCTTTTTCCTGCTTCCTTTTTCCTGCTTACACCCCGACTCCCACCCTCTCTCCAGACTGCCCTGCCAACAGGTACATTTTAAGCCACTCTGTTTTGTCTCCAGTTATGACAAAGCTGCATGGACAAGGACCAAGAAAAAGCAGTGACTTAAAGTCAGGGGAGTAGAAACACACAAAAATAACAGGCAATCATTAAACCTTGGAAGTGAAGCAGGTAGCTGCTTCTTAAAAACAAACAAGAAAACAACAAAAAACCCCACTTTTTACAATAATGTTTAACTTACAAAAACAGTGTAAACAATTCCTCTAAACTTTTCATCTGGATTCCTTGATTGTTAACATTTTACCATTTTTACCTTATTATTTCAAATATTTGAGAGTGAGTTGTAAACATAGTGCCCCACTACCCCTAAGCATTTCAGTATGATTCCTAAAAAACAAGCACGCTCTGCTGAAAACTCACAGTGCATCCTGCAATGTTGGGAAATCAGCATTGGTTCAGCACTACTGTCCAGTGCACAGACTCCATTCAATATTCCTGATTGTTCCAACAGTGTCCTTTATAATTGTCCTTTCCTTCTCAGTCCAAAATCCAATCTAAGGTCATCTGTTGTATTTAGTTTTCATGTCTCTACATCCACCTTCGATGTGGAGCAATTGCTCAGTTTTTCCTCACCCTCTTACTTGACACTTTTGAAGAGCATAGATCTGCTACTTTGTTTAATGACCTTCGGTTTGTGGTTGGCTGATATTTCCTCAAGACGACATTGAGGTCATACGTTCTTGGCAGGAATAACACAGACTTAATGCTATGCTCTTCTCAGTGGATCATATTGGGGGAATAGCATGTCAATTTGGCCTACTGTTTATAATCTTAACTTTACCATCGGCTAAGATGGTTAATTATTAAGTATTTAGTATTTATTAATTAATAAGTAACTAAAAAGTATTTGAGTGATTACTTTTAACTTAATTAAAAAGTATTTGAATCTATGCAAGTATTTTTTTCCTTGTCAGACTTTTACTTACTAGTTTTAGCATACATTGATGATTCTTACCTGAAGCACTTATTACTGTGATAGCTACCAAGTGGTGATTTTCTCATTTCTTAATTCCTTCTACATGTATGAATTGGTGTTGTGTAGCAAGGTAGAACATTTCCTTTCCCAAGACTTGTAAGTGAGGCTCCAGTTAAGCCAAAAGTTTGTTAATTCATGGTCAAGACTGTCTCTGGGTCTAATGGATATTCAACAATGTGTTGGTGGGGGTAACTAAAGTCTTGTTTGTACCTAATTGGAGGTGTCATTTTCATTTCACATTGAAACTTTCTGAGGCTTGACCCACTCTATGGGAATTCAGGTCAGAGAAGATCCGCTGCAGGACGAAGTCTGTTCAGAGTTACAACTTTTCTTTCAGTGAGTTAATCTGAGTCCATTAGGACCCAGTAATTGGGTAGCAGTAGCCACTTAGTAGTGAGAAGAAGTCTTGTACTCCCAGTGGCCTTAGGTAAATGAGTTCTGGTAGGTTCTTATACCAAAGTTTCCAATCAGCTGTGAGATTGGCCACAAATATCTGTAATTCTGCTGAGTTTGGAGGAAATCAGGAGTTTCAGGGAAGAGCTAGATTTACTCATACCTGGATTGCTATCTGGTGGCTTGGGGCTGTAGCAGATGTTTATTGCTAATTATATACAGAGGACAATCAGGTATTCAGTGTCCTTTTTTGTGTGTAGTTGTTAGCTGCAGAGCCAGCAGTACATCCTTCATGGGCCATGAAATGTTTCTTTGGCCTAAGATCTATATAGCTTCCAAGATGGCCACTTGAGTAGGGGCTTGGATTTTGTATTCATTCAAGATCTGTCTGTGCTTAGGTGGCATGCTTGTAAGAAGTTTACTTCTTCTGGATCCTCACTTACAAGTCTTTCTTGATGGATGTCATATTTAAAAAGTTTTCTTTATGAATGTCACATTAAGAAATTGTTGAATGTTAAGGTATGATGATAGTATTATATGCAGTATATGTTTAAAAATTTATTATTATTATTATTTAGTGATAGGGAATTCCCTGGTGGTGCAGTGGTTAGGGCTACATGCTCTAACTGCCAAGGACCTGGGTTATCCCTGGTCGGGGAACTAAGATCCCATAAGCTGCGAGGTGTGGCCAAATAAAACCCCCAAAACCAAAAAACAACATATTATTTATCGATACACACTGAAATATTTATGGATGAAATTATATGATGTCTTGGGACTTCCCTGGTGGCGCAGTGGTTAAGAATCCACCTGCCAGTGCAGGGGACATAAGTTCCATCCCTGGTCTAGGAAGATCCCACATGCCGCGGAGCGACTAAGCCCACACACCACAACTACTGAAGCCCTCTCACCTACAGCCCATGCTCCGCAACAAGGGAAGCCACGGCAATGAGAAGCCCACACACCACAATGAAGAGTAGCCCCCGCTCGCCGCAACTAGAGAAAGCCCACGTGCAGCAACGAAGACCCAACGCAGCCAAAAGTAAATAAATAAATTTTTTAAAATTATAATTAAAAAAAAGAAATTATATGATGTCTTGGATTTGCTTTAAAATAATAGCGGCATGAGGGAGGAAGAAGAAAAATAGGATGTAGCAGAAACCAGATTGGCTACAGGATGATAATTATTTGAATTAATTAATGGGGTCATAATAGTATTACAAATATTAATGTGAGATAAAGACATTTTCAAATAAAAGGAAACTAACAAGATTTGTTGTCAGAAGACCTGCAGTAAAGAAATGCTAAAGGAAGCCCTTCAGGCTAAGGAAATTGATACCAGATGGAAACATGGATTTATAAACAGGAATGAAGAGAACAGGAAATGATAAATGTGTGAGAAGATATAAAATTTTGAAGTTATTTTAGAGACATATGACTATTTGAAGCAAAAGCAATGTATTGTGGGGTTTATAACATAAGTAGATGCAGTAGAGATAACAACAAAAGCACAAACCATGGTGAGAATTATATTGTTGCACTGGTCTTTAATTTTATATGAATATTACCTCTAAGTAGACTACAAAAAATTAAAGATGCATATTATACTTCCTAGCAACAACTTATAAAACTAATGCAAAGATATCCTAAAAAGCTAATAAAGGAATTAAAATGAAATACAAAAATATGTATTAACTCAAACCAAGGCAGGAGAGGAGGAATAAAGGCTCATAAGACAGATGGGACAACCAAACAACAAATAACAAAATTGAGACCTGGGTTCAACTATAACAATAATTATATTAAATACAAGCAGACTAAACCCTCAAATAAAGGCAATGGTCGTCAAATGAGCTAAAAAAAATTTCATTGTATATTGACTATGAGGGATATACTTTATTTTTTTAATTAATTTATTTTTTTGCGGTACGCGGGCCTCTCACTGTGTGGCCTCTCCCGTTGCGGAGCACAGGCTCCAGACACGCAGGCTCAGCGGCCATGGCTCACGGGCCCAGCCGCTCCGCGGCATGTGGGATCTTCCCGGACCGGGGCACGAACCAGCGTCCTCTGCATCAGCAGGCAGACTCTCAACCACTGTGCCACCAGAGAAGCCCCGAGGGATACACTTTAAATATAAAGGCACTGATTGGTAAAGTATAAGGATAGGAAAAGATACACCATGCAAATAGTAAGCATATAAAAGTAGGATGGCAATATTAATATCAGACAAAATGGACTTCAAGACAAGGAGTGTTACCAGAGAGATAGGTAGAGATGGACATTTTATAATAAGAAAAGTAACAATTCATCAAGAAGTCATAACAATTATAAATGTTTATGTACCAAATAACAGAGTTTCACATTACATGAAACAAAAACTGATGGAATAGAGCTAAAGAAAAAAATCAGTATGAATATAGAAGAACTGAGCAATCTTCTTATCCACCTTGAACTAACATTTATAGAAACTAGACACAACAATTTCCAAATATATGTTCTTTTTATGAGCAAAGTAACATTTATACCTTTATACCTCATTTCCTGGTCCACAAACTAAGACTCAATACATTTCAAAATGGTTGAAATCTTATTAAGTATATTCTTTAACAACAATGCAATACATTTTGGGATTAATAAAAATAAAACATCTAGAAAATCCCCAAACATTTAGAAACTAACAGCACTTATAAATAACCTATGGTCAAAGAAGAAATCACAAGGGAAATTAGAAAATATTTCAAGTTGAATGACAATGAATATACAACATGGCTAAGCATGTGGTCTGCAGCACAGCTTAGAGGGAAAACAATATAATGTAAATGTTTATGTTAATGAGAAAAAGCTTTTAAAATTAATGATCTCAACTTCCCCCTTAAGAAACTAGGGGAGGGGCTTCCCTGGTGGCGTAGTGGTTGAGAGGCCGCCTGCCAACGCAGGGGACGCGGGTTCGTGCCCCGGTCCGGGAAGATCCCACATGCTGCGGAGCGGCTGGACCCGTGAGCCATGGCCGCTGAGCCTGCGCGTCCGGAGCCTGTGCTCCGAAACGGGAGAGGCCACAACAGTGAGAGGCCCACGTACCGCCAAAAAAAAAAAAAAAGAAAGAAACTAGGGGAGGAACTTCCCTTGTGGCACAGTGGTTAAGAATCCTCTTGCCAATGCAGGGGACACGGGTTCGATCCCTGGTCTGGGAAGGAGCAACTAAGCCTGTGCACTGCAACTACTGAGCCCACACACTGCAACTACTGAAGCCCGTGTGCTCTAGGGCCTGTGCTCTGCAACAAAAGAAGCCACCACAAGCCCGCACACCACAACGAAGAGTAGCCCATGCTCACCGCAACTAGAGAAAGCCTGTGTGCAGTAACAAAGACCCAACACAGTCAAAAATAATTAAATTAAAAAAAAAAAAAACTAGGGGAAAAATATAGCAAATTACACCCAAGTACATAGAAAGAGAGAAATGAAAATAAGAGTGGAAATCAATAAAATAGAAAATGAACAAACAATAGAGAAAATCTATGAAAACAAAAGCTGGTTTGTTACAAGTAGTAGTAAAATCAATGAACTCCTAAGAAGAGTAACCAAGGATAAAAGAGAGAAAATGTGAATTAGTAATATCAGGAATGAAAAAGGGGATGTTGCTATAGATTCTATAAACATTTGAAAAATAAAGAAAATTAGCAACAATGTTTTATTAATAAGTTCAACAATTTAAATAGTTGTTTTATAGATTCCACGTACATGGTACATGAATTGAGACAGTTTACTGCTCCCTTTCCAATACGTATACCTTTCATTATTTTTTTCTTTCCTTATTGAACTGGCTAGAACCTCTATTCCATGTTAAAGTAGAGAGTGTAGTCAACCTTGCTTTGTTAGGAGGAAGGCGTTTACTATTTCACTACTAAGTGTGATGGAGCTATAGGTTTTTATTCTAATTGCATTGGGAAGTCACTGTAGGGTTTTACTTGCATGAGTGACATTATCTAATTTACATTTTTATAAACCACTTGGGCTGCTGTGTGGAGAATGGGCTCTAGGAAGACTGGAGTGGAAGCAGGGAGGCAATCAGGAGGTAGATGCAACCGCCCAGGAGAGAGGTGGAGGTGCCCTGACTAGAGTGAAGGCTGGGAGGTGGAGAGAAGTGGCTGGGATGGGGGACATATTTGGGGGATATATATCTATAGAGCCGACAGGACTTGCTGATTTATTGAATTTGGGTAAAGAAAAAGGAAAAAATCCAGATTTATATCATACAACTATGTTTATTTCAGACTTTTTTCCCCTGTGGATTTTAGATATTTTTGTAATGCATCTTGCTGTTTAGAATGGATCGTTGAAAGTGGATACTTAAAAATCTAGCCTTATGTTATTTCAGGACTTAATTTTTTAATAGGTAGAGCACTAGAGAAAGAACAGTGACCAATATTTATACTGGATTTTAATCAATTTTAGATATTAGTGATCTGAACTAAATTTCTACATTTTTCTTTTTAGGGTTGTCCAAGACTGGTTTTCAGAAAGGATGCAAGTGGCCAAAGTGGATTTCTCTACCACGCTTCATTTCTCTATGTATCTTCTCCTTTCCAAAAGATTTGTGTGCAGCTGGCACAAGTCAGCTGGCCCTGGAAATTTTTAACTGAACAGCTTTACCACTTGTCATTTCCTAGTAATAGGGCCCAAATGCAGCTGTCATCTGTAATGAGGTGATTGGGGTAGCTCCCTTTCCTGAAGATAATAACTGAGCATATCTGAACCATAATTAACTTACCCTTAAGAGAAAAAAATGGGGATGAATTAAATACAGTAATTTATTTTATAAGTCAGGGGGATATACACTCTTGTAATAATTCATGTAATTTTAATAATCTTTAAATATTCAATTTAGTTATTTAGAAACTAATTATCTTGGTTAAGAAGTCCATTTTTTTGTGAAGAATTACTTAAACTTTGGTTTTTACATGATATTGTTTTATTCGTGATAACCCACCTCAAAAATTGCTATACAACCACAACTTTAACGGCTCCTCTTTGGCTAACCTCCGTTGAAGAATATAAATCTAGATCTACATCCTCTGCCATTATCTCTGCATTTGGCCTGTTTGTCTCCTCTCTTTTAAAAGACTTAATGAAATGTAAAGGTAGACATACTTTAAATACAAGTCAATAATTTACTCCTTTAACTTATACAAACTTTCCAGAATGGGCTTATGTTGAGATTCTGATCTTGGAGAATACTTGGCTCTCCATGGAGGAGCCACATGCAAAAGGCAACTGTGAGCCCTGGATTTAGAGCATTTATGAATCCAAGCTTAGTGTTCCCATGGTATATTGTTTCCTCTCTTTTTACTTTCAACCTTTCTGTGTGCTTATATTTAAGGAACATGTCTTGTAAACAGAATATGGTGGTGGTGGTTTTCTTTTAACAGGTGACAATCTTTGACTTTTAGCTGGGGTAATTTAGTCTGTTCACATTTATGTAACTACTGATATATTTGGGCTTAAGTCCAACATTTTACTATTTTTATTTATTATTTTATATTTTGTTTTTCTCCTTGTCTCTTTTAGGATTAGCTTAAATATTCTGTAGATTAATTGTAAATTCTTTAGCAGTTCTCTTATGGCTACCATAGAGATTACACCACTTATCCAGGGTTATTTTGCCACCTCTGAGGTAATGCAAGGAGCACAGAACTCTTAAACTCCGTCTGCTTCCCTGCTCGGTTTGTACGCTTTTGTTTTCAAATATTTTAGTTTTACTCATACATACGTAAATAAAATACACACACATTAAAAAATATATATATTAACCTCACAAGGCTTTACTACTATTGTTTTATATAGTTAATATTTATTTATGAGTAACCACTTCAAAAAAATTTTTTTTTCAAAGTTGCATTGTGGTCAGAAAATATACTTTATTTTTTTTAAAGTAATTTTATTATTTATTTACTTATTTATTTTTTGGCTGCATTGGGTCTTCATTGCTGCACGTGGGCTTTCTCTCTAGTTGCAGCGAGCAGGGGCTACTCTTTGTTGTGGTGCACAGGCTTCTCATTGCGGTGGCTTCTCTTGTTATGGAACACAGGCTCCAGGCACATGGGCTTCAGCAGTTGTGGCGTGCGGGCTCAGTTGTGGCTCGCAGGCTCTAGAGTACAGGCTCAGTAGTTGTGGTGCATGGGTTTAGGTGCTCCGTGGCATGTGGGATCTTCCCAGACCAAGGATCAAACCCGTGTTCCCTGCATCGGCAGGCAGATTCTTAAGCACTGCACCACCATGGAAGTAACCACTTTTTCTGTTGTTCTTTATACCTTCCTGCATCTCTGATTTTCCTTTTGGGATCAATTTTCTTCTGAATTCTCTTTAATATTTCTTTTAGTGCAGGTTGCTGCTGACAGAGTCTCTTAGTTTTTGTCTGAAAATGTCTTTATTTCACCTTCAAATTTGAAGGATATTTCCACTGGGAATTTGAACTCTAGGTTGGCAGTTCATTTTTTATAGAACTTTGAAAATGTTCCATTGTTCTCTGGCTTTCATAATTTTTTTGGAGAAGTAGGGGGTTTTATTTTTGGTCCTTTAAAGGTAATATTTCTGTTTTCTCTAGCTGCTTTTAAGATCTTTTTCTCTGTCTTTTGTTTTCTGCAGTTTTGTTACAATGTACCTGGAGGGGTGTGTGTATATGTGTGTGTGTGTGTGTGTGTGTGTGTGTATTTATCCTGTTTTGTATTTTGCATTGATTTTTTAATTGGGGGTTTTAATGTCTTTTATCAGTTTTGCAAAGTTCTCAGATGCTATCTCTTCATATATTGCTTTTGCTCCACTTTCTCTCTTTTTCTCCTGGGTTTCAATACATTTGTTTTTGTTTTTTGTTTTTTTGCGGTACGCGGGCCTCTCACTGTTGTGGCCTCTCCCTTTGCGGAGCACAGGCTCCAGATGCGCAGGCTCAGTGGCCATGGCTCACGGGCCCAGCCGCTCCGTGGCATGTGGGATCTTCCCGGACCGGGGCATGAACCCATGTCCCCTGCATCGGCAGGCGGACTCTCAACCACTGCGCCACCAGGGAAGCCCTGGGTTTCAATACATTTAATTGATTCACCATGTCCCGTAAGTTTCATATTCTCTAATGTGCCTTTTCCATCATTTTGGCCTTCAGTGTTTCAGTCTGGATTTTTCTTCTGGGCTAGCTTTCAGTTTCCTAATTATCTCTTTAGCTGGATTCTAATTCGCTCTTAAACTGGTCCATTGAGTTCTAAATTTGCTATTATATTTTTTAGTTCTAGAGTGTCAATTTGCTTACTTTGCCAAAATTTTCCACCCAGCAATTTAATTTCTTAGGCATAGTAATTACAGGGCTTTTTTAAAGTTCATGTCTGATAATTACAACTTTTGGATCTTCTGAGGGTCTCTATTTATTAAAAAACAAAAGAAGAAACAAACAATTCTTGTCTTTTTGTGTGCCTGATAGTTTTGGTTGAGTACCAAATATTGAATATAAAAAATCGATGCAATAATTTGAGTTGCTGGATGATATTATCTTTCTCCAGAGAGATCTTGCTTTTGCTTCTGGCATTTGGTTAGGCTAGGAATCGCTCACTTAAATTCAATCAGAGAGTATTTCAAAGCTAGTTTCAGTCTAATTCCTTGTCATCCTTACTGAAAAGGATTCAGCTAAAAGCCTAGTGTCATTACCAGGGCTATTTCCCTTAGTGGGCCCTGAATTTAAATTTGTTTCCTCTCTTCCCTGCGAAAATGCCTAAAATTCTTAACAGCTTCTAAGTCTTTCAGTCTTAACTTCCTTCTCTGCTTCTCAGCCTTAGTTTTAAGGCTGAGTTTGGAACTGTCAAGTGCCTTGAAGTGAAAAGTGAGGCCAAATCAGGATATTACCTCTCTGGGTTTCCCTCCTCTCTGAGGTCTTGGTTGCACAAGTCCTTATTGAATTGGTAGCTCAAGTCATTGTTTTATAGTATTTTGTCTAGATATTTGATTAGATGAAACTACATGAAATTTGCAGTTTTCGTATCTCAAAATTGGTTGCCTATTGGCAATATCATATGGGTCCCAGTGGGAGGGTTGGTCTGTGACAAACTACTGTACAATTGCTAGAAGCAGAATTCTCAAAATCTGGGGTTAAAGTAACCAAATGCTATGAGAGCATTGAATAAGTGTACAAAGATGACTAATACATATATTCATATATAATAAACATGTTCATCAAAGAATATTTTTCCTGTGTAGTAAGGTGTACGCTTCTTATTTCTCAGAGTCAACTTTAGATGGCAAGTCAACTGCACTAGAAATCTCAATGTAATAAGAAAAAATGATCTGTGTACTGGAAAAGATTATTACTGGGAAATGGTCCTCGTAACTTATGTTTCTCATTTCTTTTTCTGAAGGATTGCTTATGGATGTCCAAATGCATGAAGTTTGGATGGTTTCTGCCCTATACACCAACAGATAATGAGTATGGTGCTTGGAAGCACCATTACATTGCTGTGTGTCCAACCTAGATTGGCTAACCCCTAGGGAAGCCGCAGCTCTTTATGGGACCCTGAATGAACCCAAAACAGAAGATGAGCAACTACAGGAGAGGCAAAGAGAAAAGTGCCTAAGGAAAATAATTTGGGAGAAAATTGCACTACGTAAGAGTGAGTGGCATTTTACAACTTTATATCTTAACCAAGTATTGTAGAAACCAATGGATTAACATACAAATTCCCACAGAAGATAGCAAGGTCTTTCTGAAACAGCCTGTAAGTGGCATTCTCTAAAGTATCTCAGGACAAACTCTTTTTTTCTTCACTATTAATTAAGAAAAACAAAAAGATTTCTGATAAAATATGTAAGGTCAAATGTCAGTGCCTCTGTGAGACCAAAAATAAGGAGAGAGAAGTACGAATACAGGCAAAAGCAAATAAATAGGATCAGGACAATTCGGAAGAATTAGGATCCGTGAAAAAGGAGGAAAAATGAAAATGGAAACAGAAGCAGGAATAATGACTTTTTTTTTTTTAAGTGGAAAGGGAGTAAGGATGAGACACTCTGAGCTAAGCCTTCTGATTTACACGGTGTGTAAAGGTAATGAGCAAACCTGATTAGAGTTCTCCCATCTTTGTTTTCACTTACTCACCCTCTGCGAGATTGTAACAAATGGGAAATTACTTGAAGCCAAGAAGGCCAAAAATGAGGTAAAGCCTACAAACTGATGAACTGGTTTCTACAAGAAAAGAGTTGCTTATTCTCTGAGCTTGTTTCTTGACCTGAAGTGACTGGTAACTTGCAGCCACAGAGCCGAGAGGATAAGAAAACCAAAGAGTGTGTAAAAAGTGGCTCTAATTACTGCCATCTGGAATACTGCCTTGGAACAGCTCTATTTTTATGCCATTAACTGTGTAGACTTGGCTGGGAGAAGCATGAAGTAAACAGCCGAGCCTGCTGCTGTTTGTTTTTCAGAGAATTTGTTCAAAGTTCGACCCCCTTGGGTGAATGGAACATGCTGCTCTAGATTGTTTGAATCCAAATGCCAACCACGTCTCTCCCAAACTGTGAGGGATCGAGTGGGATTACAGGACACTTTGGAGAAACAGCTTGTTTTTGCATCTTTAGAAGCTTTGCCCAAGCGGTAAGCAAACCTCCATCTACTGAAGGTGGAGGACCATCCTGACACCAAGAATTCATTCTAGAATAATTCAGCTAACATGCAGGGATCTTGTGTAATTATATGGCTCTTATCCTATGAAATAGCAATAGAAATAGTTCCTTAATCTTCAAGAACAGTGGTCTTAAACGTGCTTCTTGAAGAGGGAGATACATAACATTCAAAATTTACGTTTTAAATATTCTTAACCCCGCAAAGAGGCTATATTGTGGACGTACCGTATTTTCTGTATAAAGTTATTGAGCAAAAGTAACGTTTTTCCAGAAATTTTTTTGTAAGGAGTAAGCCTATCTGAATGGTGATGGGGGAGGGGTGACTGTGGAGAGAATGGACATTACTCAGAAAATCATGAGGCACAGGTGATTAAGGAAATTTAAAATCTCTTGGGGCTTCCCTGGTGGCGCAGTGGTTGAGAGTCCGCCTGCCGATGCAGGGGACACGGGTTCGTGCCCGGGTCCAGGAAGATCCTACATGCCGCGGAGCGGCTGGGCCCGTGAGCCATGGCCGCTGAGCCTGCGTGTCCAGAGCCTGTACTGCGCAGCGGGAGAGGCCACGGCAGTGAGAGGCCCGCGTACTGCAAATAAATAAATAAATAAAATCTTTTGACTGCTCCTTCTACAAATGTCATTTTGAGCCCTTAAGTATGTCACTACGTTGGTTTTAAGTGCCCCACAAAAGTAAGTTCCAAGAGCCCTTTCTGGCATCCCACAAATGCAGGAGGAGAGGCCCAGAGGGCAGCTTTGGACCCACTCGCCCAGGAGCCCCATTTGCCGCTGTCCCTGAAAACCGCAGGGAGAGACTGAGGTACTCAGGCTGCTTGCCTTGTACAGGACAGCTGATGTCCAGAGGACATACTGGTGCTCACTTGTCAAAGTCAAATTAAGAGAAAATCAAAACTTCACTTATTCTCCCTTTTTCCCTACAGAAGCAATGTTTTTGGATGCCATTCCTACCCTTTATTATCAAAGAAAAAAATTGGCATGGAGTTTATAAAAATGACAGCAGCTCTTCACATGCTCTCCAGCCACACTTCATATTAATATCGTCTCGGATTCCTGCATATGAGGTACAGAGTGTGTTAGGAGGCTGGTCCTTTTTTGAATTGGGTCTTTTTTCATCTCCCCTAGAGGACGTATGGCAATCTTTTGGTCACCATGTGTACGAAAGTGATTCATCTTCTAAAAGAAAAGCAGTCTGATCTAGGTGGAAAGATACAGACCCAAACAGTTTTTAAAATCAGAAGCAATAAAAATAACCATAAATCAAAATTATTTTTTAAAAAGTATTAAAGACCCAAACTGCCTTGCATTTAGTAGGTGTCCAATACATTTTTACTGAATCGAATTCGTTGCACTTAATCCGTAAAAGAGCAAAGTGACACAAATTATTTTAAATTTTCTTTGGAATGACCAAGGAACTTAATAATATCATGTAACTACCATCTCTCAAAAGAAAAATGTCAGAAATCCTACTTTGTGATCTATTTAACGAGGGTGCCATTAGATGAAAATATGCTTTCTATAATGAAGTTATATATTTTAAATTTCAATATAAGAAAAAGGAAGCACAAAGAAGACATAGGAAGCATGTATTTATATATGTATGTATATGTGTATATGTGTATATATACATGCATTAATACACACATAAGCACATATGTAAGGGATGGCATTAGTAGACTACATTCAATGGCTTACCTAGAAAATTTTTGCAAAAATTTCTTATTTGTAACCAAATGGTTGCTGTCAAGGTATGAAATCGCTTTTCTTTTTGGGCATCTAGGAATTGACTTGGATCATTTACAACTGGCTAGCTTAATGGATCCACGTGAAAGCAAGATCAGAGCTTTGATCTCCATGTGGGCCATAGATAGTTTCTCTAATGTTTAAAAATGCATAATGCTGGGCACAGAGGATAACTGGTGACAGAGTTAGGGTGAATAAACTGGAATCAAATGAGTCCATTCTCCTATTTGTCTTCTTTACATAAGACTATGCCATAATTACTTATTTGACTATGAATGTAATGGAGGTTTAGGTAAAAACCAGAATGTAACCATGTGGCGGTTCTCTATTCAGTTGAACCGTGACCTCCAGAAAGTGGCATGAAGTTTTGGGAAAAATCAATGCCTTCAATGACTTTCCAACCTGTCTGCTGCTAATGAATTAACTATATCACAATGAAAGGTTTATTTGGTTGTTGAATTAAAAGAACAGTGGTTTTAATATTTATTTAAATGGGAAATATTTATCAACATTGATCATTTGAAAATTCATAATTAAGAGGAAAACAAAATCTTTTCTTTTTTTTTTTTTTTGTGGTACGCGGGCCTCTCACTGTTGTGGCCTCTCCCGTTGCGGAGCACAGGCTCCGGGTGCACAGGCTCAGCGGACATGGCTCACGGTCCCAGCCACTCCGCGGCATGTGGGATCTTCCCGGACTGGGGCACGAACCCGTGTCCCCTGCATCGGCAGGCGGACTCTCAACCACTGCGCCACCAGGGAAGCCCCCAAAATCTTTTTAAGAAGTCCATTACAAAATTGTATGATCTCGATTTTATTATTTTTAAAAGCAGTATATATGTCTCTGTGCATGGGTGTGTACAAGGAAAAAAGCTAGAGGAAAATAATTTGTTAGTATTTCTCTCTGAGTGGTGGAGGTACAAATGCCCTTAAATTTCCCCTCTTAGAAAAGAAACAAAATAATTTAAAAAGGAACAAATGAAGGGGAAATCTTCCTCCTATAGCTTTTGAAGAAAAACAATAGTCTTTAAAAATCACAGATTACATATTCACTGTTTTTAATTTATTAATAAGTGTTCTAAAGTAATGGGCTTTGGTTCCTACAGTTCTGGTTTCATTTTCTAGAGGGTGGTGAACAGTGTTAGAGCAGATATGACATTTTGATCTTTCCCCCCTCAGGCTATAAAATTGGTATTAAAAATTTACTGAGGCCTGAAGTGAGAGACTTCTGGGAGAAATTAGGAAGCTATGTGGCCCCTGGAGAAGAAGGGGGCCACGTGGACCTCTTTGTACGACTCGGAGCATCAGGTCAGTTTTGAGAGGTAGTGGTCATACCTACCTCGTGATGGTATTTTGTGGATTTATAAAATGCCGTCAGTTCAAATGATTCAGTCACATTTTTTTTTTTTTTTTCTCTTTATACTTCACATACTCAGGTATTTAGGGGGAAAGGGCATCAGGGTTAGTGGTCAGAGTAACTGTCCCTAAAGAAATAAAGTCACTAGTGGCAAGAGCCAGCCAGGAAATGTATTTCTGTTTCTTCTGAGTATTAAAAACGGTGGAGTGCCTTGTAGAGATGTGTGGTAGCTGATAATCTTAAGTGCCTACCTGTCTAATATCAGCCATATTTAACAGATATCTGTTACATAAAAGCTCTGTATTCATGGACTCATGGGCTATGTTTTTTTGTTTGTCTGTTTTTATTGTTTTTTTAATCAAGCAGAGGAGAGGGAGTGTGAAATTAAAGTTTCTCAAACTGTTTCTTACTACCCATTCCTTAGGGAACTGTGAGTTTTAAAGTTCTTAATCCTCAGATTTCACTGAACTATTCAGTACATACAAAGCATGACCCTGGCAGGATTCCACGAGGCAAAGGAAAAAGCAAAACGATAGAAAGGCGTTTAAAAGAAAACAAAGTATAAATTATTGTAAAAAAAAAAATTTTTTTTTTTTTTACAGTTACTACAATTATATAATCTCAACTATGTAGAAAATAGGCATAGAAAACTCTAGGAGGAAATATAGCAAACTCTTAACACCATCTATTTCTGGATGTGTTTTTCAAATTTCCTACTTTTAAAATCAGTTTGAAAAGAGTAAGTTACAAAGAATATGGAAGGTATGATCCCAATGCTTAAATCCCGTGTATGTGTCGGGGAGGGTGGTGGTGGTGTGTGTGTATAAAAGGGGTTTGGAAGGATGTATACCAACATGCTAACAATAGTTGGATGAGTGAGTTTTCCTTTTTCTTTTATCTCTTTTATTTGCCTCTATTTTCTGTAGTGAACTAGTGTTACTTTTAAAATGAGAGCAAAACAAATTTTCTAAAATTTGTTTTGGAAAAAAAGAAAGGATGAGGGAAAGTAAAGTATTCAAAGGCCGAGAGAATGAGGGTGAAAAGGGAAAAGAATAATAGATTTGGTGACACAAAAATGGTCTCAAGTGAAACTTAATGGTCTTCAAACAATGGATTTCCCACCGCCATTCTGGGCTCCAAAATCATCGCTGAACTTCGTGTCAAATATAATTTCCACCTGGGTGAACCATCAAGCCCCTGGTTCAGTCAAAAGGCCCAGGCTTCTCAGTCACAAATCTCTTTCCCACCACCTCAGGCATCACTCCTGAGCTTGTCCTCCCCGGTAGCTGTATCACCTCTGAAATCTTGATCTCAAGCATTTGTCTCTCCGAATACAACTTCCAAATCATATACTCAAGTATTCCCACTCTATCAGTTCTTCGTCTGAGGACCTCCAATGCACACACTCCCACTTTTTCACTCTCTATCACCATGGCTTCGACCTTGGTTCCTTCCTCATTAAACTTGGATTTAATGGTTCGTCATTATCATTACTCTCTTGCAAAGAATCTGAACTTCTTTGTTTCTTTTTCTCCTGGCCAAATCCCAGCTCATTTGGCTAAGCCCCAATGCTGGTTAAAACACGACCATCTGCATAATCTATGCCTGCCTGTACTAAAGCAGCTGAAGACTGTTGGAAAGAGTAACACAACCGTTCTTACTGCTCTAACTTTAATGGCATAAATATCAAATGGGATTGCAGCTCTGATAAGCAATCCTATCACATTTCCTTGGTAAATTCGTTTCCCCACTCTTAAAATGACTATGATGTCCCTTCTCTCCTTTTTTTTTTTTTTTTTTTTTTTCCCCGTACACGGGCCTCTCACTGTTGTGGCCTCTCCCGTTGCAGAGCGCAGGCTCCGGACGCACAGGCTCAGCGGCCATGGCTCACGGGCCCAGCTGCTCCGCGGCTTGTGGGATCTTCCCGGACCGGGGCACGAACCCGTGTCCCCTGCATCGGCAGGCAGACTCTCAACCACTGCGCCACCAGGGAAGCCCCCTTCTCTCCTTTAGTCAATCTTTCAATAATTCTCTCACTTGATTTCACCTTTTACTTCCCTAAGGAAACTCCTTAATTTACCGCCCACCACAAAATCCACCACCTATCCCACCTCTTACCTTCATTCTGTCTTCCCTTCTGTTACGATGGAAGAAGCACCCCTGCTCGAATCAAACATCAACTACTCCGCTTGGACTCTGTAAACACATCGCCTTTCACCTTCCCAAGACGTCACTCCTATGCTCAAATCCTCTCCCACAGCCTGAGTCCTCTTTCTTTATTGGATTATTCCTATCAAATCAAGAACACCTGTAGTAGCTCCTCCCCTCTCGCTCCCCCCCACCACAAAGAGAGACCGTAAACTTTGTCTCACCAATTTTTGAGTGGACTATACCAGTGGTTCTCAAAATTTTCACGTGTATTTGACTCACAGAGGGCTTGTTACAATCCGCATTGCTGGGTCCCAGCCTAGAGTTTCGGATTCAGTAGGTCTGGCACAGGGACTGAGAATTTGCATTTCTAACACGGTCCCAGGTGATGCGAATGCTGCTTAACCCGGGGGCCACCCTTGGAGAACCGCTGGTCTAGCTGACTGCCTCCACCGTCCTCACCTCTCACTCACCCCTCAAGCTCGTCCAAGTGGTCTCCTTCTGCTGAAATCACTTTGGGAAAACTATAAGTGACTCTCATGTGCCCAAATCCGACGGTCCCTTCTCCATCCTTACCGGGCCTTGACCTCTCAGCGGCATTTGAGGAGGATGAAGACTTCTGGTAACTCTTCTTCTTCCCGTGCTTTCCCCAATACTACCCTCTCCTTGTTTGCCTCCTACCTCTGGGGTCTCTTTGCTCTCAGACTCCTTTGCTGGCTCCCGCTTCTCCTCCTCAAGACCCTTAAATGTGTCCCGGACTTGATCTCGGGCTCGCATCCTTTCCATGACTACACTCTTCCCCTAGGGAGCCTCATTTATTCCTATGACTCTACATTCAACCTGGATGCTGAAGACTCCCAAACTTATGTCTCCAGCTCTAAAATCTCTCAGCTGCACGCATATCTAGCCTTTACTCGACATCTTCATGTGGGTGTTTAGTATGCATGGCTAATGGGCATCTCAGAGTTCAAACGCCTACAGCAGACTCTTGATTGCCTCCCAGCACAAACCTCCCCCTCCCCCAGGATTCCTCACTTAAGATATCATCATTCACCAGTTACTGCGTAAGCCAGACACCTAAAACTCATCTTTCTCGGTGTTACTTAAATTGTTTAAACAGTTTTATTGAGGTACAATTGATATACAGTATTTCAAGTGTGTAATTCGATAAATTTTTTAAGTGATTTTTAAATTTTTATTTATTTATTTATTTTTGGCTGTGTTGGGTCTTCGTTGCTGCACTCGGGCTTTCTCCAGTTGCGGTAAGCAGGGGCTATTCTCCGTTGCGGTGCGCGGGCTTCTCTTGTTGCGGAGCATGGGCTCTAGGCACGCTTGCTTTAGTAGTTGTGGCTCGTGGGCTCTAGAGCACAGGCTCAGTAGTTGTGGCACATGGGCTTAGTGGCTCCTCAGCATGTGGGATCTTCCCGGCCCAGGGATCGAACCTGTGTCCCCCTGCATTGGCAGGAGGATTCTTAACCACTGTGCCACCAGGGAAGTCCCTAATTTGGTAAATTTTGACATATGTCTGTCTACACACTATGTGAAACCATAAACCAATCAAGATAATGAACACATTCATCGTCCCCCAAAGTTTCCTCCTGCCACTTTGCAATTTCTCACTCCGCTTCTCCACTCCAACCTGAGGTAACCACTGATTGCACAATATATTAGTTTGCACTTTATAGAATTTTCCATAAATGGAATCATACAGTATGCATGCATTTTTGTCAGGCTTCCTTCACTCCAAATAATTATTTTAGATTCATCCACTTCATGCTGTTATCAATTGTTCATTCCTTTTTACTGCTGGGAATGATTATATTGTATTGATATACCACAACTTGTTCCATTCACCTGTTGATAGATATTTGAGTTCTTTCCAGTTTGGGGCTTTTACAAGTAAAGCTGCTGTGAACATACGCTTTCATTTCTCTTGGGAAAATACCTAGGAGTGGAATGAATGGGTCATATGATAGGTGTATGTTTAACTTTAGGAAAAAAAAAAAGAAAAGCTAAACTGTTTTCCAAAGTGGTTGTGTCATTTTATATTTCCACTCCAGCTGCCCAGCACTTGGTAGGGTCAGTCTTCTTAATCTGAGCCATTCAAATGGGTGTGTCGTGGTATCTCACTGTAGTTTTAATTTGCATTTTCTCTAATGACTAATGACGCTGAGCATCTTTCCATGTGCTTATTTGCCATTTGTCTTCCTTGGTGAAGTGTCTGTTCAAACCTTTTGCTCATTTTAAAAATTAGGTTTTTTTGTTTTTTACTGAGAGATCCTTGTATATTCTGGAAAAGTTGTTTGCAAATATTTTCTCCCAGTCTATGGCTTATCTTTTCCTTCTCTGAACAGTTTCTTTTGAAGACAAGAAATTCTTAATTTCGATAAAGTCAAATTTATCAGTCTTTAAGTTTTATAAATCATGCTTTTGATGTCATATCTAAAAACTCTACCTAACCAAGGTCACTTCTGTGTTTTCTCCTAAATTGTTTATAGTCTTAAGTTTGAAATTTGGGTTTGTGATCCATTTGATTTATGCTTTTTCTAAATAGAACACAAGGTATGGATTGAAGTTTTTTTTTTTAAACACATGTGGCCATCTATCAAATTATTTCAGCACCATTCCTTGTAAAGACCATCCTTTTCCCAGCGGATTTCATTTGCATCTTTGTTGAAATCAATTGACTACATACGTGTAGGTACATTTATGAATGCTCTTTAACTTCACTGATCTATTTGTCAGTGAAAACATTAGACACCAATAAGTGAGAGACACCCCGACCTTTGAGCCACTACCATCTCGTTGCAAGCAACTGAAACAAGTTGGAGTAATTATTTACTCCTAGACCACAAAGAATTCAAATATATTACCCTATAGTTTTATTTGAAGTAGTTCGATCTATATGCTGTGTCTCCAAAGAAGGGGTAAAATTAATGCTAAAATTTGACCATTGTATTCCATTATGTGTTTAACAGTTTTAAATCTATCCCCTTATAATGAGACTTCTTTGAATCAGACTATTTTAGAAAATATATGTAGACTTTTCTCTGTCTTTGGCCTGAGAATTCCAAATTTGAAAATTAGCACCAGGTCAAACTTCTCGCCTCTTTCTCCAACCTGTTGTCAGTCCTCCTGAATGAAGTGTCTGGACTTCAGCACTTAGGGGTGAACTGCAAAGTGCTGATGGACTCTTCCATGAGGGATTTGAATTGAAGACAAGACCTACAAGTGGCCTTTCTTGGCCAGCTCATTAGTGCTTCTAAGTAATATTTAACTGTTCATGGCAAAACCTGTGAGCAAACTCATGAAAGTATTTTTGGCTGTGCAGAGGCAGGAACAGAAGTTCTTTCTCAGCTATCTCAACTGACTGGCACGTTATTGACCGCCCCCCACTGGGATTGCCACCGTCTCGTACCAACACAGTAAGGGAATATGGGCACTGACCACCGTGCCCAATGACAGCCACCAACTCCAGGATCACCAAGGACAAAGCACAGCTCATAATCCTGGTTCTGGCGACGGTTCATTCCTCTCTGAAGGAATGCTGTCACTTCCCAAACTAGGTCATTTCTCATCACTCAGAAGGGGATTATTATTGCTCAGAAGGGGATTATTACTGCAAATATTTGCTTCAAACCATCACTTGCAAAAACTCCATTGAGAACACTAGCTTTAACAGCTAAACAAAGATGTATAGTAGCTGATTTAGAGAAATAATAAATACAGAGAACAATTTTTCTTAGTAAAACATTATCAATGTGCTTTCATTTGGAAAAATGAATTGCAGCTATAAAGAGATGGTGAAGGGGCCAGCTCAAGTTTCATTATCCGAGAGGAAGAACAAAGGTAAAATACACCTGAGAGCAAAATTTCACTTAGATACTAAAGCTGCAACTGTTGGATCAAAATGTAACATAGGCTGATGAACAGAGAGCGCCAAATTGCTTTGCTATAATAATGTTAATCATTTACCCCTTCAAAAATCCCTCACCCTCTATCAAAGAGGACTCAGAGTGATGTAAAACTATATAAAGCATTGCTTCTCTAATCCTGAACGCTAAGGGCCTTTCAAGACTGAGGAAAGCTGGCATGATTGGGAGGCTTGTAAGGGGAAAGTTTCCATATAGATACAACAAAAAGCACATTGACCTAATATAGTTTTGTAGCAGAAGTGTTTGTTAATTTTAGTTTATATAGCACCATCATCCAATGAGAGCATACTTGGCCCCGAGCAGGGAGGAATCAGCCTTGCAGAGACAGCGGGGTGCAGACACTGCTGTTTATAAAACAGGTTTTCTTCTTTTTTTCCTCCTCTGTCTCCTTTTCCTCCTTTTCCCACTCTTCTTCTTCTCCTTCTAGAAGAACATGTTACAAATACTTTCACGTTTATCAGCAAAAAATGTGGGGAGAAGAATCAAACTGTCCATTTAGGACAGAAAATCAAATTTCATTTGGTCCTGTATCATTCAGTCACTGATTTTCAAGGACAGGAACTTTCTTAAGCCCCCAGTACAGTCTTGTAGAGATATTTGTAGAGAAAGAGTAGCTTGACATGATGTAAACAAGATACAGGCTTGGCTACAATGGGGATGACTTTGGATGACACGATGGAGAAACCAGGCAGAGGGGGGTTTTTCTGTATTTTTATTTTTAGGATGTAAACACACAATTGTATATCCTTACTTGGATGTCTATTCTGCTTTCTGATGCAAAAATCCAGCAGCTATTTAATTTTTGACTTCAAATACAGTATAACATGTCAGCCTTATCCATCAAAGAGTAGATAGGCATTTGAAATTATTCATTGCATCCTTTTTGCGTTTCTAATTTTACCTTTGAAAGCAGACTATGGGTGTTTATCTTAGTCTTCTAATGAGAAAGGATAATAAGCCTGATATAAATGCAATTAAGTTTTTTTTCATACTGTAAACAGGAAGAATTCTTTCATCTGAGCTTAAGTCTGCGATGCTAAAAGGAGAAAATAATGTCAGTTCTTAGTGACTGGCTGGGACGGCAGTGGGAAAAGGCGCCCCCTTCCACCTACTTCAGCAAATCAAAGCTGCAGACATGGTCCAGCCTCACCGACTTCCTGGAAGACACCTTGAAATCAGTAAGGCAACAGCTAAGTCCTCTCTTCAAGGAGTTGCAGAAGAACGTAAGTGGCAGGATGACAGGTAAGAACTCTTGCTACTTCTGTTGCAGCTTAATTTTGAAGCCTGTTACACATCCAGAGTGAATACAAGTGTAGGAATGCACAAGTAAAAGTTGACTCTTAAGCATCTTTGGTAAACTTTATTCCCTTTGTTTTTCATATCTCCTTTCAAAATATCATGAATATCCACTAAGAAAAAATATATTCATCTTCAAAATGCTGAAGCTAGTTCCTGGGTTCAAATTTTACCATCTTATTAATTCTGTGTCAGTCAATTGTTTACCTAGGCAAAATTCACTGTTTGCTAAGCCAGAGAGTTCGGTCCATTTCCCTCTACAATTTGCTCTAAAAGTTAATTGCCAACATCCCAATTAAGCATCTCTTAGACCACAGCACCCATGACTTAAATTGTTCTATAATTAAGTTCTATTTATTTTCTATCTAAAATATTTAATTTGGTGATGGGCTCCATGGACAAGCCTATCGGACATCACTGAATGTGTTTTCTCATTTACACGTCATACTCATGATCCAATTATCACAAGAAAGTCTTTTGGAAACCACTTCCTGTTTCAACTTTAGATCTTCATCTAAACCAGTCAGTTCTTTAAAATGAAGTATTTTAAAACAAACAAACAAACAAAGCCCACCTATTTAAATAGGTTTCTCCTGTGTCTTTAACTGCCTACTCATTTTTCCCTAACTCTTCACATGTCACTGAAGCACTGTACCAATCAAGTCATATGCCTTGCTTCTTCCCTTCCCCTGCCCTGCTCCTTATTTGACATCTGTTAACATAATTACTGTCTACACAAGAGCTGTAACACACAAATATGCATGGGGATATTTTATGTCAACATATGCCTACATCTATTTACACAAAGGTCTCCAAAGCAGGGATTTGTCTTCTTGGTTTTCTAGGCTTTTTTTGTTGTTGTTTTGTTTTGTTTTGTTTTTTCGCAGTACGTGGGCCTCTCACTGTTGTGGCCTCTCCCGTTGCGGAGCACAGGCTCCGGACGCGCAGGCTCAGCGGCCATGGTTCATGGGCCCAGCCGCTCCGCGGCATGTGGGATCTTCCCAGACCGGGGCACGAACCTGTGTCCCCTGCGTCGGCAGGCGGACTCTCAACCACTGCGCCACCAGGGAAGCCCTGTCTTCTTGGTTTTAACTCTACCACATTTAGTGGATGTTCAACCAGTATTTTAAAAGTTATGAGACTATAAACAAGGAGAAATTATTTTTCCTGGTTCTTTCACAGATATTGAGGACTAGAAAGAAAAGTGGCAAGAGGAATGATAGAAGTATGTCATGTAGGTCATAAGCAATGAAAAGTCAAATGGAAAAAGGTTGTTTTTCAAATAAATGCAAGTTTTTCAAAATATTTTTAAAATGTAGAAGATGTCTATGTATGTATGTTTGTATGTTATTCCCTATGGACTTAAAATATTTACGGATTTGAGCACAAAGTTAATGCAGAATATGGAAGCGTTTCTGGTGGAATTGAGAATCTAAACTTTATAAGGTTTTTTTTCACATGTTCTTTCCTTGTCCAATTTACAGATTTCATTCAATACCAGCTTTGTCAGGGTGGGTACGTTCTATACGCTACACATCTAGATGCTTTTGCTCATTTTCTACTTTATCATGGTAGATAACATGGCATAGTAGAATTTTTTTTTTTTTTTTTTTTTTTTTTTTCGGTACGTGGGCCTCTCACTGTTGTGGTCTCTCCCGTTGTGGAGCACAGGCTCCAGACATGCAGGCTCAGCGGCCATGGCTCACGGGCCTAGCTGCTCTGCGGCATGTGGGATCTTCCCGGACCGGGGCACGAACCCGTGTCCCCTGCATCGGCAGGCGGACTCCCAACCACTGCGCCACCAGGGAAGCCCGCATAGTAGAATTTTTATTCTTAGTCTGCGTTTTTATCCACTAACAAGCAACTGTGAGGACTGAGTTTTCTTCTTGATCATATCTCTTACATATTTTAATTACAGGCCTATCACCTTATATTTTCAGGGCAATTTGTATCTGACACCATGAGTATGGCTAACATTCTGAATAACCGAGAAATTATACAAGCTCTGGCAGAGGGATTGATTGAACTTTCAAAAGAAAATTCTGTAAGTGTTCCTTTGAATAAAACAAAGTACAAAAACCCCAACGTTAAATAAATTTTTAGTTTGCATTTATGGTTTTTTACCAGTTTATCCCTCTGGGACGCAATTCCTCAGAGAAAGTGCATCAATTAATGAAAAAAAGCCACTGAGAGATTCTGAACCCAAGATGTATCAGCTGCATAAAATAGACATATAGGAAAAATCTCGATAAGTTAAAGTTGATCACATGACGCACTGTTTTCTGTCTTGTGATTAATTTCAGTCAGAAGTGGCTTTAAAAAACATGTTTAGTGGCTTATATTTCACATAAACATTATTCAACAGTTAAAACAATTATGGCAGAAAACCTAAGAAAGTGTGAAATCAGATATAAAAAGATGAAGGGCAAGGAAGGCTAGATAAGAGAGGAAAGAGAACACAAGAACGGAAATAAGCAAATCAGTAATTTGGTTGGGCAGAGGCATGGGGGAAAGCCTGAAGAAGCATTTTCATCAGAAACAAATCTTGAACGCTTTTCTACAAAGGTCAGTCCACATACCAGGACACAGTGAGTAGAGGCAGTGTACAGAACACACTCTGCCCCAAGACCATGGCAAGGTTATAGGAAAATAAAATACAGTCAGCCATACGTATCCATGGATTCTGCACCTATGGGTCCTGCATCCTAGGACAACTAACCACATGTGGAAAATATAGGGGAAAAAAATTCCAGAAAGTTCCAAAAAGCAAAACTTGAATTGGGCTGTGCACTGACAACTATTAACATTGTACGAGGTATTAAGTAATAGATGATTTAAAGTATACGGGAGGATGTCCTAGGTTACATGCAAGTAGTACACCATTTTACATAAGAGACTTGAATACCCGAGAATTTTGGCACCTGTCGGGATCCTGGAGCCAATCTCCGTGGATACGGAGGGACAGTTGTATGCAGTGCTCAGTTCAGAGGCAGTTGAGAATAGGACAGGAGTAGGGGCGATATTAACATACCTGATGCTGTGTAAGGTCTCTAGTTTTCCAAGGAAAAATTCTCAAATCCTTCCCTCTCACTGTAGTAATTCCACTTTGTGGGTGCTTTAACGACGTCTTTGGACACTCTCTCCTTATCTATCGTGGTTTCCACTTGGCTTCCTGGGTAAGCACCAGATATCTCCTGGGTACGCTGTCCAGTGAGAACCCTGGGGAGCTGCCGTTAGCCATGAATTTCTTCCCTGGAGACTCAGCTCCCACCGCACTAGCCAATCCTCAGGCAGCTCAGTGGTAAAGGCCCTGGAAAACTTTGCTGATAATACGATCAGAGACGTTTACAGGGATGATCCTGAGGCCCTGAAATTCTCCGCACCGTCCCCAAACACCAACGAATTAGTCAACATGTTTGGTGTAGGTTCATGGTACTTATTACTGTCAAATTATTTTAAAATAACCTTGTATGATATAATTTTGGTGGTGCTCAAACCTACAGTCAGAGAGGCAACCAAATTTGGGAGTCTCACGGGGTGTTTTCCCCGGGAATTCTGCTGCTGGAGCCTCTCCCCCAGACCTTCTTTTTCCTGTGAAGACACAAGAGTTGTCCTGTCCCCTTTCCTCATTTGGCTAAAAAGTGTGGGCCACTTTGGTTCTGAAGATCTTGAGACCCTCCCACAAGATCTTGGCATCCTAACTGAACTGTGACCATAAGCTGAGAATCAAGATTAACTGGAAAGCTCCATTTACTGACTCTAATTGAATAACAGTTACTTTGTTTTCTGGACTTGCAAATTAATTAGGTAGAGAGATGAAAACTCTACTTAAAAAATGTGTTTTCTGCTGCACTTCTGTTGACCTGTATTTGAAATAGAAATTTTCTTGGGGGGGGGGTGGATTTTTCAGGACAACCCTCTGGAATTTTTGTCATATTTTCTGCTGAAGAAATGTAGTAGAAAGAGCAGACTTTGAAGGAAATTTTATTCTGACAAAATGTGACCCAAAGGCAACGTGCAATTTACTCATGAAGGTAAAGTTGCTCCTGCATGTTTATGCCATTGCTTCACTGTACAGCTAGACACATGTGCTTAAGAAATTCATAAACAAAAATGATAATTCTACCTGGAAAGCTTTCACCTGGTCATTTCTCCTAAGAACTTCCTTTTCATGGATTATTATTAAAATAGTATGCTTTGTAATTTCATAATGTGAGGAACATCTAAGCCACTTACAAGCATACGTGGCATCACACTGACAGGAGTAAAACTAGTTGGCTTTTGGGGGAAGAACTGGATACTCGCATTCTGCCCAACATAACCTAAAGAATTTTTTTTCATCTGTGGCCCAGGACACTTTTTTGGTGAAACTAAAAATGGTTCTTCTTTTTTTAAATTTAAGTTGAGATTCAAATTCATAAAAGTAAAAAAGTGGGTTTGAAGCTAGTTCTTTAGTCAAGAAAAAATAATTTTGCCAGTACTATATTCAGAATCCGTACATTCTTGGGTAAGTGAAATAATCTGGATTCAGGAAACACTGAAAATTGCATCGTCATTCAGAGAGCTGATTTCTATGAAAATGTCATTTCATGCCCATTGAAAAAGCACCCATCTGTGATGACTGAAGGCTTGGATGCCACCCCCAACACAAAGTCACCATGGACAGTGTTAGGAGGAATAGACTTGTGGGTTCCCCCAGCAGGCAAATCGTTTGTTGCCCCATTAACCTGATATTCTGGAAGTTTTTGTCCACCTGGCTTTAGAGGACAGCACAGTGCAGGGAGGGGCAAACAGGGTGGACGGCTGGAGGCAGCGTCCCCTCCACCAGACTTGCTCAGCAGAACGGAAGGCCTGCAGTTATTCAGCCCCCGCCCTCCGTCATTAGCAGACTGTGCACCTTAGCGGCCCCTCCTCCCCCTGAAGTGGCTTATTCTTCCCAACCACAAGCATCCTCCCCGAGAGGAGTCTTAATAAACACATTCGCAGGGACATCTAAACCCTTTAGAGGTCCGAGCCCTGCTTCCCTGATGCCCCACCCCTAAATCTCTCTCTTCAGGAAACGCTCACGGACCATGTATTCATCAGGGTTCTCCAGAGAAGCAGAACCAATAGGATGTGAGTGTATATATAGAGAAAGAGATTTGTTGTAAGGAATTGGCTCATGCAGTTATGAAGGCTGCCAAGTTCTAAGATCTGCAGC
Source organism: Grampus griseus (assembly GCF_964374135.1). Taxonomy (NCBI): domain Eukaryota; kingdom Metazoa; phylum Chordata; class Mammalia; order Artiodactyla; family Delphinidae; genus Grampus; species Grampus griseus. The sequence goes on from NC_139007.1 coordinate 63,990,901, forward strand.
GTGAGTCAGTGAGCTGGAGACTAGGAGAGCTAACGGAGTAGTTCCAGTTCAAAGGCAGGGCAGGCTAGAGACCCAGGAAGAGCTGATGTTTCAGTTAAAATACAAAGGCAGGGAAAAGCCAGTGTCCCAGTTTGAAGGCTTTCAGGTAGGAGGAATTTTCTCTTACTTGCAAGAGCATCAGCCTTTTTGTTCCACTCAGGCCTTCAACTGATTGGATGAGGCCCATCCACGTTAGAGAGGACAATCTGCTTTAGTCAGTCTCCTGATTTCAGTGTTAACTCATCCAAAAACCTCCTAGCAGACATACCCAGGATAATGTTTGGCCAACATTTGGGCACTCTGTGGGCTGGTCAAGTTGGCATATAAAATTAACCATCACAAACCACTTCTCAGGCAGAGGTCAAGTCCCCAGCTTCTCAGTTCAGTTCCCTAAATACTTATAGGAAGCAATCACGTGCTAGGCACTGTGCTAGCCCTGGGGATAGACATAAAATAACACACAGCCCCTGCCGTTGAGGTGGATAAGACTGACACATACACAGATGGCGCAGCATGATCAATGCCTGTTAGCAGAATGCACGGGAGGGGGTGGGGCACAAGGGGCGGCATTTAATCGAGATGCTCTTTCTGCTTCTCAGAGTCCTTCTGCCTTGTTATGGTGGCCACTATCTCTTTGAGATTTCTGAGGATTATTCTCCCAAAAAGGTGGATGTATTCTCCATCCCTCCTTCAGCCTGTGAAAACCTTTGAAATATAGCACCCAGGGCTCCAGTACCACTAATTTCCCCTTGGTTCACTAAAGGGAATAATCGACATGTAACCACATCACACAGGTTCCAAATTATTCCAAAGTCCTTACAACATCTGGGTCATTCCTGACCCCCTGGAAACCTTACTGAAGTTCTTCCATCAACCTTTATTCTTAAGAATGAAGCTGTCACCCTCAACCATGGACATACAGGCCCCAGAAATGCCCTTCTTTGGAGCAGGATAGCTTGAAGAAAGCAAAAGGAACAAAACTGTAAGTGCCTCTTCTTGTGAAGTGTTCATTTTACATCTGAAAGACCTTACTATTGTTGAGAACAATTTCTGGAATCTCTGGCCCCTAAAAGAATGGTCACCTAGAACATTTCCTCTCAAAGATACTTTCATTCTTTCCACTGCCAAATAAAATCCACACCGAATTAAGTCTTTTCAACCTAATCATCTAATCACTTTAATAAAATGATGCAGAAAGTTTGGGCTTAAAGTTGCCTCCATGCTGGAAGTCAGGCCTGCTCTTGTTACATCGTCTGCCTGTAATAAAACTACAGAAATGTGAAACACCTTAGTGCCTAGGAATGTCTTTGATATCTTCCTTTTTCAAAATCAAATCAGAAAAAATAGGTGTTAGATCCTTATTTGGTTCTCTGTTATACACTTGAGAGCTTGTGCGTGATGCCCATGAAACAAATTTGGGGACCCTAGGAAGGAAAACCACAGCTTAAACGTAGGTGCTGAATTCAGATAAAATAGAGAAGCTGAGTATCTCCACACCTCGGGGTTTATTTTTAAAGGTGTAGATGCTCGTCCAGAAGAGCACACAAACTCTCAGCCATAGGAGTGGAAAGTAATGCCTTCTTCTGAGATAATTGTTTGAAAGACCCTTCCACAGGGGCTTGTGTAAGAGGGCTTGTCTGCCATATCCAGGACCAGACACACACACACACACACACACACACACGTATATACATATAGACAGATACATATATAGCTCACTCACTCTATCTATCTATCTACCTATCTATCTATCTATCTATCTATCTATCTATCATCTTGCTGCCCAGTGAGTAGTTAACTCCTGGCCTCGATATGCCTATAGTGTTTACACTGATACTATACAACCACAGTGATGAGTCACAGCCAGAATCATAGTTGTTCTTGACAATGACGTATGACATAGTTGTACCTGTCATTTTCACAACTATTTCTGGTCCCTAATTCAGGCAGCCAAGTGTTTTCTGGGAGAAGCGCCAGCAATAACTAGGATGTTAGCAATAAGTAAGATCCTAGAGGAAAATTCCTAACGTGTGATCCAAGGTCTCCCTTACGGGTCATGGACAGAGCCAAGGCAAAGGCCCAGCAACTCCGAATAATTGTTTTCTTAAAAATGTGCAAAGTTTGCTGCCCCTGTTACTTCATCCCAATTCATCCCTAAAAACGAAGAGGGGATGGTATCTTATCCAAAAAATAGACTCTAAAAATCCTAATAATTAGACGGATAATATGAGAGAACTCACTGTTTTTAGGTTCAAACACAATTACTGCATCAAATTGATTTCTTAGCCACAGAGAAAATTTTACCTTTAAAAAATAGCTGTTGCTGGAAATTCCCTGGCGGTCCAGTGGTTAGGACTCTGCACTGCCACTGCAGGAGACCCAGGTTCGATCCCTGGTCAGGGAGCTAAGATCCTGCAAGACACTCAGCATGGCCAAAAAGTAAATAAATAAAAAATTTAAAAAGCTGTTGCTGAGCCAGAGATGAAACAAAGCCCCAGTATGAGCAAGCAGGTTCTAGGAGAGCCAGAGGGGTCGAGGAGTCCACTCCTTAAGTTTAATGCCTGAGCACTCATGGGGGCCTGTACAAAAAGATGATATCCCAGATAAGGGGGCCTCCCTCGTCTGTGGGATCCACAATCCGATCTGTACCGCTTGGGCTCTCTTAACCTCGGCCAGGCAGGTTGAGTTTCATTTTCATTTTACGCCTGCAACCACGTATACCTACACAACTACGGCTGTCACCCTGACTGGTTGAAGTTATCATTTCTCCATATAAATTATCAGCACTATAATTTATTTTGAAAGAAGAGAGTGTTCTATGCATAGAAATTATTGTGTCAAAATTCAAAGTAGATTTAAGTATAAATACGTGCCAGGCCGCTATGGGTCAGCCCCGAACGGGGAAGACAAAGGACATGGCAGAAAGGCTCTGTGGGGCAGCTGTGAAGCGCTCAGGCTCAGGCGCTGGCTGGCTGCATGCAGTTCCAGGACCTCTCATACAAAGGCTTCGGGCAGCCATAAGGGATGGCTGCAGGTACAGAATAAAAACTTGTTTTTGCCTGAGTAGAGTAAGGCAAAAGGAGTCTTGCTTATAAATTGGTGTTTTTTTTCAGTCTCCCTCCTACATATCAATGGGTTGCTATAGATAGTTTTATCTTTGACTAGGAAGGGCAGCAGTAGTGGCCACTAATTATCATACGCCTCAGCACAAACATGGGACCATTGTTCCGTTGCTGGGGTGGACCCTGGGATGCTGCAGGCCGAAGGGGGGGGCTTTTTTTTTTAACGTGCTAAATCATATGGAAGCCACAAGAACAATTAACAAGGCAAAGTAAAGAAAGAATAAGCCATATTTAATGTGGAAACAGATCTAGAAATGGCATGTGAATTACTTCTGACGCTTTTTCACGAGGTGAACAAAGGGGTGAATTTTACAAAGTACTGTGAGCTTTTGCTTCTGGCGCTTTAAAGCAAGATAACTTGTTTGCACTCTGCTGCCTGGTGACAGAGCAGAGCTGAGGCAGAGGCCTGGTCCCAGGCACCTGGGAGGAGCAGCTGAAGAGCAGAATCCCTCTCCTGACTCCAGGGGAATGGGAGCTGCACTGAATTTACTTTCTCAAGTATCGTGCAGTTCCTAGGAAGCAAAAGGTTATTATTTTTTTTAACATAACATTTAATTTAAGAGAGGCATCAAATTTGTCGAGTGCTTAATTCATTGTGTCTCAGGGCCACTATGGTTATGGCTGAAGGGCAGAGCTTCTGAACCCTCAGGGGGCTTGGCGCTGACTGGGTAGTTAGACATCCCAGGGCCCGCCCCAAATAACCAAGTCTGCATTTAATCCTCAGGAAAGAAATGTTATAGAAGATAATCCTCAGGACACAAAATCAAGTCTCGGCAAAAACGGTCCAAATTTTGAGTTGCTGCTTGAGTTGGTAAGCCAATTATCACATAATAAGAATTTTCTATTTGTTTTGCTCCTGACCAAAAAAAAAAAAAAAGCTTCAACCTTTATTCTGGTTTGTTTTTCCTTTTTTCTTGAAAGTTTCTCTCAGGGGGAAAGAACCCTCCAAATATAACTGGGGGAAATCCAGCCAGTAGATTTTTCTTTTGAATAAATCCTGGTCTAAAAAGAAGTTGAGGCAAGAGGATGGACGTGTAACATCTCGGCAGCAAGAGCCATCTCTGTGCTACTCCTTGCTTTTCTGATAGGACGCTAGGATGGCATTTAAAGAAGTGGTACGTGGACGTGAAGGTTCACAGGGTTTAACCGACCCATCAGCTATGGTCTGACTTCAAACGCTGAGTATAATCAATATAACTTTTAGGGCTCTGTCTTTCCGTTTAGAAAGGGTAGTAGTGGGTGAAGCAGGTGCAGATAGGCAGAGGCTTGGTCCTGTGCGACAGTAACACACAGTGCATGCGTGCCGTCTAGCATTTCTGCAACACACATCCACATTTATTATCACGTTTCAACCACAGAATCCTGTGAGTCAGGTGTTAGAACCCACATTTTGTAGAGGAAGAAGTAAAGTCAGAAAACTTAAAGGATTTCCCTAAGGTTAGACAACAGGCAAAGAGAGAATCTTGAATCCTGCAGCGCGGAGCTCAGCCCCAAGGCTCTTTCCCGGTCACACAACACCCAGGGCTGGTCCGCCTACAGTGGATGGTGCCGCCGTGGACCTCGCCGGCCCCGCGCTCACTCATCCCCAAACCCAACCCCGGGAACCACCAAGGAGGAGGGCATTTACATAGTGCAGTCATGATAGAATCTCATCCGACTATTGGTAATAATACCTGACAATGGTTTTAAGACAACGACAGAAGTTTTGACAACTGAAACCTTAAGTCAAAATGATGATAAATATTAGATAACGCCAGCATTTTAAAAATATGTAAATACACATAAAATATAATGTGGGCTGTAAGCCAACTGCCAAGTGGGATATAGATGTATTTTTTAACTCATTAGATATGTTTAAATAGGCATTATATACAGACCATGTGTTTGAAAGATAAAACTTAACCAAGAACAGTGCTTATAGTATTTCAAACAGAATGAGTTTTCTGATTTTTCTCTTAAATTACTTTTACATTTTAATTTTAGTTCATGAAATTATGGTTGATGTTTCAGGTGAAGATCACATGGCATTACACGTTAGTATTACCATATTTTATTTGGGGCAGTGTGGGGCAGACCTAGGGCTGGAGGGGAAAGAGGAAATTGTGTTCTAGGAGTTTTAATCATTCTAGCCTCAAATATTACAAGGCCATTAGATTTTTAAAAATTGAATACTGTAATTGTTTTCTATTGTAAAGATACTAATTTTACAACTTTTCAAAAGTACAAATATAAGGAAAGGAATTACCTAGTCTCAGTAAGGAAAATTAATTTCTCCATACATAAACATAGCACAGTTAATATCAGGATGTAGGATTTCTTTACACCAGTGTATGCCTTCTCCCTCTGCATTACAAAATAAAACAGGACTTTGATATATAGAAAATACGGACCACCAGGCAACCTAATTACCCAGGAGTGGCGGGTTCACAGGTACTTTTCCCTAAACACAGAAAGAAGAGCCTGAGTTTCGGTGGAAACTGGTGGAAGGTCTTCGGTGGACGACCACCTGACTCAACCTGCGTCCTCACTTCCCATCTCCTCCTTTCCTGTCAAATCTGAACCGCTCAGTGTCAAGACAAAAGGATTTGACAAAAGCCCTGCCCTAAACGACTGACCACGAATTTATTTCTTAGGTTTATAGGTTGTCACTAGCCAATATTTCATGGCCACGCTTTCCTCATATTGCAGGTGGTTTCTAGATGACTTGAGAGACAGACTACAGGAATGGGGCCCAGCTCACTGCGTGGGAGAAATATTCATAAAGTTTGGAAGCCAGTTGAACATATACACCAATTTCTTCAACAATTACCCTGTTATTCTGAAAACTATGGAGAAGGTAAAAGATTGAGTGACCATCCAGGCACCTATTAGCCCTTCTGAGCTTGAGAGGAAGCTTCATGTGTAACCCGAAGGACTAGAATTACCAGGAAAGACTTCTTCTCTACTCTTGGCTTCCAGATCTTCTCTGGTTTACTGTGAGCTCCTTGAGGACGGGGACCCTGACTTACCTAATTTTGTGTCGCTACGGGCTGGCACAGTGCTTGACCCAGCAGCGCCCTGGAACCGGTTGTGGGACTGAACTTATCCTCATGCAAAAAGCCAGACTCCCACCTGTCCCAGTTACCCTGGGGCTCGGTTACAGGAACATGCTTCACAATGAGGCAGAAGCAAGACTGTTAACCCTGATTCCATGCTGCCACTACAGGCCTGGGCGTCCTGGGCGAGTCCAGCTCTCTCATGGAGAAAAGGAATTCATAATCCACACATTGGAATAAAAACACTCAATGTGTGAAATCTCACGATGAAATGAGGAGTTCCTTTGTCGTACACTCCCGAGCGAGTGCATTATAAACAGTTGTCCCTGTTGTGACTCCTGCCGTACACCGTCTGAGCGGAAATATGCAGCTCCCGTCTATGCCCCTTGCTGCTCTTGTTGGGATCTCCTCTGATGGCAGTAGGATACCTCTCTTCCCTCCTCAGTTTACATCAAAAGGGTAGCAGGAGAGGCACCCTGTGACGTGGTGGTGCACTCTGCCACCGTCCCCACGTCCACTGTGGCCATGTCCACCTGTCCGCACTGAGGCCCTGAAGGGAAAGCCCGGGGCTGGGAAGTCTCTGGACGATTCCTGACCTCAGACATTGCCCTTTGCTGTCCTCTTCCTGCCCCACCTGGGGAGTTTAAACACTGCAGGACAACTCGATTATGTGAAAGTTGCATGAATAAAGCAATTTCATACAACTGACATTTAGGACAAGAATTGGAACAAAGCATCATATATTATTACAGGCAAATTTGTGCCAACATTTTTATAGTTATGGATAATAATGTATCTATTTCACTAGCATGGGGGTGAATATAAGTAAGCATGCAATAAACGTTAGCTCTTAACATTTCTGAAATCAGTGACTATTTGACTTCTAGAAATTAGCATCACTTCCATCTGAGAAAAATGAGGTAACTTCCTGGGGGCTGTAATGGTGATGAATAATACATTTTAAAACAGATATTAAGTATAGTGGAGCACCTTTTTAATGTTGCTGTGGAAAACATGCTTAACAGCAGTATTACAGGTGAACCCATTAATAGTCTCTTACTATTAGGAAATAACCTTTATTGTGTGACAGGCACTTTACGGATAGGATTCGCCCCCTCCCCACTCACTGCAAGGTTAGATATGATATCCATGAGAAAACTGAGGCTCAGAGAAGTTAAGTAACTTGACAAAGTCACATAGAATTAGATAGAATTAAATTAGAATTCTAATTCTAATCCAGACCTACCTGCACACAAAGCCCATTTTCAGTTTTCTATACTTATTAAGTTCAATGAATAGGGTTAGGTTTATGGTACAATTAAAACACTATACTTGGGATATCAGTAAGCACCTATAGTGTTAATAACACTGTGATTAGATGTAGATGCTGCCTTTTTGCTTTTGAGCGCTTCACAGATGGTGCTCGCCTGGTGGAACTGAATGCTTCCAAACTGTCTTATAGAGATTTGACAATATAATGCTCACCTTTAGTGCAGAGAAATGATACCAGCACTCCGAGCTTTCCTGAAGAGGCATGATAAGACCATTGTTACAAAGATGCTGAGGTAAGCTCTGAGGGAGAGCACAGCCGGGGCACCCCAAGTATGGGCGTTCTCTGGCCGTCAGAAAGAGACCAGGGCTCCCTTGTCTGTGCCTCATACAGCCTTCCAGAGCTGCTTTTGCACCCATCCCGAAGGTCTGAAGAATATATTCTCTTCTCTACGCTCTGAGGCTTCACACTTCTGCAGAACATGTTGACCACGGGACTCGACCACTGCAATTGAAGTAATCAAGAAATACAAAGGTTACATAGATCAGGTTGGCTGCTGCTAAGAGCCTGTGTCCTTTAAAAATGTTACAGTGCTTTTGTGTACTCTTAACTCAAAGATCCTGAAATACCTTATCCTCCTGGGGTATTCTTTACTTCAAAGTCTTTCATCCTTTTAATGTGAAATCATTGTATTCAGTGATTTTGAGCACGGAGGGCACCTATTCTAAACCAAATCACATGAGACAATGTTTTCAGATACCTGTAGAAGTACAATAAAATCTTTATTAATATAAAAGTTTAAAAAATGGAGTATTTGGGTGATTTTTCTAGATAACTAAAAGAAAAGAAAAAGAGTAAAACCCTTTGTTTCTGAAAGTACTTTTTCATGTATTAATTAACTTTCCTGCCTAAGTAAGTAGAGCAATCACAACTATATTCTGCAGGAATTCAGCGTCTTGGAGTACGGTGCTATCATTCTGAAAACATCACTGTGACGTGCACAGTGCATGGGAGTCTGGGCTGAATGTAAATGACAGCTCATTATGCCCAGAAGAAATTTTTGAATACAGTGTTGTCGCTAGCCTCATTGTTTTAAAACATATTGGGTACAGGAAATGGAGATTCTCATAATAGTTTATGAAAATACCGTGCCCTTATCAAGTGCCATAAAATATTTTAATCTACTTTTTATGTATAAAAACATCACAATTTCAGTTTCCCTAAAATCACTTTGTTTTCTGGATGAAGCAGAACATCAATATGAAAGATCAGCTGTCAAACATAGAGAGAATCATCTGTGGGTGCCTGGTATGTATTCTGATGCACTTGCTCCATCTCAGGCTCATGAATTATAACCTCAAGTCACTGGCAAAAAGGAGACATACAGATTTTGATTCAGCTAACATCCATTGAGTGCCTGCTGTGTGCCAGGGGCTGCCAAGCTCTCATATTCCACATCCCTGTTATTGGCAAGGATGCTAGATGAGAAGAGGCACATGTGGTCTTGACCCCATCCCATAACTTCTCTGCAGTCTTAGCACCTTTCTTGGGACTACTGTGATCATGACCCCCTTTGAGGAATGGGGCCGTGTCTTTACTGTTTTATATCTCCCTGCACATAGTATCTGGTGCAGGATTCTGCCCACTGAGGACATCAGCGGGAATCCTAGAAGTCCTCTGCTGGCTATCTGTTACCTACGGAATATCATCTGGTCCCATTCTACCCTCCTTCTCACTGCCTCGCCTAGCACCTTATGACAAACCACATAAATCTACTCACGGTTCTCTAATAACGTGAGCCTCTCTTCACACATTCGTGCTTTGCCCATGCTCTTCCTTCTCAGAAATTGCCTTCTTTTTCTACTCCACTGGATAAACTCCTATTCAGCCTTTTAAGATCCATTTCAATCTTCGTCTGCCTTGTGAAGTATCCCACAACGTCTCCAGTGTGAGCTGCCCCTTCCTAGGTATTCTGCAGCACCCTGAAGGTCTCTGCCACGTTTTCCTTCAGTCCTTTATTCACAAGATTGGGAGCTCCATCAGGTATGAACTATGATTTTCGTGTCTTCTAGTGTTCAGCATATACTAGGAGTTCAATATATGAATTATATTGAATTAAAATATCAGTTGACTGGAAGTGTTATTGTTATTTGCTCAAACTGGGGAGCAAGGTGGAGTTGTTTGGGCCTAATTTAGATCTGCACATTTTGATAGGGAAAGAGGTGGAGTTGATTGGATTACAGAAAATCCAAAATCTTGGAACTCACAGAGCCCACAGAACTTTACCTTTGGATCACTATACACATCAAGTGATCATCTCCATGGCTAGATCAGTAAAAGGGCCTGACTTCTTAATTTGTAACATTTCATTCACCTCCTTTTCTCCATAGATCCCTTCTGACTCACCCCACCCCCACCTTATTTTTGATGCTAGGAAAGCATTTATAATAAAACAATGTTTTCAATAGTTTAAAAATACAGTTTTCACTGTTTGACAAACAATGCTTTTTCATAATTGAACTGAGTTCTACTCAACACTTACATCTTCTGGGATATAAAATGGTTCTTCAGTAGTGGAAATTATTTTCTAAAAATTTATATATTTCTAATTTTGTTTTTTATTTCATAGACTCTATCAGAAGTAAACAGATATCTGATTAGGGTCCAAGATGTAGCCCAACTTCACTGCTGTGATGAGGAACTAAGTTTCTCTTTAAGGTAAATATTTAACTATCCTATGGCTGTGACTGTATCATATTTATCTTGTACCCAGAATCCAGTACAATGTCTGTCATATTGTAAATTTACGATAAATCTTTGTGTTGAACTAAAAAGTTACACACACACCCCTCTCTGAGATGATGTAAGGTGTTTTATCACCTTACTCGCATACCAGGCAGCTACTGGGTAGAATGGAAGAAACTGAACTGTCATTGCCGGGACCACTAACTCCACTGAAAGAGGAGTTCTGAAGTTTGGTCACTTTCCTACTGAGAGGAGAGCCAGGTGTTGCGGGGTACCAAATGGATGATCTGCTCAACTCTGAGAAAGAGAAGACCAGTTGATTGTCCGCAGTTAGTTACTGAGGTCAGTATTCAGAAGGTCTCACCCTAAGACCACCATGGTATTGAGGTCTCACATATCTAGTTTGTGCAGTGCTCACAGTATAAGAGCTATTGTGACGAGAGGGTGCTAGCATTCCCTTTCCTCCTTTAGAACAAGGATGGGCAACCTTTTTCTGTAGAGTATTCTAGGTCTTTCTTGCTGAATGATCTCTGTGGCAACTACCTAACTTTGCTGTTGTAGCACAAAAGCAGCTACATAAATACAATACATAATGAATAATACAATCTTCAAAAACAATACAATACCTAAGTGAATGAGTGTAGCTGTGTTCCAATAAAACTTTATTTACAGAAGACAAGGGGTGAGGCCATAGGTTTTCAATTCCTGCTTTAGAAAATTGTTTGCCAATCTATGTTTTCAGTATTAATGGCAAAGATGATAACTCAACAAAGAGCAACCAAATGGAGAGGAATTAACTGCAATAAAAGAAATGAAAATTGGTTTGCCTGTTATTTCAATGAATATTTCAGTGAATGTTTCCCAAAGGCCCAGGGCAGGGTGGTGGCAGTGGCGGGGGACGGGGGAGGTTGGAAGAAACCAGTCCCTTCCAGTCCCTTCACCTCGATCCCCACCTGGAGTGGATATTAAATGAAAATCAAATCACATAGTCGTATCACTTTTCTCATTGTCACGGTGTTTTTGTTTTGTTGTTTTTGGTCAGTAGCAATAGAAATGAGCTACAGTGGTAGAAGGAAACTAGCTGTCAAGCCAGCAATTCTAAACGCACTGGTGTAGTAGGAGACATGCTAGGGATTATTCCAGTTTTTATTATTAGAATTTATTTTACTTTCATATATTCATTTTCAAACACTCTTCCTTTATGTAAGTCCAAGTTTCTGACTTATATAACTTACCTTTTCTCTGAATAACTTCTTTTAACATTTCTTGCTAGGTAGGTAGATCTGTTGGCAATGAATTCCCTCAATGTTTGTCTGAGAATGTCTTTATTTCTCCTTCACTTCTTTTAGATTTTTTTTTTAATGTGGACCATTTTTAAAGTCTTTATTGAATTTGTTACAATATTGCTTATGTTTTATGTTTTTTTTGTTCTTTTGTTTTTGCTGTGAGGCATGTGGGATCTTAGCTCCCCAACCAGGGATCAAACCTGCACCCCCTGCATTGGAAGGTGAAGTCTTAACCACTGGACCGCCAGGGGGAAGTCCCTCTCCTTCACTTTTTTTTTTTTGTTGCTGTTGTTGTTTTTGCGGTACGCAGGCCTCCCACTGCCGTGGCCTCTCCCGTTGCAGAGCACAGGCTCTGGACCCACAGGCTCAGCGGCCATGGCTCACAGGCCCAGCTGCTCCGCGGCACGTGGGATCTTCCTGGACCGGGGCACGAACCTGTGTCCCCTGCATCGGCAGGCGGACTCTCAACCACTGCGCCACCAGGGAAGCCCCTCCTTCACTTTTTTAAAAAAAATTAATTTTTGGCTGCGTTGGGTCTTCGCTGCTGGGTGCAGGCTCTCTCTAGTTGCGGTGAGTGGAGGCTACTCTTTGTTGCAGTGCACAGGTTTCTCACTGCGGTGGCTTTTCTTGTTGTGGAGCACGGGCTCTAGGCACATGGGCTTCAGTAGTTGCGGTTCGTGGGCTCAGTAGCTGTGGCTCACGGGCTCTAGAGCGCAGGCTCAGTAGTTGTGGCACACAGGCTTAGTTGCTCTGCAGCATGTGGCATCTTCCTGAACCAGGGCTCGAACCCATGTCTCCGGCATTGGCAGGCGGATTCTTAACCATTAGCACCACCAGGGAAGTCCCCTCTCCTTCACTTTTGAAGGATACTTTTTCTGGCTACAGAATTCTAGTTTGGTGGGGTTTTTTCTTTCAACACTTACTTCACTCCCCCCTCTTCTTGCTTGCATGGTTTCCAAAGAGACATCCAGTGTAATCGTTACCTTTGTTCCTCTATAAGAAAGATGTTTCATTTTGTTTTGTTTTTCATTGTTGTCTCTGGATACTTTCAAGATTTTATCTTTCTCTTTGATTTTCTCAAATTTGTATGTGATACATATAGATTTGGGGGGATTTATCCTTCTTGGTATTCTCTAAGCTTCCTGGACCTATGGTTTAGTGCTTGTCAATAATTTTGGATAATTCTCAGCCATTATTACTTCAACTATTTCTTCTGTTTCATCCTTCTTCTCCATCTGATATTTCCATTAGACATTTATACACCCATTGTAATTGTCCCACATCTTTTGGATATTGTTCCCTTCTTTTTTACTCTTCTCTTTTCTTTCTGTTGATGTAGTTCAGGCTCACTGATTCTCTCCTTGGCTATGTCCAGTCTGCTGATGAGCCCAGCAAAGGCATTATTCATTTCTATTATGGTGTTTTTGATTTCTAGAATTTCTTTTTAATTATTTCTTGGAATTTCCATCTCTCTGTTTATATTACCCATCTGTACTAACATGTTGTCCACTTTTTCCAGTAGAGTTCTTAACTTAGCTTATCTTAGTTATTTTAAACTCCCTGGTCTGATAATTCTAACAACATTTCTACCATATCCGAGTCTGGTTCTGATGCTTGCCATGTCTTATCAGACTGTGTTTCCCTGCCTCTTAGCATGCCTTATAATTTTTTTGTTGAAAGCTAGACATCATATATTGGATAAAAGGAAATGAGGCCAATAGGTCTTTAGTATGAGGTTTTACATTTATCTGGCTAAATGTTAGCCTGTATTTACCATTTGTTGTAGCTGTGGTGTCAGAGGCTGAAATTTTCATTTTTGTCTCCCCTGTTGTCTTTGGGTTTTCCTAGATATTCCTTAAATAGGACTTGAACCTTGCAGTCCTTTTCAGCTATAATACCTTGTTATTATAAGGAGTCCTGTTGATGTGGTAGGAAGATGTGAGGGGAAGGGAAGAGTTGTATGTCCTATCATTAGGTCTCAGGTTTTTAGTGAGACTGTACCCCTGGGCTATGACCTTTACAAGTGTCTATCAGCTTTTTTACTTTTATTATTATTATTATTATTGTTAGTCACCTCTAAGACGAGACAGGAAGGTTAGAGGTAGCTGTGGGGTTGGGTATTTCCCTTTCCTCATCTTGGTTAGATTCTGGTAAAACTGTTTCCCTTGAAGGCAGGCCTTTGTTAAGAGAATAGAATAGGACTCTGGGCATGTTTCAAATAGTTACTTTCTCCCTCCCCATGGGAAGAATGAGGGTATTTTTCTGAGTGTCACAGTGAGAATCTGGTGAGGCTCCTGGAGGTAAAACTCCTGCAAGTTTTAAACTCATGCAAGGGTGCGGAGGTGTGGTGTGGGCCAGTGCTAGGCCTCCAGGAATTCGTAACCTCTTGAACTAGTTCACACTCAGGCTCTAGCAATTAGTCAACTACGCTTTAATATTCTTACCTGATGCTGGCTCCAACAGCAGTTTCTACTTTCAGTAAGCTGTGATTCTACGTATCAGCTCGTCTCTTCAGCTTTGGGGTGGTAATCTACTTTATAACCTCACTTCTTCGATGGATCTAGGAAGAATTGTTGATTCTGAGTTTTCAGCTTCCTTTTTGTCGTGCGATGGAAGTGATGACTTCCAAGCTCTTTACACATCCAACCAGAAGTCTCAAATATTAGAATTTAGACTTCTGCTTTAGTATTTGGACAACAGTACATTTGAGAGTTTCAGGAAAACAGGGGAATACTACATTATTTTACACTCTAATTACAAGGTACATTTATGTTTAAGTAGGCACTATCTCAGTGATTTGCCAAGCAGTAAATACAAATGTAATTTTACATTAATATTTAAGTTAAGTAAATGCAAAAAAGGTTCATATTCCAAAAGTTATCTCAGAACATTTAGGCTGAAACCTTGTTTTCTGTCATTTTAGGAAGTCATATGAAACCCAAGAAATGACATTCCCACGATTTCTATCAGGGATTTCTACTAGGGGAAAGTCTGCTTATATTTTGCACACAGGGCCAACTCACATGAGCCTAAAGCTTTATAGTTCACCACGTATTTTAACTTCTCTCATTTGATATACTCTTTACAATCATTTGGTGAGGAAGGTAGGAATGGAACCATGTTATGCGTGGGGAATCTGGACTTGAGTAACTTGTCTGAGGTCACATTACTAACAAGTGCTTGTTTAGAATTCAAAACCAGGTCTCAGTGTTCTATCCACTGATTAGACCAGCAGGTGGAAAGATGAACTGAGACTTCCTCATAATAAACTCACCAACATAGCAAAAAGTACTAAACAAATTACTAATAAACAAGAGCAGTGACACAAAAAGAACAAGTAAATATTTGTACTATAAATGAAAAAATTTGCTCTGGGGTAGAGATGAAGTCGCAGTCATTTTAGAGTTAGGGAATCTGGAGGCATTTTTCCCTCTCCGGATACAGCCCTCAGAGTTCTGGGTTTGTTAAGCTTTTATAATACATTATGTACCTTGGAATTTTTATATTATTGTTTTTTTCAGAAACACCAATTTTCATCTATGTGACTTTAAGCTTGCTGATTTTTAGCATTTTTGTTTATTTTTGTTCTCCTTCTAATGGGCGTGTCGCCAAAGATGCAAAAGTGGAGCCCTCTAAGACTGGTGAATACAGGCATGGCTTTAAACCACCAAACAGAGCCATCCACTTCTCAGACCCCCGAGTCCTCTTGAGGAAAAACACTACCACACTACCGAGCATGCACACTGTTAACATTCCTTTTGGCTTACCCAGAGGGACCTACAGTCGTTTTCCAGGGCAGCTAGGCACTGGGGAGAGAGAAATACCCAGACTTCTCAGGGATGCTGGACTCTGGCTCCGAATTGATTTTTATCCTGGCAACCCAAAAAGCCACAATGATCCACCGTTCAGAGTTTTGGCTCAGGTCAGCTCACAGAACCAATGACCTACTGTTGTCTGTTCATGCCAAAGGTTGTGCTCTGAAAATTACTTTCAAAGTTTTATGTATTTATGGAAGTTGGGTACTTTGTCTCTTGGTCTGGCTAATGTAGCAATTAAACAACAAAACACTTCTCGAATGGTGTTAAGAATTTAAACTATGGTTGGCTGAGTCACTGAGCCTATTTGTGAATTAGCAAAGAAATCCTATCCAAGTTCAAGGAAAGAACTCTAACCCTGGAGTTGGTTCTTTTGAATGTGAGCAGAAGCAGCTTTATGAAACCCTAGTAGGATCCAGAGCTCCCATTTCAGTTGCTCCATTATGTCGGTACGAAGGGCAAAATCACTTGTTTTTACACGTGCAGAAGAACTAAGTTTTTTAAAAAAGATTCTGTTGTTTTTTGTCTTTGGATGAAAATTACTGGAGATCTTGGGGGGGGTGTGTAAATGGCTTTCGGAAAGCTTTATTGTAGGTAAAATTCATTTATATATAATTTAAATAGCACTTTCCTAATCAGATTAAAATAATAAAAACCTCTTTGTGCATTTATCTTTCCCTTCTCATGTCCTCAGATTACAAGTGGCCTCAACTCCAAGCTCAAGTTAATGTGCCTGCTCCTTCCCTCCTCTGGGCCATCCACGCACTCAGTCCAAGTGGGTCACAAAACTAGAATTCTCCTTCATTTACCTCTACTTTCAATGCTGTCCCTTCCAAAGGAAAAAACC
Organism: Grampus griseus; assembly: GCF_964374135.1. NCBI lineage: Eukaryota > Metazoa > Chordata > Mammalia > Artiodactyla > Delphinidae > Grampus > Grampus griseus. The sequence continues at coordinate 64,007,060 of NC_139007.1, forward strand.
AAACATCTGTTTACCAAGCAAACACCCCTTTCAAAGCTACTTCTTCAAAACACTCTTGTAGGCACATTCCCTGGTCATTCAGATAGAACGGCAAAGTTTTATTATAGCTTTGAACATTTTTCTAAAATGATATGATGATTCTTATCAGTAGTAAAAATATTGCCAAAAAAGGGTCAAGGATATGGGTGAAGTTCTTCTGCCTATTTAAAGTGGCCATTCACCATATACAGCCCACCACACACCGATTTAAACGCACCCCATCTTTCTTGCTTCCCCTCTCCCTCATCCCTAGCTCTATGTGCTCCATTATTCTCAGAATAAGCTATCAAATTGATCTAGAACATTATTTCTTATAAACTATGAGTAAATATGAAGCATCCCACTCCTTCCAGCCTAAGTAATCACAGAGGTGGGAAGGAAATGTTTGAAAAAGGAAGTTAGCTCCAGTGGCTGGATGACCACTGCACTTCTATCTATCCACACACCTAATGTGACCTGCATTTCCCAACACGCTCCAAAGAGCTGAACCTGAAGTATAGCACTCCTTAAAAATGTTTAACTCCCGATCTAGTCCTCTGCCTACGTCACACGCATGACTGTAATAAATAAACAACTTAAGTGCCTCACTAGTCAAAGTGTGGTCGGCATATCAGCATCACCCAGGAGCTGTTAGAAATGCAGAATCTCAGGCTAGTCTAGCTCTACCAAATCAGAATTTGCATCTTAATAAAATCTCTGGGTAATTCAGATGCACATTAAAGTTTGTACTATATATGTCAGAGCCATTATAATATAAAGTGGATTCTAAATGTGAATTATAGCAGCTTTTATTGAGAACAATCTGGAAGTCTTTGATAAAAATATATATGCCATTTGGCCAGTCAATCCTACCCTTGGGAATCCTGATAGAAATAACAGCACATGTAAGGAATTTGTTTATATGTAAGGAAATCGATTTATCCCAACATTGATCACAGTGGCAATTAAGAAAGAACAAATGAAAGGAGGAAGAGAGAGAGGGAGGGAAGGAGGGAAGAAAGAGACCTGAGCTTGTCAACAAAGCAAATGCCCATCAAACGGGGAAGAGTCGGATAAATCATGGTTCATCCACACTATTAAGTATCACTTAGTCACTAAAAAGAACTTGAAGTGATTTCCATTGATGAGAAAATCAAGAAAAAATTCTCGAATAATACTTGAAACAATGGCACCCTACCTGTAAGTAGATGCATATACAGGTACATCTGTGAGTGACTACCTGGGCAGGTTAAAGAAAAGTGGAAAGATGTGCACTAGGGTGACCTGAGTGGAGGGAGGAGTGAGCCAAGCAAAAAGAAAAAGTGAAACAAAAGAACAGTGCACGAAAAAAGCTGATAGTATATTCTGATGTTACTTTAGCATTGCTGTAAAACTTTATGTGGATCTAAATCAACAACTTAAAAATTAAACAAAGACGATGAAGATAAAAAATAAGAGAATTCCTCTGAAAAAGCCAGTAAATTGACTCACTTCCTCACAGTAACTTCCTGTGGGTTGCTTGATGCTTCTCAGCAAAACATATTCTTTTTCAGTCATCCTCCATCAAAATAATGAGCTTGCTGTACTTGGCCATTCCTGGTGGGGGTGGAGATGGGGGGGGGCTCGGTGGGGCTCCCCGAAGCTCCTCCCTAGCACATCACTTGATGCTCCATTGAGTACTGACATGAGATAACCCATACTAGAGTACAGTGAAACCTACTAAACACTGTGACCTGGGTCCACCAACAGAAGATACTAGATGGAGGTTAGGGACACAATATTTTGCCTGCTGATAAACATGCCTACCGTTGACCATGGTAGCAACCCCTGTGGAAATGAAGAGCTACTTAATTCCAGCTTTTCATACTTAGCAATTTTCCTCCAATCAAAATTAGAAAAATCCCTATTTCCTACTTAGTGAATGCTTTTCTTTCCCCTGCTTCCTACTTAAGACACCTTGCACCTTACTGATTCTTGTGCTTTTTTCTAACCCAACGTGTTACCCTTAAAGATGAAACCAAACCAAATGAAAACGCATTTTCCCCAGATTGCCTAAATACATCAACACGAAATACCAACCTTCTGACAAAAGTTTAAAAACAGAGCTTTAACCTGATTCATGTCATCAAGTTGGGAAAGTGCAGTGTTCATTTTTCCTGCATTGATTGGATACTTGTCCAATGGATAATCGCAAACCATTTCACCAGGAACCTTGAGGCCCACCCACATGACTGGTCTGAGAGACAGAGGGACTATTCACACCAGGAGGAAAATATACAGAGAACTTCAATAAGCCATTCAAAAGGTCTGAGGTAGGGAAGAACCTTGACTATCAGCTTATGAGCGTAAAGATGGTGAACTGTGTAACAAAACACGTACGTAAAACTTCTAAAACTGCTCCTTCTCTTTTTAAACCCAGGCTCTATGAACATACCTGTGATCTCAGTCTTTTCCTCTTCAACGATGCACTGCTTGTTTCTAGTGGGGGCACGTCTCATACTCCGTTTGAAAGGACTTCAAAATCAACCTACCAGTTCATTGCATCAGTGGCCCTTCACAGACTACTCATAGAAGATATTCCAGATTCCAAATGTATGTACTCTTTTCCTCCCAAGAGTTAAATACCTTTAGAAAGCTACATTATATAAAACATATTAACTATTAAAATAGAGAAGCAGGACAAGAACTAGAATTTGACAGCTTGCAAATAATTTCCCAAATACTTCTAGGGTCTCATTAATGTAAACTTTCATCTACCTCTAAAATAGCAAAAGAAAGGAATGCTGGCATTGTCAGACACACACCCTAGACATTAAGAAAACAGCTTTCAAAAATCACAAAGGGGGCTTCCCTGGTGGCGCAGTGGTTGAGAATCTGCCTGCCGATGCAGGGGACACGGGTTCGAGCCCCGGTCCGGGAAGATCCCACATGCCGTGGAGCAACTAGGCCCGTGAGCCACAACTACTGAGCCTGCGCGTCTGGAGCCCACGCTCCGCAACAAGAGAGGCCGCGAGAGTGACAGGCCTGCGCACCGTGATGAAGAGTGGTCCCCGCTTGCCACAACTAGAGAAAGCCCTCGCACAGAAACAAAGACCCAACACAGCAAAAATAAATAAATTAATAAAACTCCTACCCCCAACATCTTAAAAAAAAAAAAATCACAAAGGGAAACACAACCCTACATCATTGTGAAGGATTCTTTGAAGTAGTCTGACAGGAGAGCTGGAGTCCTTAACCATTACTCTATTTTGCTTGAGGATGTTACAATTTTAGGTTTTTATCTATTATTTTTCCATTCTACTAGGACTAAGTGATTTTTGCAGATCTGACTGTACCTCTTCCTCCGTAAGTTCGTATTTAAGAGTTCTTCTATAAAGGATCGATTTGTAAAGGGTATTTAATAACAAACATTTCATTCATAATAATCTCAACAGAAATATCATTTGTTACAAAAAGAAATCCTACTTAAACCTACTGTACCTATTTTTAGTTTTTATCTTACATTCTACTTCCCAATCTTAAAAGGATCCGTATCTCTTTCCTATATTTCTGTTAGGCCAGGCAATCTGAATGTAACACCTCTCATTCCAATATTCTTCACTGCATGTGAAGGTAGAACTTAAGGTTAAAGCCAGAACCAAGATCTTAGAGAAGGAATTTATCTAAAAAGGTCTGCTTCCCATTAGCTTCAGCTCCATTTAAAATCTGAGGATGAGAAAAAATGAACATTAAATGTGGGAATAAACATTTCACCTAGAAGACAAACTCAGCTAAGAAGGGTTAGTTACCCATAACATGTATGACATGTCTCCTTTCACCTCCTCTTAATCAGTTATGCTGTATGTCAGAACATCATAATGTTAGCTAAAAGTGGGCATTCAGCTAAGTCACTGGCTTAATTCTGTCCTGGCCTCATACCAAGGCAGCCTAGGTCTAGCTCTCAGCATTTCTTATCTACAGTTAACTCTTAGTAAAGACCTTTACTGGTCCCAGTACCTTCTGGAATTAAAGAACATTGCATCGTCTATCACTTAGTCTTTAAAAATAATTGCTAATTATAATTAAACAATTATAAAGACAAGACTATTTTAGACTATATTTGAATAATTCAGTAATTTAGGAAGTTATTTTCTAAACTGGATTTGTATGTTTGAATCTCTTTTTAATTTTCGAAAAATTCTTCAAGATGACTTGAATTTTAAAACATTTTCTCCTTTTGATTTTTACCTGCAAAGACTAATTAGTGTACCTCAAATGTTTTTTTTTTATAGATATCAAGAATGCATTTATTCTTCAAGGTCCAAAACATGAATGGATTTGTGCTACAGAAGTTGAGGATGATAAATTCCTGTGGTTGTCAGTACTCCAAAATGCCATCGAAAGTAGTATGGAAAAGTGAGACTGGACTTAAAACACTGGGAGTTCCAACCTGCCCTGGCAAAGACAGACAGCATGTTATTTTCTGTTCCAGAAGATCCAGTAAGGAGCAGAATGATTATTTGTCATGGATGATGGGAGGATGAACTAGGATGACCCATAAAGCTCTTCCTAACTTTTAAACTTCATCATCTATGCTCAATTATGTGAAATGCACAGTACGAAAAATCTGAGTACGATATTTTGAACCACTTCTTTTGGTAGTTATTTTTCATGAACAGTATTATTTAGAGTAATCTGACTGACAGAACCTAAGACTGAATAAGGATATTGGGTATTTAAAGTTTTGTTTTCTGATCTAATGAAAAATAAAGTCATAATGAAAAGTGTTTCTTAAATGATCAGAGAAATGTCTTTATCTGTTGGTGATTTACCAATTATCTTTAACATTTTCATGAAATAGTTATGGATTTAAAAAATATGTATAAGAAATATAACTGGGGGCTTCCCTGGTGGCACAGTGGTTGAGTGTCCGCCTGCTGATGCAGGGGACACGGGTTTGTGCCCCGGTCCGGGAAGATCCCACATGCCGCGGAGCAGCTGGGCCCGTGGGCCATGGCCGCTGAGCCAGCGCGTCCGGAGCCTGTGCTCCGCAGCGGGAGAGGCCACAGCAGTGAGAGGCCCGCATACTGAAAAAAAAAAAAAAAAAAAAGAAATATAACTGGTACTTTATTTAAAAACTTGTCAAATATATCCTTAATATGAATGTACTCCTCCAGAGAGCATTAAAAATATACCACTATACAGTACTAAAAATTTTTCTGTAACTTTTAAGTGGTCTTTTGTTGCAAAATTAAATTCTTAGACCTTCCAAATAAAAAGATTAAAAAATTTGTTACACTGTTAAATTAGAAGGCTGTTTGGCAGGGGGTGTGGGGAGGTACCTTTTAAAAAACAAAACTTGCCTGTAATGGAATTTTGCTGAGTAAAAAAATGAAGAAATTAAGACAACTATTTTAAAACAGAGAAAAATAAAAATAGGTATTGAGTAGTTTTCTGGGCGTTTAAAGCCTTCATTTAATTATTTAATAAACTGAAGCTATAACCTGTTAGCCACTTTGAAACTTTAGCTGATATATGCAGTAGTAAAAATATTTTTACTTAATAATGGTAGATAAAGTTGTATTAATATAGGAAGCTTTTGGTTGTCAGTCTCCTTTTTGCTTCAAATTCTCCTTTAAGGAAATGAAATTTACTAGAACAGTCTAGGATTGTGAACTAGGCTATTTTAAACATTTTCTTCTTTCAACAAAATACAGAATTTTTAATTCTTAAAAATTTAAATTCTTGTTAAAAAATGTACAAAAGTTAAAATACTGTTTTTATTAGTGTAAAAATCACACTTTTGATTCTTTTATGATATATCCATGCAGCTTAACATCTATGATGCCACACACAGAAGAAAACGTTAAAGGAATATCTGCTGTTAGTCAGCAATAAATGCAAACTTACAAATGTGATCAAAATGAAAATATCATCTAATACAAAACAAATCCTGAGACGCTACATTATCCTGAATAGGACAAACTTCAGAAACCCTTTGTTAACAGGAAAAACCTCTCTCTATGGCAAAAGAATGAGTAACAAGATAGCTCAAGATAAACCAGAAATCTTAAGGAATTTCCATTTATTCTGTGAATAATTAAGGTCCTCAGAAATTTTAAAACATTTTACTTGAAAAAACTTGTAGAGGCTGATGAGCATAAGCTTCTAATTGAGAGTTAAGTACATAAATCATGCAAAAAGTGGTGATGTTTGCAAGTGGACAGTACTTACGTTGTTTGTGGTGTCAACACTTTCCCTTTGCTTCTAGGGGACAATTTAAAAAGGCCTGTCTTCACAGTTAATTTGTAAGTTTACATGACTGCTGTGGAATTAAAATCTCACACACAAGCAAGTTTAGGTCACAGGTGAAACTGATCAAATTTTCATAAGGAAAACAAAATCTGCCCCCCAAGTTGATGTGGAAAAGTCTGAAAGTACCATGTGACTCTTGAAGACTGTTAATTATGGCAGAGCTTATGGTTAACGAATGCCTTATACCATATAGTTCTTTCAAATCAAAAATTAAATAGGAAATGCATTTTAAAGATTTTTGGATTCTTTACGTTAAGTACTAAACCTAAAGACAAACTGACAGTTTATTTAATTTTGTCTCCTTTTGTAAATATTTCTGAGTCTGTGCTCGAGGTGTAAATGAGAAGCCCGTTCTGTAAATCCAAGCAGTGAGCAGTTCTGGCCACATAAGTATAATGGACCAATGTTATGGATGTACTCCTAATGCTACAGAGCAACAAGGGTGGGCTGTGCCAACAAACACAACATACCCTCCACGAAGTCATCCTGACCCTTTTATTGTTGCAATTAAAAAATAAAAGGTACTTAAATACAGTGGTGAACACATAGGGCGAAACAGAATCATAAAATTTAATGTTGAATTAAGCAGTGAGCTGAACGTTTGGGTCTCCAAATTGGCTTTGAACCCAAAACCGCTTAAAAATGGGTATGTTCACAGTTAACGGCAATTGGCTTATAGGTGAGAGAATGGTCGAAGCTGTTCCAGTTGAACTTCCAGGGAAATTCTCTCCTCAAGAACATCCTGAAAAAGATGCAAAGCCAAGTTACGTTTCAACATGTATAAAAATGAAGGCACATCTAACAACAGCTCTGCATTCAGTAAAACAATTTAAATTTGTTAAGAAGAGGAAGGACAACTTCATATTTTAAAAGGATACTTTACTTTAGAAATGTAGTTTCTTTATATGTATGTAATGTTAAAATGTGATCTTAATTAAATCTTCATTTCTTAAGTCAGGGTAATAAAATGTTTTTTGTTTCATTATCAGAAAAGCCAGTATTTGCAAATGCTAGTTACTGATGCATGAATTTTGCATAACCCCTACCCCCTGTAGTTAACCGTAGATGAATCAGTTAACACAGATTCTTTCCCCTGGTGATTACATCTGGTCATAACAACTCCTGAACCACCTTTTGAGTTTCAGTTTCACAATGAATAAATGTATTTTGTAATCAGAATTTCTAATTACTGTTGATTTTGAGCAGACTTTTCAGATAGCCCACAACTTCTAATTCATCCATTTTCCTTTTTCCTTTTTCTCTATCATACTAATAGTATAGTGTTTTAACCAGGATGACCTCTTCCTATTTGGTACCATACTTCCTATTTTCTGTCCTCAGAGATAATGAGAAAAGTGATTTTTAAAATAGCTCCTATATACATGTTGCTATGATTTTCCTTAGTTCTTCAGAAAAACATGCATTAATAAAACTTTCATCTTCGAGGTATGGTATTAGCAAGCTTGTCATGAGTTTTACATTCTTCCTTTACAATGGACCAAATTCATAATCATAGAACAGCTATGAATATCTTCTTTGATCAGAGAGTTATACAAGAATATTATTCCTTTAACATACATTTATCAAATGCCTAACATGTGTGAGGTTTTGGGGACAGAGACAAGATAGTTACAAATCTATCTAGGACAGTCTCAGTTTATCTCTGATGTCCTGGCCTATTAACACATCTCTCTCTTTTCTCTCAAAAGTACCTTGGTTTGGGGACTTCCCTGGTGGTCCAGTGGTTAAGACTCCGTCTTGCAGTGCAGGGGACACCGGTTCGATCCCTGGTTGGGAAACTAAGATCCCACATGCTGCGGGGCAATTAAGCCCGTGTGCCGCAACTAGAGAGCCCACGTGCCACAACTACAGAGCCCATGCGTTCTGGAGCTCACACGCTACAACTAGAGAAGTCTGTGCACCACAAAAAAGCGAAGTACCCGCACGCTGCTACAAAAGATTCCGTGTGCTGCAACTAAGACCGACGCAGCCAGAAAAAAAAAAAAAAATGTACCTTGGTTTGAACATTATATGGTCACCCTAAACAGAAATGATTATGGTTTACCCTCAACAAGTTCAGTTTTACTAGGACAGAGAGCCAAATGTGCCATAGATATGGACAATGTGATAAAGGCTAGATAAGGAATATGAAAAGAATGTTATGGGACTCAATAACTCTGTATTCATTTTACATTTCAATGGACTCTTTCCTCATCTTTGTGGTTTACAACCTTGCTACTCAAAGTGGAGCCAACAGTCCAGCAGCATCTTCATCACCTGGAAGCTTATTAGAAATCGTAGAATTCTCAGGTCCCACTCCATACCTGATATAAATCAAAATTTTCATTTTAACATGACCCCTAATTAAGCGTATATACATTAAGGTTTGAGAACCACTGGTTTATAAGACATGAATGCTTAATAATGTTGATGAGTCATAAATGATTCTGGCTGTTAGCTTTTTTTGTAGGGATTCAAAGAAATCATGGTTAGTAGTAAGTAAGAAAAACAAACTCATTCCTCTCAAGTACAGATGACAGGAGTACACACTGGCACTAAGCACCATTTCTATTTAAGGCTTGTCTTTTCTACTTTAGAGATGATCTAAATTGCCCCCATCCCTCATCTTTAGACCTGTTTAAGTCATTTTAATAGAATCTGAGTTGTCTTTGATAAAAGGGTAAATTAACAATACTCAAATCATTTTAGAATTAGAGTGTAGAGAGCCACACATGTGATAGTGGAGGTATCCGAGGTCACAACATTTCTGCTCTTGGGTCTCATTATGAAAGTTAAACATTTTAGGAATATGATGCCTTATGTACATGTAGGATAAGGCAATCATACCAGAATTGAGTACAGGAAATTCTTTTTACTATTAATGGACTCAAAGGCATATAAAACACTTCAGATCTACACTTCTCTTGCTACGTGTAAAGTTTCATACTAGCGTAAGAATTGCTGGATCTCCTCCAAGTTCCAGTTCAACACTAAGAGGCTCTGAGTCCATGGAACTTCCCAAATAAAGATTCAGAAACTACATTACCTTTAATTGTTGCTGCAATTCACTATTCAATCTGGCCAAAACTGTGTTGGTTTCCTTATTGCGTCTAATTGACGCCTGAATAGCTTTCTTATCTTTTCCAACAGACCTGAGAAGATAAAAAAAATTACCTTCATTTTTTATCTTTAAATTCTCTCCATTCTTCCCTGATCTCTAAACCCAGAACGCAGAGGAAGCATCTTTGCCTTGTTAGCATAGCTCAACCTCACTTGCTCAGTTTTAATGCTCCACCAAAAGTATCTAAGCTTCAGAGACTTAATTATTGTAGTTGTTGTTTTAATGATTATTCTGTACAATCACCTGAGTTTAAGTCAGTCTAGAGCAAGCATCAGCAAACTTTTTCTGTAAATGGTCAGACAGTTAAGTATTTTAAGCTTTGCAGGCCATACCATTTGTGCTGAATGTTCTTCTTCTTTTTGTATCTTTTCTTTTTCTCCTCTTTTTTACAAAAATGTAAAAGCCCATTCTTAGCTCACGGGCCTTACAAAAACAGGCCATGGGCTGACTTTGGCCCATGAGCCCTTGTCTGCCAATTCCTGGTCTAGAACTACCATAGTTAAAACATCAGTGTTACTGTGCACTGTAATTTTTTTTAAAGGTTAAGATTTAAAAAAAAAATTTTTATTATATTTTATTTTTGGCTGTGTTGGGTCTTCGTTGCTGTGCCTGGGCTTTCTCTGCTTGCAGTGAGCGGGGGCTACACTTCGTTGTGGTGCATGGGCTTCTCAGTGCAGTGGCTTCCCCTATTGCGGACCACGGGCTCTACGTACGCAGGCTTCAGTAGTTGTGGCTCGCGGGCTCTAGAGCAAAGGCTCAGTAGTTGTGGCGCACGGGGTTAGTTGCTCCGCGGCATGTGGGATCTTCCCAGACCAGGGATTGAACTCGTGTCCCCCGCGTTGGCAGGCGCATTCTTAACCACTGCGCCAGCACAGAAGTCCCTGTGCACTATAATTTTTAAAGTCTGCTCCAGGATTTGCAATAGAGTGTAAAAGTGGAATTGGAATTGAACTTAATAATAGAAGGGAAAAAAGTGGGAAGAATATTCTACCCGCTCAAAAATGAGAAAACTCTCAAAGAGGAGCAGTGAAAGCCTATGCTCACCTACAGGACTAGTCTGACCATAATTCCTTTCAGTTTGATATTTTTAATTGCTGTGCTTTTTGTTTCTAGTAGTTACATGTGTTTAGGAATGGCTTTGATTACCTAGGAATAGAAGGTTGTGATGCAAGAACAGCAGCTAGGACACCTGTCTTTTGTGTATGTTCATCAACTTCTGGCCTTAATTCATCTTCTGATTTTAATCTCCTTCGAACAGGTTTAGGTGGTGGAGCAAGAGGTGTTGTGCCTTTGCTCTAGGAGACAAGAATTCCATTCATAATGATTATGCTTATATCATCATAATGATAATTATGAATTCCATTCATAATTTCTTGAAGACATTCACGGTTAGTTAGCACTTTGCCAACATCATATGGTTTTGTTAAGCCATTCATTCTCCAAAAATTAAGAGTCACCTGTCCTACTTTGAAACAATTTATATATTTGTGGCAACAACTGACTTAAATTGCAATGGGAAAGAACGTTCCTAGTGACACTACAATTGTAAATGTACTTACTAGACAAATTTTTTTATAGGGTGACATAATAAGCTCCTTGAGGCCCGAATTCTGTGACTCAAAGCTATCATATTCAGTTTTAACATAAATATGATACACTCGATATATACCTGTTCAATAACTATAAAAGGGAGTCTCCAGAAATATGCATCCATTATCTCCATAGGCTTTCCTACTCAAAAATCCTAAGATATATTATCTTAATGAATAAAACAATTTATAAAGAAGTGGAAAACTAGGCAATTCTCTAAAAATCCATCACTAAGATGCACAATAATTATAATTTTTGAAAATGAGTGGACATTTTATTGGTAACTGTGAATGTGTCCTCAGCAGAATCAAATATGGTATTCTGATATTTACCATAATCTGATTTGACCTGTTAATAAACAAAAACAAGAGTCAAATGCCATCTCTTTGGTTAAGTGCTATTTTTAATTTATTGCCATTAACTGACAAAAATAAAATTCACTATTAAGAAAATCACAGAACTACTAAATGTAGTAAAAATTAAAGTGTCCAGAAAGTAGAATTTAAGCACTTTCAGAAACACTCACTGTTTTCATGACTACTGGGAATGTCTTAATGATGACAAAAAAAAGTTACCAAAATTTTTTTCTCAAGGGGAAATGTCCTGATATCTGTAATTTACTTTGAAATGCAAGCAACAGATAAGAAGGATTGATATAGTTAGAGAGAAGGATGGAGATATAAAGCAAGTATATTAACACAAGGAAAAACATATATTTTCTATTTCTTTAATTTTGTATTTATATGAAATGAAGAACATTCACTAAACATATTGTGACAGTCATTTCATGACGTAAGTAAGTCACATCTTTATGCTGTACTCCTTAAACTTATACAGTGTTGTGTGTCAATTACATCTCAATAAAACTGAAAGAAAAAGTATAGTAAATACTAATGGTATAATCAAGGTGTGGGTTTACTAATGTACAATGTAAAATTCTTTCAACCTTTCTGTATGTTTAAAACTTTTCATAATAAATTTTTGGGAAAAAAAATCATTCCTAAGACAGTTAAATAAAAACAGCACAGAGTATAACATTAACCTTAAAGGGTTGATAATTTTTCCCTATTATACTCATAACTGCAATAAGAGAAACTGAATATGACAAATAAGGAAGTTCTACTTTATATGTTTGAAAGACTGTAATAACCACATAAGATTTGAGAACCTGTGGCATGCATTAATACAAATGATAGGCTATCATCTCTATCTCTAGGTGGACTGTGTTCTGAGATGGACTAGGCATATTACAGTTAAAGGCAATGGAATGAGTTAGATCATCTCGAACTTTATTTCTAAGATTTTCAAATTATCTCATATAACTTTTCATATGCATAAAATGATCAATATTTAAAAAGACTTCTGTATACCACATTGGCGGGAGCGCTAGCAGCTGTCTTTTCTTCAATTTTACTATCTGTTTTGGCAACTCGAAGAGAACTTGCAGGATCAGAAGCTTTTTCAACCTAGAGATGAATATATTATTATCACAAATTATATATAAGTAATATACATATATGAATAAATATACATGTAACAAATCAGAGAGTTAAATGTTTATAAAATATCCATTCTAACAATAAGAAACGTGAGATGAAGATGAGGGGGAATTTGAGAATACCTTATAAAATGATCATTCTCTACTACTAAAGGGCAGAGAGGGGAGGTAATAAATCTCTGAGGGGGTGGGGGGCAGCTGAGGGTGCAGCACTGTCTGGGAAGTTCTTTGGTTGGGGGAGGGGAAGCGTCCATTCCAGGCGAGTAAGTACCAGTACCCTGTACACACCTGCACTCCCCTTAGGCCCACCCTGCCTTCCTGGAGGTGCAGCCCATTTCCCTAGTAGCCCCAGGCCAGGCAGAAAGTTGCAGGATTGAAGAAGTGGCTAGTAGAAAACTTTCCATGGATCAGACCTATAAGAACACTTTGTCTAAATTACGCCAGTCAAACAATCAGATTTTTGGATGTGTTAACAGAAGATCAGTATAAACTGAAACAATCAGAATGGACTTCAGAATTCCCCTGTTCCCTCCAACTCCACATTTACACTTAGCGAAGACAGGGATCCCTAGAGAAGTTCTTGCTGCTAGAACGAAAGAGTCTCCCAGAACACTGTCTGCAAAGATTAAATTTCAACATCCTGTAGTCTGTTAAGTCTAACTAATGTGACTTCCTCTCATACAATCTCCACCAAATCACACAATCAAATGCTTAGCAGTAAGATGCAACCCCCCATAAAGTGACTTAGTCTCATACAAACTGAGTGTAGCTATGGTAACCATAGCCTCTTATTATACAGAAATGTTCACCAAATCACACGAGATGTTTAGCATTAAGGTACAACTCCCAGAACAGTGTTTTAGCCAAGACCAGATGGTTGTGTTTGTGTCTTTTCATGTGACAGCTACCCCTCACCCAGATTTTGATTCTTATTAAGCATTTTATGCAACCAGCAGGTATCTGAGGCCAATAAGAAATTGAGAAGCACTGACCTAGGGAATATAAATCCTCTAAAAGAAGCAGCAGCAGATATTTTACTCGCTGATGTCCCTTCTATTATTTGCTCTTTTAGGGGTTCCTCTGAGCATGATATGAGAAGATTCCCAGCAGAAAATTAGATAAGCCCTTGAAAACTGACCGGCAAGACCTCTGGATGTTTCTCGGTTTCATCATCTTGTTCTTCATTTACATTTGATGCAGCAAATACTTCAAATTGGCTGAAATCTGCAAAATTTGGTTGTTCTGGTATCTGCTGAGGTGAGGTACTAGTGTGAGTTATTAGGCCATCGGCATCCACCGGGCGATGCACGACGGGACCAGCAGCCTATATGAGGGTTTAGGATATAGAGGAACAGACATTTTATTGGTGTTATCAGTGTCAGAGAGTAGCCTTCTTTTTCTCTGAAAATTTATTTATAAGGATGCTCTTTTTACTAGCTGAAAATTCAGGGAGGTGAGGTACAGTAACATTTAGCTCTAAAAAACCTTAAGTGAAATGCTAAGACACTAAAAAAATTAAGATGACAAACCTCCAATAAAAAAGATACTTCTACAAAATTCTTATTGCAAAGAAAGGGCATCACAGGAGAGGGGAAGTTCTGGCCCTAATCTCTGATTCTCCCCATGCATCTATTTTTTTCTTAATTGGGCTACTGCATAATTGTTCATTCTTTAAAAAAGCTATTTTTTTTAAATGTTTCATTTGTTTCTAAAAAAATTTTTTTTTTTTTTGCGGTACGCGGGCCTCTCACTTTTGTGGCCTCTCCCGTTGCGGAGCACAGGCTCCGGACGCGCAGGCTCACCGGCCATGGCTCACGGGCCCAGCCGCTCCACGGCATGTGGGATCTTCCCAGACCGGGGCACGAACCCGCATCCCCTGCATCGGCAGGAGGACTCTCAACCACTGCGCCACCAGGGAAGCCCAAAGATTGTTATTTTTAAAGTGTGAAAACCCGCGCTCTAGCTACTCTCTGACACTCCAGTGCACGTTTCTTCAATTTGTCCTCCACTCCTTTGCCAGATCAAATCTTCTAAAGTCTTCAATCGAAAAATAAATTTATTGAGTATCTACTTTTGGCCAAGCACTATGGATAGATATAATAGTGAATAAACAAGTAAGGCCCATCCCCTAATAAAGCCTAGTGCAGGACAAGAGATAAATAAACAAGGGTTTAAAATACCGTGTGAGGAGTTTTATGACAAGGGAAGTAAGTACAGGATGCTACAGGAATAAATCTGAAGTCTCTTTAAAAAGTCCCTTTAAAAATTCTCTACATCCTATAAGAAAAATTCCACCTTCTTAGTATGATATAGGAGATGCTCTGCCCCTTTCCCACCTCTTTAATTTCCTTTCCCATGACTCTAGTTGTACTGAACTCAATGGTTTTTCCTTGAAGAATATGCCAGGCTTACCTTACCCCTCTCTATGCCATTCCTTCTGGTTGTAATGCCCTCTCCCCAAGAAATACCATTTTATCTTTCAAGTCTCTGCTTAAGTCTAACTTACTTCATTTTACTTAGACCTTTTCAATGTGATTCCTGACTTTACCAGCTAGAAAAGCTGTGCCAAAGTATTTTATAAATATGTCTACTGCAGCACTTTTATTATAATTGTTGTTTACAGTTCTGTCTTTTGCACTAGACTGGTTCTTGAGTGAAGAGACCAACTCACTGGGTTTCACAGCTTAACACAGTAAAAGCATTTTTGTTGGCACTTTAGATAAAATAAATACTGGAATATTCAAATTTCAGTGTATTTGATGATTAGGAAACCATATTTTTTACTGCAAATAAGCAACTTCATTATAAGAATCTAACTCAGAAAAATCAACCGAACTCATTCATGTAAAAGGTAGCCAGTCAGTCACATGAAACTAAGCTATATTGCAGAATCTATCTTGGAACATAACAGTTTTATGCAGATGCAAACAACTTCGACCTGGCAGGGGGGTTGCAGAAGTCATCTAACACTTCCTTCACTGACACAGTAACAAATCCAGGGAGATGCAGGGAGGTTACTCTGAGTCACTGTTAGATCCAGGACATAACATGGACACCTCATATCTCCCAGTCCATTGCTCTTTCCTCTAAACCCTCCTTTGTCAAGACATTATCATTTGGTTCACTTCTGAGCTTCTTTCAAAAAATAAATCATTATTGGAATCCTTATCTTCTAAAATAAGACCTAGCTTCCCTGAATTATTACTATTTTTTTAATAAATGTATTTATTTATTTTTGGCTGCGTTGTGTCTTTGTTGCTATGCTCGGGCTTTCTCTAGTTGCAGTGAGCAGGGGCTACTCTTCATTGTGGTGCGCGGGCTCCTCATTGCGGTGGCTTCTCGTGTTGTGGAGCACAGGCTCTAGGCGCACGGGCTTCAGTAGTTGTGGCGCACGGGCTTAGGTGCTCCGCGGCATGTGGGATCTTCCTGGACCGGGGCTTGAACCTGTGTCCCCTGCATTGGCAGGTGGATTCTTAACCACTGCGTCACCAGGGAAGTCCCCTTCCCTGAATTATTAATAAATGCACATTAAGAATGACAATTATGTAATTCCTGATCTTCAGAATAATTCTAGAATAGAATCAAAGACCTAACAGACAAGTTGACTAAGGGGACTATAATAACTGATGCTTAGTAGTGAATACCTAGGAGAATTACCTGTGAGGGCTGTGGTCTTGGAGGCACTGCAGGAGGTTGGGCAACAACTCCAGCCTGTTGCTGTCCTGTATGAACACACAAGTCTTTTTGTAAATATATAATTACTTTGCTAATAGAACAGACAGGCTGAATGAATGCGATCAAATGATAAAAGATTTCCAATACCAACATATGGTACTGGAAGCCACATATAACTTGTAAAGCTGTCTAGATGTGGTCAGGCCTCATGGCCTCTTCTCAGACCTCATCTCTCTTGCTCTGCTGCATGAGGCACTCTTGTCTTGCTCCTCCCTATTTCCATAACACTATACATTCTTGGTTTTCTTCCCATATTTCTGATTGCTCTTTAGCTATCAAATATGAAGACTTCCAAATTTTCTCTCATTTAACACTTCAGTCTATTAATTCTACGTAAATGATTCTCAAATAATACATCACTCTTCCCTAATCCACAAGTCCAATTAGCCTGTTGATTATTTCTCTTTTTTCTCATCATTCCAAACGCATAATATCAAAAACAGAACATCATCACCCTCCGTCCTAACTTTTCTATTTCCACCAGCGTGATAACAATACGATCGGTCATATAAAAACTGAAACCTTTGAGTAAGTTATGACTCTTCTTCCTCTTTTGTCATGTAATTTAAGACCTATTAGCTTTACCTCCTTGATATCTCCACATCATTCTTTTAAAATCTCTTGGGGCATCTCTCAGGTTCCCATCGTTATCATTTGAACTCAATTTAGGTAGTCATTAAGAAAAAAAAATTCCCTCTCATTTGATACTTTTTCAATTCAAAGTTTTTCTTTATATAAGTATCAAAAAATAAGAGAAAATATTGTGTATCTTTAGCTTAATATATTTAATGTATTTAATATATATTATGGTTCTCTAACCCCTACCTGTGGTGACTGAAAAGGTCCGATTCATATCTAAAGACGACGATCTAGAATGAGAGGGCTGAGGCCTTGGAGGGGGAGGTGGTGGTGCAGTGTTATCAGGCGACATTCCTGAATGAGACCTGCAAAATTCGCCCCGTTACAATTGGTCATGCTACTGACATTGGAGCTTTTCTTTTTTCTTCTTAAGCATTCAAACTCAGCTAAGCAGCAAAGGATCTTACTGGTGAGACATTTTCTCCAGAGGACAGACGAGTATTACAACAAACAAACAGTGCTGTTTATGATGCGCACTCACAAGTAGTTATTTAATATAGCAAAGAATCTTCTTTATAAAGTATAATTATACATTCAACAAAATTTCAAAAAATTTAGAAAGAAAGTTAGCTATTAACATGAATTCAAGGTAGACTTCTAACCTAGTGTAATGTTTTTCCATTCATTTAAAGATAATATTAGTCTGAAAAGCTATTTTCAAAAAAGAGAAACTCTACTTTCAGATACGGTTAGCTTTCAACTTATTTCAAGTTTGGTAAGCTGAGGTAGAATGTAGCTCCACTGTGTGAGATGCCCGTTCTGTGTTACCACAGGCCCTCTCATTTTAGAGGTGATTATTTATCCTCATGCTCAACCCTCTCTCGAGATTCACTTACTGGCCACCAAAGTCGTCTATGTATTCAGAAAAGAGTCTCATGGACTTTAGCAATCTGATCCTCACTAATAGGAATAAAAAGTAGACTAAAATCCAAACTGGCTGAGAATTCTAAGATATATGAAAAGGCAGCCTTTTGACTGTGTGAGCTCTTCAGAGATTCTGTATTACCACTCTCTCCATATATCCTCCGGGAGTGTGGCAAAAGGCTCTTACAATGCGTGAAAAGCGGGGGAGAAAGATGCTTCTGTCCTGTGCACAGTTCTGAGTGGACGGTGAAGCCCTTGTAGACAGAGCCCTTGCTACCCTCACCCTACCCCACACCTTTTTTTGTTTGTGCCTGAGACATTATGTATAATGCAGATCTTCAGGGTGGGTAGGTAGTCCAACACTGGGCTGTGCTTCCAGATGACATTTTAAAACACTGAATTCTTTTGGTACTTGCCCATAAGGCTATGAAAGGAAATCTGCACATTTCTTACTTAAATAGACTCTCAGTGATGAGCTACAAAAAGGACTGTATTCAACCACTACTGCCAAGAAATTATCAGCTCATTTTAAAACTTCCACAGAATACCATGAAGACATAACGGTTCCTTTTGTTTTCCTATTAAAGTTGGAAAGAATCAAAATCATTTCCCTTTTACATAAATCAGTAGGTAACCTAACAGCCTTTAGAGAAGTGCAGAACTGAAGAATAGAGAAAAATAACTTATACTTGGTTTTAAATAATTTTAAATATTAAAACATTAACAAGGTATTTTAATTATGCTTTTTATTGACAGAAACACTAACCTTTGACGAGTTACATTGTTCCCAATCTGTTCTGGATCCGAAGTAAAAGAGTCTGAACTACTGTAACCATCTGCTGATAAATGGGATATATGCTATTTAATAATAATCATTTATATAACTGAATTATTGTTTCAAGTCAGAGATATTCAAAGATTGGCTAACACGTTAACATTTCATCATAGTATTACTAACTGTAAAAAATTAGATATAAATCAAATAAATCATGGACTATTTACACAACACAATACTATGCACAGTGAACAAGTTACAATCTAAAAACGTTATTATTTAATAACAGAGAAATATTCAAAATAAGTTACATGGAAGGAGGACAGGAAACAGTACATGTATTACAGTTTCATTTCACATAAGAATATAACATGCCCAGAATGAGGATTAAGGTTGACAAGGAATGCTAATCACGGTCACTCGTAGAATAGTGAGATTACAAGTAATTTTCATATTTTTATTTATTACATTTCTACAAGTGTGAATAATTTTTGTAATGAAAAATTCATTTTTAAAGAATAAATTAGAAATATCTTAAGTAAAAAAGCTAACTTAAAAACTGTTAATGTAAAATTTTTAAAAATTTGACAAGGGAATAAAATGTGCTTAGACAATAATAAAATTTATGAAATTAACCAGAGGGTACCAATTTTTCACCTGAGGTCATATCATTTTCAATTTCCTCAAAGTCTTATGAAGGAGAAGAGAATCCCAGAAGAGACTAAGAGTTGTGAAGCAGTAAAGAAGTTTTAAAATAGAAACTCTAGGGATAATTTGAAGAAATACTACTCATACCTTTCAAGAGTGATACATTGAAGGGACTGGTTATTTGGTTTAGTTTCATTTCAAAATGTATCCCTTTCCTTTTTCTTGTCAAATCACTGAGAAGTTTACTTAATTGGTACAAGAAGGATGCTAAAATTAACGAATTTCCATTTGGATGTTCTAATAGGCATCTCAAACTTATCATGTCCAAACCTGAACTCCGACTCCCCCACCCCCCACACAAACCTTCTCCTACCACAGACTCTGTCAATTCCCAGTTGCTAACATCCCTTGAACCACCCATGACCGCCCACCCCCACCCCTTGACATTCAAGCAAATCCTGTGGTCTTTTCCTACCAAAATCTAACCAGAATTTGACCACTTCTCAGCACTTCTACTGCTACCACCCTAGGCCAAGCCATCATCTTCTCTTGCCTGTATTGTTATAACTGTTTCCTAAAATGGTCTTTCCCTGTTTGAACTCTTGCCTTCTTCTGGCCTATTCCCAATACAGCAGCCAGAATAATCCTGCTAAAAAAGGAAGGTCAGATTATGTCACTTCTCCATTCAAAACCCTTCTAAATGGCTTTTCATCTTACTCAGTACAAGTCAGTCTTACACTGCTCCCCAGTTACTATTCTCCCACTTGCTACCTCTACCTGCCAAATTTACTAACTAGTTCTATTTCGGGCGTTTGCTTGCTGTTCCCAGTAAATAAGGCATCTTCCCTAAACCAGGGCTTCATATTGGCTGTTCCTTGTGCCTTAAACATCCTTCCTTCAGATATTCACATAGCCCAATTCCTCGTCTCCTTCAAGTTTTAACTCAAATGTCATCTTTTGTAAGGCCTTCTTTGATCATCTTATTTAAAATGTCACTACCTCTCCCCTTTCACAACTTAATTTTTATCCAGGGTGTTAATTATCTCCTAAGATATGAGTCCTTTTTTTCTGTTACCTTCCCTACAGAATGTAAACTCCAAAAGGGCAAAGATTTTTTTGTTTTGTTTTGTTTACTGCTGAATCCCCAGTGTCTAGAACAGAGCCTGGCACATAGTATTCCATTAACATTGGCTGAATGAATGAATATATGCACAATTTCTTGTGAGACAGAAAGAAAGGAGCTAGTGGGAAAGAGCCAATGTACAAAATCTGGCTAGTTGAGAGGGATGGCAAACAGGAGGCCTGCCTTGAAGAAGGTTTAGTGGCAATGGGCAACCATTTATTCATACCAAGGGTAGGGTGTTTAAAAGGACTGACTATTCTCTGCATTATCCAGTGAAGATAATATTAAATGGTTATATATTTGAATTATTCAGACTCTAAGTCCAGACTTAATAAACCTCAAATGGAAGATGTAATTCTATCTTTCACTTACCTACAGTATTTCCAGAAGCAAATTTCACTGATGAATTTATCTTATTTTCTTCTGAAAGGTCAGATGTTTTCACAAGTAATGGGCTAGTGGGATTAGTATGATCTAGGAGAGAATTAATAGGTAAAAATACAAGATATAGGTATCTGAATTAATAAATTCATAAACCTCAGAGTACAAGACTTTGTTTCAATACTCCAAAGAAGTAGCAAGTAAATCCATGAAATGTAAGACAAAATAATATTTAATAGGACAAACATAAACCTGTTTATACAGAATTTTGTTTTTGCCACAACAGAAGATACTTTATAATGAAAAAGTCAATCTGCATGTTCATACTTTGTTAATTGTATCCCTGTAGGGCAATTAGTTAAATAAAACACCACACAAATGACTGTAAAATAAGTAATTTATGTTGTTGACTTACATAGAAAACAAATCTATCTGTGAGAGACCCTAACTAAAACATTTAATCTAAAATGAGGAGAAACTTCAAGAGTTAAAGCAAAATATACTATTTCAAAGTCAAGATTCACTTTAACATATACCTCTTCGGTTAAAATTTGAACATACTTTAAATGTAAATTCACAAGAATGATCATAAAAACCCACAGGGTATCAGAAAAGTCACGTTTTCCAAACGTCCTTATTTAAAAACTTTATAAATTAAATTCAGTAATTTGCTTTTAAAACTGTAATATAAATTTTAAAAAATATACAAGCACACACATACAGTACAAATATAATTGCAGAAAAAGTACTATGTTAAAAAAATAAGCAATTAACAAAAGAAACCTGAACTCAGAATGATTACCTGTGTATTTTGGTTTGATGCTAATCTAAAATATAACCTCCTAAACTAAGACACAACCCAGCAACAGCTTCCTTACCACTGCCAGTCCTTTTAAGTTCCATTTCCTGCATGTGGATTTTGCTTGGAGTCATACGAATGGGAACTGGATGAACAATAGCAGTATCCTACAGACAAATGGGAGGAAATACAGAATTTGTATTAAAAATGCCAAGCAGGTACCCTGAAATAACCAAAATTAAAAACACTTCAAAAACCGGTGGACAGAGTTCCTCATTCACACTAAGGCAAGCATGAAAATTAATTTTTTAAATAAAAGTTCCAGAATTATATTTTAAAAAAATCAAGTTTTCTGTATACGCCTAATATTCTGATTTGTTTTATAAAAAGTACATTTTAACTTTGAGTGATTAAAGATTTGAGAAGAAAACTGATCTTATAAAAATACAATTCAAGACAATATTCAAAGGCAAAGTGTGAAATGATCTGATGAAGTTATACAAATCCGAACCTTTGAGGTTAAAAGGAACTATTTTATGAGAACCCAAAGACTAAGTAAAAGATTGAATTCATTTTCACTAAACTGCTCAAAAAATTTGACACTTTTCTTTTTCATATATAAAACAAAGTTAATGAGATGCCTGTCATATTGTAACAGTAGGCATGATACATATATTCTATAGATTAGTTCTACAGAACTGTTTAAAATTCATGCATAAAACTTCCACAAAAGGAACCCATTTTTTTAAGAGTTATGATAAGTAACACTCCTACTGTAACATTAATACTTTCCTTAAACTTTTTCATGACTATATTACATCTGATAATTCTCAACATAAGGCATGAGTGGCAAGTCTAGTTAGAGGAGTAAAGGAACTGACAGAATAAACTTCTGAAAAGAGTATAAGGCAATGTATGGCAGCCTCTCCAAAAGGGAAGGAAGAGAGAAAGGTGCATCTGGGTAGCCAGGGAGGCCTGGCCCTGGGAGCTGAGACGCGCAGGGGAGGAACTAGAACGGGATCAAGCATTTGGCTTAACAGCAACAGACCAGCTAAAAAACATGCCTACAGGAGTTCAGCCCCTTCTACTAGGAGTCAGCTCATATTTTGTATGTGCTGCTGCTCAAGACTGAACTTGAGATCCTTAAATTTCAAATAACTAGTAATGAGTTTAAATTTATCATTTAATGTGAAGGATAATGACCTTTCAATTTAAGTTGGACGCAGTTTTGGTGACAGTATTAACACCACACCTCTGCAAGTTCTAGCATACCACCTCCTGTCTGACAGGTCGCCTTGGCTTATTCGCATAATCTCTAAATTCAACCCATTTATAACAAATGAATTCTTTACTGCAATTATACAGATAAATCCATTTACAGTAATTTCCTGTCCCTACGCCAGTGAGATTCTGGACAGGGTTATGTACTATTTAATAAACCTGAACTAACACTTCCCCTACAACTCTAAAGTTACAGTTATAAAACATAATAGATGGATAAAAGTTTAGATTTCTCACATAAGAATGAGTCATACTCAGGAAATTATTAACAATACACTCAAGATGTTGTTTGTTATGTTTATGGTTATGAAAAACATGGCTTTAAGAATAACTACTATTTTCTTAACTTACAATTTTAATAGCAGAAATAACTGCTGAGAATCAGATTTTAACATTCTAAGGCAAGATTAAAGGAGAAAGCATGATAGATTCATGCTTATTCCAAACCCAAAGCACACTAAGAAAAAACAAGCAAGGAAAACTTATTAGATGCTTTAACTCATAATATTGATCTAATATATATTCTGTGTATATGTACATAGAGTCATATTTATAAAATTTGTAACAGATATATTAAGTAGCCTTTTCATATATTTCCAGTACAATAAAGGGAAGTCACAATAATGACCCCCCAAAAAGAAAATCATGAATGTTCTATTCATTCTCTAAATAATTTGCATAAGTTTCTGTACCAGCAAATCAATTTCCTATTGCATACTTCAGTCATATAACTAATTGTTGCTATGAGCCTGCAACAGCTTTAATCCAGTGGATCCTGCTACTAGTAGGACAAGGCAATTCCTGGAAGAGCTTTAACACAGATGACCAGGCCCAACCTCAGACTAGTGATCAGAAGCTCGGTCTGTGACTGTGACGTGCAGCAGAAGAGCGAGCTTTGACTTTAAGCATTTCAACACCCAGATGAAGAACCATAAATGCCTGTAAGTCTCTGGGTCCTGAGCACAAGATGCCAAAGTAACACTTTCTCTGCTCCAAATTAGCATCCCCATATTTAAAAACAGAGAAAAAAGTAAAGAGACTGACTCACAAGCTCTGCTCACTTTCTTCTAACTATTCAAATCACCCAAAACCTTTAGGAAACCCATTCCTAAACACTCATGGCACATTTGTATTATATATTTAGGTACTTGATTTTATACATCTTCGTACTTTATTGAATATTCTATTGTGCTCAAATATCTACATTTTCTACTTGGCTTAAATCTTACTATCCTGTCTGTCTGAAACCAGTCCTGTCTACTTGCTATTCCTGTGTCACTTAGTTCAGGTGCTCATCATCTCACTCTCTTTTTTTTTTTTTACATCTTTATTGGAGTATAATTGCTTTACAATGGTGTGTTAGTTTCTCCTTTATAACGAAGTGAACCAGCTATACATATACACATATCCCCAGATCTCCTCCCTCTTGCATCTCCCTCCCTCCCACACTCCCTATCCCACCCCTCTAGGTGGTCACAAAGCACCGAGCTGATCTCCCTGTGCTATGCGGCTGCTTCCCACTAGCTATCTATTTTACGTTTGGTAGTGTATATATGTCCATGCCACTCTCTCACTTCGTCCCAGCTTACCCTTCCCCCTCCCCGTGTCCTCAAGTCCATTCTCTAGTAGGTCTGTGTCTTTATTCCTGTCTTACCCCTAGGTTCTTCATGACATTTTTTCCCCTTAAATTCCATATATATGTGTTAGCATACGGTATGTGTCTTTCTCTTTCTGACTTACTTCACTCTGTATGACAGACTCTAGGTCTATCCACCTCATTACAAATAGCTCAATTTCATTTCTTTTTATGGCTGAGTAATATTCCATTGTATATATGTGCCACATCTTCCTTATCCATTCATCCGATGATGGACACTTAGGTTGTTTCCATCTCCGGGCTATTGTAAATAGAGCTGCAGTGAACATTTTGGTACATGACTCTTTTTGAATTATGGTTTTCTCAGGGTATATGCCCAGTAGTGGGATTGCTAGGTCGTATGGTAGTTCTATTTGTAGTTTTTTAAGGAACCTCCATACTGTTCTCCATAGTGGCTGTACCAATTCACATTCCCATTGGCAGTGCAAGAGTGTTCCCTTTTCTCCACATCCTCTCCAGCATTTATTGTTTCTAGATTTTTTGATGATGGCCATTCTGACTGGTGTGAGATGATATCTCATTGTAGTTTTGATTTGCATTTCTCTAATGATTAATGATGTTGAGTATTCTTTCATGTGTTTGTTCACTCTCTCTTGATCCCAGCAGTCCTTCACATTGTTGCCTGAACGATCTTCCCCAGCTACCTCTTTGGCGCCCCCATCTTATCATGGTACTTCTTGTTAGCTCCCAGTTAAGTTCAGATCCTTGGTCTAGGAAACAAAGATCTTCCCAGTCAGGTTTCAGCCACACTCTTCAGCTCCCCATCACTCCCCCATACGTGTCTACCCTACACTCTCACTGCACTGAATTGCTGCTGCTCGTGACCTTCTGCTTGCAATGTCCTTGTCCACTTCTGCCAATTCACGGTTTCAGTCAAAACTCATCATACAAACATACCCTCTTTTGTGAAAACTTGCCCAAACACACTGGGTTGAGTTAGCCCACAGTTCTCTGCCCACAGTTTTGTTCACGGCTACATATGGTAATTATCAAAGTCAGCATATTACCATCAGTTTATAATGATTAAGCTGTGGTCTACTTAAGACTGGACTTGTTTTTGACATCTTGGTATTCCTAGAGAATAACACAGGCACCTGGAAGGGGGCTCCAGCAAACCAACTGAGTTGGCTGGGCATAATCAGTGATCAAATGAACTCCCTTGTCATACCCTGAGTGAGTCAAACATTCTACAGCACTCAAGATCAGAGATAAGTCATGGCAGAGACCAGTGCACTGCACTTCTCGTCAGTCTAGAATTTCCTGGTGGAAACACATTCTACCAGAATAAGCAGTTCAACAAAAGTAATCAGGTTGCTGGAAATGAGATATCAGAAACTCAGTTTCATAACAATTCTGGGAGCCTAATAATTAACCACTCAGTTTGCATGTGAGGTCACTGCCCTGGGTGATGGCTGTCTCTAAGTGCTACAGAGCAGTTTGGAGTCCTTCACAGACAAACTTTATTGAGCAATATCTACTTATCAAAATTTGGCTTTTAAAAATTATTCCATTAAGTGTTTCTGACACTGTAAGGTATGTTAAATTCATATCAGAACTGTAGTGTTCTTTTTCTCCTATGTGAGTCTCTTCTAATCTGAATGGACCTTATTTACTTACTTATAATCCTTATTTATATAAACCTTGCAAAGGATCATTTGGGAATGTGGCCACAGGCTGTGTTCTGTAGACTGGTAATATGTCAGGTAAGAATTAAATAAAGGTTAAGAAACTCAGACCCTCACTGAAAGCAGGGCATTGTACTAATTGAAAGTTTACAGTGAGATTATAGTTTGCCAGCGTAAAAGAAAAAAGATGTTTCTAGGTACCAGATTATAAATATTTAAGACTGCCAACTTTATCAAATTTAGAGGCCTAAACTCAAGTTTAAAATGTCAATTAACCATTTAAAACTTTCTTTCCTAGAGCCTCCTGCCATACTAGAAATAGCAAAAGAAAGTATTATGCCATATCATTTAAACACTAGAGCTGGAATTCACAAATTTGGATATTATTTCCAAAAAGTTACAAGAATATCACTGTTATTAAGTCAACTATTTCCCTGCATTTCCTGCCAGTCATGAGTCAATTTAGTTTGCCTCTGAGTTCTAGATTTTTATATTTAATGTTCTTTTCTGGCCTGACAAAGATCATAATACAATGAATTATTACTCTGAATCTCTCTTAAGGGTTAGAGAATAAAAGAGTCTCTACTGCTACATCCTTCCCTGTAAAATACTTTTATTAAGTACTTTAAATAAAATTAACTTGACTGTAAGTAGGAGATAAGAATAATATGGAGAAATGAAACTCAGAGCTAAAGTAAAACTTTCTTTCAGCTTATAGCACGTGTCACTTCCCAAGAAACTTTAATTACTGCTGCTAATAAGCAGTAAAAATTGTTAAGTGCTGCCTTTTTATTTCTCTCCTATTTTTCAGAGACTAAAAGCAAAGATTAATGTCCTCAAAGTAGTAAGGAAAGAGAAGGCCAAAGGCTCAGATAATCTACATATTAATTGGCCCCTGAATAATGAATAGATTATAAAATAGACACTTAAAACACTTCCATACATTATGTCTGAATTCAATATAACAGCATTCTCTGTATTTCAAACAGATATAAATTCTTTAAAATTATAAAACACACCAAAGAGCCATTAATTTAAAATGTTGAAGATGTACTATTATCTTTGAATGCCACTTCTCCCAAATCCATATTAAATAACAAGACTATTTTAACATTTAATTAATAAATGCTGGCTATCTTTGGTCAGAAACATCTAGAAAGAATGCCTTGTGTCACTTTCTCCAATTCTTTTCACTGAACTCATTTTTAAAAATCCTACCTTTACACTCTTCTTCCCTTCCTACTTACTTCCTCTTTTCTTTTTGAAAGGTACTTATTAGCATGTCCTTCTCTTTATAGGAAAAAATGAAAAATAAAAGAAAAGGCAGGAGTGAACAGTGAGAAGACTGTAATAGCTACAGTATAGAAGTTTTCAAATAACTTGAGGGACGGGTGGGGCATATATGAAGTTCAATCTATGGGACAGAATTTATTGTTTAAATCAGGATGTGAACTTTGTAGCATTTTCAAAGCAACACAGTGAACCACAGGAAGACAAGACAGAGCCTCCTCTGCACAATGGGAATCTTTGACCAACAGCACTATTGTTTTGCTGAACTTGATTCTCTTGTAACAGGACTCAACATACTAATTAAGTCAAAGCTGTACCATCTGGACTGTTAAAATAAAAGATGACACTGCATGTTTACATACATAGCACATGTTACATGATGTGTAAGCATACAAATAAAATAGTATTTACTGT
The DNA here is from genome assembly GCF_964374135.1 of Grampus griseus. Taxonomy (NCBI): domain Eukaryota; kingdom Metazoa; phylum Chordata; class Mammalia; order Artiodactyla; family Delphinidae; genus Grampus; species Grampus griseus. The sequence goes on from NC_139007.1 coordinate 64,034,812, forward strand.
CATTACACTGCAATAAGCAGTATATGTTTAATAAAACATACACTCAATTAGCAAATGAAAACAAGGTCAACTAAATCAACTGTCACAAAATGCTCCTTTAGACACATGTATCAGATTTTAAAAACATAGATTTCTCTCATTAAAATAACTAGAAAATACAAAGAATGGTAAAAAAAAAAAAGTTCTTTCCACCATTAAACACACAAAATTGAAAAGCCTGCCACCATTTCCCTCTAAGCACTCCACTGAATCATGCATATCAGCTAAAAACCATAATGAATGAAAATTTGGGTTAATAAAATTAATTTCAAACAAGCAAGCTAAGTGATTGACTTACAGGATCAGCTGGTGCAATGTTAGAATCAAATTGGGTCAGAGTTTGTGAGCTTGAAGAGCGTTCACTAAATGTCTCCCACTGCTGAACAGACAGAGGAGAGACAAGTCAGCATGATGAGAAAGATGGAGTAAAAGATCACCGGAGAAGATTTAGCAAAGTAATTCAGAGGTTGCACTGCAAGTTGTGTTTCGTAGGCCTGACAAAATTCCGTAAGCTCTGTTTTTCCATAAACATTCTACATTATCTATGCTGGGTCATCTTGTAATGTAAAGTGAGCAGCTTCACGATCAAATGTACAGTAACAATTTATTGCAATCTCCATGGGAGAGATTCAAAGCCTTACAGAATTCAACTCAAAACACAATAAAGGAACAGAGTCTAAGTGGTATAAATGGTGACAAAAGAAAAATATAAAGGGGTTTGTCTTGACTAGAGAAAGAATAACTTCAAATCCTTCTTTTAAAATCCAAATGTTAATGCACTGATTTGGTGGTACTAATGAATTCTGAGTACCAAAGTTTTGGTCAAAACAAAGCAAGTCAGTGCGACTTGCCAGTGCGACCCCTGAAAGATGATTCTATTATGTATGTGCACATATTCTGTACATATATTTAATAAAATATAATTGAGATAAAATGCAAAGAATTCTGGAATTAATGTAAGTTTGAGCTTATGTCAATCTGTAGCAAGTCAACCCCTGTAATCAGCATTATGAACAGGGCCATGCCAGACCACAAGACAAAACTGCCAATCAGGCACCCACCTCCAACCCCATGCTAGAAAAATCAGAATGCGGCCACAATGAGAGCAAATCAAGCAACTGAGTATGTGTTATATATAGAAGATGTATTTTGATATGAAATACTACTCTTCTAAAAGAGGTACACAAATATCATACCTCAAATTAGGTGGAGTGATAAGTGATTATTAATTTTAGTAAATTCCATTTGAAGATCTTAGTAATAAACAGTATAGGATTTTATATCAAAATCATATTAAAATTATCATTAAAATTTGATTCTTAAGAATTACCAGTTATACGCTGAAGGAAAAACATCTGCACATATACAATATATACACATGAATGTTTACACACAGACACACCTACTCCATTAACCAAAATCCTCTTTTTATAATTCAGTATAGAAAAGTATACATTTTTATGCTTCAAAGTTCGACTTACTATTTAAAATAGTAATATTCAATTTGAGAAGACATGTAGAAACTAAATGTTAGCAAATGAACACATTTATAAAAATTATCTACAGAAATGGCTAATGCAATCATTCAACAGCTTTCCCTAAAGATTAGTTTTGAAATCATAAAATTAAGATATACTAAGAAATAAGAGATGCATTCAGCGTGTTTCCTGAATAAAGAAAATCCACAGTGATTCACTTTTATCAAGGAACATCACTTCAGGGAAGTGACTTACCAATATTTGTTAATGTAATTAGTTTCTTCAATAATTATTGTTGCATAGGTACAGAAGGAATTTTTAAAATTCTGATTATCTAACTATGGAGAAAAGTTTAGATGCAGAATATTTTTTCCAAAAAGAAGACATCTGTCTACCTATTTGGTGGCATGAGATTTTACTTGATTTTACAAGACTGTATGTAAGCTAGCTGGAGAGCAGAGAAACACTCTTATCTTTGTAACTTTAGTATAATGGTTAAGAGCACAGGCTCTGGAACCAGACGACTGGAATCCTAGTTACGCTGCACACCCTCAGGCAAGTTATCTAACCTCTCTGTGTTCCAGTGGTACCATCTGTAACGTGAGATTAATAATGCCTATGTCACAGGATTGTTATAAGGATGTAAAGAGTTAATATATGTAAAGAGCTTTTTGAACAGAACGGTTACATCAAAAGTGCTCAATATGTGTTACAGATTATTAGTGTTATCCCCTACAGTGCCTCATCCATATTTGCAAATGCTGAATAAATATTTGTTGAAAGAATATTAGTGCTTTGAGGTAGAAAATTAAAATATAATTTCCATATCCTAAGTAAATTAAAAAAAATAAATATTATTAAAATGTGTCAAAAATCAATGTTAGTTTTAGTAACATTTTGATTTTCCACACATAGTGCAAAAAACCAATTATGACATTCATGTCCCTATTAGCAAACACCACAAAATGAAACTTGGTAAGAAGATTTAAGAAGGGAAAATGCAACTGCTTAAATCAGATTTGAAAGGGATTTCCATTGCTAGTCTTTAATGATCACATGTGATTTTTACTTGGAATGAAGATGGGCTTTTGAACTGACATGCTTTAGAAAGAGTTGCTTTTATTTATGAACAGATATCAGTAAAAATAATCTTTTAATCTGATACTGCTTTTTAAAAAAAATGACAGAAATGAATAAAGGCAGCAAAAAACAGTGGTTTCAAGAACACTGAGCCTATTCTCCATAAAGCCTCTCTACTAGCAAATTCTTTCAAGGCTTAAATCTTCCCTCCAGAAAAACACTTATATAAATGGTTTTATATCTGACAGCATGACGGATGTATATTATAATGTCTCAGAAGCAGGTATCTGTGATTATGTCATAAAGCAGCAGCAAAGTACTTTAAACCTGCCAGTTACTTCTCTTGTTTTTCAGTTGTCCAAAATTAACTAGTGTCTCTTAAACCCAGCATTTTTCTGGCTTTAAAAGACACAGAAAGCACAGAAGCTTCAAGCACTATCTAAAAGTGATACAAAAGACTGTAAGGAAAAAAAATATAACTTGTTCACAAAGAAAAGTGCTCTAACAGGCTGAGCAGTGGTTTTCAATTGAAGTTCTACAGAGCATGAAGATTTAACAGAGGGGCCTCAGAGGGTGCTTTGTGGAGGCAGGGCCTCAGGTCCTCTTCCCTTATTCTAATCATAGTGGCCCTACTTTTATTGTTTTGTATAATGGAGTTCCAAAGTAATGGGGGGTGGTTCTCAAATTCTGTTTTCCACGCTGGGCTTGGTCTTATATAACATGGTCTTTAACCACTGCATTTAATAGGGTTAAATCATTCCATTTTGTATTAAATAAAATAAATTACTATGAATAGCCTGGAATGTAGAAAATACTTCTTTCATGTGGAAAGCTGGTTTAGTGGCTTCTCATATCACTTCCAAAGCCAAGATTCCAAATCTATTATCCCAGGCCTTGCTTACAGGAATGAGAAGGCAGTGTGACACAGCAGGTATGCTAGCTGACTGAACGTCCAAAGGACCTGTGTTCAAACCTCAGCCCTTGTCGCTTACTGGCTGTAAGATATCTTGTCCAAGACATTTACCCTTTCGACTGTTAAGTTCATGCATCTGCCCCATCTAACCCACAGAGATTTAGTAGGAATGAATGGTGGAAACTAAATGATAGTATATACATATGAAAAAGTACTTTGAAAACCTCAGAGTCATATAATTACAAATATCTATCACAGTCACATTTGATATGGTCCCTCAACTATGCATGCATGCTGAAAGAGCTATATGCTGAAATTACCCTGCTCGGAACTTCTTACCTTAAAAAAGTGAATGTTAGTGAGAGAAAAGGGAAGCTTTGCTAACCTCACTGCTCTGATTCAGCTCAGGCCAAGTCTGGTTTAGTGACGGCATAGATGGAGACTTGCTTGGAGGTGCTTCTGCAGGAGAGCCTGAATAACCTACCTCACCTGGCTGATCCCCAACGTCTGCAATTTAAAAAAGAGAAATTCTCTATAAACAATATATTTTAGTTTAGGAATATTTACTCATAAAAACCTAACAGAAGGTTTTCACAAGTAGTAATTTATAATCTAAATTTCCTTTTCTCATGTTCCCAAAACAAACATCTTAACAATCAGACAATCAGGCAATACTTATTCCTGCAACTTACTGTCTACCTGAAACCAGAGTTTTCCATGAAAATAAAATCTAGTTAGAAATAAGTAGAAAAAGAGTGTTGTACATAGCAATGCAATAGGGCACATACTTTGAATCTAGTAGGGATGGATTTGTACCAGTTCCCAAAGTGTATTCCATGGAATATCAATCAGCAAGATATTTTTAAAGATTAGGTTTTCTATTCAAATAAATCTGGGAATACTAAAATTCCCTGTTGGAGTGTCCCCACGCACATTTGTATATCAAAGACTTGTCATGTTTAAATCAGTTTTTCCCAAATATAAACCTTTTTTTATCAGATAAAAATCCCTCAATATTCCCTTGGCATATACTTTGGGAACTGCTGATTTACACTAATTCTCTCGAATTTTCTCTACAAGTCTTCCTTGTTACCAAGAAGCAGCATATATTTTCAAGGCAGACAGCAAAAGGAGAGAAAGAGCCCAGGCATGAGCAAAAAGCAAAGTCAATGAGTCCACACGAAACAAACTTTTATCGTTAGGCTCACTAGCATTTACAGACTTAACTGAGAGAGCTACAAATCCATGACAGGATTTCAAAGTGGTTTTTAAAGTATTATGTGACATCATGTTCTACTTTTAATTAGTTAAGGCTTCTCCAAGCTCTCAAATTGTAATTTAAAAACAGAAGGAATTTAATGGTAACTAAATTCTCATTCCAATCTTCCCAAATTTTACATGGCTTTGAATATAATCCCAGTCTGAAAATCACATTGATTGCCAAATTAATGGGGAGTACCTAATCTGTTTAGAACCTGTATCAAAAATATGACTCTAATATCTGTCACTATCTCATTGTTTGACCATGGGCAAGTTGAATAAAATAAATAGCACCTGAGTTTCTCCATCAGAAAGAAAGACATATGCCATTAAATGTTAGTACTATACTTCAGATTCCTATATAGACAGCCATATAACAACTTAGCAATGTATAGGTTTTAACCTTCCAATCTATTCATAAGTAAATCCTTCACATTTTAGTGCCTAACACAGGACCTACCACATATTAGGCACTCAAATATTTATTGAATGAGTTACTTTTGTGTGTTCTTCATTTAAATTCATTCTCCATTACCATTATTTTTCTAGAACCAAAATTAACTATTGATACGCTGAAGAAGTCTCAAAATTTTTCTTCACCTATTCTGTTACATGACTATCTCAAAATACCTCCCTTTTACTCACCCTGACATTATTTCTTTATAGTCATATCACACTGCAAGTTCTAATTTGTAGTCCAGCATCATATTTTGATAAATTTTTGTTTTCTAAGATCAAGCATTCTTGCTATTTCTTTCTTAATTCTATCTCTTTCTCAGTAAAAGTGCCAAAGTGATATAGAACAAATAAGAGGCAGAAACGCTTTATATAATGTTCTATGAAGACCTCTTAACACAATGCTCTTAGAGAAAAACTAATGAAAAATTATTTATAATAAATAGTAGCAGCAAATTCCTCATGGAAATAGCTTGTGGTTTTCAGTGTGAACAAAAATCATGGACTTTTTTTCCTATGGTAACACAGGGAGATGAATTAGCCTAAGTTATTAAAGATGGTGGCGGAGCAGAGTCGCTCCCGGATGGACTCGCCGATCTCGGCCTCTATGTTCGCCCCCGAGCCCAGCTCTCCGGGGGTGGTTGCTGCCCGGCTCCACAGCAGCTTCAACTTGGACTGTAGCAAGGACGGCAAGGCGCTCGACGGCAAACTGGAGCTGGACCTCACCAGCAAGATGCTTCTAGTGAGCTCTACATCAGAGCAGTATGACAGCCTACTTTGGCAAATGTGGGAGAGGATGGACGAGGGATGCAGGGAGATCACATATGTCACTGGGCAGAGATCAGGAGACATGGGTTCGAGCCCTGGTCTGGGAAGATCCCACATGCTGCAGAGCAGCTAAGCCCGTGCGCCACAACTACTGAGCCTGCGCTCTAGAGCCCGCGAGCCACAACTACTGAGCCCACGTGCCACAACTACTGAAGACCGCGCGCCTAGAGCCTGTGCTCCGCAACAAGAGAAGCCACCGCAATGAGAAGCCCGTGCACCGCAACAAAGAGTAACCCCTGCTCGCCACAACTAGAGAAAAGTCTGTGTGCAACAACGAAGACCCAACGCAGCCAAAAATAAATATAAATTTATTAAATTAAAACAAAAGGAAAGGGAATTAAAGAAAGAAGGATAATAGCTATAGATTTGATAGTTTACCGGAAGTGAAACTCTGTCAGAAGGATGGTGAATGAAGAAGCGTCTTTAAAAGATCTCCCAAAGCAGATATTAAGGAAAGGAAAAATAGAATAAAAATAGTATTAACTATAGGATGATTAATTTTTGAAAGAATCTATTTAAAAGTCATACTGTATTATTATTTAAGTTTCAAATGTCACCTTAAGGCAAACTGGGGCCCTGATTTGACTTGCCTGGACCTCTGTTCTCCTGTTAGTCTTCTACTGACAAATTTAGGGCCAGAATGTACACCATCCCCACTGCAGGGAAGTTCAGGTTTGGGATGGATTCTGGGTACCTCTTTGATTCACTAGTACCAAGCTGCAGTGGGTCCAGCCCCTTGAGGCTAACTAAGAACTGAAGTGTTATTCACCCAAATAATTATACTTCATAGTCATTCCGATACAGTTATTTTCCTACCGTACCAGTTCTTAAACTGTGAACCGTGGACTCCTGGGAGTCCCCATGACACTGCTAGGGGGGTCTAAAACATCAAAATTATTTTGTAATAGCAATAATGCTTTTTCTCTGTGTTGGCATATGCACTGACGGTGCAAAAGCAATGGTGGGTAAAACTGCTAGCTTATTAGCAAGAATCAAGGCAGTGGCACCTAAATATATAGTGATTACTGCTACAATATAGCAGTCATTGTATTCTTTACCACCATGCATTCCAGTTAAAATATGTAAAAATAAATAAATCAATAAATATGCATGACAATTTCACTGAAGGATGTTCACAATTAAGCAGTAAAAATTATTAATTTTATTAAATCTCACCCCTGGAAACACATTTTTAAAATATTCTGTGGCAAAATGGGAAACAAATATGAAGCACTTCTCCATGTTAAAGTGCAACGGTTGTCTCAGTGTGATTCAGACGTCAGCTGAACAGGCCACTATTATTCTTGAAAGAACAGGTGATAAACTGTAATTATTCAGACATGGCTATTAGGCAGGGATTTTCTTGAAAATGGATTAAGTGACCCTGTCCCTTCAAGGAAAATAACAATTTTCAGTATTTGTTACTAATGACAAAGTTTGAGCTTTTAAGTGAAGATTAGAATTTTGGAAAATGTATATCCATGTCTATAAGCTCAAGAGCTTCCCAGTACTTCCTTGATAAGATAGGTTGTGATATTAACAAACACACTTTTTGATATTTTATAATAAAATGTCCCAACGTTTGAAAGAGCTGTACAACTCAATGAACCGATATTTTACAAATAATCAGCGCATTATGTTACAAAGCCGTGCATGGGTAAAAGATTCATTCAAAGTTCAAGACAGATCTATGTAACAGTACAAACAATTCATTAATATGGTTTCAGCTTTTACACTGCAATTAACCTTTAAGAAATTACCATTTGTTGAGTTTTGGTGCAATAGCAAAGAATATCCAAAATTATCTGAAAACAGTCCTCCCTTTTACTACGTGAGGCCAAATTTTCTTCAGGTACTAAGGATTGGCATCCTTTTTCTGCAAAGGGCTAGCCAGTAAATATTTTAGGCTTTGCAGGCTGTAAGGTCTCTGCTGCAACCACTCAACTGTGCTGCTGTCAAAAGCAGCTATAGGTAATTCACAAAGGAATGGGCTTGGCCGTGTTCCAATAAATTTTTATTTATGGATGCTGAAATTCAAATTTCATATATTCTCATGTGTAATAAATATTATTCTTTTTTGAAAACAAAAACCACTCTTTGCTTGCAGGTTATACAAAAACAGTCAGCAGACTGGATCTGGCCTCAGGGCTTGGTGTGCCAACACCTGATACACCTCAAACAAAGTAACACACTCATCAGATTGAATGCAGAATGCAGCTAGTTGAGATTCTAAGCTGTCTTCTATTAAACCAAATATGAAAGAGATTAGCATAAGTGTAAAACAATGCCACCTTTTTCACAATTTTTTTATTTTGGAGAATATGGTTATTTTCCTAAAAATACCTATGCTAATATATAAGGGGTATACTCTTGTTATTTTAAAATAAAGCAGTAAGTATTTTAAAAAAATGTTTCAGTTTTAATTTCTAATAGGGTTACTATTGACAGATGTAATCTACAAAAAGAAAGCCTTTTTGGGGGTCCACAAAAATATTTAAGAATGTAAAGGGGTCCCTAAGATGAGAAAGTTTGAAAAAAAATCACTGTCCTAGAAAATTCAAAAATTATCTCTGGAATAAATTAGCAAAATTACACATTGCTTCTTTCCTAACTTCATATATAGTACAACAAATGGCAGTAGAAAAGGAGCAAATTACCTATGTTCTAGAAACTAACAGTCATGAGCCTGGGAAGAGGCATTAGGTTTGTAAATAATCTACACTTCCTTCAACTTGGCTCCTTATAAATACTCCAACAAAGAGTTTCATAGCTGCCCACAAAAGTTAGTCTTTAAGACTGTATCCTTACGGAGGCAGGGGTGTAATTTTACTCTTACCTGATGCAGTGTTCCAACCTAGCCTCCTGCTGGAACACTGTGTCAACCCTGCCTCCCTCCTGAGGGTTCTGCTCTGCCCCTGACATCATCAGAGCATCAGGGCTGAAAAAGAAGAGCATGAGCCTAAATTATTTGTTAAAATCAACCCCAAAAGGGCTTTTATGCAAAAAGTATTTGCATGTATAGAAATGTGCCTGGAAGGCACAACCCAGGGTGATCATACTGATGTACTGTCAATCTACATTTAAAAGTTAGTAATGATAGGGCTTCCCTGGTGGCGCAGTGGTTGAGAGTCTGCCTGCCAATGCAGGGGACGCGGGTTCGTGCCCCGGTCTGGGAAGATCCCACATGCCGTGGAGCGGCTGGTCCCGTGAGCCATGGCCGCTGAGCCTGTGCGTCCGGAGCCTGTGCTCCGCAACGGGAGAAGCCACAACAGTGAGAGGCCCGCATACCGCAAAAAAAAAAAAAAAAAAAAAAAGTTAGTAATGATAATACGAAAAGTGCAAACCTTATTTTCAGGATCGCACTAGAAAATAAAAACACTGTCAGTAGTTTTCATCCTTCTAGGCTCCACAGACCCTAAAAGGTTCCCAGATTCAGTTCAGTTCAGTGTACCTGCTGAACAACCTCTTTCTTAAAGAGAAAGAACCTGTTTCAGTTTCATTCTAGGTTTATAATCTACCCACCCCAAATTTCTCTCATTTTCCTAGTATTATACTCAATACACTAAAAAAACTGCTTCAAAATGACTGCCAGCTATTATCAATCTAATAGAAATATATATACTCCCTGAAGTCTTATGGTTTAAAACTTATTTTCTTTTCAAGTAGCAAAACAAACCTAGGAAGAATTCTTCAATCATGTAGGTTCAAGGTTTTAATTTCATTTATCAGCTTCATCTAAGCAAAAAGTAACTATATCTTTTATTTATTTGAGATGTGAATATTATTTGTACAAGAAAAAAACATTTAAAATTTAAAAAAAACAGGTGTGGATAAATTTTAAGTTTAAAAAAACCCCCTATAAATAGCACCTTTTTCATTCACACTTAAAAGACAGGGATAAGCAATGCATATGCAGAAAGAAATTAAAAACTTAATTTAAGATATGCTTTGTTTGCCTTGAATGATATTACATGGATCGAAAAACTAAGTTCTATTTCCAAAATTAATTCCACTTCTCCCCAATATTCCACAAAATGGAAACTTACTCAGTAAGCAGATTTTAAGGACTAGGTAGAAGTCTATTAGTTTTGAATTAAAGCCAAAGATTTTAAAAAAAATGAATGTAAAAAAATGTCTAACAAGGTTTGAAAACAATAAAACACTTACCCCAAATACTAATTAAATTGCATCTGTTGCCCTTTTTTCTTTTTTTGCAGTACTGATCAACATTTTATAGCAAATACCATTTGGCTCAGCTATTATACTTCAAAGAATATTACCCACAGATATACAGGAGGTTTCCATTATCTAAGTATAGCTACAAATGGAAAAAGCCCATTTAAAGTTAATCCACTTAAAATAAGGACTAAAATTTCATAAAGAGAAAAAACAACTAAACTGGGTGTTTTCTTCAAGACTTACACAGAAAATGAGTATAAAGAACAAACCATAAAAGATGTTAAAGATTTTGGGCAAAATTTGGTGGCAAAATTAATAAAAGCATGAATTCAGTCAGTGAACATTTACTGAGGGCCTATAAGTAAATATAGTAAACAAAGATACAGTATTGAGCAAGAAGACAAGGCTCCCATTTATTTCCATGGAGTTCTCATCCTAACAGAGCAAGACAGACATCCTTCACTTCATTTTGACTTTCACAACACAATCATAAAGAAAAAAGCTCATTTCTGCAAAAAATAATTACCGGTATCATTAAATATACCCAAGGACTCTTACTGAATCCACTGATATTTAAACCATAATCTTTTAAAGCCCCTATTGTGTCATTCTTGCAGAGGTTTTCTCCTTCAAGTATTAGCTAGTCTTGTTTGTCAGGAATTTGTTTTTGCCAGGAATTTGAGGAGTTTAGTTATTTTGTCCACTTTCACTAAATGGTGCACCTTTGCCAATATTTACAATTGTACTGATTCATCACCTCCAATAAATACCCCACTATCTGAAAAGAAATGACACGAGTGTTAAGAATGTATACATATATGGGGTGGGGGCCTTGAGAATTAATTCCTTAGGTGTAAAGTTAATGATGAATATTAGTGCCTATTTTCATTTTCCTCTGCAACTAAAGGCACTTGGAGAGTAAATTTTCCAAAACAAAGATTCGAGGTTCTCTGTACAAAACAAAAATATATGTACCTTTTTTTTTGCAACACCAATTTAAAAGTAAAGCCAGGAAACTACTCGAAAATTCCATCAATAAGAAACTGGTTGAATTAAGGAACATTCACAAATTATGATAAAGAATGTGACAGCTCTATATGTAACAAAGTGCAGAGATGTACAACATTATTAGAAAAAAATCAAGGATGTACAGTGTGAATGCACTTGTGTAAAAACAGCTGCATGTGTTACTTTTACAGGCTTTTATATGTTAAAATTTTCTGTGTGAACACAAGAGAAACTATTAACATTGATTAACGCACATCAAGCTAGTCTCAAGTATGTATTTTTGGTAAACGACTCATAAATAAAAAGTCTGGATTTTAAAAATATTCATGTTAAAAGTACCACTAGGAGCTTGGGGACCTATGCTATCTATGCACCATATCAACAACAATGAAACACATGCTCAAGTTTACTGTACAAAGCAGCGATTATGGAGGAGGACACAGAATAGTGAACAAATTCCTTTACCTCTCTGAGCATCTCAAGCAGATACTACTGAGGTGCTCATGTGAGCAGTGTGGTGTGAAGACAAGAAACAGTTTTAAACAAGTGGTTCAGCCAACTTAGTCATTTCAAAAATGCGAACGCCTACTTATGTGCACTCAGTTTGCACCCTGCTAGGTGCTTAAACATGATGAACAAGACCAATCTGGTTACTATCTGCCCAGGAACCTCTAATCTAGTTTAAGAGAGACTGACCAAATAATCGCAAAAAAATATATGTAAAATTGAAACTGTGCTACAAAGATGATTCTTTGGAAATTGAGTTTAAGAGGTGGAGATTGAGTTTAAAATGTATAATAACTCAACGTGTTTTTTTTTTTCTTTAAGATACACTTGTGGTAGGCTAGCAGGTCACCTTAATCTTTTTTTTGTTTTTAATAGAAGATAACCATTCCTAAGAGGGGAGAGGGATAAATTGGGAGATTGGGATTGACATATACACACTACTATATATAAAATAGATAACCAATAAGTGCCTACTGAATAGCACAGGGAACTCCACTCAATACTCTGTAACAACCTATATGGAAAAAGAATCTAAAAAAAGAGTGGATATATGTCTATATATAACTGATTCACTTTGCTGTACACCTGAAACTAACACAACATTGTAAGTCAACTATACTCCAATAAAAATTTTAAAAATTTAGAAAAAAAGAAGATAGCTATTCCTAGAAGATTACCATTCTTTCTTGAATTCAGCTTCAGAAAGCTTCCACAGATGAATTCTCGTATGTTTTCTTTTATAAGACAATGAAAGTTATTTACTCCAGCTGTCAAATTCAGTGATGTTCAATGTTAAATATTTTAATTCAGGTCTACACAAGTACTTCTACCTCTGGTCCTTGGTTGTTCTGTTTTATCTGGTATATTTAATCCTATAAATCTAATCAAATGACTTTGGAAAAAATACATATATATCCCACCTATGTTTGCATGCCTACAGAAAGCTTAGCTTGTTACTTCAAGCAACTGTAACTCAAGTCATCATTATTCATCATCTATTTTTCTGTGAGAGTTACTTAAATTGTAAATATAGAATACTTGTGGAGCTAATATTTTAATATGTCCCAACATCATAAAGTTAAAACAAATGACTGTTTTTCCAAAGACAGAAATGTTAAGGAAAAAACCCTACTTTAAAAATGGCACATATTTAGCATAATTTACTCAATAATTATTTACTAAGCTACTTAGTCCATGCCTGCAAGTGCTAGGTCCTGAGGATACTACAATGAATACGATACATCTCCTATTTTTTTAAGGCGCTCAGAGTGTAGTGGTAGAAAGTGGAAAAAAAGAACAGGATTCAGCATAATGTGTGCCATAATGAACAGCACATAGGATATGCTGTGCAAGATCAGAGAAGATAGAAACCACCTTTGCCTGTAAGGCACAAAGTCTCCACAGAAGGAATATTTATGGTAAGTTCTCAGGTCAGCCAAAAGAAAGTGTTTGGGTGTGCCTCCTTTAACTGGGAACATCTAAAAACACAGCTATTTAAAAATGGTTTTTAAGGATACTGATTGAATCACAGGGTCACATGACAATTTCTATATTCAAAGGACTTTGTGTCATGAATCTCAGGCTTATGATAGGTAGGAGAAAGAAGATTAAATGGTTCTTCCCACCTCAAAATAGAACTCCAAATTCATCATTTATGAGTAGGCAAAGCAGATTTTAATCTAATATTGTGTGGTCAAAATGTTCACAATAAATTTGACTGGAAACCATATAATATTATGTTAGAATTGGAAAAAACTGAGTCTTTGACACCTTTAAAATTATAGTTAAAGGAATAGTGTATAGAGACATGCAGGCAAAAAACCAGAGTGTCTCTTTGCTAAACAAATCTAACAGGTGTAAAAAGACAAATGCCCAGGAAAGAACTTGCATCATCAGCCTTAAAATTCCGTCAGTAGATCAACATGACAAAGAATCACACTTTATTTAAATTAAAGAAAGAAAACAAAGACTCTACTGACTACATGCAAAAGTCAGATTCACCTATCTGAATCCAATAGATAACAAGATCAGACAAACCTCTAGAAAATGACATACAACAGAATAAGCTTGACTTATTTCTTGTATTAGTATGCTATCAGGTTTTAAAAAATTAAAGTCATAAAAAAACTCTACATACGAGCCCAATTTATAAATCAATGATGCAGCAAGTCTGCAGCTATCAAAATTGCTTCCCTTTTGGCTACTAGCAAAAAGCTAAATAAAGAAGTGATTTTTGTTTATTTCCTAGTTAGGTAAACCAAAGAACTCTGAAGCAAAATTATCTGACAAAAACGCTTCGCTTTCAGCTCAAGTTAGAGGGTAACTGACGCCAAATAACTACCTGAAATGATTAGGCAAATCCTAGGATTCTCACAGGATAATGTTTCTAAAAAACTGAAATCAACAGTAAATTATTTAATCAACCTATTGGTTGATAAAAGGTCAGGATACAATTCAGGTCTTAAAATATGAATGGCATCAAATCCGCATTTCAGGTGGAGAAACAGAAGGAAAAAATAAGAGTAAATGGTTAGAACTTGCCCAAGGAAGGTCACAGAGTAAGTAGCAAAACTAGAAGCACACTCAGATTCTTAACTCCAAGGAGACTGTTCTCTTCCTGACAGTAATGACATGTATATGGTTCTTTCCGTAAAATTTAGACAGTGAAGTCAGATGACTTGCGTTTCTGAGTTAAACAGACGTTGCCCTTTTAAGAGCCAAATTTCGTTCTATCTTCTCTTTTTAAAAGCATAAAATTCCTTCCAACATAAAATACAAGAGAATTTAGATAGAAAAATTGTAAACAATAATTTAGTTTTAATTAGGTACATTAATAATTTAGCATTAATTTCCTCTTATTCATTCAGAATGTAAGGAAAAAGTACTCATTTTTTACCCCTTGTAGTCTTATTTCCTTTTAAAGAAAGCTACCAGTAAGTATGAGCACTTATAAAAGCATTCTTGTAAACATTTTAAAAAAAGCACTATCTACAATCAAATACAAATTTCCCAGATTTCTTTAGAGTCTGAAGAAAAGAAGTGGGCTTTTTAAAGGAAAATGCTTGCGACTGTAGAGGTCTAAGGATAAACCAGGCATTCCTTTCAACAAATTAAGATGCATTAAATGGAAAAATGTTGATAATGAAGACAGGCTACTTTACCCACTTCAGACAATTTATAATGCAATTAAAGGCAGCAAAGTAACAAGATACTATGAAATGCTCTTCAGATCTCTGCAAGTCACTAGTGTAAGGTGAAATAGTGGCATGTATTCTTTATCTCTTTATTTAAAGTTTACTAAATAAGCCAAGCCATTAATCCAGGTTCAGCCTGTACATCCTATTCTGATGGCAAATCTACGTGCTTCTGATGAAATGTTTATGCTCTTAAACTAAGTTTTGACGTCTATCTTTATTTTGCTTTAAGAATCAAGTGTTATGTTTATTAAGGCATGCAGTCAGGTCTCTTCAGCTCCCGGTCTTACCTGCTGAATCTTCCAAATCAATCAGTTTGGGCATTAAGCTTTCAGGGAGTTTTTCCGGTAAGTCGTAGCCATTCTTCCTAGCAACTACCAGATGAAAAGCAGCACAAAACTCATCCAGTGTCAAGGCTCCATCTTTATCAAAGTCTGAGAGTTCCCTAGAAGAAAAACTTCTTATTAATATAATCATATCCTGCTTTGACTCCCTTTAGGTCTCAAAAAGGAGAGAAATCCTTTCCCAGAAAATTGCAATCTATAATTTTTAAAATTCCATAGATGGAAAGATATGTAATAAAACAAATGTAGCAAACTGTTAACTGTAGGTAGCGGGCATATGGGTGTTCAAGGAACAATTCTTTAAACTTTTCTGTATGTCTTAAATTCTCATAATAAAATGCTGAAGAAACAGTCCCAACAAATAAAGTCACCAAAAACTGACCTTTACCCCATATGCATTTTTAGTAACAGGATTTAGTTAAAGCTAGGCTTAGTTAGTAAGTCACTGAAATTTTTAAAAACTGTTTTTACTGTTATCAAATTTCTACATGTATGCACTTTAAGGCATCCAACAGAATTACAAGGCTTGATACAAAGAAAGAGCAGCCCCACCCTGATGTCGATTTTCTGGTTGCAGATGCAACCATTTTTCATTCATTACCTTAAACTACATAAATAGCATGCATATATTGCTAGTTCTTGATTTTTCGGTTTTAGGCATTATCTACCTACTTCCTACCATAGCATCCTATGCTTCTAAAAACCTTAATAACAAAATAATTTAGAATGTAAAGAAATACACTGATATACAGTAGAAATAACATTTGTTTATCCAATAATTGTTTTTAAAAAATAATTTGTGATTGTAATTTGTGTTTTAATGGCTAATTTCAACTACACAGCAGCTATCCTGAGTCTCAGTCTATATTTAAATGGCAGCTAAGCATGTCCTTAAGATCACGCCTTGGTATAGGACTTACTAAACTTGTTAAAAAACAAATGTGATAAACATAACCATGTATGAGCAAACTAGCTTTTATTCCACACATTATGCTTTCAACAAGAAACAGGTGATACAGCTTAAAGAATTTTATAACCCATTTTAAAGAACTACTACAGTGTTATCACTTATTTCTTTTCTAAAGAGTGAGAGAGAAGCTGGCTATTATAAGGCAATACTGAGTACTTTGAGAATACTCTTGAAAAGGTTACTCTAATAGTTTATTTTTTAAAGTTCAAAAATCTACCTGCTATAAACTCCTCTGAAACAACCCACATTACCCAACTAATGATATACCACACTTACCAAATATGAGAAAGTTCAAGAATAGGAAGTTTTGATTTTGTAAAAAACTCTTTAGCTGCAGATCCTGAAATATTAAAACAGTGTTGTTTAATGTTATTCTGAACTTACAGCTCCAAGAATAAAATGTGAGGTAAGAGTCTTAAGACTTTTGTCACTGAGAAAAAGGTAACCGTAACATGTGTACATGCCATGTTTTTGGTTTCCAGCGATTATAAAGTTTTTAGGCAATTTGAGAATTAATTTATCCTTTATAATCTCTGACCAATAAAACCATGTTTTTGAGATTATGAAATTGAGATTGTCCTATCCCATCTAGAAGAACTTCTGTTTTTAACAACTCACCTGGAATAAATCCGTTTAGATCAGGCTGAATGGTTTTAAATTGATTTACATAATACTGTCTTTGTTCATCTGTTATTTTCCAGGGATCGTCATAACTACTGGATTGCCTACGAATTTCATTGGCAGTTGTAGCTGATGCTACAGTTCGTACTGTTGTCTGGTCCTGTAATGAAACATTTTTTCCTCAGTACAGCATCTATCTATATGATTACATGGACCAAGATCGCTAGGTTACTTATCTTTGAAAGTAAAACTTTTTGTGGATGTTTAAAAAATAAGAAGTCTTCACAAACTCATCAGCAAACCACATATTTGCTATATAGGTTATTAAACGTTTTTGCACAATGATTATATAAATGTGTAGAACGACAGCAATATGTAAGCAACAGAAAGTTATGTGAAATGTGCTAAGAAAGCCAAGCAAATATATTCCTAGATGCAGAAACCTTTCAAAGCTTCACTATGGAATTAGCAAGAAAATCAGCCAAAACTTTCAGTGAAACATTCCAATGAAAACAGACTTGAAGAAAACGCACAGAGTTCTGGTTTTTTTTGTAAAAGAGTGAACTTGCATTTATAAAATTTGCAACAGCAAAATATGAAAACAATGACTGCAGCAATACTCTGAATGAAGCAAATAAAAATGCAATACCAATAAAATGTCACACCTGGACAGAAGCAGGATGCATGGTTAAAAGAGTACTGGTTGGTGGAGTATCTGCAAAACTGACCCAATTTTCTTGAGGTGGAGGTGGAGAATGCCCTGACCATACTGCATCACCAGCAGAAGAACCTAAAAGCAGAATGGGTAAACATGCTGACTCATTTTTGGAGGAAAAAAATAAAGTTACAAGGTTTTTAATGATAACAAATCACCACACACACATAAAAGTTTTCTTTTAAATGCTAACTTTGAAGAAATGTTAACAATTTCCAAAATGGAATCTTTTCTGTCAATTTAAAATTATACCTCATTTGGTATAACCAATTTATTGCTGTAATAAGCAATATAGCAGCAGAATCATTTTTACAACAAAGTGTACTTCCCTTCACTAATATAATCTATACTTAGGAATATATCCCTAGGAATATTTATTTATTCATTTTACCCTTCAGAGAATCTGATCCCAGTAAACTTTTGTCTAAGCATCATAGATATAAATAAATGCAATTACCACTCTTCAAAGTGATATATCTACTTAGAAACTTTCACAGCTGGCTTTTGCTTTTTAAGGCACTTAACATATAATTAAAAATTGACTTGGAGGCAACTCTTAAAGGAACATTATCAAGTTTTCTTCAATTTACAACCCTTAATAAATGTTACTTTAAAAAAATTTCTAAATACCTGATTGTGCTTCACCAAAGGGAGACCAAAATGGCCCAGGTCCTGCAAGAGGCCTCTCACTGTTTCCTCCACTGGGATGGCGGCTGTGCTTCCTCCATGTGTGTGGAGAAGTTGGTGGAGACTGCTGTGGCGAAACTACTGGGGATACAGGTTCCTAGAAAGAACATCATTACTTTAAAATTTAAATTTTAAGGTAACATTTTCATTACCAAGGCACTCAATAAATGTTTCAGTGTAAGCATTAGCACAGGACATCAACTGATAGCATTTACATGCACGTGCTTACCTGCTGATCTGCAGATGTACGAGGCTGGCCAGTATCATGGCTTGTGGATCCCTTTTTCACTTGCCCCCTGCCCGGTGGTGGGGGAATTACACCAGAATAAGACCCTTGATTTTCAGAATCTGAAGAATATGAGGCTGCATGACGAGATTCCTGTTCATTCTTTGAAGCAACAAATCTTGGCAGAGGAAGGTCCTTTACTGTTAACCACAAAAATAAGTATTACTTTAAAATAAAAAAAGGTATACACACGAAAAACTAAAATAAGAGATGAATTTGACATTAGAAAGAATTTTTGCAAAAACTGATACAGAAACAACAGGCACAAAATGTTTACCTCTACAAAATTCAGATCATCTCTCTTAGATCGTTTAGGGAAACTCTAACCTAGAAAGAAGTAACACCAAACTGTCCTTAAGGAGTTAAGCTGTATTAAATGTTCATTGCATGTCTGGCCCTATGCTTGTACTTTATATCTATCTCGTCTCATAACCATTATCAACCCCATTTTACAGAGAAAGAAACTGAGACTCCAAGATACCAAGGTCATTGACAGTTAGGATTTCCACCCAGGTGAATCGGACCCCGAAGCCTAGGCTGTTTCTACTCACACTGGTTCCCTAAAGGAAAATGTTAGAGCTCTAAGCGAAATAAGAATATGTCACTAAGTTTGAGACTAGATTAATCTAGACATTTTCATTGCAGAAATTCCTGAAAACAACTTACTGTTCACCTACCAAGGACACAGAACAAGGTGTCAGTTATACCCACCCACTTCAGTCTAGCTTATGACACTCCTACAGGCAAATATTCTACATTCAATTTTAAGTAGAAAAGAGGATAAAAGACTGAGAATTTCTCTGCACACTTTTAGACTAGAACAATACAGCACAAAAACCATTTTTAGAGGAAAGTGTACTTCCCTCCACCATGATTACCAGAATTTCTCTTTAGAATCTCCACATTAAGAAGGGAAAACATTGTTTATTCAGCATTTATATAAAGGAATTCAAAATTACCTGCAAAGAATGTAAACTCTCAACTCCAGAACAATGATATGTGGCAAACCAGAGCTCCACAATGAAAACCTCTGGATGACTAATAAACTGAGCTGGTACTGAAAACTATGTTATAAAAATTCTAACATCAGAGAAAACCTCAAGTTTTCTCTTGCCTGCCTTTCCTATGAAAACCAAAGAACTCTGCATTTAAGTGCCTACCTTTATAGAATTTCCATCTACTTCGGCATCAATGAGCCTCCAAATAACAGAAAAACAAATTATCCTAGGTGACATTTGTAAGGTGGTTAGATGCTTGTATTTGGGTTTTAGTCTGCCAATATTTTTAATACTGTGTCTTTCAATCAAAATTTTGGTTAACTAATACTTTCTAATTTCAAATGGAGCTTTCATGGCTTTTCTAAACAGGAAAACACAAAGTATAATGTTGTTTTATACTTAGTTAGTAGAAAAGAATATAAGGAAAGCATATATGAAGATGGGCGCTATAATTCATCATTTACCTTGATAAAATTATTCATCTAAATTCTAAGCAATTTTTAGTAAATTAATTTTTAAAAATCACCATTTTAACAGTTTTTATATTACCATCAAATATGTATGAAGTACATATATGCCATAACAGAGTTAAGACAGACATATTTTTCTAATATTAACAAATGAAAAGAGCATGGTAGTAAAAGACATGACACTAACTCAACGTCACAAATACCACTGAAACATCAGAAAGACTCAACAGTTCTGACTTTACTTCATTTGTGATTAGAAGTTCATTTTCATTTCAGTTACTAATATATTCTGTATTTACCTGTATTTATACTTTCCACTCTTAAAGGGAAGCCAGACTGGGCAACAGCTACAAGTTTCAAAGCAATATAGAACTGACTTCTTCCAAAATAACCAAGTCTAGTTGCACCACAAAGCTCCATAATCTATAAAAGAACACAATGTTAACATTAAGAATTATGACAATAATTCTCCACATAAGCAGCTATCTAACTTCTGTTTATCACTTCTCCAAAATACATAGCTGACATATGGTATATTACTCTCAACTGACAACCAACTTCCTCAAGTTTCAGGTTTAAATGTTTGAAAATAAAAAGGCACTGACCTTACAATAAGAGGGTTATCACTCTCCTACGTATTAAAATTCATGTGATAAGTAACTACATTTTATTAAGAATCACATCTTTTAGAAACAAATGTACCATCTACTCTTCTTCATAAACACTGTGCATACAATAGGGCCAAAAGTTTCTGCAACTAACAGATTATTAAGCAGCCATTTAAAGTAAGTCATAAAATGACATACTAAGTGGGAAAAGGCAGGAGGCAAAATTTTAACTACATAAACAGAACTTTTAAAACAAACAGATATATAAAAATTCTACCAACAAATTTGTGAGGTGAGATTAACAGTATGGTTTTTTTTCCCTCTTATTTTCCAGATTATATTTAATGTGGTTATACTACTTTTCTTTAAAACAACAATTTTTGTTTGTTTGCTTTTTTTTTTTTTTTTTTAAAGCATGAAGGCTTTCAAGGATCATTCTAGTCACTCAACAAGTATTTCTCGACTGGCTACTACAAGTTTCAGACTAGAAAAGAGAATTTTGAATTACAAGATTAAATTATAATTCCCAAAGCTGGAGTAACATCTACTATACAGACATCATAAAGTAATCTTAAAACAAGCACTAAGTATCCTTGTCTCAGCTTCTCAAAAAATTCAAGTTCTTGTACAAAGGGAACATATTTTGTCTATTTTCTTTTTCCCAAAACACTCAAAGGAAGATTAAGGTACCTGAGACGCTGTGGTACTAAATCAGAAGTATTTACTAGAATTGCAAAAAAGCAACTGTCACTGGTTCAGCAACATATCACAATAACAATAACCATTTGTTTACTTGCACAAGGAAAAAATACAGTCATTTTTGCTATGAATAATTAGCACAGGAGGAAGTTGCTGTTCTGCCACTAAGGGGCAGTGATGTTGGAATTATCAGGCCAGGAATTTAGAACTATGATTAATATGTGAAGGGCTCTAATGGATAAAGTAGACACCATACAAGAACAGAATAGGCAATATAAGCAAAGAAATGGAAATCCTAAGAAACCCCCCCTCCTCCCCAAAAAAGCTAGATATCTAAAACACTATAAAACAAAGAATGCCTTTGATGGGCTTAGTAGACTGGACATGGCTGAGGAAATAATCTTCGAGCTTGAGGATCTCAGTAAGACCTCTAAAACTAAAAGAGGAAAAAACAGAACAGAATATTTGAAAACTGTGGGACAACTACAAAAGGTATGACATACATGTAATAAGAAGACAAGAAGGAGAATAAAAAGAATAGAAGATTTACTTGAAACAATAATAACTAAAAGTTTCTCCCAAATTAATGCCAGAAACTGAACCACTGATCCAGTAAACTAAGAGAACACAAAGCAGAATGAATGCCCAAAAAAGTACACCTAGTCCCTTTACAAAAATTAACTCAAAATGGATCACAGATCTAAATGTAAAGCATAAAATTATACAACTGCTGGAAGATAACTTATGTATTCGGGGTGCTTAAGAAAAAGTGGTGTTTTTTTTTTTTTCACCTAATGGAATAACACTATTAAGAGTTTTTGTTTTGTTCTGTTCTTAATGATTTGTGACTTTTTCCTTTCTGCCAAGGTAGCATTTTTGCTCTATCAGCAGTCTTTCTAGTCATTGCCTTTATACCTTGTACGCCATGGCTTAGAAAAGGAATCAACCTTTTAATACTGTAGAAAACAAGAATAAATAGTTCTTTAATAATAACTCGGAGAGGTCTCCAATGAGCAAAATGTACACAAGCATCATTTTTTACTTCTGATACACAAAATATGGACATGTTGGGGAAAGGGCTAACATTTACTGAGTGCACACAATGCTAAGCACAGTGCTAAATACGCAAGGTGTTCCCATCTAATCCTAAAAATAATGGAGTAGAATTGCTATTTTTATCATTTTACAGGAGAAGAAAGAGAATCAGACTGGCCAAGTAATTAAGGCCAGAGGGCTCAAAAAAGGGCAGAGCTATAATTCAAAGTCATGCTTTTAATCTTCTACCAAGACAGGCTGTCCACTGTCCTCTTCCTAGAATAATGTCAGCTGCCTCAGAGCAAGTACCCTCAGTAAGTCCTAAAAGTTGAGTGCCTAGTACAAAGTGACAATGAAAGAGTAGTTTAAATGCACTAGGAAGGTTCTTTAATCCTATGCTCAGAACATGAGGTACAGGGAATTCTAACAACAAGAAAGGTATATGGAAGTTATTTGAGAATTTCAGCTTGAATCTACGAGCTGAATTATAAAGTAGAAAAATGCAAAAAAGTGGAATGAGGAATATATTGAAACTATACATAATACTAAGAATCAATACATCATCACTGAGAATACTGTCAAAATTCTCTCCAAAATGAAATTTTATGAATGTTTAATAAAATATAATAGAAAGTAAGATCCTCCCTTTATAGTCACTATCAAGTTAAAATTGAGAAGGTGACTCCATTGCTTTCATTTTTATAAACATTCTTTAATTTAAGTTGGACTGGGTCAATGGACAAGCTGACTGTTTTTGCTGGCTTAAAAGCCCAGGCAGTTTGGTCTACCTACATGCACAACGCTGGCTCCCAAGTCAGTCTAACTTTTATTGTTTCATTAACTTGTTAGACTTGTCCCCACACCTCTCTGTGACTCATCAGCTTTACCGACATGGGAATAACTTGTAATGGAGACTCAGGTTTACTAGAGAAATTAGAGGAAAACAGGGAACAATTACACTGAATACCTATTATTAGGAAGACTGTTTACTTCTTGTCCCACTTAACGCTCAGAACACTCCTCTAATGTTGGCTACCATTATCCCCAGTTCATAGGAAAGGAAACTGAGGTTAGTAGGTGGCAGTCAGGGTTCAAAGCCAGATTAGTTTGAGTCCGAGGCCTCTCTTCCCAGGTGCCTCCAAGGCATAGCTAAACAGAACTCTCAACATGGCATGTTTATGGGGCAGTAGTTCCAAAATATATTCCAAAGAACACCAGTCAAGTTAAATGCTCTGTAGTTGAATAAACATATATTATAGCCCCCTTGGCGACTTTACAATGCATTTTTAGTTCATAAGAGGCACTAAAAAATCCTACAGCCTAGAAACAAACCTCTATTTGGTTTAGTATCTATTAAAATGCTTTAGAACTAGTGGTCCATAGATCAGATGCTCTGTGTAACACACTTTGGGAATCAATGCTGTTTAAGAGCCCAGAGTAGTGATATTCAAACTTTTTGGTATCAGGATCCCTCCTTATACATGCTTAAAAAAATTAAAGAGGACTCCCTCAAAGCGTTTGTTTTTGTGGCTTGTATTTATTGATATTTACCATATTAGAATTTAAATTGGGATATTAAAAAAAATGCACCTATGAATTCATTTAAACACAAGAATAATCCTATCACACGTAACATAAAATTTTACGAAAATAACTTTTTTCCAAAATAAAAAATTGAGAGTACATTGTTTTATATATATACAAATTTCCTTAATGTCCAGCTTATGAGAAGATTAATATCTGCTTCTGTATTTGATTCACTGCAATATGTTGCTTTGTTTAAAGACACTCACTTCACACAGGTATGTGTTGGAAGACGAAGGACAGTTTTTTTTATTTTTATTTATTTATTTATTTATTTTTGGCTGCCTTGGGTCTTCGTTGCCATGTGCAGGCTTTCTCTAGTTGTGGCAACAGGTTACTCTTTGTTGCGCTGTGCGGGCTTCTTGTGGCGGTGGCTTCTCGTTGTGGAGCATGGGCTCTAGGTGCTCAGGCAGTAGTTGTGGCACACAGCCTTAGTTGCTCCACGGCATGTGGAATCTTCCTGGACCAGGGACTGAACCCGTGTCCCCTGCGTTGGCAGGTGGATTTTTTTTTTTTTTTTTTTTTTTGCGGTACACGGGCCTCTCACTGTTGTGGCCTCTCCCGTTGTGGAGTGGAGCACAGGCTCTGGACACGCAGGTTCAGTAGCCATGGCTCACGGGCCTAGCCACTCCGCGGCATGTGGGATCCTCCCGGACTGGGGCACGAACCTGTGTCCCCTGCATCGGCAGGCAGACTCTCAACCACTGTGCCACCAGGTAAGTCCCAACAGAGGGCAATTTAAATAGCCTTTTCAGATAAATCTGTTATCATTTTTTGATACCATACCAAAACTCTACAAGTGCTAGTTGCTTAAAGGTTAGCTGCAATATAGAATCCAAAGCCATATTAATAAACTCTTTTGCATACTCTTACATTAAAAATCCATTGGTGTATCTGGTGCACTGCAACCTGCTTTGGTCATATGTAAACTACTGGTTCATAGTCATGCAGATCTTCCAAATGTTGACACATTTTATTTACAAAATATTTTTTAAAATTACATTTGTTAATATCACCACTGGTCTCATCAGAAAAGTCATTAAATACTGGGAAGCAGTCAAACACATGGTTGCAGCTAAGTTTTCCAAAATCCTGATTTTTGCCAGAAAGCTCAAATTTTATATCATTAGTAACAAATAGCATTAGTTGTTTTCCCTTAAGTGACAGTCATACTTGCTTCATTTTCAAGAAAATCTTTGCCCAATACCCAAGTAAGCTGTTCCTTCAAGAAAAATGGTGCTCCATAAAAAAAAAAGTCAGTACAGCTCACAACTCAAACAATAAAATAAGTACTTTTCCTCAAGACAACCATCATTCTTCAGTATGCAGCAAATGTGCTTTATGCATACTTCCCACTGCATCACACAAAATACGAAAAAAATATATGCTCAAGGGTGAAGATTTAATAAAATCAGGGTTTTTTTTCCTACACAGAACATTCTTCAGTGAAATTGGTTTCTTTCTTGTATGGCAGTAAAGAATACAATACTATTACAGTTTGGTGACACTGCATTGATTTGTGCTAAGGAGTCAGTTTTACCCACCACTTCTTTTGCATTACCAATGCAAAGGTCAACACAGGATTAAAAAAAAAAAAGCGGGGGAGCAGGGAGGAATAACATATTAGTATTATTATGAAAATATCAGACCAGGGCTCTGCAGATCAAACTCTGAGAAATGCTATTATAGAGCACACTCTCTATATGGTAGTGATAGAAGGACCTCTTGCTTTGATGTCAATGCTACATACTCCCTGCTCGAGAGCAGCCACTGAAAACAAAATGTCTACAGGCGCAAGCAAGTATACCATAAATCAGTGAAACTGGCCAGATGGGGGATGTAGTGAGGTAAGGTGAGCAGGTGTGACAAGAGCAGCTGCTATTCAGCTCTAGCTAACTGCTGCTATAGAAGAACATCTGTCAAATGATGCCATCTTCAGATTTTTGTAAAGCTGGAAATCTGGAATATTCTATGATATTGTTCTCATTTTTAAATGCTAATGTGGATCCAGATAATTTTTTTAAATACGCAGATCAACTAAAACACCTAGATCACATATCTACATATTCTGTCTCAGAGAGTATTCTATAGTTACTAGAAAAATGGCATAAAATAAATGGCAAAAACTACAATAATGTTCCTTCAGGTCCTCTAGCAAGCAGGGTAGAAAAAAGTGAGACCAAGTTTCATGAAAGATAACCATATATACAGGTATTATTATATATTAACCTATCCTACTTATATAATGGTCCTAGAGTGTTTCAGCTGAGACTCTGGAAGCCCCCCCAAATTATTCTCAGGTCATTAATTCAGGTCATTAATGAATCATTATACAATGGCTTTATATAAGATCTTGTTATCTAGCAAGTGACTCAAAGTACTGAGACAACTGAAGAATAACCAGGGGAAATTAATTAAAAGAAAATGCATTATTTAATCCTTCCCTGGAGTGTCAGGTCCAGTCCTTATACACACCCACAGTATAACTAATACAAGAACTCTAAAACACCTCTTCCTCCTTTCCTTCAATAAGTCAAGACTGCTCCCACTTCAAGGACTTTGCACTTGCCGTATCCGCAGTTTGCCCCTCAGATCTTTGCTTGGCTACTTCCTCGGTCATTCAGACCTCAGCTCAAAGTGCAATCCTTCCTCTGAGTACCCTACTGTTATTTATTGTCAACATCTCCCAAAAGAATGAGCTTCCAAGGAACAGAGAAGATCTCTTATATTCCCACCACTTAGAACAACTCCTGATTTACAGTACCTATATACATTTGTTGGTTGGATACATGAATGAATGAAATATTTTTGAATCAACTTTGCTGCAGTCTCCTTCTACTCCTATACAGACTACCAGATTAACAAACCTAAAGTATAGCTCTGAATAATGTATATTATATTTAAAGAACAAACTCATAAGTCTAGCACTCAAGACTCTGTAAAATTGTCCCAAACTGCTTTTCTAGTCTTACTTCGGTCAATCTAGAGACTGGGCTCACCTATCTCCATATTTTTGCTTTTCTCTCTCACCAGATCACTCTGTAACCTATGTCTGCCTATTAAAATTATACCCTTTCTTCACAAACCATCATAACAGGCTCCGCCTTCCTGTAACATCTGCTATCCATATGCAGATGACTTTTTCTTTCTTTGTACTAGTACTCCAGCTTCTACCATTTGAGTTACTTGAGTTACCTGTGTAATTAGGTTAACCACACTGCACACTCCTGACACCTCCTCCCTCCATTAAACTCCTTGTGGGCAGAGACCATGACTTAGTCATACTGGAACCCCCCGAAAGATCTGGCACTGTATTTTGCCACTTAGTGCTGAAGAGAATTGCTCTCCCATGGTGCCCACATCCTCCTGATTTACCGAATTCATTCTGTTAGTCTTCATTTGAATTAAATCTTTCTTACTAGGAAAGATCATTTTTACCATTCCTTTAAAAATGAAACATTTTCTAATAATAAACATAGTTTGCGTTGTCCAATGTAGTTTGGATTACACATGATCCATCCATGCATCTTTGCTGCAGTACACTGTGGCAAGTAGAAAAGGTCAAGAAAAAAAAAGTCAGTGGCAAAGAAGATAAGGGCATACATCAAAGCCCAATCATTCCAACATGACTTAATTCCCTTTCAAATACTACTGTCAACACAAAGCATGTTTCACCTGTTTACAAGCTATGTGGACATATTAATCTCTAGTATTTTCCTCTGTTACGAAAACAATTTAATTTAAATGCTTAGCATACTCCAACAAAGTGGGCAACTCATCCATTACTGGATTCATGAAGCATGTTTGCATTCCTAAACGACTCTAGCTATCACTCTGTGACCAACTCCACAGCCAATTTCCTACTAAACTCAGGTCTGAAGTGAAATGCAATCTTACCAACCCCTTTGAGATACTTAGTTGCACTGGGGCAAATATCTAATCTCACTTTTACTATATTACTTTCTTATCCAAAACCTTTAATGCTTTTTGCTTTGCTTATACAACGCAACTCATTTTTTTTTTTTTTTTTTTTTTGCGTTACGCGGGCCTCTCACTGTTGTGGCCTCTCCCATTGCGGAGCACAGGCTCCGGACCGCAGGCTCCGGACACGCAGGCTCAGCGGCCATGGCTCACGGGCCCAGAGTCTCCGCGGCATGTGGGATCTTCCCGGACCGGGGCACGAACCCATGTCCCCTGCATTGGCAGGCGGACTCTCAACCACTGCGCCACCAGGGAAGCCCTCAAATGATTTCTGATTACAAGCCTACAGTTCAAAACCACATGGCTTCTCTGCTTTCTCCTGCTATGATTTTATCCTAACACTTAGGTAAATAAACAGGTATTCTCTTGATTCTTTTCTTCCTTTCACTCATACCCTCATGCATAACTTCCATGTCACATTTCAACCACTTTCCTATCTCAGTTAAGGATGAGTTCTCCAAGTCTTTCCTCAACAGTATGTCCTCAGAAAGAACAAAGAAAACCATCTATACATTGCTGACAAATGGCACACATCATTCTGCAGACCACCTCAAAAATAAGATACGTATAAAATTTGTCAAATACTGTAGCTAAATAGCAATATCAGAATTTTCTTGCGCCCTTACTATATATCAGGGACT
This sequence comes from Grampus griseus, assembly GCF_964374135.1. Classification (NCBI taxonomy): domain Eukaryota; kingdom Metazoa; phylum Chordata; class Mammalia; order Artiodactyla; family Delphinidae; genus Grampus; species Grampus griseus. The sequence goes on from NC_139007.1 coordinate 64,063,393, forward strand.
GAAATATCAGATAAGTACTAAATAAGTAATAATCCCCTTTCTACACTACAAGTATTTGCAAAAGGTATATTTTTCAGTGTAAAGAAAAACTACAAATGTCTCCTATAACTTTTCAGCAGAAAAAAGTTCAAATATATTATACAAGTTCTTTTTCCCTTACTAATATTATCACAGGAATTCATCAAAGAAAATACTATAACAATACAGATAACTGCTACAGGACTTAGAAGCTTAATACTGGAAGGCAGATTTCATTCTGCCCGCTAAAACAAGGAACCATAAAGAATGTACTGAGGGACTTCCCTGGTGGTGCAGTGGTTAAGAATCCGCCTGCCAATGCAGGGGACACGGGTTCGAGCTCTGGTCAGGGAAGATCCCACATGCCGCGGAGCAACTAAGCCCATACGTCACAACTACTGAGCCTGCACGCCACAATTACTGAGCCCGAGTGCCACAACTACTGAAGCCCATGCGCCTAGAGCCCGTGCTCTGCAACGAGAAGCCACCCAATGAGAAGCCCGCGAACCACAACGAAGAGTAGCCCCCACTCGCCGCAACTAGAGAAAAGCCTGCGTGCAGCAACAAAGACCCAAGGCAGCCAAAAATAAAAGTAAATAAATAAAATTTTTTAAATTTATTTAAAAATTTAAAAAAAGAATATTGAGTTAATTACTATAAAAGAGGACAGAGGTTAAAAAAAAGAGGACAGATGTAGATTTTAAAATTTTATGAAGTTCTTGACTTGAACTTCTGAATGGTATAGGTAATTAAAAAGATTCCTCTTAGCAATATATCTGATTCCTAATGCTATAATTTTACTCGCTTTGGGCAATATAAACTCCTTTTGACAGTCAACTATGGTAAGAGTAGTACATACAGACCAATAAATATTTTATTGCTTATAATCAGTATCACAGTCATTAGTTGTCTAAAGAAATAAAACATTTCTGACAGCCTCAAATGTAAAGATTCTAATATGAAAAATTATATGACTGCCTATAAAGTTTACTGGTAGTTCAAGTCCCCACGTCCAATTAAAATAATTTTTTGTATTACCTACTTAACCAAAAAAACTTAAAACTGAAATATAGATTAAAGGTAAGAAAGGATAAAAACAATAAAAATACAAAAGTGATTTGAAAAATCCCACAAACCATCTAAAACTTAGGCTTAAAGTAGTAGTGTTTGCCTTTAGAAAATATTACTGAGACATGGAGATAATCTAGTAAAATCAATCTGGCCAATAAACTATACTTAGGGTGACCACAAAATTTACATCCAACCTGAGACATTTGCAAGAGTGAAAGGGAGTACTATTTATAAGTATGCCTGGACAAGAGGCATAAGCCAGGATTGTTTCAAGCAAAGACAGACTTATAACTTGCCTTTCCAAAACACCTTTAAAGATAAATGATTCCATTTAACCAACAGAAGGCAGAAGGTTACAGGAAAAGCCAACACTTAAAACATGTTCCCTTACAATATGTCATATTGAATATTAATCTTAATTAAAGAGTAACATTTTTCAGAAACCAGTACTAGTAATCAAGCCCCTCTGTTTTCTTACATGGAGACTTAACTGACTATTCTAGAGCTACAGCAACTCTAGTTTACCAAAATTTTAAAAATAATAATAAAAGTTAAACATTTAAACATGGGCTGGGCATCATTCTAAGCACCTTATAAATTAGCTCATTTAGTCTTCATAACAGAAACTTTCATCCCTGAAAGACAGAGACTTTTACTGCTATTTTACAGATAAGAGAACTAAAGGATAGAGGTAAAGTAACCCACCATGGTTCAAGGAAATGGGGAAGCGGAGGATTCCAGGGCATGTTCTTCTCTACTGCACTATGTTACCACTACAGCTCCTTTACTGGGAGGACTGGAAGCCCATGACTTTCCCTAAGTACACAGAATAGAGTGGAGCTCTAAAGTGTCTGCACTCAGTGAGTAGAGTTAGAGTGAACAGGGTTAAGCAGTTGTGATGTAATTTCTTGTACATTTTTCTCTATCACTGGCAAGTTGTCAGTAAAACACAGGCCTGGGAAATATCTATTACTTGTTTTGTTTGTTTACAAATTTATTTATTTATATTTGGCTGCGTTGGGTCTTTGTTGCTGCGCGTGGGCTTTCTCTAGTTGCAACGAGCTGGGGGGGAGGGGTGCTACTCTTCGTTGCAGTGCGCAGGCTCCTCATTGCAGTGGCTTCTCTTGTTGCAAAGCACGGGCTCCAGTAGTTGTGGCACGCCAGCTCAGTAGTTGTGGCTCGCAGGCTCTAGAGCGCCAGCTCAGTATTTGTGGCACACGGGCTTAGTTGCTCCGCGGCATGTGGGATCTTCCCAGACCAGGTCTTGAAGCCGTGTCCCCTGCACTGGCAGGCTGATTCTTAACCACTGTGGCACCAGGGAAGTCCCTCTATTACTTGTGATAAAGAGAAACCCATTTATCCCACTCTTAGGATAGTGTTCTAACCCGTGCTATGGGCTATTGAAGGTTATTAAAGGGTGAGGATGACAATAATGATTATGATGGTAGTTAACACTGATGGTGTACATACAATGTGTCAAGCACTGTTCCAAGCTCAGTAACATATTAACTAACACAATCATCCTAACAACCTTATGAGGTAGGTACTTCTTTCAAAACAGAAAACTGATACGCTGGTGAGCTTGCTCAAGGACACACAGCAAACAACAGAACTTGGATTGAAACCCATGCACTTAACCACTACATTATTTCATAGCAATTGTATTTTCCCAGTGGTAAATTCATATAATAAGCTGTGCTATACCAGAGTTCTACTATGTTACATCATAAAACAAGAGTTGTTAGTTTTGACGACTAGGTCACAGAATCAAGTTTTGATAACTGTTTGCTATGTGAATATAGGTAAGTTACATAATATGTTTTGTTTCCTCGTAAATAAAAGGCAAATGTTAGATTCTACCTCTAAGATCCCTTCTAGTGAAAATATTATTTCTCTGAATGAAAATTTTATATCAAGTCTGTAACCACAATACAAACTATCCTCTGAAAACGTCTGATTTTCAAAAATCTATTTCTGCCAAAGTACCAGACAAGATTATTAGTTACGTGCTCCCTTTTAAAAATGATACATATTTAAATACATATTTAAATATGAATTGTTATGATGAGCAAAAAATATAAGGAATTAATTTCACTGTGTTGGGGATTTAAGTAGGAATAATTAAGTCACTTGCTAAACTTTGTCCTGTAAATCTGCCTCCAAAGGAAAGATATCTGGTGTGAAATTCAAGCATCGGTACTTTTGCTTTGTAAATGAGTGTTTTATCATATTTTTGTATTAAATATTTGATAACAAAAAACTTTCTGGACTCTAGTTTTTTATTATGCCTTAAGGTCAATTTTCCCTTTTATAGGAAGAGAACCAGTGTTATTACTCAAGAAAAATAGGAAAATGACTTGGCTTACCACATTTGTTTTATAACTGACATTTAGGAACATAATGCACAGAGTAAAAAACAAACACTACTTGTCCTGAAACCAGGTGTATCTTAGAAAATAGATAAAAATTGAAGAACAAAAGTAGTACTAAATATAACCATTCAACTAATATGAACCCATGGTACTGCCTTTAAAAAATGCTGATAAAGTATACATATCAATATCAAATGTTCCATGGCATTTTACTCAATTAGAAAATGCTGTAACATACAGAAGTTCATGATGATTCAACATCAGACCCCCTCAGTCCTTTGGGGCTTATCTGTCTTCCTTTGAGTTTCTTTAACTGCACGCTGTAATAATTGGGTGGTGGCTCAGAGTAGTTTTGCTGAAGACCTCCTTATTCTCCCTTGCTGGTTTACAATGATGCTAGTACCAAGATGCTTTACACTCAGTAAATCTTAATGAACATATCAAATATCACAAAACACCTTCCATCCCCAACTCAGGATGGTAAGAACAAAGGAAAAATAGCCTCAGGATCTTCCAAAAAGCTACATTCTTTCTAAGGAAATAATAATAGTAATAACTAATAGCTATATAGCACTACTCCAAATATCAGGCACCGTAGTATTCTACTTATCTTACAAATTCATTTAGTCCCCAAAACAATCCTATACAGGTGCTAAGTTATTCTCAATATGCAGATGAAAAAACTAATGCGCAGAGAAACTAAGGCCCAGGGCAGTGAAATACTTGCTTGAGGGTCAAAAATACTAAGAATTCAACTGCATCTTTAAAATTCTATTAAAGATTTTTAGTTGACCAAATGAGGAAATAAACAACAAATTATCAAAATTGATGATGAAAAAGCTACTATTTATTGAGTGGTATACCAGTACTTATTTAAGACAATCCTCAAACAATTTAAGAAGTAAGCATTGTTACATTCATTTTATAAATCAAAACAGTGAGGCGAAGAGAAAGTCCTTGTCCAAGGTCACAGACTAGAAATCAGCAGGGCCAAGATATGAACCCAACTCTGAGAAACTCCAAAGCCTGGCTTTTTCCATTATGCGTTTCCCAAACTTCACATTCTTGCATACCACCATCACAAGCTCTGCCATGTCTACAGGCCACTTGTGCTATTATGTTCTTAATATTTCTTCTTTAAATCAAGACACTTTAAAAACTTAAATTTATTTTAGAAGGAAAATGTATCACTATATAAATGGAAATTAAGTATCACCTGAGATAAATAGAAAATAACAAAAACAGTAATACGTTCAATGAAAACAAAACTGTCATTTAATTTCAGCCAAAATACCACTGTCTGCAAAAAAACCTGTTCTTTATTAAGAGAGTTACCTGTGTTAGAAAGGTGTTAAAAACTTACAAGGAACAAACCGAAACTTCCTCCTTAATCAGATTTGAAAAACAATTCAAAAGGAATAGCTCACTATGTGCTTTCGCATTTGTTGGGTACATAGCCCACACTTTGGGAAACAAATCATAAGGCTGCTCTACTGCCTCCCTTTAATTCAGTATGCAGCCATGTCTGCAGTCTTTCTTGCACTCGTAACATTTTAGAGAATGCTCTAACAAGAAACGTAGGCACACTGTTATAATTAGTAGCCACAGAAACGCCTCAGCCTCAGCAAAATGCTCCCCTCTTAAGTACGCACAATGTTCAAAGTACACAGTAGGCCCTAGGAGGCATGTAAAGTTTTAACACACATCCCCTATTCTTAAGAAACTTCTAACCTAGCTGAAAACATAACATACAAATGACAAAGATAAGCTATTATGTAAGGCTGTAACCTTATACACTGAAATGGTTGGTGTTTTGAACACAAGTTTTGCCATCTGATGGAGCTGGATCTGAATTCCAGCTTATGTCAAGCATGTAGCCTCTGGAGCCCCAGGTTTCTCAGTTATAAAACGGAAATAATATATATTCTCTAAGTTTAAAATTAAACATATGCCAAATAGTTCAATGCCTGACCCATAGCAGGTGCTATGTAATTAATACTTGTATCTGTAAGAATTAGAGAGAAGTTACTATGGGTTGGAAATATTCGTTAGGAAAAAAAAAAAAAAAAGCCTAACCTGGATGTTAAAGAATGGACAGGTTTTTGGGTAAGTCAAGATGGGCATTCAAACTGGGGGGGTGCCAACAGGTCAAAGTAGGAATTGTAGTGTGGTTAGGTAGTAAACTGGACCAAACTAGATGGAGAGGGTTCTAAATGCCAGACTAATCTTTACTGAGCACTTCTGAAGAGTATCATATAAGTTTTCAGAAATTCGCTTTTTTGTTCTTTAGCAATTACAGAAAACCTAGTTAAGACTTAGGAGGCTACTGCAGTAGTGTAGCAATAACATTGTCAGAGCTCAGAAAATAATTAATGCAAAGGACAGAAAAGGATGATTGAGATTTTTCAGAGAAAGAAAATCTCAAGGACTTTGTAGGCTGAATGTAAGAAAAGGGGTCAAAGCTGACTCTACACAAGAGAAAGACACAGTAGGAAGATAGGATGCTTAAAGATATAAAATAACATAATAATTTAGCATCACAGAGAACAAAAAGAAGAGATAATATCCACCAAGAATTAATTCAGTATCAATTACAAGGGAGATGATAAAACAGAATGAAACCTAAGAAAATATTACGGGACTTGGTGGCTAGGATAAAGGTGAACCTTAAGAATATCTTTTTTTTTCTTTTTTTTTTTTTTTAAGGGGTAGGGTAGGAGGAACAGAAAAAAGTTAGGCTACTAGTACAGACAGTAGAGAAGAAATCTGGGCCATTTGTTACTTGGCAGTAAAAGAAAAATAGGAAGGCAGATAGATGGGTGTACAGTCAAATAAATAACACAGGAAGCAAAAAGGAACACTATTAGAAAATAACCATTATACAATACAATTAGTAATTTTGGCAATTCTGTTTTTTCCCTTTGTTAGGTGTGAGAAACACAAGTTTGGATTCAATCCAGAAACAAGTCTTAGGGGTAATCTACAGAAATGTGATTAGGGAAGTAAAAGATTTCTATCTCTACGAGTTTTAAATTGTGGGTAGTAATAGAAAACCTAACTATAAATTCCTTTCCTCTGGTTATTAAATCCTCAGCTTCCTGAAGGCAGGCACAGAATACAGTAGGTTCTTAGATTTCAAAGGTTAACATCAGTAGTTTCTACTATTCCTGTGAGATTTACATTGACCGTGACAAGTAGTATAATCTGTAACTGTGACACGGCACAAATCTCAATGGCCTGTGCTAGGGAATGTGCAATCGCTGTCATGTGAGTGTACCCAGCACCCTCCCTCTAAATGGATTTGTGGTCTTCTCCTTTCAGCCAGGTACACTGGAACTGGACAGAAGCTGTGCTTTATTATATTTTATAAAGAAAATATAAGCAACAGTGCCAAGATTCCACCATGATTTATTTTAGTTGCCAATAAATTCCTATTTTGTTTCTTTTAAACTTCTTACATTCTGCTATTAAAAAAAAAAAAGAATAGGGAAAAAAGCATTCTGAAAGGGAGGGAGAGGGAACTGGCAATGTTGGTCAGCAAAGCTGCAAAGTCAAAACTCCGAGAATTCTGTGCTATTTGTTCCTGTTCTTGCTGCCTCCTTCTCTTCTCATGCCCAGAATACTGACTGGGGTGGGGAGAGAGTACCTATAGCACTAGCAGTGGAACATCCAAGGCTGCAAGCTTCACCACCCGTACTTTTTACTTTCCTGGGTGAGGACCCCAGAAGTGCCTTAATTCGTCACCCCAATCACATCCATATATGCACAGCAATAGCAGAGCTAAGCAACTGGCTTCCCTAAATAGTTAGCTCTGTTTTATAAACATCTACTATGTGCTTTTGCTGCTCTAGATAATCATGAGGTCATGAAAGAAAAGAAACCTGAATGTTATTTACGGTTTACTTATAATATTTACTTATAATATTGTTGGGATGTAAATATCCTGGAAAAGCAGTCAAGCAATGACAAACGAACAAAAAGCAGTACAGTGCAAAACACATACAGAAGGATAGGCAGGAGGCAAATGAGAGTCAGAGAGAAGGTAAGGTTGTTCAAATGACATTTCCAAACATATAAAAACTAAGGCACGTTTTTAATAAAAGGGGGAGGATGGAAGCACGGAAGCCGGGGGAGGGTACCGCAGATGAAGAAAGTTAACATGATGAGGAAAAAAAACCTAACAAGTAACTGTGAGAAACAGAAAACAGATCTGCTAGAACACAAAGTCCACGTTAGAAGAATAATCAGAAACAAGATTGTGAGAAGTGGGAGTGAGTTGGTAGATAACTTTTAAGGCTGGGTAAGCATGACTACTCAGATTTGATATGCTCTCCCTACTGCCAAGCATTTTACGAGAATGCTATGCTTTCCTCCAAGAGTCAACTAAATTAAATGAGAAACTACTGACCTGTTTCCTTATTTAGATTACTTATCTACCACTATTTGCTAGTTGTCATGTTCAAGAATTAGAAATTATACTTCTGAAAGGCAGAGAATCTCATGTGAGTTTATTACTAAACTATGGTATCTTTAAAAATAAAAAATTAAAAACATCCTTGAGGTACAATGGCTTAAAGAACAGTTATTAATATGCATGCTCACCATATCTGACTAAAGCCACCTGAACAACTTCAAAAGTATTAATATTAACTGGCTTATTCACAGTCTAACTGGAAGATCTATATAATCAGGTCTCAGAGGCTCCATATTGTTCAAAAAGGCTCATTCCCTGTCGTTTGGAATTTTTTAAGTGGTATGACAAAATGAAGAGGTTAGGCTAGGACCCATCAAGGTACTGATGAAGAGTGAAGCCCTGCAGCACCAATTAACCAGTCCAATAAGATCTGGGTGCCTAGCACAAGCAGAGTGATCTGAGGAAAACAAGAATAAGCTAACGCTTGCCTTCAAATTGCCGGTCACCTATCAAGGATAACATACACACACGAACAGGAAGCTAAAAGTACAAGTTGTATATACAAGTACAAACATATACAACAGTATGGGAAGATTACAGAAAGGGGGTTATCTGGTAGAGAGGATTAGGGGAAAGTTCAAAGAAGCAGGATGTCAAACCATCGGTTTGGCCAGAAACTTCATTCGGGGTTTTCCGTTTTCTTTCTAATTCCATGAAAACAGTACAACATTGTCTTTTATGAACATCAAGATTTTCCTTGATGATTCAGATTTTTTTTATCACATCTGGGATAAAATTTTTGAAGGAAACTAAAGGACTATAAAAAATGAGTTAGTTTGCAAATATCTCAATATAGAGAACTCATCAAGAGAAGGATATGCTCTGGATCCTAAGGAAAAATACTGAATAAATAAAACCTCAGTAACAGTGTAGAGAATGTAAAAGAAAAACCAAGTATGAATTAGTTCAAAGTCTAAATTAGAACACATTTTTGAAAGAGTAATGTACCAACTTGTCAGGAAGCAATCCGACTTCCACTCATGCCTCCATGAAACCCAATATTGAGTTTGGTAGCATGTGACAGATGACTCTTTCCATAACTCTCCTTCCTTTCTTTGTTTCTCTGCTTTCCCTCCAATGCCTCAGGCAGCTACTACCTCAGGCTTCCTTTTGCTCTCTCCTTCCTTTAACTCCACAAGTTCATCCTGGCTGATCTTATTTATACCAATGGCGTAAACTGCCACTCCTATGCTAAGGAGAGCAAAACCAGGTTACCAAGGACCCTCTCCTAAGTTTCAGTCCTCTGGAGAAGCAGGTCCTCATAAAGTCAAACAAATTAATGTTATCTAGATTTCCTAGAGGAGACATTGACTAAGTCGGCCTTGGCGGATAAAAGTATTCTGTTTAGCCATCTTTTAGAATGTTATTTGTGTTGCAGAGTGTTATTTGTATTCTATATAAAAACAGTTTAAAATTTTATCCCTTTATTTCAATAAAATTATTAATTTACTCAGCAAACTACCGAAAATAAACAATGGCATCTAAGTAAATGTAGCAGAAGGACCTATTTTTAAGTTTTATTTGCAAAACTATCGCAAGACACGCTGCTGAAAGACATGGATAAACCGGACTTGTTATAATAACTCTTAGAACCTAACAAGACTCACAGCAGTACAGGGACTACACAAGCTGGTGTGGGGACCTCAGCGTGATCTGTAAATGTCAAGTAACTCTAAAGAAGAAATTGGGGAATTTAGAATATTGAGAGATATAGTAGATGGTAAAGATATGAGCATGGAAGTGGGATAATAAGTATTTAATCATATAATATTTAGGAAGTAGAGCAAAGTGGTTAAGAAAAGGACTACTTAAATCTAAGCTCTACCATTTTCGAGCTGTGTGACCTTGTAATAAGCTACTTGTCCTTTCTTTATCTTCATTTTAAAAGCAGGGATAGTAAACTGTACCCACTTCACAAATTAATATTTGTAAAGGGGTGCAAACAGTACCTGACATACAGTAGGCAGTACACTGGCATTTATTATTACTATTATTATTTGAATTGGGTGCAATATATATTCAAGCTAGTGACAAGCAAACATATTTGGGGGGAAAAAAAGGATAAATCCATGATCACTCATTCAACACTCAACAAATGTTAACTACCAACAATGTGCCAGAGATATAGTTGTGACCAGATAGGAACAATGACCCCCTGCTAGGTTCTTGGAGCTTAGGAGAAAGATTTAAGTTTTCCAGAAGAGCAGGAACCATGTCTCTTCCATTCACCTCTGCATACTCCATGCCGCTGGTGCATACCCTGATGCATAATAGATGTTTAATAATATTTGTTGAATTAATGATGTAATTGTAAGATATTAAATAGAAGAAAGTACTCTGAATATATGGAAAGCAGAATTCAACAGAACCATCCCTGAAGAAATGGTACAGCAATGCTCCAGGATAACTCACCCTCAAGGAATTTTTCCACACATCTAATTGTTGAGGATCATGAGAGCATTCAATTTCTTATTAATTAAATGGGGATAACAATATCTGTCAGACTTATATTATAAAGATTAAAAGAGATCTTGTGTTAAATGAGAAGCACAAAGCTGCAACGAGATGCTGATGGGAAAGCGTAGGCTAGTCTGTTCTAGCTCTGAGGCACATTCCTCAGCTAAATGCAATTTCTTTGCCTTGGAGGTTGCTTGCAAACAGCTAAGACCTCTTACTTTAAATGTGCAAATGCCTTTTGGGTTTAACAACCATGGTTCAATTCTCTGGAGGCTGGACTAAGTTCAGGTAAAGGGACGTTACACTTCCTCATCCACCCTGCCTTCCTAACAGTCTCGAGAGTTTCAGAAAATTTCTTAAGTCGTAAGTGAGAATACCTAAATCTCTACACAAAAGTGCAATTTACCATCTACTCTGAAAGGACATTTCAAATACACTAAGTTAAGTTTGCATCCCTCATTTCTATTGAATAGCCTCATTCAGGAACCACCACCAAGTCTGCACAAGCTTCTAAAGCCACCCAGCTGCTGCTCTCAAGCTTTCAAATGCCCACTAAACCTTGCTGCCCAGATGGACTGAACATGACATGGATGTGCTCACTCAGCACATCCAAATTCAGCACATTGCCTTCAACTAAACTAGGCCCCCCCTCCTCACTTCTTTATTTCCATTAATGGTTATCATCATTCTGCAAGCCAAGTAGGCTCAAAACCTCAGAATTATCCTTTATTTTAGTATTTTGGTGGTAAACTTCACTTCAGGAGTAAAAATCCTCTAATTACACCATGAAAGGGAGAAACACAAAGCATTATTGATAGGATCAAAGGATTGAGGGCAGTGTAGTAAGTTCAATGCAACAAAAACAACAAAACGTATAAAGCTAGGTTTGAAGAACAATGGGGAGATTTTTACTACCATTAAAGCCAAGATCCTACAAATTATGAATTTTCCTTAATAGAGCAGAGCTCGAGTGAACGAAGCTTCTCTGATCACCCTCTAAGAGCCAGGCACTACACTAGGTTTACATGTTACTTCACTGTGGTATTACGAAACTTTTGGATTTGCTATCATCCTCAGCCTACAGATGAAGAAATGGGAGTCTTCAAAGGGGGTTAATTAAGTTACTTGCTCAGAGCAAGAAAGTTAATAAGCACTGAGGTGGAGATTCAAATCTAGAACTGTCACATTCCTAAGTCTGTGCAATTTTGACCATACTCAATACTTGCTGACGCAGAAAATTACAAGGGTGTTGTAAGTAAATACTTTTCTATGAAATATAATTAAGTGCTTTAGAAAAAATATGAATTCTTCTAAATCAACTATTAATAACATACAATACCAATAAACACTGTAGTTTAAGCAGTCAAACCTCTGATCCTTCTAGTCACAAATGAGACAAGAAAAATCAAAAATACTCTTGAATAGTTTCTAGACAATAATTTCTTTTCGTAAGGACACAGATATTCCTATTTCCACATACAACGTTTTATATAATCCACAGACAAGAAGCAATAATCACTCTTAGATCAGCACTCTTAGCAGCTATTTTTTATCCAAAGGAGCACATTAATATAGGGACTTCTCTGGTGGCGCAGTAGATAAGAATCGCCTGCCAGTGCAGGGGACATGGGTTCAATCCCAGGTTTGCTTAGATCCCCCATGCCGTGGAGCAACTAAGCCCATGAGCCACAACTACTGAGCCTGCGCTCTAGAGCCCGTGCGCCACAACTACTGAAACCCACGCGCCTAGAGCCCGTGCTCCGCAACAAGAGAAGCCACTGCAAGGAGAAGCCCGCGCACTGCAACGAAGAGTAGCCCCCGCTCGCCGCAACTAGAGAGAGCCCACACACAGCAACAAAGACCCAACGCAGCCAAAATAAATAAAAATATTAAATCTTCAAAAAAATATATATATTTCCATTATTCCATATCACAATTTTTTCAACCCCTTCTTAATCTATTATTTATGTACTTATTTATACCCAGTTGTAATGAATCTTCATATGGCAATCTCTTCCATACATAATATCTATTGATATATCACCTTTCATATGATATTCAAAACACAAATGCGTAACCAAATGCCAGATTACATTAAGTTACACTGAGGTTTTGTAATTAAAATTATATAGACAGCACAGAGTCCTTTATTCTCTACCACACTCACCTGCGCATTCTCCAAGATGACTATTTCATGCATTCCCCTCACTCTCCAAATTATTAAAGTTTTAATTTACAGCTTTGAGGTATAATTTATACATCACAAAATTCAACCGTAAGTGTACAATTCATTGAGCTTTAAGAAAATTTATAGAGTTGTGCATCATCACTACAATCCAATCTTAGAACTTTTCCATCACATCACCCCCAAAATTTTCCTCCAGAGTGTTTCCACTCCTGCCCTGGCCTCAGGTATCCACTGTTCTGTTTTCTGTATAGATTTGCCTTTTCTAGACATTTCATATAAATGCAACCACACAATACGTACTCTTTTCTGTTTGGCTTCTGTCACTTATCAGGTTTTTGATATTCATCTTTGTTGTAGCATTTACCAGTAATTTGTTCCTCCTTATTATAGAACAGTATTCCATTGTATGGATATACCATATTTTGTTTATCACCATTTGAGGGACATTTGGATTGCTTTCCAATTTTTGACTATTGTGAATAATACTGCTAAAATGGACATTTACAATTCTTTGTGTGCACACATCTTCGTTTCTGTTGGATAGATTCCTAAGCGCGGAACTGCTGGTTTGTATGGTAAGCATATGTTTAACTTTTTAAGAAAAAGTCAAACTTTTCCAAAATGGCTGTACCATTTACCTTTCCAAGAGCAGTGTATAGGATTCCAGTTTCTCCACAATACCAGTAATAGGTAATGTCAGTTTTAAATTATAGCTGTTTAAGTGGGTGTGTTACAATATATCATTGCGATTTAACTTGCATTTCCTTAATGACTAACGATGTTGAACATCATTTCATATGCTTATTGGCCCTTTATAATATCTTCTTTGGTGAAATACCTACTAAAGTCTTTTGCCCATTTTTTAATTGGGTTTTTTCCTGCATAACTGAGTTGTAAGATTTCTTTATATATTCTAGATTAAAGACCTTTACCAAGTTTGTAATATTCAAATATTTTCTGAGAGTCTGTGGCTTGTCTTTTTATTTTCTTAAGTATCTTCTGAAGTGTAACAAGTTCTAAAACTTCATTAAAGAAGTCCAATTTATCAGTTTTTTCTTTAATGATCCATGCATTTGGTGCCATATCTAAGAACTCTGCCTAACACAGGGTCACAAAGATTTTCTCCTATGTAATATTTAGAATTTTTATAGCTTTAGGTTTTCCAATTACAAATTGACAAAGTCTATGATTTATTTTGAGATAATTTCATGTACGGTGTGAAGTATATAAAACAGTATATCTAAATCCATTTTTTAAAACATACAAACATCCAATTGTTCCAGCACCATTTGTTGAAAAGACTATCCCTTCCCCATTGAACTCTTCTGGCACTTTTTCAAAAACCAAGTGATCATAAATATAAGGGTTAATTTCTGGACTTTCAATTCTGTTCCACTGACTTATAATGCTTATCCTTATGCCAATCACACTGTCTTGATCACTGTAGATAAGTTTTAAAATTAGACAGGGTAACTCTCCTATTTTGTTTTCAAAAATGCTTTGGCTATTCTAGATCCTCTGCATTTCCTTACAAATTTTAGGATCAGCTTGACAATTTCTACAAGAGTCTACTGGAATTTTGACAGGTATTTTACTGAATCTATAGATCAATTTGGGGAACTGCCATCTTAACATTCTATCTTCCAATCTATGAATACAGACTATCTCTCCATTTATTTAAAAAATCTTTATTTAGGGGAATTCCCTGGTGGTCCAGTGGTTGGGACTCCACGCTCTCACCGCCGAGGGTCTGGGTTCAATCCCTGGTCGGGGAACTAGGATACCACAGGCTGCACGGTGCAGCCAAAAAAAAAAAAAAAAAAAAACCGTACTTAATTTCTCTCAGTAATGTTGTAATGTTTTGTAATATAAACATCTTGGTGCTCTTTTTTTGTTAAGTTTATTCCTAAGTATTTTATTCTTTTTGATGTTACTGTGACTAGATTATTTTTTCCCTTTCTCTCCTCCTTTTGAAATTGTGGAAGTTATCTGTTTCCTATCAAAGAACTGCTGTCCTGTGCCATCAGGATCCTAGACCATTCTTGCTTTCTCAAGGACTTCTCTCCTCATCTTCCTTCCTTCCCTTATTAATCCTAACAACTAAAACCATGCTGCAATATTTCTTATATACTCAAAAAATCAAAGACTTCCTTCACATCCTCATACTTCCGCTTTGGCCCCATGTCTGTTTCCTTTAACTTCTTTAAACCCAATTTCTAGTTCCTGTGTATCCCTCAAGTCACTCAAATCTGGCTTCCACCTCTACCAGTCTATGACACTGGCTCATTATGGTCACTGATGACCTTTAGGTTGCCAAATCCAACAGCCATATTTGTGCCCATATCTTCTCAACCTCTCAGCCAAACTCAATAGTTAAGTATCCCTTTCTTGAAATACTTGCATTACTTGGTATCCATGACATGATCCAATATATATTCCCAATTTCCCTACAACCACTCGAGCTGTCCTTCTTAGTTTCCTTCCTAGAGGGCTTCCAGTTTACCCAACTTAGAAATGTGCAGTGTTCCTCAGGTTTCTATTTCTAACCAATCCTTCTCTCCTCTCTATAGTCTCTTCTTCAGTGATTTCACCTATTTGCATGGCTTTGAATATCACTAACACACTGATAAGCTTCAAACTGACATCTCCAAGCCAAGTATCTCTGAGTTCCTCAAGATTTGATGATCCTCTCTGATAGAGGCCTTCTTAACAATCTCACAGGCTTCTGAGAACTTACGATTGATAAAAGAAAACTCCCAAATTCACCATTACCTTCCACCCAAATAAAACAAAAAACCCTGAAAAACCCATTCGTCTTCCAGGCATCCAATAATGGTGACTTCCGGCAACATCCCTGAATGTTTCCCCCGGTTATATTCTATATCCAATCCATTATCACATCCTCCTATTTCTACCTACAAATATCTCAAATATGTCCACTCCTCTCCACCTACCGCATCACTAACATAAGCCATCATGGTCTCCTACCTGAACTACTGCATATCCAGTGGCCAACCTGTTTCTGCTTGCCCCAATGTTCTCTTCTCTACACAGCAGGGTAACCTTTGATAAATATACTTTGGATGCTGCCACTCCCCTGAATATAAACTTTCAGTCTTTTATAATCCAAACTCTTTATCCCTGTGTACAAGGCCCTGCAGCATGTGGCCCCTGCCATTCTCCCCTCTTGCCCATAATGCTCCAGCTTTTCATCTCCTCAAACACACAGAGCTCTTCACATGCTCTTCAGGCCCTTTGAGTGCTCATTCCTTCTATGTGAAACATCTCATTCTCACTCCCTTACCACGTCCCCGTCTCCTCAGAGAGGCCTTCCCTTATACCTAAATAGGTCCACATAGCCTCCCATGATTCCCCATTAATACAGTTCTTTTCCTTTTTAACATTACCACAAGTTATAATCCATGAAGGCAGGGAAGATTTCTGAGTTTTCACCACTGCATACACACTCTTGAGTATAAATAGTAGCCATGAAGAAATATTTCCTGAAAATATACAAAACTGACTTAAGACCTACGTTCAGCTTTCCCAGGTCTGTCTGCTCTTCCTTAAAACTGTCTTAATGTAGAGGTCCATGGGATGAGCTTGACTAGGTTGGGGGAAGGCTGGCTATCTCAAATTATATGCAAATTTTTGCGTAACTATGTTTTCTAAGCAGATGTCCAACATGTGCAACAGGAATCTCTCTCTCTTTTTTTTAACATCTTTATTGGAGTATAATTGCTTTGCAGTGGTTAGTTGCTGCTGTATAACAAAGTGAATCAGCTATACATATATATATATATATATCCCCATATCTCCTCCCTCTTGTGTCTCCCTCCCATCCTCCCTATCCCACCCCTCTAGGTGGACACAAAACACCAAGGTGATCTCCCTGTGCTATGCGGCTGCTTCCCACTAGCTATCTATTTTACGTTTGGTAGTGTATATATGTCCATGCCACTCTTTCACTTCGTCCCAGCTTACCCTTCCCCCTCCCTGTGTCCTCAGGTCCATTCTCTATGTCTGCATCTTTATTCCTGTCCTGCCCCTAGGTTCTTCATAACCTTTTTTTTTTTTTTAGATTCCATATATATGTGTTAGCATATGTTATTTGTTTTTCTCTTTCTGACTTACTTCACTCTGTATGACAGACTCTAGGTCCACCCGCCTCACTACAAATAACTCAATTTCGTTTCTTTTTATGGCTGAGTAATATTCCATTGTATATATGTGCCATATCTTCTTTATCCATTCATCTGTCGATGGACACTTAGGTGTGCAACAGGAATCTCAAAGGAATCCACAACCAAAAAAGAGGTTAGACGGAAATACAGTCTAATAAATTCGGTCTTCATCATTTAACAAAAGAGGCTTAAATTCCATATAGAGTCAACTCTTAAAACAAAATGAAGAGATGTGGTTTTAAGACTTTTAAGTCCTATAATTTATCAAACTGCAATAAAATTTGGTATATGGTATGAACTTAAAGAAAAGATTTCTGAAGCAAAATTATTACAACCTGATTTTTATGTCATGCCTATATATGCAACCCATCAACCATAAATTCCTTACATAGAGGCAGAGGGAAATGACAAATCAAGATGCAGCTATCACAGGAAAGGCTACAGAAAATGAAACATGTATCAGGGAAAACATCAGAAATGCCAAGTCTTACCCATTTCAAATTTCCACCGGCCAGACACTGTGAAGAACTAAGTACCACGGACATTAAAACACTTTCATCAGTTCCCTCTTATATATATACTCACTTCAGCATTCTAGGCAAGAGTCTCCTCTTCAAATCTCCCAAAGTGTGTAAAAGAAATCAATTCCAGTTTCAAAATAGCGTATCAACTAATTTCAAGTCTGTGTGGCTACTTTCTTGAGGATGTGGCTGGACAGAGTGGCCATCCCTACACTGTAACCTCTCCTTTGAAAACCCCAATTCAATCATTTCCATGGTGAGAACTAAAATCCAGGCATTAAAGTGACTTGTTCAAGGTCAGGGCTGGAACTTGCCTTCCATGTTTAGTTCTCCTTACATCAACTTCTCACACTCTTTTAGAGCTCTGTCAAAATGCCTAGCTCGAATTCTCAAGATACTAAGACTCTAACTCTGGCCTACTGGCTAAAAAAGAGAAGACTAAAAGTACATTATGATATAGGAAAGAAAAAAACTTTAAGTAAATATGACACTACAGAGAGCCATGAAGTATGACTTCTTTCACAAACAGTATGTTTTTCAACTGTGTATAGTAAAGTGTCTGTTCAAGGTAAGATTATTTTTATAGTTTGCTATAATTTTTTTAGTGATTACAAACAGACAAAATCACTACTCCAGAACAACAAACCTGACATTTATTTCATTAAGTATTAAGTTTGTAACTTTCAATGCATAAATGAGGCTCTGCTTCTCTATTTTAATCCTATCTCTAATGAGTAGATCACATAATTGAACAAATTTCAAGAGAGACAAAATGGTTTATGTTTCATTGTCATCACTTTTCCTCCATTAAACTAACGTGTTATTCAAATATTCTACCAAGATATTGCTCAACACAAATGAACTGAAAGATTTTCTCAGCCTCATTTATAGGATACATTGCTTATAATCTTCAATAAAAGAACAGAACTCGCTTTAGCTATTAACACACTGTCTCCCCAAAACAAACTCTTAAACTCAGAACAGGTTTTACTCTGGTATTCCAAAACAAGTGTAATGAACGTTTCTCAAGATGTTTGACAGTTGTAGCAATGTAAAACTCAGGATACCAACTACAAGAATCTTCCTATTTCTCTTAAGTGGCTGTGTTTTCAGACATCATCATACATAAAATTATTTATTTTGCAAAGGAGGAAATCCACATATAACTCAAAATCAAATAATTTTAAGTCTCTACTCTTCATAAGAACTATGGGCAAACCAATCACATGAACAGTGAAAAGCAGGAAAGAGCTGAGAGGTGGCAAGAAATAATGGTAAAGGAGAAGTACTCTATTCACTAACTAGTCATTTTTGTTTGTTTTGTTTTGAATTTTGTTTTATTTACTTTTTTATACAGTAGGTTCTTATTAGTCATCAATTTTTATACACATCAGTGTATACAACTAACCAGTTATTTAACTTCTCTGCCTATCAAGTTCCTAGTTAATAAACAAGAATACTCCTCACTTCTCAGGGTTCTTACAAAGATCAAGTGAGTTCCTGCATGAAAATGATCTGCCCAGTAAAAGAACATAACAGGCACTCAATAAACGCCAGCTCCTTCCTCCTTCAGTTCTGGGCCCTCTGTTCTTTGTCCTCTATACTCACTCCCCCAGATGACTCAGCCTTCTCATGACTTTTATTAACAAATGCTGAAAACTACCACATCAGTCAAAGCCCTGATGTGTAAATGCATGCCTACCCTGTGAGAAGCTGTCTGGCCTCTACCTCCAAGATACTCAGGTGATAAAGAGGAGAGACCCCAAACATGTGAATTTCACTGTAATAACCGGCACTCAGGGTGGACAAATCACACATTTCCAACTGTCCCCTGGAGATTTGCACTGCCGTCTCAAAATGCCTGAAATCAAACTCATTATCAACTTTTTAAAATCAGGCCCTCTTCCTGCCCCTTTTCTAATTGTGAGTGGTGTCCAACAGAGAGTAACACTTGCCCTACTCGTCTCTCATCAAAATATCACCAGACAACCCAAGCCCATCAGGTCTACCTTCATAATCTCTACTTTATCGTCAGCCTCATTTTCTGTCCCACTGTCACCACCAGAGTCCACATTAGGTTTTCTGAATCTCGGCACTGCTGACGTTTTGGGGCAGGTGATTGTCTGCTGTAGGGGCTGTTCTGTGCATTGCAGGCTGTTTTAGCAGCACTCCTGCCTCTACCTACTAGAGGCCAGAACTGCTCCCTCTCCCTGAGTTACAACAAGCAAAACTGTCTCCAAATGCCTCCTGGGGGGCAGAATCACGCTCCCCGCAGTGTCCCCCACTCCCATATTTGAGTCCCATAGCCCAGTATGTGCGAGACAATCAGTCCCCAAATTTGTCTCCAGTTTCTTTCCTCTACTTCCGGATGCTCTGATCTTCTAAATGCCTCCTAAAGCACTGCTTTTACGAGTCAGTTCTCTTAAATCTACAACTCCCTGCCACCTTCACAATTAGTTCAAAGCTCTCCACCCAGCCTTGATAATCTGGTCTCAATGAAACATTATCCCACAAAGCACCTCACATTGCAGCTACCCAGCAGCCCTTCAATAACACAGACCTGTTCATCCAGCCCCTCCTTTCTGTTCTACTGCTGTCACCCTGGTTTGGGTGCCCAGTACCTAGCATCCATTCCGGATCACTGCTCGAGCCTCCTTCCCCACACTCTACTCTCTCCTTCACTCAAAGTCAAAAACTATCATTGGGGCTTCCCTGGTGGTGCAGTGGTTGGAAGTTCGCCTGCCGATGCAGGGGACACGGGTTCACGGGTTCGTGCCCCGGTCCGGGAAGATCCCACATGCCGCGGAGAGGCTGGGCCCGTGAGCCATGGCCGCTGAGCCTGTGCGTCCGGAGCCTGTGCTCCGCAACGGGAGAGGCCACGACAGTGAGAGGCCCGCGTACCGCAAAAAAAAGAAAACAAAAACAAAACAAACAAAGAAAACTATCATTGAGTCTCCACTGCCTACTGAAATATGAAATCTGCCTGTTCTTTAGAATCTTTCCTACCGTGGTCTCTTTCTGACTCTATGTTCCAGTATCGCCAAAACATACTCTAGCTTCAGCAAAACCTGTCTATCTGCTAGTCCTTGCAAAGGCTCCTTCCCACACCTTCCACCTTTGGTCGTGTTTTTTCTCTGCCTGGAAGTCCTCTTCATCCCTCCACACTAATATAAGGTCCACCTGAATTAAGTCAAGAGGCCTTTCCTGGTCATACCTTCCTTTATCCTCTCTTAGGGCATTCACATTGCTTTATGTTACACATGTGTATTCCTGTAGTTTACAAGGTCCTTGAGAACTTCTTACTCCTGTTTTGATGCCCTGCAATGCCTCGCCCAGTGCTAAGTAAAAACTAAACATTACACGTGAGTTGCCCCAAATGTTTCCCGCTTAAGAAGCAAGGAAGGGCTGTGTTTTCAGACAATGCTGAACTTCCATAAGGGAATTGTCCATATTCCTCTTTTGTTCCAGATTTTATGTGTTAGGCCAATTTTTAAGTTAACTGCCTGCAAAATACCCAGAAAGCTATAAGAATTCTGCTTCTGCTTCAGGGAGTTCCCAGTTTCCAACGTGTAACTGAATCCTGACTATTTACGCTATTTAAGTTCTCTCTTTATACAAAAAGGCAACAGAAATTTATTTTTGAGTGTTAATAAAATTGAGCACAACATGAAAATAACTTGGATTGGATTAAACATATTTTAAGCAAAGGTTAATTAATGCTAATTTGCATCCTGAATAACATAAAGTCTTAAAGTCTTCATGCACTCTTTTTTTTTTAACAACATGCACTCTTAAAAATATGAAAGTCAGTTTATTTCAGCTCCCCCCACCCCAGACATAATAAGCCGAATAGAACACGGGAGTTTTCCCCTTAATTTTAGTTTTTTAATGACTTGAAAGTATTTCTACAAAAAGAGCAAAATCATTAATGAGCATGTTCTGACCAGACCTACTCCTATAAGTGTAACTCCAAAGCCATATGGGGAGCGTAGAGTACCCGCACAGCCGCGGACCCCGTTTTGTATGCCCTTGAGCTAAGAATGATTTTTACATTTTTAAAGGGCTGTAAGAATGAAAACAAAGAATATACATAAAGAGACTGTATGTGGCCAGCAGAGCGTAAAATACTTACTTTGTTTTCAGCAGAATGAATATGAGACTCCTAGCTGTTGGTATGTAAGACACCGAACTTTTCCTCCCAAAATTTTTAAAAAGCAACGTAAAACAAACAAGATTATGTGAAAAGACAGAACTCATTCAATTTAGTCATAGCTAGTGCACAGGTAACTTCTAAAACAGAGGCCTTGGGGACATTTTTATATTTCCCAGAATTTTTGTTAGAAGCACACTTACGCTTGAAGATTTGAGAGTGCTTGGCCCAAAGCCACACTGGGGGTTAACAGAGTGCGGTCAAGGACCCAGGTGTGAAAAGTCCTCATTCAGGGCTCTCCGCAGTGCACTACATCATACCTATGCACGTGGCTCTAAGT
Source organism: Grampus griseus (assembly GCF_964374135.1). Lineage (NCBI taxonomy): Eukaryota > Metazoa > Chordata > Mammalia > Artiodactyla > Delphinidae > Grampus > Grampus griseus. The sequence continues at coordinate 64,085,168 of NC_139007.1, forward strand.
TCTGGAGATCTGGATAACTGGCTTGGATCACCATAAAGATGAAGCTTAAAACCTGTTTCTGATATGTTGTTTAGACAGACTCTCACTAGCAGCTTTGCATCATTAAACACAGAGTAACATCAATGCTCACCACATACATTAGAGAGAACTTCCAGGAAGCCTTCTATTTTAAAAGCAGACGTGATGAAGAAAGCTTAAAACTTACTCTGCTTGCTCCTCTAGGGCTACAGATTGAGGCAAATATGCACCTTTGACTTCCAGTTGCTCAATACTTACCTCCCAACCCAATCCACAAATTCCACCAAGTGCTATCGAATGCCAATCGAAAAACTACCCAGTTTACATCAGCCACGCATCCTATAAAGTTCTTTTCATAGCTACTTGCAAACTACTAGCTAAAAGTTTTAATTTTTTAATCTCCCTAAGAATTGAGCTTCCTTAAAATATATAAAAGTAGGTACCAGGATCTAGGATTCAAAGACATGGTTAACAATCCAAGATCTTTCATCTGAAGTTGCTCTTCCAGTGTTGAAAAACACAGATTCTGAGGGGCAGCCGAGAGATACAGGACTTACGCTCTCCAGAGATAATACACAGACCCCCCCCAACCCCACCCCCATCGTATCTTTGAATGACTTTTGTCCTCGAAGAGCGACCCCCTTCCCCTCGCGAGTCCGGGCCTTCCGGGCACCTGCGGCTCCGGTCCGCAGCGGAGAAACCCGGGGAAACCTGCCCACAGCCGGCCCTTCTGGAAACGGCGCCCACTCCCACCTCGAGGAGGCTGGCGGCTGGAGGCCCGAGCCGCCGGGAAGCGACACCTCGGCGGCCGGCCGACCCCCCGGACGCGGCGGACGGGGACGGCGGCGGCGTTACCTGGTGGACCACGTCGTTGGGCAGCTGTGCGGCCCGGAACAGCTCCAGCACCCGCCCGTGGGCCGCCACCTTCTTGGTGCTCTCGCTGTCGCAGTAGGAGAAGAGATCCGAGTAGTATTTCTGCTCCGCATCGCTCAGCGTTAAACCTTCCATCTTCGCCTCCGCTCACAGCCACCCCGCCCCGCATGCAACACCCGGGGCCCGGCCCCGCGACGCCGGGACGGCGGGGACTGCGCGCCGCCCGGCCGCCTCCTCCTTGCCCCCCGAAGCGGCGGGGAGCCCCGGCCTCGCGCGCGCGCCGGGGGCGTCCGAGCCACAGGGCCCGGAGGTCGCGGGGAGGGGGCCCGGCTGGGCTCGGCGCGCCGCCGCCTAAGAGGCTCCGCCTCGGCGGCCGCGGGGAGGGCGCGGGGAAGGAGGCGGGGGCCGCGGCGGCGCGAGGCCCGGGCGGACTCCGCCACCACCCCCGCCGCGGGTTCGAGTCTCCCCGGCTCCCCGCCGCTTCCCCCCAGACTTCCCGCCTCGCCTGCCCCTTCCGTCCACGCCCCCGGAGAGGCAGCACTTCCCGGAAAAGTTGTGGGGCTCCTAAAGTTTCGGGGGCTCTGGGCTGAGCGCGGCCGCCGCTCCGCCTCCCTCCGCCGCCATTTACTGCGCCCCGGCCCGGCCCCCGACGCGACCGCACCAACACTGACAGCGGCTGCCGCGCTCCAGACCCGGATGTGAGGCCAGGAGGAGAGAGCGCGAGAGGGAGAGAGAAACACCCACCGGGCTGGCTCGGCCGCTCCCTGGAGAGGGGGCTGCAGCGCCCCCTGGTGGCCTGGGTCCCGCGGCGGAGGGCCGAGCCGCCCTTGGCGCCCTGCGGGAAGAGCTGGGACCCCCGGGAGCGGAGACCAGGGGGGAACAGCACGCCGCCCATTCAGACCTGGAGAACTTAGAAACCGGCTGTAGTTTGGATTGTTTCAAAGCTTCTGGCACTAAACGGTTAATAAACATTGCGTGAAAGGGGAACATTGTTCAGGTTATTACTGTATCCGTCGTACCGTTTTGAGGTCAGATGTTACTGAAGATTAATTCAATATTTCTTTGTGCTCTGAAGGGCTATGAACATCCAACCCATCTGAGAACTCTCATCAGACACCAACCACTGAGACCTAACTCCCACTCTTGCTCCAAGCCGTGTTTACCTGAGAAACAAAGTTGTTGAATAGGGGGAAAAACTGGCAAAGTTTTTCTCTTTGTACAAGGTGGTTCTGATCAATAGGAACTTAGTGCTATAAATATATAGCATCAGCTCTATAAAGCTGTTTAGGCTGTGGACAGACCACAGGGGCTCACTCCTGGGACCCCCAATTTCCTCCTTTATGAAAATCATGAGGTTGCACTATTCTGCACCTATCTGAGAAGTGATTCTCAAGATATCTCAAATAGAATATCTTAACAACAGTTTATCCTTACCAAATAGGAAATATTTCCAAAACAGCTAGGGCAGAATTAGACAGATTTTTCAGTTTTGGTTTTTATTTTGTCTGCTACAGGTTACTCCCCAGAGTGCTGATCTTACAAATGACCCATAAAAGGAAAGTAATATTATAGGTTCGAAATCTTGTATCTGGAATTCCAAAATTCAAAGAGCACTGAAAATCCAAAGGGTTCTTTGTAACACTTTGTCAGCAAAACCTGCCCTGTTTCATTTGGAGGCAAAATCTCAACTCAACTCACATGAGACTATTTATAGTCTTTATGTATGCTGTTTAATGTCAATATTTAGTCATTTTACTCCAGGCTTCAATGGGATATTAATATGCACACAGTTATAGGCATTGCATTACTTTTCTTTTTTTAAAAAGGAAGAGGGTTTGTGGAGCTGTATTTGAATAGTAGCACTTTGTACACTTACATATATAACATGCCGTTAATCTCAAGTTTCTCTATCTCTAAAACTTTAAATTTGCCATAGCAGTTCCTCACGTGTCCCTACAGGACACCTACCAGAGACCCACAGATGGCCTGTTTTCCAAACGTGTAAAAGGGAGGAGCACATGAGGTAGGCACTGGCTTACAATCGTCTTCAGCATGTTTTTCTCCACCACCTTTCCTAGGCCTTGAAGCTCTTTCCTGCCCCAGGGCCTTTGCTCCTGCCACCTGAAATACTCTTCCCACAAACCTTTGCATGGCTTGTTCTCCCACACCTCAGGTCCCTGTACACATATCACGTACCGAGAGAGGGACCTTCTCTCAACACCTGACCTAAAATAGCCCCACTACCACGCTCTATCCCCTTATCTGAATTATTTTTCTTTATAACACTTTTCACTACCTGGCATTAACATGTATATTTGTTTACATTTTTAACACTGAGATACAATTGACATACAATCTTTTATGGGGGGTGGGGGAGTCCTGAACGTCAGTGCTTATAAGGAGCACTGTATCTGCTTAAAGTCCCTCCAAACATACACACACTTGAAAAACCAGAAAGTCTTGCACGAAGGGGGGACATTCTCCACCCCCCAGACAGGTATTGGGTTGCCTTGGTGCTGGATGGCTTGACAGTTTCACAAACGAAAGGGATTTTTCTCTATATCCGTTACTTAAATTTATACTTTCACGTACAAAGGGGAAAAAATGATTTAACAGGCCCTTTGAGACCAATTCTAATTTCTTTCCTATATGTTTCTAGATATATCAGTTTTAAAAAGTGACATTATGAGAAAGCTATTTTAAAACAGCTGGACTATATTATATAGCTACAAATTTAAAGATACTGGTCTTCAGGTAAGATCAAATAGTCGGTTACTGCTAGCAAATATCAACTGTTTTAAACTGGAAACCTCTAATGAAGTTTTTAAAATAAATTAAGTGCAATAAAATTCGTCGTTTCTGGTATACAGTTCTGTGAGTTTTGACAAATGCATGACGGTCATGTAACCACCACCAAAATCATGATGCGGAAACATTCTGTGACTCTCCCCTAAAATTCCTCTGGGCTTCCCCTTTGTACTACTCTGCCCTCTACCCTCAGGCCCTGGCAACCACCGATTTATTTTCTGTTTCTGTACTTTTGCCTTTTGCAGAATGTCATGTAAATGGACTTACACGATAATCAGCATTTTGAATCTGAATTTTTTTCACATAGCGTAATGCATTCGAGATTCCTCCATGATCTTCCTTGTATAGTGGTTCATTTTTTTATTGTTAAATGGTATTCTATTGTATGGATGATTATAGTTCGTTCATCCATTCACTAGTTGAAGGATATTTGGGTTGCTTCTAAATTTTGGGTGACTATTAATAAAGATACTATAAATATGTGTGTACAGTTTTTCTACAAACTTAAGCCTTCATTTTTTTTTCCCTTGGGTAAATATCTAGGAGAGGGATTGTTGGGTCATATGGTAACTAAATGTTCAACTTTAAAAGAAACTACAAAAAAAAAAAACAAAAACACTACCAAACTGATTTCTAAAATGGCTGTACCATTTTGCATTCCCACCACCAATGTATAGAATTTTAGTTCCTCTACGTCCTCACAAACCATTCTAATGGGTGTGCAGTGGTATCTCACTGTGATTTGAATTTCCATTCCCCCAGAGACTGATGATGTTGAGCACCTTTTCATGTGCATATTTGCCATTCGAATATCTTCTTTGGTAAAATATCTATTCAAAACTTTTCCTATTTTTTATTGGATTATTTGCTTTTTTTATCATTGAGTTTTGAAAATCCTTTATACATTTTTGGTACAAGCTCTTTGTCAGATACATGATTTGCAAGTATTTTCTAGAGTCTGTGGCTTGCCTTTTTATTCACTTTTGCTGAACATAATTGTTAAAATTTGGTTTAAGTCCAACTCAGGGGTGGCCCTGAAAGACGTTAGTGAGGGGAAATCCATTGGAGAGAGTTTCTGTTGGTGCACCTGGTCATTCACTTAATGTCAGAGAGGTGGCCCAAGGTAAGAATACACAATAAACCCACGGACAGTGACAAATGATTGGGCTGGTAGGGCAGGGACTTGGTAGGAGGCAGTTTGGAAAATTAAGGAAGAGGAAGTCTGGGAGGAAATCATGTGGTTGAACCTATGGGAAGGGGCATGGAGTGTGACTATCTTTGCATCATGTGTTCACACCCACCAGAAAGCATCCACTATGGAGGAGGCATAAGTAGTCAAAACAACCTGGCCAGATGATGTCAGGCAGCCTCTGCAAGCAGCCACCCCAGTGTTGGCACATTGGCTCAGGAACTGAGTAGCTATTGTGGCAGCAATGGAAAGTATATATGAGCCCCACATCACAGCTTCCACTTACCAAGGCCAAATGTCCAACCTGCCAACAACGCTTGAGTTCAGCTCAGCTCACCTTGGTGTCAGCTCAACACCAAGTTCAATTCCTGATGTAACATCATCCCTCGAGGAGACCAGTCATGCATTTGGTGACAAGTTGACTTATCTTTATAGGAATCAAATGTATCCTGGGCATAAGTTTGCTTTCCTGTTCTCAGGGCTTTAGCCATCTAAGTGTTTAAGACTGTTTTTATCACCAACTTGTAATCTGCATAACATGACTTCAGACAAAGAGACCCTCCTTACAGCAATAGAAGTGCATTAGTGGACACATAACCATAACCCACTAAGCTCACATTCCGCATCATCCAGAAGCTGCTGACTTCAGAGAGTATAGAATGGCCTTTTGAAGGTGCAGCTGATGTGTCAGCATGGAGATGATATTCTGTGAAGATGGGACCCCATACTCCAGGATGCAGAAGCACCCTAAATTAACGATCCTGTATGTTACTCTGTCTCCAATAGGTAGACAATATGGGACAGAGAACCAAGGGATGGAAGTAAAACTGGCCCCATTTACCTTTGCCCTCCGTGACCCACTTGGGGGAGTTTCCCATCCCCTCAAACCTAAGTTGTTTTTATTTTTTTATTTTATTTATTTTTTTATACAGCAGGTTCTTATTAGTTATCTATTATATACATATTAGTGTATACATGTCAATCCCAATTGCCCAATTCATCACACCACCACCACCACCCCCTGCCGCTTTCCCCCCTTGGTGTCCATACGTCTGTTCTCTACATCTGTGTCTCTACTTCTGCCCTGCAAACCGGTTCATCTGTACCATTTTTCTAGGTTCCATGTATATGTGTTAACATACGATATTTGTTTTTCTCTTTCTGACTTACTTCACTCTGTATGACAGTCTCTAGGTCCATCGACGTCTCTACAAATGACCCAGTTTTGTTCCTTTTTTATGGCTGAGTAATATTCCATCGTATATATGTACCACATCTTCTTTATCCATTCGTCTGTCGATGGGCATTTAGGTTGCTTCCATGACCTGGCTATTGTAAATAGTGCTGCAATGAACATCGGGGTGCATGTGTCTTTTTGAATTATGGTTTTCAACCCTAGGTTTTGAGCATCTGAAGGTCCTGGTTCTCACACGGGATTGCTTCCTCTAGGAGGCTTATTATTAGTTAGTTATTATTAGTCCCATTAAACTTTATGCCACGAATGATGTTCTGTCACTTGGGGCTCCTTGTGCCAATAGATCAGTAGGGAATAAAAGAATCAACATACTGGAGGGTATTGAACCTACTCATCAGGAGGTAATAGTACTTACTTTACCCAATTGAGGCAAGAAGGAGTATGTTTCACACCCAGAAGATCCACTGGGTGTATTGGTCTCCCCTGTTTAGTTTTGATGGTAAATGGACAAGTATAACTGCCACAGATTGAGAAGGGCATGGTGACAAAGGCACTCAGACCATTCGGGGATGAGGGGCTGTGTCACCCCAAAAGGCAAGCCACCTACAGCAACAGAGGTGTTAGCAGAGGGTGAGGAGACATTCTGCTTCTCATTACTCTTCTCCGCTTCTCATTCTATTGAAGTAGAGAAGGGACAATAAGTGTCAGAGGCGGCCTTGAAATGAGCTGCTATTGTGGCAGATATAGTTCACTCACATTCTTTTTGTGAAATTTCCCAGGAAATGAGACCCATCAGAGTCCTGGGGGAGTGGTTCCCATATCAGGTACTATATTATATGAAGCAAGTGGATCTGAGTGGTGTGAGTGTGGACCATGTGGTTGCTGTGAACTACCCAGATCACTGCCCACCTCACCCATTTTTCCAGCTGTTGAGAACGTTGAACTGTCAGGGGCCCACAGTGGAATCCCTTGCCAGGAATTGTCCTTGGGAGAAGGAACTTGCCTCACCCAGGTTACGCCCCTGCCCCAAGCGCAGCCCACATCCAGTGACTGGCCAGTGGATAAAGGAGACTAAAGGTCCTTCAATTGTCTAGGAGCAACTCTGAAAAGCCATCTCAGTTCCAGATCTCTTCCAGGGATTGGAGGGGGCCTCTGTTGTTACCGCATTGTTACCTCTGCCCAGTTATGGGCTTTTTTCCCTTCGTACGGGTGCTATTCCTGACAAGAGTTATCAAGGAACTTCCTGTATACAAATCTTCATTTCAGTGTGTTTCTGGGGAACCCGATCTCAACCACTCACGCACTTCTGCTCCTATTAAGTGACTTAGTGAGTGCTTACCAACCTGTTGCACTTAATATTGTAATTGTTATAATTGGATTAAACATTGCATAAACAAATTAAGAAAACAGAAAGATAGTTTTTGTTTCTGTGGAAACCAAGAATGGTACTGTGGGAAGATGTGATGATGGTGAATTGCTAAGAGAAGTGGCTGTTGAATTAGCTGTGGAACTCGTGGAGAAAGACTTGGAGTTGCAAAAAACAACACGGTATCTATAGGTTGGACACATGGGATATTCAATGTGTGCTTCTTGTTTGATTGGCGTAGAGTTTGGAATGGAATATAGTTTCTTACCTGTAATCAAAATTCCTGGTTTTTATTTTTGAAAAATCTATTATTTTTATAAAAATATACACACTCTCTGTAAAAACAAAATAACTCAAAAAAGAACAAAGAAAAAAATTACCTTGAATTCTGCCATCCATAGGCAACCTCTATTAACATTTGGATGAATATTTTTCTTGACATCATTTATTTAAAAGCCACACAAAAAGATAGGCATACAATATCAAGTAAAGGGATGTATTTTATATATAGTATATATATGTATATATACACACATTATATTTTATATATAATATGTTATTATACATTACAAATATATAATTTAAAAAATCAATAGATGCATTATATATTACTATATATTATTCCTGCATTATATATATATGTACACACATATATATATATTCCATCCATGTATTTGATATTATATGCCTACTTCTTTGTTATATCTTTTGTAGACGGTCTTTTTCACTCAACTATAGACTGTACTTGTAAAAGAGTTGTCCTTTTTTTTCAAACTTAATATGAATCTTATTTATTTTCCTCTTTCGGAGTCATCAATATAAATGATATATAATCAGGTTAACTTGAAAAACCACAACTGTATCCTCCAGAAACCACATGAGGCAATCTTACACTGTCTTACCAATGGGATCTATTTTCATTACCTAACTAGGAGAGAATCATAAAATGAATATTTTTTTAGATGTTGCAGTTGGGGTTTAATAATGAGATAGAAAATGCCAGATAAATGTAAGATCTCATATGAGCATGAAGTTCATCAGAAGCAAAGGCATAGAAATCCACACAAAATTGTTGGCACAGCAAAAATAAATCAACTCTTTGTATAAATAAAGTTCTCAGGGAAGACTAACCAAAAATGAAAAAGCACTTTTCTCCAAATAAAAATCAAACCAACAAATATTTATTATTTACTCTATGCAAGGAAGTTTTCCCCGTAAGTTTCCTTTGTAAACATTTTCTCAATATAGCGTGGTTTCAATATTTTAACTTTTTAAAATGAGAAGAGTCCAAATGGTTTCCCTATTCTTTAAAAACAGAAGCATGCAGAGGTAGTTGTAAAAAATACTAAATGCATGTTGCTTGTCATTAGTAGTGTTTTCTTTTCTTTCTTTCTTTCTTTTTTTTTTTTTAATTAGTAGTGTTTTCTAAAGCAAAACTTTTGCATTTGGGCAGGGTCACCTCCAAAAACTGCAACTTTTTTTTTTTTTTTTTTTTTTTTTTGCGGTACGCGGGCCTCTCACTGTTGTGGCCTCTCCCGTTGCGGAGCACAGGCTCCGGACGCGCAGGCTCAGCGGCCATGGCTCACGGGCCCAGCTGCTCCGCGGCATGTGGGATCCTCCCGGACCGGGACACGAACCCGTGTCCCCTGAATCGGCAGGCGGACTCTCAACAACTGCGCCACCAGGGAAGCCCAAAACTGCAACTTTTTAAACCAGTAATTTAACAAAAATAAAGCAACCTGTCTTTAATTCTACATCTACAATCTTTATTAGTGTCTGTTAACTCCCATTGCCCTGCCATGAAAACATTTTACAGTGTTATGGGTTCCATAACCTTTCATGGTGCTTAAGAGCTAGAGGTTTTGTGCTTTGTGAAGTATTTTCATTTTAATCCTGTGTCATACTTTGCTGTTGTCAATATTTCATTTTCCAAGGATGCTTAGAGGTTATCTCTGTGCAATCTTAAAAACTAAAAATGAATAAAGTGAAAATGAATATAAGTCTTAATGGCTACAGCAATAGGAAGGTATCAAGTTGTAATGAAAACAGATAATCCTAGTTTGAGGTAAAATAGGTTTGAGGCCTGATTCTGGCTATTAATTAGCTGTGTAATCTAAGGCAAGTTTAACATCTCTCTTCTGTAAAATGGGATGCTTTATTTGGCCAGTATAAGAACAAGAAAGAATGAATATAAAAGGTAGTAATCTAACTGGTATTTAACTACTGGCAGCTATTATCAGGGACAAACATGATCATTAAAAATCTGTTTGTTTATATTTGTTCTTGTTCTTTGTTCAAATAATTCAAATGGCCAGGGCTGATAACCTTTATTAAGATATAAATAATTATTTACAACATATGATTACCAGCTATAATATCCATTTCCTCCTAGTTGTTACTATACTGTAAACCCTTTGGACAAAGAAAAACTGACGTGTCTAGTGCTTTGGGTATATTCAACAAGTGTTATAGTCACTAAGCATGTAGTGCTTAAAATCTACATATCTTTTTTCTTTTCTTTAATGATTATATATGTGTAGTGGGATCAAACATTTTAAACACTATATGTGGCTTTTTAATTTTCTCTAATACTTATAATCTTCATTAGTATCAGCATGGGGTTGAACTTAATTTTGTCAGTTATCGTATCTCAGAATCTTCCTGTTAAAATGTAATCATGAGTAATTCAGTCTCGCTCACGTAAATGCTCAGCCTTTCATATTTCTTCCTCTTTTCTCTGTTTTCCTCCCAGATGTCATGGGGGAATATGAGGACAGAAGATGGAGATCAGCTTAACACGATTTAACTGTGAGAGAGAAGGGGCCTCAAATCTACAGGCAGGAGTCCTTGTGCTGTCCTCTGGTTCTACTGCAAAGTGGCCGCTGTGGCCTGGTCACTTAGTCTATGTTGAGGTATCCTCAGAGTTAGTCTGGCCTTTTGGGCCATCAGGCTGGTATCATGAAATCACTTGTAACCTTTAACCTCTAATCATTAAGTCTCTGCATTTGGTGACTTCTGTAGTAGTTCCAATGGTCCATGTAGGAACTTGGGGTAGGGGTGCTTCTTAGAATTGAGAATTGGCAGGTGATTTGGTTAGCTATTGCTGTGTAACATGTTATCCCTAAACTAAACAGCAGAAAACATGATTTTGTGGGTCAGGGATGTGGGAAGGGCTCAGCTAAGCAGATATCTTTTGTGGTGTCTTCTATGTGCGGTCATCTGAAGGCTTCACTGGGCTGGATGTCCAAGATGACTCACTCATGTGGGTAGCAATTAATGCTGACTCATTTGGGAACTCATTTAGGGCTATCTCCTGGAGCATCTCATGGCACCTCCATCTGCTTGGACTTCTTACAGCATAGTGGCTGGGTTTATGGAGGGAGTATTTAAAGAACAAGTATTCCAAGCGATCAAGGCAGAAATTATGCAACAGTTTTTTAATGCATTCTATTGATTATAGGTGAGTCATGATGGCCAGTGCAGATTTAATAAAATGAAAATTATATCCCACCTTTTGATGGAAGGATCCACTGTTTTTCATTATGATCAATAAGCCACGTAAAATGATTTGCCTTTTTAAACCATACATATTATAAATGACAAAAAATGAAAGCAACTAACCAGGGGCTTTACTTTATATCTTTCTTTTTTTTGGCTGCACCTTGCGGCTTGTGGGATATTAGTTCCCCAACGAGGCAGCGAACCTGAACCCCCTGTGGTGGAAGCCCAGAGTCCTAACCACTGGACCGCCAGGGAATTCCCAGGGGCTTTACTTTAGTTTGGATTTCTCTGTTACTCAATCAATCTAACATCTTTCTGTTGTTGGCATTGTGCTGTTGCCACTTTCCTATCAAGATTATGTTTAGGTCTCCAAATTTACTAGATAATTTTTTTCTATTTACCATGGGAATAATTCACCTATAAAACCACTTGATATTTTTGGGTGGTGTTTCTTTGCCAACTTTATTAGTTTCTGCCTAGCTTATTGGCCTTTTCAGGTTTTCTTTTTCTTGTTGAATAACTCTTTTTTTTCCCTCAAAAATGTATCCATTGCATTAAGATTTTTAAATTGACATAAATCTTTTTTTTTTACATAAATCTTTTTTAATGTGCCTTTTGTAACTATTTTAAAGACAGGACACAATTAAGCTTCAAGACAGAAGATAAGTTTAACTACTTTCTTGGATTATTTTGAAAGAGATTTATAGTGTCTTACAAATTTTTTGTGTCATTGTGAAAATGTACTGTTTGGATAGTAGAAAAGCTAATTTTACCAAAATAAGTTTATTTGAGCTAAGAGCTATAAAATTAACTGTATGCTACTTTCTGTAGCATATAATAAAGAAACCCATAAAGGTCAATCCCACAGGAAGTCGATAAACTCACTGAGATTCAGTCTCAGTGATCCCAGGATTCACAATGCTCATGTTCCCTGGATCAATATTTTGATTTAAGAACAGAAAACTATTTTCCCAAAGTAACTCAATAAACCAGTTTATTCACTCAAAGAGAATACTTTTCAAAGGATTATTTACTAGAAAGCAGTCATTAAGCTAATCATTATATGTACAAAAGAAATTTAAAAAATAGAGAAATTCAGCTGAGGAATCAAAAGTTTCCCTGAAATTGCCTGGTAACCAAAATGAAATTTGCTTTTGTTTGGTAAGTTTGGCCTCATGTTTGTTGTTGATGGTTGTATTTGCAGAATTTGGAAACTTTAAGAAAACAAACAGCTGCCTAAGCTGGCCCATTGCCCCCAACTCAAGATATGCTCCCTAATCAGCCAGGTCATTTCAAGTGACCAGGCTGAGGAGTAGTTACAGGGATTTTGTTGTGAGAGTGCATATGAATGATTGGTTTCCACAAATTTAATATATATTCTTCTCTTTTATGACTAGAATTCTCCAACTAACAAATTAACTGTTTTCCTCGTCCTTCCTTCCTTTTTTCCCTTTGCTTCCTTCTTCTCTCTCTCCCCCAACCTTCATTCATCAATTATTAAATACATACTATATCTCAGGCACTGTGCTCAGTTTGAGGATTTCAAGAAAACATTCCTTGCCTTTAATGAGGTAAGAAGTCAGTGAGGGTGACATTCACTATGAGTAAACAAGTAATTATAATACAGTGTAGTACATGGTCTAAGAGAGAGAAACAGAATACTCCTAGAATATATGGAAATTTTCCCTACATAGACCTGGAGTGCTGAGAAGTAAGTTCAATGTAATTTTTTGCTGTTGACCTGCTGTTGCTCTCTTTAGGAGAGAACTGCAGGAGGATGATCAGTAATTTGATAGATAGAAAACAACACGTGAAAGTTAACAAGATTAAAGCAAGGACATGTCCAGTTACGTCTTTGGAGCTGGGAAAATGGAGAATGGAACTAGAGGTGATGTTGAAGGCAAAGGTAAGTGAAAGACAGTGAGAAAAAGGAGACAAAAATGAAAGAGTTACACAAGAGGAATAAGTTCCAGTGTTCTGCTCTGCAACAAAGTTTGCACACATAACAATAATATATCATACACTTGAAAATTTGTTAAGTGGGTAGAACTAATGTTAAGCGTCTTAATGGCAATAGATTAAAAAAATAACAACAATATTCCCACAATACAAATCCTTGTGTTGACCAGGCTGAACCTTAGTGGAGAGTGATGCCTGATTCTCTACAGAGAATCTGCCAGACCCCAGCATTTACTTGACATTTTCTGTTTTGTAATATCTGCCCTGTTGCCATCATCATTTTGAGAAAAAGGTGGTTTATTTGGAAATAAGACTAATATTCAGTGTTTCTAAGTCTGGTCTAATTAGATTAACTAGAGTTATTTTAAAGAAATTATTTGATGTGATGAGTTTTGGAAGAAGAACTACCACTTAGTTTATATTTTACATCCAGGTACTCTTCTGCCTATTTCCTTTATATTTGTCTTTCTCTTCATTTTTCTCGGACCTTCATTGATATGCATTCATTTAATGTTCCAATATATCTCTACCCTCTAAAGGTTTGAGTAGTTTGAGATGTGTGGAACTTTTAAGACATCCTGGAGGCTTTGCTCATACCTACAAATATCTGTCATGTAAATAGTTTGGTAAGTTTAGTTCATTTCAAGCAAATATTTATTGAGCACCTACTAAGTGTTAATAATTCTACTAGATGCTGAGAACAGAAAGGTGAATAACACGATCATTGCCATTGAGGACTTTATAGTCCAGTGGAGGAGACAGGTGTATACTACCTAACAATTCCTTTTCTGTCCCCTGTATTGTACATTATATCTATGCACCTCCCCACCCTCACCCAACACCTCTGAGTCCCAAGTTGGCTTTGTTCCTAGTTTGAGGATGTCTGGTTCTCCTTTAATGGCCTTTGATCCCCTTTCATGTGAATGTTTTGCAGTAGCTTGTGACATTTCAGGCTGTTTTCTATGAATGCTTTGTTTTCCCCTGCTTGTCTGCACTGGAAAGATGGAATGCAAACATTTCACCCCACTTCCAGGGAGGATTTGGAGTTAAGCTCTCCCTGCTCTCAAGGAGAGCAAAATTTTCAGCTTTTAATTAACAAATTACTTTCTAACTTGTCAAGGTCTATTGTGAAAACACCACAGGAGAAGAAGGCGTCATGAAGGGAGATAACGCTTCTGAGGGAAAAGGGAAGTAGGAGAGGAGGGATTTTCCAACGAAAGGGGCTTACAGAGGGCCCCTTGGGAGCCTGCAGGTTGATCCTGGAGAAGCAGTCTAGAAGACTTTAGGCCACTGCTCAAGAGAAGCAGGGTGAGCTGGAAGGACTACCAAGAGGGGCGCTGTCTGAAGACCCAATAGTTGTAAAACTCAGAACCCCTGACTTCACTGGAAAAGCCCCTCGTCTAGGAACAGGGAGCAAACTGTCTCTGTCTGCACTGTGTACTGCCCAGCGAGTGGAGCCCACTCGGGCTTACCCAAGGAGACCGCCCTCCGCTCTTGTGAAGACACGGAATATCCATACATCTGAGAGAGAAGGGCAAAAGCTCTACTCTTAGTTGGCATGGGGGGAAAGGGGAGGTTCCCCATACTTGGTTAAGGGTGGAACCAAAGAAGTTAAAAATCAGCCTGGGCTCAGATAATAACTGATCTCTGAGCTGTGAGCACCCACACACTCATTTGCCACTGACACCTTTTCAGTCCTTATGGCAAGCCATTCCGTGCAAACTATCAATGTCAATTCTAGAAGAAAATTCAGGAAGAAACATTTCTTTCTTTCCCTTTGTCCAGCCCTCTACTACATTCGATTCCACCTTGCTTATATTCTGCCTTTTTTCTGAACTCGACCTTCGTACTAGACCCCAGATTTGGTGCTCCTAATACTTTTGGTTCTTTGGAATTTGGCTATCGTGCATGATTTTGAATTTCCTTCAAGGAGAGCTCAATTTTCCTGCTCCTACAGCCTCTGTGTCTCCTGCCCTACATGGAGCCCTGGTCAACTCCTGCCCCTTGACCAGTGCCCTAATCAGGCTATGTTCTCCCCTCACTAAATGGAAGGGAGAGATTCAGACCCTGTTTCTGAGCCTTAGGACAAAGTCCGGGTTACTGTTACCATGGCCCTGTTTCCAGCTAAGCTTACCTGTAAGGTCCTCCTATTAGGTTCCTTTGAGGTATCACACAAATGTGTTTCCTGAACCATAGTAGCGTTCTGGCAATTTCAGAAAAAGACCTTCAATTCTGTTCTAAAGGTGGAAAGAACTTGTATTCTGCTCTAAAACCAGGCCCTGGGTAAGCCGCTGCATCAGGTGACTATGAGAGCTCAGATCTGTGGGCATAAGACACACCTTTACTTGTCCCTTTGAGCACCTGGTATGGTTTGAAAGGAACCCTTTGCATATCCTGAAATGTCTCATCCAACCGATGGGAAGGGGGCTTCCATCACCCACACAAGGTTAAATTACAGATTAACTTATTTAAAGCTAAATAGAAAATTGCGTTACCATATCTGTGCAAGATCAGAAGTTCCTGCTGGGATATCACGGCAATTTCTTTCAGCTTCCTGGGTCCCTACAAAATGCAAGTCAGCAAAAGGGACATGGTACCCACTTTCTTATCTTGAAACTAAGCTGTAACACACAGATCCTGCCCATCAATTCCAGAAGAGTCTGCCTGGCTTTATCCCACTGCGCTGCTCGTGGGATTTTAATTCTCTGACCACATCTGCCTCCCAAGGCCTGGAAAGACAAACTCCATCATTTACTCCCATTGCACATACATAATAATAATAATTGCTATTCATTGAATGATTGCTTTGGGCTAGGTAAGCCTTACAATTATTCTACAAAGAAAGTGTTGTTTTTCCTATTTTACTTATGAAGGATCTAAGTCTTAGAGAGATGGAGTCCACACACGTGAAGCGATAGTGGTGGGATTCCATCCACGGCATGTTGGGCCCCAAAGTCTGTGCTTTAATGTCTTCCCCACTGTTGTATGAGTGCACAGCTTCACTGGACTAATTTTTTCCCAGTGAAAAAAGAACTTTTATTTAAAATTTTTTTTTATTATTTATTTCCCTTTTTGGCTGTGTTGGGTCTTAGCTGCAGCGCATGGGCTTCACTCTAGTTGTGGCGTGTGGGTTTTCTCTTCTCCAGTTGTGGTGCTCAGGCTCCAGGGCTCATGGACTCTGTAGTTTGTGGCATGAGGGCTCTCTTGTTCAGGCGCGCGAGCTCAGTAGTTGTGGCACAGGGGCTTAGTTGCCCCACGGCATGTGGGATCTTAGTTCCCCAACCAGGGATTGAACCCACGTCCCCTGCCTTAGAAGGTGGATTTTATACCACTGGACCATCAGGGAAGTCCCAGAACTGTTTGATAATAAAAATTTGGAGAGAATAAAAAAGCTACAGTAAACATCTAGCTTGAAACATTTAGCTTACTTTATGAGGCATAAAAACACGCATATAACATATATCCTAAGACAATAATATATAAATTAGAAAATAACAGAGTAAATTATTATACTTAACTTAGTGTTATGCAAGTTATTTAAATAGTGTAGATTCACTGGGTGCATATAATGAATTAAATGTTACCACACAGCAAATTTGGGGTGTTTTCAGAAGTACATGTCATTTGGCAGTGGCTTATTAGAAAATTATGAACCTGAAATAAAACTGATGCAAAGATATAATGATACACACTAAATTAACAATGATGTACTTAATTAAAAGTCATTTATAATGAATCATAATCATACTTAATAATACACTTACGATAATTAAAAAGCAAACTAACAGTAACTGAAAACAAGAATCATCACAAGGTAATGCTGATGCCTCGCTGTTGAGAAAGTGGCCTTCCTAATATGGCCGAATTCTAGTGCTTTGCCTGTGGAATACAAGTAGGTGCTTTGAAACATAGTATGGCGACCATCATGCTTTCTAATCTCAAATTTTACCACGGGGATGGCTGCCTACCCCATGTGTACGTAAGGCCTCTCTACTTTTTTTTTTTTTGGGGGGGGGTTTCTTTTTTTTGCAGTATGCGGGCCTCTCACTGTTGTGGCCTCTCCCGTTGCGGAGCACAGGCTCCGGACGCGCAGGCTCAGCGGCCATGGCTCACGGTCCCAGCCGCTCCGCGGCATGTGGGATCTTCCCGGACCGGGGCACGAACCCGTGTCCCCTGCATCGGCAGGCGGACTCTCAACCACTGCGCCACCAGGGAAGCCCGGCCTCTCTACTTTTAATTGGTTTGAAAATAATAGTTGAAAATAAAAGCTACACTGAGCAAGCTATAAGAGCCTCTGTACTCATGGGGGGACAGAAAAACAGCTACAAACAGAAGCTTCTGAAGGTCATTGCAAAGTACTGAAAGAGAGCATTTGGTAAGGGACTTACACAATCTCAGCTCAAGAATTATCTTGTAGGTATTT
The DNA here is from genome assembly GCF_964374135.1 of Grampus griseus. Classification (NCBI taxonomy): domain Eukaryota; kingdom Metazoa; phylum Chordata; class Mammalia; order Artiodactyla; family Delphinidae; genus Grampus; species Grampus griseus. The sequence continues at coordinate 64,102,500 of NC_139007.1, forward strand.
CCCCAACAGAGGAAATGGTTCTAGATATCAGACCAAAAAGCCCTGTTAGGGGAAAGAGCAACCTATCAATTCATAGTCGGTACCAGATAAATACTTTTTTTTTTAATATATATATATTTTTAAAAATAAATATTTAATAAATGTTTGTTTAATGGTTATAATTACCAATGACAAAAATAACTGTTTGAACTGACAAAATATTAGTATTAAAGTCTTGCATGACTATAACATTACCACTCATCTTTCTTTTCTCTCATAAGCTTTGAATTCCTATCAATGTGCCAGGAATTAGATAACCTCTAGGATAATCCCCATTGTTTTGTCTTTATTTCTGTGATTATTAAAGCTGCTTTGTGAAAACCAATCTGATTTTGCAAATACAGCAATCCATTTGTAAATTGTGGATGCCCCTAGGTGGATAACTAAGCTAACTTTTTGTACAGTGGCAGTTCTTACTGTGTAATAATACTGATGTTTCAAAGACAATCTTCTACATACTTGGTTACTATTAGCCATTCTTCCTGCTATGTGGCATAGCTGGAGGAGCACCCTGAAGCCACTATTCAAACGAGAAACCCATGTAGACACATCGGGATTTTGAATTTTTAAATTAAAATCTAAGTGTTTGAGTGACATAACCTATCAAACTCAATCAGACTTTGTAAGCCCATGGAACTAATTAGCTATTTTAAGGAAATCTGTGGCAATAAAAACCATGTTCTGAGTTCCTAAGAAATCAATGAAAAGATTGGAATTAATTCTAGAAGAAAAAATCTCCATTTATCAAAGAATTCTTATGGTTTATTTAGAACATTCCAAATAGTTTTTCTTTTGGCTGCACTGCACTGCTTGTGGGATCTTAGTTCTCTGACCAGGGATCAAAACTGTGCCCCCTGTAATGGAAGCACAGAGCCCTAACCACTGGACCCCAGGGAATTCCCCCAACTGTTAAGACCAAGAAAGAAGAAAATGTGGTATATGTGCCTTCCCAGCAAATTTTTGTTGTTTTTATCCCTTAATTAAACATATAGAACAACTACCAAAAAGACTTAAATATTTACTCTTGTAGATAGATCTTTTCAATTTATGTTGACAAAACATCAAACTACGTTTCTCCTCTCTTTCTCTGAGGAGTTAAAAATATGTACTGTGAATACATACTGATAACTGATAGTTAACAGGTAGCTTTAGTAAAGAATTTTACATGCAATTAATAATATTTAAAATTCACATCATGTTAGCCAAGATACGGGAGCAACCTAAGTGTCCATCAACAGATGAATGGGTAAAGAAGATGTAGTATAGATATACAATGGAATATTACTCAATCAAAAAAAAGAATGAGGGACTTCCCTGGTGGTGCAGTGGTTAAGGATACATCTGCCAATGCAGGGCACACGGGTTCAAGCCCTGGTCCAGGAGGATCCCACATGCTGTGGAGCAACTAAGCCCACGTGCCACAACTACTGAGCCCATGTGCCACAACTACTGAAGCCCACGTGCTCTAGGGCCCATGTGCCGCAACTACTGAAGCCCGCATGCTTAGAGCCTGTGCTCCACAACAAGAGAAGCCACTGCAATGAGAAGCCCACGCACCACAACAAAGAGTAGCCCTTGCTCGCCACAACTAGAGAAAGCCCGTGCACAGCAACAAAGACCCAACGCAGCCAAAAAAAAAGAGAGAAAAAAGAATGAAATTCTGCCATCTGCAACAATGCGGATGGACCTAGAGGGTATTACGCTCAGTGAAATAAGTCAAACAGAGAAAGACAAATACTCTACGTTATCACTCGTATGTGGAATCTAAAAAATAAAACAAATTAATATATGCAAAAAAAACCAGAAACAGACGGATATAGAGAACAAACTAGTGGTTACCAGTGGGGAGAGGGAAGGGAGGAGGGTCAAGAGGGGTAAGGGATTAAAGGGTACAAACTACTATGTATAAAATAAAATGTATATGTATAAATAAGCAACAAGGATATACTGTGCAGCACAGGGAAATGTAGCCCATCATTTTGTAATAACTTTAAATGGAGTGTAATCTATAAAATACTGAATCACTATGTTGTACACCTGAAACTAATATAATGTTGTAAATCAACTATACTTCAATAAAAATAAATAAATAAATAATTTTAAAGATTCACATCACGTTGGAAATGATATCAATGAAACTTTCATTGTCGTGATTGCTTGCCACGCTATCCCATTAAAAATGCATTCAATTAACTTTTGCATGTTTTAGTGGCTTATTTCAATTGAATATGGTCCAGAGGCATTGATACTGAGGGTGGAGGTGCATTAATCTCACATTAAAAAGGCAATGGAAATAGAATATAAATGCTGGTAATTATATGTATTCACTACATACTAATTTTTTTTTTATATTACCTCTTCCCTAGAAACTTGTTTAAATTTTGGTGAAGGCGAAAAAGATATTCAGTCTACAGTGACTCAGGTATTTGGTGTACACATCTAATCTCTCATTTTAATAGCCCTGAGAGGAGTCAAGAGGTTAGAAAGTCAACCTTTAAGTCCATTCAACTAAACAATTGTTGAGTGCCCACTCCCTGCCAGGCACGGTGCCAAGCTTTGCAAAGGATACAAAATGAATAAGACACTGTCCACCCTCAAGAGCTTTAGAGTCTACTAAGAGGAAATGACTATGGCACAAGTTCCATACAGATTTACATAAATGTATTATTCAGAACAATATACCGTAGCAACTTTTGCCTCCCTGAGAGAGTTGTTGTTACTCACATCACTGAGAAAACAAATGGCTGTAGACTTACTTTCACTCATAGGGATTAGTAAGTGGTAGAGAGAGAAAAAAAAAGAAAAAGAAAAAAGAAGAAAAAGGCAAATTCTAAAGCTTCTGCCAGGTCTTCCAAGCTGTTCAAGGGTCAGAGAGGAAGGGTTTTTTTCAGCAGAGCACATTAATGAGACTTTGGAGTTTGGACCGGAAAGCTAAACTGCTCTGCACAATAGGAAGCGAACTAGAGGTTTTGGGGCCGGAGAAGGGCCTTAGGAAGCAGCTGGGAGATGTGAGGACAGCCCCGGCAGCAGATGGGGAGGCTGGAGCTATGGGGAGGGGGGCCAGCGAGAAATTCCAGAGGCAGGGCCGTGAGGGAACCTGTAAACGAGACTTTCGTATTCCATTATAAACTGCTTGCTTCGCTGTAATGTACCTTGCCTTCACCCTTAAACCTTTGGTTAAGCCTGACATTCATCACAAATGCCAAAGTTTAGTTTTGGGGAGGAGCGGAGAAGGAGTTAGTGTGAAGGGTAAATAAAGAAACGAAGCTTTTCCACGTCTGCTTCGGGTAGAATGGCTAAACATTCACGAAGTGTGCGATGTAATTAGGATTAGAGAACTCAGAACCAGTGGAAAGCAGAACATACATCCTGAGAATTGCAAAAATAGAAGAGCATTGGACTTCCTAGAGGATTAAAGTAGGAAACTTGAATTAATTTTGTTAGATTTCAAAGATGATGGTGATATTTGCATTTCATAAGGTGACATGATATAACTGTCCTAGAAGATGTCCAAAGTGCTGGAGGACTCCCAAGAGAGGCATATGACGCATTGGGGACAGAGAGGAATGGAATGAAGGAGAAGACGCAGGGCTGGGCACGTTGCTATATTAATTCATTTCCCAAGTTTTTTTGCAAAGAGGAAGGTTGCTTCAAAAAGACACCCAATTTGGGGCTTCCCTGGTGGCGCAGTGGTTAAGAATCTGCCTGCCGGGCTTCCCTGGTGGCGCAGATGGTTGAGAGTCCGCCTGCCGATGCAGGGGACACGGGTTCGTGCCCCGGTCTGGGAAGATTCCACATGCTGCAGAGTGGCTGGGCCTGTGAGCCATGGCCGCTGAGCCTGCGCGTCCAGAGCCTGTGCTCCGCAACGGGAGAGGCCACAACAGTGAGAGGCCTGCGTCCCGCAAAAAAAAAAAAAAAAAAAAAAAGAATCTGCCTGCCAATGCAGGGAACACGGGTTCGAGCCAGAGTCCGGGAAGATCCCACATGCCACGGAGCAACTAAGCCCATACGCTACAACTACTGAGCCTGCGCTCTAGAGCCCTTGAGCCACAACTACTGAGTCCACGTGCTACAACTACTGAAGCCCCCATGCCTAGAGGCCGTGCTCCACAACAAGAGAAGCCACTCCAATGAGAAGCCCGCGCACTGCAAGGAAGAGTAGCCCCCACTCGCCGCAACTAGAGAGAGCTCACACTCAGCAATGAAGACCCAATGCAGCAAAAAATAAATAAATAAAATAAATGTATTTTTTAAAAAAAGAGAGACCCGATTTTATTTACTCATTACAACAACCCTGCCAGTAGGTTTTAGGATCACTAATTTTTAGATTAGAAAACTTAGACTTGTAGAGGTTAATACCTTTCCTAAGGACATACACAGACAGGACTGGAGCCACACTGGGTGCCTGGGTAACCTCTGCCTTGTAGGTAACACGTGGGGCTTGGTGAAAGAGCCGGCATTCGGCTTTGGCCTTGGATTTCAGTAGGCAAAGACATGGCGGGAAAGAAGGACTCATCAGGCAGAGGAAAATAAGGCAAAGGCAAGAAAGTGGGGATTTGGTTGGTAGAGATGAACCAGTTTGCAGGGCAGAAATAGAGACACAGATGTAGAGAACAAAAGTATGGACACTAAGGGGGGAAAGTGGCAGGGGGGTGGGTGGTGGTGGGATGAATTGGGAGATAGGGATTGACATATATACATTAATATGTATAAAATAGATAAATAATAAAAACCTGCTGTATAAAAAATAAATAAAATAAAATTTAAAAAAAAAAAAAAAAAGAAAGTGAGGATTTTGTGATTTCGGCCCAGGAGAAAGAAGGTACAGGTTGTATGCCAAGCACACAGAAAGTGCTAACTAAACTTTTACAGAACAAAACTGATCTCCACCTCTTCTCCATACTCTGGACCAGGTGAAGGAAGAGGATGGAGTTCAATTTGACTGACTCATCGTTTTCACAGATGGTTTTGGGGGGTCAGGAATCTGAAAGGTAGTAGGGGTTGTAGAAGGTTTTAAAAGGCATGGTAAAAAGTATATATTTAATGGACCATGAGGAAACCCTGAAGATTTTGAGCAAGGGTGTGTGAAAAATAACAAAATTCAACTGAGTAAATTTTAAAGATCTAATTGGTTTCACTGAATGATTTATTGAATGATTCATGAATCAGGTATCATCCCATCTAGCAAGTAGAAAGGAGCTCCACGGAGTTGTACAAAATGGAAGGCTTTTATAGGCAGAAGGGGGAAAAGAGTGGATTGTTTCAGGCTTAGGTAACTTACCTATGAGGGATGGAAGGAGGCAGATTACCTCATTGGAGCTGACCATAAAGTTCCATACTGACCAGTTAAGACTACATTCCTGGGAGAGGTTATAACTGCAATTAAGTTAAGTATTAAGCCTTGGTTTGCTGATGTGGGGCTTAGCACAAGTGACTCCATTTGGGGCCTGTTGTTTCTTTTTTAACAGGTGTGACATGATTAAAGCTGTACTCAGAAAATTAACCTGACAGTAAGGTGAAGGATAGCCCAGAGCAGGGCATCTCAGACTTGAATGTAATGGCAACTCTGTTTCAGCGAGTCTGTGATTCTGCATTTCTAACAAACTCTCTGCCTTAAAGATTCTGACCCAGGGAGGCTAGGGTGGGTTCAGGGATCTGAGAACTCTGTATAGAGAAGAATTGGCAGGATGGACCAGAGGGAAAGTGACAAGTTTCAAGCTGGGAACTCTTCCTTTGTTTAGAGTCTCAGGAGAGGAAAAGGATTTAGAGAAGGAAGAAATGGCAATGGGAGAAGCCTCGAGGTAGCTCTTTATCCATCCTTGATACAGGAAAGGGTCTGCGTTGGTGAACTGCTCTGTCCCTTCCCAACCTTTCTGTGCACACATGCGAGTGTTTTTGTGTCGTCCCACTCCTCTCCCACAGCTGATTAAAAGAACTTGAGGCTGTCTGACTCCAGCTTCTCCCAGAGTCCCCTCCGCAGGAGAGGGTGCCCATCAGCGTGGCAGTATCCACCAACATTCTGCTGAGAGCTTTAGGGTATGCATGCTGCGGGGTCTGACCCCTGACTTCCTCTGCCTGAGCCCTGGCTCCTGGCTGTAATTCCTCCCCTCCATCCCCAGTCTTGGACCCAGTGGCAAGATCTGCTTCTGTTTCTGCATCGGGTCCAGAGTATAGTGAGGGGATGTGGTGAAGACCACTTCTGTTCTGTAAACGGTTATTTAGTGTTTTCTGTGCTAGGCATACAGGCTTATATCTTCTCTCTTGGACCTGAAACTTCCAGATCAGAACTCCAACTCTGGACTGCTTTAGACGTGCTTCTTTTGAACTCAGCCTTAGCATATCACTTTTCTCCCAGGAAACTGTAGTGGACCCTATTGCCTGCATTCCCCTGCCTCCTGTTTGCACCCTCAGATCCACTCTGAGGATCCCACTTCTTTCTGATCTCCAGCAGCCTAGAGCCACTTACTCTCCCTTACTGTGTAATGATCATGACTAAGGGGATGGGTGACAATTCCAAGTGCTATGGAGAGCTGCAGGGCAACGAGAGCTGGGGACAGGTAAATGTGTCTGCCAATCGTGAGTCATTAGTGACCTTAGACTAGAGAGAATACTTTTAGCAAAAAGGTGAAGGCAAAAGCCATATTATAAGTAGTGAAATACATAGCGGGTGGTGAGGGCTAGAAGCAGCAAATTTAAAGTGTTCTTTGAAGAAATGTGTCAAGAAAAAGAGAAAACAGAAGCTCAGCAAGCAGCAGAATTGAGGGAAAGAATTGTGAATAAAGCAGAGGATTTATCAGGATTGTAGAAAGAGACAAATGCTCCTACAGAGACCTGAGAAAGAGGAAATCGTCTGTTGGCCACTTCTAGGGACATTTGCATTTTGGAAAGGGACTTTTCCATCCTGCAGACAAGTTTCATTTTGCCTGGACAGTCTGTTAAAAGCATTTCAATGAATTGCCTCATTTTTTTAAAAATGGGAGATATATGTATATATATTTTTACAAATCCAGATTTCTGTCATCTCTTGAAAAATGGTAAGAGTTAGCAACATTGGGTAAACATTCCTGCAGCTGTCATTTATTATTTGCCTGTCTCTAAAAGCATTTGAATTTGTAATGTCTGTTTTAAAGCAATCTATACGGATTGAAATTTCAGGCATAAGTTATGATAGTAGAGGAGCTATTTGGGGGAAAAGAGACTTTCCTAAGCACTCCTCAAATCTGATAATGTTGCTGGGTCCCTACCTTGCCTAGGGATCAGACTGTCCTCTGCTCATCCTGGGAAAGTGTCCCTACCAGAGACACCATGACTGAGGGAGCCTGGGCAGAGACCAGAGCAGACCCTTTATATGCTGCGGGATAAGAAGACATCAATGAACTATCGTAGCTGAAAAGCAGCAGAAGTCCCTTGGAATTCCTTAGAGCAAGTGCTGCCCCAAGCTTTCCCGGGCAGCTGGCTTCAAAGCTTGTCCAAACTGGTGGTTCTTAACCTCGACTGCACATTAGAATTACTTTGGGACCTTAAAACGCAGATGTCCCAGAGATTATGATTTAATTGGTTTTGGTGGGTCCTGGGCACTGGGTCTTAGAGGTTAGCAGGTGATTCTAATGTGTAGCCTGATTAACTCGAACTGTCATGCTCTGTGGCATTAACCCCTTCCACTCCAGGCCTTCTGTCACCCCCAGACAACAGCTTGGATATTTGGACTAGAAATTGTATTTCTTGGTGCCCACTTTGATACCTGTCTCCCCTGTGATCATCACAGCTGCCTGCGTGACTACTCTTTGCATGTAGCATTCAGCCCCTTGTTCGGGTAAGAATTTAGATTGCTTGTCAGAAAAGTAGGGGGACTAGAACAGAGGTGATCTGTAAATTTTTTTGGTTGGTGGATTGGAAGTGGGGGAAGAAATGCAAAAACTAAATAGTAGTTATCTTATTAAGGTTCTTAATAATTTTCCAGATTTTGTTGATTTTTTTTAACCACCTCTAACAGCTCTGTCGAAAACAACTTCCTGAGGAAATAGAAATATTCTGTGTTGTCCAATACAGTAGCCATTAACCACTTGTAGCAATTGAGATTTGAATTGAGCCTACCTTGACTAAGGATCTGAAGTTTTAATGCTATTTCATTTCAATTAATTTAAATAAAAATGAAACTATCTATAGGGGTTTAGTAGTTACTTACCGTACAAGGCTTTATTTTTATTGTACTATAGAGTTACTATTGTCTATGGTAGACATTATGGGCTGATTCATCTCCCACACCTCCTTTGTAGAGAAAGGGCAATCCTATGTATTGGACACAGCAGACTGAATTCTGGGATAATAATCGATCCAAACTGGCCCAACTGGATTTTCTCTTTCAAGAATCTGGAATTGACATACTGAAAGCCTGCATGCATTTGGTAGTGGTGAGCTGAGCAAGAAGGGTTGGCGCTGGAGCCTGTGCCTTGGACTCTCAAAGCCTTGTGCAACCGGAAGTTATGTTGGGGTGGAGACTAGAAACTCTGTAGTGAAGGTGGGGGAGGGGAGGAAAAGGGGGGTGGAGGAGGGAAAGAGGGAATAAATCACTTCAGATGAGTGATGGACATACTACCTGAGCTTTGTTGAACTCCATTGTTTCTAATTTGCATGCTAGAGAAGAGAAGAGAAAAAAGAAAGAAAGAAAGATATGGAGGAAGGGAGAAAAAAATAAAATAAGAAAAATATCTTAATGTAAGTCCTGGAAATAATGGTGATATATACTGTCTAATAAACCAGTTTAGAAAAGTCCTGTCCTTCAGTTGACAAAGAATGGTTCTCTTTCACATGGGAAGTTTGTTCTCTTTGACCGCTTGTTGAGAAAGAGACATGTAAATCTTAGCCCATAACGGTTTTCAATAAATATTTGTTGAATGAATGAATGAATGGATAAATGAGCAATGGGAAAAGGCAGCATCTTTCCAGGGCAGTCTATCAACCCTTTTGTGCAACAGTTTTTTTTCAGCCAAAGCATCTTCATTTGTTCTCTTTTTTGTTTTGTTTTGTTTTGTTTTTTGGCTGTGCCTTGCGGCTTGCAGGATCTTAGTTCCCCGACCAGGGATTGAACATGTACCCCCTGCAATGGAAGCGTGGAGTCCTAACCATTGGACCGCCAGGGAATTCCCTGGTTTGTTTTTAAATTATTAATTGTTTATTAGTCTTGTCTTTCCATTGTCTCTTTTTCAAAAATTTTTTTAATTGAAATATAATTCACATACCATTAAATTTGCCATTTTAAATTGCACAATTCAGAGGTTTTTAGTGTATTCACATGATTGTGTGATCTTCTTCATTATCTAATTCCAGAGTATTTTTCATCACTAAAAAGGAATGCCATGCTCATTAGCCCTCTTTCCTTCCTCTCCCTAGTATCTAGCCACCAATAATCCATTTGCTTTTTACTGTGGATTTGTCTGCTCTGGACATACAACTCCTGTCTATAGGACTAGGAGTAGAATGCTGAGTCAAGGAATTTAAAATATATTTTTAATTTTTTGAGGAACTGCTAAACTGTTTTCCGCAAAGGATGCACCATTCATTTTACACTCCCACCAGCATTGTCTGAGGGTTGTTTTCCCTGCATCCTCACTAACACTTGTTATTTTCCTTTTTTTAAAATTATAGCCATCCTACTGGGTGTGAAGTGGTATTTTACTGTTTTTGATTTGCATTTCCCTGGTGACAAATGATGTGGAGCATCTTTTCATGTGCTTATTGGCCATTTGTATATCTCCTTTAGAGAAATATCTATTCAAATTCTTTGCCCAGTTTTAAATTAGATTATTAGTCTTTTCATAGTTGAGTTGTAAGAGTTCTTTACATTTTCTGGACATGAGATCTTTGTCAGACATGATTTGCAAAAAATTTCTTCCATTCTGTGGGTTACTTTTCACTTTCTGGATGGTGTCCTTTAAAGCACTGACATTTTAATTTTGGTGAAACCCAGTTTATTTTTTCTTTGATTGCTTGTGCTTTTGGTGTCACATCTAAGAAAATGTTACTTAGTCCAAGATGATAAAGATTTACACTTATGTCTTCTTCTAAGAGTTTTATAGTTTCTGCTCTTACGTTTAGGTCTTTGATCCATTTTAAGTTTTTGTGTATGGTGTGAGATAGGGATCCAGTTAGCTATTTTCCTGTGGTTAACCAGTGTCCCAGCACCATTTGTTAAAAATATCATTCTTGGGACTTCCCTGGTGGTCCAGTGCTTGAGACTTCAAGGTTCCACTATAGGGAGCATGGGTTTGATCCCTGGTCAAGGAACTAAGATCCCACATGCTGCACGGCGTGGCCAAAAAACAAACAGACAAAAAACCATCCTCTCCCCATTGAATAGCCTTGGCTCTCTTGTCAAAAATCAATTGACCATAGATGAGTGGGTTTATTACTGGACTGTCAATTCTATTCCATTTTCTATATGTCTATCCTTATGCTAGCACCATTTACTGTAGCTCTGTAGTAAGCTTTGAAATCAGGGAATATGAATACTCCAACTTTATTCTCCTTTTCAAGATTATTTTGGCTATTCTGAATCCCTTTCATTTCCATATGAATTTTAGGATCGGTTTGTCAATTTCTGCAAAAACGATGTTAGAAATTTGATAGGTATTGCATTGAATCTGTCGATGATTTGATGGAGTATTGCCATCTACACAATATTAAGCCTTCCAGTCTATGAATGTAGGATGTCTTTCCATTTATTTGGGTTTAAAATTTTTTTTCTTTCAATACTATTTTGTACAAGTGTATGCACCTCTTTAGTTAAACTTATTCCTAAGTATTTTATTCTTTTGATCTTGTTGTAAATAGAATTGTTTTCTTAGTTTCAATTTCAGATTGTTCATTCCTAGTATATAGAAAAAATAGAAATATAACTGATTTTTGTATACTGATATTATTTACTGCAACCTCGCTGAACTGGGTTATTGATTCTGCTAGCTTTTTTTGTGTATTCCTTAGCAGACATCCTTGTCTTGTTCCTGATCTTAGGGGGAATGCTTTCAGTCTTTCATCATTGAGTGTGGTGTTAGCTATGAGTTTTTTGTATGTGCTTGTTGTTAGGTTGGAGAAAATCCCTTCTATTCCTAGTTTGTTGAGTGTCTTTAATCATGACATGGTATTGGATTTTGTCAAATGCTTTTTCTGCATCTGTTGAGATGATGATATGGACTTTTCCCTTTATTCTATTAATATAGTGTATTACATCGATTACTTTCCATTTGTTGAACCAACTTTGCATTCCTCAAATAAAGTTCACTCACTCATGGTATATAATTCTTTTTCCATTATTTCTCAAGGGCACAGATTTTACTTTTACTTCTTTATATCACCCAAAGCACTCAAGCAGTACTGTACTTGGATCCAAAATTAGTGCCCAAGATACGCAATAATCATTATTATTACCATAATAACCAACATTAACACGAGCACAAGGTGACGACAGTCTGAACTAGAATGATAGATCCAAATGATAAACCTCATTTAAAGAATAAGATAAAAATTAGAGACTATTGGCCATAGGGAATTATAAAGTTTCCTAATATTGTTGAATAATCCTTATATTCCTGGAATAAGCCTTGTTTGGTCAAGATCCTCTCTTCTTTATTTTTAAGAAAATGTTAATAAAAAGAACATAGCCACAGGAAGAAAAAATTTATCTTAATTGGCCAGCTTGTTGAAGAGTCAAACACGTGCGTAACCAGTAGACAGATCAAGAAGCATATAGTCAGCACCCCATAGGGCCCCCCTCATGCCCCATCTCAATTACTATCCCCCACCACCCAACAAGGATAACCACTATCGTAACTTCTAATACCACTGATTAGTTTTGCCTGCTTTTAAACCTTTATGTAAAATGAATAATAGGCTATTTCACTCCACACTGTATTTGTGAGATTCAACTATACCCTTCTATGTAGTTGTTGGTTGTTCATTCTCCTTGGTGGGTAATTTCCATTTTTTGAATATGCTACAATTTATTAATCCATTCTAATGTTACTGGGCATCTGGGTGGCTCTAGTTTAGAAATATTATAAATAGTGCTGCCATGAACACTCAGTGAATATTTTGTACATGTCTCTTGGTGGATCTAGGTACCTCTTCTATTGGTATATACTCAGGATAGAATGGCTGTCTTGAAGATCCTTTACAAAGATTTTTTTCTATTCATTACAAGAGAGACAATTACATTTTTAAAAATGAACCTTTAAATATAGTGTTATTATTTTCCTCATTCTAGGAACATGTAATTTCTTAAGTGAATTTATTAGCCTATATGTCATGCTCTATTCTGGAATTATCTGTAACTACACCAGCCAATACAGTAGTCATTAACCATATAAAGTTATTGAGCATCTGACATGCACTCTAAGAGTAAAATACACAATAACTTTGAAGATTTAGTCCAAAACAAAGTTTATAATATCTAATTAATAATTTTAAAATATTCACTACAAGTTGTAATGATAGTATTTTAGATATACCGGGTTAAAGAAAACATTATATAAAACCATATTATTAAAATTAATTTCACTTTTTTTTTTGCGGTACTCAGGCCTCTCACTGTTGTGGCCTCTCCCGTTGCGGAGCACAGGCTCCAGACGCACAGGCTCAGCAGCCATGGCTCACGGGTCCAGCCGCTCCGCGGCATGTGGGATCTTCCTGGACCGGGGCCCGAACCCATGTCCCCTGCATCGGCAGGCGGACTCTCAACGACTGTGCCACCAGGGAAGCCCTGAAAGTTCTTTTTGACAAATTAAAATTTTATATGTACATCGCTGAAAGTTCTTTTTGACAAAGATCATGCCTTAGGCTACTTTGTACCCTCCAGTTTGGGCACATTGTTGCCAGTGCATGCTTGATAGTTAATAAGTACTTCTTAACTGTTAAACTTTATTTTCTGTTTTTTAGGTTAAAATTCCACATCGCTTAGCTACATGATGATAATATTGGTAAAAGAACAAGAAAAGATAATGGCAAAAATCTGCATGGAAACTGAAAGAGTAGGAATTAGGTATGAAAAATATTACTTGGCGAGAATTTGATATTTCTTTTACTCTAAACAACTTTCTTGAATTGTAATTCTTTGTAGATTACATGAAGTTTATGTTATGCTTAGTGCAACATGTATAAACAAAGTATTTTAAAAGAGTGAATCCATTTTTATAGTAACAGGGACTTTTACTTGCTAAAAGTAATCGACTTCTCCCTCTCTCTCTCTCTCTTTTGTTTTCTCCCCATTGGCAAAGTACTATGAAACGCTACCTAGTTATAAAGAAGTGGCGCAACTACAAATTGATTATTCATTTCACTGGATATTATCCGAATGAAGAATTGTGGTCACTGCCACAAACCAAAGTAGCCAGGTCCTGCTTAGAGAATTGCTAAATATGATCGTTTCTTGAATTATAATTTTTGCATTATGTAGACTTTGAAAGATATAAAATACTCTCAGCTTTCTTTTAGTGAGAAAAAATTAGTCCTCAAACGGATGGTGGGATCACCTTAAACTTCATGTAACATGAGAAACCTTGACAATCAGACCTTTGTTGAAGAGTAATCTTTTGGTGGTAGGGAACAGAGACTCATTCGAAGTCACACCCAAAGTCATAGGTGTTTATTGTGAAAGGGTAACTAGAACGCTCTTTGGGAAGTGGCGGGATCCAGTGCAGCCCTAGGGACCTGGATACTCATATCTTCCTGAGGAGCAGGTCTTTGTTGTTCTTAATATACCACTGGGTCTCAGCTTCCCATAGAGGCACTTCTACCACTTCCACCCCCATCCACCTTCTACTTCATCTTTGGTTTTTGCTTACTCCGGTGTTTGCTTTGTGGTGGCCCATTTTCTCTACTTCTGCCTCAAGCCCTCTCAGCTTCAGCCTTCCTGTCAGATAGCTCATTCTCTGTATTCTCCCCTTTCCATTTCCAAGGGAGAATCCGATTGGCTTATCTAATGATCCTCACAGTTTGGTGAGAATTGTTTGTTCCAGGTCACCTCTTAGGGTGATGGCCAGTTTATGGACTGTGTCTCTTGGGTCACATGACCACTCTTAATCCAATCAGCTATGGTGGGGCGGGGCGGGGGAAGAAATTTGGGGGCAGTTATCTGTGCAACCTTTGTCCTAAGAATAGTTTGGGTCAGTTCTCTCAGCAGGGTCTCGGTTTCCTTTTTGAAGGGACACCAGGTACAGCAAACATGTCACACACATACACAAACACACACTGATTAAAACAAGTTACTAAAATAAAGGATGCATGAATAAAATGATTGAATTATGCGGTTACGTGTAGGAAATAATAAAGAGGGGAAGAAATCTATATTGACCGGGACCAATAATTAGCTTTGTCCAAGTAAAGTTTCTTCGCAGTAGAACAAATTGGTTTTCAAACATGAATTTTCTTTTGCAAAATTGACCATCCTGTTGTCACGTCTGTAGCTTTCTGAAGGCCCCTGCTCCTGGCTTACGTTCCTCCTAGGAGACCTCAGCATTCAGCACGCTGGGGACGCTTTGTTTCCTAAGTTAGGAGAGAGATCCTGGCAGGAAGTCAACGACCAGGATCAGATGCTGGGGTTGAGGATCCGTGGCTCCGAGCGGCGTGAGGGAAAGGCGGCGGTAATCGAAGCTCTGGGCGCATTTTCCTAGAAGCCTCCAGCGCTCCGCCACCTGTCTGGAGTCTGCCCCCGTCTCGGGCATCTCCTCTCTTGAGTTTCCTCCTCATAGGCTTGTCCCTGGGAGTGTGGGCGGCCGCATTCCTGAGCACCGAAACTCTCCCCCCCTCCCCCTGCTAGCCTTCCTCCTCCTGCACACCAGCCTCTCTTTTCTGCCTCAGTCACTTCCTTCCTCAGCTTCTTCCTCCCCAGTGCGTTGAAGAAGATAACCAGCCCGCACCGACGCAGCCCCAGTTTTCTCGGAAAAGAAAAGGAGGCGGAGAGGTGAGTGATTGCCCTGGGAAGATGTGGCCAGGTAGGTATGAAGGATGGACGGGGGTAGCCGGTGGAGGCCAAGCAACCGGGGGCATCGTGGGCTGCGGGTGGAGAGCCGGGACCGGGAGGGGGCTAAGACGCCTGGAGGGTATAACTGGCCTTGGGCTGAGCGGGTGCGGGGGACCGGGTGGGCGCGCCCCTGCGCCCCCCAACTCTGCAGCAGACTTCCGCCCTCGGCTCACGTGACGTTTTGCCGCCCGGGGGCGGACAGGGCAGGGAGATCCGCAGCGTTTAAAGATTTTTACCGCGGAGCAACGTGTCCGCTTTGCGCTTGGGGAGCCAGTTCCGCAGAGCTGAGCGGGGACGGGCTGGGAGTGAGGGAACAGGTTTCCCCGAGGAATCTGGTGGCCTCAGGGCAGTGGACTCTGCGGCGCCGGCGGCGGGTGCGGATCTGTACGCTCCCGATTCTGTGTGCGGCGTGGGTGGTAGTGAGGGGACACCAGCGACTCCGGGAGCCCCGGGCTGGGTCCGTTTGCGTCTCTCGGTTTGGGCGCTCGCTCTCGGGGCGCGCCGGGGGCACACCGACAGCCGGGGAGCGCGGGCAGGCGGCGCTGGCGCGAGACTCTCGGAGACAAAGGCTTCCGGAATGCGGTTCTTCCTGGGGAGGTCGCCCGGGAGCCAGCCGTGCGCCCCGGAGCAGGGGGCCGAACCCCGCGCTCCCCAGCTCTGCACTGGTACCGGTGGTGACCGTGTGATGGCCCGCTGGGGACAGGGTTTTGGGACCCCTTCCGGGCCAGCTCCCAAACTTGGTGCAGGTATGACCAAATATGGAGTATGTGCGCGCCTGCGAGGGGCAGGAAGGAACCCAGTCATTCTTTGACCCGCACCAGCTGCTCGTCAGGAATTGTGAAGGAGGGTAGGGAAACAGTGGCCAGCCCCGGGGTGGAGAGGTGGCTCCTGATTCCAAGATGTCCCCACTCCTGTAGGCTTATTCCCTGACATTAGAAAATTTTTAGGTATTGCCTCCAAACTTAAAAAAAACCCCAAAACCAAAAAACAAACCAACAAAACAAAACAAAAAAGGAACCAACCACTCAAAGAAAAAAGCTATGAGAGTCCTTAAATATATTCTTAAGCGCATATTGATGGTGGAGCATTTCAGCATATGGCCCAGATGGCCCAGTGCTCCCACATTCCGCTTTCTTTGTGATTCCCACGCACAGTGCCTAATTGGATTCTGTCTCAATTAGAGGGCCCGACTAGCATCTGCCATCGCCTTCTCCTGAGCCTCCCACTGAGGGGCTCTTTCTTTCCCTTAGACTTGCTCTGCCCATGGCTTCTCATTGTTCTTGATCTCGCTGCTTAACACCAGTCCCAGGCTTCTGTCCTTATAAAATGTCATGGGCCTTCCAAGGATTGTGCAACAGCGTATTTTATACTCCTTTGTCCTCGATAAATAATCAAATAAAGACGTAAACCATGCCAAATTATGTATGCTAGCAATAGTTTCTAAGCCTGTTATGTTCCCACTTGGAAGGGTCAGTGCAGGGAGCCTTTCTTACTTTGTAAGTGCCTGCCTTAGTAAGCACTCAGCATGTAATATTTCACACAAATACAACCCACTGTTATATTTAGTGCAGTTGGCATAATAACCAGCAAAAAAATAAATAAAACAAAATTTTTAAAAAAGGAGAAGAGCCAGAATGATGCAGTAGAAATGGCATTTAATTGTGGGAAGCTCCTCGGAGTCAGTTTCATCATCCATAAAATGGGGATAAATAATATTACTTTGTAAGGTTCTTAGGTTTACATGAATTAATGCAGATAAGGAGCCTCAGGTGTAATTAATTACAAAGAAATTCAGGTTGTCTTCCTGTCTTAAAATTGGATGAACATACATCTGCTTAATGTGATCCAGGAATTCACACTCCTTAAAGGCGGGATTTCCTCTTTGAGTCTCATTATTAAAGGAGAATTAGGTCTGAAGTGTGTGGCTGGTGGGGGGTGGAAGGAGTGGAAAACGATGTTAAAGAGATAAATATTCAGGGTGGGAGGAAATCAAAGCATCTGAGAATTGGAAAGGACTATAATCCCCTTGGACATTTCCCTTTCTATTTTGTCCAAGGTGGGCTGATTTCTTCATCAACCCTCACAGATCCATACTACTACTGCAAACTTTACTCGCTGTTAGACCGTTTTGATTGTTAGAGAAATTTTGTCTCATATGGCTTTCAAATCTGCCTTTCTGTTCCATCTATCCATCCTACCCAACAGAGCAACACGAAATAAGACTATTCACACAAGTACATAAAAGGAGCTTTAATTTTTAAAAAAATAGCAGCAGGTCTTCTCTAGGTTAACTTTAAAAGTGAAGATTCTTTAGAGTGCAAGTGACAGAAACTTAAGCAAACCAGCCCAAGCCAAACCAGGAAAGATTGGTTCATGTAACTGGAAAGTCCAAGGTCATATACAGACTCAGTCATTGTTATGTGGCTGGAGTTTTCTTTGTGTCAGCTTTATTCCTGGCAGGCTCTTTTCACATTGTAGCCATTTATACAGGGGCTGTGAGCTTATACCTTAAAACCCAGTAGGAAAGTGTCTTTTTACTAGTAGTTCAGGCAAAATTCATGGGCTGAACCCATTGTTCAGGATGGGATCACCTATCCTATGTCCCAAACCAATTATTCTGACTTTGAACCACTCCTGGAGTCCAGGGTGAGACTCTACCCAAGATACATGGGTTTAGAGTAAGGAAGGAAAGGCTGTATCCAAACAAATATTAGACTGCTGGTGCCAGAAGGTGGAATGGGTGCTGAGCAGGGAGATATAACAGCTGTCCACCACACTGACACT
Source organism: Grampus griseus (assembly GCF_964374135.1). Lineage (NCBI taxonomy): Eukaryota > Metazoa > Chordata > Mammalia > Artiodactyla > Delphinidae > Grampus > Grampus griseus. Next base: position 64,120,336 of record NC_139007.1, read on the forward strand.
AACAGGTTTTTTCTTACCATTATTCTCATGGCATGTCTTTCAGTTGTGTCCTCTGGGTATGTTTTAGCTTTTTAGTGTCTCTCTTAAACTACCTTGAATTGAATATAATGTTATAATTTCACCAACACAAAGTTCCCACATTTGGACACTATAATTTTTGATATTCGGTTTTATGTAGATGCATTAACCTAAGATGTTGCCTTTTATTGCAATGTAGCCTTCTTAAATTATAAGATTTACACAAAAGAGTAGCAGTGTAGTGGTGCTTTTATTATTAGCTGATAGCAAATCTGGGGTCTTGATCAATATCATTTAAACATAGATATCATTCTTGTTTTTTCAAAGCTACTGAGAAGTAGTTACAATCTGTCTGAATAAAGTTGTTTCTTCCAAATCATCACCCCAACGTAAACCATTCACACAATCCCACTCTTTTATTTGATTTGGAAAACTTACGATTTGCAGATAGACTGAATTGATGATTCCTTTTGCCCAGCTGCTCGTACTTTCCAACCCTCATGTTGCTGTTTTCACTGTAAATTACTGCCTTCCTATAGAAACTCATTCTTCCTCCTTTACTTCTATACTTCTTTGATCCAACAAGGTTGGGTTTCTCTCCTCCAGCTCTACCTGCACTTTCCTGTTTCTTGCTGTGTTTGTCTCCTCCCACTTTCTGTAGGTGTTTACCAGGCCCCTTTACCTTTTCTGTCTGAGTGCACTTCCTCCCTCTTAGAGCTCCTCTCTGTTCCTCACATAAATCAGCAGCTCCATGGTGACAACACCCACAGGTTGGTTCCATCCCTTCTCATGCCTTTGCTCATTTTCCAGTCTGCAAACCAGTTATGTATTGAACTCCTGCTCTCGGTGCCAGATGTGGTCCAGCAGTGAGCATGACGGTCAGATCCCCGCATAGAGGAGCTCACTGTCTAGTGATAAAAACTGAGAAGTGTCATTCCAATCAAGTGAAATGAAGAGGGCGCACATGCTGTGGGAACACACGCGGGAGAGCTCTCCTACCCCAGGGATTCAGGGAGGGCTTCCTGCAGGAAGTTATATCTCAGCTGGGACTGGACGTATGGAAATTAGCCCCAAGAAAGAGGAATAGCCAGAGTCCGGGTTGCAGAAGAAACAGGATATGTGAAGGCTGGAGGTGTGAGAGTGAGGGGTATTTGAGGAATAAAAAGAAGCCCTGTGGAGCTGCAGCCTGGATTCAAGGGGGGTAGATTTGAGGTGGCTGGAATGGTGGAATGGTGGGCCCAGCCCGTGGAGGACCTCATGAGCCAAGGGGATTCTCATAGCCGCTGTTAGTTCTGAACTCCTTATCCAAAGATGAATGGTTTTCATCACAGGCTCTCCATTACAGTCAGGTTGCACTGGGCACTGCTGGGGGAAGGGAGCCAGAGGTCATCACTGCGATGACCCCATGGTATTAAAATTGCCTTGGATCCACCTGGATCCGCCTTCCTTACTGGACTGCAGGCTCCCGGAGGGGAGGGATTGTGTTGGTTTATCCTGGTACCACCAGCTTCTAGCTTAGGGCCTGCTCCAAGTGTGCTGCGGTTTTGTTTTGTTTTTTTGCTTCTGTGCTTTTGTATATACTCTTCCCTGTGCCTAGAACATCCTTTCCCAACTGTCTACTGGCCACTCCTCCCCAGTGACGAAAACTTCTGTGGCTTCCTCCTTTGTGTTCCCTTAATGCCTTGGACCCACCACTAAAAGAGTGCTTTCTTGTCACATTGCTATTCATTCCAGGCCTTTCTCTGCGTCTGGATGGTGAGTTCCCTGAGGGCAGGTCCTGTGTCACTCACCTTTGTATTTTTGGTGCCCAGAGCACTGGCTTAGAGTTCATAGTGGGTACAAGGAGGATGGCTTCATTCTGCCCGGTAGACTGTGTGGGGTCAGCCCAGAGGGGCAGTTATAAAATTGGGGAAATGGAGGTACTCTAAGGCCGGGTACATCATGCCAGTATTTTTAGGAAGAGGGCCACAGTAAATTAATAGTTACAAATGCTACAGGAAAAAAAGAAAGGGCCCTTGGATTTTGCAAGGTGTGTTTAATGGAATGTAGAAACTGTAGTAATACACATTTATTTTTTTCTCCCTCAGGCAGCAATGAATGTGGATCATGAAGTTAACCTCTTAGTGGAGGAAATTCATCGTCTGGGTTCAAGAAGTAAGTATCATAACATGGATACAGAATTTCTTCTGAGTTTGTGTTAGAGCAGGTAGGACTAACTTTTAGAGGCATATGAAGGGATCACCTAGGGATTCGGGACACAGTTAATGGCAGCTCTTCTGTCAGCCTCAGGTGATAACTGCTCTTAGCCCTGAAGTGATTTCTGGAGACACAGAGCCACTGGGGTATGGTGTTTCTTATACAAAGAATGGTTGAGATATTTCATTATCCTTTGAATGGAAAGATAATTGCTGTGCTTCCGTAACCTAGCTGCATTGAAATCTTGTAATTAAATCATGTTCACATTTTTATTTGGCACACTATTAAAATTCATTTTTTTCTGCATTACCCTGCCACCATTTTGCAAATTGCCAAAGGACTAGGGACTCGGATTGAAATTTTAATAAATTGTCTTTATTTTCTCCAAGTTTTTGAGTTTTGTGTAATCAGGTGTTTATGTGTATATAACTAAAAGAAGCCATCCTTTAGGTAGTTTTCTTTTAGAGTTAGCTTTCCCCCTAGCAGCATATAAGCAGCTATTGTGAAATTTGTGACATGTAAAATTGGTAGTATTGGTGTCCTTTTCCTAAGTTGTAATGAAAGCAACTGTTATGCTTGTAGCTATAAGTATTTCGTGCATCTCAGACCAGACATACGAGAGTTTGGGGAGCATTTCGAAAATTGTAAGAGCAGTAGATACATTCAGCAACAACTGGGATAATGGAATCCAAAGTTTTAAAATTACATCATATAAGTGAAAAACAACTTTAAAAAGTACCTTGAAAGAGTTGCTTGTCATTATAGCTTGATTCTTCTTACTTCTAGCTCTGTCTACTTATGAATCACAAATCATTTGAAATAACAAGAGGTACCTTGAAAATTCCATTAAGCCATTAATTAGTATCAAATGTCCCCTGTAGTTTTCTGTTGCTGATGTAACAGTACTACAAACTTTGTGCATGAAACAACACATTTAATATCTTTTTAAAAAAATATGTTTTATTGAAGTGTAGTTGATTTACAACATTGTATTAATTTCTTCTGTACAGCAAAGTGATTCAGTTATATATATATGTATATATATATATGTATATATTCTTTTTCATATTCTTTTCCATTATGGTTTATCACAGGATATTGAAATAGTTCCCTGTGTTATACAGTAGGACCTTGTTGTTTACCCATTCTATATACAATAGTTTGCATCTAACCCCAAACTCCCAATCCATTCCTCCCCCAATATACCCTCCCACTTGGCAACCACAAGTCTGTTCTCTGTGTCTGTGAGTCTGTTTCTGTTTTGTAAATAAGTTCATTTGTGTCATATTTTAGATTCTACATATAAGTGTTATCATATGGTATTTGTCTTTCTCTTTCTGACTTACTTCACTTAGTATGATAATCTCTAGGTCCATCCATGTTGCTGCAGATGGTGTTATCTCATTCTTTTTTATGGCCGAATAGTATTCCATTGTATATATGTTCCACATCTTCTTTATCCATTCATCTGTCGATAGACATTTTGGTTGCTTCCATGTCTTGGCTATTGTGAATAGTGCTGCTATGATCATAGAGGTGCATGTATCTTTCTGAGTTATAGTTTTGTCCACATTTAATATCTTAATGGTCAGGCAGGTTGGGAGTCTGTCTCAGTCTGTTTGGGCTGCTATAACAAAATACCCTGGACTGGGTGGCTTATAAACAGCAGAAATTAATTGCTCATAGTTCTGAAGGCTGGAGGTCCAAGATCAGGGTGCCAGCATGGTCAGCTTGGAGTCCTCTTCCAGGTCTCAGACTTCTTGTATCTTCTCATGGTGAAAGAGACCAGGGATCTCTTTGTAGCCTTTTTATCTATCTATGTATCTATCATTGTGGTAACATTGGTTTATAAGATTGTGTAAGTTTCATGTGATACAACACAGCATGCTCTTCTGTTTGGTTTGGTTTGTTCATTTATTTTGGGGGTTTTGTTTGTTTGTTTTTTATATTCCACATATGAGTGAAATCACATGGCATTTGTCTTTCTCTGACTTATTTCACTTAGCATAATACCCTCAAGGTGCGTCCATGTTGTCACAAATGGCAAGGTTTCATCTTTTTTTTTATGGCTGATGAAATCTTGCAGCCTCTTTTATAAGACATTAATCCTTATGACTCATGACTTTACACCCTTACACCCCCCATGACTTTGGCACCTCCCAAAGGCCCCATCTACTAATATCATTACCTTGTGGGGTTAGGATTTCCACATATGAATTTTGGAAGAACACAGCCATTCAGACCACAGCAGGGTCTGATAAAGGTCACCTGGGCTAAAATTAAGGCATTGGCAGGGTGCATTCCTTTCTGGAAGCTCTAGAGAATCTGTTTCCTAGCCTTTTTTCTAGCTTCCAGAGGCAGTCTGCCTTCGCTCTAGGTGCTCAGGCTTCAGTAGTTGTAGCACGTGGGCTCAGTAGTTGTGGCTTGTGGGCTCTAGAGCACAGGCTCAGTAGTTGTGGCCCATGGGCTTCGTTGCTCCACGGCATGTGGGATCTTCCCGGACCAGGGATCGAACCCATGTCCCCTGAATTGACAGGCAGATTCTTAACCACTGCGCCACCAGGGAAGTCCCTCAGTGAGTCTTATTTTCGATAGTGATGCCCCTACCTGTGTTCCTCATTTCTACATTCTCAGTTTCTCCTGAGCTCTGTCACTCTTGGGAGTAGTACTATTGTTTGGATTGTTAAAGATATTAAAGATATATTTCCAGAGATTTGTCAGGTTTTCTTATTAGATCCTTCTCAATGTCAGCTTAGTGTTTATTGGTCAGATTCAATTGCATTTAAAAGTCTAACCTCTATATCCCTAGCACAGTGTTATTATTTGCTAAGGCAAACTGAACCTGCACTTCAAAATGAGCAGCTTTACAAACTAGATGACTACAAAGTAATTATCCTAACTTCTATAAAGATGAAAATATTTTGAACATTGCAACTTCACTAGGCCTCCTTGACTTACCTGTTCCTGGTAATAGATGACTTTTTAAGTTGGAAAGCATCTATGGAGATATGTTATCTACTGACAGGTTATGGTTATTTATGTTGTATCTGGAATAATTTTGACTAAACTAAATTATGATTTAGATTAATCATATTTAGACTAATCTAAATATGATGTATTAGCCGAAGTTGGAGATTGATGAATTTAGTTTTACCTGTTTCTTTTAAAATAAAGTTCTTTAAAGTCTCTCATTTTTCATCCTGTAGAAAACAATTAAGTGGATAAAGATTATTTGGAGATTTAAACTCCTTTGTTTAACAAATATTTCTTGCGTGTTACCTTTGTGCTCAAGTGCTGGAGATGGGAAAATAAACAAAATTCCATCTCAGCCCTTGTGGGCCTCTTTAGGTATCGAAAAGACAGATAAACTGGAAACGTGTATTGGGAAGTGGTTAACAGTGTGTGTTCTGGGGGACTTCCCTGGTGGCGCAGTGGTTAAGAATCCACCTGCCAATGTAGAGGACATGGGTTCAAGCCCTGGTGCGGGAAGATCCCACATGTCATGGAGCAACTAAGCCCGTGTGCCACAACTACTGAGCCTGCACTCTAGAGCCTGTGAGCCACAACTACTGAGCCCAAGTGCCTAGAGCTCGTGCTCCGCAACAAGAGAAGCCACCACAATGAGAAGCCTGCGCACCACAACGGAGAGTAGCCCTCGCTCGCCGCAACTAGAGAAAGCCTGCACGCAGCCACGAAGACCCAATGCAGCCAAAAATAAATAAATAAATTTATTTTTAAAAAAGGGAGTGTGTGCCCTGGAGTCAGACTCTGGGAATGAATCCCAGCTCTTCCGTATTCTTGCTGTGTGAGGGGTATTTTTACCCTCCTAACTTCAACTCAGATTGCTTGAAGGACCTGCCAGGTTACCAGCAGCTGCACTGATTCCTGTAATCAGTGAAAGATTCTCATTGCAAACAGAGGGTTGTGCAGCTAGAAGTTAAGAAATCAAACTGGTGCAGGAATTCCCTGTGGACCAGTGGTTAGAACGCTGGGCTTTCCTGCCGAGGGCGCAGGTTCAATCCCTGCTCGGAGAACTAAGATTCCGCAAGCCACGAGGTGCGGCCAAAAAAAAAAAAAAAGGGAAATCAAACAGGTGCATCTTTGCTTTCCAGGCCAAGCATTCTCTCTTTTCCTTTACAAACTTATTTCCTTCTTCTCCTCTTAGATGGTTTACTTGCAGTGAGTAAATTAGCCACTCTAATCACTGTTCTCCTAGACACTTAATTGTTTCACCTGTGCCTAATGGCACATACTCCATTTCTCTCATTCGTAATTGAACCAAAGTTAACTGATGAATGGATAAATAAAATGTGTTATAGCCATAAAAAAATAATTGAACCAATAATGATCATCGATCAAGTGCTTAGCATGTGCTGGGCACTGTGCTTTGTGCTTTAGAACTGTGTCCCCAACCTCACAGTGTGGGAGGTATTAAGATCCCCATTATACAGATGAGGAAACTGAGGCTTAGGGAGCTTACATAAAAGTTCTCAAGGCCAAACGACTAGCAGATGGCCAGGATTTCAACTGAGGACTGTCAAGTTTTTTTTTTAAAAAGCTCTGTGTTATACTCCCTTTAAAGTCCAGAACAGGTACTGCCCTTCATGAAGTCTTCCCTTCCCATTCTAGCCCAGTCATCTTGTTCTTGACATCCAATCATATACTGCTTTGTGCTGTTGTTTTACTGTATGTTTATTTCCTTGTGGGAATGGAAGCCATTTCTTTGATAGCTAGAAAGTGATTCTATACTTCCTTCTCTCTGCCTCTAGTGCCCAGCACAGGGCTGCACCCACAGTAGGAGTTTACTAAGCTGCAGGCTATAAGCTCTAGCAGGGGAGTGCAGGAACTCAAGAACCCTTCTCACTGTGATGGCCATCTACTTGACAGGGGGCGCAGCTTTGGGAGGGAAGAACTTGGAGCAGTGAAGTAGGATAGGACTGGGTCAAGGGTTCAGCCTGGTAGATCAAAGGATACAGCCAACAGTTGGAAGGGTGTCCTAGATTACCCTTTGAGACTTCAGTTGATTGACTTTTAGCCAAAGATCCACCTTTTGTTTACCTTAATTTAAAAAAACTTTTTTTTAGAACAGTTTTAGATTTGCAATAAAATTGAGAGGAAGGTATAGAGATTTTCCATATACCCTCTGACCCCCGCACATACATAGTCTCCCCCATTATTAATATCCCCCACCAGAGGGGTACCTTTGTTACAGTTGATGACTCTACATCGACATATTATTATCACCCAGAGTCCATGGTTTACATCACATTTCACTCTTGGTATTGTACATTCTGTGGGTTGACTAATGCATAAGGACGTGTCTCCATCATTATAGTATCATAGAGTATCTTCACTGCTTTAAAAATTCTCTGTACTCTGCCTGTTCATCTCTCCCGTATCCTAACCACTGAAAACCATTGATCTTTTTACTTAGTTTTCTCTTTTTCCATAATTTTGCCTTTTCCAGAATATCCCATAGTTGGAATCATACAGCATGTAGCTTTTTCAGGTTGCTTTCTTTCACTAAGTAATACATATTTAAGGTTCCTCCACGTTTTTCATGACTTGGTAGCTCACTTCTTTTTAGTGTTTACCTTAACTTTTAACATCTATACTAAAAACTGGCCTTCAAACTAGATAATCTAGGGATTCTGGTAAATAAAGATTTCTTCATTTTTAAGGTCACCACTCCTTCCCTGGGGATTCTGAGCATGTTCAGAACACACTTAGAGAAACACTGCTCCTGATCTGGGGTTTCTCTTGTACTTGTTATTTTTATCGATTCAACAACTAACAATTAAAAAATCAAAATTTAGACAGAGAGGAATTGTCCACTGCAGTGCTGTAACACATTCACTTTTTTTTTGCCACACCGTGTGGCATGCTGGATCTTAGTTCCCCGGCTGGGGAGACCAGGGATCGAACCTGTGTCCCCTGCAGTAGAAGCACAGAATCTTAACCACTGGACCTCCAGGGAAGTCCCACACGTTCACTTTTTGTTACTGTTTCTTAGTTCTCTTCCACTCTCTGCCCTGATGACACTGAAGCTAGGAGATGTACCACACATTGCTTTTATTCTATCACATTTTGAATCTGGCAAGAGGTTACACTGAATTTCTGACTGTTGACTGCTAAACTGTAATCTTGGTTAACCTTCGGTTAGATGTTTATGAAAGGTTATGTGTATCTGCCACACATGGTGGCAAGAAACAGACTTTGTATTGGCTAACGTTGTGTTTTCTCAAATTAGATGCTGATGGAAAATTAAGTGTGAAATTTGGGGTCCTCTTCCGAGATGACAAATGTGCCAATCTCTTTGAAGCACTGGTAGGAACTCTCAAAGCTGCAAAAAGAAGGAAGATGATTACGTACCCAGGAGAGCTACTTTTGCAAGGTGTTCATGATGATGTGGACATTATATTGCTGCAAGATTAATGTGGCTTGCATAGCTTTGCTTATTGTGGGTTTTTTTGTTTCTGGTAAACTGGAATATTACATCAAAGGACAAACGTATTAGCATAACTTAATGTATTTTTATAGAACTTTATAAACAAAAGGAGACTCATTTTAGAAGCCTGTCCTTTTTTATATCTTGAAAGTAAATTTATGTATTACACTGTAAAATAAATAAAACCTATTATTTTTTCTCAGGAATCTGGCTGGAAAATGTAGACAATGAGGCTTTTTTTGGTAGGGATGCAAGAGTGTTTGTTTCATAAATCATTCTTAGATAATTTCTACAGATATTTGACATTCTATGAAATCAAGAAGCAAACCTGAAGACCAGCTCCCACAATGAATGTAATGTTTATGTAATAAAAACATGTAACTCTCTTCAAATTGCCTTATTGCCTTATTTTGTCATTTGAGATTTATGTATCTCTCAGAATCGAGTTTTTGCATCAAGATTAGGTAACTGCAGTAAAAGTTATCTTGATCTGAAGAAAAATTCTCTTAAAACTACAGAATTTAAAAAGTAGGGATGGTTAGTGTTAAGATTTGGCCCTACAAAAAATATTAATTTTGATGCCTATATTGTGCTTGCCACTGGGATAGGGGACGTGCCCCCAAAAATGTAACCTAAAATCTTCACTTTCTAATTGGATTAGTTAGACCCACCTGATATAATACAGGATTATCCGTGATTGCACGTTGCAGCTTGTAGTACGGAGCTGAAAATGATACAGAATCTCAAGGAGGATAAGGTCAGTGAAAGGCATGATGGTTGGAAGAGGTATAGAGGAGGCGGAATTTGCAGGATTGGAGCTGATTATATCCAGAGGGAAAAAGATGGGATGGGTGAGAGTGATGACTCAAGGTAAGGCAGAGGGACATGAATTAGCAAGGCACGATCTTGTGAAAGGTAGGATGTCAGGTTGACTGGAATGTTAGGAAGAGAGGTGATTCAGTCTGGCTAATTAAGGTGGGACCGGGGAAGCCAGGGAGAGGAGTCTGGGGAAAAATTGGAGCAGGGAAATTCCATGATGAAAGTGATGTTTAGTGAAGGTAGCTCTGCCACTGGTAACTAGGGTGGACTGTGGAGAGTGCAGAGGCAGTCAGACAAGCCAGCAAAAACATTGCTCAAGAATCTCATGGGGGTGGTGATAATGGGAAGGCAGAGGAAGGATGGAGTCCAAGCACATTTTAAAGGAAATTGAAACTTTGTCACCAGTACCTTTTCTTTCGTGACAGGACCCCAATTCAAACTAGACTAAAGAACAACAGAATTCACTGGTACTTCATGGTCATTACTAACATTTATCAAGCATTTATTATTCTAATCCTCATATAACCCTGTGAGGAAGGTATTATAGATGAGGTAAGAGAGACACAGAAGAGTTAGCTTTTCCAAGTTTACCTAGCCAGAAAGTGGGCAAGTCAGGATTTTGAAATTTGACTCATCTAACTGGCAAGTCCAGGGATGGGATGGAATTCAGGCATGGCTGGCTCCAGGGGCTCAAACACTGCTGTTTAAACACTCTGACTTTCCATGTCGGCTCTGATGACTTCTTTGGTTTATTCTCATTCTCTTTCTACTCTAAATATGTTTCCTGCATATAGATGCCTGCAGGTAGTTGCAAATTCATCTACTCCTAGATTAGCAACTCTAGCAGAGAGAGAATTATATATTAATTATGAATTCAAAGAAAGGAACTCTGATTGGCTCCACTTGCAGCATAAATCTACCCCTCTGATCAATAACATTTGCCAGAGGGATGAGATATCTTGAATGACCTGGGTCATATGCTTGTTTCTGAGTGAGGATTGGGTAGGAGACCGTGCTTCACAGACTCACCTCAAATAGGAGAGGGATAGTTCCCCAAAGGGAAGGATGCTAAGTACATGGGAACAACACAGGTTGAATATAGATACAAGAGATCTTTTGAGGATGAATCCATATAATATATATGTGGCAGAAAACAAAAGATAAATGAGAAGAAATGGTCAAAAGCTACTACTTGTGTGGCCTTAGTAACTGAGAGAATAACGTGTTAGCAGAGATAGGGAAATTGAGTGGAGCGCGAGGGCTGGTTTTAGGGAGAGTTACATTTGGACATGGTGAGCTTGGAGTATCTGGACTGCAAATGTGTAGTAAGCAAGCGAGGATTTGGTTCTGGAACTCAGGTGAAGGTTCAGGAATATCGACAGCGACCTGAGAATTATGGTTCAGGATTGATTTTCCTCTCAATTTTGATATGTATAGATAATCATAATTCTGCCTCTATTATTATCTTTAAGTTGAAATTTTAATTAGGCATTTAGAAAACACAAAAGACATACAATCTACAGGCTTTGTGAAGGGCTGGGCTGAGAAACTGAAGTAATTTTTTTTTTTTTTTTATAATTGCTTTACAATGGTGTGTTAGTTTCTGCTTTACAACAAAATGAATCAGTTATATATATATACATATGTTCCCATATCTCTTCCCTCTTGCGTCTCCCTCCCTCGCACCCTCCCTATCCCACCCCTCCAGGCGGTCACAAAGCACCGAGCTGATCTCCCTGTGCTATGCAGCTGCTGAAGCAATTTTTAAAGGAAAGCAATCTGGGAAACTCACATGTCTGATGGCATTTTTTTGAGAGCAGGTTGACGTCATAGTCAAAGACGTCCTTAAAAAATCTTCAGAAGTTGAAATAGTTACTTAGTTTGTCACTTTGTTAAGTATCTTCTTGGTGAGTATCCAATGAAGTTTCAAAGTTTCAAACCCATAATGACTTAGAATTTGAGAAATATATTCCAGAAAAAATATATCCATGGGGTTATTTAGTTATTTTGAGAAAATTAATAGAACAGCATTCCTATCTACTACTGACATCCATACTATAGTTTTATGTATTTTCCTTTAGATTCAAGATGTCAATTCCTTTGTAACAATTTAATATATGGATAGTTCTTATTTGGATCATGGTCTTAAAATTCAAAATCATAAATTTGATTTCTTTTGATCCAGAATCACAGTGAAAATGCTTTTTCTTGGCCATAAACTGTATTCCAGTTAATCATTTCAGTAATGAGTGTCATTGGCTATAGGTGGATGGGAATTAGAAATTATAAACAAACATTTCTTCATTCTTGCAACAAAAATGTACAGTAACTACTTTGTTCAAGTCACTGTGCTATGCATTAGGTGTTATTATTATTCTCAAAGAGAAGCAAATAATTTGCACAATATGTATTAAATATAGAAGAAGCTTTGGGTAAATGATAGAGGGATACAGGTGCAAATGATGACTTGTTACAGGGTAGACTGGGATGAAGTGAAGTTTGCCTTAAAGCAGGAGGATGATCCGAAGGACTTAACTGGTGGAGTTGTTTCTGCCTACAAAGGTAGAGAAAGGCAGGTAACTTAAGGTAAGGAAGGAAAGAGGAGTATTGGGAGTGAGGCTGGAAAGGATTGGGACATTAGTTTGAACCCTTAAGACAGAAGAAACAATTCTAAGTGTATGTCTTAATAATAGTGAATTACAAAGAACTGTAAAAAAAAAAACTTATATGAAATAATTTGATAAGTACCACTCATTATGAAGTAACTTTAATCTGTAAGATCCATAACAGTGCTATTTTGTATACTGAGATTATACAAAACAATCTATATCTATTGTCTTCAATCTATTGTCTTCAGAGTGAATGACTGTTAATTGAAAAATTGATTAATGTTACCACTTGTGCAAACTCAAATTTCCTTAAGTTCCCGTCATAGAAAATCCAAGCACTCCTTCGTGTGCTGGAGGCACGATTTTAAAATAAGTTACAGAAATGTTGATTTGAGGAATTTGTCTTAATTGAACACTCACATCCCAGATTTCCCTGGTGTCTGAGTTGCTTCCTATGGTTCCAGACAATGAGGGAAAAAAAGGCCTATGGACTGACAGACAAAATACAAACACATGTGATGGCAAAGGAACAAGTCTGCTTTTCTGTGTGGCACGCGGGGTTGACCTCATTAATTTATAGCCTCGTATATCTAGAAAAAGTCAAGAGAAAGGCATGGACCTTTAATTTATTTGTCGTCGGATAATCTTGGAGTTTCCTTTTCCTTAACAAAAGATATAAATAACTCTTCAAAGAAAACTCACTCCTCAGGAGCCTTTTATGATAAGAAATCAGAAAAAAGCACATTTTTTACGGAAGATGATTTTATATGAAAAGTTCTCTCTTGTAGCTTTTGTGTATCTCTAGCAGCCTCAACAAAAGGGTTCTTAGATTTTTTTGCCCCTGTAGCTCTCCTTTTAGTGACTGTTGTAGTGAGACACTTTTGGTTGGAGGGAACGGAGGCTCTTCGCTGGGTAACAGGGCTTAACTGTGAGCATGCATACAGGGCAATTAGGAAGATAAAGTAACGCACTGAAATAGGAGACTGGAAAATGCACCACAGCAGGGCTCCTGGGGGGTGAGGGACTCCTAAACAGAGGGCATCAGAATGGCTTTTGTAGCTTTTTCAACATCTAAATATTCCGGAGATTCTGAGTGAATAAATCCGGGTTGGGCCCCAAGCATTTCCACGAAGTAGCATCTCCCAGTCCGATTCTAATGGACAGCTGTGGGAAAGAATCCATCCTGGCTGCCTAAGAGCTTCTCTGTCAACACCACTCAGCTGTGTTCCTGGATCCACTTCGTTCTATTCGATTCTCCTCCTGCTTGCAATTAGCTTCCTCATCCTCTATCTTTTCTCTATCGGTAGCTTCTACTTAAGGGTTAGTTTGCTTCCTCCTTACCTTGATCTACTAGTGTCCGTTCTTGCTGCTGGCTGTCTCATATGCTGAATGTATGTCTAAATGAAAATGCTTAATATAAAAGAGTAGCACAGTTTGTCCTTATGGTGCCAGACCACCCCATAGGTCATTGGCCAGTTTAAGGATTGACTGGGTCAGCTGCCCACCCCTGGTCCAATCAGCTGTGCTCCAAATGCAGGCAGGGAAGGCACATTGCCTGGAGCTGCTGCGATAGAGTCTGTGAGCTGAGCTGCCTTAGATGTGCCTGTGGATCAGGTAGGCAGTGTGTCTACATTCTAACCATTTCCTCGGAGATTCTCTGTGATTTATAGTAGAATACGAAAGCAGTAACTTTCAATTTGGAAGATATGACCACCCCTTTTAAGCATAAAAAATATTTCCTCTACAGGTTAGTTGTACTTTTAGTATTCATGATTAAGAAAATACATAATACAAAATGCGTAATACAAAAGATATAAAATACAAAAAGCGACAATTTCAGCAAAGATTTTTAAATAAGTTTACATTTTATTACTTGTAAGAACAGTACTTACACTTTAAAGATCATAATACGGTCATTTACATATATAAGATACATCATTTATCCACAGAAAATGCTTGGTGCGTATGGTTTCCTGGACTCCTTGAAATAACTCTGTGGCTCCTAAGGGGTGTTCTGTCCACAGTTTATGAATGAGTTTGTGGTACACTAAGCACAGGTCCTATAGCAGGAAAGGCTGCATTTGAGCCTCAGGGTTTACTACTCACTAACTTCAGTTCTTAGAGCCAGTGGTAGTTCTGCTTTTCCTCCCCTGGAATCTAGACAGGCTTGTGACTGCTTCAGCAAATAGAATGCTGTGGAAATGATGCTAGTGGTTTCTGAGGCTAGGTCTAAATGGCCATAGAGCAGCTACCTGTCAAGAGTAATGAAATGTTGAGAGGGAGGCAGAGCTTCAGGGATAGCTTGATCAAGTAACTCAGTGATGTCACCAAGATCCTGCTTTTTTTCTGTTTTTCCACTCCACCTTCTGTGATGTCAGTTTCATTCTAAGTATGACTTCCTTCCTGGTCAAAAAATAGCTTCCAGCAACTTCTGGGGTGACATGGCTCCTTGGAGAGAGAGAGAGATAGAGGGAGACAGAGATGGAAAAAGAGAGAGAGAGAGAGGTATCTGAGAGAGTAAGAAAGAGAGGAGCTCCAAGGTAGAAAAAGTAGCATCAGTAGGTTGTCAACTAGCTTCTAGTTCTGCTGTGAAGAAGTCAGATGAGATTCTAATTTCTTACCTTTTTTATGTGACTTTTTTTATTGTGAAAACTTTTAGGATCTTTAAGTTTTGCCATATTGCACCTTAGTATGGATAATTTTTTAACCTTTTAATTTGGGCGTTGTACTGATTCTTTCAAACTGGAAACTTATGTTCTTTAATTTGGGGAAATTTCCTTGCATGTTTTCTTTGATAATTTCTTTACTTCCATTTTGTGCGTGGGTGTGTGTGTCTCCCCTGCCTCCGTGAACTCTTGTTAGTTAGATGTTAGTACTTCTGAATTGATATTCTAATTTAAAAAGTTTTCCCTTCCATCTTTTGTCTCTTTTCATTTTTCTAAGGGATTTACTTTGGTTTATTGTTTAAAATTAATAGTTAAAATTCTATTTTCATATTTTAATTTCCAATACTTTTATTAAAGGTAGCATTCTGTTTCCATTTGTTGATACAATATCTCATATCTCATCTCTCTGAGGATACTAATTATGGTTTCACTGGCGTTTTCTTCTACTTCCTGCACTGTCTCTTTCAACTGAGGTCCTGTTTTCAATTTGTTTGTATCTCTATTTTTGTGTGTTTTTGCTGGAGTATTTCCTCAAATACCTAGAGATCTTTGGCTTTCCATTAACATTTAATAGTGAGTCACTAAAAAATTGATAGGCTCTGGATTGGGGGTAGATTTTGCCAACTTGTACTGGTGAGATTTGCTGTGTGGTAATCAGATGTAAAGCAAGATGCTCATTGTGAAAATCCCAAACATCAACACTGTAGGTTGCTTAATTCCCTCTGAAGCCATTCAGTCTCCTGAGAAGAATTCAGCTATTTTTTGCCTGGGTGTTATCTCATGGCTGCTGGCACTTGGAAGCACGGTAGGAGAAGAGACTGGCAGGTCCTACTCTTTAATCAGCAAACTTTACTCCTGTTTTCAGCTCTGCCCATCACCCTTTCTCTCTACCATAACTGGGGTTCTCTGGTGTGGAACTACTTCCTCTCCATTTTCCCATGTGTCTCTGTGTAGTGGGGGGTAGGGGGAGTTGTCTGGATTTATGGGAGGGGAGATGGGACCTGGGGAAAGTCTACCAGCTCAGTGTACGGATGGTCAGCCAGTCCCCCTAATTCCAGTCACGGATCTCATTCCTGCCTTAAGGGTCCCCTGGAAGTTCCATGTTCTGAGCCTCTCTGGGGCCCTGTGCGGGGGGGATGGCTCAGTCCCTATCGTAGATGCTTAGGTAGCACCTTTCTCAAGTCTATTATCATTCCTCCATCTGCTTTCCAAACTCCAGAAGATTACTGATGCTGCCCATCAGTTTTGTCTCCTCTCACATTCTCTTTATCCTTGTGAATTTGTGACTGTATTTGCTGCAGTAAAGAACAGATTCAGGAGTAAAAGAACATTAAAAAGGTGATTGATTCACCATCGTTTAGGTGGTAAATCTCTCCCTTTCTTTTATTACCAAACTCTTCTCTAATATTTTTGCTCTAAGACTCCCAGATCGCAAATGTAAGAAATTGAGAGTTCATTTTTAGCTCTACTTTGCATCATCTGTGTTGGAGGTCACTGTTGTGTTGATTCCCCAGCCTATGCTACATCTGTAGCCCTGTCAAAACAAGCTTTGCCAGATTCTTGCTTTCTTTGACTCCTTCAGCCTCCAAGTCATCCAGACAGAAGATCAGCAAAGTCCGTGTGGTGTACCAGGAGAAGCCCAGAAAGATCTTGTCCCTGGGGAATGTAGGATTTAGGCCATTGGGGAATACAGTCTAGACTCATCATATTTTATTTCATGTGAGTGTGTTCTGAAGAAATAGAAGAAGAGGAAGTGGGAGAAGAACTAGCACATCATATCCGGAAATGGTAGATCCTGCAAAATTACAAAATGGGAGTAGAAAATATGAGATAATTATTTGGGGACGGATTACAAAATTTATTGGAACAACTTTAATTGCTGTACAATTCAATAACAATTATGTGTCTGATTAAATAGGTGCTAAATTAACTTTGTACAGTGCATTGTTTGATTAGAATAGTGAACAGTCTAGACATATACTCAGTATTTACTGTGTGTTGATGTTGTAATCAGCAGAGGGAGCTTGCTGACAAACTGGCTGCAGGGAGAGGCAAAGGGTATTAGCACCTAGAGCCCGTGATAATGGTGAGGTGTTTTTGGAGCTGGGATCTACCCCTGAGTTCAGGACTCTACCACTGCAACCAAGAGGGCTTCAGCAAATCAAAGAACCGGATCCTTGGCTTGGGCTAGGGGGAAAACATAATAACCTTCAGGTCTTGGTCTCTCCTCCTCTGTAAAATGGGAGGAATAATAATAATATCTAACTATACAGTACAAATCTTCCTCCACCTATAGGGTTACATCTGATAAACCCATCATAGATTGAAAATATCCTAAGTTGAAAATGCATTTAATACACCTAACTGACTGGACATCATAGCTTATGTGCTCAGAATATTTATGTTAGCCTACAGTCGGGCAAAATCATCTAAAACAAAGCCTGTTTTGTAATAAAGTACTGAATATCTCATGTAACTTATTGACTACTGAAAATGAAAACTGGAACGGTTGTGTGGATATAGATGGTTGTAAGTGTTTCAGTTGTTAACCTTCATGATCGTGTGGCTGGCTGGGAGCTGCAGCTCACTGCCGATGCCCAGAGTCACGAGACAGGGTCATACCACTTACCGCTAGCCTGGGAAAAGATCAAAATTCAAAGTATGGTTTGCACTGAATGTGTATCGCTTTCACGCCATTGTAAAGTCAAATAATTGAAAATCAAGCCGTCATAAGTCAGGGACCATTTGTAATTGCTCATTAAACGTTAGTTGTTGCTATTATTGTCTTGGTAGGGACTTTGTTGTTAGCGCTGTAATTGTCATCATCATTTGTTTTATGCAGTGTTGAAAATCACCTGAGCATCAAGGGTGACTCTGGCAAACAGGAAGTGGTCGTGGTCAAGGTTTCACTGCATCAGAAATCAAGGGGAGGAAACAAGGCTTACTGAAAGGCACAGGACTAAATCCAGAGACAAATTTACAAATGATGGTTTTTCTTTAGTGGATTTTTGTTTGAAGGCCAAATCTCCACCTCTCATCACTCACCATACCTTCATTCATCCTATGGAGACTTTTGTCTTTTTGTTCACTGGTGAATCTCTAGTACTAGAGCATTGCTAGCTCATAATAGGTGCTTAATAAATAGTTGTTGAATGAATGAGTGAAAGAATGATGGATGGATGAATAAATTTAGCAGAAGAGCTCGGTTGCTGTTCTGAGCATCAGAAGTGTGCTCATGTATCATGGTCACTTACAGCTTAAAATAATAAGAAAGAACATGGGCTGGCAGTTACAATTCTTTAACTTGGCGGTGTGCTATAGCTTTTTTAAGTCAGTATTCTGGCAGCTTTTATTATACAGTGTTTGGATGATAAATGAGTACTTTCTTACAGAAAGGTAACACATGGCTCCTGTATTTTATGAAATAACAAACCCTTCATTTCATTGCCAGATTTTTAGACTAGGTTTCATAATTAGAGAAATTAAAATGAGCCTTCACCAGATTGTGCCAAAATTGAAAAGTTTGGGGATGGATCCAGAACAATCCAGTCTTAGGTTTGTGCCTATTTGAGAACTAGAGCCTTATGTACACAAGAGCTTGTGATGCAGGGGCAGAGAGGACGGCAGCTGTTCTCCCAGAGACCTGTGCCCGACAGAAGCTTCCGCTATAAACAGGCCTGGCTGATGAGGCTGCTGTTGCCTGTAACATTCCAAAGATAATCAAAGAACAGGAGTAGGAAATGGTAGATTTGGATAAAGGCTTGGAGAGCCTTTACTTTCAAATGACAAAAGGTTTGAAGGTTTGGAGAGGCCTCAAGCTCTGGGTTGAGAGAGAGGGAATGACAAAGTTCAGAGTATATGGTCGAATAAAAAAGAGGAGCTTCTAGGGGGCTTCCCTGGTGGCGCAGTGGTTGAGAGTCCGCCTGCCGATGCAGGGAACACGGGTTTGTTCCCCGGTCCGGGAAGATCCCACATGCCGCGCAGCGGCTGGGCCCGTGAGCCATGGCCGCTGAGCCTGCGTGTCCGGAGCCTGTGCTCCGCAACGGGAGAGGCCACAGCAGTGAGAGGTCCCGCGTACCGCAAAAAAAACAAAACAAAACATGGAGCTAATCTTGCCCAGTTCAAACTGGCTGAGGCCATCAACCATTCAATTGGGCTTGTGTGAGTGTCCGATGGATGACCTTTTGACATCAAAGGGACAAAAACTCCACCCTCAGATCATGCAAATGCTGCCATTTTCTGAACATGCATCCCGTGATGAAGCATGTAACTCAGATACCCCTGCACAGAGCATTGGTTACCTCACCTTTTTCCAGCCTCTAATCACCTTCCCCTGCACATTAGACTCTTCACCATAAATACCCCAAGGCCCTCACCTTCAGGCAGGTGGATCTGAGATTTGTTCTCTTGTCTCCTTGTTTGGCTGCCTTGTGAATAAACTGCTTCTCTGTTGCAAACCTCAGCGTCTCAACATCTGGCTTGTTGGATGTCAGGCCAACGAATCTAGTTCTGTAACAGAAGTCTTAACCTCACTTTATTATCAAATACTTGTAAGTCTACGTGTCAGGATTCAGCAAGATTGATTGCAAAGCATGTTGATAGACCAGTGTCAAGTAGAAGGAAAAAGAAGCAAGCAGGAAGCTGGTAAGCCTGAGGCTAAGGAAGCATATACTTCGGTAGCTCCGGATTTCTAAGACATGGTCCCCATAGCTGAGTATGTGCGAAACTCCACGTTGACCCAATTAGGTTGAAGGTACCAATCTCTATAACTGCGAGATGCTGATACTGGGAGTTCTCGAATCCAGGATTCTAGTCCAGAATCCTAGATCTTC
Organism: Grampus griseus; assembly: GCF_964374135.1. Classification (NCBI taxonomy): domain Eukaryota; kingdom Metazoa; phylum Chordata; class Mammalia; order Artiodactyla; family Delphinidae; genus Grampus; species Grampus griseus. The sequence goes on from NC_139007.1 coordinate 64,139,924, forward strand.
AACTAGGCAAAAGCATAGATGCCTCTTAACTACTGTTGACCCTTTAACAATGAGGGGATTGGGGTGCCAACACTCCATGCAATCGAAAATCCAAATGTAATTTATCCATGTCCGCCCTCTATATCCACTGTTCCTCTGTATCTGAGCTTCCACATGGGCCAACTCAACCCATCGTGGACTGTGTAATACTGTAGTGTTTCTATTAAAAATATCTGCATGTAAGTGGACCTGTGCAGTTCAAACCCCTGCTGTTCAAGGGTCAACTGTAGTTACATTTCAGGCCTGCCTACTCTCTGTTCTGTTAGAATGTCTTCAAGGCTCAACTTAACCCAAATCTAAATGGGACATGAGAAAGGAGGGACAAGTAGGCTGAGAATGAAGAAGGTCTGAGGCCCACAGTGATTCTCTGAACAGGTTCAGGTGTTGTCAGTGGCTTTTCAGGCGGTGACTCATGAAGCGGACAGAAGAGGGCGAGAAAGGGAAAGAATAGAAAAAGACTCCTCAAAGCAATTTACTCCTCTCTCTTTTAGGATCTGCCAAAGTCCAAGAGGACTCTCCATTTTGGGTTAAATTATGGGTTTATTTTAAGTACAATAAGACAAAAACTGAAGAACACCAAAAGGCAAAGAACCATGAATGGGTTTCTCTTTATTCACCATCAAATCAAATGATAAATGTTCAGGTATATCCTACATGGCTTTCAGCCCTCAGCCCAAAGTGAAATGATGAGGGTGATAAGAATAGCTACCATTTATTACAGTTTTACTCTGTATTTAACAGTGTACTAAGCACCTCACATTATTTTGTTTAATCTTTACAACACCCATGAAATAGGTATTAATAACAACAATATTATTATTCTCACTTTATATTCTGATGCTAAGGGAATCTAGTAGCTTCCTAAGGTTACTCAGCCAGGAAGTAACCTAACTGGAAGTCGGAGCTCTCTGTCCACTGTTCTACACTGTCCTCAAGAAGTTCACAATCTAGTTAGGAAGATAAAATAAATGCACGTGAAATAGTTAGTCTAATAGTCGTCTCTATTAGTCCTTCTATGTTCCATTCAGGGCATATGAATCACCTGGAGACCTTGGTAAAATGCAGACAGCGTTTCAGTAGGTCTGGAGTGAGGCACGAGAGACTGAAGATCTGATAAGCTCCCAGGTGATACCAATACTGCTGGCCACAGACTATGCTTTGAGAAATGGGCGGGGGTGGGGGGGGTCTGTCTACCCTCCCCCCTCCCCTCCCCCTCCCCCTCCCCAGGCACTGCTGTTGCTAGAGGGCCTTGTGGTGCAGGGCAGTATTTCTCAAGTATCTTTTATGAAGTGAATCCCGCCTTCCTGGTTCTTACAATATCCATGGAATGCTGGAACTACTCTTAATTCAGGAATTTTGACTAAGTAGATTTACTTTTAAAAAATGGAAATACATTAATATGTTGTAAATGTTATTGCTTTTTTTCTAGAATAAATGATAAAGTGCACAAATCTTGTGTGTATAGCTCCATGAATTTTTACACACACACACAGACACACAGATAACTACCACCCATATTAAGATATAAAACTTTTCCAACCCTAGAAGGGTCCCTCTGGCCCCTTCCCAGTGAATATTGCTCCCTCAGGTAACCACTGTTTTGACTTCTATCCCCATAGATCAGTTTTGCCTATTTTTGAACTCATACACATGGAAGTGTTTAGCACGTGTTTTTTGTGTGTTTGCCATCTTTGCTCATCACGGCGTCTGAGAGATTCATCCATGTTATTGCATGTAGTCGTAGCTTGTTCTTTTTTTATTAGTGTGTAGCATTCCATTATATGAATATTCCACAACTTATTTATCCATTTTAATATTGATAGAAATTTAGGCTGTTTACATTTTGACTATTAAGAATAGAACTTGTACTTACCTTTTGGTGGGTATATACATAGAAGTACTGGATCGTAGAATAGGCATCTATCTAGCTTTTGAACTATATTTATAAAAAGGAACTTCTATTATGGGCTTGAGGAGCTAGTTATTTTTTCCAAATGCACAGTAAATATTCATATTAATAATAATAATACAATAAAATATTAATAACATAATTATTACTGTTTACCCATGTGCCACTTAAAATTATTTCACATATGTTATTTTGGAAAACATTGATAAAACAAAAAAAAAGCCGTGGGCTTTGGAATGAGACATTCCTGGGCTGGACTCCCGGCTCTGCTGCTTTCTATGGCTGTGTGCTCTTGGTCAAATAATTTATATGATTTAAGTGATAGTTTACAATCTCTGAGTCTCATATTAATAAACTGTAACTTTATATTAATGGCGTGGATGAATCTTACAGAGATAGATGTTGAGGAAATGAATCTGGAGCCCAAAGAGTATACACTTGTATGATTCCATTTATATAGGGTATAAAAATAAGCAAAATGTATCTTTGCCGTTGGAAGTCAGGATAGCGGTTACCTTTGAAAGGAAGTAATAATTGGAAGAGGGCTCAAAGGGAGCCTTCTGGGGTGCTGGAAAAGTTTTATATCTTGATCTGGATAGTGGTTACAACCCCTCCCCCCTCGCACATATACATTCATATACATGCAAACACATTTATATATACATATACAACATAATACTTGGAGTGCTTTTGGGGTGCTGGTCAAGTTCTGTTTCTTCATCTAGGTGCTGGCTACACAGGTGTGCTCAGATTATGAAAATTCATCAGGCTACCTATATGACATGTACTCTAGAGATGCTTTCCTTCTCTGTAAAAATGAGGATAATAATAAACATAATGCCTATTTCAGAAGTTTGTTGAATGATGTATAAAAAGTGTCTGCTCAGTAGATATTCATTCCTTTGCTCTTATTTCCCCATAGACTAAGAGGTGCAGCTAAAGGAAGAATTAGAATTTATGATGCAACATGAAAGCATCCACATTACAAAGTATTAACTTTATCATATTTACATTTTACTAAAAAAAAAAAAGGTTTAGGGTAGAACTGATGAACAGGTGAGAGGGACTGACTGGAAGAAGTGTACTTTCCAGACTCATAGGTGGGTATCTTATCAGTCAGGTGCTCTAGAAAAACAGAATCAATATGATATATATCCATGCACATATAGATTTATTTTAATGAATTGGCTTATGTGATTGTGGGGACCGGTAAGTCTGAAATTTGTAGGGCAGGCCAGCAGGCTGGAAACTCAGGCAGGATTTCTATGTTACAGTCTTGAAACAGAATTCCTTCTCTGGATAATCAGTCTTTGCTTTTAAGGCCTTCAACTGATTGGACGAGGCCCACCCACATCATGGAGGGTAATCTCCTTTACTTAAAGGAAACTGATTAGAAATGTTTATCACGTCTAAAAACTACCTCCACAGCAACATCTACACTAGTGTGTGTGTACCATAGCCCAGCCAGCTGACACATAAAATTAACCATCACAGCATCTATAAATCTTGTTTAAAATTAAGAGTCAGTTATGTACTCTGCTTAAATGGCTCTGACTAAGTATTTAGTCAGAGCACATTAATCTTCTTGTAGCTATTTATATCCATTCCAAGTGATATACGATCTTATTGTTTAATGTTGCATGGGCCACAGGCAATGATGCTAATCTTGGCTGAGATATCTTAGTTATATAGGAAATTAGATATCTATGTCACAGCAAGAACATCAGATAGCTAGCTAAGTCTTCAGGAATTCTCCAAAATCTTGTCAGATCATATCATAGAAAACCCTCTCTAAAATACTGGACATAATGGCATTCTTCAACCAATGAAGGGGTGGAATTCCAAAAGCTTATTGCTTTTTTGTTGTTGTTGTTGGAACTTGAAACATGTTTTTCCCCAAAATAATGTTATAAATAGTGGCTATTATGTTCCCTGGCTCCTAGAAAAACCTAGATAGATAGTATCTCCATTTGTGTAATTTTAACAATTCCTTTAGGTAGTTAGCTTCACAATTAATTTCCAGTTCACCTAGTCCCCTTTCTCAGACCTCCTGAAAGTGTCAGAGATGAGTGATCAGGTGCTCCTGCCAGAAAGGTCCACGGAGAAGTTCAACAAACAGAAAAAAATGTGTAACTGACAAATGGACCTCGGGATTATGTCTACTCCACAGAAGTATTTCATTTTGATCCATATGTTTAAAAACAATTAGAAGCAGTTATTGACATTTAAAAATCAGGAGATTTCTCAAAAAAACAGATTCCTGGATTCTCTTGAAAAATAAAACAGTTGGTCCAAATTCAAAGCAGGGGGCTGTGCTTGGTGCGGAGAATGAATAGTGGCCCAGGGCACACACTGAGCTGTGGCATATCTGGAAGGAAGAGGGCGGAAAGGGACATCTGGGTAACCCTGGAAGGGAGAGCTCTTTCTGAAGCAACTTCGCCAGACTCAGTTCCCACTGTGCACTGAGGGGTAAGGGGAGAGGCCTTTACTTTATGTATTTACCCCACATTCCTGGAGCGTTGTGCCCTGTCACCCTGTGCAGGTGTGTTTCAATTAAGTGGATTAGATGATCATTAAAAATAAACGCTCAACAAAGCTAAGGAAATAGTTTCTCAAGTCCAATCTTCTTTCTTTCTGCGCATATCATGCCAGGGTTTCCAGCATTGTAGAAAGGGCCTTTAAAAATAGTTACTAATCGCTGCATATGACAGGGAAACAAAGACTGGCCAGATGTTTCAAACACAGGGTTTATTTTAATATAGTCAAAATAAATCTGGGCACCGTTATCTCTTCTCAACTGTGAGTACGTAATCAACACATGCTGCACGATGGCGCCTGTATTATGGTGATTAAATGGACAATCCACATTGTTAGTATTCAGTTAGCACCCCCAAATGTTTATTAAACGCTGACATATTGATGGAGCCGTGATTAGACTCTACATAAAACGAATTAATTAGACAGGTAACCACCCAGGCTATTCAAAGTAAACAATAATACTAAGACAACACATAAAATAATGACCTTAGTCTGATAGGCATGGCATTTTCAGAAATGGCTGGGCTCATTCCATTTTACCACTAGTTTCTGTGGAAATATTAGCTTCATTAAAGCTATGTCAGCTATAACAGGATTGGATTTTTACCTATATATGTACAAAATACATATATATGCAAGCATTTTCTACATTCTCATAGAGATTGTAGCATTTTAAATTTCCATTTCTCAGAAAAGGATAAAATAAATGTTAAATCAAGTTTTATGAATCCCCTAATGCTCTTTCTTTATGTATTTCAATAAGGGAGGGGTGGAATCAGGAAAGCCTTCAAGAGGGATACAAGTTGCGTGTTAAAAGAAGAGTAGATGTCTGCTATGATGATATGAGGGATGGAGGTTTTTTTAGGGGAAAGACGAGAGAGAGAAAAGGTCTAAAAACAACAGACAGCTTAGTGAAGCTCAGTTTGTCTGGAGTGCAGGATGGGAGAAGCACGGTCAGAAATGAATCTAGCAAGGCAAGTATCAGATCATTTTCTAGGACTTAATGTTTCGTTTGAAGATGTTGGTGCTTCATTCTACAGCCAACAAAGGCCATTTAAGGCTTCAGTGGCAAGGTGAGACGCTAATAAGAAAACATTGCTACCAGAGAAATGGACAAACCAAAAGGCAAGGGCTCAAACTAAGGCAGTCATTGTAGGGATGAAGAAAATGGAAATGACAGAGATGTTAGGGAGATAAAGTAATTAGGGCTTGGGCACCATGTGGACACGGGGAGTGAGAGAAAAGGAACCTTGGAGAATGATGCAAGTTTCTGGGTTGGTTAAGATGTCAGGAGTGTGCTTGGCTAGGAAAGTTGGCGATGCAGTCTACTGCTGGTCTGCAGATTGTGATGTGGCCAGGGTCACAGGCTCCTCCTAGCTTTCTGCTCAGCTTTCTTTAGTGTGGGCCTTTATCCTTGTGTTGTCATCTTGCTACTGTGAGAAGCATATGCTACCACATCTGTGGTCCAGGCTGGATGGAGAAGACTGGCCAAGGAGAAAAGGCTGAGTCAGCCCCATTTAAAAGAGTTTTCCTGGATGTCCCATCCCTGTCATTATAATATGCATTAGCCAGACCTAGTTTGTATAGCCACCCTCAATTGCAAGAAAGGTTTTAAACGGCGTATATTGCCTCTCTGAACTAAATGGTTGTTCTGTTAGTGAAGAATGGATTTTGGGCGAACAACAGAAGCATTTTCTACAGGTGATCAGGTCGATGTTGGTTTCATACTCTGAGGCAGAAAATATAGAATGAGTAGCAGGCCAGAGGAGAAAGACAATAAGTTTGCTTATGGATGTGCTGTGTTTGAGGGACTGTGAGTCATCAGTTGTGATACTCACCTGGCATCTGAAAATCATGAGAAAGCACAGGTGATGATAGTTTTGGGAATCCTTAGCCTATAAATGGCAATTGACCATTCTCAGCATAATAATAATAGTTACTAATTATATGTCGGGTTCCTTTAGGTGTCAAAGCAGATTGTTTATTTGTTTCCTAATAGCAGTAGTCTTCAAACTGGGTACTCCTGGGCATAGAAGACTTGCCAGGGGGCATCCGAGCATACGTGGTTTTAAGGGAATCAACTTCTAACTTCTCAATACCCATACATACTCTTACTTGAAATTGATCAGCCTGAGAACTGGCTGCCATGTTTATGAAGGTTCTTCGTTCTGATATCCGCTTTCCCAGAAGTCCTCTTACCCCTTGAAAGGGAAAAACATGCTTCCACTCAGCTGGAATTTCATATTACATCACGTAATTGCAGATTTATTATAAGAAATACCATTATTTTCTTGTTTCATGATTATTGTTAAAAATGAAAAAAATTAATTCTATTACCTCTGCATAATTTAAATCTTGACTTTATTGCTCTCAGCAATCTGTTTTATAAGATGTGCTTCATAATTTATTTCTCAATAGTTTTCATAATATTTCTTAAAATATATATTAATAGATTGAATTGAAAATTGAAGACAGAATTATTCTGAAGACAGTAATTCTGATATGACAGCTTGTACCAAGTCAGTTAAATGGTGAACATTTTCCACAAATTCAGTGACCTAAATCTGTTGTTTTAGCTCATCAAAGTTTTGACAAAAAAAATAATTAAACATGTGATGAGATAAAAATAATTTTATTAAAACTATGACTGTGCAAAGTCATATTAAAGAATTTTTATTTTATCAACCCCTTTTGAATATATCTTATGATACAAGGTACCTCTAAGTCAAAAGTAGCATGTATAATTAATAGTCATTTCATAAGTCTTGGCAAAGATTTCCTGGTGAAAGACCTAATAACTGGATAAAAATTCTGTTACAAGACAGGTGGTTTCCAATTCTTTTCTTCTAACAAAAATTGAAGGCAAACCTAATCAAGTTGTCATTTGTTAGAACATGAAAAAGAATTTTATAACAAATCACTAGGTGCTTTTGACATAGAACGAGTTCAAAGAATTGAATGACTGTGTTTCAGCAAAATATTTTTTATTCCCAGTATATTTATTTATCTCAACAAGATTTCTTAGTCCCTACACTTATACAAATCAAAAATAGGAATAAAACAATGCCAAGTCTTTATTATGTTAGTAATAATAATATTCATGGATGGATACATGAACTAATTTTAAAAACACACCCTCATTCATCTCATTAAGAGATGAATTTCCAACAAAAAAATTCTTTTAGGTTTAATAATTATCTACCTAAAGTGTCAGCGTATTGATTTTTTTGATCAACTGTGTACTAGTAATTGCAATGATAGAAAATTTTAACATTTAAAGCATTATGAGAAGCTAACATACCATTGTAGAGCAATTATACCCCAATAAAGATGTTTAAAAAAAAAAAAAGCATTATGGGCTCATAAAGCAAAAAAATTTCAATGTATATACACATTTGCCTTGCAGGAAATATGATGATCTAGAAAAGACTCGAACATAGAATGATATTACATTTGGATAAATTTATGAGGAAGAGGTTGAATGGACTTAGCAAGGAACAAACTAAAATTTCTGACTGCGAAATGGAATTTCTTGTTCAGCTCTTTTAAAAACAGACATGTGTGGGTATCAAATCGCTAGGATATTTACATTCCATTGGCTACTTTTAAAAGACTGAGGTAACAGTTGTAATGATGCATCAATATTTAATGCACACTGGAAATGATATTCTTTGCAACCATTAAACCTTATGATAACCAGTACTCCTGAAATCAGGTTTTACAATGTGTGAAGAGGTACACAGTTTTGCAAAGTCTTTATGCAACACATAAGCTTTTTAGGTTGTGGAGCAAACTGTAATTTGAAGATCACGAATATATCCTATTGTCATTCATGGAAAGCTGGTTCTTCAGACTCTCCTGGGTTCCAGGCCCCGTGTAGGTTGGCCATGCACAACACACATCTGTTTTCTGGGCCCCGCCCCTCCTCCAGAGCCACAGTTTTTCTAGGATGAGATATTATTGTGATGAGCTCTTTTGGGGCTCTTTGAAAGCTGATCCTGGGAGGCATTCTGGGGCTAAAGAGTGGCCAAAGAAGAGAAGCCAGGATAGACCTGGACACCACACCTAAACGAGGTCTAGAGGTCTAAGTCTTCTGGTGAATTTGAAGTCAATTTCTGTTACGTTCAAGAGCAAGAGAATGGGTAAGGAAGAGCTTGTACAGGTGGCCACAGAAGGAAGTCAGGGGCTCTGAGAATGGACCCTGGCAGCCACCTCTCGAGTCTTCGAGGTCTGGATAAGCACAATAACACTGTCTGGCATAACTGATTTCTTAAAAAGAGAAAGAAATGGGTTTTTCGGTATTTATTTTAAAATTTATTTTATTGAAGTATAGTTGATTTACAATGTTGTGTTAATTTCTGCTGTACAGCAAAGTGATTTAGTTATACATGTATATACATTCTTTTTCATATTCTTTTCCATTATGGTTTATCACAGGTTATTGAGTATAGTTCCCTGTGCTATACAGTAGGAACTTGTTTATCCATTCTACATACATAGTTTGCATCTGCTAATCCCGGACTCCCAATCCATCCCTACCGCCCCGCCTCCTTGGCAACCACAAATCTGTTCTCTATGTCTGTGTCTGTTTCTGTTTTGTAGATAAGTTCATTTGTGTCATATTTTAGACTCCACATATAAGTGTTAGCATATGGTATTTGTCGAGAAAGGAATGTTTTTAATGTACAAGAAGATATGAAGAAAAAAAAAGAAGACATGAAGAATATTATGAGAAGAGTCCACATTCAACTTACCAAAAGTAAATATTACCACTTTATTATATTTGCTTCAGCTTTTTCCCAATTAATTCTAACTCTATCAGCAATATAGTGTGAGGTTTTTAGCTTAGGAAAGCTTGATGCTTTGATGTGAAATAGATTTTAAAAAAGAAATATGTGGGTTGCTCCTTGTATCCTTGAAACTTTTTTTACAGTGAATTTCTAGTCCTTGATTGTGTGGGATTCATAATAATATCTAATTGAACTCTTCTGTTTTCTCACTATAACTGAGTGATCCTTGAAGTCCTTGAAGTATTATGAGTGTGCTCAAGAAACTCCTTTCTAGGTTACTAGTTCAAATCCAGCTTCAGATCACTAGAGTGGCAGCAAAACAATTACTATTCATGATGTTCACTAACACTGTAAAAACCATCATCAAAATAATTTAAAATATTGTCTGATTCCCAAATTTTATGATAAGCTCCACTCGCCGATCCAGACAATGATATTTTTGTTGTCAACTTAAGAGTGAGAGTGGGTGTTATGTTGAGTGTTTGTTCTGAGCTACATATAACCCAGTTCTCATCTCTACTTTGCATCGTCCTAGGACTGCTGTGTTCACTATGTGTTGTGATATTTTGCCAGGTTTCACAAGGGAATGTTATGCCCCCTTCAACTAGAATCAGAGAATTTCGTATTTGTGGTCATGACCCATATGAAATACATTTTTTACTGACGCCAGTACACACACACATACACATTAGTACACAAATATATACATATGTATCCTACTGGGTTGAATAATGTCCCCCTAAATTCATGTTCACCTGGAATTTCAGAATGTGACCTGATTTGGAAATAGGATTGTCGCAGATGTAATAAGTTAAGATGAGGTCATACTGCATTAGGCTGGGCCCTTAATGTGATATGACTGGTGTCCTTGTAGGAAGAGAAGAGACACAGAGACACATACACAGGAAGAAGGCCATGTGAAGGTGGGGACAGAGATTGGAAGATATACAGCTACAAGTCGAGGAAGACCAAGGATTGCCAGCAACCAGCAGAAGCTAGGAAGAGGCAAGGAGGAATTCTCCCCTGGAAGCTTCAGAGGGAATGTAGCTGTGCCAACACCACCTGGTTTGTGGTGTTTTGTTATACTAGGAAACTCTATTTAACTATCTATTGATCTATCCATCTATGTTTTCACAAAATAATGCTCACCTATATTATTTGCAATGCACTCTGATATTTTTTTGTATACTCTTATTATATTTTGTTTAATTGTTGGCTATGATTATGTTGATTTCATTAGGATGCCATGCTCTTTTCAGTAAATCTACAGCATGGCGAGCATTGAACTAAATACTCCTAAAGGAGAGTGCTTGATATATTGGAAAATGTCTGGAGTGTTTAATAATTAATGCAAGAAAGAAAGCCGCCATGGTCACTTGCATTATAATGGTATCATTATTCCATTAATTAAAAGTCCCCAAAGGAATTGAAAGTTTAGTGTTCTTCCAGAAGTGTGTGGATATTTCTGTGCCATGATTCATTCAATGGCTCCACAGAGAACACAAATAGGAAATCCACTCTGCTGCCCAACTCAAAGACACCTGAAACTACACTAATAGATCTGAGTATAACTGTACACCTTTAAGTTTTAAAGTGAGAGGGACTGATTTTCAGCCAGATCTCACCAGTCAATAGATAAGTGACTTTAGGAGAAGTTAATAAATATCTCTGAACCGCACTTTTCTCATCTGAGAAGTACGGAGGATAATACAGTCTACCTCACACCATGTATAGTGTCAGGCATAGAGAAAGTGCTCAATATATGTGAGTTGTCATCTATTCCCTACTTATTTCATACTAATGGGTTCAGAGAAAGGGTCAGTGGAGAGGTCACAAGGACATCAGAACCTGAAAAGGGTGAGGAGGAGATGCCTTAGGAAATAGAACTACCATACTACCCAGCAATCCCACTACTGGGAATATACCCTGAGCAAACCATAATTCAAAAAGAATCATGTTCATTGCAGCTCTATTTACAATAGCCAGGACATGGAAGCAACCTAAGTGTCCATCAAGAGATAAATGGATAAAGAAGATGTGGCACATATATACAATGGAATATTAGCCATAAAAAGAAATGAAATTGAGTTATTTGTAGTGAGGTGGACGGACCTAGAGTCTTTCATACAGAGTGAAATAAGTCAGAAAGGGAAAAACAAATACCATATGTTAACATATATATATGGAATCTAAAAAAAAAAAAAAAAGGTTCTGAAGAACCTAGGGGCAGGACAGGAATAAAGGTGCAGACCTACTAGAGAATGGATGTGAGGACACAGGGAGGGGGAAGGGTAAGCTGGGACGAAGTGAGAGAGTGGCATGGACATATATACACTACCAAATGTAAAATAGATAGCTAGTGGGAAGCAGCCGCACAGCACAGGGAGATCAGCTCAGTGCTTTGTGTCCACCTAGAGGGATGGGATAGGGAGGGTGGGAGAGAGATGCATGAGGGAGGAGATATGGGGATATATGTATATGTATAGCTGATTCACTTTGTTATAAAGCAGAAACTAACACACAATTGTAAGGCAATTATACTCCAATAAAGATGTTAAAAAACAAAAAAAAAGATGCCTTAGGGATCACCACAGATGCCACAGAAAAGCAAGGCCCCAGGAGTAATGGTAACAACTGGTAATTCTTTTTTTTTTTGGCCATGCTGCAGGGCATGTGGGATCTTAGTTCCCTGACCAGGGATCAAACCCATTCCCCCTGCAGTGGAAGTGCGGAGTCTTAACCACTGGACCACCAGGGAAGTCCCAACAACTGGTAATTATTATATGTGGTTCTAATTTCTTGTCTGGCTAGATTTTGCCATGTTCAACTAGTCATTAACTTTTGCATTTGTTTCTGCATTAGTCTAGTAAATTGCAAATATTAGGATACAAGATGGGCTCTTATAACAAAACAGTGGCTCGAATAAGACAACAGTATAAACCTGTCATGTAACAGTCCAGAATTAATCAGGTCAAGGTCAGTGGGAGGCTCTGTCATCCTCAATAAGTGTCTTCTCCTTCCCAAAGCTCCTCATTTACCACACAGCAGAAAGGGGGACAGAGCAGGAGAGCACACATGCCTTCCTTTTGGGGGACACCACTCTGAAGAGGCATAAATCACTTTTATCCACCTCCCATTGGCCAAAATTTTGTAATATGAGGACACCAAACTGTAAGGGCTGCTGAGAGATATATTGTATGCCTTGGCAGTCATATGGCCCCTAGAACTTGGGAGTTCTAGCATTAAAGGGAAAAATGGATCTGGTGGACATTAGGTCTGTGCCATGGTTCTCCTCTGTTGCCTTCCACATATGCATGTTCTTCTTCCAATACACTGAACACTTTCACTCCCCTAAAGGAGGCAATTCAAACTCCCTTCCAGATATTCCAACCAGCTCCAAGTCCAAGAGCTCTGGGTGATGTGCGGCGTATTTTAGTTGGGCTGGCAATGGAGCATTTGGTTTGTTGGCCCATAAATAAATAGAAAGTGTTCTTCCCTCCACCTATGCTCAAAATACAATGGAGAAGCAGAAACAAGGTAACTTCAATAAATAATATCATTTGGAAAAGAGGACAGGAAGCACATGGTGAGGTCATTCGTCAATGGGAGTTATAAATTCTTCCTGCTAAGTAGGAGCTGTGAAAACTTGGGTGATGAACTAAGGTCCTTGATTAGACCCTGCATCTTCTCCTTGGGAGGAGCACCCCTGTCCATCACCCCTCATGGTCCCTGGCTTTCCTCTCTTGGTCCGTTAAGCCCTCTGACTGCATCTGAGGGGGGCACTGGGGAGTGTGCCTTCCCTGGGGCAGACAGCTTTTACAGTTGTGTCTGTGGGTACAGGATTGAAGGCCTGGGTTGCTTTAAGGGTCCAAGAATGATATGGATCAGATGTCCAGGGGAGGTATTCTTCCTGAGACTGCCACTAGAGTCATGAATTCAAGGCCACAGCTTTTCCGTTGTGTTCCAGTGGCCAGGAAACTGAAATCAAGACATCATCTTTGCTGCTCCAACTGTTCATGACACTTAGGAAGCTGAGAACAGGCCCTTGAACGTTACTGCATAAAAAAATGACCAGAACATGGCAGGAATATGGCCTCTGCCTCATTTCTGCCTCCTATTTCTCACAAGATTGTATGCACTTGACAGAATACAACTCATATCCAGAACCCCAGCTGCAAGGGAGTTTTGGAAAGATCATTCTTAGATTTCTGATCGTTCCATCCAGAATGAGATGGGTTGCATATTGAGTTACCTAACCCACAGTATCCATCACAAGGGTTATAACATAGTGCATTTACTTAGATTAGGAAGTTCACTATGACTCTCACTGATGTTAAGTTAGGAGATCTTATTGCACCGTTAGAAGTCCTTAAGCCCTATAACTTGGGGGGGGGGGTGTTCGAAAATTCCAGAGTCTTTTTATGTACTGGAAAGGAATTTTTGTGAACGTCATCGTGCAGTGGAAGGTGCTCCCAAGACCTCTGGCAAGATCAGGCCATACAGACTGAGCCCACACAGTTCTCAAGGGCCAGCACCAGATCCATGAAATGGGAGAGGAGTTAAAGAGGCCCCATCATTTTACCATTGGACTAAGGACAAATTAGGGCTTCTTGGACCTACTCTGGCATGGAACAGGAGTCATTTGCTTCTTCCCAGATAAATGGCAGGATGACAAGATAGATGTGCCATGTTCTGGTTTCGTAACCTTAATAATAGCATCTTCATGCAATAAATACAATATCAAGATTCCTATTGCTGCTGCCGCCACTAGGATGACTCACTATTGATGCTATTATTAACACTACAACCCTCTCTACCATGAAATCTGGGCAAAGTGGCTACCTGTGTGTCACTCTAAAGTGGCAATACACCAAATGGTAATTTTGTAGGCTGCAAGATGGAAAAACTGAATTCAACTTTGTGGGTACCTTACCATGAACGTGTGATTTGGATTTAAAGGATTATCTGAAAAAAAGAAAAGAATTGTCTGGCTCATTTGCTCTTTTGTTTCTCATGGACCACATTTAAATAACCAAGACAGATCTGATTATTAGTACCGTATCTTAAGGATTTTTCTTGTAACCTGATAAAACTACATAAATGATATGCTATAGATAACAAAAAGCCCAGCCTGTTTTTAAGTCTGTGATGTCCCAGCAAACAAAATTGCGCAAATCATGCTTACTTTTCATATACTGAGGTCCACCTGTAGATTTGAATCTGAGTACATTTGTGATTTGAAAATGCAGGTTATGAGTAAAGGAAGTTTTGAGGAGATTACTTCATGAGAGAACAAAAGACAAGTTCCTTCCAGTGGTCAGAAAAAAGAAAGGTGTCCCTTCTGTTATCATGATAACTAAATGGAATGTTCTAAGTCTTAACGGTAGTCCCATTATTGTTCACAGTGGAGGATCTATGTAGGAGAATGTGATGGGGTAGGAGGGTCTGAGATGAAGAAGGACTTCTTCCTCTACATATTTCTCTATTCCACCCTACCACCTCCCTTCACACCCCCCTGCCCCCTGGTTCTCTCTTTCTCTCTCTGTCTCTCTCTCACATCGAGGCACATGAAACACACTTTTTTATCTTTACCTGGTTTTGGGAGGCAATGCCACTCGATAGCTAAGTTTGGACTTTGCAGTCAAGCTCCACTGTGGCCTAGTTCTGAGACTCTGCTAGAGCTATTTAACTCGTCTGACCTTCAGTTAACTCATTGGGAATCATTACGATCATACCAGACTCTTAGTGTTGTTGAGGGACTAAATGAGGTAACGTCTGTGAGATGCTTAGTGCAGAACATGGCACATAGTAAATCTCATTAAGTAAAAGCTATTTCTTTTATTCTCAGAGAACAATTACAAACCACATTGTGAAATTGTAATGGACAGGAATTATGTTTAAATTTTTTAAATGTTCATTTTTGGAGGAAATATCATTAAGAATACACATATACTGATATGTTATTATCAGAGCACTTATAGATATCTCATGGCAAAATAACAAGAAAATGGTGTTTACTATCAGCCCTGAAGTTCAAGTCTACATTTGGCAGTTAACCTTAATTCTTAAGAAGTAGCAGCAGCTTCTTTAGTCCACTGTAATGATGTTAAATATATTAAAAGATACATTAAATAGTTTATAATGTTGTGATAAAAATGTATAACCCATATGCAAGGGGGTAGAGCATGAAAAAGTAAAAGAATTTTTTAAGCATGGAAAAGGGCTCTCCGCAGGGATGGTGGTTGGAAGGCTAGTTGCAAGGTCTGCATATTAAGTAAAGATCTTTTTGTTTCTTGCCCTGAAGCTGTGGAAGAAGAGAGATTTTTTCAAAGGAGATCTAGGAAGCAACTCTAGAGAAAGGAGTCATCTATTCCTAAGGAACTTAATCCTCCCCTCCAAAAATGACAGGGATGGTAGAAGTTGCTCTTCCCAGGAAGGTGTGAGCGGGGACCCAAGGTTCTGGAAGACACAGGAGCCTTTGGAGCTGAGAAGTCGAGTGAGCCGTAGCAGCACCCAGGGAAAGAGCAAAGGCTTACTGAGGCTGGTGGGACGAGTGGACCAGAGGGTGAGGAGGGCCAGACAGAGGTTACTTACTGATCTTGAGGTCTTGCAGCCAAGACATGTCCTCTTGGGAGATTGTCTTTGGGGGCTGGTGAGCAGAGAGAAATCACAGTTTTTGAGAAGGCAGAGCGAAGGATAAAGAATCACAGATCAAATCAGGAGTCCTAGCTTTGGGACCTCACCGAGAGTCTAGTTCTCAGGGATAGGGTTGGTATTGTTGTGAATGGACATGAATTCCACGGTGATAGGAGGTACAAGATAAAAACATTGAAGTAACAGTGGTCACCTGAGAAAAGGCAAAAGGCCTAAGGATATTTGAGGAAAATCCTGCAAAGTCCTGACTACTGCCAAAGACAGAGTAATCTGGCCAGGTCAAGCCTAGAATACAAGAGAGGGCAAGGCTGAGGACCTTGACTATGACTGAGGCTGTGTTCATACCCATCTGTGTCTGGACACACTCACCAGTCCTTTGATGAGAAAGTTTGTGTTGATCACATGGAAACCATGCCTGTGTATTACTCCTTATTGGTAACAGAACACAAATATATGTCCACGTTAAAAACTTGGCACATCTATAGTGTAGCCTGGATTCCTCTCAATTAATCTCTGTATGTTCTCAATTCTCAAGATAAAGAATCCTGTTCAGATGTTTCAATAACATCTGATGTTTCAGTAACATCAGCTGCATTCAGAGGAAGCTGAGTCAAAGTAAACAACTAAACTTCAGTGGATCCAGATGGCTGTCGACTTGGAAAGTACGATGGTGCAATTGTAATCATAATAAGAGTGTATATTTTGGAGTCAGTCAGATCCAGGTCTGAAATCCATCTCTAGCACTATTTAGAGCTGTGGACATATTGTTAACCTGTGCTGGCATTAATTCCTCATGAGAAAAATGGGGACTCTGATGGTAACCTTGCAGGGTGGTTTGTTTTATAAGATTAAATGACCTTACACATGGAAAGTATTTGGAACTAGGTAGGTGCCCAGTAAATGTTAATCCCTTTTCTCATGATTTTGACCTTGCCAAGAAACACAGACCAAGATACGGTTCTGACAGTCACCCTGAAAGTTATGACCCCTGGGCCAAGATTTGCCAGGTTGTGCAGGCTTCCAAAGGGGCCCTAAGTTCTCTGGAGTCAGACTGACTGGGCTCAGAACCACTCAGTGGTGGTATGAATGTGGAGGAATTGCTTATTCTCTCTATGACTTAGATTTCTTACTTGTCAATTAAGATGGTCATACCCACCTCACAGGGTTGTTTTGAGTGCTAAATGAAATAATTCACATAAGACACTTGGAATGATCTAAGAACGGCAGACTGAGGTGAAGTCCGTAGAGACAGATTTTCCAGAATGTCAAGATCTGATGTAGCAGTCTCCAGAGTTGCCTGGTTAAGCCTTGGTCAGAGGAGCACTGGAGGGTAGCGTGTTGATTGCAAGGCCCCTACTAGTTCCTGTAGATGATTCTCAATAGGCCACAGTAGCTCTCCAGGGAGACATTTTGGCATAGGTACAGAACCTGGGAATGGCCAACTTAATAGAGCCAATCTCTGTGGCACTCTAATCCCTTAGGGCCAACTGTGGATGGGTAACCTTTTCTCAAAGTTCTACACTATGTTTATTTTCTTATTTGCTTATTTTCTCTTCTCCCCACTTAAATGTTAGCCTTCTGAGAACAGGGACATTGAATTACACACTTCTGTATTCCCAGTGCCTAGAACTGAACCTGGCAAGAAATAGATGAGCAGAGGCTCCATAATATTTGCTGAATAATGTATAAGCATTCCTCTGCTGATCACACTAGATTATTTCTGAGACTTGTATCCAAGGTGCTATCATTAGTCAAGTCTCTTTTGGTGAAAGTGACAGGAACCCCACACCAAAGAGCTTAAGTAAAGAGGAAATTTATTAGCTCATATAACCAAGAAGTCTAAGGGTTGGATCCATGGCCTTGAACATGGTAATCAGGATCCTATTATCTTATATTAGGATCCTATATGCTTTCCTCTGTGTTAGTGTCATACACTGGAGATAAATATTTGTATGCGGAAAGTTTATTGGGGAGTGCTCTTGGTATCACGTGTGAGGAGAGTGAAGAAAGTAGGCTTGGGCAGAGGGAGGCAGCTGATTCTGTGGGGAGCTCTGGAACTAGAAAAGCCTTCAGAGTTGTTTCATTTGACCCATTATTCAGTCATTGGGTCAGGTGGCTCTGTCTGGCTGATGGCAACTCATGGAGAGCCACTCATCTGAGAGCCACCAGCTGCCAATATTCCAAGCCACTAGGAAAATGAGCGCTCCAGTCCTGAAGGTGTGATCTTCATGCACCCAGTTGGTTGACCTCAGATTCAGTATTGGCTTAGGAATGTGAATTTCAAAGTCTACATAAGGCCAAAGATATCCTTGGCTATCTGTTTTGTACATGGATCTGTCATTTTGTAAGGATAACTTCTCTCTCATTTCTTCCTCTAGAGAAAGACTCCCCCAAACCCCAAGAACTGCCGACATCATTTGTTGTCCTGACTCTCGAACTAGGATTTTGATGTGTTTTCTGGCATCACAAAATTCATTTTCTTTCCACTTATTTGAGTTTATACAATTTCATATTTAGTTTTTTTTTTAGCTTAGTCTAAAAACCTTTTTCATTATTAACAACCCTTGGGAACATCATTGTAATGATTTAGTAACATATGTTCTATGAATATATCAATAGTTATTTAAAATAATTTCTCCATAATTTGGACATTTAAGTTATTTTCAATTTTTATGCTTATAAATAAACAATAACATCCTGTGCATGTCTGTTTGCATTTCAAAATTATTTCTCATGATAGATTCCTACCAGTAAAATAACTGGATCATAGAATATGAACATTTTTATCCTCATTATTTTTTAAAAATTGCAAATGTAATGATTGCTTACTATAAAGTATGTATGAAATACAGGGGATTTAGCTCATAATTTTCTATTAAGAAGTAATTAATATACATAGCTTCCCTTCCAAACAAATAAACTATCTCTTATTGCAATCACCTGCACTTCTGTTTCCTGATGATCAGTATTATGCTTCTATTATCTTAGAAATTCTTTCTTAGTAATTGCTTTGAACTGTGAAATCACATTGTTGACAATCATTTCAACTTAACTCTAAGCTTTACAAGTTTCTCTGCTACTTCTTGCTTTTCTGGGAATATCTCCTCTTTACTTGCTCAATCCACAAGGTCACAGTGGGAACAGCCATATTCTTATACATGACTTTGTCACTCAAGCTATGGTTGACTGTGGACCTCTGGTGGACCTCTGACCAAAACTGAGATATAAGCTCCATTCCCTGAGAAAGTTAGAGTTGAATTAGGAGGTTCAAGGCTCAGTTTGGCTGTTGGCTTCCCTCTTGAGTGAAGAGGTTATAAATTCACTTCTCACCATGTAGAATGGATTCAGATAAATAAGATTTTTAATGCTTTCTTGTGTTTACAAGGAAGAATGAGAAATTCCTAAATGCCAAAGACTTAGATTAGTAAAAGCACAAGGTAAAAAACTATGACAGCCCCAGACTGAGGTATTGTCAGATTCGGTATCAGCTTAATAACTTTGATTTTAATGTCTGCATAATGACCAGGGACATTCTTGATAAATTATTTTGTACATTGATCTCTCATGGTCTATTTATTCTTGTGATGAAGCAAGTATAATTAGATATATTTTAATAGCTGGAAAGTCTAATTTCTTCATATTACCATTGATTTTCATTTTTAAAAGTTAAACTCTTTCTCTAGCTAAAAATCAGAATCATTTTAAGATCCTACTCCAAATTCCATTACAATGGAGATTGGGATGGCAATACATTTTATACATTAATTTAGAATTATTGATACTTTATAATAAGTGCCTTCCTACCTAGTTAAACTATGTGCCCCTTTTAGTTATTTATTTGCTTGTTTGATTTTTTGGAAACTTAGGTTCAGAGAGTTGACTTAAACATACTTCTCATCATCTTTGGTTTGTTTAAGGCTATTCTCTCATGTATTTTCAATTGCCCTTCATTTCTGAGAAAGTCCATCTGTGGTCAAAGAGAATAAAGCTGACCTACAGAGAGAAGAAAAAGAGAAATGGTAACAGGGGCAGCAATGTTCCTCCTGGGTCCCAGTCACTGTTTCTAGTCTGTTGCAGAGGTCCAACTACATCTCTACTCCTGGACTCTGTATCAGACAACCTCTAAAGTGCACTTCAGATCCTTTCAGCCCCGCCTGTCTCTGGAGTCTTTGAACAATTGTTTATACCAATAAGCAAGTAGCTCTGGGTGAGTTCTAACTTCACTTAGGCACAACCAGACAGGGCCTGCTGCATGTCTGCACAGCTTGGCTCTCACTTTCTTCCTCTTAGCTCCTTCCTGGGGCTTCCCTTTTGGACCTGCAGCATGGGAAATTTCAGGATCTGTGTCGTGCCCATTTATGACGGTACCACCCGGAAGTGCAGAGAAGTCACCTCTTTGTGGGGCAAACCATTGTCCAATGGAGTCAGGAGCTGTTGAATAGACTGTTCTGATATTCAGTCATCCACATAGCCTCCTGGAAAATAGATACTCCTGCCAGATCACTCTTTAGACACCAAGGGACGACCAGCTTAGTAACATACCCTCGTTTGGCTCTCCTTCCTTCCCTTATGGCTTCCTTTCCCCTCAATCCTCCCAGGCTTGCATGCTCTAATTAAATAGAAGCACATAAGCTTTTGCATCAGCCTTTGGTTTCTAGGGGACTCAATCTAAGATAGATTTTGAAAAATAGTTTTGCATTCTTATAATAACTTGCCCTTTTGTCTAAGCTAGTTCACATGGATTCCTGTTACTTGTAAACAAAATAGATTTAAATAATAACACCCTTCTATTATTATTTATTTTAAATTTTCTCTGAAGAAAAATCTTTAAGAATTTTTTTCAAAAATTGTATGTGGAATGCAAGCTTTTTGATTTTATAGATGTGTATCTTTTTCCCCTTTGAATCATATAGTTTGAATATAGAGCTATGGTATAGCCATAAAATCTGTTATCCTTAAATGTCTGTGGAAAGTTTTATTATTTAAACACCCTGTCTAGCAGCTGATAAGTCTGATGCCAATATGATTCTCATTCTTCTGTTTTCTAATATGTTTTCGGAACTAAAAAAATTTAAGATCAAAAATTTCATGATTGATCAAGATGGCAGAGTAGAAGGACATGTACTCACTCCCTCTTGCGAGAGCACCAGAATCACAGCTAACTGCTGAACAATCATCGAAAGGAGGACACTGGAATTCACCAGAAAAGATGCCCCATGTCCAAGGACAGGCAAGAAGCCACAATGAGATGGTAGGAGGGGTGCAATCACAATAAAATCAAATCCCATGGTCGCTGGGTTGGTGACTCACAAACTGGAAAACAGTAATACCACAGAGGTCCATCCACTAGAGTGAAGGCTCTGAGCCCCATGTCAGGCTTCCCTACCTTGAGGTCTGGCAACAGGAGGATGAATTCCTAGAGAATCAGACTTTGAAGGCTGGCAGAATTTGATTACGAGATTACGACTGGACTGCGGGAAGTGGAGACTCCACTCCACTTTGCATTTGAGGGAATGCACAAAGTAGTGTGTGCATCAGGACACAGGGGAGGGAGTGGTGACCCTGGAAGTGAGACTGGACTGGACATACCTGCTAGTGTTGGAGGGTCTCCTGCAGAGGCAGGGGGTGACTGTGGCTCACGACAGGGACAAGGACACCGGCAGCAGAAGTTCTGGGAAGTACTCCTTGGCATGAACCCTCCTGGAGTTGGCCATTAACCCCACCAGAGAGCCTGTAGGCTCTGGTTCGCCTCAGACCAACAGGGAGGGAACCCAGCCCCACCCATCAGTAGACAAGAGGATTAAAGTTTTACTGAGCTCTCCTCACCAGAGCAACACCCAGCTCTACCCACCACAAGTCACCCACATCAGGAAGCTTGCACAAGCCTCTTAGATAGCTTCATCCACCACAGGGCAGACAGCAGAAGCAAGAAGAACTACAGTCCTGCAAAACCACATTCACAGAAAGATAGACAAAATGAAAAGGCAGAGGGCTATGTACCAGATGAAAGAACAAGATAAAACCCTAGAAAAACAACTAAATGAAGTGAAGATAGATAGGCAACCTTCCAGAAAAAGAACTCAAAATCATGATAGTCAAGATGATCCAGGACCTCAGAAAAAGAATGGAGGCAAAGATGGAGAAGATGCAAGGAATGTTTAACAAAGACCTAGAAGAATTAAAGATAAAACACCTAGAAGAATTAAAGGACAAACAAACAGAGATGAACAATGCAATAACTGAAATGAAAAATACACTAGAAGGACTCAATAACAGAATAACTGAGGCAGAAGAACAGATAAGTGACCTGGAAGACAGAATGGTGGAATTCACTGCCATGGAACAGAATAAAGAAAAAAGAATGAAAAGAAATGAAGACAGCCTAAGAGACTTCTGGGACAACAGTAAATGCACAAACATTCGCATTATAGGGGTCCCAGAAGGAGAAGAGAGAGAGAAAGGACCCAAGAAAATATTTGAAGAGCTTATAATCGAAAACTTCCTTAACATGGGGAGGAAAATAGTCACCCAAGTCCAGGAAGTGCAGAAAGTCCCAGGCAGGATAAACGCAAGGAGAAACACACAGAGACACATAGTAAACAAATTGACAAAAATTAAAGACAAAGAAAAATTATTGAAAGCAACCAGGGAAAAATGACAAATAACATAAAAGGGAACTCCCATAAGGTTAACAGATGATTTCTCAGCAGCAGCTCTATAAGCCAGAAGGGAGTGGCATGATATATTTAAAGTGATGAAAGGGAAGAATCTACAACTAAGATTACTCTATCCAGAAAGGATCTCATTCAGATTTGATGGAGAAATCAAAAGCTTTACAGACAAGCAAAAGCTAAGAGAATTCAGCACCACCAAACCAGCTCTACAACAAATGCTAAAGGAACTTCTCTAGGTGGGAAACACAAGAGAAGAGAAGGACCTACAAAAACAAACCCAAAACAATTAAGAAAATGGTCATAGGAAAATACATATTGATAATTACCTCAAATGTGAATGGATTAAATGCTCCAACCAAAAGACACAGGCTCGCTGAATGGATACAAAAACAAGATCCATCTATATGCTGTCTACAAGAGACCCACTTCAGACCTAGGGACACATACAGACTGAAAGTGAGGGGATGGAAAAAGAGATTCCATGCAAATGGAAATCAGAAGAAAGCTGGAGTAGCAATACTCATATCAGAATAAAATAGACTTTAAAATAGAGAATGTTACAAGAGATAAGGAAGGACACTGCATAATGATCAAGGGATCAATCCAAGAAGAAGTTATAACAATTATAAATATATATGCACCCAACATAGGAGCACCTCAATACATAAGGCAATTGCTAACAGCTATAAAAGAGGAAATCGACAGTAACACAATAATAGTGGGGGAGTTTAACACTTCAATTATACCAATGGACAGATCATCCAAACAGAAAATTAATAAGGAAACACAGGCTTTAAATGACACAATAGACCAGATAGATTTAATTGATATTTATAGGACATTCCATCCCAAAACAGCAGATTACACTTTCTTCTCAAGTGCACACGAAACGTTCTCCAGGATAGATCACATCTTGGGTCACAAATCAAGCTTTGATATTTTTAAGAAAAATGAAATCATACCAAGCATCTTTTCTGACCACAGAGCTATGAGATTAGAAATGAATTACAGGGGAAAAAAACGTAAAAAACACAAACACATGGAGGTTAAACAGTACGTTACTAAATAACCAAGAGATCACTGAGGAGATCAAAAAATACCTAGAGACAAATGACAACGAAAACACGACAATCCAAAACCTCTGGGATGCAGCAAAAGCAGTTCTAAGACAGAAGTTTATAGCAATACAAGCCTACCTCAAGAAACAAGAAAAATCTCAAACAAACAACCTAACCTTACACCTAAAGGAACTAGAGAAAGAAGAACAAACAAAACCCAAAGTTAGTAGAAGGAAAGAATTCATAACAATCAGAGCAGAAATAAATGAAATAGAAACAAAGAAAACAATAGCAAAGATCAATAAAACTAAAAGATGGTTCTTTGTGAAGATAAACGTAATTGAGAAACCTTTAGCCAGACTCATCAAGAAAATCAGGGAGGGGACTCAAATCAATAAAATTAGAAATGAAAAAGGAGAAGTTATAACACACACCACAGAAATACAAAGCATCCTAAGAGACTACTACAAGTAACTCTATGCCAATAAAATGGACAACCTGGAAGAAATGGACAGATTCTTAGAAAGGTATAAGCTTCCAAGACAGAACCAGGAAGAGATAGAAAACATGAACAGACCAATCACAAGTAATGAAACTGTGATTAAAAATCTTCCAACAAACAAGAGTCCAGGACCAGATGGCTTCACAGGTGATTTCTATCAAACATTTGGAGAAGAGCTAACACCTATCCTTCTCAAACTCTTCCAAAAAACTGCAGAGTAAGGAACACTCCCAAACTCATTCTACGAGGCCACCATCACCCTGATACCAAAAGCGGACAGAGATACTACACAAAAAAGGAAATTACAGACCACTATCACTGATGTATATAGATGCAAAAATCCTCAACAAAATACTAGCAAACAGAATCCAACAACACATTAAAAGAACCATACACCATGATCAAGTGGGATTTATCCCAGGGATGCAAGGATTCTTCAATATACACAAATCAATCAATGTGATGCACCATATTAACAAATTGAAGAATAAAAACCATATGATCATCTCAATAGATGCAGAAAAAGCTTTTGACAAAATTCAACACCGATTTATGATAAAAACTCTCCAGAAAGTGGGCATAGAGGAAACTTACCTCAACATAATAAAGGCCATATACGACAAACCCACAGCAAACATCATTCTCAATGGTGAAAAAATGAATCAATTTCTACTAAGATCAGGAACAAGACAAGGTTGCCCACTCTCACCACTATTATTCAACATAGTTTTGGAAGTCCTAGCCACGGCAATCAGAGAAGAAAAAAAAATAAAAGGAATCCAAATCAGAAAAGAAGAAGTAAAACTGTCACTGTTTGCAGATGACAGGATACTATACATAGAGAATCCTAAAGATGCCACCAGAAAACTACTAGAGCTAATCAATGAATTTGGTAAAGTTGCAGGATACAAAATTAATGCACAGAAATCTCTTGCATTCCTATACACTAACAATGAATGATCAGAAAGAGAAATTAAGGAAACAATCCCATTCACCATTGCAACAAAAAGAATAAAATACCTAGGAATAAACCTACCTAAGGAGGTAAAAGACCTGTACTCAGGAAACTATAAGACACTGGTGAAAGAAATCAAGGATGACACAAACAGATGGAGAGATATACAATGTTCTTGGATTAGAATAATCAATATTGTGAAAATGACTATACTACCCAAAGCAATCTACAGATTCAATGCAGTCCCTATCAAATTACCAATGGCATTTTTTACAGAACTAGAACAAAAAATCTTAAAATTTGTATGGAGACACAAACGACCCCAAATATCCAAAGCAATCTTGAGGGGAAAAAATGGAGCTGGAGGAATCAAACTCCCTGACTTCAGACTATACCACAAAGCTACAGTAATGAAGACAATATGGTACTGGCACAAAAACAGAAATATAGATCAATGAAACAGGATAGAGAGCCCAGAGATAAAGCCATGCACCTATGGTCAAGTAATCTATGACAAACGAGGCAAGGACATACAATGGAGAAAAGACAGTCACTTCAGTAAGTGGTGCTGGGAAAACTGGACAGCTACATGTAAGAGAATGAAATTAGAACACTCCCTAACACCATACACAAAAATGAACTCAAAATGGATTAAAAACCTAAATGTAAGACTGACCATTATAAAACAGTTAGAGGAAAACATAGGAAGAACACTCTTTGACATAAATCACAGCAAGATCTTTTTTGACCCACCTCCTAGAGTAATGGAAATAAAAATAAAAATAAACAAATGGGACCTAATGAAACTTAAAAGCTTTTGGACAGCAAAGGAAACTATAAACTCTATGCAAAGACAACTCTCAGAATGGGAGCAAATATTTGCAAATGAATCCATGGACAAAGGATTAATCTCCAAAATATATAAACAATTCATACAGCTCAATATTAAGAAAACAAGCAACCCAGTCAAAAAATGGGCAGAAGACCTAAATAGACATCTCTTGAAAGAAGATATACAGATGGCCAAGAAGCACATGAAAAGCTGCTCAACATCGCTAATTATTAGAGAAATGCAAATCAAAACTACAGTGTGAGGTATCACCTCACACCAGTTAGAATGGGCATCATCAGAAAATCTACAAACAACCAATGCTGGAGAGTGTGTGGAGAAAAGGGAACCCTCTTGCACTGTTGGTGGGAAGGTAAATTGGTACAGCCACAGTGGAGAACAGTATGGAGGTTCCTTAAAAAACTGAAAATAGAATTACCATATGACCCAGCAATCCCACTACTGGGCATATACCCAGAGAAAACCATAATTCAAAAAGACACACGCACCCCAATGTTCATTGCAGCACTATTTACAAGAGCCAGGTCATGGAAGCAACCTAAATGCCCATCAACAGACGAATGGATAAAGAAGATTTGGAACATATATACAATGGAATATTACTCAGCCATAAAAAGGAATGAAATTGGGTCACTTATAGAGATGTGGATGGACCTAGAGACTGTCATACAGAATGAAGTAAGTCAGAAAGAGAAAAACAAATATCGTATATTAATGCATATATGTGGAATCTAGAAAAGTGGTACAGATGAACCAGTTTGTGAGGTGGAAATAGAGACACAGATGTAGAGAACAAATGTATGGACACCAAGGGGGGAAAGTGGGGGGATGTTTGTGGTAGTGGAATGAATTGGGAGATTGGGATTGACATATATACCCTAATATGTATAAAATAGATAGCTAATAAAAACCTGCTGTATAAAAAATAAATAAATAAAATTAAAATTTAAAAAGGTAAATTACTCATTATTTAATATTTACTTTGTATTGACCCTTCACTAAACTATTTTATTGTCTCTATTTTTAAGTGAGTCTTTTTACTTGCCCAGTTTTTGATCATATTATGTAAATGATGATAGTTTTATCTCTTCGTTTACATTATTACATCACTGATATTTTTTTCTTATTGCAAAAACAAAGTAACAGTAGCAAGGATGATCATCCTTTCTGAGTCTTGATTTTTTATTTTTGCGGTACGCGGGCCTCTCACTGTTGCGGCCTCTCCTGTTGCGGAGCACAGGCTCCGGACACGCAGGCTCAGCAGCCATGGATCATGGGCCCAGCCACTCTGCGGCATGTGGGATCTTCCCGGACCGGGGCACGAACCCGTGTCCCTTGCATCAGCAGGCAGACTCTCAACCACTGCACCACCAGGGAAGCCCCCTGAGTCTTGATTTTTGAGAAAATGCCTTTGATATTTTTATTTGTTCAATATATTTGCTATTGTTTTCTAATAAACACTCTTTACTATATTTAGGGAAAAAAATAAAATTAACAAAAAGAAAAAGAAATTTCAGGATCAGTTGTGTAGCTTTTTCAGTTGTGTCCTCTGAGAAACAGACCTGAGAAAGTGATTTTTGGTTTTTTGTTTAAAATTTTTCTTTTAAATTGAAGTATAGTTGATTTACAATGTTTTGTTACTTTCTGGTATACAGAAAAGTGATTCAGTTTATATATATATATATATATATATATATTCTTTTTAGATTCTTTTCCATTATAGTTTATTACAAGATATTGAATATAGTTCCTTGCGCTATAAGTAGGACTTTGTTGTTTATCTCTTTTATATGTAGTAGTATGTATCTGCTAACCCCAAACTCCTAATTTATCCCCCCTCTTCCACGTTTGGTAACTGTGAATTTGTGAGTCTGTTTCTGTTTTGTAAATAAGTTTATTTGTGTCATATTTTAGATTCTACATATAAGTGATATCAAATATTTGCCTTTCTCTTTCTGACTTACTTCACTTACTATGATCACCTCTTGGTCCATCCATGTTTGTGCAAATGGCATTACGTCATTCTTTTCTATGGCTGAGTAGTATTCCATTGTATATATGTACCACATCTTCTTTATCCCTTCATCTGTCAATGGACATTTAAGTTGCTTCCATGTCTTGGCTACTGTAAATAGTGCTGCTATGAACATTGGGGTGCATGTATCTTTTTGATTTAGAGTTTTCTCCAGATATATGCCCAGAAGCTGAGAAAGTGTTTTGAGTATAAGAGACTTATTAGGGTGTAATGCTTAGGAAAAATATAATGAGGAGGAAGAAGAATTGGTCAGGGAGAACATTTGGATCACGATAGGGATCTGATCCTTACGAAACTAAAGGAGTGAGATTGTCATCTGACAGGTTGAACCAAGCCTTGGCCAACCCAGCAAGGGGCTCTGAAACCAAGGTGTCTATTAGGGACTTCCCTGGTGGTCCAGTGGCTAAGACTCTGCACTTCTACTGCAGGGGGCTAAGGTTTGATCTCTGGTTGGGGAACTAAGATCTCCCATGCCACACGGTGAGGCCAAAAAGAAAAAAGAAAAAAAAATTGTGCCATGTGCATTCATTGGCTGGGGACTACTTGAGAAGGGAAAAGGCTCTGCTTGAAAGCTAAAAAATAGATCCTAAAGGCTCCAACATCTGGAGACTGTCAGCTAACTGCACTCCAGGCAGATGAACAGTCAGTTCTTTCCTGATGAAAGAATGCAGCAGCTGGCCACCTCCCTGTGTCTTTTTTCATTTACCCTGCTTGATACTTAGTGGTCCTTTTGACATGATGCTTCCATATTTCAGTTCAGGGAAATCATTTTATATTTAATCTCTTAGACGTTTCTTTCTACTCTTGATGTTTGTTACTTCTGAAACACCTCTTACTCAACTAGATATATTATCTATGTTGCTTTTCTATCATCTTCATCAATCTTTTAAATCTATATTGAAAAAGGTGTCCTCAACCTTATCTTCTTTTTCCTATATTACCTTGGGTTCTTCTGGGATAAGCTTGCTGTTTTTTCATTTTGACCTAACCTTTACATGCCTCAAATGTCTGGTGATTTCTGTTTCTGTTTGTCATAAGGAACATGGTTGATCATTCAGGGTGTCTGCTTGTGTTTGCCTAGCAACTGTGAATCTCTTTCCATAGCAGACTGTCCCCCAAATAGAAGGGCTGATTGTAGGGTTCTCTGTAGGTTATACCAATGCTAAGCTTCTCTTCATGAATCATAAGAGCCTTTGGAGGGACTCAGGCAGTTGGACTTAGAACAACATCAACTGTCAGATGAAGCAAATTTCATTTAGGGGCCAAGATAGTGTGGGAAGTGTTCAGTGAATTTCTCTCCTGGGTGTGAAAGTCTTCCATATGAGTCATATGGGTTCAAAGCAGGCTTATTCTATGTTTCTCTTTGGCCCATGACACAAAATCTTACTTATTTTAAAGAGTTGTTATTCTAGGGCCAAATATTCCAGGGAAGAGGATTAAGAGAGGAAGAGAGATACATGTAGAGAAAGCTGGCCTAGATATTCCAAGTTTTTAAGTAATTATCATGATGATTGCCCCATGATTTATTCTAGCTCACTGCATTTTCTTACTCTAAGCTTGGAGTTCTATTAGTCTTCCAGTAGGTTCTCAGAGAGTAGCATACTTCTCCAATCCAATTCCTATTTTGTTACATGTCCTTAATTCTAGTTTCTTTGTCAATTTGATTTTATACTCTCTCCCAGTTCTTTAAACTTTCTAGACAGCTAGTTGCACTCTTTCATGTATTCTTTTCCATGTATCTTTTATACAGTTCAGTGGGATATGGGATAAAATGATGATAAAGATGCACTCAGTCTGCCATCTTAACCTAAAAGTTTAAGTACACGAGACCTTTCTAAGTCTGTGTGTGTATGCATATATATATATGCATATATATATATTTATAAAAATATACATTATACATAGATACACATAACTGCTTTCCATGAAGGTTTTACAAACTTATATTTTTATTTGCTGAGTATCAGTGTAATATTCCACAATAGCACCTCCACAAATGGATTTTATTAAACAAATAAACAAACAAAACTTATCCAATTTCACAGATATGGCATCTGTGTTAAAAATGTGCAGTCATTTTTAGTAAGGTGAAACTTTTATTTTAACTTTATACTATGGAAAAATTGTAAGCATATACAGAAGTAGAGAGAATTGTGCAAGGACATATATATGTGTATAATAACCCATGTATATACTCATATTTATACATATTTCTATATGTAACCATCTACATCTATATGAAGTTAAACATAAATTTATACCGTCTCCGACTTTAATCCATTAACACGTGCATCATTCTAGGTACCTCTCCTTGCTTATCTGTAATCTCTCACTGCAACAGTGAGAAATCAGGGTGCCACCACCCGCCATCCTTTTACTTAATTGTTTAAATTCAGTATACATGTATAGCAGTAGCAGAATTGTTAAATCAAATTTTGTGGGAAACAGCTTTATCAGCTAGAGTAGTGTCTATATACAGTTTCTTTTGCCTTTAGTTTTACAGACTCCACTCGTTTCCAAAGTTTGTGCCTCCCTCCACTTCTGGCCCCAACCTCCTTCAGTGAGGTTGTTTCATATATTTGTAATATAGTTAGATTGTTTTGTCATATTCTGCATTCCATTCTGGTCTATGCCGCCACATACCTCCTAGATAGTTTTATTTTAATTTGCAGTCATTCTTGCACTCTTTGTGTTTCCAGGGTTACTTAAAAAAAATTATTTTCTTCACATCTAATTTGTAAGGCTTTTTTTATCATTTATTACATTCTATGTCTACTATTATCTGCTTCTTTGCTCACCATCTGTATGGTACATGAACCTCCTAATCTAGAACTTAGCATAAAAATTGATCTCCTGTCAGAGCAGAGAAAAACACAAAACTTCCTTGGAGACACTGCCCTACAACCCAGGCTGGATGGGATTCCCACAGGATAAAACCCGGTGAAACAAGGTCACTAACATACACAGAATGTCACAAAACAAACAGAGAGATGATCTACCATGAGTGAGAGTCAGTAGATACAACAAACATGCCCTCAGGAATTTGAAATGCAAGATGAAAAATGAAATGAAATATGAAAAAGATTATAAAATAAGTCTGTAAAACAAATAATAATGTCTATTTATGGAGTTAAAAACAAGTTAAAACTAAATTCTAGAGAATAGTTTGTAAGTGAGATAGATGGGAGGATTTTTTTAGAGTGTTGTATTCTAAGTTCTGGTACTTAGACTTTGTTAAGTATCCAGGCAGATTAGTTCTGCTGAGGACTGATTCTAGGTCTTGATGAAAGTGAGCACTTTGACAAATAAATTGTGTACCAGGTACATTTTACTGTGATAAACTCTAAGCATAACAGAGAACATGAAACACAAAGATATATTCAGTGAGCATGGCTTCTTGAGTCTTCCCAAAGGCTTCACAGACAGGTTTGAACTGGGTAATAGAATTCTGCCTGTTTCAGGTAAAGCAATGTTTATCAAGCTTCTTGTACCCCCAGTTTTTCAAATTTCAACATAATTAGCTATTATGGTTTCAAAAGCTGCCTTTATATAGTTATGTCGTTGAACATCTGGTTCTAGGTACAGAAGTTGTGTAATAATGTGTAGGCTATGCAATCAGTTGTCTCCTGGGTTTCAAAGTTGAAGAACAATTAGGTACAACAAGCTTGACCAGAACCTGCCATAGCATGTTAACATTTAAGAAGAAGTAAAGTGAAAGTAAAGTAATAGGAATATAAAGTAAGACTTCCAAACTAGTTGAAGAATAAAGGACAATGTATAAAACCAAATTCATTCAAAATAAAGCAGGGAGGGCTTCCCTGGTGGCACACTGGTTAAGAATCCGCCTGCCAATGCAGGGGACACGGGTTCGAGCCCTGGTCTCGGAAGATCCCACATGCCACGGAGCAGCTAAGCCCGTGCGCCACAGCTGCTGAGCCTGAGCTCTAGAGCCCGCTAGCCACAACTACTGAGCTCATGTGCCACAACTACTGAAGCCCACGCACCTAGAGCCTGTGCTCCACAACAAGAGAAGCCACCGCAATGAGAAGTCCATGCACCGCAACGAAGAGTAGCCCCCGCTCACTGCAGCTAGAGAAAGCCCACGCGCAGCAGCGAAGACCCAACGCAGCCAAAAATAAATAAATAAATAAATAAATTTATAAAAAATAAATAAAATTAAAAAATAAAGCAGGGAATGAGAAAGAGATAGACAGACACACATACACACAAACAGAAAGAGAATCAGCAGTTTAAAAAAACCTGCCTATAAACAAAACTAAACATCGTAAGGCCAAAATGGTTTTATAAGCAAGTTTACTGAATCTTCAAGCAACAGAACAGATAGTTTTCATCTTATACATGATATTCCAAAGAATAGTTAAGTAGAGACAATCTTCCAATTCATGTTATGAGAATAATGTAACCTTGAATCTAAGGACTGAACAAGAAAGGAAAATTATTGGCTAATTTTACCTGGAGTCACAGGTACAAATGCAGCTGGATGAAAGTGGTTTGAACATATCATTGACTCTTCCAGTAGGGGGAGCCCACTGACAGTATTCATCCTCATGGTAGCTTCTTCCCAATGGTTGAGTAGTTGATCCTGCGGGATCAGGTCCTGATCTGAGAACCTTACTGATAGACACTTTTTTGTCTCTCACAGTATAAAGAGCCGGGTTGATACCTGTTATGGGTTGAATTACATCCTTTATCCAAAACATGTTGAAATCCTAATTTCCAGTACCTGTGAATATGACCTTATTTGGAAATGGGGTCTTTGCAGAAGATCAAGTTAAGATGAGGTCATGGCCGAATATGACTGGTGTTCATATTACAGTTCTTATGACTTGGGGAAATTTGGACACAGACACAATCACACAGGGAGAATGCCACGTGAAGAGAGAGGGTTGGAGGGATGTATCTACAAGCTTCATACTACCAGAAGGTAGGAGAGCAGCATGGAACAGATTCTCCCTCAGAGACCTCAGAAAGAACAAGTTCTGCCAACACCTTGATTTTGGACTTCTAGCCTCCAAAACAGTGAGACAATATATTTATGTTGTTTTAAGCCACCTGGTTTGTGGTACTTTGTTATGACCACCCCACCCCCACCCCCCACTGCGCCCAGGAAGCTGATACGTTACCTATAACTAACTTTAGTTCCAAGACAAGATGAAACTCCGTCACTCCATAGCATATTAGGATTGGGGCCAAGACGGTATAAAGATCTTCCTGGTCTCCATTCCTGGTCTTCCTGGTTCCCATTCCTCTGTTAAGTTGGTGGTTTCCCAGATACTCATGCCTAAGGATGGAAATAATTGTCCAGCCTGCTATTGGAGTATTTTCTGGACATCACCAGGTGGAGGTTTCAGGGGGGGCATTGTATAGCATTCTACTACCTCCCCCCAATATTATATCTTGGTGGAGATCTCCTCTGGGGTTGAGAAGAGGTCTGGCTGGCACCCAGGCCTTCCCTCCCTACTCCTATATATTGGGTTGGCCAAAAGTTTTGTTTGGTTTTTTCCGTAAGATGGCTCTAGTCACACATAGTTGTCTTTAACTTCATTCGAAACAATTCTGTTAGATTGTACGTGACAGCTGTCATATCAGCATGCATTTTAAAAAAGACATCAAAACTGGTGAATTTTTGTGTAGCCATTTTAATACTGAAGATGGAAGAAAAAAAGCTACATCTTTGGCATACTATGTTTTATTATTTCAAGAAAGGTAAAAATGCAACTGAAACACAAAAAAAGATTTGTGCAGTGTATGGAGAAGGTGCTTCTCCATACACTGGAAATCAACCTTCGGATTTCCATTTATTTTGGTCTTTATAAAATTCTCTTAATGAAAAAAATTCTAATTCCCTGGAAGACTGTAAAAGGCACCTGGAACAGTTCTTTGCTCAAAAAGATGAAAGGTTTTTGGAAGATGGAATTATGAAGTTGCCTGAAAAATGGCAGAAGGTAGTGGAACAAAAGGGTGAATATGTTGTTCAATAAAGTTGTTGGTGAAAATGAAAAATGTTTCTTTTATTTTTACTTAAAAACCGAACGTACTTTTTGGCCCACCCAATAATTCAGAGAAGCTAGAACAGTGATTCTCGCCTGTGCAGTGTGAAGGTGGGATACATATTCTCTTACCATGATGGATATCAGCCCAGGAATGGGTGGGCTATGATACATATTTTTGAAAAGCATGTCAGCAAGTTAGGGAGCAGCTCATGGGAACCTATGTAAAAAGTCAGTTGTGGTGGCTACACCCTTTAGCTTTGAAGTTTTGAAACTTTTAAACCCAACATCTACTTTTGATAAACCTATACACATTCCTACAAGTCTCTTTGAAATTTCAAAATAAATGGAAAAGTAACTTCCTATGAATCTATAATTATTTAAAAATAAAGAGGTAAAATATGGAAAGTCTTGTGTATTAGTTTTGCTAGGGCTGCCATAACAAAGTATTACAAACTGGGTTGCTTAAAACAACAGAAATTCATTGTCTTGCAGTTCTAGAGGCTAGAAGTACAAGATCAAGGTGTCAGCAGGTTTGGCTGTTTTGAGGGAGAACCTGTTCTGTACCTCCCACGTGGTTTCTAATGGTTTGCTGGCAATCTTTGGCATTTCTGGACTTGTAGCTGCATCACCCTGATTTCTGCCATCATCTTCATATGGCGTTCACCCTGTGTGACTGTGTCTGTGTCCAAATTTCCCCTTTTTATGAAGATATAGTCATATTAGTCTAGGGCCCACCCTAATGACCTCATCTTGAGCATCTGCCAATACCCCGTTTCCAAATAAGGTCACATTTGCAGATACTGGGTATTAGGAATTCAACATATTTTGGGGGCGGGGTGGTGGAGGGGACACAATTCACTCCATAACAGAGTATATGAGCTTTTTATATTTATCAAAAGTAGATATTAGGTTCAAATGGTTGAGAACATCAAAGCTAAATGGTGTAGCCATCACAACTGACTTTTTACATCAGTTCCCTTGAGATACTCCCTAACTAGCTGACATGCATCACCGCCTTTTAAGCTCTTCTTATAGCACTCCTATTCCCTGCCCCACCCCAAATCACCCCCCAAACTCAGCAAATTAGAGGATTCAGAGGTCTCACTGGGGTAGCTTTCTCACTGTCCATAAGTTTGGGCTCCCCAGATGAGCAATACTCAACAGTAATTGCCCATGTAGATTTCTTGAAAAATTAAGTTTATAACTGCGGGAGAAAAAAAATAATTAACTTTATTTCAAAACCTGAATTATGCTAGCAACATCTCCCCCAACACATACACACGCATACACGCGTGTGCGTATGCACAATACAAGGCTGAATCTACTGCAGAATAGTTCTCACAAAGGAGACAGTGAGGCACCAACTCGGTTTGGATCCTGCAGAAGGTGTTCTTGGGCAGCAGAGAGGATCCGGGCCGAACAGAAAAGAGTTCCCGTACAACCTGGCCTTGAGCTTCTTACCATCCAGCCTCATCTAGAATCTTCCCTCTGCTTAAATTCCTTCTCCTGACTGTGTGCAGGGCTGGTGCCCTCTCATCAGTCGCTTATGTTACCCGCTGTTTATTGCCTTCACGATATTTATTTTTCAATTTCTAATTATAATTTTAAATCTGCTTACTTGTTTATTGACAGTTTTCCCCCACGAAGCCCTGTGAGAGCAGACAGTAGCCTGGCCTATTCAGTGTCTTGCACATAGTGCAGTCTCAGTGTTTGCTGAATGAATGAATGGGTGAATGAATAAACTTATGATTGAGGGGTAGTGGCCTCAAAGACAGCCTGTGACTCTTTCAATATTTTGCAAGGTCAGATATTACACCATTCCCACAGATCCTATTAATGTCCAGCATACCTTATGCCATGTTTCCACCTGAAGATAAGGATGCTCTGTTTAATCCTGCCATGTCTTGCTACCTGTTGATGACAGCTGCTGCTATGTTTGCTATTGAAGCTACAGGTACTGATCTTTAAGCGTTGATGGCATGGTCCTCAAGGAAAGATGGTACAGGAAGGTCGTGTTGGATTTTCAAGCAAGTCTCATTAAAATTTCACTCTCAGTTAATTAGCCAGTGAATAGTTTCTTTATATACCTCACAAACTATCCTTATTTTGCTCTACCCTCTCTTGGAAACAAAAGTAACATTTAAAACAGGATGAGAAATATTTTACAATTTTTAACAAGGAACTAGGTATAACTCTAATGGTATTATTAGATTCTAAAGTTCAGCGGAAATGTTTTAGTGAAATATTAATATAATCCATTTCCCCCCATGGTCATGGGACCATCATCATAGGACCTTAAGAGCTACCCACTATGTTTGGGATAATGGGAAATTTTATATTATCTCAGAATTATCTTTAATTGAGTGGGGTCAGGGTAACATTTGGTCTGCTGAAAATAAGGAGATGTTACTACGAGTATGCATTTCCATTCAAATAAAGGTAATATGCAGTAGGAAGGGAGAGTGAAGAGAATGATCCTTGGGTCATAATATTTCTGAATCTCTGAGAGCAGATCCAGGATTAAACAGACACAGGGACACAGTGATAAATATAGAACTTAATCTGAGCCACTTAATGATCTTCCATTAAGATGATTTCAATTCAATTACAATGAAATTTAATTACTATTTACTGAGTGCCTAGAAGAAACAAAGTTTTGATCATGGGTTTCTTGGTATTCCTTAATTGTTCTCAGTTAAAAGCTCTGTTTCAGCTCTGAACATAATTCACTCTTACACGTCTAACTCCCTGACCTAATGTGGGCTCCTTTATTCTCATAGTAAAATTACACTCTGTTCTCTTTCAAAATTCTGCTTAAGCCTCATCTCCTTTAAAAGCCTTCCAAGACTAATACCAGTGGATGCCTCTTGTGGTATTTATCACCACAACCTCTTTAATACAAGCAGAAATGTTGACTCTCAGGAAGAGAAAGTATGAACTGTCCTCTGCCTGGCTTCCATTCTCCAAATTCCCCACAGACACAGTCCTGGCTGCACATTAGAATGACCCAGGGACCTTTAAAGAAGTTCTTTTTAAGAAGTTTAAGAAAAACTTTTAATTTGGGAGCTCTTTGCCAGGCTAATTAAATCATAATTTCTGAGGGTGAGGCTCTCACAGTTTATTTTTTGAAAATTCCAGGTCATTTTAATGTTTGTCTGTCTTGCATAAAGCAGGATTCTCACATACCCTAATTTGTCTATTTAAGTATATGTTTGTTTCTTGCTTTGATGTGTGTCTGTGTGTAATCTCATAGAATTACTATTTTATTTATTTATTTTTTGGCCATGCTGTGCGGCCTGCGGGATCTTAGTTCCCCAATCAGGGATTGAATTTGTGCCCCCTGCAGTGGAAGCTTGGAGTCTTAACCACTGGACTGCCAGGGAAGTCCCTAGAATTACTAGTTTTAAAATTAAAACTTGTCTTTTAGTTCATCTGTTCCAATTTATTTTTTATTTTTGGAAATCTCCTGCAAAGGACCTGGCTTAGTCCATGAATAAAGAATCATCTGAAAATTTTCAAGATTTACTAAGCTAACGATGTTTGGAATATAACTATTTAGAAAGCAAATGCAAGGGTCTTCTTTATTTGGAATAGCAGACCAAAGTGAACCCACAGATCAGTAGAATAGTGATGCTGTAGTGGACACACCTGGGCTCTGAGGTCATGAGACGCCAAGTTTGGCTCCTGGGATGTTGCGGCTGTCTCAGCTCTTCGCTCCTCAGCCTATTTCCTTACTTGCAAACATGTGGAAAGTCCTGCCTCCTGGCTTGTTTTTTAAGACTAAACTGGATAAATATTTATGAAAGTAGATGTTATATAGTTTAATTTTTTTAACAGTTGTAAAATTGTGAGAACTCTCTTTCACTGACCTTAAAAAGGTAAAGAGAAAAAGAATTATTTTGCATTTAAATAGGTATTTCTTTTTTTTTTTTGCGATACGCGGGCCTCTCACTGTTGTGGCCTCTCCCGTTGCGGAGCACAGGCTCCAGATGCGCAGGCTCAGCGGCCATGGCTCACGGGCCCAGCCGCTCCTTGGCATGTGGGATCCTCCCGGACCGGGGCACGAACCCGTGTCCCCTGCATCGGCAGGCGGACTCTCAACCACTGCGCCACCAGGGAAGCCCTAAATAGGTATTTCTTTATTCTGTCAATTCTAATGATCTTTAAATATCTCAGATTCCCAGCATAATCTGGCTTAATTTGGCCATTTGGTTTAAAAAATGTATCCATTTCTAGAAAGCACTCCTGCTTTCTAGAACTCAGTCTGCTATATTCTTTGAAGCATATGATAGAAATATATGCTCCGTTGTTGTTCAAAAGGAATTCAGCATATTAGTAACTTATGAGAGAACTAATCTACAGTGTTGAAAATATATCCCTTTCGAAATTTGTTTAGAGGAAGAAAAAGTTAATTACTTGAAGTGAACAAATCTCTTTTATGAAGTTATGGTTATAAAAACCCAAAGCAGAGGACATGGTGATTTATCCATCACAAATGAGGAAGGAAAGTTAGAAATGCATAGACTAATGCTGTGTGCGCGCGGCGCGGGCGCGTACGTGTGTATGTGTGAGTGCCAGTGTATTTTCCTGATGGTCTTCTTTTAGTTTGAGCCTGGAGGAAAGCAAATATCAAAGCACTTTTCTACTGTGCCCAGGGCGGCCTATCAGAGGAAGAAAAACAACAGAAGATAAGATCTTAACTAGAGTAATGAGGGCAAGCACTTGCTTTTAACCTCAGAAGCAGGGGAAGTGGTAGAGTTTCAAGGTGTTGTTTGCAAAGTCTGTAGTTTTGCCTGAGTCTGGAGTGATGCAGATGTCTCCCAAGGCCTCCCTGTTTATATGTGACAAATTTTAACATCAAGTTCATTGGGCTAAAAACTAAGCAAAAAGAAATGCCATTCCCGAATACTTTCAGGGAAAAAAATACTTGGAAAAATTATTTTCCTATGTCTCTCATTCCCAAAGCCTTTCACCTGCTTGATTTTAGGCTGGGGAGATCACAGAAATTGGAACAATATAACAAATTGAGGGATGACGACTGAGTCTAGTTAGAGAAGGTATCACATTGTACTTGAGGGTGACATATCTTTAAATCTTAACTGTATACACTATGTACTGTGAATGTAAGTTGGAATAACGAGCTATGCTATTTACTTTGATCCAAAGGCATCGTTGGATATATAAGTATGTATCTTATTTCACCTCTCTTAGTTGTCTACTCTTCAGACCTAGGATATCTTAAATTGTCACTCTATCTACTCAAGGGTTTCTCCACAAATGATAACATAGAATCTTCCAGAGAGCAAAACTATGATCAATCGAGAGAAATTATAAGGAAGCAAGATTCACCTTAACATACGAAGGAAATTTCTGGGAAACACAAATCTCCAATAATGAAGTAGCCTGCCTTAGCTCACTGTCATGGGAAGAGTTCAAGTTAAGGCTAAATGATGAAGCAAGTTTGGAGTCAGTCTAAGGCTAAATGATCATCTGCTTCAGGACTTGGTAGAAGGAATTCCAGGGCTCAACGGGAGTTCAGATTGCAAGGTCTCTTCCCAATGTAAGATTGTATGACTTTGGATAAAATAAATCTGACACAGAATACTTTAGTTTCTGCCGCCTTTCTGATTTTAGATGATAAGTATTTATGAATGATGATGATCAAGTATTTATGAATAAGGCACAAACTTAAAAGTGACAGAATGGAGAGTATGGCCTATTTGCAAGCTGGAGCCCCTCTCGCTACTTTGGGGGTTCCTTAGAGAACTTTGTTAGTAGTTTTAAAAACTGAAATATCACCTATATTGTCTTGTCTCCCTTTTACGAGTATTCGCTTGGTCCTCTTACATATTACCTGCCAATGTGTTCTTCTGTTTCATGTTTTACCTGTTCATTATGTTCAATTATACCCGATTATAGGGTACTTTCATGGAGGATTGATTTCCATGGCAGACTCGAGTGAAATCACATACATCATTTCACTCATCATTTCACAGCAGACATTAGGGTCTATCATTGGTGCTTTGGGTGAAAAATATATTGCATAAAAAAATTTATTTCTTTTAACTTATTAGAAGCTATTTCAAAACCGATAGCAAAGTTTATTCCTTACCAAAAAGGGGGAGGCTGCAGATAAAATAGAGTCCTCATCCCCAGGGCCTGGGTATTGCACATGTTAAGACAACAGCTGGCCTGGGGTATATTAATAAACAGCCATTGTCCTTGCACCTGGCTGGGGATCAGTCTGAGACTATAACCAGTGCAGCTGCAGAGGTTCTTGTCAGATTTCTCTGAGCCAGAGAAATGAGAAAAATAATCATTTTAGAAATATATAACATACTGGCCCTCATGAAATACCTCTGATACTCAGAAAGGATAAATGAAGTATACAGTAGAATAAAATTATTTAGAACAGCCTCCAAACTTTTTAGTCTATTTTTCTACTATCTGAAGAATAAAGAACATTGATTGTAAAGAAAATCAAAGTAGAAGAGGTATTAGGGTAAGAGGGAAATGTGGGGCTAAACACTGGCATTTGAATATGTATAAATGCTGTGTGAGTCACCTATTCCAAATAAAATAGGGATGCGGTTATGAAAAAAGAAAAAGCACGGAAAAGATTATTTTGAGAAGAAACAAAATTAAACTTGTACGGAAGACCTATTACATACCCCAGATAAAAAGATGCTACTGAATTTCTTCCACTCCCTTCCTTCTCTCCCCTTTCATTTTATTCCATCCCTTTCTACTTCCCTTTTCATTCCCCTTTCCTTCTCTCTCCCTTGCTTTCACGAAGATTTCCTAAACACTATTTGTCAAATCTATAAAGTTGAGGAGAACGCAGCTCTCATATAGCTACCGGTGTACTCAGAGAGTCAGTGTCTGTGTAAATATCAATAATTCAAAATATAAGTTAGAACAGATCCAAGGGGGAAGTGAATTACAGAAAAGGGTGGCGGGTATTGAGGGCTGGGAGAGATTGAGCCCTGCCAGAAGTCAGGGAAGGTTATACAGGGGAAATGGTGGTGGGAATAGAAAGGAAGGAGGTCTACTTGTGGGAGACTGGAGAGGCAGAATCTACAGGATCTGGACACTCAGTGGATGAAGTGGGAAGAGTGATGTGGAGACAAAGATGGCTGCAGGCTTTCAATGAATTTTATCGGCTCGTCACAGAGTTAGGAAAATACACTGGATGGATGTGCCTGTCCTCTCGGGGCCGCCTCTATTCTCGACCCACTCCAGCTGTGAAGTAGGATCAAACATGACTTTTGGTTCCCCCAAAGAAAATCCACCCCGGAAGCCAGTGTTGAGAGGCTGGTATTTTACACGAGGTTTTACATTGTGATATACGCGTATATGGAGACTGGGGCAGTTGGTTACAGGGCAAAACATTTCCTCGAAGAGGCGAGTCTCCTTCCTCAAATCTCTTTTCTCCCCCAGATCTCTCCCTCTCGCTCCCGCCAGTTGATGCGTCGCTAGCACCCTGTGTTTCCTCTTCCCTCCCTTTCATAACACCTCCAGCTTCCTACCCTCCTAGTTTCCTTCCCGCCCACCTTTCCCCTCTCTCTGCTTAGAAATAGATCTCACGCCCACGCCTCCTCACCCATCACTTAATACTGTCTCCAAGTGTCTGTAGTACCAAGGATGACTTCATTTGTGCTCAGCAGACAAAAGATTCTTAAGCTGAGTGATCCACCCTCTTTACAGGGTGGCAGATGGATTTGAAATACTCGGTTTTTATTTCTGTCACGCACACAATGTTGTCAACCTTAGTATCGAAAGCACTGCTGGGTGAAGATCTTAAATATTGTTTTGTAATCTCAGCAGCTAATCACAGGTACTGGGAGATAGAGCATCAGTGCAAATGGTTCTCAGTGCTCTTTGACTGGTGTTGGGCAAGTAGATTTCTCATCTGTGCCAATCATTCTCGTTTTGTGCCTTTTTATCTGCGGGGATTTAACGTTATCCTTTGCTATCTGGTGTTAGTCTCAATCACCGAGCTATGGAGACCCTGCTGTCACTCACTTGACTGGTTCACCCAGGCTGCCCTGAACCTGTTGATGAGGAAGCTGGTCATGGTACAAAGAGCTGGAAAATGCCACTTCCCTTTCACACCTCTTTGAATATTGAAGAAAAATACTTCCTTCATAAAACCAACCATAGAAGCATTTACATTCTTTTTGCTTTTCTTTCCCTTCAAGACAAATCTTGTCACCCCTTTTCATTAAGTGGATTAGCAATTTAAGACTCTTTGATACCAGATGTGTGAATTATGTTGACAAC
This sequence comes from Grampus griseus, assembly GCF_964374135.1. Classification (NCBI taxonomy): domain Eukaryota; kingdom Metazoa; phylum Chordata; class Mammalia; order Artiodactyla; family Delphinidae; genus Grampus; species Grampus griseus. The sequence continues at coordinate 64,182,225 of NC_139007.1, forward strand.
CTCTTTTTCTGTGTGTCCTTTCTTTTTCTATTATCAGGTAGAAATCTAACTCCTGACCATATCATTTTTTTTAAAATGCAGTTTAACATGGAATCAGAACTCATCTCCCAAGAACCCCCTTTGTTTTGTGGTCTTGGGTTTCCGGGGGAACCTACTATAAACTTGATATAACTCTAACCTCTCATCGATTCTATGGGCACCCACCCCTCAGGTTAGTAGACTCTTTTTTTCCCCTCAATTTATTGTTCATTATATTTAATATTAAAGGTGAGCTGAGATATGTACCCTGTAGAGAAAATGAGAATCTTTCAATTGAAAGTGTCTTGATTTTTTAATGTGAATTTTGCCATGGTGAGAATGCCCTTTTAAAACAATATTGCATCCATAATAAAAATTCGAGTTTTAAGAAGGTTAGGTGTTTGCAGCAAAACTTGCATATTTCCTTTGGAAACTGAATAGAAGTTCCCAGAATCTCTCCTCAATGATGACATCTGCTCCAGCAGTTTTTTGGGGGGTTTTTTATTTGGTTGCACCAGGTCTTAGTTTTGGCAGCTGGACTCCTTAGGAGTGGCATGCGGCCTCCTTAGTTGTGGCATGAGGGCTCCTTAGTTGTGGCATTCTAACTCTTAGTTGCGGCATGCATGTAGCATCTAGTTTCCCGACCAGGGACCAAACCCAGGCCCCCTGCATTGGGAGCACGGAGTCTTATCCACTGCGCCACCAGGGAAGTCCCACGCGCCAACGGTTTGAACAATGAAATTGCAGTTGTGTCCCCTCTGTTCTCCCATAGAACTTTATGCATATTTCTATCACATTATAATGAATTTTTCTGCTTAGGCAAAACCATGTAAAATTGCTTTTACTGAACTGGACTTTGATGATAAGACATCAGCTCACACTGAGATGTGCTATAAGAAATAGCCCCACTCCTTCACTACAAGGATATTATTGAGGACGCTCTTCAGGATATCAATAGTATTGCATTTGTAGGATCCTTGGGGGTTTGATTGTTTGGCCTTATATCAGGACTAGCTATATTTTTCTTGAGTAGTTATTCCGCTTTTATCTGGTGGAAGCTGTGGATTGTGTGACTGACCATGTTTCTTCTTTTACAGAGATTGCTAAAAAGCTTAGAGCCAAATTCCTAGTGGATCCTTAGCAAATACATGTAGGCCTTCATTGTATTTTTTTTTTTTTTTTTTCGGTACGCGGGCCTCTCACTGCTGTGGCCTCTCCCGTTGCGGAGTACAGGCTCCGGACACGCAGGCTCAGCGGCCATGGTTCACGGGCCCAACCGCTCCGCGGCATGTGGGATCTTCCCGGACCAGGGCACGAACCCGTGTCCCCTGCATCGGCAGGCGGACTCTCAACCACTGCGCCACCAGGGAAGCCCCTTCATTGTATTTATTTTGTGTATTAGTCCACCTCTATTGTATGATCCCATCATTGCTTTCCCTTTGCCCTTTCTCATTTTCTTCTAATATACTTCATTTTCTTATGCTGCACATCTCTTTGTTCTCTGTAAGTCCTTTTGAAGAAAGACATGAGAATAAGGACATTATCTGTGGCCTTCTCTCACCAGGCTCTGAACTCCATTAGAGTGGACTGGGTTTGTTTCTTCATCACTGCAGTTGGATGTGGCACAGACCTTCATTATATGCTCAGTAAATATTTTGAAAATAAACCAAATGCAGTTGTCATTATAAAATAGAAAAGAATCAGCTGGTAATTTGATCCATGCCTGTTTTCTCTTCTGTGGTAAGACAAAGGGAAAAGACTGTGAATCAAATTGTCACCTATAGACAAGAAGTCAGAAGATATCCCACACATGAGTTAAAGGTAAATAGACGGAGCAAACCTAAAGTTCCTTCTGTTTAACCTGTTCATGCTATGGTCATGACACCTTCGTGACTTATAAATGAACGGTGCTTGCTAGCCATCTATTACAGAGCTTTGCATAAAATTGGTACCAGAAAAATACATGTTGAGTAGTTACATCTACTTCTTTGGATACTAGGTTAGGAAACAGAGTCACCTAGGAGGCTGGGCAGGAAATGTCTGGCACTTCTTTCATCTCAGACTGAAACCTAAAAATGTCTTGAGAAACCATTGAACCCAGGATTGTTGGCTTAATCCAGAGTTGGTACAAAAGATATCTAGCTCACTGGGCAGCATCTTTTAGTGGCAAAATGCCCAGTGTTAACTAGAGCTTTCAAATCTTGATTAATAGTAAATTAATTTTGTTCTTTAAAAGCAAACAAACCGGGCCTCCCTGGTGGCGCAGTGGTTGAGGGTCCGCCTGCCGATGCAGGGGACACGGGTTCGTGCCCCGGTCCGGGAAGATCCCACATGACGCGGAGCGGCTGGGCCCGTGAGCCATGGCCGCTGAGCCTGCGCGTCTGGAGCCTGTGCTCCGCAACGGGAGAGGCCACAACAGTGAGAGGTCCGCGTACTGCAAAAAAAAAGCAAAAAACCAATAGGGTAAATATTGGGTTCTTTTTTACCCTTATGGGCTTTCCCAGAATGGAATGTGCTACCAATTTATTTGTGGGTATTGAAATTCATGGTATCCATCTAAATCAAATAAGATAGTGATGAGATTGCCTTTCTTTAAGGTCAAAGATTTTTGTCTTTAGGGCCTATGATTTCTTCCTTCAAAATGTCTGTCATGTACATCCTTTCCTCTGGTTTCCCCGTTGACCTCCTAATCCCAAACTCTCATGATCTCATCCCCAAAATGATACAGTAGATTTTCTGCTGGCTTCTGAGTCACCACTTTTTCTATCCTATCAGTCCTGAATGTTACTGAATGTCAGACTATTCTTCCAAAAATACTGTTTTCATGGCATTATTTTTTAATCTAGTAACTTGCAATAACTTCTTATACCCACACAAATCAACTTCAAACTCTTGGGCAAAGAAACTATTGCTTCTTATTATCGTCTCCCATTCTGGCTGCCAGCTGTGTACACCAGAGTGCACTCTGTTGCAATCTTCGCATCCGTGTGTGTCCCTGGTTTTGACTGTCTCTTTAAGGTACCCGTATTTGCACACAACAGGAAGTAGTGTGTGGTTTGTTCTTGGATGAGACTAAAGTTGTGTGCTGAAAACAGTTTATCCTTGACCTAGAACCAGCACTGCTTTTAGAAAAAAAAAAACTTGTTTACAGTTAAAAAAGTAGAATGTTAAATAGCATTTACAGTTAAAAGGAGGGCCTTTGAGTAGCAACAGTGAATATAAACTTCAAATGTTCCTGCTAATAAAAATAATAGCTATTGTTTATTGAGAGCTTACTATGTGCTGGGCACTACACAAAAATTATCTGTCTTAACTCTGAAATAGATACCATTATTATCCCTATTTCACAGATATGTTGCCGAAGGTCACACAGCTAGTAAGCCAAGCCTGAAACCTGGGAAGTTTGGCTCTGTGCATAGTCTCCTAACCACACAGCTCTAATAACACTTAATAGAACCTAAATCCAGTGTCCCCTGAAACCTGACGAATGGGTGCTCTAGGAAATAACAAAGAATGTTTTGGGCTTATGTGCTAGAAGCAATTCCATCTATCTGGGAAAAAATTTTTTTTTTCTGGGGAGTTCCCCAGTGGTCCAGTGGTTAGGACTGCACTCTTTGACTGCCAGGGGCCAGGGTTCGATCCTTGGTCAGGGAACTAAGATCCTGCAAGCCAAGTGGCCAAAAAAAAATTTTTTTTTTCTGAACAAAAGCATGCCTTAGCATGGGCCCAAAGCTGGCCTAGGTGGTTGTCTCCCCACCCCTGCTTCCACTTTAGCCTGGATCCTCTAGTTATTGTTCAGAAGTTACATTTCACAAAGAAAACCCACAGTTTAGGAAGAGCAATATTTTATTCCAAATCAGACCGTTCGCCTCAGGACTACAGATTTGAGAGTGCTGTGGCATTACTTTGGAGTGGAGCCCATGCTGTGATCCTCTGTGGGAGCCTCTTGACTAAACCCAATTTGACAGTTTTAATGGTGTAAAAAATGGCACAAGCCAGAAATACTGGAATCAATGTCTCGGCATTTCAAGAAGCTTCTGATAGAAATGTGATCACAGACAGTACATAAGTAGAGACCCCTGACTAGGTGGTCAACGGAACATGGGAAAGCCCCTGCCTAGAATTCAGATATAAAAGGACGTTTTACATATGTTGCCTCAGTTGCCTATGACAGTCTAACCAAGTCCTACTGATTCACAGAGCCAACTGTCACGCCTCTTTATAGCCTTGTGTTCAGTGGCTCATGTTGGCAGCCTGAACTTGGCCATGGTAGGAGCATTTATACCTTGGGCAGGTGCAAACACTGCAAGTCAGGACTCCTTCCCTTCCCCTCCTCAGTGGTTAAACAAGAGCACAGCATTGAAACTACCCCAAGAGCTGCTTAGAACAGCAGCTAGGTACCATTTCTCACAATCCTGTGGCTTGAACGGGCTCATCTGGACAATCCGCTCTATATGGTGAAGCTGTGGTGACTCACACGGCTGCATTCAGCTAGGATAGGATTTCTCAACCTTGGCAGTACATTTGGGGCTGGGATAATTCTTTGTTGTGGAGGCTGTCCCGTGCATTGCAGGATTAACCACATCCTTGGCCTCTACCTACCAGATGCTAGAAGTGACAACCAAAAATGCCCCTGGGGGCAAAACTGCTCAGGCTGAGAACCATTGAGCTAGGAGCTTAGCTGAGGCTGGAAGACAGCTTCTTATCTTCCAGCTGTCCAAGATCCTTTGTTAAGGAAAAATGTATTCCTGAAACTTGTTTAAGATGGTTAGGCAGACTTTATTCAGGGGGACTACTACAAGGGAAGAGAGATTGAGCTCAACTCCAAACACAACAAGAAAAACTAGGAGTTTATAGCCGCAGAGCTCGGTGGGGGTCAGTGGATGGAAAATTACTGAGAGAAAACATCAGGGGTAGGGAGAGTCTGGCTAAACCAACTTGATAGGATTCTTGCTGAGGGCAGGCCAGGGCAATAAGATACTAAGGGTGGGATATTTTTGATAAACTGGCCTAATCAACAAGAGGACCCTGAGGAGTCTGATTCAAGGTTGGTCAAAAGCAAAGAGTCTTTGTCACCTCCTCCATTGGACTCTCATCATTCCACAGTCTAGCTCAGGCTCCTTCACAGCATAATGTCTGGCTTTAAGAGAGGATGAGCAAACGCTGGGATGGGAACTGCAGCAACATCAGTTTTGCTACATTTTTAATTGGCCAAAGCAAGTCACAAGGCCAAGTCAGACTCAAGGGGAGGGAAATAGACTTGGCCTCTTGAAGAGAGGAGTAGCAAACTTGTGGTCATGTTCAGTACATGCAGTACCATATTTACATTCAAGCACTCAGAATGAATATTCTGCAGAAGGAAAGGAAATCTTGAGAGAGAATTCTATTCACTATTAAGCAAAATTAACTCCAGCAACATACATAACAACCCTTATAACTGGACTAAAGGTGAAACTGATTCTTCATGTGATGGCAAAGAAAAGAACTGTTATCATACTCAGAGGGTACAGGAGATTTATTTTCAGATTCTAGAGTATTTATTATAGCAAAAGTTCTGAACAAAAGTTGGACGCTACTTCTGGTTGTAATATTGGTAAAGATGTCTCCCCATTGGAAAAAAAAGTAGTCCTTAGTAGGCTGTGGACACTAATTGTTTTGTTCTTCAATGGAATAATGATAGCATAAATACATTTCTGAAAATGGAAGCAGTATCGTGAATGTTCAGCTGTTTTACATAATTTAGAATTAGTACTTAATGCATCCTTATCATTATAACAGCTGGAGTTTATAGAGTTTTTAAAGATCTTTCCCAAGACATTTTCCAAAGAACTGGTTGCATACAAGAGGGATCCATTGTCTACCTTTCATTTGAATTTTCACCATTGTATTTATTCACTTGAATGCTAATGCTAGAAGTAGTTATTTTTTGCTCAAAGGCACTATTTTCCCAAAAAACTATTTAGCAGAACTCTAGTTTTACAGGATGTTAACGGTATTACATGTAAAGGAATTTATAGGTTGTATAGACTTGGGAAATTCTAAGTTAGGAGTAAGCAGGTTTCTTTACTGCTGGACGTCTTAGGGTCTTTACTATAGCAATGTATATCATGACTCATAAAACATGCAGTGTTTCTTACACTTATTTAACCATAGAAATAGAGGCACATCTTTCATAAGCAGTGTTTCTCAGGATACCCTTGGTAGAAATTGTTCTAAGTGGAAATAAAGGAGGAAGAGGAATCTTGAGAGAGAGTTCTATTTAAGATCAATCAAAATTAACTCCGGAAACAGGCACGCAGTAACCTTAGCACTTAAAAAAGTTGTGTCCTTGAAGCAGGCATTCGGATCCAATAATGTACTATACTGTGTGTTTGTTCTAAACATCAGTAGTGGGTTTTTATTTTTTTTGCGGTTCGCAGGCCTCTCACTGCTGTGGGCTCTCCCGTTGCAGAGCACAGGCTCCGGACGCGCAGGCTCAGCGGCCATGGCTCATGGGCCCAGCCCCTCCGCTGCATGTGGGAACTCCCCAGACTGGGGCACGAACCCGTGTCCCCTGCATCGGCAGGCAGACTCTCAACCATTGCGCCACCAGGGAAGCCCCGTCAGTAGTGTTTTGAATAAGACGACTGAAACAGTTTAAACAAAAATCATTTTGCAAAAGTTTTAAATTCGTGAAATTTAGTCATCAAAGATTGATTAGTTGAAACAGTAATTTAAAAAGAAAGAACCAGAACAAGTCAGTACCTTTTCTCACTCTTTTTGTCATATTGCAAATAAAAATTGTTTATATTTACAGTGTACAGAGACCGATGTTTGGATATACGTATACATTATGAAGTGATTACCACAATCCACCCCTCTTGTCTTATAAACTAAACTTGAAGCCCTTAGGAATTAGAATTTGGATTGCAAGCAATATATTAACATACTTGTGGGCAACTTCTCAGATGGTTTTCAATGATCCCCATCTCCTGGTATTCATGTCCTTGTGTGATCCTCTCCCCCTGAGCGTGGGCTGAACCAGGGACTTGCTTTTAAGGAACAGAGTGCAGCAAAGATGATGGATGTTACTTCTGAGATTAAGTTGCAAGAGACTGGCTTCTGTCTTGTTTACTCTCTCCTGCTGTCTCACTTGCTCACTCGGATGAAGCTGCTGCCCTCTTTGGGGACTCACATGACAAGGAAATGAGAGAGGCCTCGGGCCAGCAGCCCTGAGGAATTGAATCCTGCCAACAACCTCAGGAGCGATCCTCCCCCCAGATAAGCTTTGACTTGACAGGACTGCATCCCTGCTGACACCTGGACTGGAGCCTCATGAGACACTCTGAGCCTGAGGACCCAGCTAAGCCATGCCTAGATTCCTGATGCAGAAACTGAAATAATGCATGTTTGTTGTTCTGAGCTGCTAAATTGTGGGGTAATTTGGTAGGCAGCAATAGAACTAGTGCAGTATTAAAAGAGGTATTTAGAGAAGACCAATGCTGTATTATTTAAATCAAACCTTGTAGACAGTTGAAGGAGAGACAAAAGCATAGTGGTGAAATCGTGCTTTAGGGTGGCAGTGTAGAAAAATACTGATTTAATTGGGAAGAAACAAAGAGGATCTTGAAGATGAAATCTAGGTGATGAAAGAGTCTTGGAATTTTCAGTGCCAGTTTGGGAGGAGATATAAGGTGTCGAAAGTGATATTAGCGTGGTCACTGCAATTGCTGAAGAAGATATGGCTGTCATAGGGCTCCTTGCTATACAAAAGCTAGTCTCCTTTGGATTAAATATTACACTAGCTATGGGAGAAGGATGTTATGTCTACCAAGAACATAGTACTATGGTTTTAGAAGACTCTTTCTTCCCCCACTTGACCTCTGGTTTGAACTATTCTTTTCTGGTGTTCTTCTATATGTTCTTTTATTCCACAAATATGTGTCGAACACTTACTATCTGCGGGGCACTGTTTTAGGCCCTGAGGATTCAACAGAGACATCCTCACCCTCTTGAAATCTACATTCTAGTGAGGAAAGACAGTAAACAAAGTAAATAAACATTAAAATATATCATATAGTAATAAAAATAAAAATATATAAAAAAAGTAATAAAAAATATATCATATAGTATTACTATATCATATAGTAATAAAAATAAAAAGTAATAAAAATAAAAATAAAAAAAAGTAGCATAGTAATTAAGTACTATTGGGGAAAAAGAAAGCAAGGGAAGGAAAGAGGGCGGGTGAGTTCTAGCTTTCTTAGCAGTTATCAAGGTTTGGTCTGTAACCAGCTGTGTGTCCACTGCTGCACTGGGCCCATTGTGATCTGATTGTTCCAGCTCCACCTGACAAACACTAGAGTGTCTACACCTTCCTCTCTCCCCTTTGTATGCTCCATACTTATTCTTGCTTTCATGCCTTTTAAAAAGGCTGATCTTCAACACTTTCCAATGAAGACTTCTTTGACAATGCTAGCCTCTGCTAACCTATCTCCTGGGGACCTGAGGGGACCACTGTATGAGAAAAGAAGTGTTTCCATTCAGGTTAATAGGTGATTAATTTTTTTTGTTTGTTTCATATGTGTTTGTTGTACTTGCAAGCAAAGCACTCTTGATGGTAGGCTCATCGGAGGAAATATAAAAGATGAGATATGGTGCCTATCTTCAGAGAATTTAAAATATAATGGGAGAGAGAAAATGCTCTCCCTGTGGTGAGAAGACCTTGGAAAGAGAGCCTGTATAAAATCTGATACTTCATGGTATGGTATAGCAAGTGACTTTCAGACTTTTTTGTTGTCATTGTTCATTTGTCTGCACCCACAATGAGAAATGGACTTTACATCATGACTCAGTATATATATATATATATATATATATATATATATATATATATATATATATATATATATATATATATATATATATATTTGTTTGGGTTTGTGTGTGTGTAAAACTAAATTTTACAAAATAATATGTATGTTTTACAAAACAATACTTAATTTCTATATGCAATGCATTCTGATATTTTCTCTTCTATTCCAATTTACAAAAAATCCTTAGAGAAACCCTCTGAATTAATTTTAAAACCTGTCAGGAGAATATGACCCACAGTTTGGAAAACATTGGTGGAGCCAGGTGGTAGGCACACAGAGGTGGAAAATGAGAGTATGGGGTGGTATGAGTCCAGGGAAATCTGTCTTGCAAACGATTATACTTGACCTATTCCTTGAAAGGAGCATCCTGTTTAGATTACTGGGGTCCAAGACAGTGTTAATGCTGAGTTGCGACAACAGTATGAGCAAAGAAGTCACTGAAGTGGAGTCAGCAACCAGTACAGGGGTCACTGAGAGCAGAATTCTGACCTTTTATGTGACTGCTTTTGTATATTATGGAAATAATGTAAAAGTCAAACTAAAGGCCTGAACAGAGATTTTGAGGGGACATATTTGAGAAAAAATTACTGTTGATAATTGGGAATGACCTAATAGGAGAGCAGATCTATGACATTTAATAATCCATATTATTATTTATATTAGTATTCCATTTTTGTCAAAGTTCTTTGTAATCACAATTATCATTATTCCTCAAAGTAAACCTGTGGGCAAAGGAGAAGCTACTTCCAGAGGAAGAAACTGGTGCAAAGAGATAATATACATTGTTCAAGCTATATTTACTTAAAGTGATGTTAGCAGATCAAGCTAACTCTGGCCCAGATGAGTTAGTTCACCCTGAGAGTTCAGAAGACAGGGACAAATTTCAAACAAAAAAACCAAACAGAATAAGAACATTGAAACAATGACCACTTAGTCTCATCCAGCCCTGAAGATTAGCTTGTTCCTTTTCTCCAGGGTGTAAATTGTTTACTTTCGGTGACCTTAATTTGTTGCTGTGTTTTATTGAATTTTGCAAAGACCTGGGTGATGGAGCGAGTGATGATGTTTGGAGAAAGGAAAGCTTGGGTAGAGGTACGATTTTTCTGAAGTTCATTTCAGAGCACATGAGTTGATCAGGGAAATTAAAGAAAGAGAAGCCAAGTGTGGCTCTACAGAGCTCAGTGGCTTCCTCAGTTTTCCTAGAGTTCTTCCCCCGGAAGCATCTGAGGGGAGGGCTTTGTGACATCTCTTCCATCTTGTGCTTTTTAACCTGGTTCTCTCTTTCTTTTCTTTCTGTCCTTCCTCCGTCCCTCCCTCCCTCCTCCCTCTCTTTCTCCTTCAGAAATGGTGGGGAAAAGGGAAAGATAAAAGGGCTAGAACGGTAGGATTCCTGTGAAATTCCGCATGTTTTATGCAAAGTAGAAAATGGAATCTTTTAACTGTACTTAAGTTTTGTTTTTAACATCTTGAATTTAGTACATTTTCTTTGTTGTTGCAATAAAATCAGAACTATTGCCTGTGTGTCAAATTTGACTAAGGCTAAAAATAGACTAGCAAGGTTGGGCATGGAAGAAGTGGCCCGCTTCTCCTTCCTCCTTTTCATTTTGTTTCAGTTTGAATGAGAAGGAGGTGGCTTACACAATGAACAAGAACAGCAACTGGCTGGGTGTCTGTGTGCTTTGAGCCAATTATGATATTTTTGTGGGAAAGTTTCCAATGCTGAAGTCTCAGTTATGTAGAGGTGGGAGGCAGCTGGTGGGAATGTCTGTCTGCAGGGTACATGCACGATTACTCTGATTAAATATGGCATGAGAGCAATGCGCTTATTCAAGAAAAGAATTATCTAAATTTTCCTGTACTTTAAAGCTTCTTCATCCTCACCGTTAAAGAAAAAACCAAAACTCAAAACACTTAAAGAAAAAAAAAGTCAAAGCCAAAGTTACCAAAATATTTTGAGATCTCTCAGCCATGTCTAGTGAGGGATATCAGTAATGAAATTAATCTAAGTCCAGTGGCCCACATTAACTCACTACATTTCTCCACAGCACCAATACCCTCCCCTTGAAGTCTTCCTTTCATTAACTACCATCATCCTTTCCTCTAGTATTCGGAATTTCTTAACTCTCTCCTTCATCCCTCACGTCCAAGTGGCCACCAAATCCTGCTGCATCTACTACCTTCAAAGCATTTGTCCATTTAGTTATTCATGTATTTGTCATGCATTCATTAAATACCTACTGTGTACCATGCACCGCATTAGGTACCATGGATATAGTGAAGACTAAGACAAACAGCTTCTGCCATCACAGAGCTTATATAGTCTAGTGGGGGCCCAGACAAGAGACAAGTAAATAGGCAATTTCAATACTGTGTGTGCAAGCTCTTGTGGTGGGCAAGGTACAGGGAGCACATGGGGATGAATCTAACTTTGGGGTATCAGAGAAGGCTTCCTAGAGAATTGATGATTTAGCTGAGACTTTAAGGTTCAGAAAAATATATCCAGAAGAAGAATGCTTTAGGTATCCTCCATTCAACAAAATTTTATTCAACACTAACTGTGGGTCAGGCTTTATGCTAGACTCTGCAGAATTAGTTAGAAAGATAGACAATCCCGGCTTTTCTAGTGCTTAGGGGAGTTGGGGTGGGAGAGAAATAGACATGAAAGTATAGGCACAAAATATCTATTATAACTATGAGGTGGCCCTCTATAAAGAGTCATTTTCCTCAAACAAAATTAGGGAATTAAAAGATTCATCACTTCCCTACTGAAAAGTCCAACCACCAATTGCTCCTGAGTATCCAGTGCTCTTTCCTGTAGCTCCAGGCTCTGGAACAGACTCTGCTATAAATGCTATAAATGCTATAAATGCCCAGAGTTCCCAGTCAGAGTCTCTGCGGGTACCTCCCTGTCTACCTCTTTATGCTTCAGAACACAGCCTAAGATTCTTTACTGGAGAGCTGAGTTAATTAAAGAAGATCACACTACATAGGAAGGGAGAACTGTAAATTGTCAGCTAACATAGTTTTCGCTCCATAGTTTATGGGGAGAGTACTTAATTTATGCACTCAACAAATATATGCTAGCTGTCCGCTGGGGTGCCCAAGACACATAAAATCTCCTACCTATGGAGCTTTCATTTGAGAAGCAGATAGACAGGAAATAAGTAAACTTATACTTTGACAACATAATTAGAGATGGATGAGGTGATACTTCTGATAGCTCTTCTGGGGAGGTGTGTCAGTTATATCATCATGAAGGAAGTGATGTGTTTGAGCTGAGACCGGAGGGTTGGGAAAGAGCTGGTTTTCCATAAAGCAGAAAAAGAGCTGCAGAAAAAGAGACCATGTGAAACTCTTCCCAGGGTCCCCTGCCCCTCAAGTCCACCTGCCCCTTATCACAGGTGTCACCTTCTAATCTCCACCTGCTCACAACAGTGGCCACCTATCTTTCAGGACAACTCAGTCCTATCCAAGGGGATTGGGTTTCCCCTCCAGGCACTACCTCCAGGAAATACCTGCGATGTTCAGTAACATCCCTGAATGGTGGGTCCTGTTTGAGAGAGCGGTTTCACCACTAGGCTGTTACGGCCTTCCATTCACGGACTCTGCTGTGCTCTCCCATTGTCTAGGAACTCAACTCTATTTCTTTAATTTCTGAATCTACGATTGTTTCTGAATGGCAAAGCCTTTCGATGGATGATTAATTAGAAAACCTCTGCTTTCCATTCCTGTTCTGGTTGCCCGCCTATTTTTCCCAGACCATATTGTTCTAAGCCTCAGTTGCATGAAGGTCAGGAGGCCCCCGACTAACTCCAGATGCCATTGAATTGGCGTTCGGGGCCATTTCAGGAAGGTCGGTCCGCAGGCGCCGGGGTGCAGCAGGGCCCCGGGAGCGAGGGCGCCCCGATGACGTCACTCCAAGGTGGCCGGCTCAGCGCGGGGCGTGACGTCACGCGGGCGGGCCGGGCTACCGTGAGGTCACCTGGTGGGCGCGGCCAGGCCGAATCCCCAGTGTCGTCACGGGAGGAGGCGGGGCCAGAGCGTGTCAGCGAAGCCGAATCAAAACAAGCCCGAGACCCGCCTTTTCCCTCCGGCTCGGGAGCGTCTAGCTTGCGCCCCGAGCCCGCGGCGCCCGCGCGGCTGCGAGCCTCGGGTGGCCGCGCGCCGGCTCCAGGAAGCCGGGGAGGGCGCGGCGGCCGGGATGGCGCGGCGCGGGCCGCGCGGCTAGACGGGCGCCAGAGGAGCCGCCGGCCCGCGCCCTCCGTTCTCGGCCTCCCGGACCGGGCGCCGAGCCGCTGGGAGCCGCCTTCGCCGACGCGGGGCACCTGGACACTCGCGAGATGCCCAACCCCAAAAACAGTAAAGGCGGCCGCAAAAACAAGCGCGCCAACAGCAGCGGGGACGAGCAGGAAAATGGAGCCGGCGCCCTGGCAGCGGCGGGCGCGGCGGGCGCGGTGGCCGGGGGGGCCCTGGCGGCGGCGGCCGGCTGCGGAGCGGCGGCGGCGGGCGTGCCGGGCACCGGGGGCGCGGCGGGCGCGGGAGGCGCGGGGCCCGGCGCCGCGGCCGCGGCGGCCGCCGCGGGGACTGCAGCCGCTGGTGACGCCAAGAACGGTAAGACGGGGCCGGAGGGGCGAGCGCCAACTTACTCGCCGACGGGGACGGCGCGTCGGCGGGGCCCTGGGTGGCGCGGGCGATGCGTGGACAATGCGAGAGTCAGGAAGTGCTCACCCCGCCCCTCCGCCCCGCCGCGGCTGCCCCTTCCCGGTCCCCACGCCCGGCGGCGGCGATCGATCGGCGGCCCCGGCTCGGTGTCCGCGCGGCGCACAGGTCGCGCGCCCCGTGCAGCCTGCGCCCCAGACTCCAAGGGACTCCTGGGTGCCTGGCTGCGGCGGCGCTCCGCTCGGGCCCTGCCCTTCGTGCCCGCGCTGGCAAAGCCGAGCGTGTGCCCCGGACCGGGGAGAGAGAGAGGAAGGAAGGAAGGGAGGGAGGAAGGAAGGAAGGAAGGCAGGCAGGAAGGAAGGAAGGAAAGAAGGAAGGAAGGAAAAAAAGAGCTGCCCAAGTTGAGAAGAATGGTCCGATTGAAAACTTAGGCACCAGTTCCATCTTGCCTCTGCTCCCCTCACCCACCCGCCTTCCCCTCCCCAGAGTGAAGGAGAGCCTAAAATCCCAGAAAACCGAGGCTTGTTGTGTCGATTGCCACAGGTGAAGAGGCCCCAAGACATTTTTACTGTAGGGTGTGTGTGTGTCGCTGGGGGTGGGGGTGTGCTCTTTAATTCTCTTGCTCGCTTGAGGAAGGAAGAGAATCTGAACTTGACTTCCGTTCTCAGCCCGGAGTTAAAAAAAAAATCATCCTCTATTTAATTCTGCTTCACATTTTTAGAAGGAAGCCTAATAATCTTAGGTAGTGCCTGAATGCACCTTCTGAGGGTGCATTTAAGGAATAGTGAAGATGTAACAGGATTGCTGTTGTCACTGCAGAGACATAATTTTAGTTATAGGGCAAACACTTTTTCGGGCAAACACTTTTTCGGAGTTGGACTGTTCTTTGAATTCCTCTGGTCAGGCAGTTTTTCAGGACAGGGAATATAGGTGTATTTTAATGAAGGGGGATTAGGTTCTTTATATCTGGCTTTTAACTTGTAGGTTTCAGCTTTTGAAGCCATTCTTTACGCAGATCACTCACTTTTTAAACAGGTTACCTGCACTTAGAAGAACCTGACAGTGATCTGAACAGAGGAGATTAAAGGTAGCCTGTTAGGAGCAGAACCTTAGGCCCCATTGGCTGTGTCTCTGCAATTTTGAAATGGGAAGTTTTTTTTTTTTTTCCAGAAACATCCCATTTGTGAATGTTTGAAAATACAACTTTTGGCCAGACTGTATTCTCCATGTTCTTTTGTTTTCCTCGCTCTAAACTTCATTTTGGTATTGATGTGGCAAAAGGAAAGAAGACAGACTCCTGGCTCAGCCATTTAGAGTTTTGTCATCTTGGGAAGGATGGTTTTTCTGAGCCTCAATGTCCTCACCTGTAAAATTGGGGAAAAGAATTATATACTCATTGTATTGGCTCCCTCATAAGGTTGTGAGGCTCAGAGTGTCCCTTCCCTACCCAGCCCCCAGTACTTGTTTTAAAGGCTTGTTACATTTGTAACAAGCTTAGTAAAGTTTCTCAAGAAAAGTAAGTGATCAGTGAATGATAGCTATCATTCACTCATTCAAAAAATATTAAACATTTACTGTGTTACAAGTGCTGTGTTAAGTATTAAAGGAGAGGTGGCAATCAAGAGAGGACATCTGCATGGGTCTGGTATTCCCAGGGTGTTTCTGGCTTACCCTGCTGTTTTATTGTCCGAGTGGAAGCTTCAGGTTGACTGTTTCCTCTTCTTCTTTCTCCAAAAGATTAGGCCACTTTAAGGCGGTGTGAGGAAGTGTTTTTCTCGGGCTGGTGGTGTCTCCTCATTCGTAAACATTAAGCTACTGGTTATGGTGTCCCTATTACTGCTCTCCTCTGAAGTGGCAATCTAAGGTATATTTAGCAGTTCTGTATATATCTGTGTGAAGGTATGTATTTCTGATTTGGAGCTTGTTTTATTAAATGAATGGGGTGGGGGGAAGGAAGAAATGGGGCAAACACTGCAGTAATTACAGTTAGAGAAGGTACAAACTTGAGTTATGTTAGAGCAGTGAGTTGAATTTTATGTTGCCAAATTCTTGGTTCTGACCTGGTGTGAAGTCTCAGTGAATGATGCACCTTAATTTGAAGAACCTTTCACTGCAGTTGATGACAATTAACATAGATGCTGAGGCCTCCTGTGTGCAAAATTGGTAAATAAGGAAATTATAAATGCTTTTTTCTGTTGTTTGTTTTTTGCTGTTTAAAGCTGTGCTTTATAATGTAGGGGTGGGAGAGGTGCCATTGGTGAATTTTTAAAGGAAGGGGCAACTGATATGTGCAAGCTCTCAGAATCAACTGATAAGGCCCAATTATTTTTAAATTTAAAAATGACATTAATCAACTATTATGGTATTTCCAAGTATATTTCAATATTTTATTTAGCTGTGACATTAGATTTTGTGATTATAAATATTACCAATCAAACAGTTATTCCAAGGGTGTAGTAAATCTACATTCTATTAATCTTTTAAACAGTTTGTTCTCACTGTTCGAGTCAGTTGTGATCTGCATCTGCAAACATGCAAACTTAATGACTTCACCTAAAGTTAATAGTGTTTGTTTGTAGTTGTATGGAGTTTATAGAATGGTTTTATGTCTTGTGGTTCTTGGGCAGCATGGACACCAGGGTAGGATAATATTAGTTCTTAGTTTTTCACTGTTAGTCAGTAGTTATAAATAACTACTGATTCTATAAAAAAAGATTTGCTAGTTAGGGAAAGCTTGGGGAAGCCAGGGCGGGGTTGTAATTGAAGGAGTTGAACTAGTTGCAGTTGTGCTCCTTGGGTAAGTTGCATGTCAATTGTAGGGACTTTATAGCCCTAAAAAGAAATTTATTAGTATTTTTAGAAATGAAGCTTTATTTTAGATATGAAGGTTTATTTTGTTTTTAGATATGAAGGTTTATGAAGATTTCTGTGGGGACTGGAGTAAAAGCGCTGTCCTCTTCCGATATAGTAAACATCTGTCTGCACATATTGCAACATTTTGATTGTAGGTGGACAAGACTTGCCAGTCATTATTTTTAGGATCTAGTAATCATGTAGTGGGTTATACCCGCGTAGTTTCATTCTGGAATTCTGGTTCCATTAGGCCACTGCTTTTTTGCTTGAGGCCTAAAAATATATGAACCTTGGTCGTAGTATCTACTTTTTAATGGGCCTGGATCCCAAGTCCTTTTATAAATTCCTGTTTTATGGATGACCATGGTTCACCACTCCACTCATTCCTGACTGCCACCAGAACCCCTGGGCTGCTGAGTTTGCCTTCATTCATTCAACAGTTCTTTGTAGTAGATGGAGTCAGTTTACCTGGTGATTGACCTTGCATTCAGTAGACCTGGCTCCTCAAATTACTTGCTCTGTGATCTGGGGCAAGTCATTTGACTTCTCTGAGCCTCAGTTTCTGCATATTTAAAATGGGATTATAGTACCTACCCATACATACATAACAAGATATCTATATCTATTATGTATTATTTATATATACATATATATACATATATACCCACACACACATATATATATACATATATATACACACACACACAGTGACTGACTTATATGATATGAGCTTGCTAAGGGGTAGCCACTTGTCTTAGATTCTGGAAATAGCGTTTGAGACAAAGATTTACCTGCCAGAGGTTTACTGAATGTGTTCTTGGAATCGTTACTGGTGGGGGAGTGAGGGAAGCAGGGCCGGGCAGAGGGAGGAGTTGAACTGTGATGCAGTGATTACAGGTAGCTCTGGAGCTAGGATGGTCCTGCAGAGTTATCTTACCTTGAGGCATGAGGGCGGGCCCTCCTCCCCCTCCCCCGCCATGGACTGGTGAGTGACCTGGGGGTTGGCATCTCTTAGCTGGAGAAGAGGGAGTGACCTGGGGGGTGGCATCTCTTAGCTAGAGGGCCTCCGTGCAGAGGGAGCTGAGAGCCTTCAGCGGTGAGTGAAGGAGAGCTGCTGGTCATATTAGGTTCTTCACTCAGACCACTAGTGCCATTCACCTAAAATGCAGGCGTGGGACAAATAGTTCTCAGGAGCGACTAAATCTTCGCAGAACAGGCCAGGAGGTAACCATCATAATACAGTAACATTGTTTTGATGGAAAATGTGTTCTGAATTTCATACGTCTGCTTACAAATAGATTTTTGGAGTGCCACCTCTTCCCCGTAAACACGAATTGTATTTTTCTCATACTTAGGCCATCAAACACACTTTTATAGTCCTAGGTTTGTATTATATTTTAAATAGTTTCTCTTTTCAGGTGTTTACTTAAATGTTTACTACATTTATTTATTTATTTTTAAAGTTTCTTTATTTTATTTATTTACTTACGGCTGCGTCGGGTCTTCGTTGCTGCGGGCTTTCTCTAGTTGCAGCGAGCCGGGGCTACTCCACGGTGGTGCGCGGGCTTCTCATTGCCATGGCTTCTCTTGTTGCAGAGCATGGGATCTAGGCGCAAGGGTTTTAGTAGTTGTGGCGCGCCAGCTCAGTAGTTGTGGCGCACGAGCTTAGTTGCTCCGCGGCATGTGGGATCATCCCGGACCAGGGCTCAAACCCGTGTCCCCTGCATTGGCAGGCGAATTCTTAACCAGGGAAGTCCCTCTTTACTACATTTAAATTACCTATATCCATCAGAAGGAAAATGCAGAATGTTTGCCTGCTATTTATTTTAAAATCAAGGAATATTTATTTGAGGGTCTAAGATATATAGAACACCATTGTCCTCTTGGAGTTTTCTTACCTTATTTAAAAGTTAGTTTTTTATGTCTTTAAAAATATCTGCTGGCTTTAGACCTTGTCTTTTGAAATCCACCTTTGTAATGGAGATTGGTAGAAAATATTCCCTCATCCATCAAAGCTTCATGTTGTGTACTTTGTATATTATAGTAAGAACCATTCCATGCTCTGCTAATGGTGTCTTATGCACAGTCCTTACTCTTTCTCTTTTTACTTGTTACAGGACCTGAGCCTTCAATGTCAGCTTTCTTATAAGTCCAAGAATATATATCATTCCATAGAGAATTGAAAACAGGAGATAAAGTGGGAAATATCTTGCAGCTTAATCCTCCTATGAACTTACTGCAGGCTGTTAGCTATGTACAATTTAAAGAGTTTGAAGGTATCAAAAGGAAGACTTTAGGAAAAAAGGTCTGTGTTGATTGATTTTGATCACCAGCTCCTTGGAATTTTTAAGGAGTTGATTTAATTAAAAATATTTCGTTATTTTATTATTTTGCCAGTAATAGAATGGGTGTAGTGGAAAAAAATTTTTTTTAAATAGAGAAGGTAGGCAAAGTTCTCTTTGACTTTCTAGTCAAGCATGTAATCCTACCACTTAGATCACCATTGTGATACATATTCTTATAGCCTTTTAAATTTTTTTCTTACAGACTTTTAAAAGTACATATACAGTTTTCAGGGAAAAAAAAGATCAGATCATATATTTTATAATCTGCTTTTAACACGTGTAATATTTTGTGGACATTTTAGCAGAGCGGTAAATGCAGGTGCATCACTATTTTTAATGATTGCCTCATATGCCATCTTATGTCTGCATCTTGGATAAACTGATCATTCTGCTGTTGTTTGATCTTTAAGTTCTTATTTGTACATCTCTGGGCATTATTCAGTTACTTCTTTAAGATAAATTCTTACCTGTAGACTTGCTGTGTCAAAGAATATGCACATTTTTATGACTTTTAATGAATACATGCTTACAGATTGCCCTGTGGAAGGGCTGTGGCCAGAGTGCCCTTTCCCCACAGCCTCTTCAGTTCCTAGTTCTTATTGTTTTAAAGGCATGCTGGAGAATTGCTGATACCCCCAAATGTAGCAGCAGTAGGAAGGCCCCATGTGGATCAAGAGCCTGGAGCAGATGCTGCCACACTTTTCGAAGGCTGCATTTATTTCCCCTGTGCTCTCTAGTGATTTGCTGGCTCACAAGGATTCAACGAAGTACCTAATAATGGTGAATGACATTTTAGCAACTGGTGATAGTTAGTGAAGATGAAAGCATAAGCCTTTGAAATTCTGTCTGCACCATTATTCTAATCTTAAGAAGTAAGGCCTAGAATTTTTAAAGTTTTAGTCAAAAAGCATGCTGTTTCAATAGACCTAGGTGTAACCCAAGGTGCCACAACTTACTGGCAGAGTGACTTTGGGGCAAGTGACTTAACCTCTCTCGGCCTTCATTTTCTAAATGCAACCCTTTGGAATGTTTTTGCAGATTAAGAAAAACAGTGTATATGAAAGATCTTGGCATAGGGTCTGGCAGATATGGACACTATCAACAATATCTTTTATAAGTTTTGTGATTTGTTCAGCCTTATCCAATTACAAAGCTTGTTAAACTATTCTGTTGAAAACAGACACTGAGAGACAGTAAGATGGTTTCTGTGTTAATATAGAAAAAGACTGTGGTATCATACAGGTTCTTATTCAGGCATTGATTTGACTATACAGGGTCTTCTCTTCTTCCCTCATCATCTCTCTCTGATCATAGTTTACCTTGAAAAATCAGATGATTTAGCCAAAAGAAAAAAGTTAAAAACATAGTGTGAGAACAGTTTCCTCTTCCTTTCTTCATTCATTTATTTATCCATCTCATATGTTTTGAGTGCCTGCTATTTGTCAGGCACTGTGTCAGGCTCTGGCATTACAAGGACAGAAGAATTGGGCCCGGGGGCTTACGGTCTAGTTGGGAGTCTTTATGGAAATAAGTGCAAGTAGGTTATTGCGTGTACTACACAAGGGCAGCTGTGGAATAAAGAGCAGGAGCTTGTGAGCTGGTCACATACTGGATTAAAGCTGGGGATTGTGTCTGAGGACAGGGGCAAGTGAACTGAGCACGTGGAAGTGAAGGGTAGCTCAGAGGAGGTGAGGCACTGAGGGTGTTCTTTCGGGATGAGCCGGGGCTTAATATTATTGAGAAGTAAACAAAAGACCCTCCTCTCTCCCCAGGTAACAACTTGAAAGTTCATTCATTAGCTTGTGCTTTCGTTTGCTCATTCACTATTTTGTTCATGTATGCACTCATGCATTTACTAAACATTTATTATGTGCCTACTGTCTTCTATGACTGGAAGTGTAATGTCGAATTATACTTGGAGGCCTCAGAATCTGCACCCCCCTGGGCTTATGGTGGAGCTGGGACAGAGACATACAAACATTGGGAGGTGTGATAATGAGTTATGGGTGCCCAGTGGAAGAAAGGACTCGTTTCCTGGAAGAGGGGACATTTGAGCTGAGTGCTGCAGGAAGAGACGCAGTAGCTCTGAAAGCAGAGGAAGGATGTTTCAGCAGGAGGTGGTGGGAAAGAGCCTTGAGTTCTGGTTGCTGCCAGGAGTCTGTGGCTGGTTTGAGGTACGGTGGTAGGACATGGGACTGGAAAGGGAGTGGGGCCAGACAGTCAAATCTGGATGTTTTCGTCACCAGTGCAGAACCATCCCTGAGGTTTATAAGCAAAGGCATGGTCAGCTGAGCCTGCAAGGGGGGATAATCATACGTTGTTGGCAAGCTTGTAAAGTTATTGTATATTTTAACAGAATGAGTATCTTTTGGCAATCTTCCTTTTAATACAGCTAATCAAGGTTTGGTGGTACAACTTGTTGCAGACTGTTGATTGTGATTTTTCAGTAAAGTAGTGGGCACACTGCACACACTGCCTTTCTGCACAGCAAGATGAAAGTGTCACAGCACCCAAGGCTGCTGTTTGGAAAGTCCGTCCTAATTTGTGGGCACCAGCATCCTGATGCTTTGCGAGCCATGGGAGGTTAGCTAATTGAGGTGAACTTCAGAGAACCTAACGCCAAGGGAGGACTTGGGGCCATCTGAACAGAAGGACTTTCTCTGGAGGGAGGGGCTGTCCCTGTGGTTTATTTTTCATATCTTGGTAGAAGAGTATCTGTCTCTGTGCCAGGTTGGACTAATTATCTTTGTCATTTTATTTTTATCCTCATCGAATCAGTTTTAAAACGATAAACTGGGGCTTCCCTGGTGGCACAGTGGTTGAGAGTCCGCCTGCCGATGCAGGGGACACGGGCTCGTGCCCCGGTCCAGGAGGATCCCACATGCCGCGGAGTGGCTGGGCCCATGAGCCGCGGTCGCTGAGCCTGTGCGTCCGGAGCCTGTGCTCCGCAACGGGAGGGGCCACAACAGTGAGAGGCCCGCGTACTACCGCAAAAAAAAAAAAACAGAAACAAATGATAAACTGGTGAGGGGGGATGTCATTGTTTTCTACAAAGTGACTATGTGTTTTTTTTGTTTGTTTGTTTTGTTTTGTTTTGGCGTGTACGTGGGCCTTTCACGGTTGTGGCCTCTCCCGTTGCGGAGCACAGGCTCGGGACGCAGGCTCAGCAGCCATGGCTCACGGGTCTAGTCGCTCCGTGGTATGTGGGATCCTCCCAGACCGGGGCACGAACCCGTGTCCCCTGCATCGGCAGGCGGACTCTCAACCACTGCGCCACCAGGGAAGCCCTGACTATGTGTTTTAAATCTGTGTGTTTCAGAAGGCTTTCACTTCTCAGTGGTTGGTGAAATAGTAACTTGCTTTATTTAATCAACAGGATGCTTTAGCTTGATTGTATTTGAGAGGTTTTTATAAACTGGCAAAAAATAAGTAGCATTTTTAATACTTAATAATTATATGTTCTGATTTATCAGAAGTAGAAAGAAAAAACAAATTATTTCTGCTAAATTATACTTAAGAGGATAATACTTGAAAACAATAAGAATTAGAAATGAAAGATATTAAGAGGAAATTTAAAGAAAAGTGAAGGAAGAGGAAAACCTAAAAATGAAGTGTTAACTGTTAATCTTATAACTGTTTAGAATAATTAATAAAAATGTTAGCATGGTTCTCATATGCACATATAGTGCAGTGTATTTCACTGAATTAAATTGTCAGGGAGGAAAACCTTTACCCTCTTAGGCTTATGGATTTGGGGCCTGCAAATTAAACTGACAAAAGACAGAGCAGCAAGAGAAAAGACAGATTTACTCACAGAAGAAATGTGACTCAAAGGGGTGGTTATAATTTGTGGCTTATATACCATCTTAATAGGTGAAGGGGAGGGGAGAAGGGCACTTCTAGGAAAATGAGTGGCTTCTTAGAGTAGGAGAGGGGGAGAAAGGACACCTATAGAAAACAAATGACTTTTTTTTTTTTTTTCTGGTACGCGGGCCTCTGTTGTGGCCTCTCCCGTTGTGGAGCACAGGCTCCAGACGCGCAGTCTCAGTGGCCATGGCTCACGGGCCCAGGCGCTCCGCGGCATGTGGAATCTTCCTGGACCGGGGCACGAACCTGTGTCCCCTGCATCGGCAGGCGGACTCTCAACCACTGCACCACCAGGGAAGCCCACAAATGACTTTTTGAAAAGATAAATGGGCCCTAAGAGAATAGATGGGCGATGATAGTTTCGTGACAATGTCTGTTTAGGTGTGGTGTGGAGAGTTATCTCTGGTGGTAAAAGTCAGTCTTCCCAGGTTGCTTTTTGGGAGGGGCTTTATGACAATTGAGTTCTTTTGAGAGGCTTTGCTTTTAGGCAGATAAGCGATTTCAGGAACTCAAATGCCTTAAGTTCAAAATAATTTTTAGCCCACACTGGCATATTCTGGACCCCTTCAAAATTTGTTGCAGTTCAGTATCACCCCTGTAATACCAGTTACAGATAGATAGCAAAAGATAGTGTCATAAATCCGGATTTCTATTTTTCATTTTATTGGAAATTTATTAGAAATAGATGGCCTTAAGGCATATGCCTTTATAAAACTGATAGAATGACTGTAGGCAAAAGTTAGCAGGGTATCAAGTTGCTCCTATAAGTGACGGAGATATTTGTCTCCCTCACTTAAAAAATGGATGTTTTTCCCAGGGGTTAGCATAGGTTTGATATCTTAGATGATGTCCCTTCAAGTTATAAAAGCATCTCAGGAGAGTCTTTTGATGCTAGTGTTGAAACTAAATCACAAACTGTTTTAGGTTTCTAAATGAGCACTCCTGTGTGATGACTATGTCAATATAATATTTAGTAGAACTGTAGTATTACAACATAACTTCTTATTAAAGTGACACATTACTTGTTATGCCTGACAAACCTCAGTGTCTGGGCAGAAATGGAGACTGGGGTATGGGGGGAATCAAGGTCTGGCTATTTTTGTTTGTTTGTTTGTTTTTTGCGGTACGCGGGCCTCTCACTGCTGTGGCCTCTCCAGTTGCGGAGCACAGGCTCCGGACGCGCAGGCTCAGTGGCCATGGCTCACGGGCCCAGCTGCTCCGCGGCATGTGGGATCTTCCCGGACCGGGGCACGAACCCGTGTCCCCTGCATCGGCAGGCAGACTGTCAACCACTGCACCACCAGGGAAGCCCAAGGTCTGGCTATTTTTGATTGGCAGCAGGTGCAGTCTGTAATCTGAGAGGCTGAGTCTGGGATGCTTGGTGACTGTTGTTAACGAACAGACACAGTGCTGCCAGAAGCCATGGAGAGAGCCTGACACTGGGAAACGGGAAGCATGCTTCCGTGGTAGAGGCAGAAACAAGCACGTCTGATACACAGGGCAGCTCCAAGAATTCTTCTGTTTCCAACTCCTCAGATCTGTTCTTATTGGGCAGTGCTTATATATTGGAGTTAACGTTAGCCCTATAATGATATGATTCCACTGTATTAGGCATTTAGTTTTACAAATGCCGACGATGTGTTGCAGTTCAGTAGGAAATTAGGTAAGATACCTGGATGGTAGGTGTGTTGGGGCTACAGAACCCATGGACCCATAGGAAGGAGGAGAAGCTGTTGCCAGCGACAGGAACAGTGATGATGCTGACTCCCTTTATGGAGTGCTGACTGGAAGCCAAGCGGGACACCTAGCCGTCTGCGGTCTGCATTGGAGGATGGTGGCATTGAGCTCCAGGGAAGCCTCCTTCCCTTTTTGCAGAAAAGGCACACTCGTGTCCGAGAGATGTGCCTGACCCTGCTGTGGCAGTTGGATCCTATGTGATACTGGCTCCATCTTGACTGATACGCAGACATGTGTATGAATAATGAACAAGTATTTAAGTAGAGGGCTTAAATTTAGTATAAAACCATTAAGGAGGCAATAGGGCTATTTAAATTACTTTTAGAAGGCCTCATGCTTATTATTCTGGTACTTGAACTGAAATTGAATTTGTGAAACATGAAAACACTTGACCAAGGAAGCACTTAGCTGACACGTCGTACGCTCCTGGTCGTATGCTCCTGTCAATCTGATCCTTCTCGTTATGACACGAGGACTTCCTGGTCTTGGGATTGTGGCGATAGTGAACATTTGAACTGACACTTCCTGTTCTTAATGGATCACAGTTCATAGTGAGGATGCGATTATCTTCTTTAGGCTACAGTCCTAGAAGTGAGATCACTGGTCAGCAGGCGTGTGACTTTCAAGGCTTTGATACATGTTGCCAAACCGCTTTCCAGAAAGGGTTTCCCTGTTTCCACTAATGCTGGCCCTGCATGGAGTGCTTCTTTCTTCTCACCCTTCCACAGGGATTTTGATAGCCATTTTCACCTTTGCCAATCAGATAGATGAAAAATCACATCTCGCTGTAATTTTTATCTGCATTTATTGGATTGCCAGCCAAATGAATGTCTTTTTATATGTATATGATTCATTTGTATTTTTTCCATTTGTGATTTTTGTCCATTTTACTGATGGGATAGTTGTATTCTCATTGTTCTAAACAAGGTCATTTTATATTTAGGATACTTTTTGACATATGTTTCCCCTGGCTTATTGTTTATCTTTTTGCCTTGTTTAAGGTGTTGCTGATTAGACATGTTACAATTTTGTATGATCACAGAACATCCACATAGAGATAGAACCTCAAGAGAAAGGGGAGAGTGGAGAAAGTTGTCTGTGAAATTACTTGTAGGAAAAGCAGTTTGGGCCTGGCATCAGGGTAGTGACTGAGTTCATTTGGGTATCAGTGCACAGTAATGCTGTTACATTTGTGAGGGTCTGTTTCCTTTTTGTATTTAATTTGCAAAGCTCTGTTTCTGGGAATTGGTTACAGTTCCTGCCGCCCTCCTTGACCTACTCCCTGACCACTGCTGTCTGGTTGACAGCTGAAGCTCCTGTGCTCAACACCTGTCATTTCCTGCGCATTCCTAAAATCCCCTGCGGTTTTTATTCGAGCCAGTTCCAAGGACTTTGAAACTTGTAGATAAAGACTTGTTATTTACTTATCGCCTCTGCTACAAACTGAGGCCTCTTAAGGCTAAATTACCCATAACTTCCTTGTGATAATGAACTTAAATCCTGAATCATAAGAAAGTTCTCACTTTTGTCTTTCTGGCACTTGTGCTGAAATTACATTTCTGTGTTAGTAAAATGAGAATGTGGTACTGAATTAAACCAAGAGTTTATTTGCACCCTGTGTGTCACGCTGATCCAGTCTGCCCTGTGCTTCTCAAATGTCTGTGGCTTGGAAGAGGTTCCCAAACGCATTGCTTGTTTAAAGAGTGTGAGATTTGAGAGACACAGGTCATAGCTTGAGGTCTGCCATTTTGCAAGGCTGATGAACCTTTCTGACCCCAACTATTCTTATCTGTGGAAAACGAGGATAACATGTTATTGTTTGTGACTAACTCTTTGCAAAAAAACCATAGATCTGTTTGAAAAAGCAAATGGTTGTGTCATGATTTGGGGTTTTTTAGTGTTTTCCAGTTGGGTGTTTGTTTTTTGTTTGTCATGTGGTGGTGTGGCTGCTTCCCTTAGTGATGAATGCACACTCCGATTTGTTGAAAGAACCCAGGGCCAACCTGGGCTTTGCCCCACAGAGTTTGAAGTGAATGTTACTCTTCCAAAATCCTTATTCTGCTTCCTTGGGGGAGCCTTTAGTTTCTCTACAAGTTCAGGTCTGGGAGCTCTCGCTATGTGGATTTTCCCAGAGAATATGCAGTGCTCACCTGCTGGTCTCAGGGCAAGCCCAACTCCTTGAGTGAGCTCCTTCTAGAGTTTCTGACCCCACTGTGGGGAAGGACTGTGGAGGCTGAAGCCTTTGGGAGGATGCTTTCACCAGCCTGAGGAGAGCTGACTTGTGTATGGTTTTGTTGTGATCTGTGAATCATCTGTCCCCAGGTTTCATTATAACCGCAGACTGTATTGTGATGTTAACCATTTGATTAACAGAGCCTTACTCTTGGCCTGTTGTACTTCATGATTTACACTGGTGTGCCTGTATCTGTAATCACACTTTCTTTAGTTTGTATCTGCGTTCACTTCAGGCCTTTCTGCTCTTTATCTGCCTCTAGGGTCCTATGGAGTAGGAGTTTGTGTTGTAAAAGCACGTGGAATGCTTACTTAAGACTTTCAGTTGTTTCCTTACCTCCCTTTCACATTTTGCGTTTTAAATGTTTAAAGAATTGTGAATGTACCAAACCGTATTATGGATTTTATCAAAATAACTTCTTCAGGCACGTGATACTGGGTATGTATCTGTATCAGTGTGTTTATGTAAATGTATGGATGTGTTCTTTAAAATCATTGTTTTTCTTGGGATTTGGTTGATTAAAAACAAGCCTCCTCTTTGAGATAGTCAGATTTGAAATTTTTGACTTTGGAATATATCAGTTTTCCTCATAATTTATTTTTTAATGTTCCATGAGATATGTGATCTAAAGATGACTTGGAAGAATTTTTAAAGAATTAATTTGAAATGTTTTTCTCTTGACAGATTTGGAAAAACTGTTTAGAATTCATATGCAATATAATCATATACATTTGTATATATTTATATATTTTAATAGAACTATATTTAACTGGACAAATTCTCTTATGGCAAAAGACAAATTTCTCGATATTTTTGGCTGTGTTGGGTCTTCGTTTCTGTGCGAGGGCTTTCTCTAGTCGCGGCGAGGTGGGGCCACTCTTCATCGCAGTGCGCGGGCCTCTCACTAACGCGGCCTCTCTTGTTGCGGAGCACAGGCTCCAGATGCGCAGGCTCAGTAGTTGTGGCTCACGGGCCCAGTTGCTCCGCGGCATGTGGGACCTTCCCAGACCAGGACTCGAACCCCTGTCCCCTGCATTGGCAGGCAGATTCTCAACCACTGTGCCACCAGGGAATCCCTTCTGGATATTTTTGGTAACTCTTTTATAAATGAGTTTAGAAATGAATAGTTTAGAAATGAATTGTGTTTTTTAATAAATTTATTTATTTTATTTTATTTTTGGCTGCGTTGGGTCTTAGTTGCTGCGTGCAGGCTTTCTTTAGTTGCGGCGAGCTGGGGCTACTCTTTGTTGAGGTGCTCGGGCTTCTCATTGAGGCGGCTTCTCTTGTGGAGCACGGGCTCTAGGTTTGCGGGCTCAGTAGTTGTGGCTCGCAGGCTCTAGAGTGCAGGCTCAGTAGCTGTGGTGCATGGGCTTAGTTGCTCCGTGGCATGTGGGATCTTCCCGGACCAGGGCTTGAACCCGTGTCGCCTGCATTGGCAAGTGGATTCTTAACCACTGTGCCTCCAGGGAAGCCTAGAAATGAATAGTTTTGAGTCTTTGAAAATAGTCATACTATGAAATTATATCTGTGTTCCACAAAAGTTAGTAATTGGAAAAGGAATGAATGTCTAGTTATAATGACATCATTGGCTTAATATATCACTGGGCTCTAAACGTCGAGCTTCCTCTGCAGTAGGAACTTTTATGGCATGCTCTCCTGAAAACAAGTCATATTATAACAGCTGTGTTGAGTGTGTATATATGGTGAACTACTGGGCTTGGACATAGACATAATTTATTTTTGAGTTTCATTTTCACTTTTACTGAGGTCTGTATAAGACTTAGACACGCCTCTCCTTTGACAAGTCTTTCCTTGTTGCAACAGATTCTATAAGTTGCTTGTTGGTTGCTGATGCATCATTTTAGAAATAGGCTGAGTGGTGTGGCCCACAGGCAAAAGCTTTGTCTTTTCTCCCTAGATCACAGCAGAGGGACGGCCAGTGTGGGAAGGATTGCTGTAAAGCACGGGTCCCCAAACTCCGGGCCGTGGACTGGTATCAGTCCCGGCCTGTTAGGAACTGGGCCGTGCAGCAGGAGGTGAGCGGTGGATGAGTGAGTGAAGCTTCACCTGCCGCTCCCCATTGCTCCCCATCGCTCGCATTATCGCCTGAACCAGTCCCCCCCACCATCTATGGAAAAATTGTCTTCCAGGAAACTGGTCCCTGGTGCCAAAAAGGTTGGGGACCACTGCTATAAAGTATTTTCCCAGGTTTATTTTGATGGGAAGGCAGGGGAGCTGAAAGAGTATATTTTTCAGGGAGTTCAGCAGGACAAAAAAGGCACGTGGAAAACAAAGGAGTGTAAGGATTTAGTTTAGTTTAGGGTACAGATAGAGTACGGAAATGAATTTAACCATGTTGTGCTGGGGGTTTATTGATTTACATACAGTAGTAACCCTAAAAATCTTCTTGGGGATTGGCATGTTGACCCAAACAGGATTCAGGAGAAGCAGGTTGAGCTTCTGTTTCTCAACATCAGTGCTCTTTCTGCTGCCCTATTCGATAGTCTCCATCCTGATAGAGTGCCGTTTCTTTACATGCTTTCCAAAAAAAGTTGCTTTATTCTCATTAAGAAACGAGTAAGCCTTTGCTCATGGTTTATTTATTTATTTATTTTTTGAAATTAGCAGTTCTGTTAGCTAGAGTAGATTTACCTCATTGTCTATCTTTGTTTTTAAGGAGTGCAAAGATTGGGAAACCTTTATATTGTAATTGGGTGTAAACACTTGCTTTTTTAAATAAATGTATTTATTTCATTTATTTTATTTTTGGCTGTGTTGGGTCTTCATTGCTGCATGTGGGCTTTCTCTAGTTGCGGCGAGTGGGGGCTACTCTTCATTGCGGTGCACGGGCTTCTCATTGCCGTGGCTTCTCTTGTTGCGGAGCACGGGCTCTAGGAGCGCGGGCTTCAGTAGTTGTGGCTCGTGAGCTCCGGAGCACAGGCTCAGTAGTTGTGGCGCATGGGCTTAGTTGCTCCGCGGCATGTGGGATCTTCCCGGACCAGGGCTCGAACCTGTGTACCCTGCATTGGCAGGCTGATTCTTAACCACTGCGCCACCAGGGAAGCCCTAAGCACTTGCTTCTTTAACTTGACTTTCTGTAGACCTAGTCTTTAAATAATTCTGAGGATTAATATGGACACTGACCATATTGAATAAACTTTTGTGTAACCAGATCATAGTAAGCAGTTCTATAATTTTGAATGAGACACTATTCCAAATTATAGAACTACTTACTATGATCTGGTTACACAAAGCTGTTGGTCCCTGCCTCCTCTCCTTATAAACTGGCTCTGTGTTCTTTATTGATCTGTGTGCAGTGTGGGTGGGAATGGAAGAGGGAAGGCCCCTTACCAGCTGAATGACTTGGGCAGATCACTAAAGAATCCTCTTGTGGGCTCAGGACGTGTTTGTAGAATCTGAACCAAGGGATTGTCTTATTTCTATTCTGGTATTTTGTTTTGTTTTGTTTTTGCGATACGTGGGCCCCTCACTGTTGTGGCCTCTCCCGTTGCGGAGCACAGGTTCCGGACGTGCAGGCTCAGCGGCCATGGCTCACGGGCCCAGCCGCTCCGCGGCATGTGGGATCTTCCCGGACCGGGGCACGAACCTGTGTCCCCTGCATCGGCAGGCGGACTCTCAACCACTGCGCCACCAGGGAAGCCCTATGTTGGTATTTTTAAGAGACATTCAGGGAAAACTATGAAACCATTATCTTCATCCTGATATTCAGCCTAAACCAGACATATTTTGGGTCCATGTCCTTTTAGGTCTTGACATGGCCTTTGGTAGACAAGAAAAATATGAATTTTCTACTTTAAAGTCATTATTTATACAGATTTCTTACTGATGTCAGAGTGTTGGAGCCAGAATGGAAATTTAAAAATGGGTAAAAGAGAAGGCTGTAGCTTTCTGTTTAGTTTGAACTTGAGGCTGGGTAGGCTTGTGAGTTTAACTGAATGTAAGAAAAGAGTGAGTCTAGAAGACTAAATCCAACATATTAAGAGAATGTTAAAACCCCAAGTTGTTAAATATAGTTGAAGAGCACATTGTTGTTTTGTTTTTTGGTTGAGGGAGAATGTGAGGCTTCCATGTTTATTTGGATAGATTTGTCTGAGTTTGTCTGAGTGAAAAGCCTTGTGTTTAAATCCTACTCAAAGCATAAAAACATGTTTAACTGAATGTAATCTCCTTGTACTCAACTTGCTACCCTCTTTGGAACAGTCTCACACACTAAAATAACATAAGGGAGGATAAACTAAATCAGAGGTTAAGACAGATATGCTTAAGTGAGCTTTACTATAGCTCCCATACTAATTAAAACAAGTTGACAAAATGTTTTGAAAGTATTAGCTTCCCTTTTGTACAGGACTTAAGAGTCTTTTAAAATTTTTTAGTAGAGAAAGATCTCAAAATATTTGAAAACATTTACTTTAAAACTTTTTTAGTTTTCACTTCAAATACTCACCAATTAATCAAGAAATGAGTTTTAACCCCCTGGTGAGTTTGAGGTATGGTGTGGGCACAGTGGTCTGGGTCCACTCCTTCCCTTTCTGATCTGCACTCTGCACTGCCCCACAGGGAGGGATGGCAGCTGAAGCAGAGGCTTGGGGCGAGGGCGTGGTGGGTGACCAGGTGGGAGATCCAGCCTGGGGACCTAGTTTTGGAGCTCCTTGATCATAGCCAAAGGACATGGGGCTTCAGTCTGGGAGTTTCCGAGGTTCCTGAATGTGTGTATGATGTCGTCAAAGTGTAATTTTTAGAAGGCTGACTTGAAGGTGGTGATAAAACTTTTTTGCTTGTGTATCCTCTAAAAGAATTTGAGAAAACAAAGTTTCTTTTGCATATTAATACTGTCACACCCAGTTTTTTAAAAGGTTTAAGTAAATGCAGAGGATACAGTCTCCAGTTTATTGTAAATGGTGTCATTTTAATGTATTTAAACAGAATCCAAATATCATAGTAACTTGCTAACCATTATCAGCCATTTAAAAGATAATGGTCAGAAATTTTACATTTTTCTTTATTTTTAAATTCTTACCCAGAATCTGTCTGATCCGAAGAAAGAGTATCGTCCTGCTTGAAACTCTCTTATTGATCATCTTATCATTTTTCTGTAACAAAATATGTATTTAAACTTAAATCTATATTAAGAAGCACTTCTGGAATGACAGAAGAAGGACATCTAGAAATCTGCCTTTCCATAGAAACAATGAGAACACTGGCAAAAATGATCAAAATCAACTTTTCAAAATTCTAGAAATTAACTAAAGGCTTGCAGTAATCCTAGGAGTGTTTATTTGGGGAAATGATTGAATTGTAGTAAGAACAGTGAATTTTGTTTTCTATTAACTTGCTTTATTTTCCCATTCCTTCTCCCTAGCTCTGTGGTAGCTTTGTTTTTTAAAAGTTATATATATATTTGAAGTATAGTTGATTCACAATGTTGTGTTAGTTGCAGGTATACAGCAGAGTGACACCTGAATCACTCTGCTGTATATATGTGTGTGTGTGTGTCTATGTGTGTGTGTATATATATATATATATATACACACACATACGTATGTATGTGTGTATATGTATATACTTTTCAGATTCTTTTCCATTATAGGTTGTTAACAAGATAGTGAATATAGTTCCCTGTGCTATTCAGTAGGACCTTGTTGTTTATTTTTTATATAGTAGTATGCATGGTAGCTTTAAAACAAGCAACCTTGTAGTCACTAGAGGGAGAAGGACAGGTTTGGAGCTTCCCCAAAAGCCCTAGCCCTAGGGAACTCTCACCATTTGACCTGGCTCAGAGGTCGCCCAGTGTTCTAAGCCCTCTTAGGCTGTCTGCTGAAAACACTCAGCAGCAATTATTTATCATTGCAACTGCCTGCAGCAGTGATACCAGTTGGAGCAAACAAGAAATGGGTCAAAAAACTTAAAAAGAATGTCTTGGAAGTAGGAGGTCCGTCAGGGACTTTGAGAAGCTCTGGTATATTCCTGGTGCTCTAGAGGACTGTGCACATGGCAGCGCTCTGAGCATGTCCAGGAAAGACTTGAGGAGGCCCTCATTCTCACCTCTGGCTGACCTTGAGGCTCTGAGTAAGCAGAGAGTAAAGGCTAAGAAAGGTTGTAAACTGTTGAAGCATTGAAGGCTTGCCCAACACACACACAGCCCCTTGGCGAAGGATGGGACACTTATTGGTTTAGGGCATTTAAGGAAGTCTCTGTCCAGTTATTAGCTGACCACTAAGCTAACTGAGCAGAAACTTCAGTGGCTACACGTGATGAAAAAATAGAGACTTTACAGAATTAAACGTCACTAAACAAACAGCAGTAACAACAACAGAAGCATATCCTGCAAGGAGAGAGAATCTGATTTTGAGTTGCCACTTTATGTTATTTAAAGTGTCCAGTTTTCAACAAAAAAGTATAAGATACTCAAAGATATAGGAAAGTATGGCTTACAAATTTATTCAACACTTGCAGCCTCTATGTTAGACTCTGAACGGGGCACATAACAGGTGTTTAAAAACGTTATTTGAATTGACTTGTTATTAGCTGATTTTCAGAGACCCCATGTATTTTCTTTCTTCTGTAGTTAAGTGTTTAACCCTAAGACAAACCCTGGTGTTTTTATTACGTCTTCTAAAACAGGGTCTTTATTAAATGATAGCTACTAAAAGAAGCCATACATTTGCCCAAATGAGTGTTTATTAGTATCCTGGAAAATTTGAAGGCTCTTTCTTTAGGTAATTATGTATAATAAACCTGCTAAGAAAACTGACTTATTCAGAGACCAGATCACTTAGAAATATTTCCTATATGAAGTTTATCTGTATAGTTTGAGTTTTTACAGCATTTTGAGAATATAACTATTGTACTGTTTTGCAGATGTCCAGATCTCTAGAGACCTGTAGTCAAATACTCATATTATCCTGTATTTGACTTCTTTATAGTAAAGATTCAGAAGATTTTAGTGTGTCAGACCTAGTAAACTGGTGTTAAGTCTACTTATCAGGATATGCTGATTAAAAAAATCTGGCCTCAAATCCATAATATTTGCAGATGAAAAACCTTTACCATTTTCATGATCAATTGCGACGATGGAAGAAATTCAGGGTTGTCGTGCACTGTATTGATGTTCCCTGATTCATTCCAGGAGCAGAAGGAGGAAAGCAGAAATGCTGATGGCATCACATCTGTGCACAGAGTGGAACAATATATCCTGGTTCCAAATACTCATTTGTGTATATTTTTCTATATTTTTTATCATTCTTTTTTGTTCCAGTGTCTGTAAAAAAGATGAAGCAAACCTGCTGGACCCGCAAGCTTCAAAGCCCTGTGTCACTGCAAGGAGAAGATGTTCACTGAATTTGCTTTGATGCTAAGCAGGGGGGCAAGGGATGATTAATATCTTAGAGAATGTGGTCAGAATTCCAAAAGGTGTTGACAGATTCCTGCCATGGCTAATGCTGAGCTGGCCAGTATTCAAAGAGTGACATGAGGAAGGGCAACCCATAAAGCAAACAGTTGTTTACTGGCAATTGTAATTGCCAAAAGGATGGGTTTACTGTGGATCTCGAGGTTCAAATTTAACTGTTTAAGAACTTGGTTAGCAAAAGCAAGGGTCTTTTGTTGTTGTTCACTGTGGAAATAATATTGCATCTAGAGTAGGCGTGTGCGTGTGTACACGTGCATGTGTATGAAATTACATTGATAAGGTGATATCTAGTTATTCATAGATATGCTCATGTACACATATATATGACCACATGTGCCTTATTTCACTTGGCACCTGGTATAAACTTATTTTTTCTTATATTCTTATATGTGAGTACATGTATCTATGATTAGTTTACCAATGAATATGACTTTTATGATTAAAACAAGTTGTCATTATAACTGCTAATGCCATTAATAAAATCGAGATGACTACAGTAATCTGCTATTCTTGCTATTAAGTTTTTACATTGGCGTTTTTTCAGTAGCCATCCTAGGAAGATGGGGTTGGTTGGATTCTTGTAGTTGTCAGTGGTGATGTGACCCTGCAGCAGGTTCAGATTGTGTGGCCACATCTGTAATACTTGCAATTTCTCAGTTCATTGCTCTCTTTTCTGCCTCTCCCCTTAGAGCTAGTCTCTGCAGTGAACATGGGATTCTCCTTTTCATATTTTCCAGAACTGAATTCCTGGGTTTGCTAGGTGAGGGGGGAGAAGGGGAGAAGGGGAGGTAATTAGGCTGCTGTTGGGAAGAGCTAAGCGGAGGCAAGACTGGGCCCACATGAGGATGACAATGCCCGGAAGAGTCTAGACTTTGTGGGTTAGAGCCCAGGAGAGAGACCCCCCTCCACACACCCCCAGAAGAAGACAAGGCGGGGTGGAGTTGGGGGGGAGTCTGAGCCCACTTCACCATGTATAATTTCACCAGTGAGGCTGGGAGCAGGTGATGGGGGAGGCACCTGCACGGTCCAGGTGGGGCAAGGAGGCGAGAGGGGCCAGGTTGGCTGGCAGAGCCAGCCCGAGATGTGTCTGAGAGAAGCCAGGTGGGCTGGGAACAGTAGAGGCCTGGGTGTGAATAGCAGAGTGGGAAGCTGGGCCCAGGGGAAGTGGGTGAGAGGCATGGGCTGTGGGATGGGGGAGAGGCACGGAGCCGATGAGCAGAGTGGCTCCAGGACCCACCGCTTGTGCCGCAGGCAAGGCAGAGGGGGCAGCCTTTCCTGAAGGTGCTATGTCTGTGGAGCTCCCGGGGTCGTGGGTCAGCACCGGCCTCCCCTCTCACTTTGCACCCTGCTATGGCCGACTTTGGAAAGTGAGAAGGGAGGGGAACACCTGGGCCCCCATCAAGTCCAAATTTTGACACGTATTAGGCAAAGCTGGTTTGAAGGTTATGAGGAGAGGTGGGGAACGGATTTTTGTTTTGATCATTTATAGCCTCCTTCTTCTAAAAATAAAGTGGCTTTCAAAAATACATGTAATACTATAAGAAATAATAAATAAGTGAGAATATTAGTAATAGAGATGATACTGTTGGGAAAAATAAAGGACGTCTTGAGGCTTTACAAGAGGTAGGTCACAAATGTGGCTTTCAGATTTGTAGCACACAGAGGAAAGAGGCAAACAGAAGAAGTGGCCTGCACTACAGTGTCCATCAGATTAACAAATGAAGCAAAACAAAACCAGTGACTTATAAGATGTTATAAAATACTGAGCAATGTCCATGACAATGTCCCTTCATAAATAAAACAAATTTATTAGGCCTGCTCACGTCATTCAAAACAGCCTGTCCAGGGAATAAAACAATGTGGTCCAAGTAACCAACTCTGGGACACCTGGCTTAACTAAGGGATAGCTTTTATCTAACGCAGGGCTCACGCACCCAAATGAATCTAGGGTCCTGGCATATGAGTAAGTATATGAATGGGGCTGGAGTGGAGGCCTGGATGACCCAGAGAGGGCATGATACATCTAAAAGGCACTTAACACTTCATAACAAAAAACCCTGTACTGGTTTAATAAGGCATTGCAGGCCAGACCACCCCACTGGAACTCTGATCTAGAGGAATGTGTGGACATCATCTATGGACTCTTTCTTAAAAATTGTTTCTCTCAGTTGAGCTTTTGGAAGACATTGAACAGCAGTGAGTTATGGATCGTATTCTTTGACAGGTACCTGGTCTGCAGATAACCCATGTTGCCAGTTAATCATGCAGCCATATGTTTTACCTGTTGGACAGACTGAGGGGAGGTGAAGCCATTTGTCTTTAGCTGAGGGCTTTGGGAATCCAGAGGCAAGGGGAGGGGCCAACTCCACTGTGGCCTTTGGTCTCCAGGCACCATTCTGGGTGCATCAAGAGAGAAGTAGGTTAATGTTTTGAGCACACTGTGCTTATAACTTAGGTGGTAAAATGGGAATTACATGTAAAAAATATGATTTAGGAGTTTTGATTATGGCCATATTTTGAGTATTTGTGCAGGTAAAGGGGAGGCCACTGACAAGGATAATCAAAATCAGGTTCTAGAGTGTTTCAGAGAAGCAAGGAAAATGCTTTAAATTTGGATTATAGTACTTGAGGATGACGTGAGGTCTTTTCTGGAGTCTTTGACAGTGGGATAGTTTAACAACTGGGCAGTCTCTTTGCAGTTATATGCGTGCACACATACAGGCACACATGCACACACTAGTGCACATACACA
This sequence comes from Grampus griseus, assembly GCF_964374135.1. Taxonomy (NCBI): domain Eukaryota; kingdom Metazoa; phylum Chordata; class Mammalia; order Artiodactyla; family Delphinidae; genus Grampus; species Grampus griseus. The sequence goes on from NC_139007.1 coordinate 64,218,973, forward strand.
TATACTTAATCTGGAGTTCTGTTCCCATCCTATGGTATTGTGGTTTGGTTCCGAGGGCTCTTGGACCGACGTCTCCTTCAGGGTGAGTGCATGCAGTACATGAAATGCTAGGGTGCTGTGTAGTTCTCCCTGATACAGCGCGCTCAAGATCTAAATCTCCAAGCAGGAGAGAAGGCAGGCTGCTAATTTATTTCCTAGTACAGTGTGATCCCATTATATGCGAACTGAATTATGCAAATTTCAACTAATGACACATAAATAATAATAAAAGCTTCACATTATATGGAAAATTTCAACAGACACATTCCCCCAAGTTATGCATCAAGCCATCTCATATTTTCAAAGCCAGCAGGTCAACTGAATTATAAAAATGCTTTGTTACCCAATGTCATTACCTTTTCTTTTAAAGAGAAATACCTACTAACCCTTGGCAATATTATGTGAACTCTTGTTGTTTATAGAACTTTTTCATGGATTTTGGTGACATTTGTGTTATGATTTTAAAATTAACTTATAATTTAAACCTTTATTATAGCTTTCAAAATATCCAAGTATGCTAATACTGGTGCTGAAAAACATCCTGAAAATCTGTAACTTTGGAACAGAAATGTGATAAAACACTATGATATGCCATGCTGTCAATTTATGAGGCACAACTGAGAAATATTAGAGGTAATGCTGATATTAAAAAGCACCAGTAAAGCAAAAATACAGCACACGGCTGCAGATTTATGCATTCTGAGGATGCATTTCCCCACACTCTACCCCCAGACTAGGGGATAATCAGTCTTGAATTATGTGAGTTCTTTAGGAACACATCTCATGAATCAAATACAGCCATGCCTTTTATGAATCCCTGTTCCAAGCTTGGAAAAGATTGTTTAGGTTGAAAAATACACATAGCAAGATACTTATTTGTCTGACACTGAGTAGAAAATCTTTAAGGGGTTAGAAGAAGTTAATTTTCCTTCTTCTTTAAAACTTGTCAGTAGATATTTAGTGAATTATTTTACGCACACCACCCTGCTTTGTTCGTTGTAGGGAAGCAGAACATTTCTTGCACTTATTTACAGACGGAGAAAGGAGGACGGTCACTTCCTGGTTGTAGCTTTGCTCTAAACACTTTCAAAGTCCTTTGGTTTTTCCGTCAGGTAATATAAAGTGATAAAGCTGTTAATAATAATTGCTTACATTTAACTGGTGCTCATTATGTGCTGGACACTGTTCAAACTGCCTTAATAACTCCTTTGATTTTCATGGCAACCCTTTCAGGTAGGTGCTCGCTCTTATTTCTGCCATTTTACAGCTGAGAAGATAGAAGCGCAGGGAGGTTAAGTGACTAGTCAAAGGTCTTAAAACTAACAAGTTTAGAGCTGAGAGTCGATGCAGGCTGGCTGGCTGGCTCCAGAGTCCGTATCCGCAGTCACCATGCTCTGGCCTTGCAGGAAGCTCAGCGATGAGGACCCTCTGGTCAGAACCGTCATACCCGGAGGGGAACTTGCTCTGCAAACAAGGGGATGTGTTCCCATGTAAGAAGAATTACTGTATGGAACAGATCCCTGTCGTAAAATAGTTGTTCAGAAACCCTAAAGTTTGCACTTGGTAGCTGGATGCCAAAGGAGGGTAGAATAGATTATGGTAAGTCTGAGGAAGTGAGGGTGAGGGCCAGGCTCTGCCCCAGAGAGAATCCTGTGCTGAGTCTAGAAGGCCTGCTGCGACTCAGGGGCGGAGCAGTGGGCTGTACTCCCCAGTGGCCACCTTCCTCCCCTGCCCCTCCTCCAGCACCCAGTCGCTGCAGAGTCCTAAATCCGACTGGGCCGTACTTGCCTTCAACAAGACGTTTGTTAGGCACGATACAATCTTCACGGTAGTGGGTTTACAATGATGAAAATGAGCGAGTCCCTACCTTAGGCTTTGTCTAGGAAGCCTCATGTGACTTCAGAAGGCCCTCCTCGCCCCTCCACCCCGCCGAACTCCCCATCTTCTTGTGATGCCTGAAACTACTTTAAGAGTGGTGAAAACAGTAAATTTCACAGTTGAGAAGCTGAAAATGGCAGTGTCTGCTTTGGGGGGTTGCTGTTAGCGTGGATGAGTGTGTCAGGGGCTTTGGGTTTGTTGGGCAGCCAGTGTAAATGACTACAGTCAGGTCCTTCCCTTTTACTGGGTGGGGGAGGACCGAGGCCTGAGTGGGGAGGAAGGATACAGGATGAGAAAGAGAGTGACAGACATTGCCCAAGTGACGTCAGCCTCATTATCTTATTGTCCAGACTTGAAACTACTTGAGATTTTTGCCCAGAATAAGGTGAGCCCTGATTATTTTCACTTGGGCAGGGAGAAATACAAGCTGAGTATGGAATATTTGGCGGTGAAGCCGTAGAAACAGGTACTGGAGTGTTCCTATACATTTTTTTTTTTTTTTTTTTTGCGGTACGCGGGCCTCTCACTGTCGTGGCCTCTCCCGTTGCGGAGCACAGGCTGCGGACGCGCAGGCTCAGCGGCCATGGCTCACGGGCCCAGCCGCTCCGCGGCATGTGGGATCTTCCCGGACCGGGGCACGAACCCGCGTCCCGTGCATTGGCAGGCGGACTCTCAACCGCTGCGCCACCAGGGAAGCCCTCCTATACATTTTTTAAAACCATGCTGACTTTGTATAAAGGAACCTTTTGTCATTTTGCTTGTTAGTCAAGCTATCACAGCCCAGACTAATGTCCCAGGGGAGGTGTGTAACACAGGACCTCACTGAATGTGGGATTCCCTTCTTTCCACTTCCCCCTTAAAGGTTTGGTTGTATCAGGTGTTTGTACTCCATTTATACCTTTGTGGGCCTGCTATTCTTAAGAGCTAGGAACTTTGTAAATTTAGAAACAGCTTTCAGGAAACAATCAAATACATTTCTATAATATGGCTAATTTGTTATAGGTGTGATTTTTGAATGCCACCAGTCCTGTTTTTTACAGTTAAAAAAATGTTGGGCTTCCCTGGTGGTGCAGTGGTTGAGAGTCCACCTGCCGATGCAGGAGACACGGGTTCGTGTTCCAGTCCAGGAAGATCCCACATGCCGCGGAGCGGCTAGGCCCGTGAGCCATGGCCGCTGAGCCTGAGCGTCAGGAGCCTGTGTTCCGCAGTGGGAGAAGCCACAACAGTGAGGGGCCCACGTACCGCAAAAAAAAAAAAAAGTTTCCTGTATGTTTCTGTAAATTGTAAGACTTAGGAATTTGAAAAAGAGGCATGACGTTATTCATTTACTTACTTTCTAAACACCTAGTCTGTGAAATGTGAAAATACTTTTAAAAGAAATATCAAGTCCATCTCAGCATTTAAAATTTAAAATTTGGGGTATCGTGAATACAAAGGTACTGCTAGGTCATTCTTTAAATTTGATTTCCTTAGTCCTGGGTTAATATCACTTTGGTTATTGCCATTGCATTACAGAGTCACTGCCTTTGAGGCTGTTCCTCTGAAGGATTAAAGATAAAAGCAACTGAACTTCGTTTAATTGACTAACATTTTAAGATACTAAAGGTGTCTACATTTCAGGTGACTACAGTTAATTTGCCCAGTATACATACCACTCTTCTACTTTTCAGTGTGCTTCCCTGCGCTAGTCTTTCTGCCTAGGATTACAGCCCTCTCTCTTCCTTCTGCTCTGCTTGTCATGTGTGGGTTTCATGTGCCAGTGTCTTTTCGATGCACCTTTATTCAGCACTGGATGTGTGCAAGGCATGAGCCCAGTGGTGCCAGGAGCACAAAGCTGAGTAACAGGCGTCCTTTCCTGAGTCATCACCCGGTGGGGACCAACCACAGTGGGGACTCAAGTAAGGTTCAGTCCAGAACCTTCCTGGGGGTGGGGAGATCAGGATGCAAGGGAAGAGGGGAGTCCTGGCATCTAGAGATGGGCCTTGAAGACTGGGAGGAAGGGGAAGAGGTTTACTACGTGCCAGTCCCTGCTCTAAGCACCACCTGTGTATCTGTATATTTCATCCTTTTAAGAGCCATATAAGGTACATTCAGTTGTTACCTGCATTTTTTACAGAGGAAGCTGACACAAAGAGAAGTAAAGTAACTTGTTCACTGAGCACACAGCTCATCAGTGGTACTGCTGGGGTTCTAACCGAGGTAGTCTGGTTGCAGAGTCCACGCTGTGAATTGCTACACTGGACGGTTGGGGTTTGGAGAAGTGAAGATTAAGCGTGTGACACCCGGGAGGTAGATGGGGAAGCCACGGTGATCACGGGGATAGACAGGTCAGTTTGGGCCATTTTGCTAAGTTCCTGGAATCCGACACTGAAGGGGATGATTTGTAACATAGCCATAGGCTTTGTGGGTCCCATCATCTCTGCCGCTTCGTTTGGTGGCATGTTGTATTATATGAGGCGAGTCTGTCTTCTTTTCTCTGTGGTATTCAGTATAACCTAAATCCCGTGATAGTGTTTCGAGGGCCCTTTTGGAGCTACCACCTGAACTTGTTGGTTCAGTGGCTCCATCATATTTCCTAGTTCACTGGAGTGATTCATTTTGTGTGTTTGTTTTTATAAAGTGAATGGTGTGGGTTTTTAAAAAAAATTTCATTTTATTTATTTTATTTTTGGCTGCACTGGGCCTTTGTTGCTGTGCGCGGGCTTTTCTCTAGTTGTGGCAAGTGGGGGGTACTCTTCGTTGCGGTGCTTGCACTTCTCATTGCAGTGGCTTCTCTGTTGCGGAGCACGGGCTCTAGGCGCATAGGCTCAGTAGTTGCGGCTCGCGGGCTCTAGGGCGCAGGCTCAGTAGTTGTGGCGCACGGGCTTAGTTGCTCTGCAGCATGTGGGATCTTCCTGGACCAGGGCTGGAACCCGTGTCCCCTACATTGGCAGGCGGAATCTTAACTGCTATGCCACCAGGGAAGCCCCAGGAGTGATTCATTTTTAAAAGAACCCTGAAACTGCCTTTCATTACACCCACGTCTCAGGAAGACCTCATACTACACTGTTACAAGTACTGACATATGGCTAATTGCACTGTGAAGGATTTGGACTTTTTGAAGCTTACTGGTATGTTTTTCAGCAGAGAACGGATAATCAGAAAATAAATTCCCTTGGTACAACATCACACCAGAAGAAAATGGTGAATGTTTTTGAACCCTGTCTGGTGTTATTCCAGTAGTAGAAATCTCCACACCAGAAAAATCGTACCTTTGGCGTGAATGGGCTAAGGTGGGATGGTAGCTTTGACCTCACACTTGGCCGTGGGCTGGAATCCCACAGACCGCTAGCTGACTTTCTCTCTCTCTCTCTGTTTCTCCCCAGAAGCCCCTTGTGCCACGCCGCTGATCTGCAGCTTCGGGAGGCCGGTTGACCTGGAGAAGGACGACTACCAGAAGGTGGTGTGCAACAACGAGCACTGCCCTCACAGCACCTGGATGCACCTGCAGTGCTTCTACGAGTGGGAGAGCAGCATCCTGGTCCAGTTCAACTGCATCGGCCGGGCCCGCAGCTGGAACGAGAAGCAGTGCCGCCAGAACATGTGGACCAAGAAGGGCTACGACCTGGCCTTCCGCTTCTGCTCCTGCCGCTGCGGCCAGGGCCACTTGAAGAAGGACACGGACTGGTACCAGGTGAAGCGGATGCAGGATGAGAAAAAGAAGAAGTCGGGGTCGGAGAGGAACACCGGGAGGCCCCCCGGTGAGGTGGCAGAGGAGGCCAAGAAGTGCCGGCCGCCCACCAAGCCCCAGAAAGGCCTGAGCCACGACCTGCCCCGCCGGCATTCCATGGACCGGCAGAACTCCCAGGAGAAGGGCGGCGGGGCCGCAGCCTACGGAGCGCGCTCCCCCTGCGGCTCCCCGGGCCAGTCCCCGCCCACCGGCTACTCCATCCTCTCCCCCGCCCACTTCAGCGGCCCCCGCTCCTCCAGGTACCTCGGGGAGTTCCTAAAGAACGCCATCCACCTGGAGCCTCACAAAAAGGCCCTGGCGGGGGGCCACGTGTTCCGAAACGCCCACTTTGACTACAGTCCGGCCGGGTTGTCAGTTCACAGGGGGGGCCACTTCGACGCGCCCGTGCAGTTCCTGCGGCGCCTGGACCTGTCCGAGCTCCTCACTCACATCCCCCGGCACAAGCTGAACACTTTCCACGTGCGGGTGGAGGACGATGCCCAGATGGGCCAGGGCGAGGATCTGCGGAAGTTCATCCTCGCGGCCCTCAGCGCCAGCCACAGGAACGTGGTGAACTGTGCCCTGTGCCACCGGGCACTCCCGGTGTTCGAGCAGTTCCCGCTGGTGGACGGAACTCTGTTCTTAAGCCCCTCGAGACACGATGAGATCGAATACGATGTTCCCTGTCACCTCCAAGGTACAGGTGTTCGCTCACCTTGCCTGTTTTCTGTTTGTGAGAAGTGAAAAGCCAACAAGAAGGGATGGCTCTGTTGGGGCTTAATTTTAACTGATGACGTGTTTTTGTTCTAGTCAGGAGCTAGCTAACTTTTGAATGTTTCAGCTCTGCCCAGTGAGGTGGTGTCCTTTCCTCTGATGTCACACTATACCAAGTACAGTGGTCCTGGTGGGTAATTTTATGTTTCTGTCTTGCTGTAATTTGAAGAGAGGATTCAGGTGTATAGTTTTTCGTAATTGGGAGGAACTTTAGAGAAGGAGTTGCATAAAAATGTTTCACTTGCTATAAAGTAGGTGCCTTTGAAACCTATGTTACTGTGCCCAGCAAGCTGTGTATTCTCTCTGATCCTTGTAAACATAACACAGCGAGGGAAGGGTCAATGTGTTTTTAGATTAGTTGAATTAATCTTGAAATGTATGAAAGGTGAGACTTTCTTGATAGCAGCAAAAGGAAAATGAAAGCTCAGATATTACCCTGGTGGAGAGGCGTGGGGAGCTTCTTACTATTAGCGCTGTGGATGACGTACAAAGACTGGGACATTTCAGCCAGAAAATGAATAACGGGGTGGGTCAGTTGACAGAGAAATCTGTCAATTCATGTAAAACTACTGAATTTATATAAATATGGGATCCATGACATATAACCCGTTTATAACTTTAAAAGTGTGCTTTAAAAAGCCTATAGTAAAAATGATATATCTCCACCTATCTTCTTCCCACCCACCCCTGCTGTCTCACTTCTCAGAGTGAGACACTTTCAAATCTTAACTGATTCTTCAGGTTTTTACCATCATAATTTTAAAGCTGCTATCTTCATTCTCCGATTTTACATATTACCTCTAGATTTACTTTTAAGGTGGATGATGGTTCATGCTTTCTTGCATCTTCCCCTTTCTCTCAGGATAATCCATCACAATTCTTAGTTAAATCCTTAATGATTTTGTTACTATGAGTATATAAATATTTAGTGCTGAGCCAAGAAGTATAGATGTATTTCCTATTTAGAGAACTGTATGTTCTGGGACTCCTTTTGTTTTTATCAAAGTTAATAATTGCTTCACATTTTCATTTGCTTAGCCTTTTTTTTGAAGCTTTGGCTGGTGCTTCTAACTCTCCAGCAGCTCTACAAACCACCTTTCAAAAACATGTCCACATACCTGTCAAACATTTTTATGAATTATTTTCTAGAAATTTCTTTCATGGAGCCTTTCATCTTCCTGCTCCTGTCTGTCCTGCTGCACTTAATGCCTGCTGTACTACATAGCTGTCCTTCTAGGAATTCTTTCATCTCTTTCCTATTTTTTATCTTCTGTTGCCTAGATCCCATACTCTCTTTTTTCTTGGTAAATTTCCTCAGTTTGTTAAGAAGCATCCCCTTAGGAGCTTTCTGAGAAAGGAAGCATGGGAATAGATGTTTTGAGTTTTTGAAAGTCTGGTAGTATCTTGATTCTATCTTCACACTTCCAAGTTATAATTATTTTCCCTTTGGAATATTTTCCCATAGTCTTCCAAGTTATAATTATTTTCCCTTTGGAATTTTGAAGGCATTACTTCACTGTCTCCTGTCTTCCAGTGTTGCTACTGAGAAATCTAATATTATTCTTATTCCTGGCCCTTTTTTTCTCCTTCCCATCCTCCAAAGGTTTTTAGATTTTCTCTAGTATTCTGAAGTTTCACCATGATGTCTTTTTTTCCATTTGTTGGGCAGGATGCTTTCTTGGCTTTTTGATTTTGTAAACTTATAGTCTTCAATTTGGGGAAATTTTCTTTTGATTTATTTCTTTGATGATTTCCTCCCATTTTCATTTTTTCTTTCTTTCTTTCTTTCTTTCTTCCTTCCTTCCTTCCTTCCTTCCTTCCTTCCTTCCTTCCCTCCCTCCCTCCCTTCTTTCCTTCCTTCCCTCCTTTCTTTCTTTCTTCTCTGTAGAACAGTTAATCAGATGTTGGACCTCTTAGATTGATCCTTTTTTTTTTTTTTTTTGAGGAGGGGGGAGATCCTTTATTATGTATATTTTTGGCCCTGTTCATCTCTTTATCTTTATTCTGCTTTCTGGAAGATTTCTCTGATTTTATATTCCAGTATTTTTACTGAGTTTAAGATTTTCTGTTATCTATTATATTTGTAATTTCCAAAAGTTCTTTTTAATAGCATCCTGCTCTTGTTTCATGCATGCTATTTCTGTTTCATCTTTCTCAGCAGGGGAAGGGAGCTGAATTTGCGAGGGGTGGTCTCATTCATTTTCTAGAGTTTTGCCTACTGTCCTGTGTCTTTTAGCCTTTGTTATAGGGCAAGCCACTCTAAAACTTAGTGGTGTAAAACAGTGATGATTTATAATTTCTCACAATTCTATGAGTTGGTTGGTTAGGATGGCCTCTCACACATGTCTAGCAGTTGACAGTCTGGTTGGCCTTGGGAGCCTCCGCTAGAATGGCTTATCCCTGTTTATATATCCTTTCATCTGCCGGTAGACTAGCCTGGGCTTTTTCACATGGTGTTCTCAGGATAGCATTAAAGATGGTGAGAATGGAGCTGCATGGCCTCTCTCTCTTGAGGCTTAAGCTTGGGACTGAGTAACATCACTTCCATCACATTCTGTTCTTCAAAAAAATAAGTTGTAAGGCTATCCCAGATTCAGGGGATGATTCAACAGACTCTGCTTCTTGATGAAAAAAGTTGTATAGAATGTGTGGTTATTTAGTAATTTGTTATACCCCACGCTTTCTCTTTCAGCACCTCATCTCAACCTCCCCTGTGCTTGTTTTCCAGTTTCAGAGCTAAACCATTTATTACTTCTCCATCTAATTTCTGATCTCATATTCAGGTTTGCAAGTACCTCATAGTTTCATGGAAGATGGAATTTGTATTTTGTTACTTGTACTTTATACTGCGTGGGGATAATTTTAGAGGGAAGTAGATGGAAACATCTTCACTTCACCATTTTATGATTGGAAATATTCTTTATGAAGATGAATGAGGGTACAAGGGTACAGGGTACATGAGAGGAGAGTTGTCCTTTTTCTATTCATGATGGACAAATCCTTTTCATTTAATCTGTTCACCAATCAATCAAACTTATGAATTGCATACTTGTACTGGGTACTATCAGTCCTTGCCACTCATCAGTCTATAATCTTAGGATATAAGATGCATTTGCGAAAGTGTAACTAACTTTACCAGGCCTAAGGCACTAGTACCACCTTTGGAACTGGTATCGCCTGGATATTATGTACGTGAAGCAACCTATCGTTTCCAAAGAGGAAGGGGACACTTTGGCCTGGGTAGTCAAAGGAGGTAATGTGAAGGCAGATGTCAAGAGGGGCACTGGACTTTGATAAGTACACGGTCTAACTACACTGGGGGTTTGTTGATAAGGAGTAATGTAAGCAAAGGAGTAGTTGTTCATAAAAAGGTCAGGAGACAGTGAGAGAACCGAAGAGCACCATCTGGTTGGAGCAGAGGTTCTAGAGTAGGAAATGAGTAAGGTAGGTGGAGAACAGATTGTGGGTCCTTTCAAGCCATAACAAAGAGCTTTGCCATATTGATGAATTGAAGGGTTTAACAATTTTTTTTTTTTAAAGCCAATGGTTGCTTGGGGGAAAAGTTGTTTTAAAGGGGTGGAAGCTATACAGTTGAAACTGAAATCTGTATTCTAGATGCAAGGAGAAGAGAGACAGCTGGGTGGTGATGGTGGGGATTGAAAGGTGGGAACAGCTGTAAGAGATTATATTAAAGGGAAGATCACAGCTTTGGAGACAGCTTTACTCTACGGGATAAAGATGCGTCCTTGTTGGCTCGCTTTGGCTCTAGACCAGGTAAACAGTATTGTCACGAACAGGAGAAGAGAAAGTTGGGGAAGGGACCTGATCTTAGAAGAAGGAAGATGGGGTACTTGTGTGTATTGGGTTTGAAGAGATGTTGGAACTTTTGAGTGGAGGTGTCTTTCACAAGCGCTATTAGAAATAAATATTTAGGATGAACACTGAAGCTTATTTTATAAAATTAGTGGGTAAAAGAGTGGAAGAGGCCTTGAATGGGGAGAAAAGAGAAAGAAAAGGAGGAGTATATGACAGAGCCCAGGACCAGATCTTAAGGGTACCCATCAGAGTGGATGGAGAAAGGTAAAAATTGGACAGGCCTAAAAATTCTGTGTGTGTGTGTGTGTGTGTACACACCTAAGTACATACACACATTATCCAAATAGATAATGGATGCGTTAGGTGTGCACTACAGAAGTCTTGAGAAGTTTAACTGTTGACGATAAAATCTGAGGATCTGGTTGTTTTATCAGCACCAGACAAGTCAATGCCGTAAGTGGGGCCTTGGCATATGTCCGTGTTTTTATTGCCACATCTCGAAGTCCATGCCATCGTCTTTTATAACAAGCCAGTGTCAATAACTTCTTCCATCACAGAGTTTCAACCATGTATTCCTTAAAGCATTTTCAGTTCCAGTAGGAAGGCACATTCCAGGCCACAGGATTCCAGGCTGCAGTTGATTACACGCTGCTGAAATAATGTGTAATTTCCAGTGGTGGGCCGTGTGGATCGTCATTCCCTTGCTCTGGGCCCTTTCCCCCTCAGTGCCCTCCCCAGCCTCCAGCTCCAGCCTCTCTTCCCTCATTTTTCCAGAAGAAGATGTTTTTGTTTGGTTTTAATAATTTATTAAGGTTGAGCGAGTTAGGAATTTCTTTTGGTACAATAGTTCTTTACCACTTAGAACCATAGGTAATTATTCGCTCAGAAATCTGCTTTTTGTTTGAACTCACAACCCTAGAATTTAGAAATTTTAAATTCTCAGTATTTAGGACAATATATAACAGTAACTGAAACAAATTTCCAGCCAGGAATTCCCGTGATGTAGCCTGGAGGTTGAGTCAGACAAGTCTGGACTTTGCTATTTATTATCTTTTTGAGCTCGGGCAAGCTATTCCAGCTCTCTAAGCTTCAGTTCCTCCTATCTGAAGTGGGAATAACAGTAACGCCTACTTTAGAGGGTTGGTTGTGAGGGTTAAATGAAAGGATTCACGTAGCCTCCTAGCACAGTGTCAGATCCTTGGTAAGCACTCAGTGAAAGTTCCCTGTCAACTTCATCATCATGGTCATTGCTACCAACATGTGACTTCTCCGTCTGTCCCTGTCCCCACCCTTCTTAGCAGCCACCTTGATGTCTTTGAATGTTTGAGATCTGCAGTGTTTGAGAACTCCGTCTAGGACGGAGATTGGAAATGAAGCCTTTTCCAGTGGCTGCTAGATATTGAAATGACATCCTGAAATGCCCCAGGCCACTCTGAGTGTGAGATTGTTTTATTTTCAGTGCCCTACAACAGAGGTGGGCAGTATTGTAAGAAGCTCTTGTCACCCTTCCCATGTTTTGGCATAGAGACCTCCAAGGTTTTAACGTCTTAGGCTGTTAATATATCTCATCCATTCATGTAATGTACAATTATGGAGTGCTTTCCGCGTTCCAGATATTGTGCAAGACACTGAGCCTTCAAGGAGGGCATAGTTCCTGCCCTCAGGGAGAGGGAGAGAGAGTCTCGTAAATGAATGAAATGAAAGATTTCCCTGTGAGTACTGTATACCCCTTTCTAATGTGTAAGGAGCAGGCTGGTCCTTAACCACTGAAAATATGAAGAGCATGGTCTGGCTGGTGGCAACGAGCAGCACACTCTGAATAAGAAGTCACTTAGGAGTATGTATTCTGCTGCTGGTAGTTTTTTATCACAGTGGGACCCCGATCCCCACATAGAGAGCAGTGTTATTGTTGTTACACATTGCCCAGACAGATGCTGGACATTCCAGCTTTTCCCCGATTTGAACCTGAACCCTTCCATATAAACTAGCGTGACATCTTTCCTTTACAAGCGTTAGATATTGATAAATAGTGGAGGAATGGGCTTATGACTTTCAGGAGCCCAGTAAATAACAAGACATTGAACTCCTTTGAAAAGAAAAACAAAACACACACAAGTAAGATATAATTCTGGTTCCTAAATTGGATGTGGTGATGGATGAGCAATTTTGGAGACAAGAACAGTTAACATGGTAATTCTGACTATGGTGTAATTCTGGGCTACCAATACCAAGACAGACTTTGGACTTTTTCATGATGGGACTTGTTGATGGATGAGAGCCCATGAACACAGACCAACATTGCTGGTTCAGCCTCCATAATCCACAGTAGATCTCTGAGCAGAAAGTCCTGCATGATCACAGCTGCTTTTGAGCATCTGTGGCTTGGTCATTTTGAGTTTGGACGTCCGTATTATAAACCTGGCAGCACTTTTCAGAAAAATGAATTGAAGCAGGTATTTAATAAGATTGAACTTAAAGTATGTGTCCCATTGACAATAGTTAGTAATCCATCATTATTGTAAAAGGACAACTTGGGAATATATGATAAATATCATCTATTTTGTTTTATATATTTATTCAAATGATAAAGTTTTGCTTATAACTGTTAGATGAGCCATTGTTTTAATCCCCTTTGGTGACAAAAGGTGATTTCTTGGCCAGCCACTCTCAGCATCGTGTCTTCTGTGTACAGGGAGGCTCATGCATCTGTACGCAGTGTGCGTGGACTGCCTGGAAGGGGTTCACAAGATCATCTGCATCAAGTGTAAGTCGCGGTGGGATGGCAGCTGGCACCAGCTGGGCACCATGTACACCTATGACATCCTGGCCGCCTCTCCATGTTGTCAGGTTGGTATTTACCCCTCAGAGCGAGTAGTGGGTGCTCTCAGGCTTCTGTCCCCAGATGAATGCAGAGGAGTTAGAGGCAGCACTGCGGTTATGTTGGAGGAGGTGGGAGGGTGTGGAGAACATGCTTCAGGAGTGAGCAGCCGTGCGACTCCCCAGAGTCCAGCAGTGACGGTTGATTTACTGCAGCACGGTGCTGCTGTTACTGGAATACTAGGCAGTCATTAAAAGGGATCTTGTAATTATGTGGGAAATATCTTCAGTATTTTAAGTCAAAAAAAGCCGCCTTTAAATGGCAGAATAACATGCTTCCATTTGTAAAAAGTGAACATGAAAAGGAACCCGCTAGCCTATTACCAGAGGTTGTCTCTGGGTTGTGGGGTGCTGAGTGGTTCCTTTAGTTTTCTTTTTGCTTACTTATATTTTTTAATGTTTTATATGATTAACATAGTTTCTAGTAAGAAAAAGTTGTCATTTCAAAGGAAAGAAGAAAGTTTCACTTTCTTTAATAGACAGGATTTTCTTTTTGTTTCCTTTCTGTGGGACAGTGCAGTTATCCAGGAACTGCCTGCGCTGTCAGGTGTTTGAGGTTGACTTGAAAGATTTGTAGTCCTTAAAGCTCTGCTAAGGGGGGGCATCTTCTGATGCTAAGAAAGCATCTGAACTTTAGCTGTCATGAGGAAAAGAGGGAAGTATTAACATTGGAAAATGCCTTACATAAGTCCATAGAAACACAGGAGACAAAACAAAATCCTTGGAAGTATCTTGATTTATTTCCAAGTGCTTTGGAAAAGAAAACACTTGTTATATAATTCTTTGATATTCATGGATTGGAGAGGTATTTTCCTTCCCTCTTAAGTGGCTAAGTCTTTAATATAAATACCTGATAAACATTTCATTAGTTTTATTACACAGTTTTATATGTTTAGCATTATGGTTTGACTTTTATAAAGAGAATATCCTTACCATTATTAGTTTATTCAGAAGATAAGCTGTGTTGGTTGAATTAAAAGGTTGGCACAGTTGGTATTTCAGCTATGCTGTGTCTGTACTAGTGATCTTAGAAGAGAAATATGGTCGTGAGAGACCTGAATGGCCATCTGTAGCCTGTCGTTTGATTCCAGATAGGATTGACTCCTTTACGCTATTCTCATACATGGACCACATTTCCATTTAAAACTTAGCCTTGGAAGTGAGATATCATCGTCTTTTAGTTATTCACTGTAGCATTTTATAATACCCACTGTTCCTCGATGCCAGCTCTTGAAATGAGAGGAACAAAAGGAAGGGATGCCTCTCCCACACACACCAGACAGGGTTATCTTTTAAAGAAGTAAGGAAGTGAAAGGATGTGTGGGCCTGTAACTCATAGAGTGTTAGCACTGGAAAAGACTCGTATTTTCCACGTACAGTGGAGGCCTAAACAATTAGAATGTTTTTCCCAGGTCTACCCACACGTGTCACAGCCGTGACCACAGCCTCTGTCACTCCCAGTCTGGTGCTCTTTCTACTCCACCACTGAAAGGCACTGGGGTTATTTCCTCATCTTCAGGGAGAAAAGCAGAATGGCATCCTGCCACACCCAGCCTGCTGTTCCTCACTATATATTTCTTCCTTAAAACAATTTAAGCCCAAACACTTCTTTTCTGGCCCCTTCCTGAAATGGAAAACAGGTTTGATTACTTTTGGCTTAAAAACATATCAATTAACTATGTTCACTGAGAAGGTGCAAGTGTTAGACACTATTAAGGCATCAAGGAGTGTCTTCCGATAAGACTTCGAGACCAAAGTAAGCAGGGATTCATCATTAGAAAGGAGTAATAGGTTAAAGAGAGCGGTTTGCTTAGAATCTCACTTTTAATATTGTTCAGAGAGATTAGTCAGTTAAAAGGGCGTTTTTCTCAGGTTACAGAAAGGTAGTCCGTGTAATGGCTAAGAGGGCAGGCTCTGGAGTAAGCTACTGTGGTTCAGATCTCAGCCTTTCTGCTTTAGCACCATGTGCCTTAGTTCCATCATCTAAAATTCATGTACTACTACCTACCTACAGGAGCGTTTTGAGGACAAAATGAGATGATACTTCTCTCTTACCTTTTTAGAATGAGTCTGAATTGAGAGTCTGTTATAATTTCTGGTTATTCACTGAAGTCCTTGGACGTATTGCTGAAAGCTTGGGTCTTGTGCTGTTAGAGGGAGGCTGGGGCATGAATAAAGGTACGGTGTGCTCGCAGGTTCCAGAAGCCTCAGGGTAAAGGTGGCCCTTATTCCTGGATCCTCAATTTTACTAGAGTATTTTAGGGAAATTTTATTTTTACCCCAAAGAAAGCAGAAATGTAGTAACCAGTAGAATGAAAAATGTATATGGATTTTTAAAATAAACAAAAAAAGTCTTCAAAGAAATTTCATGCAGATTTGGATGAGGGAAGTTGGTTTCAGTCACTTTTTAAAATCCAGGGGGTAGAGATTTCCAATTGTTAGGGGAACTTTACCGGAGAAGTTTAGGTAGTACAAGTTGAGAATTTTCTTCCCACCAGTAGTAGTAATTACTAGCAGTGCTGCACATCGGGAGAGAAGAGTCATTAATCTGTCAGGCTGATGGGTGAATATTTGAGTGTATATCTCATGCTTATCTGATGCTCTGCGTACCCTGTTTTGGGTAATAAAAGGGATGCTTTACTAAACTCTTGATCAGTTTCCCAGGTAGAGCAGTCTCACGTTTTCGTTGGTTTGACGTTGGCAGCGCTGGGAGGTAGAGGGGTACTGTGGCTCATGGCATCTTGTGTTCCCCCCCCCCAGGCCCGCCTGAACTGTAAGCACTGCGGGAAGCCAGTGATCGACGTGCGGATTGGGATGCAGTACTTCTCCGAGTACAGCAACGTCCAGCAGTGTCCACACTGTGGCAACCTGGACTACCATTTCGTGAAGCCATTTTCCTCCTTCAAAGTTCTCGAAGCTTATTGATGAAAGCTTTGCTTTAGTAATAGCTATTTTATTGATATTATTACTTTATTACATATCTTTTCTAGGGAAGCCTTCTGTGACATTCATTTCTTTTCTAATTGAAAGGAGAGTTCCTTTGTGTATGTGTGCCACTAAAAGGGGGGCTGCCCCTTGCCTTCTCTTGACTCCCGAGTGTTAGTCTGTGGTCATGACCAGAGCCCAGCCGGTACTCCTGTGAGCTTGGGGGAGCGGTTAACTATCACTAAGAGTCTCTCGGGCAGCTTTTAGGGTGGTGGGGAAGACAGGGTGAATCTAGGAAAGGGATTATGTGGTCGTAAACTGAGAGCACGGTAGGAGTTGGGAAGAAACTCTTACTAAAATGTTAACTGTCTAAAGACCCACTTTTAGATCTTCTCTGGGCCTTGGGAAAAACATGTGACAAGTGAATGTAATCTGTGCCTGGAGACCTGATGGTGTGTTTGTCCACCTTGGTTTGGCGTTCCGCAGTGCATGCTGGCCTGCAGTTTCCCCTCACTGACAGATCATTGGAAGGTGGACATGAGCCCTGATTCTATCCCTGTTGTAGTTTAGCAGCCAGTTTTCATACTGAAAATAATATCCAAATTATAAGGCATATGAAAGTATATATTTTTAGGTAAGCTGACCTATAACAAAGAGAATATGCTAAATGAATTTGGAAATGATGCAGACTGACTCAAGAGGGCAAACAGGCAGAACGCTGTCATCTGAACTGTGTCTTTGAAGTTGGTCAAACAAGCTCTTAAGGAGAATCCAAGAATAACATGATTTGAGCGGTACTGATTTATACAGCTTGCACTGTCGAAGTGCCATTTGACGTCAGATCCTTCTCACAGGTAAATCTCACAGCCACAGACCCGGACTGGTGAGTTTCAGAACCAATTGCC
This sequence comes from Grampus griseus, assembly GCF_964374135.1. NCBI lineage: Eukaryota > Metazoa > Chordata > Mammalia > Artiodactyla > Delphinidae > Grampus > Grampus griseus. The sequence goes on from NC_139007.1 coordinate 64,235,896, forward strand.
GTACTTGTCTTCCCCCCAAATTGCTTATGGCTGCATTTTACCCCGTTAACGCTGCGTTTCCCAAATCAAAGATTTTGCCCTACGAAGGAAAGGAAAAAATTATTTGTGAACCTTTGAGGAAAAGAATAATTTTAGTATTTCTTTTTAAAGTGTTTCATTTTGGGATATCACTGATTATAATGCACAACAATATGTTTGAAAATAGATTATTCTGAAGATCTCCATGATACCTTACCATTGGTGAAGAAGATGATACTTTACAGAACTTGATTGGTCAGAGCACTGAGCTTTCCAAAGTCCCAGCCTTCTGTTTATTAGAGCTTTCTGATTTAAGTAGACTGACACCCCATACCTTTAGAGAACTGGGATTGGAATATGAGTTCTCAAAAATGAATTTGATAATTTCAACTATAATACACATATATGCTAAAAGAATGTTGAAAATATGATCCTTTTATGGGCAGCTAAATTTGGGGTTATGTGAATATTTTCTATTATTTCGTTTATACCATTTTTTTTTCCTCAGAAAAACAGTTGTTTTTCCTCTCAGAAGTGTTCAGGCATCATTGCAAGTGAGTTTCAGTTCTGCTACATGGAATATTTGATGTTTTGTTAGAAAGAACACAGCTGACTGTGAGAGATTGACTAATATTCTTTATCTTTCGGTTTGCATGATTGTAATTCGGCTGACAACATCCAGTTTGATGTTTGATGATCTGAAGAGTATCACAGTGAGGGGAAATGCTGAATGTCTGTAAGAAGCAGCAAATTGTCATTGCTTTCACAGTATTTGATGCAAGGAAAAGAGGTCTATAGGACACATCCCTTGCAAATTTATGTTTAATACACAAAGCTGTAACTGAACTAGCTGTTTCGCTATTGATTCTCTCACGTACCCAGTTATAAAACTTGGTGAGTTTCTCTTGTCTTCAGAGTACCATTGGATTTTATTTCTGAATTTAAAATGAATAGTAAAATATTTGTTCTTTAACCCACCTCAATTTCTAAAGAGAAACCTGCTTGTATTGTTGTTCTGAAGCTTCAAGTTTACGTGTAGATCACGTTCATCAAGCTCCTCAGCCTATAGCTTCTGCAAGTGTAGCGTCTGATGCGTTCACTATTTTCTCCTCATATTGTTGTCTACTCTGAGAAATAAGTATGAGGAAGTTTCACTGTAAGTGAGTAAAATTTCCTTTGGGCCTTTATTTTGATGATTAAGTTAGGATTCTATGGTTGCTGAATTGATATAAAAGGAGAGGCACAGGTATCATATCCAAGAGTATCTTTTGCCTTTAAGGCATTGCGTTCTTGTCTAAAATGGAAAATTTGGCTGATTTGAGAATAAAATGTAATTGAGTATGCAGCCATGTGAAGAATAAATTTCATTTTGGAAACTGCTGACCTTAATATGTTCTCCACACTTTCTCAAAGTACTTTGCTCTGAGTACCTTGATAGGAATTGGAATATATCAGAAAAGATGATTCTTTTTGTTGTGGTTTGGATATTAAAGGGTATTAGTCACCCAAGAGATCCACTTTCTGTTTTTCTGATACAGTGTTCAGTAACATGAACCTACTCATGAGTGACTAATAAGTGATTTTTATCTGCTTTAACTTGTTTTAGTTTTAAGAGTTATACCTTGAACAAATAAAATCACCTGCTTTAGTTTAATGGGAAGACTGTTTCTGAGCATCTCATCTTCTTCTTCTCAGGCCAGCTCCGTTCTTCACTCTCTTCTGGTTGCGCTTGAAGCAGTTGATATACTGGGTTTACACCTTAAAAGATAGACATTTGCTGTGAAGTTAGGGAGTGGGGTGAATTATCCCATTGTAATTAAGAAAGAGCTTTCCCCAAACAGTCTTTAATTCCCAGTTTTTGTAGAAGAAGCTCATTCATTTTCTGAGTAAAAAGTATTTTCGTATCTGTCTGGGGGGAAATTAACTCATCAGGAAAATATTATTAGGTGTTTAAGTCCTAAAACTAACAGATTAAACTGATAACGTAACTTATTAGATCACCCAAACTGACTTGCTGAAATCTTTTGTTTTGTCCTGTAAGATCAATGCTTAACATGCAGTCTCTCCTCCTGTGCCCAGGTCAGTAACTCCAGGTTGCTGTTCTCTTTAGTCTCATGGTAGCAGCTGTTGGGTAGTTTTAGTCGGAGGTTGGGGAGGAGGTGAGGAGAAAGTGCTCTTGTTCAGTGTTTTGTTTCCTATAAAAGGATGCTGCCTAACCCAGCTCATCTCTGTGTCCTGTTGACTTTATTATTATTCCAGGTAATTGCAAGAAAATATAATGAATGGGCATCATTAACACCAGCTCAAAAATGTATTCTTATCAGTGAAGATTTCTTGTCAAATGTCTTGGATTGCACTTTTGTTGAGGGAAGACAGTGTAAATAGTTAAAGAATGTTGATAAAATTGAAACATTTGGTTATGGAATTGTGTGGTGTTAGAAGGTTTCTGTTTGTGAAATGTATGTATTAAAAATAATAAAATTTCAGAAACTAACATTGTATTCTCTCTTTAGTGTGTCACTTTATTTTTTGTTGGGATTCCAGGTTTTTGAACTTGGGATTGTTTGATAAGAAAAGGTAGTAGAGAAGACATTCTGAGGGTTTGACCACTATTCAGGTAGCCACTTCAAAGTCACTACTGCAGCTAATAAAAACTACGAACTTTTTATGCTGTTTGAAAGTGATGTACCACGTGTAAATTCCCTTTGCAACAAAATAAGCATTCTGTATAACAAAGGTGGTTCCATGTGGATAATCCACAATTATTGTTCTGGTTATAGGGAATCCTATTGACTAAGTACACTTTGTTGTTGTTGCTTCTAGGCCTGTAACAGCTTTCATAATAAAAAGACTGGATTATATCCTTCTTCATTATAAGAAAATGAGAACTGAGTTGCTGTTAAACTTCTTGCTGACTTGCACTGTGATCTAGTTTAGCTTATCTTTCAAATTTCCTCGTCCCCTTCATTTCAGGTATTATACTCAGCCAATGGATTGAAATCCACAAAGTCATAAGAACACAGGAAACATGGTTGAAGAAAGAGTCTCCAGTGGATTCCCAGCCTGTCTTACCATTATTTACTACAGACATCTGAGGCGTAAATTTTATTTCATTTAAAGCCTTAACAACTTGGGATATTACACTTGTGATAGTGTAATTTATATCAACAAAATTCCTTTGCAATTGAAAAGAAAATACAGTTCTTACTATTATAGAAAAAAACCAAAGTTAAGCAGTGATTATTAAGAATTAAGTTTAATGGAAGAAAATCTTATTTGTTCTTAGTGGTTTCCATTTCTTTAAACCTTGCTTATATTGTTTTGACTTCAATTTAGCAGCAATTAGATTGCTAATTATATAGGCTGTTTCTCTAGTAAAGAGTTAAATTTTGGAAGAAAAAAAGCTTTTCTTGAGCTTTTGTTCTTTTCATGTTCTTTCAGCTCTCTATACACAGGATAAATGTTATCTACTGAATGTGAAATACCTTTGAAGATAGTAAAGTGTTGTATAGATGTACTAGAAATAATGTATTTTTAAAGAATACTTTTCTTCTAATGGCAGCCTTTAGCACTGTGATAATCACTTTATATAAGCTCGATTTGGTATTGCTAAGCCTCAGGGACAGCAAAAACATTGTAAAAATAAGCAAAGTACTTTGTCTCATGGTGTTCAGTAAAAACATTGATTACATTTGTCAGTGTCCAAATGGAATCTGCCCTTATAGCACTGTTTCCTGGTGATGGACACCATGCCAAGTGGTTCTGATACACTTGTTTGAAAGTTTAGATCATATCTGAAAGTCAAGTTTGGAACTAATTGCATTTCTCACAAGCCTCAAAGTATTATAGAAAACTCATAGCCATAAAGCCATAGAGTTAGAGATACCAGAATTTAAAGCAGGGACTGTGTTTTTTGTCGTATTCACATAGTGTGTGTGTGTGTGTGTGTATTTTTTTTAATTGAAGTATAGTTGATTTATAGCATTATATTAGTTTCAGGTGTGCAACAGTGATTCTATATTTTTATAGATTATACGCCATTTAAAATTATTGTAAAATATTGGCAATATTCCCTGTGCTATACCATATATCCTTGTAGTTTATATATTTTATACATAGTAGTTTGTACCTCTTAATCCCTTCCCCCATCTTGCCCCTCCCCCCTCCCTCTCCCCGATGGTAACCACTAGTTGGTTCTCTGTTTTGTTACATTCATTTGTGTGTTTAAATCGTATTGACTATTGTACTCATTGTAGAGTTAAACTGAGGCCCAGAGAACTTAAATCTATATAAATAAGTCCGTGTAGTTCACGGCTGACTGGGAATTAAGTCTGGATTCCTTCTCCTAGTCCTCAAAATGACATCAGCGGGAGGGTATTTTTTTTTTTTTTTTTTTTTTTTTTTTTTTTGCGGTACGCGGGCCTCTCACTGTTGTGGCCTCTCCCGTTGCAGAGCACAGGCTCCGGACGCGCAGGCTCAGTGGCCATGGCTTACGGGCCCAGCCACTCCGCGGCATGTGGGATCTTCCCGGACCGGGGCATGAACCCGTGTCGCCTGCATTGGCAGGCGGACTCTCAACCACTGCGCCACCAGGGAAGCCCAGGTACTTTGTTTTTGGTTGAGAACTTTGGGTTTGTTTTTACAAGGCACTGGATGTAAAAGGTACAGTAGCCCTTGCTTCAGCAGCCCCGGTGGAATTAATTCTGAGGGGCCTTGCTGAGACCCTTGCGTGAGGGTGAGCACATTTGAAAGCACCCCTGTTTTTAGAAAGAAGAAAACAAATGGAACACTTCTAACTTCTAAAAGAGAGAAATAATATTTGAAATCAATAGTTGTGTCTTTTACCTCATTTTTTGTGCATTCATTTGTTGACTTCTATTCCCTTTTGTTAAGATCAGTCATTGCTTGAGAACTGCGTCTTAGTGTAAGGTGACATTTTAACAATCTACACTAAGAATCCATCATTCTGTTCACTTTGGGATCTGACTTTGAGATGTTTCTGGATTCAACCCTGTCAGGCTGTCGGATCTGACAACCCAATTGGGGCAGAGTTTTCCTTTTCAAACTTTTCAAACAGTTGCCCTTGGTGTGTTTCACTTTGAGTTTCTCTTCAGTACTCTTCTGTCTGAAGCTCTGGTATTTCAGACTTTTTTGAGTTGCTAAACCTGGTCACTGTTTATTTGTAGTGCTGGTTACATGTCTGAGACAATTAAAATTTTTCATGGTGTAGGGGTTATCTCTTGAGCTAATAATTAGTGATATTCCTAGTTATTGCAAAACCATGGGTTGGCAATCAGTGCCTTACACTTTCTTGTTATTTGCATCACATTAACGAATCACATATTTTTCTGAAACTCTGATGACACAGCAAGTGGTTGATGAAGAAAGTAAAGCCAGGGGAATCCCCTAGGCTAGGGTTTGTCTGAAGCTCCAGAGCCTCATGGCTCTAAGAAGAAAGTAGTTTGGGCTGAGAGTGAGATGGTGGTAGTCCCGGGGGCTATTGTGAATAATTCAGAAAGCTTAAAGGAGATCAGAACATTGCCTGTCACAGCTGCACAGAATATCTAAAAGGTCAGTTTATTTTTGGCAGGAGTTGTAGCAACCTTGGTTATCTCATACTGCTCAGAAACACTGGCAGTAGTATATGCCTTTGATGAATAATATATGAGAACATAAATGAATTAATACCTAATAAATGTTGTTTATTTTACAGAGGTAACCTTTCAAAACAAGATAGAGTTGTATTAGGTGGGGGTGGTCTTTGGTGATGGCAGAGTTGGGAAAAAAGCCATTTTTTGGAAGTGTCTGCTTTTCCTAATCATTTTCCTTTTACCTGTTGTGATATCTCTGTTTTATCTTTTTTGTACCCACCCATCTCTCTTTCCTATCTTGTCCTTTCTCCTGCCTCTCCTGTTGTATCAAGTTTCTTAACCATTGGAATACGGTAAAAGCCACCTGACAAACCTAGACATGAGTTGGTCAGTAAATCAAAAAAGTTAGTTACGGACTTCCCTGGCAATCCAGTGGTTAAGACTTCACCTTCCAGTGCAGGGGGTGCGGGTTCGATCACTGGTTGGGGAGCTAAGATCCCACGTGCCTTGGGGCCAAAAAGCCAAAACATAAAACAGAAGCAATATTGTAACAAATTCAATAAAGATTTTAACGATGGTCCACATCAAAAAAAACCTTAAAAAAAAAAGTTAAAAAGAGTAGATTCCTCCAGTTGGCACAGACATACACAAGTTGATCAATGGAAGGATAGAGTCCAGAAGTAAACCACACTTACATATATGGGTTAATTTTTGACAAAGGTGTAAAAAGAATTCGATGAAGAGAAGATAATGTAACAAATGGAGCTGGAAAATTTGATAACCACTTGTGAAAACCAAACCTGGATCCACACTCATACCTCATTAAAAAAAATTAAAAGTGGATCATAGATCTAAATGTAAAATCTAAAAAATGGATAAATTGAATTTTACTAAAACTAAGAGCTTCTCAAAAGACATTGTTAGGAAAATAAAAAGACAAGGCACAGACTGGAAGAAAAGGACTTGTATCCAGAAAATAATGAAAAACTCCTAAAATGTAGTAACAAAACAAATGACCCATTTTAAAAAAAAGTGCAACATATTTGAACACTTTGCCAAAAAAATGAAGGTGACAAACACATTGTTAGGTATTCACCATCATTAGTTATTAGGGAAATGCAAGTTAAAACCACAATGAAATACCACTACACACCCATTGGAATGACTTAAAGAAAAGAATACCAATTGCTGGCAAAGATGTAAGCAAAGTAAGAAACACTCATACACTGCTGATGGAAAACAGTTCGGCAGTTTCTTAAAAAGTTAAACATAACTCAGCCATTAAAAGAAACAAAATTGAGCTATTTGTAATGAGGTGGATGGACCTAGAGTCTGTCATACAGAGTGAAGTAAGTCAGAAAGACAAATACCGTATGCTGACACATATATATGGAATTTAAGAGAAAAAAAAATGTCATGAAGAACCTAGGGGTAAGACAGGAATAAAGACGCAGACCTACTGGAGAACGGACTTGAGGATATGGGGAGGGGGAAGGGTGAGCTGGGACAAAGTGAGAGAGTGGCATGGACATATATACACTACCAACATAAAACAGATAGCTAGTGGGAAGCAGCCGCATGGCACAGGGAGATCAGCTCGGTGCTTTGTGACCACCTAGAGGGGTGGGATAGGGAGGGTGGGAGGGAGGGAGACGCAAGAGGGAAAAGATATGGGAACATATGTATATGTATAACTGATTCACTTTGTTATAAAGCAGAAACTAACACACCATTGTAAAGCAATTATACTCCAATAAAGATGTAAAAAACAAAAAAAGTTAAACATATACCTGTTTTGTGTCCCAGCTATTCCACTTCTCTGTATTTACCCAAGAGAAATGAAAGCATGTCCACAAAAAGACTTGTTTATGAATGTTTCTGACAGCTTTATTTGTAATAGCCCCAAACAGAAACAGCACAAATGTCTATCAACAGGAGAATGGATGAACAAAATATGGGATACCTGTACTGTAGAATACTACTCAGCAATAAAAGGGAACAAACTATTGATACAAGCAACAGGGATGAGTCACAAAATAATTACACTGAAGAGGAAGAAGCCGGGATGGGTGTGGGAAGTCTATACTACAAGATTCCATTTATGTGGAACTTCAGGAAAGGCAAATGAACCTGTATTGGCAGATCAATTTTGCCTGGGGATGGGCGGAGGAATATTAATGGGGGAGTGTAGAGAAAATGATTACAAAGGGGCATGAGGAAATTTGGGGGGTGACAAATGTGTTCATAATCTTGATAATGAGGATGGTTTCTTATATATATGTCAAAACTTACTGTATACTTCAAATATGTGTAGTTTATTACATTAATTATACCCCTCCATAAAGAAGTCCCACCCCCAATGACTTACGTACCATAAACATTTTATTTAAATCAGGAATACACATTCATTGGACAGATTTGCTTCTTTTGTTAGTTTTCATGTGTGATTCCTGCACTTGTAGGGCCATGCTGCCTTTCTTGCAAAATCTCCTTTTGTGATGCATTATCTAAGAAACCCCCCATCTCGTTCTCTTCAAAATGGAATAAGAACTTAAAGACATATGAGAAACAGTGTAAATTTACCAACTCTCTAGACTTTGGGGATTTCTGTCCCCTAATCTTTTACTGTATTATCTCCTATGTTTAACTCAACAGTGTTTTTGTGTGTGTATGATTTGTCCTATCGTTCCAAAGCATCCTACTGAGTTACTGAAATAGTATTTTCTTTATATAATTATATGTCAGTGGTTTATGTACTATTTTTATTAAATTACATTATTGCAGTGCCAAGTGTAACTGGCATAAACAAGGTTGGGAACAAACATGAGTAACTTTTGGTAAGCACACAGCTTTGCAGGGGGAAACTGTATGCAGACCCTGCCTACTAGAAGCTACCAGCCGCTAGCATCCACTGTACTGAAGGCATTCATCACAGTGCAGTTTTACAAAATGAATTGGAGTCAGTGCATTTGCTGGATTGGCTAAGGAAAAGTTGATTGAGGAAGATTCTACTGCTCAAGCATGCTAATGCTGACTTTCCTCAGCTGTAAGTATTAAGAGTCTCTGCCTGGGGATAGGGGTATTATTAAGGTTTAAGTGAAGTAATGTAAATAAAGTGCTTAGTGCAATAAAGTGCTTTAGCACTTATCCTGGCATGTAGTAAGTGCTAAAAATGTGCCTAATTTTGATCATGTGTGTTATTTCAGAAACCATCTTTATAACATTAGGGCAGGAAGGACCTTAGAGATTGACTCAATCCGTTTATTTTACAGATGAGGAAAGTGGCTGAACAACACACACATTGGCAAGCAGGGCTGAAGGTCGCGCAATCGCCAACAAGTTGATAATCTCAGGATGCTTCCCAGGAGGCTTCTTCCTAAGGGGCTTCTGAAAATCTAGAGAGTTCTTTAATACCAGGGGAGGAATTGCACACTTTGTCAGACTCATAAAAGAGCTTCTTTTGAGAGCAGCCTTACTTGTTCAGAAGGCAGATCATCTTCAATAGCTGTGAACATCTTTTAAAAACATTTGCTGAATTCTACTTTTGAAGTGTCGGTATTCCTTCACACAGCTGAAATCAGTGGGTGTGTGAAGCGAGCTAAAACCAGGCCTCAGTGAGCTGCGAAGGGAGTCAGGAGGTTGTGGGACTAATAAACAGATGAAATCTGATTTAATAAGGTGGGTTAGAAATTTTATGAAACCCATGTTTGCTTTTTCCCACTTGGGTGTAGCTTCAAACTAGGACCTACGCCTTCTTGGGCTGGAAAATGATCCATTTTTTCCCCTTCATGGTGAAAACAAACCGGCCTACCAGTTGTGCTATAGGGATTGTATTTTTCATCTGAAGTTTGCCCATGGAGGCTGGCATCCACACTCCAGACTTGGTGCAGTGAACATCACTTGCAAATGCTAACACTTGGAATGTGACGGAAACAGATCATGGTCACCCTGTGCTGGCCAGGATGATGCCCTTCGGTACTGGTGTTTGCCTCTACTGGCCCGATGCAGCTTGAGGGATCCAAGTTGCAATGCACCTGCTGACATGCTGCAGGGTCGTTAACCCCTGACAGGCATCTGAACTCACTCAGCCGACCAGGGCCAGTAACCTGGCTTCGGAGGCAGGAAGCCTGGGTTTAAATTGTGCCTCTCACACACTCAGGCCCATCACTTAACCTTTGGAATCGTGCTTTCTGTTACAACAGGAAAACCTAAATACCAACTTTCTAGCATTCTTAGAGTGAGGTTTAATGAATTAATAGCTTCATGAATTTATAAACTCTAATGAGAAATAGACACAAGAGGTTATTAAAGTGAGCAAGTCAGTAATGACTCCATTTGCTTCTACTTTAAAAAAATATGAAATGAGAACACTCCCTAACACCACACACAAAAATAAACTCAAAATGGATTAAAGACCTAAATATAAGGCCAGACACTATAAAACTCTTAGAGGAAAACATAGGCAGGACACTCTATGACATAAATCACAGCAAGATCCTTTTTGACCCACCTCCTAGAGAAATGGAAATAAAAACAAAAACAAATGGGACCTAATGAAACTTAAAAGCTTTTGCACAGCAAAGGAAACCATAAGCAAGATGAAGACAACCCTCAGAATGGGAGAAAATATTTGCAAATGAAGCAACTGACAAAGGGTTAATCTCCAAAATTTACAAGCAGCTCATGCAGCTCAATATCAAAAAAACAAACAACCCAATCCAAAAATGGGCAGAAGACCTAAATAGACATTTCTCCAAAGAAGATATACAGATTGCCAACAAACACATGAGAGGATGCTCAACATCACTAATCATTAGAGAAATGCAAATCAAAACCACAGTGAAGTATCATCTCACACTGGTCAGTCAGAATGGCCATCATCAAAAAATCTACAAACAATAAATGCTGGAGAGGGTGTGGAGAAAAGGGAACCCTCTTGCACTGTTGGCGGGAATGTAAGTTGATACAGCCACTATGGAGGTTCCTTAAAAAACTAAAAATAGAACTACCGTATGACCCAGCAATCCCACTACTGGGCATATACCCTGACAAAATCATCATTCAAAAAGAGTCATGGGGCTTCCCTGGTGGCGCAGTGGTTGAGAGTCCGCCTGCCGATGCAGGGGACACGGGTTCGTGCCCCAGTCTGCGAAGATCCCACATGCCGTGGAGCAGCTAGGCCCGTGAGCCATGGCCGCTGAGCCTGCGTGTCCGGAGCTTGTGCTCCGCAACGGGAGAGGCCACAACAGTGAGAGGCCCGTGTACCGCCAAAAAAAAAAAAAAAAAAAAAGAGTCATGTACCACAGTGTTCGTTGTAGCTCTATTTACAATAACCAGGACATGGAAGCAACCTAAGTGTTCATCGACAGATGACTGGATAAAGAAGACGTGGCGCATATATACAATGGAATATTATTCAGCCATAAAAAGAAATGAAATTGCGTTATTTGTAGTGAGCTGGATGGACCTAGAGTCTGTCATACAGAGTGACGTAAGTCAGAAAGTGAAAAAAAAAAAACTATATGCTAACACATATGTATGGAATCCAAAAAAAAAAAGATGGTTATGAAGAACCTAGGGACAGGACAGGAATATAGACATAGAGAATGGACTTGAGGACATGGGGAGGGGGAAGGGTAAGCTGGGACAAAGTGAGAGAGTGGCATGGACTTATATATACTACCAAATGTAAAATAGATAGCTAGTGGGAAGCAGCCACATAACACAGGGAGATCAGCTCAGTGCTTTGTGTCCACCTAGATGGGTGGGATAGAGAGGGTGGGTGGGAGATGCAAGAGGGAGGAGATATGGGGATATGTGTATTTGTATAGCTGATTCACTTTGTTATAAAGCAGAAACTAACACACCATCATAAAGCAATTATACTCCAATAAAGATGTTAAAAAAAAATAGCATCTGGGACTTTTCTGGTTGTCCAGTGGTTAAGACTCCATGCTTCCACTTCAGGGGTGCAGGTTTGATCCCTGGTCAGGGAACTAAGATCTTGGATGCCACATGGCAAAAAAAAAAAAAAAAAAAAGCATCTATCCCTGCCTTTAACTTTTGGTGTTAAACATCTGTGACTTTCTCACTAAAATAAATCTTTCACATGTCATTCTTGACATGCTAAATGCTAGTCAATTCAGCATTTATTGAGCACATACTATGTGCAGGCATAGGAGCCAAAAGGAGTCATGATTATTTGTTCAGAAGGCTGATCACCTTCAATAGCTGTGAACATCTTTTGAAAACTCTGCTGAATTCTACTTTTGAAGTGGTGGTATTCCGTGAGAGGTGACAAGACTCCTCGAGGTATGTACAACTAAAATACTTCTTGCTCAAAATTACTGAGTTCATCTGTGATTACCCTAACACCGAAATGAAATTGTAAATGTAGATCCTTTTTAAAATAATGAATTGAAGTTCTAACAAAGCGTTTGACTTACAAGGTTTGCGTTTTTCAATTAATAAGAATTTTATTAGATTGAAAACATTCTGAAAGAGAAATTTCACTCCTGGCATGTCTCTTGCTTACATTTTTATCAGGTTTATTAATGCATATGTAGCATTTTGTGTGCAGGGAAGCAAGAGCTTTTTGAAGAATTGTGTTGGAATCGCAGTGATGTTCCAGATGTCTTTAATCTGGTGTCTGTGTAGGCGGGATATAGGCTCTGGTTCTTATTCTTTTGAAATTGGGATTTTAACTTTAAGCATTTATATGATGCTTAGTGTAAGAAGTACTAATGTTTTATTATAGCTTTCGAGGTAAAAACATTGCAAAGGAGGTGACAGGCATATTGTTTCTGTTGCTAAAAAGTTTATGATTTCTCTCAAAGCTGATGTGCATATTTGGATTTGCACTAGTTGAAAGTTTTAAGAAAATATCTCTAGCAGATCATCTAAGCTATGGAAGAAAGTGTATTCAAAATTGCTAAAATTCAAAAGAGATGATTTTATCTAAGAAGAATGATGTTTAAGATAGTCAAGTTGAAGTTTTTTCTTTTAGAACTTCTATTTTGAGATTGGAACAAGTACTTTGGTACTACTAGTTTTCTTGGTTTACATATAATTTTAATTAACAAGATACTAATTATGAATGTAAAGATTTCCAAATTTATCATTAAACCCCAAAGAAAGAAAATCAGAAATGTCTTGAAGTAAATGGTCTGCTTGTGAAGATGTGCTCATTTTGAAAGTATACACTTCCGGGTCAGATTTCTAATGTGGGCCAAGGAAGTAGGCTTTCAACTCTTCAAAAACAATACTGTCTCTGCAGCTGTCAGGGGGTGCAGGAGCGGGGAGGGCAGAGCCAGATGAAAACAGAGCTTTATACAATTGCAGTGTCAGCATTTAACAAGGATGCTCTTATTGTTATGAAGTTGCCCAGATGTGGGGTACAGAGATGATGCTAGACTGTTGTGCTCTGGAAACCATGTGATAGGATTCCAGGCAGATACCACTCTGATTATGCCCTGAGGGCCGGCCCTCTGTTTTCAACATCTTGTATTCATAATGCCCAGGACAGAGCCTTACCCATCAACTAAATGAACAGTTGAATGTACTAGCAGCTCTGCATGCCAGAGACACGAAAGAGCTAGTTGTGGGAGAATTCGAAGAGTTTTTCTTTTCACATGTTATACCATAGCACACAGTATCCTGTGCTCCCTGGTTTTGTGTTTTTGATGCCTGCTCCTTTGGGAATTCCTTTTAGAAAATCAAATATCAAAACATTAAAAGGAAAGAAATACCTAGGTCATAAGAACTGACATTTATTCTGGGGCATTGGTAAAAAGTCACTTCATCTCTCACATATTTAGAAGAAAGGCGATCATGTTTATGATTGTTTAAGTGGTTACGATGAAAAACTCAGAATTAGAGAATGTCAGAAATAGAAGTCACCTTAAAAATCCTCTTTGTCAATCCGCCTCCTATAGAAAGGGAAACAGATACAAGCATCACTTAGAATCGAGGGCTTCAGAGCCGTCCCATCCTGTCCAGTGGCCAAGAGCCACAAGTGGCCATTCTAATTAAATTTTAAAATATTTAAAATAAAAATCCCCTTCCCAAGTTGCACTATTTTAAGTTCTCCATAGCCATGTGTGGCAGTGACTATCATACTGGGCTGGGCCAATTGTAAAACTTTTGCCTCATTGGAGAAAGTTCTGTTGGACCTTGCTGGACTAGACTTTTTCAACACAACTCTTTCCTCTCCACCATGAAAAACCTTAATGTACAGGTTCCTGAGGATTGGCCCCTAGCACTGGGTCATATATTTCAATAAAGAATTTAAGATTGGAAATCTTGTGTGAAATGAAACCTTGCGTGAAATGATTCTGTTACTTATTATGCATTTTTGGTTCTCCTAGGAGGGAGGTGTACCCGGGAGCGCCATGGAGTGTGTGTGGTTCAGACATCAACAGTCTTGAATGAGCAATCAAGGGCATGTTCCCCAGACAGAATGGAAACTGGCTGTTGGCCCTTGCCTGCCTCATGTGAAACACCAAGTTTAATTTCAGGTCTGTGTCATGTGAAAGTAACTTCCTAATGCTGGTGTTCTTATTTAGCAAGTCTGCTTAACTAAGCCTCTTCTATGAGTAGCTAAACGTACACGTAATTCAGTTTTCTTTTTAATTTTTAATTAATTAATTAATTAAATTTTGGCTGCGTTGGGTCTTTGTTGCTGCGCACAGGCTTTCTCTAGTTGAGAGCGGGGGCGGGGGGGGTACTCTTCGTTGCTGTGTGCGGGCTTCTCATTGCAGTGGCTTCTCTTGTTGTGGAGCACAGGCTCTAGGCACCCAGGCTTCAGTAGTTGTGGCACACAGCCTTAGTTGCTTTGTGACATGTGGGATCCTCCCGGACCAGGGCTCCAACCCGTGTCCCTTGCATCGGCAGGTGAATTCTTAACCGCTGCGCCACCAGGGAAGTCCCCGTAATTCAGTTTTTGATAATCTATCATTAATGGCTTTTTTTTTGAGTTGATAATCTCTTATGAACCTTCATAAGACTTAATCCAAGATGAGTTTTCTTTGTTGAGTGGTTCTGATAGATCACGGTACTAATTGGATTATCCTGAGTAACAGTGAAATAAGTGGAGGCTGAATCCTGGTTTTTACTCCTGGTTTATTTATTCAACTAATTAACATCTGGGGACTCCTTTAAAGTCACAGGTCTTGTAGATATACTTGATTACTTAATGTCAGCTGAGGGATGTAAACTAAGGACATTGAGGGAAATAAAATCTTGGAGTATAGTTTTAGCTCAGAAAGCTCTTTACAGCTATTAATCAAATGTCACCTTTACAAAGCCTACCCTGACCCCCCTATTTAAACAGCAATCCTCTGGCATCCCTGATTTCCCTTTTCCTGCACTATTTTTTAATAGCAGTCTTCACCTTCTGTCTTATTTATTATGCTTATTGTTTATTGTGTGTGTCGCTAATAAAATCTAAGCCCCTTAAGGGCATGTATTTTTCTGGGGTGGGTGTGGGTGTCTGTTTTGCTGGTAAATGCCAAATGTCTAGAATAGTGCTTTGTCACAGAGTAGGTGCTCTGAGTAGTTATTGAATGAATGAATAAATAGGTGACCAGGATCACAAAGAGTGATGTTTTCATTTGATCACTCCATTAAGACTATTGCGAAGTTCATCGGTGACCTCCATATATTAAAGCTAGTGGACATTTCTCAGCCCTCACTGTACTTAAATTATGAGCATTTAATACAGCGTTCACTCCCTTTGTCAGGGCACCATGCCACAGGTTCCAGTTTTTCCTCTTACCTTACTGGCTAGCTTCCTCTCAATCCTTCCCCACCTGGCTCTTTTCATCTCCCCACTCACTTAACCGTGAAGTACCCAGTGGTCACTCTTCGACCCTCTTCTTTGTTCTATCTATACTCGTGGTCTCATCCTGTCTCCTGACTTTAAATGCTAACCATATAGTGAGGATACCTACATTACATATCTAGCCTAGACTTCTTCCCTTAACTCTAGGCTGCATTAGTTCAAAAACAAATGAACCCCACATTTCAGTGGCTTTTACACTGACACACATTATTTCTTGCTCGTGGGTTTGTAGTTCAGCTGCATCTCAGCTCCAGGCTATAGGTTGGGTTCAGATTTTTCCCTTGTTCCATAGCTGGATCTTCTCTGTCTTCTCATTCTAGGTACCAGTCTGAAGGCACCACCTCTGTCTGGTCTGGTCTATTCTCTTGTAGCAGAGAGCAGGAATGAAAGGGTAGGTGGGGATTTTTGATGGCCAAGACCAAAGTCAATAAAATAGGGAAGTATACTCCATCAGCTGAAAGGGAGAGAATGATGTCGAACAATACAATCTAGCCAAATTGTCTATTAGACATTTCAGGCTTCACATGTCCCACACCGAGTTTCTGATCTTTCCCTCCAAAACTGCTCCTCCCACAACCCTCTCCGTTTTAGTTACTGGCAACTCCAGTTGCTTAGACCAAGATCCTTGGGATCATGCTGGGCTCTTCTTCTGCATATTCTATATCCAATATTTTAGAAAGTACTGTCGACTCAGCCATTGAAATATGTTTGGAATCCAATCACTTCACACAGCCCAGTGCTGCTGCTTGGTCATTGTCAATGTCACTGTCAAGAGACAAAGTCATTGTTTCTTGCTCAGCTCGTTGCAGTAGCCCTCCAGTCCCTCTTACTGCTTCTGCCTTGCCCTCTCAGTGAATTTTCAGCATAACAGTCCCACCTGAAACTGTGTAATGCTTCCGCCTTTCTCTTAGAGTAAAAGTCAAAATTCTTAGACTGGCCAACAAGAAACTACATGGTCTGGCCCCCAGTTACTTCTCTAGTGCATATGTTACCACTCCTTCCCTTGTTTACTTTGTTTCAGTGATGTTTCCTTGCTATTTCTCTAACTTACCAATGTGTTTCCACTTGCATTAGTTTTCCATCACTGATATAACAAATGACCACAAACTTAGCATCTTCAAACAACATAAATTTATTAGCTTACGGTTCTGTAGGTCTGAAGCCTGACACAGGTTTCGCTGGGCTAAAATCAAGGTGTTGCCTGGGCTGCATTCTTTTCTGGGGGCTCCAGAGGAGGAACTGTTTCCTTGCCCTTCCAGCTTCTAGAGGCTGTCCACATTCCTTGGCTCAAGGCCCACTCCCTCCATTTTCAAAGTCCGCAATGGTGAGTTGAGTCCTCCTAATATTGCATCACTCCAACATCATTTTCTACCTCCCTCTTCCACTTTTAAGGACCTTTGTGAGTACATTGGGCCCACCCAATAATTCAGAATAATTTCCCTATTTTAAGGTCAGCTGGTTAGCAACACTGCTTCCGTCTGCATTACTCAGCACCCAGTTCTACAAGGGTTAAGTCATAACCAGCTGCAGTTGCTAACTGACAAGGCACCCTGAGAAGAAGTTAAGATGATGACAGGGTGAGGCCCTCTGTGCTTTGGACAAGAAGGCCCCTTAGGCAGTTAGATGCATATCTCAGGAAGAATTTGAATGAACCCAGATTCTTGCATCTTCCCATACATAGAAAAGCACTAAAATCATTAACGTGAGATATTGGTTCTTTGTGATTAGCAGTAGTAGCCTTTTACCAAGATGTATGCTTGACTGAACGTATTCCCTTGCCAAAAATCATATATAAACTGGTTTCTCTCTCGCCTCTTCAGAGCAGTTCCCTCAGAGCTACTGAAAGGCTGTCTCCTGGGCTATACTCCTCAGCAAGACCCAGAATAAAACTTAAACTTACAACTCTTATGTTGTGTGTTTTTCTTTAAGTTGACAGCTGGAATGATCGCGAGGAGACATCTGTCAAAAATAAATGTAAAATGTGTGCAGGGTCCCAAAAGCCAGCTACATGTTATGATGGAGATGACATACTTATTGGGAACATTTGACTCAACATGGATTAGGATGTGATGCAGAAATGTGGAATCTAGAACTACACTCTCCACAAGGTATCCATTTAACAAACCGGGCTGTGCAAAATAAAATTAGTTAAATAAAATAAAACACAAATTTTAGTTCTTTGGTTTCAGTAACCACATTTCAAGCACCTACTAGCCCAGGGAGGCTGGTAGTTACTGAGTGAGGCGGTGCAGCTGTAGAACATTTCTGTCATTGCAGAAAGTTGTGTTGGATGGTGCTAGTCTAGAGTGCAGGCAGTGGTCACGTCTTTATACCATGCACTGGTCCTACCACATCAAGGATATGGTTATGCTGGGTCTGAGTAACACATTTCAGAGGGACATAGACCAAATAGAGCATCTGAGATTAGAGGGCCTGGAAAATGAGGGAAATGAAAATCATGCCCTACGAGGCACGTTGAAGGACCTGGGTAATTAGCTAGGAGAAGGGACAGTACCTCCTCTACGCTGAACATCAAGGCTAACACGAGGAAGAGGAAGGAGTTGCCCTCATGGCCCAAGGGGTAAACCAAAGACTAAATTAGTGGACGTTAGAGGAAGCAGGAATCGTTATGCTATGCAAACTCAATAATTTAGAGGGGTTCTGGAGTCAGACAGCCTGTGTTCAAATCCTGCACTGAATCTTCCTTTTTGGATGAATTTGGGCAGGTTATGTAACCTCTCTAAGCTCCATTTCTCTCATCTGTAGAATAGGACCATATTAGTATCTTCCTCACTGCTTTATTGAGGAGAATAAAAAATATTATATATACAAAATTGAATATCTAACAAGTTAACTAGTATTATTATGTCATATTCTGGCTGATATAAGGAAGTTCATCTAAACACTGAATGAGCTGCTCTGGGGTTATAAGTTCCCGTCACTGGAGATGTTTAATGTGATGACAATTTTGGGGCAGGGGGTATAAAGGGCACTGAAGCTCTGAGTAAGAGGCTGAGTTGGAGTATTACGTTTCCTTCCTGTATAAGCATGTACGGTTATTTTGTTTTGTTTTGTTTCATTTTCTATTTTCACCAAGGCTGTCCCCAAGTCTTGAGCATTTTTGACTCGGTCAGGTGACAGTTCATACTTTCTTGCTGACCTTGAGGGATGGAGCAGGAGGAAGAGGAAGGGAGGGAAGGAGGATGAATGAAGGCTGAGCCTCAGCCTCTGGGTCCTGCCCAGTACCCACCAGTCGGCACTCCTCAAAAAGAGACTAGAGAAGCATAAGGCCAGTCCTCAGACCAGTGCAGGTATTCTGGAAAGAACGAGGGCCAGAGCAGCCTTAGGGTTCTGTGGCAGGTTCTGAGAGAAGTCCAGAGTGGTGTATGCCTGTCCTCCCAGCAGCTCACCTAATGGCTAACTGTGGATTTGTAGTAGCTGATAGTTGCTGTAAGTGCCCTGTCTAAACTGAATTGTAGGAATAAGGCATATAAGAAATTTTATCAGGTCAGCAGTCAAAATGATCGGATGGAAACATTTTCAAAACTACTTTGCACAGAACCTTGCAAAAAGAAGGGGGTTGGGATGGATGGAAAACATGATGAATGAATCTTTATGGGTAAAAATAGGAGCTAACATAAATATTTAATACCTAATACTCAAGTTATTGCTCACCTGGACTGTATTCAAAAGTAAAATCATAGTATAATACCAGAAACTTTAGCAGGGCCTCAGATACAATTCTCACACTAGTAGCTTAAGAAGTTTTAGTTTGTGAATGTTCATTTCTCCCTTAAGTCTATGTATCTTGCATCCAACAGGGCACTCCTTTGCCCATTTCCTATCATTTGCATTTACCTGGTCTCCTCCCAGTGGAGGAGGCTCACCTGTACAGCTTATTAGAATATGCCCGGATGATGGCTGTGCCTCATGGCTAAAACACCAGGATCTCTCTGTAGGGAAGGGGCCCCCCGGGGTGTTCAGGTTCTGCTGCCCAGCTGCAAAAGTGTGACCGCATCACTGTGTGTTGGGGTCTTGACTTAATAGGGTGTTTACTTACTAACTAGCCTAATGTCTGTCTGTATTTTAAGATTTCCTGATGTCATTAGGCACTAAAAACGTTTAAAAATGTATTTTACTAATCATTGTCAGAAATGTCCTATTAGCACATGTAGAGGAGTTTGTGAATACAGGGAAAGGATTTAGCACTTTGAGAGTTTTCCTGGCAAGATTTTCTGAAAGGCAGGCCAAGAGGATGCTTAGGGCATCTGCAAAACAGTTATTTTGAGAACAAAATTCCAAATATTTTATTTGTTAATTGGTAACTCAAAAAACAAAACAAAACAAAAAAGAAGTCATCATGACTTTTTTTTTTTTTTTCATCATGACTTCTTAATCTAAGTTTAGTGACAGGGGGTTATTTAGAACACAGGGAAAGATGGGAAACCTGGATTCCCCCCAGTTCCATACTTTGAGATATACTCTGTGGAGTGAATTGTGGCTGGGCTCCTCGAGTGGGTTTGCCAGTTGTGGAGTACAGATACAGCTTTATCATCTTTCTGTTGTTGGTCTAGTGTAGATCATTCATCCTTCTGTCCCTAGTGCCTCACCCAGCATCTGGTTCAGGGTGAGTCCTTAATAACTGGTCTATGTCAAACTCTGCCCTGGCTGGCTTGCCCACGGCTCACTTAAGTGGAATACAGCCTGGATCCCAACTGTAGTTTAGTTTCGTTTGTTCAGAGCAAAATAAACTTTCTTGAGACTTTTTCAGCCTAACCACGGTAAACAATCACTAACTCTGGCAGAAGACGAGGCCGCCTTAACCTCTGTATAAAGGTGGTTCAGGCCCGTGGCTGGGTGACGGGCCGACCCGGCTAGCCGCGACGCCGGCTACATCTGCAGTGCTCAGTAGGTGGCGCTCGTGCTCTCTTTGTGCCGGAGCCGGCAGCAGCCAGCGCGGAGGCCGTGGGTTTGGTCCAGATGGTCAACTCAAAGCAGCTCCTTGGGCAAGCAGCTGCACAAACCCATGATCGGCGCGGTGGCAGCCGCTTCTGACTGTCCCTGCTCGCAGGCTGGTTCAGAGTAAAGGCCTTTGGAATCTGTGAGGCTGGAGACAAGAAGCGAAGCCACTGTCTAAAATAAGCAGGTTAGGAGTCTGCTCTCTGGTTCCCTGTAGGAGAGTCCGGGAGCAGCTTGGAGGCTGAGACCACGCTGCAGGGAGGCTCTTCCCTCCTGTAACTCTGTCTGGAAAATCTCATCAATGTGGCCAACTCTCTAAAGTCCTGTCTTGGAACCAAATTAGTGAAAATCAAGAGCATCTTGAACCAGTGACAGAATTATATTTTTTATACCTATGTGCTGGCTTCTGGTCAGTCTTAATTTCTAACATTCTGTCTTATTGCCAGTATAAGAGCATTAGCCCTCCTCAGACAGTGCCTCCCTCTATTTGGGGTATAGAAAATGTGGTCACCATAATTACCCTCCATTTTCTGACAGCTGAGTCTCAAGCAATGTTATGGACTGAATGTTTGTGTTCCCTCCAAGTTCCTTTGTTGAAATCCTAATCCCCAATGTGATGGTATTTACAGGTGGTGCCCTTGAGAGGCGATTAGGTCGTAAGGGTGGAACCCTCATGAATGGTATTAATGCCCTTGGAAAAGAGGCTCCAGAGAGCTTTCTCACCCCTTCCACCAGGTGAGGACACAGTGAGAAGATGGCCATCTATCAACCAGGAAGCAGACTCTCACCAGACACTGAATCTGGTGGCACCTTGATCTTGGGCTTCCCAGCCTCCAGAGCTGTGAGAAATAAATTTATATTGTGTATAAGCCACTCAATCTAAGGTATTTTGCTATAGTTTCCTGAATGAACTAAGACAACTGTATTCTATGTCAAACTCTGCAGTTGCTGGCTTGCCCCCTCTTCCTATCTAATTCAAACTTAAACTCTTATACAAGACGATGGGAAA
This sequence comes from Grampus griseus, assembly GCF_964374135.1. NCBI lineage: Eukaryota > Metazoa > Chordata > Mammalia > Artiodactyla > Delphinidae > Grampus > Grampus griseus. The sequence goes on from NC_139007.1 coordinate 64,257,314, forward strand.
CCATCAGCCATTGGGATCTGGTTTTTGCTAGTCTCAGTTTATGGGATGAGTACCTGCCATGTTAGCAAATCCTTGTCTACCTTGAAGAGAGAGGCAGTAGCTGTCTTTTTAAAATTTGAATGGATACAAAGCAACTTCTCAGAGAGATGAATCCACTTGTGGATCATCTCCTTTGTGTCTGACAAATGCCTGGCAAATACACTGCCACTACTTCTCTCTAGGGTGGGCATTATTCATTTATCGTGGCACACTTTCCTGCTGGACCCGTTGTGGCTTCAGGTGCTTTGGCACGTGGGAAAAAACTTGTTTGGTTTCAACTATGGTTGATCTTTAATATTTTCATTATATTAGATAATAATAAAGGTCAAAATATTAGCTGAAACAAAAAAACAGATCCCTTAGAGTTGGTTCTTTAAAGAAACAGAAACTCTAAGGAAAGCCATAGGGCATCATTTAATTTTAGAGCTCAAAGGAAGTATGATGAATTTCCAGAATCTCAAGATGATAAAGTTGATGCTCAAAAGACAAGCTGGGTGAGAATTCTGCTTCTGGTGAGGGTGGAATCACTTGTTGCAGGGTAACCTTCCCTCCAAGAACAACTAGCAAAGATGGAGAAAATGCATAGAATACCTGTGTGAAGGCACTGGAGTGCTACTCAGACAGCAAAAATTTGAAGGGACAAGGCCCTTAAGAAAAAAAAGAAATGAAGTGACATTTGGACTGGTTTTCTCCCTCAAGGCACTTGCAAATATCCAAGCTGTGGCTTAGAGGCTGAGAAGCTAAGCTATGCTTCCAATAGTTTTATGGGGCACGAAGAGCAAAACTTGGTGTTTAGGGACAGCCAGTGATCTAGGGTCTTGGCACCACTCAGGTTTTAGGTTGGGACCCTCAAATTACTATACCATAGGAAATAGAAGACTCTTTAAAAAAAGTCAGAAGCCCAACTTCAAATCACTTCAATTTATGATTGGGTAAGATAATCTGTTCCAAGTTAAATGCCTGTTGGAAGCAAAAATAAACTCCCTTCAGGAAGATAATACAATCTAGAGCTTTAAATTATCTCAAAAATTTTTAATAGAAAATGCCCTGCATTCAGACAAAAATTATCTAGTGTACCTCAAGGGAAAATTACTGAAAACTGAGTGGGGAAACACTCAAGAGATTTGAATATTGCAATTATCAGGCATGGAGGTTAAAATAATTGTGATTAGTATGTTCAAGAATTGAAATGATGAGAGAAATTGCACAGGAAACTGTAAGAAATCAGATGGAATATCTAAACTTGAAAATTAATATCTAAAATTAAGATTTCAATGGATTCGTTTCACAATGGCTTAGATATAGTTGAAGAGAGAGAACATAAACTGAAAGATGAATCAGGGGAAGGCAGACAAGGATTAGATGGAGTTAAACTGGACTAAGGCCCTGCTTTGGCCAGAAAGTGGTAAATTTAATACTATTTATTAGACTTTAATAGTCAGAGATGAATGCTGAAATCTCTATGGTAACCACTAAATACATAATGCAACATTGTATAATTAAAAATAGCCAGGTAAAGAGGGAGAAGTGGGATAATAAAAATAAGAAAAATTCATAGTCTAAAGGAAGACACAAGAAGAAAGGGAAAAAAGAAACATAAAGCAGAAAGAACACATTTAAAACAAATAGCAAGATGGTGAGTTTGATTTTATATATATCACTTATTGTATGTAAATAAATAAAAATTCTAATTAAAAGAGAAAAAATATCAGAATGAATAAAACAAATAAACAAACAAAAAACCAAATCAAAACAAAACCCAGCTCTACGTTGTGCACAAGTGCATGTTGCAAAGTATAAGAATCCAGGAAAGTTGAAAGTAAAAGGATGGAAAATGACATAGCATGTAAATATTAACCAAAAGAAGCTCATTTACCTGTACATATATCAGATAAAGTAGACTTTAAGGCAAAAAGTGTTAATAAAGATAAAAAGGGACATTTCATAATAAGAAAATGGTCATTCCAACATAAGAATATCACAATTGTAAATTTATATACACCTGGTGATGTATAAGGTAATGCTTGGTAGAACAAAACGGAGAAATATGAAAATCTGCAATTATAGTAGGAGATTTTAACATACCTCTCTCAGTAACTGATAGAACCAGTGACCAAAAATCAATCGATCAGTCAACCAGGATAAAGAAGATTTGAACAACATGATTAACAAAATTGACCAAACTGGGACTTCCCTGGTGGCACAGTGGTTAAGAATCTGCCTGCCAATGCAGGGGACACAGGTTCGAGCCCTGGTCTGGGAAGATCCCATATGCCACGGAGCAACTAAGCCTGTGTGCCACAACTACTGAGCCTGTGCTCTACAGCCCGCAAGCCACAACTACTGAGCCTGCGTGCCACAACTACTGAAGCCCGCACGCCTAGAGCCCGTGCTCCCCAACAAGAGAAGCCACCTCAATGAGAAGCCTGCGCACTGCAACGAAGAGTAGCCCCCGCTCGCCACAACTAGAGAAAGACTGTGTGCAGCAATGAAGATCCAATGCAGCCAAAAATAAATAAATTAATTGATTAATTTAAAAAAAATTGACCAAACTGTTGTATACCGAATATATAGAACATTGCACTCAACAACTACACACAGAACATTTACCAAAAATTGACCTATGCTGAGCTATAAAGAATTTCAACAAATTTCAAATGAATTAAATCCTACAGAATATGGTTTATGACCATAACAGTATTCAACTATTAATTAAAAGCTTAAGAAAAAATAAATAGAAAATTTTCTGTTTAGAAATGAATCAATATACCTTTAAACATATGTCAAAGAAAAACTAGTGAAAATTAGAAAATATGTTGAATGATAATCTATATAATAGATCAAAACTTGTGGAATACAGTTAAAGATATTCTTAAGTAGTCTTTAACTCATATGTTCATATGTTAGAAAAGAAGAAAGGAAGAAAGTAATCTAAACATCTATCTCAAGAAGTTAGAAAAAGAACAGCAAATGAAACATCAAGAAATTAACACAAATTAATGAAACAAAACAAAATGTGCAATTAAAAAAGATAAAATAGATGAAACAAAAAGCCAGTAGTTGGCTCTGTGAACAATATGATTGATAACCCTCTTATAAGACTTATAAAAGACATAGGGAGAAGGCATAAATTACCCGTATCACAAGTGAAAAATACTACAGATATTACAAAATTTTTTAAAAATTTAAGAGGATATCATGAATAATTTGTGGCAATAAATTTGAATATTTAGGTGCAATGGATTAATTTCTTGAAAATATGGCATTCAGTAACTGATAGAAACAATGGGAACATTTATTAAAGAAAATTAAATCCATAATTTAAATCCTTTTCACAAAAAACTCCAGACCCAGATAACTTAACCCAAGAATTCTAATATTTAAAGATAGAAGAACACTTAACATACACAAACTCTCCTTAAGAATAGAGAAATAAGGAACACTCCCCAGCTCATAATGACAAGGACATTATAAGAAGAAAAAGTTAAAGCAATCTCTCTCATGAACATAGATGCAAACATCCTAAACAAAACATTAGCAAACCAAATCTACTAATGTAAAAAGGATATTACTTCATGATGGAGTTCAATTTATTCCAAAAATGTAAATTTAGCCTAACATTTGAAAATCAATCACTGTAATCTATCACATTAACAGAAGAAAACAAGAAAAATCATGATTGTCTGAACAGATACAGAAAAAACATTTTATAAAATTCATATCTATTTACAATAAATATTCATAGCAAACTTGAAATAGAAGGAATCATACTTAATCTTATAGAAAATGTCTACAGAAGTCATAACAGCAAACATCCTATTTAATAGTGAAATATGTGTTCCCTTGAGATCAGAAACTAAAGAAAGAAGACTGCTATCACCAGACATATTCAAATTCTATCAGAGGTCCTTACCAGTACAATAACTTAAGAAAAATGAATAAAAGGTATAATGAATGGAAAGTGAGAAATAAATGACATTATTTGTAGATAACATTATTGTGTGCTCAGAAAATCCAAAGGCATCTAAAAATGGCCTATTAGAATTAGCTAGTGAATTTGATAACCTTGCTAGCTGCAAGGTCAATATGTAAAAAAAATTATATTTCTATGTAAAATCAACAAACAATTAGAAAGTAAAACTTGGCTATGTCGTTTTCAATATCATCAGAAAACACCAAACACCTAGAATTAAACCTAATGAAAAATGAGCAAAAACACCCCCAAAATGATAAATCGTTATTGGAAAATATTTAAAGAAAACTGAAATAAATGGAAATACCACATTCATGGACTGGAAAACTCAATATTGTAAAAATATAAATTCTCCCCAAATTGATTTATAGATTAAATCCAATCCCTATGAAAAATCCCTGTGTGTGTATGTGTATATACATGTGTGTGTAAATTGATAAGCTGATTCTAAATTACACATGGAAATAAAAGGCTAAGAATAGCCAATACTACCTTGAAGAACAACAAAGTAGGAAGACGTAGATTATCAGCTATAAAGACTTATTATAAAGCTACGGTAATTAAAACAATGTGGTGTTCATGCAAGCATGAACAAATCCATCAGTGGAACAGAAGTCTAGAAAAAGACCCACCCACATATGGACTTTCAATTTATGACTAACATAGCACTAAAGCAATGGAGAAAAATGTTTTGCTTAAATAAGTGGTGCTTGATGAATGGGCTATCTATGTAGAAAAAAATTGATCTGCCCCCTATGTCAATATTTATTCAAAAATTCATTCTGGGTAGACTGGTAATTCTGGTAAACACCAGAGCTTCTGTAAGATAATGTGAGAGAATATCTTCAATATTTGGGGGTTGACAAAGGTTTCTTAAAGAGGACACACTTGTATTTGTCAAAAGGTAAAATATTGATAAATTGAACAACATTAAAATCGAGAAATTCTGTTTATCAAAATATATCATTAAAAGAATAAAAATTCACAGAGCCACAGAATAGGAGAATTGATTTGCAATTACAGTTATTAATAAAGCATTTCTTTCCAGAAATATGAGAATGTTACAAATGAACAAGAAAAAGACAGATGACCCAACGGGAAAAAAAGGGAAAAAAATCATGCATGTCTAAAAAGAGGATATCCATCCACTTGGCCAGTAACTATAAGAAAAGATGTTCAACCTCATTAGTCATCCAGGAAAGGCAAATTAAAATGACAATCAGATACTGTTACACACACCCAAATGGCTAAAATTAAACTGCCTGATGATACCAAGAGGAGGACATAGAGCAACAGCAGCTCTCATACACTGGTTGAAATAATTGGTACAATCTCTTTGGAAAACGATTTGGTAGTATCTCCTACAGCTGAAGAGGCACATGCCATATAACCCAACAATTCCTCTCCTAAGTATATAGGTAGGAAATGTCACAGCAAAGTTATTTGTAGCAGCCAATAATTGGAAACAATTTAAATGTCAGCCAGCATTAGAATGGATAAATAAATTGTGGAATAGTCATATAATAGATTACTGTATGACAGTGAAAATGAATGAACTACTACAATCATGGATGTGTAACATGGATGAATCTCACATGTATAGTTTCGATCACAGAAGAAGACACAGAAGAATACCTTTATAAAGTAAAAAACCCCAACAACCACAACAGCATACATACACATATATACACACAGAAGTAAAACAAATCTCTGTTGCTGTACGTCAGGAAGGTTGCTCCCTCTGGAGGTGTGGAGGTGAGGGAACTTCTAGGACACTCGGCTGTGTTTTATTTCTTGACCTGGGTGGTAGTTTACACGAAAGAATTCTCATTGTACTAATTCAGTATTTTTGCAATAAACAGATTTTAAAGATATGTTGAGAAATTAAAGAGAAAAATGAGATTTTTAAAACATTTTGATGTAAGTTCAATGATTATCATTGTAAACTCTTCTTTTTGGTGTGCCGCACTTCAATTATTTCAGCTTTCTCCTCATCCTTCTTTCCCAGGGCTCTCTGAGTGCAGATGGGCAGCAACCTGACTCACACCCTCTTAAACAAAAAGGGAAATGCTTGATCTGTAAAGGCCAACTGGATTCAGGGGCTCAAATATGGTTATCAGGATTATGTCTGTTCTCTCATCTTGCAACTCCACTCCCTTCCTCTTTTTTTTTTTTTTTTTTTGAGGTACACGGGCCTCTCACTGTTGTGGCCTCTCCCGTTGCGGAGCACAGGCTCTGGACGCGCAGGCTCAGCGGCCATGGCTCACGGGCCCAGCCGCTCCGCGGCATGTGGAATCCTCCCGGACCGGGGCACGAACCCGTGTCCCTTGTATCGGCAGGCGGACTCTCAACCACTGCGCCACCAGGGAAGGCCCTCACTCCCTTCCTCTTGACACTATTCTGCACGAAGACTATCTTCACGTGGTAGAATTCCAGCAGAAAGAACCAAGAGGTAGATTTCACTGGGCTCTTCCGGGTAAACTTAGGCACACTGAATTCAAGGGGCTTCAGTACCCACAAACCCCAAGATAACATAAGAGTAAAAACAGTGTGGTTGCCATGAAGCAAATGCAACTTCATGACATGTCAAGTAGCCTCCCGCCCCTCTTTACAGCAGATTAAAACCCCTCCTCTGTGGAAATCCTGGAGCTGCTGCTGTCTGTGAACTAAATACCATATGGAGTGTGATGCTGCTTCAGGCTGCCCTGGAGGCTAGGATGGGTGAGGGGGCCTAAGGGTCTGTGATTGACGGCCCCACCTAGACTCTATGTATCCAGGACACAGTGCTTCCTCCAAAGAAAGGATGCGGGCAGGCAAGAGCCATGTGTCCACTCTTTGCTAAATAATTTTTACTTTTGCACATTAGAAAAAGTGTAATGCACACTGCCAAAATGCCCAAATGGACAAGAAAAAGACAGACACCCAATACTGTACCCACAGGTTATGACTATTGGTTTGCGTCATCCTTGCTAATATTTGATATTATCAATATTGAAATTTTTGTCAGTCTAATGAGCAAAAGTGATAGCATCTCATTGTTTTACTTTTTATCGGCCTGATGTGTTTCGGTCATTTGCATTTCTTCTTCTATGAACTGCCCATCCTATTCCATGCCAGTGGTGTACAAATGGGGGATGGGGCACACAGCAAGAGTGATCATCTCTGCCAGGGAGGACAATTTTACCACTGATGCTATTCAGGATTGCTGTGCATGATGATGATAAAAAGAAGACTGGCTTGCAGCTGGTCTTATTACCATTTTAAAATTCTCTATAGACAATGCCCCCTCTCCCTCATCGCTGGTGCCTGGGTGGGGTGCTCCTACTGTCTCTCCCACGTTCTTCTGAGTTGTTTGTCTTATTGCTTTGTATGATTTCTGTTTGTATTTTTTTTCTTTTTTTTTCTGTTTGTATTTTGGACATTAATGCTTTGTTGTATTTATTGTGACTATCTTCTCCCATTCTGTTCTTGTCTTTTAATTTTATTTATGGTTAGGTGTTTTGTTCCCTTTAACTTTTTTTTAACATCTTTATTGGGGTATAATTGCTTTACAATGGTGTGTTAGTTTCTGCTTTATAACAAAGTGAATCAGTCATACAGAAACATATGTTCCCATATGTCTTCCCTGTTGCGTCTCCCTCCCTCCCACCCTCCCCATCCCACCCCTCCAGGCTGTCACAAAGCACCAAGCCAATATCCCTGTGCCATGCGGCTGCTTCCCACTAGCTATCTACCTTACTGCGTTTGTTAGTGTGTATATGCCCATGACTCTCTCTCGCCCTGTCACAGCTCACCCTTCCCCCTCCCCATAACCTCAAGTCCGTTCTCTAAGAGGTCTGCATCTTTATTCCTGCTTTACCCCTAGGTTCTTCATGACCTCACACCAGTCAGAATGGCCATCATCAAAAAATCTACAAACAATAAATGCTGGAGAGGGTGTGGAGAAAAGGGAACACTCTTGCACTGCTGGTGGGAATGTGAATTGGTTCAGCCACTATGGAGAACAGTATGGAGGTTCCTTAAAAAACTACAAATAGAACTACCATATGACCCAGCAATCCCACTACTGGGCATATACCCTGAGAAAACCAAAATTCAAAAAGAGTCATGTACCAAAATGTTCATTGCAGCTCTATTTACAATAGCCCGGAGATGGAAACAACCTAAGTGCCCGTCATCGGATGAATGGATAAAGAAGATGTGGCACATATATACAATGGAATATTACTCAGCCATAAAAAGAAACGAAATTGAGCTATTTGTAATGAGGTGGATAGACCTAGAGTCTGTCATACAGAGTGAAGTAAGTCAGAAAGAAAAAGACAAATACCGTATGCTAACACATATATATGGAATTTAAGAAAAAAATGTCCCTTTAACTTTTGAAGATCATCAGTTAACTTGTATGGTAGGCAATTAATTTGTTTTAAAAACTCTCACTCTCTTTCCTTTGGGCATTGCTTTAAATTACTCCCAGACTGAATTGGAGGACTTCTGGATCCATTTTCTAATGACTGACAAGGGAGCAGCCAGATGGTCTAGCTATGACAGCATAGCTCGTCAATACTAGATATTTTGGGGAGATGAATTGTATCAGAGCAAAAAATCTCTCTGCGCAAAGGATGAGTCATGGGCATGACTGACTGGCTGCTAGCATCTGCAATCAACTCTGGTTTGCTACCCTCTGACTCACTGATTAAAGCATAAATAGATTGGGCAGGATCTTGGCTTTTAGTTCAGAGAAACTTTCTTGATATTCAGGGGGTTGGTAGAGGAGATTATAACTCTGCCTCCAAGGATGCCGCCTTTGTTAGGAACGGTGACCACGTGAGAACTTTCTTTTGCATGTAGAAAGACCAGAATAAAGTTAGCCTTTCTGCTGCCACTGCTTATGTTCCTTGCTCAAGCTATGGCTGGTCTTTGTGAATTTCCCCGGACATACCCGTAGCCTTGCCTGAGGATGGGACTTGTGAGTCAGTGGTGGCCATCACCTTGGGCTGGTGGTGTATGCATGTATTTCATGAATAGCTGCCACTACCACTTACAGCCTCACCTACCTGCATGTTTGTTCAGAGGCAGATTGTCAGCCAAAAAAGAATGAGCCCTGTGACACTGCAAGCAAAAAAAGGATTAGCTGTGCAAACAGAAGTCTGCAACAAGACATGATCCTCTGAAAAACAAGCCAGCCACATGCCTAAAACCTCATCTATAGTATTTCAGCTTTTCCGTTCCCAGCCTCATCGCGCACACACCATTAACTTGCACACGCCAGAAACTCTCACACAGCCACACACTTATGTAGGCTCACGTCAACTTAATATGCAGAAATATAGTCACATACAATTATAAACATTCACATAGAACTACATTCATACCACACACCTGCACAAAACTACACACATACACTGATACATGTTGCACATACATCCTCATACATGCCCTCACATACAGGTACGCACTCACACACATTATACATTCACACACAAATAACCACACACACATTTCATATAACCTTCCTTCTCTACCAGGAACACACACTTTCTCACCTGGAGATCTGGGTAGCATTTGTAATAAAAATGCTCCCAGAAGTTTCCTTCCTGCTGTTTGGCTGCTGAAATTTGTGGGACAAGTAGTGGGAGGGACACTCAGGCCTGAGTCAGATGACCAAGTGCTCTGACTGGGAGCTCTGACTGGTGCTCTGACCAGGGGCGACCACAGAACCTCACACACAGAAAGACTTCAATATTTATTGAGAAAAATCAAAGAATTTGTGATTTACCCCATAACCTTTTCTTTGTCTAAATTTTAAAATTAAAAACAACTTTTTATTAGAGTAATTTCTTGTCTCTTTCCTCTTGCCTAACCTCTAACAGACATGCCCAAGGTGATATGCAGATCTCTTATACTAAAACCCTCTCTGGAGAGTAGAAAACCCACATAACTTCCTAAGTCTTTTGAGAATGTAATCGGAGCTGTCAGAACCTTAGAGCTCATCTAATCCAAGGCTGTCATTTTATAGATGAGTGAACTGAGGCCCAGAGATATTAAGTGATTTCTCCAAAGTCACCCTGCTGGTTGGTAGCAGAACAGGGACAAGGGACTCAACAGCCTGATTCGTGGACCAGAGCTATCCTACACTTTTCACTTTGGACTTGACTGATTTTATTCCAGGGAATAACTTCTTGATAAGACTCTTAAGAAAACAAGTCTTAACGTATAATATACACTACATTACAGTAGTCTATGAGGAATTATACTGGTTAGGGTAGAGCATTAGCTGTATTCTAATAAATCTTGCTTATACTATCACACTGCCAGTCCTCCAATCTGACATATGTTTAACCTTGTGACTTTAGATGTGATGAAAGCATCCCTGTTGTACTATTTCTATAAATTTCAACTCTGACTTTCTTAGTATATGGGATCCCTGAATATTCCATGGTTGGTTGCATCTGCCTGGTAGTTATTAGAACAATCTCAGGTCACAACAGTTTTTAGCCTTGCCCTACTTAATAGATATGCTATAGACAGTGATGGTGACCATCATTTCATTAGAGCAACAAAGCCACTAACTGTCTCATTAACTTTAAAGAGATTAGATTTGTTTTAGATCATTGACCTTTATTTAGCCAATGTAATGATTTATGGTATTATCATATGTTTCCTGTTGCTTCATAAACTGGAGTTGGACTTTTTTTTGTTTTGTTATTTAAGGCATTTGTATTTCTCTAGAGTTGGTTTCTGATATTTATATAATTTTTTGAGCTGTGTTAAGTTTAGACGTCTTACTCTAGCCCATGTCCAGTAGATTTACTTGGAAATTTGTGTATGTGCTGTGGGACGTTTAAGTGCATTGCATGGCATAACTATTTCAAACAACATATAAGTGTGCTGTGTATCTGTATTTGCACAGTCATGATTATTCTAAAAATAGTATAATATGCTTCCATGTAAGCATATAAAATTTGAATAACAGTGTGAAAGCACAAAGCTGGCAGCTGTTAACAGCTATTACTCTCCCTTGAACTACTGCACCTTCTCCCAAAGACAAACTAACACAACGTTAAATAAAAAAGGTAATTTAAAATACACTATGATAAGAGTTCCCTGGTGGCGCAGTGGTTAAGAGTCCGCCTGCCAATGCAGGGGACAAGGGTTCAAGCCCTGGTCCAGGAAGATCCCACATGCCACGGAGCAACTCAGCCTGTGTGCCACAACTACTGAGCTGGTGCACCACAACTACTAAAACCCTCGCGCCTAGAGCCTGTGCTCCCCAACAAGAGAAACCACCACGTTGAGAAGCCCACACACTGCAACGAAGAGTGGCCCCCACTCGCTGCAACTAGAGAAATCCTGTACACAGCAACGAAGACCCAATGCAGCCAAAAATAAATAAATAAATAAAATAAATTTATAATAAAATAAAATACACTATTATATAGTGAATGCTGACAGTGGTTGTTAGGGTGATAGAGTTGGGTAAATCTTCACTTTTCTCTATTTTCTAAATGTTCTATAATTTTATTATTTTAATACTAAAAAGACCACATTTATTATTTTAAAAGAAAGGCAAACAAGAAGAAAGAATAAAACAACAACACTGAGAAACATGTTTGTAAAAATTTCCCCAAGTTGACATTACAGTGTGGAGGTGTGTGAATGTCATTATGGTTCTTGCCCTTTATTATAATCCTGCTTTCACAAAAGGGACCACCAATTGATGTGCCACTTCCTTTATCGCTCTTAATAGTCTTAAAGTTTTATCTTTTTATTTTTTCTTTTATATAATAGCTCTCTCTCCTTCTTTCTTCCCCTCTCTTAACATGTCTTCGTGCTTTTCTTGTTATGGTAGTTTTGTGTTATTTTTTATGTCATCCATTGACTGTCAGTTCTGAAATAATCAATCTGACACCTAGGTATCTTTTAATTATGATATGAGGTAATTGAACATTATGATATGCCACTTAAAAAAATTCAAAGTTAAAATATAAAATATAGCCAATATTTTATAATAACTGTAAATGGAAAGTAACCTTTAAAAACTGTATAAAAATTTTAAAAAGTGGATTTAATTAAAAAATTAATTTGGGGTTAAAAAAGAGTAAAAAAAGTTTTTAATATTAAACAGTTCATTCATTCATTCAAAAATATTTGCATATATTGCAAATAAATAAGTTAATTAAATGGGATCAACGCCGGTGTTAATAGAAAGTCTGAGGCTCTAATATCCAGCAGGAAGGACTTGCATTCAGATTTTGCCAAGGTTGATTGTCCTGCTGAAGTGATTTGTCTTGTTTCTTATCTCCAGATAGAGTGAAACAGCTTCTGTGAATAGTTTTTCTGCCATGGATCAATGAATTTGTAGGTTGCTTTTGCTAGTTAAATGTTTCTGTCAAATATCCTTATTCATGAAGAAAATGATTCCTTTTTATACTTTGTCCTTGTCAGGAAAAATGATAGTAGGTATCCTTTGAAAATACAGGTGTAAAGACTCACCTATAGGAACAGAATTAAATCTGTGTCAAATTTTATACATGTGTGTTGTGTGCATATGTGTGTGTACATTCACACACATATGCATCAGTAACTAGCATTTGTGGAAATTCTATCAGGGGATACCACCAAGGAGACGCGACTTCAGGTATTGAGGATACAACTGAACAGTGTTGAGGAAAACCTTTATTGCTATCACTTATGAATGTTTCTATTCTCACGGAATGCTCTCATGGTTGATCTAATGATAACTTTAATTTTCAGGTTCAGAAACGGAAATTAGTTAAGGCTTGTGAAAATTTAACCTATATACTCTACTTGCCTACTTACTTCCTAAATCCTATTTGCCAGTTTATGATGGGAACAAATTTTAGAGACCAGAGTTATCATTTTTATTTCATATCTTCTTTTAGTGAATCCTTTACATTTTAATTACTTTCATTTTTTCTAAATACTGGATTTAACTACTGGTTAGAGCAGGGGCTAAGGAAATTTTCCTGAAATGATCTCTCTCCTCGCTATCTCTTAGTCTTATTGAAAAGCAGCTTCAGTTTTGCAACATACACATAATATTTTCATTATTTAAAAAAAAAAGAGCTATTTTAAAAATGTGTATCTATACCATATGAAAAAAGCAAGGTTTAATCTTTTTTTTTTTCATTCTAGCTAAGCAACCCTCTTCTCCAAGCATGCTAGGAAATGCTGCGTTCCAGAAGCCCCTCCCGGATCAAGATGGGTTGGGGAGAGGGAATAAGCAAAAGGCAGAACAGTGGGCCTCTTCCGATCTTGTTAGAGAAAAGTCTTGAAGCAGGTAGAAAAAGGAGAAAATGAGCTGACACCTTCTACACTCCCTCCCTTACTCCTCAGAATATTTCTGTGAGGGCACATGCCAGAGAAGTTTGTGGAAACATGGTCTCACGGGAGACTGGAACTGAAGTGTGATAGGTCTGCTGCAGCGGATGGCCAGGCCGAGGAGCCTGGGTTCTGCTATCTCATTAGGCCTGGGCCGTCACATTCTCTCTCTCTCCCTTCCTCCTTCCCTCTTTTCTCACCGAGCGCACGTGTGCGCACACATCCACACCAAGATTTTCAAAGTGTTCATTCCATGTACATTCTACTCATAGACCAAAAATTCAACCAAGAGAATATAACCACAATCTTTGTTAGGTATTGTTGAAACATAGAAGTAACATAAGTAAAAATAAATATAAGTGAAAAATTTTAAAATAAAACCAGTACTGGAGCATTTGGGAAGAGAAGTGCCTTTTTAGTAAATACATAAATTATAGTTATTTAATTTAGAAAACACCAATAACTTCAGTGTTTCTGGAAAGTAGACTTGGCATCTCTAGAAATAGTTATATGACCTTGATAAAGAACAGAAATTCCTTACTCTTTTGGGCCTTATGAGTTATTGTTATAATTAGTAAGGCCAAAGGACTATAATAAAACATTCTTTGAATATTAAAATAATTCTTCCAAAGCCTATATTAAGCCTTGCAAATTTCAGGCAAGTTATTGTATCTGAAAATCTGCCCAAGATATACACCCTAGTGAGTAACGTGTTGCTATGAAAGCTTTTGGATTGAAAAAAAATGGACTTTTTAGAATATTTATTAGAATATTTGATTTACTGGATTTCGGCTCCTCTCCTGCCTGTTTCTCTTGCTAAACATTCAGAGTGAGACTTTACTATGATTATCTAATCTTACCCCATTCTTAGAAGTTCAGCCTCTGTAAATAATGGGAAAGGAGACCCTCCTGGATTGCTGTAGTACATATTTGGCTCTGAATTAAATGAATGTTTAAATAGCTAAGATTTTCAGTTAATGTTGAATTTGGCTGGATACCCTGTGGTTATAAAATTTTAAGCCTTTAAAAATACATGGGTTCTGCTATCTTCCTGATTTTTTTTTCCTGACTAGCATTTTGTTACTACCCTCACTGTCTGCTTCAAACAAATATTATGTAGTTTACAATTCTTATAGCATATGGTTGCTGCCTACAAGCACTTTGTGTGCTTTAGCAGACAGCCACATGCAACACTAAAAAATGATTTCTTGGATGAGTAGTAGAGAATCTTGCTTTAAATCATTTTTCTACTTGAGTTCAACTTTTAAGGTAGGGTTGGGTTAGATCTGTTTTTTCCCTCGCTCCCTCTCTTCCCTCCTATTTCTTTGTTGCAGTCTCTCTTTACTCTAGATAGAGTAATTCATGCTGTCAGTATCATTAGAGATTCTTGTCACGCAGTAATAATGTAATACTCATGTAGACAACCCCAGGTGTTTCTAGCTTTTGCATCTCCTAAATCCTCACCTATTTTTCAAGTCATTTTGAGTAGGGACCCACTTGTCCTTTGCTTTGAACTTCTGGCTGTACAGAATTCATCAAAGCAGAAAATGTGTTGGCTTGCAAGCCTCATCACTCATATTTAAACCCTGTGTGGATTTGTTTTGGAAAAATGATAGCTTTTACTAAGCCATAATTGAGATGAGGGCTGAATGTAATTTCCTGCTGCCAAGGAGAGGGTTGGAAAGAAGGAGCAGAAGCTTTGAGAATATAGATTAGGGCAGTGACAGCAGGAGGTGGTGGGGAAACCCTCTGGAGAGAGTGGTACACAACAGGGAGGCAACTGAAGAGTTGGCAGGGCCAGGTGAATATGCTCTCTCCAGACCTCTAGCTCAAAAGCCGGGGACCAGAGCACACACTCTCAGCCTGAGGGCCCTCAATCCCTCTATTCCCACCTCCCTTTCCCACTTCCAACCCTTTCCTTGCAGGAAGGCGTGAGTGGGCTGCTTCACCACATGAGGGTGTTGCAAGGCAAGGGGCCGAGTTGTGTAGGAGAAGCAGCTGCAAGAGGTGAGCAGTCTACTGCTGTGATTGTTCCCCCATTTTTTAGGGCCTCTTTTGGCCATCTTTGTGTCTATGTGCTCTGTATAGCCTTGCAATCTAACCCAATCCTGTTCTGTCATTTAATCCATTGGTTGAAATTTATTGACCTACCATTGGGTTACTTATTTTTACCCAACATTATGTAGCCTAATATTTGTGTTCTGAACCTATTTCTAATTCACAGAGCATTAGTCTACTGTAGTCCCAGGTGCAAGTAAGAGATAATTTTTTTGATAAGCATCTAAATATTCTGCATGACAGAAAGCCAAAAAGAGATGATAGAATATATGTGTAATATATATTTGCATACATGTGTATAAAATATACACGTGTATATAAGTGCATAAGCACATATATGTATATATTCATACATATACATATACACACACACAATGTATATAATGTTTAAATGGAACCTGGTCATCCATTACTTACTATGGCACTTATTAAACTCTATGGAAATAAATAAAGCATCACATTTTCAGTATTTCTATATTGTGATGGGAGTCTTTAAACACCAAATCTTACTGTTAAGAAATTGAATTAAGTACCATCTTAATGGCAAATTAATATAAATTTGCTACTCGTATGTTTTGTTGCCATTTGAGAAAATTATCCTATTAGTGTTAAATAGAAAAGCTCCACATCAGTTATAAGTTGAGAACAAATAGCAAAGGCTGAAGGTACTCCGCATAACATATTAAAATGTCTTGATTCTAAATAAGTCTCTTCCATTAGACGTCCCCAGCCCTTAACGCCTCTTTCAGGAGACAATCTGTTAGGACGATGGAAAGTCGGGAAGAACAGCCTCAGAAGGCAGAGGAGGCTTAGTCGACTCCTTCGAGATTGGTGTCGGCCACTTTGGGCAGCGGAGGCCCAGCTGAGGCCCCTCCTGGCAGCCCCTCTGCTGCTGCTGCTGGGGGCTGCCTCCTGGGCTCACATCTAGACTCCCCAGCTGGCACGTGCTCTCCCGCTGCGGGCGGGGTGGCACGACCGTCTGCCTCCATCACCCATCGAAAAGCCTCTGCTGGAGGCTCCGGGGCCTGGCCGGAAGCTGCTGCCTCTGGCTTCCGGGTCTGCCCGTTGGCTTCCATCACCGGTAGAAATGCTTCTGCCGGAGGCTCCGGGGCGTGGCTGGAAAATGCTGCCTCTGGCTTCCGGGGCTGCTCGTTGGCCTCCATCTCCCGTAGAAACGCTTCTGCCGGAGGCTCCGGCGCCTGGCTGGAAAATGCTGCCTCTGGCTTCCGGGGCTGCGGATCAGCCTGTGGTGCAGCAGGGGGGCCATTGCCTTGGGCCTGTGCTCCTGACCCTGATCTGAGGGGAGGTTCTGCCTCGTTGCCTCCCTCCGCCTCAGCCTGAGGACTTGGGGGTTGCAGGGGACTCCCTGAATGGCATGCTGGGCTCAGAGGGGATTGTTCCAGCTCCTTGAGGGCCGTGCCGCCGCCCCCTTGAGGACTGCTGACTTCTGTTTGGATTTCTTCGGACGCATCGAGGGTTGACTCTGGACGATGAATGACCATGAAGGCCGCGGTCAGATTTTGCACAGCATTGTGAACACTGTTGGCTTCCTCCGCATCTGCCTCTTCACCCACGGAGGTATTTGACTCCGGTTCGTCGTCGTCAGAGGTGAGCTGACCTTGGTCATCCTTTGCAGGCATTTTTGTTTCTCTAATTTTTTTATAGAGTTCGTTTCTCTCCTCTTGTAAAGCTCGACAGAGGTTCTCTAGCCTTCCAATTTTCATCACGAAGCACTCATATTCTTTAGCTCTCAGTGCTTTCTGTGATTTAAACAGACACACACACACTTATAAAACGACATGAAAAGCAAAATTGCCAGGATGCTCTATGGAGAGAAGCAAAACCATTTGTCCAGGAATTTGTCTGTCAGGCTCTGACCACAGGGTGGTGGCTGGACAGATACTCTGTCAGGGACATCACTTCTAGTTTTGTACTGTGTTGGAGACTCTGGTAGAATTTTAAGCCACGTATTCTTTTCTTTAGAAAAGAAAGATAGCAAAGCTTCTCTCTACTTCAGTCTAGGGCTTTTAAAATCTTATAATGAATTTCCTGCTTCTAAGACTTAGAAGGCATAAGTAGAAGTTTATGACAAAATGATTGAGATGGACTGGGTCTTGGCCATCAGCAATGCCTTATCTGTTCTGTAGATAAACTGCTATATGCTAATCCAGCAACTGTTTGATTTATGTTTATGAATAATAAGCACATCTCTTTGGAATTGGTTGCAATTTGGGATGAATTGTTAGAACAGTAATTATATCCAGAGAAACTCACCACACACTCATTCATGATGCTGCTTGAACTGTTCAATTCTCCTTTCCTCTAGAAATGTTGGTGTGTTTGTGCATGAAATCATCTTACTCCTTCAGCCCCACCTTTGTGCTACTCTGTACCTTTTTTTCCCCCACTTCTTTACGTGGAGAGGCCTTCACTTGAAAGCCCTGCCTCTCAGGTTAAGGACCATGTATCTTTGCCTTTATGGTCTCAGAATCTCCAGAGCCTGATGTAATATCAGTATTTAAATGCCTGTTGGAGGAATTAAACAATATATCTCTGTATCTGTCTATAAAATAGCACATACCCTGGGTGCTTGGGCTAGTGTCTTCTCTCAGTTATGTTCAAATCAACTAATTAATTTATTCTGCGCCTGTATTGTGTCAGGCACCAGGGAAATTCAAGGACAGGTAAAACACTCATCCTGCCTTTAAGGAATTCACGGTCCAGCAGGTGTGGTGCTGCTTTGGGGACAGCTTTGGAATCAACAAGTAGGCGTGTGACTTAGGGTCACAACACTCTTTATGAGTCTGGACCTAAGACTAAATTACTAAATTGACGTTTGCTCTAATTATTTTTATTACAATATCATATACCACATCCCAGAAAAATTCAGCTCTTTTTCAAAAGTAATTATTTTGTGGTATTAGACCATAATTATTTTCTGAGTATAAATATATTGACTAGACAAGGGAAGATGAACAAGGGGAAAAACTTCCTCACCTCTTCAATCATGTCCAACAGAGCTTTGTTACAGTTCTCAAACCGAGCTTTCCACGTGGCTGTGTCCTTTTCCAGCTTCTTCATTTTCTTAGTGGTCTACAAAAATGAGTGTTTTAATGTTAATTCTGAAGAGTTAATATATCAAAGAAACTATCAGTTCCCTATGTGACTTCAAGAAAAGTCCTTTCATTACCAGCTGCTGAAGCAAGCAAAAATTCGATGTCAAGAAATGATGACTGAGTGGAGAGAGTCATGATTTATTTTTGAATCATCTAGGTCAGTGGTGAACAAACTTACTTACACCAGAGCCAATTAAGGAGAAAGGAAAACTACTTAAGGCCTTTCTGTTTTGTCATTGCTTTTTCTTTTTCTTAAAATAAAAATAGCCTTATTGAGTTCCAAGAATAAGCTTGAAATTTAGATTATTTACTGTACTGAATGGAAGATTATTAGTGAGAAGGTCGGCCTGGCTTTTCAGATGTTAAAATGTTGATAATATCTGGGCACATCTGAGAAGTAGCCACACAAAGGCAACTTTCTATGTTCTCAGCCTTCACATTTGTAGAGTGCAGTAGGATTCACAGAATGTGATTACATGCGTTATTGCTTTCATCCTTGAGACAGTCCCCCAAGGAGGGTTCAGTTTTCACTTCCACTTTATAAACGGGGAAACTAAGGTTCAGAGAGGTGGAGTAATATTCAGGTGAGTTAGCAGAAGAGTAGGGCTGGAGTTATTTCATTTAATGCAACATGTGCAGAGTGCATGCTAGTTGCCAGGCCGGGCTGGGTGTAGGGCATCCAGAAGTTACTAAAATGAAGCCTGGCTTTTTCAGACCTGAAACTACTCACGTTCCTGGTTATAGGAGCTCCTCCTCCTCTCTGCTTGCCTGAAGGACAAGGCGTGTGTTCAGGTGCATTTACCCTGGATGAACCACACCTGGGCACTGGCTGCTTCATGCTAACCTGCCTGAGGCGGGTCTGCTTGGAGGCTAGAGGCTGGGCCCAGGCAGTTGGCCCCTGGGCCCTATAGAGAAGCTATGTGAGCCTTGAGTGCTTTTTTATTTTGATCATTTCTTAACTGACTTAAACTTTTAAAAGTCATCAGCACCTTTAGGAATTTGATGAAATCCATGGGACCACACCTAAAGAAATGCAATATGCATATCAAATTTTTTTGCTAATTCTGCTAAGAGTCTATAAATTAACTCCAGATAGAAAACTCCTTTAATATTTATTCCAATCTTAAAACTATGTAATTTTGCAATAAATAACAGCATTTTTACTACTCTAATATTTATTCCAAATTAAAACTCTGTAATTAAAAAAAATTTTTTTAAATGGATGGATCCATCGTGGAGTGAGAAAGCTGTAACTTTTAACAAATGTTGGCCCTTTAAGTTTGCTCATGAATTGTGAAATTTATCATATTAGTTTATGAAAATTTTTTCAAAGAATGCTTTCTACACTTAAAAAGGGTTAATGCCAGTGCCTGTTCAGAAACACAGTTCTGATGCTGATTTTATTTTGGGAAGACACTGAATTAAACAAAATATAAACAGTATGTCCAACAATAATATTAGCACCTTATATCTGTAAAAGACTTTTAAAAAGTTTAAGACCCTTAAAAATACATTAACTTATTTGAACTTCACAATCTTGTCAAGTAGGCAAGGGAAATCGTTTCTTAATTTATAGATAAGGGGGAAGTTAAGTGAATTGTTCACTGCTACTTGATGAGTAAAAACACACCCAGACTTCATCTCCTCATTCAACGCCCTGTCCGTTATATCTTATTACATATATTCTCTTCTGAGAAGGATCCTATGAAATGGTATTTTCTACTCTAACATTCTGCTTTTGCTTATTTGTATGAAAATTAATTTTTTTAATCTTTAAAAGATTAGTTTTTAATTTCAGTATAAACAACATAATATTAAATTTCTAGCTCTTATCTTTTCTTTTTACACCTCTCCATGGCCTAGAAAATGAAAATATTCTTCCTCAGAGTGAAAATGTATCCTAGTGTTTTCAGACTCTTCCTAAGACTAATTCACCAGATACTTACCGATAAAAAAAATACAGTCCAAATCTCATTTGCATGTATAAATGTTTCATTACTTCATGAAATGCACTGAAATATCTTAGCAAGAGAAAAATGAACCCAAAGGAGTGTTGCGTGTCGAACTAGAAGATGTCAGTATTTCGTGGGGGATAAGCAATACTCACTTTCTCCATTTCCTGTTTGAAGGTGGCAAACACCTCATTGCTTTTTGCCAGTGTGCTCTGAAACTCTTCAAACCTTTCAGAGTAGACAGTAAGCTGTAAACGGGGAAAGAGTAGATTTGTTTTAGGACTGCTTTCAGAATGCTTCCAGAACAAAACAACATGTCATTGTTTATTGTTTGAGAACAAAAATGATATAAGGTAATTTTTAATACAATGTTAGTGATATGTTCAATTCTTTTTACTATGAGATCAGCCTAGGTCAGTGAGTATGATTGAAGTACTTCTTTAAAGAAAAATGAAATAATAAAATACATCATCACCATTTCATTATAACTTTTACCAGCAAACATTTTTTGAGCATTGAACATAAGCACTGACTCTGTGTACAAAAGCATTTAACCTGTAGTTCCTGTTTTTGAGGGACCTGCACTCCTGACAGGAAGATAATCCCAAAGACAACTTGATTATAGGACAGTGAATACAAAGTACCAAGTCAGTTAAGTACTGATCAGAGAAGGAGATGAGTGTGGCAGGTGATCATTTGAGCCACAGTTTTGTGGAGAAGGTGAGCCTTGTACCTGGTCTTGAAGGAAGCAAGAATGAAGACAAGTATGGGCCAGACATGGACGAGGGTTGCTGCATTATGCAGGTTGTGCTATCATAAGCAATCGTCATTTCCCTTTTTGACATTGTGGTTTTGTGTATTTATGAATACAGTGTTCTAGCCAACAGCAGTTAGTTGTCCCTTTTCAACAAAATCGGTTTATGATACCAATTTTTTTATAGATGGAAATAATGAGTCTTGAGGGAGAAATGCCTTTTTCTAATTTGCACCAATAAAACATCATAAGGATTAGCCTGGGAGTATGGAGAAGCTTTGTACCTCCACATCCTTAATTCCGAGGCTTGTATTTGGGGTAGGAATAGGGCAGGATAGGGAAGAAGAGTGCATAAATCCTTGATTGTTACTGACAGTGATACAATAATAAAATCTTTTGAAAATAATTTTAGGATAGCACATTTTGAGTGAGTGGAGATTTAATATGGATGATTCTTGTTTACTAACATGGAAAGTTTCCGTTTTCAAATGAGACTTTGGTACTCTGTCTGGAACAGTCTCAAGTCCTCAGTTGGGCGCCAGCTGGCTGGTGGTACTTGTGAGACTGTCCTTTCAAAAGCAGAGAAGAGTGACTGACCGAAAGCCAGTAGGTTGGAGAGTTCCCAGTCTTGGGGATGGGAGTTAGAGGAAGGGTGTGGGAATCAAACAACCCCTAGAACCAAGAAAATTTGCTTATCTAGAATGGCTCATTCTCACATGATTCAGAATAGCAGGGTTTTACTGCAGTACACAAGAACAACAAAATAACGTAAAACTTTTCATAGGACACAGATTTTCCCAAGTCAGACAACAGTTGACCATCATTTTGAAATCAATCATTACCTCTGTGGATATGTGATAAAACTTGAGGTAACTCTAGTGGCCTAAAATTCTTCTCATGATTCTTTGGCATACAGATTTAAAAAGACTGGGTAACGTGGCAGAAGGGAATTCATGGCCAGGAAGGTACCCTAGGGTTTTACACACATAGTGCATAAGACAATACAGCTGACCCTTGAACAACTCAGGGGGTGAGGGACACTGATCCTCCATGAAGTGCAAAATCTGTGTATAATTTATAGTCAGCCCTCTGTACTCCCGGGTGCTCATATCTGCGGTTCCCCATCTGCAGATTCAACCAACCTTGGATACTGCAGTACTGTAGTGTTTACTATTGAAAAAAATCGACGTGTAATTAGATCAGCACAGTTCAAACTCATGTTGTTCAAGTGTCAACTGTACTTGATCATTATATGCAATGCACTCTTGATATAGTCTATTTAATTGTTTCATTTTTTCCCAAAGTACTGGCTGAGATCCACTGAACCTTGATTTCAGGGTGAATGAATAGGTCAAGTCCCTCAATTTGAGTGTAAGCTCCTGTGGGACTGGCTGCCTGTACTGCCCATGGTCTAGTGGTATAGGGTGGGGACAGCTACCCCCAGCTGATCTTCTTCACCTATCACAAAATCCATTCATTTGTATTTTTGGCCAAGCCTCCTGTTAACTTCTTTTCCTTACTTTCTCCTCTTTCTTTTTCCAGCTTTTCAGTAATTCCAGCAGAAGTACAGGGGGTTTGCAGATATGATCTCCTGAGCTGGTCCTCCCAGACCCTCTCCTGCACAACTAGACCCTCTCTCTAGTTGTAGGCTGCAGACAGGAAGGGAAGGAGTGGGCACGTGTGCGGTGCATTTCGCCTGCACAACCTTGACAGGCTCAACGGGGGCAACCACACGCACCCCGGCCAGCTCTCTCCTTATTCTTTGGGCAAAATGTTCTTTTGGTGTATAAATTCAGCAGATTTTGTTTCCCTTCCCCATGTTTTCTTGTGGCATGGAGAAGACAGATATACCAGAGTTCCAAGGAGTAGTGTCTCACTTCATTACCACTTCTGGCTTTTTTCTAGTGACCATCAACTTTTTCTCTCTTTTCATCTTTTAAATTGGGTAAAATACACATAACATAAGATTTGCCATCTTAGCCATTTTAAGTATATAGTTCAATATTGTTAAGTATGTTCACATTGTTGTACACCCCAATTTCCAGAACTTTTCATCATGCAAAACTGAAACTCTACACCTGTTAAACGATAGCTCTCCATTTCTTCCTTTTAGTGACTGTTTTTAATAGTCTGCTTTTCTTCCTATTTGACCTCTTTGTCATAGGTGGCAAAACCTGTATGGACTGTACTTTTCTCAAGTAACCAACTCTGTCACTCTTTATTGATACGAACTAAAATGCACACTTCCTGTTTACTTTATGGATATGTGTTTGGTCATATTTTCCCTCTTACTATTATGCTGACATGATGCATGTTTTTTTGTTTTGTTTTGTTTTTTGTTTTTTTTTTTTGCGGTATGCGGGCCTCTCACTGTTGTGGCCTCTCCCGTTGCGGAGCACAGGCTCTGGACGTGCAGGCTCAGCGGCCATGGCTCACGGGCCCAGCCGCTCCGCGGCACGTGGGATCTTCCCAGAACGGGGCACGAACCCGCGTCCCCTGCATCGGCAGGCGGACTCTCAACCACTGTGCCACCAGGGAAGCCCGTGATGCATGTTTGATGTGTCATATTCCCTCTTTCACTTTGGTATTTCAGGGAAGCGTGGAAGGGACATCCAGAGGTCTTCCTCAGTATTTTTACCAGAGGCAGAAATATAAACAAACTATTCTAGGGTTAGTAACAACAACAGTTGCCCTGACATTTCACTTTTAAATGGGCGGAGCGGCACACACATTCTTTTACCTGAGCACAAATTTTAATTACAAACATTCATAGCATATATGAAACAGAAACGTGTCCAGGAATTGTCTTAGCCAACTTGGGAGATTTGGTTTGGGAACTAGTCCAATTATAATAGTAATTGCAGAGGAATCTCCTTTCATCTTATATAGATAAGGTGAGGCCTTCTGAGATTAAAGACTATGAATACCCATCTTTAACAGTTGACTCACTGATCTTCCCCCTGGGGTAGTATTTTGTGTCCGTGCTGCTGTGTTTTGTGGGTATTGCTGACTTCCCACATCTACTACCATCTTCATTCTTATCGATCCAATGAACACTCTATTTGTAGCCACAATTGTATCCCATTGATCATCTCTGACATTTACTCTATTGCCTTGGTTTGTATAATTGAAAGCTAAACATCTCTTCCCTAAGTGAGAATCATGCCCCAGATTGGCAACATGTTGTCTTATGACTGAAAAGTGACTTCCGCCTAGGAAAACACAATCTATCCTTGATATTTCCTTTGCTAAGACCATAGAAATGGAGACTAAGGCCTCTCCTTCCTACCATCCGACTCCTTTCTTTCTTTCTTTTTTTTTTTTTTTTGCTGTATGCGGGCCTCTCACTGTTGTGGCCTCTCCCATCGCGGAGCACAGGCTCCAGACGCGCAGGCTCAGCGGCCATGGCTCACGGGCCCAGCCGCTCCGCGGCATTTGGGATCTTCCCAGACCGGGACACGAACCCGTGTCCCCTGCATCGGCAGGCGGACTCTCAACCACTACGCCACCAAGGAAGCCCCATCCAACTCCTTTAATTGTCAAACCAAAGGAAGTGTTTGAGTGCCTTGCAAGATCATCTGTGATAGACTTTGTTTTTCAAGGTTTAAACATTTAAAAAATATAATGCTGATATTTTTCAAGAGGAGCTCATTTAAACATTATTACACATAGGGATTTGGGGCCTCTGTATTCTTCGTGATGATTAAGTAATTATTGCAGTTCTGAAAATGCCTTGAAGACAAAAGAGATAGACAAGGGAGGGTCCTTACAGAGAGAGCCACGTGCCATGGAAAGCAAGGTGATGGAGGAGGCAGGGTTATCTAGTTTAGCTGAGTTCTTCAGCTCTGGATATTCTCTACATTCATAAACTAGAGCTGAACGTGGTTTTGAGATCATCTTTTCCAGTGGTTCTTAAACTTTTTTTCAAATAAAGACTTGTTTTGTCTCATATATCATTATGTGGATCTTTACCTATGAAATAATACTAATGTTAGCGCATACACTAATCAGTTGTTAGCATTTTAATTAATATTTATCACTAGATTGTGAGTTTAATTAGGCAGGGATTTTTGATTCTCTTATTAAGTACTATATTTCTAACATCTAGAACCATGCCTAGCACTTAGATGCTCAGTAAATATTAGTTGAATTAATTATGCTTACTATGGGGGCAGGCACTAAGTGTTTTTTTTTTTTTTTAATTGTTGAATGTGTCTACTCTTTTGTTTTTTAATTAGTTTATTTTTATTTTTGTCTGTGTTGGGTCTTTGTTGCTATGAGCAGGCTCTCTCTAGTTGTGGTGATCGGGGGATACTCTGTTGCGATGCACGGGCTTCTCATTGCAGTGGCTTCTCTTGTTGCAGAGCACAGGCTCTAGGCGCGAGCTTCAGTAGTTACAGTACACAGGCTCAGTAGTTGTGGCTCGTGGGCTCTAGAGTGCAGCCTCAGTAGTTGTGGTGCACGGGCTTAGTTGCTCCGTGGCATGTGGGATCTTCCCAGACCAGGGCTCGAACCTGTGTCCCCTGCATTGGCAGGCGGATTCTTAACCACTGTGCTACCAGGGAAGCCCTGAGCTAAGTGTTTTGAGTGCATAACTTGAAAACAAACTGCATATACTACATGTTAATTAACTCATTTTCCTTCTATAAACTTAATCAAACATATGAATAACTGCCATCCATGCTGCTAAGCAAAAGCTGATATAATGTCAGAAACAACTACATTTTAGATAGTAGCTGCTGCCTTATGTGCTATTAGGTTTTGGAAATACTGAAAAGTAATGGGCCTCCCAGAGGTCAGAGGACTCCAGCTTGGGATCATTGATCCGTTACAACATCCTTATTTTACAGACCAGGAAATTTAGGTCCAGGGAGGTTTAGGTGAGCTGCACAGAATCAGACAGCTTCACAGTAGAAGAGCCAGGACTCTGACCCTGGTCCCTGGGTTCGACCCAGTATTGAGGGATGAACGAGGAACACTGGCAAGTCTAGAACCCTGGGTCATACTTTTTCAAACTTGAGTGGGTATAGGTGGGAAATTGGATCACACCTTTATGTTATTTCACAGGTCATTAAAGACCTAGATTCTGATACCAGCCAAATGAGTCACTCTCTAGCCCAGAGTCTAGTGGTATTAATCTATTCTTCATTTAACATAGAGGAATAGAGATTGCTTATAACAGATGGAACAATGAATAGCTTCAAGTACTGCCTGTTGTACCCCTCAAGGCTCTGTGCTGTGAATGGGACAGGGATAGAGCCAGAAGCCCTGACTTGCTTCTCTGGACTCTCCCCCACAACAGCCCCCCCACTGGACAGTGAGGTCACACCTCCTTTCCCCCCTGCCTGCCTCTGGTTAGAAAACTGCCACTGCCTGCCACCCACCCCACACCATGATATGATGTGTTCCGTGACTGCCTAAAGGATCACCTTGAGTTTGTAACTTTAGAGTTTAGTCCTTCGATTCTATTAATAGTGAAAAAAAATTACGGTTCGTATTTCTATGTAATTAATATTTTTAAACTATTTTGATCTACTAGTGGGGGAAACAATTCATCATTGGGTTTTGTACACACATTGGAAAGGTGTGCTTTAGGAAGGTTAGATATCAAAATGTTATTTTGTTTTTGTCTGTGTAGTGGTATAATTTGTGATTTTAAGTTTCTTGTTTTTCCTACTTTCCTTTTTAAAAAATGAACACGTAAAAAAAAAAATGAACACGTATTCATTGAACTTGTTCATTCATACAGTGAATTTTTTTCACAATGAACAAATATTCAGCAGTCAGCACATAAACATTTACAAGTGAATTATTCAAATCTTAAATTAATGCTGCCCAGTTTGGAAGGCTTCTGATTTTCTCGCTTTCTGTGAATTTGCTCTGTGAGATTTTACAGTCCCTTTAGCACTTGGGCATTTCTCCCAGCAGGGGAGCTAGAGCCCCTCTGTGGCCCGGCCTGTGGCAGGATGGCTCTCCTGGAAACTAACAGGGAGTGTTTGCCAGCAGGGGCAGAGCCCCAAGGGCACCAGAAAGATGGATAGGTCTGGCTTTCCTCCAGAGCCAGCTGTTGCATGAGGCTTTATTTTTGAGCCTGAAATACGAATTCCCATAGTCTAATCAAAACATACACATAACATCACGAAGCCAAATCAAAATGGTTTCTGATGTCTGCCATCTTTAATCGTGTGACACTGACAAGGCCAACCTCTGATAGCACAAAAACGTGGGTGCTGACTCTATTTTTCTAATTTCCTTTTATTATAAATAATGTCAAACAAGTAAGGACATTTTCAGTATTGACAGTTATAGATGGTGCATCTGGACAGTTACATTTTACCCTTACCCTGACAGGTTAATGGGGGAGGAGAGAGAGGACATATGAACAGGTAGGCAAGGACCTGGCCACCAGCTTATTCTGGTTGTCCCTCATTTGTATTGATAATGTCAGCAGACCTTTTGACTGGAAGTTGTTGGTGCAGAGCATTTATTTTTCTTAGGTATAACATTGTACTTTTATTTTTACTTAAAAATAATAAATATGAAGTTATTCTTCATTTCCAACTTCTGTCCCTACTTCCCCTCCCACATGGAAGGCCTCTTGCTGACTACCTTTGGTTCACAGCAAGGAGGGCACACCCATGCATTGTTGTACCCCTACTTCACCTGAGCCTGCAGGACTGTCTCTTGTTCCTTCAGCACTTTGGCCTGAAGTTTCCACTCTGCTGCCTGGTTCAGCAACTGTGAGAAGAGAACGCATGGAAAGACTCATTTAGATTACCGTTTGTTGTAACTTGTGTGTGAACTTAATTACTTGCTAAGTAATCCTCTTAAGTAATTTTGGGGGAACTTTGCAAAGAATCTAAGAAAGCTAAGAAAACAACTAGTTTAAAAAGTTTGATTCTCAACTAAAAATTAGTGATTCCAATGGAAAAAAAAAAAAAAGAGGAAAAAAGTCTCCAACTCAAGCATGAATCACACAAAATTCAACCTCCCACCAAATTCTGGACCCGTCTGTAGAAATTCTGGCCAACTATCATTCAGCCTCTGCTTGAACATTTCCATAATATTCCCACCTGGGGCATTGTTGTGAGCAACTGTTCCTTTATATTAAACCCAACTGTTCCTTTATATTAGACCACTGTTCTCCACCATAGTATGCATTGGAATCTCCTCAGGGGCATGTTAAACTGCAAATCCTTCTCAGAGAAAATAAGTTAGGAAGTATTAGGGCGTGATTAGAATCTGTACTTAAAGCAAATACCCAAGATGGTTTGGATATTGGTGGTCCATGGATTATACTTTGAGAAACACCAGGTTAGAAATTTGACCTATTACTCCAAATCCTATATAAGGTTTACAAAAGAAGCCTCACCTCTCTTCTATAAGGCAGCCCTTCAAATACAACCAAGGCCCTCATGTCAAGTACGATCAGAACTGGAACTCATGGGTTAAATTGAAAAAGTTGTTTTAGGTGTAAAAATGACACATACATATGTAAGACATGTTATTTTAACTTAAGATGTATGTTCATTTATTTATCAATTTTGATGTAGGGCTGTGATCTTTGTTTTGGGTATGGATCTTCTGATTGGAATTCGGAGGGTTTTTGCTTGTTTTTACAAAAATCATATCTATAATATGGCATATAAGATTTATAATTTTTTTAAAACAATACTGCTAGAACCTAAAGACCTAAGATATTTGTAAAGCAGCTTGATTGGATAATTCTCTAGAGTTTTACAACTTTCTTCCAGTCTTTTATAGTTGCTCACATCTAAGTTGACAGTTTTTTTTTGCTATTGGCCTACATCTAGGCTTTCAACTCATTAAGCATAGTTTTTTTTAGAAACAACTCTTTCTTTTAACACATATTTCATCAGTTTATGTATCATTCTGTTGATTTACATAATACAAAACCAAGGATAACTGGGAAGAAAAGGTTTGGGAGCAAAGACCCGATTCTTAGTAAGCTCTATCTTACTTAACATGGGCAACCACGGGTAGATATTCCAGAGTGGCTAACTAGCCCCAGGATTCAGCATGCTGTGGCCACCTGTCAGCGTGCTTCCAGAGAACGGTGAACATCATGGATAACCTGGTTAGTCAGTCAGGTGGCTGTCAGTTAAGAAGTTTCTATTTTATTTCAAGATAGGCTGATATAAATTTCTTTTTGTTTATTCATGTTGTAAAAAATAATGTTCATTTTTGGTATCAGAACCAAAAATAATAAAATCATTATTTGTAAAAACTTGGAGGCATCTTTTTTCTTATCCAAGTTAGTCTTGACCTCTCCATTTGTAAAAGGGGGTTGTATATGTCCCTCCATGCCTCCCAGTGAGCAGTGAGGATCAATTATTATAGAAGTGCAATTGACTCACTGTAAGAGAGGTCTGAGGCAGCCGCGGAGTGGAAGACCTGCAGCGCCCCCTCTGGCCATCTGAGCTGTGTGGCTGCAATGTACACGGCCGGCCCCTGCTTGACCACAGGGGCCCTGTTGTGATGGGTGGTTCCCGATGAAGAAGGAAGAAGGAGGCTGCCTGTTCTTGAAATGAAGAACGGCCCCTCCCCTCCCCTGCAGCTCTGACTTGATATTTCATCACTTTCAAAAAGAAGTGTCAGAGCTGGAACCCAGGAAGGTAGCCGCTAGCTTTGAAGAACTGAGGGAGACTACCTTTCTTTGACTTGTACCTGCTGTTTTGCTAAATCAGGGAAGGAAAAGAGGGCAGCATGCTAGTTTCTTGCTAAGGTTGAGTCACTCTGTGTCTGCCCCCCAGTCTCTCTCACGTGAATCTTTGCCTGGTTGTTCCTCTCTCATGCCTCATATATTAAATACCAAAGGTACTGATATTCTGTAGGAAGCATATCTTACCTGAGAGTAATTACATCAACAGTGGAGTATCCGTTTTCTTGGATTCTGAATAATAAATAAATGCTTTACTTCTTACTTTGAGAGCTAGGTTGTAGATGGATTTAATCAATTAATCTTTTTATTAAGAGCACATGGACATCTGATTTGAAATTATGCAACGTCCACCAGGTTATGTTCTCCAGAATTTATCCTTTTGTTGCCAAGTTTGAAAACCGAAGTTTTAAAAAAATTCCTATTCTAACAAATTGAAATGATTATAGTCTGATTTTAGGCAAATGCAGAGCTTGTGATCAATTGTTAAATGGCTACATTTGAACAACTGGTCCATTGACTGTGTCAAATCTCTCTCTCCCCAGCAACAGACACTGCTTTAACTCATGCCTCTGAAACACATCTCTGAGTGTGATGTACTATCACAGAGCTTGGGCTTTGGGGACAGATACACTGGAGACGTGACCAACACATCTCGGTCACTTAGTAGTGTGTGACCTTAAACAAGTCACATATCCTTTTTGAGCCTCAATTCTCTCACCTGTTTTGGAGTGTTTGGGGTTAATGAGTTGTCAGTAAAAGCCACCACTCAGTTTCTTAAACCAAAAACTCAGGAGTCATCCTTGACTCCTTCCTTTCCTCACTGTCACCATCTTCCTGTTCAAAGCATTGCCTGTTGGTTTTACATTAAAAACATAACTTTTATCCACATCCAGCTCTCCTTCTCCACTGCCACCTCCCCAGTCCAAGCCGTCGTCAGATCTTGCCCAGATTGCTGCCTAGCTCTCTTCTTGCTTTCTTGTCCCTCTTTAGTTCACTCTCCACCTACGAGCCAAATTCAGCTTTTACAGATGCAAAGCAGATCATGTCACTTCCTTTGCTAAAACTACCCAGTACTTTCCTATTACATTTAGAATAAAATCCAAACTACATTTCAAGCTTACAGAGCTATACAATTTGGCCCCTGTTTACGTCTGCAATTTTATTTTGAAATTTTCTCCCATGGGTCAGCCTGCTCTTGCCACCCTGACCTTTTCCAATTTCTGGAGGATGCCATGCCGGTTCCAGCATTAGGATTTTTGTCTCTTCTGCAGACACTGCTGCTGGAGACCTCCTCTCTGACTCCCTCTTATCAGGCAGGGCGCAGCTCAAGCGTCCTCCTCTCGGTAGGCCTTCCTAATCACCCAGTCTAAAGTAGGTCCTCTCCTTCTGCCCCATTCGAGGTTCCTCCTTATTTCCCTAGTAGCACTTACTATTATATGAAATTATCCTTCCTTATTTGTTTTGTTGTTTATTGCGTCTCTTCCCAGTTAGATTCATGCTGGAGTGTGGCCTTCTCCTTCTTGTTCACCGCTACACCCCAGCACCTAGAAGGGTGCATAGCTCATGAAAGGTGTTTGAAAAAGGTTTGGTGAATGGATGCATGACTGTTTTAGGTAAAAAACAGTGTAGTACAGTGTTTCCTACTGGGCTAGCCAATTTCATTCTCCAGGGAAGTTTAGGCTCTTTCTCCATCAGTCTAGTGCTCTATGACTGTTGTCAAAAACAACATTCTCAGGGGTTCTCTGACCCCAAGGCAGACCAGACAAGCACACAGACTCAGGTGATAAGTACATATTCCTTTTCACGTTTGTGTTGCTCCTCTGCTTCCTTCATCATTTCTTGCGCCTGCTCGAGTTTTGCATCCACCAGCTTCTGCTGCAGTTCTCTGTGTTTAAATATTTTGTCCAGGTGCTAAGAAAAAGAAAGCGCACATTATCAAGCTTGACTTATTATTGGTGCTGAAAACAATGTAAAAAAAAAAGTAATGTTGACATAAACACGTGTTCGCTGGGTTTTAAGATTTAAAAAAAAAAGAGGAGAATAAATGCATTGGCATCGCTTATGGTTTTATATGAAAGTCATAAATTGGTGGAGTCCCCTGCATTTTGCACTACACAAAAGTGGCTGCAAAAGGTGGAGGTGCCAGAGTTCAGCAGTGCTAACTCCAAAAGGTCCGAACAGTATTTTTCTAAATTTGGTAAATATTAGATATGGCGCTAGTAATTATGCTAGGCAGCACAGACAATGATGTATGTTGCAAGGGCTACAGCACTATCACTTGGTATTTTGGTGCTTTCTGTGAATATAAAACCACTTTTAATCACAACATTAATTCACTTTATCATGGTGAATTCTCCTCTACATGCTTGCCTCAAAGGGTGGTGAGGAAGCCCTGAGGTAACAGCCTGTGGCCTTGGGTCTGGGACTGAAACAGGAACCCCTGACATCAGCTCTGTTTCTCTGGTGGGCAAGACGAGGCTGAGGGTCACAGGTGAATTGACACGCAGATGTGCTACTGCCTCCTCCATGCCTTTTGACCTCTTGAAGAGAAACTTCCAACTTTACCTCAGTGTGGAGAATTTCTTGGTCATTAGGAGGTCCCACTGGCAAGAGGACATGTGGAATTCCATCCTTGGGCCTTACCTAGAACCAATCCTTGGAATATACAACTAGTCTACCAGGCCATTCCCATATGAGATCTCTCTGAAGAGTATGGACATTTTCTTTTTAGCTCCTTCCCTTTTGTTTTCTCCTGGACCTCCACTTCGGAGCAGGATTGGTCTTCGTGACAAGATAAAATGGTAGCATGGCATTATGGCTTACTGTGAGGAGTTTCTTGATTTACCTGACTGCTATTACCACCTTCTATTGGCTCAGGTTTTTTCTTGATAAAACCTTAGCATGTTGCCAACAGGGCTACTTTGACTATGTTATGTTACATTTTAAGGCAGATATTTAAAATTTGGGTGGGATGGGAAAAGGGATATGATATATCAAAATCCTGAGGGGGCATCTGGAGTCTTAAAAACATATTGAATATTAAAGTTTAATTTTGGAATAATAAAAGATCCTTATAGTCCCCCTAATGTAAACCATTGACAACAAAACTCTTTGGCTTTTGTGTCTATGGATAAGTGATTGAATCTCGTAGCCTCTGCTTCCCATCTATAAAATGTGGATAATATGTTATCATCTGGTGCATAAGATCGTTGAGACAATTAAATGACACATTGTATGTAAAGTATAATACTTAGCACATTGCCTGGCACAAGCTAAGCATAAATAATAATGCCATTATTACTATAATTACTATATAGTAATATTTTATATATTATTTGATTGTGGGGTATATACAATGCAGACTTTTAATTAAGGTGACATAGTAATTCTTAA
The DNA here is from genome assembly GCF_964374135.1 of Grampus griseus. Lineage (NCBI taxonomy): Eukaryota > Metazoa > Chordata > Mammalia > Artiodactyla > Delphinidae > Grampus > Grampus griseus. The sequence goes on from NC_139007.1 coordinate 64,290,627, forward strand.
GAGGGAGTGTGTGAGGTATTTCTTGGTTCTGTAGAGAGTTTCAAAAAGGCTGAGAAATACTATTTTCAAGAATAACTGTGTTCACGGCCCACCACTTTCTATTTGTTACCTTTGCTTTGCAGTGATTCCAGTTTTGAAGAAATCCTGTATGACTTTCAGCCAGGTACTTTGTAATACCGTCTGTTTTTATTTTGGCTAGTAAAAGAAATCCAATCCTAAATATTAATCAATCGAGAGGGCTGGCCATAACTTTGTCATTAACCAAGTTCCCCACCTTCACAACCCAGATCCGGTTTTATATGCAGTGCTTCTAAGTTGTTTGATGTGGTTCTCACCTCCTCTCTGAGCTCATACTGATCAATGATGCTTTTTAGTTTCTCTGCGAGCTCAGTGTTCTCCTGACAGAGCTTCATATTTCGCTCACTCTGCTGCTCGATCTGGGCCTGGATATCTGTGAGTGTGCTCTGGAAATGACTTGTGATCTCCTTCCTTTTCTCTTCTTCCTCACGTGCCCTCTGAAGGGTTTCCTCCTGTGGATAGAAAGCAAACTCTTGTTATGCTGGTTTACACGCACCAGGGTTTACAGAACTCAGGGTTTGGTCAATGAAAGGAGATTAGTGTGCAGGGTAAGAAGGATGTTTTTTCCTCAGCTCTCTAGAGGTAACATTGCTCAGCCCCAAAATAAATGCTTGAGCAAAGGTTTTAGCTGTGAATAAACGGTCACTCAGAGCAGGTGCAGCAAGGGCCTTGAATTTGATAGTTGGTGATGAGTAGACTTGTTTTAAAGACAACGGGTCCCCTGTTGAGTGAATAAACTGCAGGGATTTCTAACAGACATGCAGCCCTAAGGTTCTGATCTCTTGGCTGTAGCCTGGAAAAAAAGGCCACTTGGTTTTACTGATTGATGGGACTTATCATGTGTTCCTTTGGTTTGGTATAGAAAGAAGAACAATAGATCTTATGCCTCTATAAAAATGATGGCATACTAATCACATAATTGTATTGCCCAAGTTTTTTAAATATAAGTGATCACAGTATAAATTTTTTTTAGTTAAAAAAAAAAAACTTTCATCAAAAAGCTTGAAAAGGAAACTAAGATAACCATAGATGAATTACAGCAATTCAAGAATGTAAAAGGAAATCTTAGAAAATATGCTGCATATTTTTTTTATCTATATAAATTTATGTATTTATTTTTGGCTGTGTTGGCTCCCTGTGGCTGCACGTGGTCTCCCTCTAGTTGCGGCGAGCGGGGGCCACTTTTCGTTGCGGTGCACGGGCTTTGTGGTGGCCTCCCTTGTTGCGGAGCACAGGCTCCAGGCGCGCAGGCTTCAGTAGTGTGGCTCGCGGGCTCCAGAGCTCAGTAGGCTCAGTAGTTCTGGCACACGGGCTTACTTGCTCCACGGCATGTGGCATCCTCCCAGACCAGAGCGCAACCCATACCCCCTGCATTGTCAGGCGGACTCCTAACCACTGGGCCACCAGGGAAGTCCCCTATGCTGGATATTTTTTGAAGGAACAATCATCCATGTGTCTCATAGGGTAATGGAAATGTTCAGTGTAAATTTTGAATTTGAAAGCAATATTATGTTTCAAATCTTCTTTAACTCTAAAATGAAATATCTAATATTCTCCTCTTCTACTTTGTTAACATTTAAGAATTGAAAATTAACTTTTATATCATTGCTGTTCTCTTTTCTCCTAAATCAGAAGTCCCCCTTCATTGCTAACTGCTGACAATGTACCCAAATTTTCCCCATATCTATATTGAGAATTATTTGCGTTGTACTTATTCCTCCCATTCTTTTAAAATAAAAGGGCTTAATCTTGCTACATCATACCGAAGATAGAGACACTGCTGACAAGTGTTACAGACATTTTAGGATTCCTTTAGTTCTGATTAATTGTTATTATGAAAGCTTGCTTCATTGTTGGCAAGTAAAATTATACTGCATTTAGTTGCCTACCATGATCAAATTATGTAACAGGATTTTTAAAAAGAAATGCCGATTGAAACAGAAGTAATTGTGCAAATCTTTATTATTACAGTAGAATAATGTGATCAAAATAAAAGTTGATGCTGAAAATACATGCTCTGGAAATATTTTAATTTATCATTACGTATCCCCTTTCTTCAATATTTGCATATTTTCTAACTCTAATATGACTCCTGATATCAGAATCATAATTTATTCATAGTATAAACATTTATTGAGTGGAAATTTCTTAGGGATATTGTAGAAGAAATCTACACTTCCTAATCTGAAGAAATTAACTATTGGAGATGTTATTTCCCTGAACTTTGAATGCTAACACTTACTATATGTATTTCACTAAAAGTGATTTTGGCGTCTGTTAAGAGCAGTTGAATATACATGTGATAGTGATTGTCTCCTTATTGTTCCCGATTAGTTTAGAAGCCTACAACCTCCTAGTCGTAGAATTATACTCCATGATCTGAATGTCATTTGCATTTATAACTATTCCATCCATGAATGAATGAGTAAATGAAAGGACCACCCCATGCTACCCAGCAAGTCTGAGTTTTTCACTGGCCACTGGCTAGAGAAAGAAGGTATGGCTGTTAATATGGCATTAAACACATGTCAAACCATCATAGCACCCAATCCTGGCCCACAGAATGGCGTCTTGCATTTTACATTACATTGTTTTTCAATGAGAGAAAAATAAATGTACTGCAGTCATAAAATTTGAGTCCACTGGTAAAGAAAATGCAATCATTTGGACAATGTCTGAGATAAAATTTTCTTTATCATGCACAAAATTCAAAGTGAAAATTAATAATGCAAAGAAAATTGAGGGACAAAATCTGAAATAACTAAGAAAACTTTTCAAGCATCACTGTGCATCTTAGAACCAGTGCTGTGCCTGGGACACAATCCATGGGTATTCAGTATATGTTTATTTAATGAATCAATAAATTATTAATTTACATATAGACATATGAATAGCTTGAACTAGAAGATTCCTATAGTCAAAAATTGATGTAATTAAAAGAAAGAAGTAGGCAATTTCACAATTATAGGAGGAGATTTTTTACACCCATCCCTCAGCAATTGATAGAGCAACAAGACAAAAATTCAGTAAAGACATAAATGATCTAGAGCTAATTGTTACTTATGGAACATTACACCTAATGTGTATGTAAAAGCACTCAGCACAAGTCCTGGCATAATAATGCTAATTAATTCCATTTCCATAACTGGAAGCCATTACTGAGGGTGTGTGGGTATAGCTACAGGATCTCCTGCCACTTGCGTCATTCTGTCTTTGAATGCTGTCCAAAGAGATCAAGCCACATCATTCCATCCACATCATTAAAGGAAATTTAACTTTTATCTCCTTACTATACAACGCTACTGAAAGCCAGGAGATTTATGTAAGCACAGAGTGCTATTACTTGATTACATATCTGAAGTTGAGGATGATGACCCCATTCCCATATAACCTGGGTTTCGATTGTCCCAGTGCAATGATTAAAGAGATGTCAGAAGCCCATCTCCTACAACTCGTAATTTGAGAGTTAGAGTTCATCACACTGGCCTCTCATTTCCCAGATATCGGAAAACAGTTTTGGGATATGAGGAGCCATTATCCTCTTCCATTTTTCTTCCTAACTCCATTGTAAAAACTTAGCGATGATCTTAATCTCTCTGTTTCTTAAAGTATCTTCTTTTAAACACGTGTAATAATAACTATCTCACAAGAATATTGCTATCTAATTAATTCTTGTTTGTCAAAAGCTTTAGGATCTTCAGCTGGAAAGGGGATTGTGGATGCATGCAGTATTATCTTGGAGAGCCCTGCATCTTGCTTCACTGGATGGAGCTAGTGTCTGTGTGTAATCAAATTAACCACACTGCTAGAGGCTTACGCTGTAATTAATGAAACCCATGCAGACTGACTGAAGTGATCAGTCTATTATTTTTAGATTGAATAATTAAGCTTGAAGAGCTTCACTGTTTTTTCGAGTAGCTTCTTTTTTCAGGTGACTATTGACATTTTAGCTCTGAATCTTGCCTTATTCTGTCAGTTAGCTTTGTGTCAATTTATTTCATGTCATGCAGATTTCATTATCGTACAAAAAATGTTGAATTTTTATAAATTTGTATTTTAAAGAGTAGAACTAAGGCCTACCTTAAAAAACAAAACAAAACAAACTCAACATAAGGAAGAGGAATGGCACACATTTTACTAAAGGTCTGCTCCACATCAGGTACTATGTGAGCACCTTACATGTGTGGCCTCATTTAATTTTTCCCTGACCACGCAGCAAAGTTGGTATAATCTTCATTTTATGGATGAGGTAACAGGCTTGGGAGGTAAAATAATTTATTGCAAGTTACAGGTGAGCAAGTGGCAGGGCTAGTATTTGAACCCAATTCTCTCTGATTCTAAAACTCACACCCTTACCGTAAGTAGCAGAAGCTTGTGCCTACAGAGCATGCAAGAAGGTGTGTTATGTGGGGCCTCGGTGACACATACCTTCAGTGTCTTGTTGTGTCTCTGCAGCTCCCGGCACAGACCCTCCAGTTTGCTTCGTGCAAGGATAGCTTTGCTGTGTTCACCTTGTAACTGGTCCTTTTCTTTTTGGATCTGTGCCTGTTTCTTCTGTAGGAGTTTTAACTTCCTTTGCTCAGAGCGATGCTCATCCAGCTGGATGTGGGGATGCAAATGTGAAAGAAAACGGCAGGGATCTCTGTTGAGTTGATAGAAAAGGACCCAAAGAGGAAACGCCTAAAGACGGCCGTATGGTTGTTTGGAAAATGTTTTGCTATTATCACTGTCCCTCTGGAATCAAAAGAACTTCATAAATGTTAAGTTGGCAGTACTTGCAGATATGGTTTTAAGAGCATAACATTTATGGGTTTTGTTCCTTCATCATTCTTATTATTGATCTCTTTTGCTTTGATCTTCTTGGTGGTCTAGAAACAGTTTTATCTTTCTTGAGTCTAATGAAGTCAGTCAGTATAGAAGCATGTCTCAGAATTCATGATAATGCCTTGCGTTAGGAGGATAGTCAGTGGTGTGTCTGCTTGGTTTACATTTAGTTTTCACAATTCTTTCTCAAGACAAGCTTTAGTAACTATTTTTAAAAGGAAAGTGAAAAGCAGCTTCCTAGCAGACAGAAGATGAAGTCTGTGGTTATGAGAAAGGGGGAGCGGAGAATGTACCCCTCGACTACTTAAGGATTGATGATCTGTCACCAAAGTTTCAGAAATAGCCACTGCACAACCCAACAGCACACATGGCAGGTGTCCTTAACAAGCCTTGCTCCCTGCCCATCTCCCTCACCCTCTGTACTTATGGTGAATAAACCATGACACTTGTATCTGCTGAGCACAGGTGGGGCCTCTTCTCTCACTTCTCCAGCAGCCACAGCTAAAGTATCGAAATCAAGGGCGGCATGGAGAATGAAACCAATGAACCCCTGGGCTTTCCATCTCGGGATGCTAAAGTTCTGAGGTAGGGCTGCCAGGTAAGATGTAGGACACCCAGTTAAATCTGAATTTCAAATAAATAGTGAATAAGTTTTTAGTAAAAGTATATCCAAAGTATTGCATGGAAGGTACTTTTACTTAAAAAAAAAAATGTTGTTGGTTTACCTGAAATGCAAAGTTAACTGGGCGTTCTGTATTTTTGTCTGGTAAATTTGGCAACACATTTTTATGGAAATCTTGTTGGAATGGGGGGAGTTGGGGGTTCAGCCTCCAGAGACTAGCGTAGTAGGAGTGTGGATCCCAGATTGATGATCAGTGTGGCCACGAACAAGCTGGAGCCTTTTTCCAGACCCATTTCCTCTGCTGCACTTAGTTCCCTTAGAACCTGAATGGTGCATAGGCCAGGAGGGTACTCATCCTAATAATGACCTTCTTGGCTAATGAAGAGGAAAAGGCCTGGGAGCCTCTGGGTGCTTCTGGACCCCAGGTGCTCCTGGTACCTCGCAGAGCCAGATGCAAATGGATACACACACAGCGTGAGCCCTGATACATGTCTCACTTACCCTGTCTTGAAAAAGCATTTGTTCTTTCTGAACTAGATGAACAGGACTGTCACACTTTCTTCAGTTTACATCTTATTTTAATCCTTTCCTCCCTCCCTCCCATCAGCCTGAAATGTCCATGATAAACCCTTGCCAGATTAAGCTGGGGCTATTCATACATGATGTTCTATCTTCATACTTCAGGACATTTTTTACTTATTAGTGAGAATTAGCATCAGGAAAAACTAAGTCCGTATTACTATAAATATCGATTGAAATTGGTATCCTTCTTGAGGTTCAGTTGGAAAACCAATTATATTTTATTATATATTTCTCGTGCTAACCTCATGTTGCACCATAGTTATTAGACAGGGGTGAAACTTCTCATACTTGTGTTCATACTTTACATGACCTATTGTCCTTTCTTGACATTTATATGTTGTTATTATTGTTATTGCCATTTTGGTTCAGACTTTACCTTTGGAAGATTAAACCATTTGTCAGGGTTTCTCAACCTTAGCACTGTTGACATTTGGGGACAGATCATCCTTTGCTGTGGAGGCTGTCCCCTGCATTGTAGGCTGTTTAGCCGCATCCCCGGCCCCTACCCACCGGATGCCAGTGGCACCCCGAACTGTGACATCCAGAGTATCTCCAGAGACATTGCCTACTGGCCCACGGTTGGCAAAACTTCCCCTGTTTGGGGGAACACTGCCCTATGTGTGGATTTATCTGAGCATCAGGAGGAGGATACCTTGCATGTGTTTCATAAGTTGGAAGAGAGGATTTGTGCTATACCTCACTGGCCATTTAAATGTTCCAGTTTTAAGGCAGGATCATACACATCTGAAATATAGCTAGGTCTGTCTTGCTTTGCTCTAAATAGAACCCCTTAACTTGCTGACGATTTTTTTTTAGAGTGTGGCTAATTTTGTTCCATACTTCAGATTTATGTGAATGCATATGGGGTTTCTTAATGAATGAAAGCAAACGTATTGCAGCTGGGTCAACTTCAGTCAAATGCTGGCCTTGTGATTTAATAATACCCTTAGACATGTGTCTTCTGTACAATTCTAACAGGCATATAAGATTTTTATCTGGAATTTCTCTTGTTCTCTCTTTTTTTTACTATTAAGTTAAAAAAGTAAAATTAATGCCAAGTAGTAACGTTGTAACTACTTTTAAATGGAGGAAATTTGCAAAAAATATTTCTTCCAGGTCATTTCTTAATTTAGTCATGAGGTGTCCTTATTTATTAATGAACTTATCCTTATTTATTAGTAAATACAATAGTTGATGATATTACAGGATTTAGAATCTGTAAGGATGAGTGAGCTAGGGTGACAGTTTGATTCACAGCCTTGAATTTAATGATTTATTCTATGTTAACACTTGTATTTCAGACACTCTCCGTATTAATATCTGAATCAGTGAGCAGGGAAAATAGCTTTTAAGTGTCCAAGTAAAAGATTGAAATTCTTCATAATTTTTCCTTTCTGAAAAGGATATGTGATGGTGTTTGGGGGTCAATTTTCTCCTATTCATTTTTTCTAGAATGATATTTTGAGTTTAACAGTTTACTATAGGGTATGATACAAATGCCGAAGTATAGTAAGACTTGAATTGAGTAGAATTTCTGGAAAAATAACCTCTGTGGGGTTGACTTCTTGGCTAGGAGAGTGAGTGGGCTTGGGGAGTTCCTGGAGACCAGGGTGAACAGCCCTGGCTCATGAAGAAAATCTTGGAAAGACTGGGTAAGTGGTTTTTTTCCCGATAATCTGCTGTGGGGCTACAGCACCATAAAGAGTAGTAGTCTAGAAAGATGCCCGGTTCATCCAAGTATGGAACATGGCACTAGGAACTAAATATGAATGGCCTTGGTATGAGTGAGTGAATTGAAGGGCAAAGGGAAATCAATGTAGTAATTATTGAAAAGAGCAAGGACGGACAGGTGAGGATGGGGCCAGATTTTGGGGAAAAATATTAAATTTGACACCTACCATTTTATGGCAATGAAATTGCTCATGAGTGGTTAACAGCCAATGTTAAACAAGTTGCAATAAAATTGATACACTAATACTTGGTTTATAAATTTCTGCCATTCTTTTGGAAAACAATATGGCCATTAAAAAAAGCATTTATACTGCTTGATTTAGTAATCCCAATTCTGAAACTTTTTCCTGGGATCATAAAAGAGAACGAACAGATCTCATGCATGATGATGTTCACTGCATGAATGTTTGGTAAAACAAACACTGGAAGGAGTCTAAATGTCCCCAAATTAGAGAACCAGTAGATAAAGTCAATTAATGGAAAATTACATAGCTTTGACAAAATATAATTATGAAGACTACAAAGTACATGGGAAAATGTCTGTCATATGAGCCAAAAAAACAGATAATAAATTATATGCACCTTATGATGGTAGTTATACAAAAGGTATCTCTGAATGTATGGCAGAACTGGAAAGGAAGACAGATAAATCAACGATTGTGTTTTAGATTGTAGGATTAGAGATATTTTTACTTGTATATTCAGCATTTTCCTTATATTATTGTGATGTGGTTTATGTGATTAAAAAATAAAAGTATTGTTGGTAGGGTTAAGCAATCACTAGTCATTCAGGGTTTCAGAATTTCTCTGGGTCTGTTGCGTGACAATTCAGCATAACAGGACGCATCGAGGTACAAGGAAGAAAGGAAAGAATAAATAGGGATCACAGTGCTAAAATTAGAGTAAAAAAAGAAGGAAAACAAGTCACTCACTAAACTCTACTCCATCAGTAGGGATAAGATGCAGCCAGAGACCTGAGGGGTTTGTGGGTCTCAGTTTTGGAGACCTTCTTTAAAAAAAAAAAAAAAGGAAAAAATTTAAAAAAGAGAATTATGTTCAGGGCCTCAGAGGGGCCCATACAAGTGAGAGGCACTGACTCTTTAAGCTTCTTTGCTGTAAGGTAAATCTGCCTTCAGGGGCAGTTCAATCTACTGCCTGGAGGAATTGTTTTGTTGTGTGTAGGGGCTTAAGTTTCATTTTCCTGTCACTGCTTCTCCAAAAGAAATAAGAAAGTGGAAAAGAAATGAGGGAAAGAAGCAGAAATGAGAGAGAGGTACATTGCCCAGCCTCACTTGAGAGGACACCACATCTCCTCAGTGGGTCTCGTACACCTCAGGGGTGGTGCACGGAGCTCAGGTGCCACTCCTTTAGCCAGTTTTTGTGAGGGTTCACTGAAACTAGGGGGGCTGGCTTCACTAAACCCTCCTCTTTCTTCCAACTGGCCTATTATAAGAGTACTGGCGAGGAGACCATCCACTTCACAGATTCTCTGAAGTCTGGGAGTGGCTTCCCTTCCTGCCAGTGGTCCTACCTTATAGAGAGGGAGACTGCATGGGAGGACCTATAACTGGAAACAAAACAATCCATGTCAAATGCTTTGCCATCGTGGGGGACAAGGAGAAGAATGTAGATCAAAGAGAATGAGTGAATGAATCAGTCAATAAAGTCATCAAGAATAAATGAGAATGTGTCACAAACTGAGGGGTGGGATTAACCCTCTGCCTTCTTGAGGGGACCACCCCCTCAAAAAATCTGTGTACAAGAACCGGATGAAAGTTTGCCTTTATTCTAGTGTATTTCTGTTTTATTGCAAAGGCAAAAAGAACTTTTAAATATTCACAATTTTTAATTATGATTCTTCCATCTCCCAAATTATGCACATAATTGAAGGTGGAGTAGACTCCAACTGTATCCTCTTTCTTCCTTTTGCTGTTATTCCTCAGTTTTCCTGTTTCTTTTTCTTTCTTTCTTTCTTTTTTAAAAATTCTGCCTTTATGAATTCTGGCTTTGATTTGTCTGAGGTAACCAGCTATAATGATATACCTGAAAAACTAACAGCATCCTTTTCTCAGCTCTAACCAGAGCTTGAATCTTTCTGACAAAAAGGGCTAATCAAAGAACTTACCAATTCAGCATACTTCTTGAATAAAAAATCAAGCTTTTCCTCAGGAGTTTGCAACTTGTTCAGATTTTGCATTAGCAGATTGGCTTCTTTGCCTTAAAAGAAAACAAAGACCATAAAGACATTTTAAAAAATAAGTGTTGAACTTGATGTCAAATGATAAGAGTTAGAATCTCAGGTTGTCTGCTTGTTAGCTGCTATCCAAGCTTGGCCAAGCCACTTCACTTGTCTGAGCCGCAGATGTAATTTTGTTTTTTTTCCCCTGTATGAAGGAATGATACCTATTTTGCAGAATAAGTGATTAGATGAGAAGTTTGTAAAAATGTGTGGTACAGTGTCAGGCTCCTGGTAGATTCTCAATAAATGTCTGCTATAAGGGTAGTCCCCAAATTTTCATCCCCAGAATCCATTCTTGTTACTTCCCCCCATGTTCTAAATATTCCAAGGGATTTTGAACATTCTGAAAATATTCAAAAGAATAAAAAACACTGACTTTATGAAAGAATAAATCATCCACTTCCCCATGTTAATTATCTAAGAAAAGAAGCAAACCAGCCTATCCAAATATCTGACTACTGTGAAACAGCCAGCATTAATACATGGAGCTGTTAAAATTCCAGCCCAAAGCAGAGAAACATGACAGTTTAGGCTGCCCCTTTTTTTGGTTTTGTTCCTTTAGTACCTCTTTGCTCTTTTGTTGGGGGGGGGGGGGACCAATTCTCTTGTTTCTGTGCATGAGCCTGCTCCATGACGTCTGGGTGGAATGACTCTGGTTGTATTTCCTAACAAGTGGGGAATAAAGTCAAAATATGGAGAAAATGGACCCAAGACATGCAGGGCCTTTTTCATAGGCCTTTTTGTGTCTCTCTGGCTGCAGATTTAGCCTCCCTGGGTCTTCCCTTCTCTCACCCAGGTCTTAATCTCTGTTGGCAGTTTCATTTTGTTTCCAGCTGGAGTTTATGCTACATTTAAAAACTCATCTGTTCCTGATTATTTGACAGTGAGCCTCAGATTCTTTCTTTGCTTTCCCCATTGTTCTTCCTTTTGTCCTCTTCAGCTCACACTGCCTGGTTAGCCTTTCTGTGATGCCTGGAAATCTTGTCTTTCAGTGCCCACTGGGCTGAGCATTGTAGGCAGGAGCCAGACCCTGAGGCCTACGTGTATGTACCACTGAATGTATCTTTGCAAACAGGAGGGCCAAGGTGGAGCAGCTTCCCCATCCTCACCCACCTGTGACGGCCACCCTTTCTAATCAGGGTTGGGAGGTCAGACCATACAGTGGAGCCCAAGTTTCCTGATATAAATCTGCTTAAGAATATTAACAACTTTGACAACCTCTCCCCCAAGAACAGCCATGTCTCCTTCGCTGGAATTTTTGCTTTCATCCTGGAGAGGCAGATATATCATGGAATTAGGATTGCCAGATGAAATACAGGACATGGGACACACTCGTAGTAAAAAATAATGGTTTGTTTATCTGAAATTCAAAGTTCCCTGGGCAGCTTGTATTTTCATTTGCTAAAACTGATAACTCTAACTGCATCAAAGAATTTTAGGTCTAGAAGGAACTTCAAAGAGCACCCAGACAACTGGTTAATTTTATAGATTAAGAATCGAAAGCCCAGAGAAGTCCAAAGTTACATAATCAGTACTGGCAGAGCCAAGGCTTGAATCCAAGGTTTGTCTACTTGCTCTAAATCACTCCACTCCCATGTGGAATTTTGATGCCAGGGAAACCTAGAGAAATTAAAGGAAACTTTTTTTGAAGAAAGTGACCTCATTCCTAACAGCTGGTTTCATCTATATTTGCCCAGTGAATCAGCTCAGATTAGAGACACAGTCTGAGACAGGGGAGAAGGTGGGGGTGAGTGGTGCCCCACCAGCAATCCAATATGGCCTGTGGCATAACGCTGCCTTTAAACTGGTAAGCTCTGTGCTCCGCCGCCACCAGGCGTGGCCTTGAGTGATTTCTGTAGCAGCAGGGACAGACTTGTGTCGGTCAGGCCATCCCCTCACCCTGTCTTCAGTTTGTGCTCACATGCTGACTGCTGTCCTGAGTTGGAGGATCATCCACTAAAGGCAAGCGCCTGCACTGTTGGCCAGATTCGGCCCAGGACCCCACACAGTGTTTGGCCCACGGCAAGTGTTTAGTAAATCTTGGTAATGATGGAACAAAGCCAACCTGTGCACTAATATCATGTAAGTCAGGTAAACGCTGTCCAGAAGACAGCTCTGTGATCAGCTAGAGGAAAGGCAGGTCTTCCTCTCCCCTGTGACATTTAATGTATGCTTAGCATACCTCTCAGCGTGAGTATCGACGTAGAAAACCCTATCGTGTCTTGAGTGAGTCCAGTGGGCCTCTTTTTCTCTCCACATTCAGTATCTTCTCCCCCTTTTGTTTTCTTTAATGATGAGAACAGGTGTTTTTTGTTTTTAATTGTCACACTCACTGAGGTGTCTTTCTGCTCTCATACTTCTTTTGTATAGAAGTTTAACATTCAGATGAATCAGTCTGCCCTTCAAAAATGATTTCAACAAAAAAATCCAAGAAACTGGAGACAAGCATGTATGGAATACGTAACTTTGTAATGTCAGAGAGCTTAATTTGTAAACTTCCATTGGTTTCACTGGACTAGAGTGCTGTGTGGGATTATGTTGAGGGGGATAGACAGAGACCCACTCATCTTCTAAGAAAGTCTATAATTTACAATTTTAGGAAATGGGGTCATTTGGTGACAGTGTCTGACACAAGAGGAAAAATCGGCTTTATGTGTTTAAGGTGCTAGCAGTTTCTTAGCTATAACTAAAGAAAACTTTCTTAAAAAGAAAACAACTTTGAGCCTAATAATGAGATTATTCCAGGGAAAACAAAATAAAGCAAAACCTTACAATAAAAAAGAATAATATCAGAAAAAGCAGTAAGAAATAAATACATCCATTCCCAACTTGGGTCAGAAGAAAGTACTCATCATTTTTCCCAAGACAAATTTTTCTTTTCTCTTACTTCACTTACTCCTCCAAACCCTCCTTTCCTTTCAGGATCTGGCCTAAGTTTGAGCTTCTCTATGAATCTACTCATAGACCCTTCAGTCTCTGTGGATTCCTCTCTCTCCTAAATTCTTCTGGTTTTCTACCATTTCTTCCAGAAAATTTAGTATTTATATCAAAGCAACAGTTTATTTCCTTCTCAGAGTGAAACTAGAAAAAAAATCAAGCTAAAATCTTATAAAATAGACTGCCTGGGAAGGTGACCATTCTAAGGCAGAGTAAGTCAATGGCCAAAAAGATTTTAGAAAATCAATGTCCTAGTCAAGATGCTACTCAGAAGGTAGAACTGAAACTCACCTGTCACTGGAAAGATGAAACCAATTAACTGAACTGTAGCTCAATTAAATGCTCCTCAACCAACGTATCAATTATTTTTATATATCTTTGGCCCTGTACTATTAGTGACTTCAGGTCTGCACCTTGCTTTCTTTATGACTAGTCTCACAACCACATCAATTAGTTGAATAATTTTTTTTTGGCAGACTTTAAAACTCTCTAGGCTTTAATTTCCCTCTCAGTAAATCAGTGAGTTGACTAGATAGATTCTGAGCTCAGAATGGACCTGTGGATCAGCTTTGTTTTTCTCGTGGGTTTATGCTTCAAACCTATGAATTCCTACTCAATCAGTTATCGATCTAAATATCAGAAGGGATATTACATTTTATCATTGTTTTATGCTTCTTACTACGTGGGACTTGTGCAGCCCACGTAACGCTGACAGAGAAGAGATTAATAAGACACTTGTGAGCTGGAAGATGGGGTGGGGGAAGGAAGGGGGACACTTAGATGTTAAGAGGACATGTCATGGTGCTGTCTAATGTGGAGTCTGTTTTTTGTTTTGGTCAATGCCAAGGAGAAAGTGACTCCACCAACTAAAGAGATTTTAAAGTGTTCCCCCAGCTGCTCCAGTGTATAATATGTTAACTGTGGGAGTATATGCAGCCTGTAAAGGAAAAACAAGCCTTGAGTGCTTGTGTTGTAGAGACATTTCCCAAATATTCAGAGGTGTTCTGTGAAAGATGGGTGTTTTTGGTCCAATAAATTTAGGAAATGTTGTAAACTGTGCCCATCACTATTGGAGATTTTTCACTATTGTATATATTAGAGGTCAGAGAATTCTGGCAGTTAGGAGACAAGCTTGGTCTGAAATCTCAAATATCCCAAAGTATATACTTTGGAAAATTTGGGGTTATTGAGTGAGAACATTGATACATCTCAAATGTATCAATAAAGCAAATGTTATCTGATAAACATACAATAATTAAAGACTCATCTTTGATCAAATATGTAAGCAAAGACTAAAGATATATCTTCAGGTATGGATTGAATGACATACTAATATTCTATAAAAGCTTCAAATAGTTTCTAAAAGAAGACCACAGCCGGCACTTTATATTTTCTCCACATGGGTGGAGGAAGAACTTTCTGAAGCATCAGAACCATTGCTTCCGCAATCTGTTTGTGTCAAAATTACCCAGGGTGCCTTGGCCCCAGTCCAGACCTACCAATTCTGAATCTCTCTGCTCAGCAACAGCATTTTTGACAAATTCTGCATTTGATTCCAATGCACAGTAAGTTTGAAATCATTGGTCTAGACCATAGTGTAGTATCATTTAATTGAAAAATAGCCAAGAAACCTGTTAAAACCACTTGCAGATAATTGAAATGATTTAAAAATATTTAAATTAGCTTAAAAATATTGTTTTGGGCTTCCCTGGTGGCGCAGTGGTTGAGAATCTGCCTGCCAATGCAGGGGACATGGGTTCGGGCCCTGGTCTGGGAGGATCCCACATGCCGCGGAGCAACTGGGCCCGTGAGCCACAACTACTGAGCCTGCGTGTCTGGAGCCTGTGCTCCACAGCAAGAGAGGCTGCGATGGTGAGAGGCCCGCGCACCGCGATGAAGAGCGGCCCCCGCTCGCCGCAACTAGAGAAAGCCCTTGCACAGAAACGAAGACCCAACACAGCCAAAAATAATTAATTAATTAAAAAAAATTGTTTTAACCCATAATATAGCTGAAATAGTACAATGTTTAGAAGAATATACTGATAGTGTTCAGAGGAACAGCATGAAAGTGTCAGCAGCTTATACACATGTAATTAGAGTGGACCCACCTGGGCACTCTGATCACAAACATTGGTTCTGATAAACATTCAGTTGAACTTTGGTAACTTATTGAAAGTGGCAGAATTAGTTGTGAAATTTTTTCTTTCTTTAAGAATTTTTTTGATTATTTGGTAAGTATGCGGTTAATACAGACTTTGAAATAACTTATGGAAGACAGAATAGAAACCAAAATTGGTCATGTTTAACTTCACCCCTGCTTTCTTCATACCTATCCCCCCATTATAACACATAGGAATTCCTATGTAGAAGTAGTTTCAAAGTGATAAAGCCAAAGAACTTTCCTGGTTAGGAATACTTAAAATCATTCACCTCTGCGATGTGATTTTGTTTTATCTTACGGAAAGTTTAACAATGACTAATGTAAAAGGTTATTTCTGAGATGCCTTGGATAGGGAAGAAAAAATAGCTCTGTAACACAGAGCAACTTTATTCTGTTTCCCAGAGTTCCAAAACACTAAAGTGATTCTAATCTTGCACTTTAGAACTTGGTGTTATCTGGGTTCATCTTTATGCTAAGTAGGTAAAGTAGCTGTCTGAATGTGTCCTTTAGCCCTTCTTGAAAGCATTGCCAGCAGTGGTTTCACGCGCCAAAGTGAGGTCCTATGACAGCATAGACATACTTTGGGGTTTACACGTAACTTGTCCACTGGAGTCTGACTCCAGTGCCCATGATCTTTTACTCTCCCGCACTGTCTTCCAGAAACGAGTAAGATGGGACCACTGTCTCAATAGATTTTCCCTCCAGCTTGGGAGGCAGGTATATAAACAAATGATTGCTGCCGAAAATTTCATGGAGAAAGACGGAAGGTGATGCTAACTCTACCTGGGCATGTCAGGGAATGTATCACATAGGAGGTGGTGATTGCAGTGAGTGGTTCAGTGAAATTCACCAAGAGAAGCAGAGGGACGCTCCTATGTGCAGTAACATGCTCTCACTTATAGCTAAAAAATTAACTCTCTCATCCTTCTTTCACAGCCATTTTTGGTGTTACCAATCCTCCGTGCTCTCCTAACAATTTTCCTGTGCCTGTTGTAGCACTTATCCTATATAACAATTAGTGTACATGTTTATTTTTCTCTCCAGACCTAGAGCTCCTTAACCAAAGACTTTTTTATCTTTGTGTACCTCATAAAGACTAGGCATTAGTAAATATTTGCTGAACCAGTGAACTAATGAGAGTAAAATTGTTTTCTGAGATTTTCAACATTATATAATTAATACATTTCTGAAGAGCTTTGTTAAATTAAAAAATATTTTATATATGTAGTAATGGAACACACTACTAAGGGGCTGAGGATATGTACAGTAAGGTACTGGTGATCCTGAAGGAAGCTATTGTGGTAAAATCCAGATATGAGATGTGGCTGTTAGCAAGATTGGAGGAAGTGCCCCTTTTTAGGAATAATTCAAAGAAAAGTCATACATTAGAATGTAACTACTTGCCTAATCCTTTTAGAATTTTCTTCTCCAGTTTTTGCTCTTTATTGCTGACAGGCTCTTTGGACGTGGGCGGCTCTCCAGAGGCTGGAGGTTCTCTCTCCGTCTCTTCAGCGGCCTCCTCGCAGGCCCTGTCCTCATTGTCAGGTGGTGCTGTGTTCTCAGGCTGCTCCTTGGCCGTGGTGGGACCCTCTTTCCCTGCCGTGCTGACAGCAGACCCGTACGTGTTAATGATGTCTTCCAGTTGTCGGTTCAGTTCTTCAGAGATATCATGGGCTCCCTGTTCAGGCTGCACATCTGCCTCCTCCTCAGGTGCTAGGAGTGGGGTTGAGGAATCCTGATCATCTTGCTTCTCAAGGCCATTTTGACTGGGCAATACGGAACTGTCCCCCACAGGTGTTGACTGTGGCTCCCCCGACAGCTGTACAGACTGATTGGTCTCCATACTGGGAGTGGTATCTGGTGGTAAGCACAGCCAGCGTTGATGTGGTTAACCCAGTTACAGGTAAATGGTAAGGCTATTCCCACATGGGCACCTACTAATTACAGTTTCTAACATAGAATGAATGTACTTCCACAAACCGTCAATATTGCAATTAGTTGAGTAGGAACAGTGAGAAGCATCTTTCCAAATCGAGTCATACCATTAGCATATTTTTGGTTTTGGTCTTTAAATTCCGATAGTATCTCCTATTACTGATGTTAACAGAGTAATTCAAGATACCGTTTTTCATGGTCATATTTGTCATTTTGCTTAGAATAGCCAGTTTGTGTTACCATTCTCTTATATAATTCTATGTAGATTTACAGCCGTTATAAATACATAGATATATACATTTAACGTTTAAATTTAAATTGGTGCTTTTTTCCCCAAAGTTAAAACATTGAATGCAAGAGCCATTGACCTTACTAAAATCATTCATAATGATAACATTCTAAACTCTATTTTAATCCATATTGATTAGTATGAGTCCATTAATATAAATGAATTATTATATTGGATACAGGAGATACTTGCTTGTCTGGTATTTTCCTTTTCCCAAATGAGCAACATGTAATTATCAATCAGAAAAACACTTTTTATTTTCTGAGGTTCAAACCAGCCTCATTTTTGGAATAAGAGAGAATGAGGAAAGGTATAAATTAACTAATGAACTTGTATGGAAACATGGTGATGCTCATAATAACAATCCCTTGAGTTTCTGTACCTTTTTGTTCTGGTATAAAAACTGACTTTCTTTTAGAAAAAAAACAGATTGCAACTTTCCTGTCTCAGTCAAGGAGCTCTAGGATAACAATACTTTTTAAGAAGTAGAAATGTCTAAAAAGCAGGGAGGGAATGAACTAGGGGAATAATCCAGGTATAATATGGGCTCTTTGGAAATAGGGGGTGAGGAATGGGCTGAGGGTTTCTGGCTATCACCATTTCTAGTGTTGCAGTACCTTTGGCTTAGACCTTTAAGTTATGGTGCGCTTTATTTGTAAATAATATTTAATGGTGATGCTGCTAATTAGCAGCATACAATTACGACAGGGTCCTAATAACACACAGGTTTTGCTGTTGTGGTGGCATGAAAGCGAAAACTAAAACATACTGCTCCAGGTACTATGCAGCTTCCTCCTCTGGTTCTTAGGGCAGGCAATGTCAAATGCTCGAATGCAAACAAGAACAGAAAATTCAATGTACAGACATTGCCACCTACCTGTGGCCCTCACCAAATACTCATTAACTTTGAAGGAAGTACTTTTTTCTCTCATTTATTTTAATTCACCATCTTTATTATCAAACGATGCAGTAAACAGCTTCATTGTCTTCATCACTGGAATTCTTTATCCTGACCCCTGCTTGTTGGGCACACACATCTATATATAACTTGTGCTTCCCCTGAACTTGGAGAAAGACACATGGCACCTGCTGTCCAGCCAGAAGTTATTTTAAGCTCTTCTAAAAGGAGCCCTGGCCTTTAGCACTTCGTCTTTGGAAATCAAGGGAAGAGAATACTTTTTAAATCAAATTGAAAACAGTAAACATTTATTGGTTTAAATCCATATGTGGGTTTTAAAGTGTTAGGGAGCCTCCTGAGGATGAAATAAAATCTAAAGTAAACCAAACTTTAAAGCAATGAATTTAAAACTGATTGTCCATAGGAATTTTAGTGTGGTTAGTCTAAATGCAAGCGTTTTGTTTGTATTTGATTTATTCTTCATTCATCAGAGGCCATAATCATTGATTTTTTTAATATTAAGTCCATGGATCTCCTTTAAACTCATGCTCCACATTTACTTTAAAACAGAATAACTGAGTTGTTGTAAACCACAGGACAACTCAATTCCTAAAAGTAGCCTCAAGACAAATCCACAAGAGGAAAAAACAAAGAACTCTGTTACTTTTAAATTCTCTTTCTATATCAATCGGTTTTACAGCAAGGAATTATTTCTGTTTTATTTTCTATAAACTTCATTGCCCATCTTTTGCCTCCTCTGAGAGAGAATTTTTCACTTGTCCTGGCAGTCCCAACAGATTACCACACACACATCCCTTCCTGAGCAACACATTTTAATTGTAAATAAAACAATGGAAAGTTCTTCAACAGTTCACTGGCAGTCTCAAAGTTGCAAGTTTTGAACACCACAAACCGCACCCTACATCATCTCACAGGGCTTGGGGGAGTGTTTTTCATACTTACCAGAAGGCAAGGTGCTAAGCAGAGAGAGAAAGGAGAGGCAAGAGGCAGCAAGCTAGTCAAGCAGCAGCAACAGCAGGAGACAGGCGGGGGCTGAGTTCTTACCAGGGAGAGAGAAACCAAACACACACACACGCAGCAGGAGAGCAGGGAGGGGGTGGGGAGGGGAGAGGAACATCCTGTGACACAGCAAGAGAGAAATACACTCAAGCTTTAGTAGCTGTCTCCTGGGCAAATGTCTTAGAAAAGAGAAGCAGCTGGTACATCTTATCAGACTCCACGTTTTGTCCTTTAAAAAATATTTAAACTCTCAGTACATAGCCCCTTTGCTAGCGCAGTTTTTCACCATTGTTGTTCTTCGGGGCAGAGATCAGTTTTTCTTATTTCTTGGTTTATTTCCAGTGTGGTCTATGATTCATCTTCTTTTTTTACCACCTTCTTATGCTAGCTTAATTAGTGTCAAGTTTCTTATAGGAATCAAGGAAAAAGAAGAAACATGGCATAACAAAAAGGAGATGGTAGAAACACTTTAATTCTTATGTCATTGTTTGGTTTTGTCCTCAAATTTGAAATAAAAATTTAGACAGCTCTTTTGGCACTGGGTTTAGTGCCATCTTCATGTACATGCTAATTGGCGTGACCTCAGACCCCACGTCTTACTCAGGTAACTGCCTTTACTCAGGTAAGCCCTGGGGAAGCAGTTGCTTTTTCTTTAGTTGCAGGCTTTCCCACCTTCCACAGTGACTTTTCCAAGTCTTTCCCACCATCTCAAGCCTTCAACCTGTTCCTTAATCCTCCTCAGAAAAATAACCTCCTCTTCATTCACCATATAATGCCTCTTTCTCTTAACCTACGTCCATTCCCCTTTTCTTCTCTTTCTGGAGAATGTGTTCCCACACTTTTCCAAGTTGGGTTCCCCCATCAGAGTTTCTGCTCTTGGGACTGGCTGGGCATATTGATAGCCACTGTGTTAGGCAGAATCATGCCACCAGAAAGACTTCCACATCCTAGTCCCAGGAACCTGTGAATATGCTATGTTACATGGTGAAACAGACTTTGCAGATGTGATCAAGTTGAGGATCTTGAGATAGACACACTATCCAGAATTACTTGGGTGAGTCCCTTGTAATCACAAGGGTCCTTGTAAATGAAAGAGGGAAGCAGGAGGGTCAGAGTCAGAAAAGAAGATTTGATGATCCAAGCAGAGGTCAGAGTGATGGAGGGACACAAGCCAAGAAATGTGAGGACCCCCGAGAAGCTGGGAAAGACAAGGAAGCACATTTTTCTTGAGATCCTCCAGAAGGAATGCAATTCTGCTGACACCTGATTTTAGCCCAGTGAAACTCATTTTGGATTTTTGACCTCCAGAACTATAAAAGAAGAAATTTGTGTTGTTTATAAGCCACTAGATTTGTGGTAACCTGTTATAGTAGCAAAAGGAAACTGAAATAATCCTACTCTCCAACTTTTTTTCACCCCTTTCTCCAAGTTCAGGGAAGGCATAGGTTATAGATAGATGAGTACCCAGTAAGTGGAGGTCAGGATAAAGAAATTCCAGAAAGGAAGACAGTGAAGCTGTTTACTGCATCATTTGATAATAAAGTTGGTGAATTAAAATGGGTGAGAGGAAAAAGTACTTCCTTCGAAGTTAATGAGTACTTGGTGAGGGCCACAGTGAGTGATATTTCATATTGGATTGTAGCAAACCAGCCCGGAGAGATCTCTCAGTAAATACAAACAATAAGTCAGTGCTTCTCAAATTTAAGTAATGCACATATTCTCTTAACAGAATAACTTAATGTTGAAATTAATTTAAAGGAAGAAAGAGAACTCACCATGACTGAAACAAATTATATTATTATTTGTACCAATATATACTGATGTAAAAATAGGTATAAACTTCTGATACTTAGTTATTATATGATACAATTAAAAATATTATTTAGAAAACCCTACAGAACCAATAAATACAATTCAGAATAACAACATTACTTTTATGTGACTGATAATATTTTGCTGAACCCAGATTGCTACTTGCAACATGAATATGGTACTGGCTACTGGTCCTTTTGAGTTCCTGGCACTCTTCTACAATAGGCTTTATGAAATGACTCAATTTCATCAACACTTGGTCCATTCAGATTACTACATAAGTTTCATTCATATGACCTGCCATAATTTCAACTGGACTTCCTTTGATATTAATGCATCATTTATTGCTCTTTCTCATCTTCCTGCAATTATTAAAATAATTGGTGCTAACTTAACTAGATGTACACATGATAATGAAGGCACAAAATGAACGATATACATGGTAACACTGAAATGACAATTTCAGAATCCAGAATTGACTTACACAGGCATACCTTGGATATATTGCGAGTTAAGTTTCAGACCACCAAAATAAAGCTAATATTGCAATAAATAAAGTCACATGAACTTTTTTGTTTCCCAGTGTATATAAAAGTTATGTTTACACTGTACTGTAGTCTATTAAGGATGCCATAGCATTATGTCTAAAAAAAACCAGTGTACATAGCTTAATTAAAAAATACTGTTTTGATAAAAAATGCTAGCCGTCATCTGAGCCTTCAGTGAGTTGGAATATTTTTGCTGACAGAGGGTTTTGCCTCAGTGTTGGCTGCTGATTTATCAGGATGGTGGCTGCTCAAGGCTGGGGTGGCTGGGGTAATTTCTTTTTTTTTTTTTTTTTTTTTTTTTTGTGCGGTACGCGGGCCTCTCACCGCTGTGGCCTCTCCCGTTGCAGAGCACAGGCTCCGGATGTGCCATGGCTCACAGGCCCAGCCGCTCCGCGGCATGTGGGATCTTCCCGGACCGGGGCACAAACCCGTGTCCCCTGCATCGGCAGGCGGACTCTCAACCACTGTGCCACCAGGGAAGCCCACTGGGGTAATTTCTTAAATAAGACAACAGTGAAGTTTGCCACACTGATTAACTCTTCCTTTCACAAATGATTTCTCTGTAGCATGCAATCCTGTTTGATAACATCTTACCCACAGTAGAGTTTTCAAAATTAGAGTCTGTCCTCTCCAACCCTGCTGCTGTTTTAGGAACAAAGTTTATGTAAAATTCTAAATCGTTTACTGTCATTTCAACAGTCTTCACAGCATCTTCACCAGGAGTAGAGTCCATCTCAAAAAAACACTTTCTTTGTTCATACATAAGAAGCAACTCCTTATGTTAAGGGTTTTACCGTGAGATTGCAGCAATTCAGTCACACCTTCAGACTCCACTTCTAATTCTATTTCACATCTGCAGTTACTTCCTCTACTGAAGTCTTGAACCCCTCAAAGTCATCCATGAGGGCTGGAATCAACTTCTGCCAAACTCTAGTGAATGTTGATATTCTGACCTCTTCCCGTGAATCATGAATGTTCTTAAAGGTATCTAGAATGGTGAATCCTTTCCAGAAAGTTTTCAATTTACTTTACCCAGATCTATCAGAGAAATCACTATCTATGGCAGCTATAGCCTTATAAAATATATTTCTTAAATAATAAGACTTAAAAGTTGAAATAATTCCTTGATCTATGGACTGAAGAATGGGTGTTTTGTTAGCAGTCATGAAAACAACACTAATCTCATAGTACACCTCCATCAGAGCTCTTGGATGACCAGGTGCTTTGTCAATGAACAGTAATCTTTTGAAAGGAGTCTTTTTTTCTGGGCAATAGGTCTCAACAGTTGGCTTAAAATATTCAGTAAACTATGTTGTAAATAGATGTGCTGTCATCCGGGCTTTGTTGTTCCACTGATAGAGCACAGGCAGAGTAGATTTAGCATAATTCTTGAGGGCCGTAGGATTTTTGGAATGGTAAATGAGCATTGGTTTCAACTTCTCTTCCTAACAAGAGAGTCAGCCTGTCCTTTGAAGCTTTGAAGCCAAGCATTGACTCCTCCTCTCTAGCTGTGAAAGTCCTAGATGGCATCTTCTTCCAATATAAGACTGTTTTGTCTACACTAAAAATCTGTTTAGTGTTGCCACCTTCATTAATTATCTTAGCTAGATCTTCTGGATAACTTGCTGCAGCTTCTATATCAGGGACTTGCTGCTTCACCTTATACTTTTATATGATGGAGACGGCTTCTTTCCTTAAACCTCATGAACCAACCTCGCTAGATTCAGACTTCTCTTCTGCAGCTTCCTGACCTCTCTCAGCCTTCATAGAATTGAAGAGGGTTAATGCTCTGGATTAGGCTTTGGCTTAAGGGAATATCGTGGCTGGTTTGATCTTCTATCCAGACCACTAAAACATTTTCCCTAACAGTGAGAAGGCTGTTTTGCTTTCTTATCATTCATGTGTTCACTGGAATAGCACTTTTACTTTCCTTCAGCAATGTTTACAGGGCTTCCCCGGTGGTGCAGTGATTGGGAGTCTGCCTGCCGATGCAGGGGACACGGGTTCGTGCCCGGGTCCGTGAAGATCCCACATGCCGCGGAGCGGCTGGGCCCGTGAGCCATGGCCGCCGAGCCTGCGCGTCCAGAGCCTGTGCTCCGCAACGGGAGAGGCCACGACAGTGAGAGGCCCGCGTACCGCAAAAAAAAAAAAAAAAAGAATGTTTACATTCACAACTTGTGCATGAGACTTAGCTTTCAGCCTATCTTGGCTTTCAACACGGCTTCCTCACGAAGCCTAGTCATTTCTAGCTTTTGATTTAAAGTGAGACATGTATGACTCTTCCTTTTACTTAGAGGCCATTGTAGGGTTATTACTTGGCCTAATTTTAGTATTGTCATGTCTCAGGGAATAGGGAGGCCTGAGGAGAAGGAGAGACAGGGAAACAGCTGGTCGGTGGACAAGCAACACTTATCCATTAAGTTCCACATCTTATATGAGCGTGGTTTGTGGTGTTCCAACAAATTACAATAATAACATCAAAGATTACTAATTACAGATTGCCATAAGAAATATGATAATAATGAAAAAGTTTGAAATATTTGGAGAATTACCAAAATGTGATACAGAGACATGAAGTGAGCAAATACTATTAGAAAAAAATGGTACCAATAGACTTGCTAGATGCAGGGTTGCCTCAAACCTTCAATTTGTAAAAAATGCAATATATGTGAAGCACAGTAAAGCAAAACTCAGTAACATGAGGTATACCTGTACATATTAATTACAATTAAATGAATATACAAACACACTAACTAGTGGCTCCCAAGAATCTGTCTGTAACGTGGTAGAGGCTCAAAGAAGGCAACTAAAAAGACAAATCAGTAGAGCTCAGTGCTTTATTATAAAATCAATCTTTTTTTTTTTGCTGTACGCGGGCCTCTCACTGTTGTGGCCTCTCCCGTTGGGGAGCACAGGCTCCGGACGCACAGGCTCATCGGCCATGGCTCACGGGCCCAGCCGCTCCGCGGCATGTGGGATCTTCCCGGACCGGGGCAGGAACCCACGTCCCCTGCATCGGCAGGCGGACTTTCAACCACTGCACCAGCAGGGAAGACCAATATAAAATCAATCTTGGAGCTACTGTAAGGAATAAATTTATTTTTTGAAAATAACATTGTTATGTAAGTATTACAAGAAAATAGTTGAAAATGATACTAAAAAGCTTATCACGAGAAACGGTATTCCTTTGTTCTCCCCACTATCCCTTCCTCCAACTTTGCCATGCTCCCCAAAGCTCCCCAGGCAAAAATATTAAACTATTACAGATATTGCTTCTGTGATTTACTTCCTCATTTGTAAATAAGATGCCTAGATTGCTATCTGTCAACTCATCAATTTTTGACATTACCTATTGTCTTCCCATAATGATAGGTAAAGATTTAAATTATTTACACCACTTTTCCTTTCCTTATTTCTCAAGAAAATTACATCTCAATTTTTAATTCATATCTATGTTTTCATTATTGAAATAAAGTTCAATGCTAAATCAGGTAGAACACTGTGATAATAGGTCCATTCTTTTGCAATTTTCTGTTTTTCCTGGAGTTAATGATTACCTTTTCTTTTTATGTGTTTCGTATTGAGAACACTCTGTCTTCCCAACCTGTACAAGAACTCTGTAAAATACCTCTCTATGCAATTTCCTCCAAGATCAAATCTATCAGGTAATTTTATACATTCTAATATTTCTTGGAGATATCACTTCCACATACCAACACCCTCAGAGCCTTGACTTCCTGCTCTGGTCCAGTTTGGTAACTTTCTTGGTCTGCTGCACAGCTGTGGTCCTAGCACTTCCTTTGCTGTCATCCTGGGAATTCCCTTTACCTTTCTCATGTTTCCTAATTTCCATTCTTCCTCTTTCTTGGTTTACTTCCTCATTTAGTGAAACATATTGTCTATTGGCTTCCTGAGAAAGCATTTATGGGAAACTTTGTACGCCTCAAATGCCTTTTTGCTACTCTTGTACTTACTTGATTAATTGGTTAGATATAAACCTTTTTACAAAATGTAAAAAAAAATTTTGGATGAAACGTTTTTACATCTCTATCAAAGTTTTTAAGGCATTATTCCCTTGTCTATTCATTTCAGATTTTTTTCTTAAAATTTTATTCCTGGTCCTTTGTATGATCTATTTCTTTTTTCCTCTCTGGAACCTCTTAGAATCTACTCTTTAACTCTGATATCATGAAGCTTCACAATAATAAAATTTGATGTGGGCCGTTTTTCATTGATTGTGTTGGGTGCTTAGTGGGTTTTTAAATCTGGAGACTCATGTATTTAACCTCCTTCCCACTTTATAATTTGTTCTCACCTTGTTCTCCTCTGGACCTCATATCCCTGAGTCCAGAACCTTTTTGGTTAACTTTCTCCAGAGAACAATCCTCAGGTATCCCAAAAAGGTGGAGAGAGGTTACTTGACTTTGTGATGTGGAGTTGGGAACCCTTCGGTTTAACTGTTCTCCTAGTTAAAAAACCAAATACAGAAACTAAACAAAAGACTAGCCATCAAATGATCCCATTGTAGTCTCCTGCCTTACTATTACTTTTGATAGTATCACCACTTGCTGAGTATTAACTTGAAATTCTTTAGCCTTTTCAGAGTCTACCAGGCAAATTAGCTTGCTTTTCACTTTCTCACTGCCTTTCCTGTGGCCATCCAGCCCTGTTTCTGTCAAGCACACTTTTTCTGTGGGATCATTTGCCATTATGTCTTGTGTTGTAGTCCTCATTCATTGTGGTTTGGGGTTTATGGATTCAGTTCTTCTGATTTCATTGATGTTAGAGTTTCTATTTCTGTTTCTTGTTCTTGTTTGCTAGTGAGTTTTAGAGGAGAAAGAGGTCAGAAAAAAATCTTTATAATGTCATCTTGGATTCAGGGAGATCTACTTAACCATTTTAATAGTCCAGCAATGAAATGAACTATCTTCCAAAGAAAGAAGCTCCACTTTTGGAAATATCCAATAAAGCCTGGTTGTTCTTTCTTTTAAAGATTCTGAAGAAGAAATTTCTGCATGGTGGGAGCAGTGGGGGAGGATTAGATTAAATGACTCACTTATGATCTCTTTCAAATATAAGAGTTTATGAATTCTACCACGGGCTTAAGAGAAGCAGAAATCATATAATAATTATGGCTATAATCCTGCAAATTAGGCAGCCTCCATATGAATTCCAGTTCTGTCTTTTACTTAGGCTCTATTTTGATTTCTTCAGCTTTAATTTCTTACTCTGTAAAATGGGACTACTATTTTATACGGTTGATCTGAGATTAACACAGTAAATGTGATCTATGTAATGAACACTAAGTTAACTAATTCCAGTAATGATGCATTTAAGACAAGCCTGTGAAATGGGAATTAATATTTTCTGAACTAATAGCATTTTGAAATTGTTGCTGTTTAGAATCGAGTTTAAGTGTGAGAATCTATTTTATCATTTCTTGGTCATGGTATATATACACTTGACCTGGGTTAGATTTGTCTTGGGGTAAGGAGCAAGTCTGTACACTCTGTTTTCCTCAGCAGACATCACCTTTGTGTTTCTAGAATAGGAGAAAGTGTGGGCTTGTGGTCAAGCAGAGATTATTTTCAATTAGTCTGAATACAAAACCATGCAGCAAGTTACAATATTCGATTCCTATGGTGATACCTCTTTAATTTGTACTAGCTGTGTGTAGATGGTCTCCAGAAGTGAAATGTATGATTCACACCCTATGAAAAGAATTTAGTTTTATTACTTTAAAGTGAGAATTAGTTAAACAAGGATTGTCTCTGTTAAAGGGCAATGTGAAGTAGCTTTCACAAATAAAATAAATCATTTGAAATTTGCATAAGTATTGGGTGCCACACTTGGAAAGAAGAACTCCACTTCTTAAGTGTAAAAATACTTACACTTAAATATTTTTTCATGATAACAATTTAATCATGAATTTCTTCTTATAAATAATGCAGATAAATTTTAGAGTAAGCTCCTTTACACAGATTCTCTAATCTCAATTAAAAAGATTTGCTGCATGCATTCCACAAGGGAGATTTGGCTCATGTCAATATTTTGTTCAAGGAAGGTCAGAATAAAATCTGTCATATCGCAGTAATATTGGATTCATCTCTGAAGACTCCCTCCCTACTGCATTGCTGAATGTAGTAGAGACCCAGGAGCATGGGACTGTGTACTGCCTTGTTCACATGAAATGTGTGCACTGAGGGTAGAGCTGAGTTTTCATGGCCACCAAGGACTGCAGCAATGGCATTCTCCAGAACAGGCTTCACTGTTCTAACCTGCCGGCAAGGGGGCTGGAAGACCATATGGCTGAAGCATGGTGATGTTTCTCCCCTCCATCCTGTCTAAACCTGTGTCACCAACAGTTTATCCAGCCGAGTTCTAGGATACTATTTTGGGTAGTGGTCTGCTTGTTGCTGCAGCTTGGCAGGAAAACCCTGCTGGCATTCGAATACTCTAGCATAACCCTGGGGGCAGAATTCCCGAACTCCAGGGTTACAGTCACTTCATGGTGTCCCCCTTCCTCTGGCTCATGTTCCCCACAGGAGACTTGGGAAATAGATCCCTTTTGAAAGAACTCTGGTCATAAGATACCAAAATTAATGACAAGAAGGCAATGATGCAGACTGACTGAAATGTCAGTTGCTGATGTTCCCAACTTTGAGGACCTGTGGTTTTGCACTGGGACTTGACTGTCAGGTGTATTTCTTTCCTCCATCCCCTCTTCTCATTCCTCCTTGTTCCGGGGTTTGATGGTTATAGTGGCATCTGCAGAATCTTGGCAAGGGAAGGGATCCCACAGATCATCTTCCCACCTCCCTTGGACTCAGAGGTCCTGTCCAGAGCCACCCTGATCCATCCTCAGGTAGATGAGATTTGATGAAAAAAAAAAAATCAGCCCTTCCTAATAAGACAGCACTGCTTGCCAATAGTTAAATAAAGGAATCAGTTCTCCAAAAATGATAGATCCATGGTGTTTTGCCATTTGAGCATTGTGCCTCCTTTCAAAGGTTTGCCAAAGGCATCTCTTTCAAATAGCTTTTTTTTTGAGGTTCGGTAACTAACACTTTTAGTGTTAGTTTTTTGTTTTTTTGTTTTTTTTAAGATGTTGAGGCTAGGAGTTTATTAATTAATTTGTTTTTTTGCTGTGTTGGGTCTTCGTTTCTGTGCGAAGGCTTTCTCTAGTTGTGGCAAGCGGGGGCTACTCTTCATCGCCGTGCGTGGGCCTCTCACTATCGCGGCCTCTCTTGTTGCCGAGCACAGGCTCCAGACGTGCAGGCTCAGTAGTTGTGACTCACGGGCCTAGTTGCTCTGCGGCATGTGGGATCCTCCCAGACCAGGGCTCGAACCGATGTCCCCTGCATTAGCAGGCAGATTCTCAACCACTGCGCCACCAGGGAAGCCCCTAGTGTTAGTTTTTGATTGATTTGATTTTGATTTTCTTCTCCAAGGCTCATGAGTTCTCCTTTCCCCTACCTGGGTGTCATGAGGCTCCACTTCTGCTGTTGATCACAAAGCAATTCTAAGAAGGGGTCTAAAGTTGAAATTATGTTTAAAGGAAAGCCTTTCATTTTGATGTGTTAAAAAACAGGGGTGTGGTGGTCACCTAATTACGATGCGGTGAGTACTCTTTTCCTTCCTTCTTGCAATGCAGTTCTTATCAAAGAGTATGGACCTATTTTTAAATTCTGAGTGTATGGTCTTTTTCTCCACAGTAATTTGATAGAATCTGGAACAACAGAAACCCTGAGAAGGCAGAGGTGGTCAGTGGGTTAGGAGGGAGTGAGCAAATGGTTAGAACTCTGATCCTTTGCTTTTTAATCCTCTTTATTATGTCACCTCCTTACCTCCCTCTGTGTTGCACGGATGCCTAGGCTTTGTTATTTTAGAAACAGAGTATTAATTGAGTTTGTCTATCTGCCTGCCTAGTCTTTAAGAACACTTTCCTGTTCTAAATGTCTTTTGTGACTGGTTGTCCCTAGATTCGATTAATTTACCATGTGCGGGCCTTGATTCAAGTTCAGGAACTGGAAAGGAAGCCCTCACCTCTTCCATTCATCTTTGAACCATTTTGTAATCCATTCTGTATCAATTTGAGTTGTACCAAATTAATCATGTTAATCAGTTAATCTTGTTTATCAGTTATGATCCTAAATTGTAGCTGAATCCTGACAGAGCTGCCATGTTGCCTAACTCCAGGGGTCACTGTTCAAACAAGATAAATGTGGGCCCCACTGGTTTTCTGCAGTATGATGGTCCTAGACTCAACCTGGAACTGTGGCCAGAGGCAGTCACGGTATCCTTGAAAGGACAAATTCCTAACTGCCTTCCCCACAGATATGCAAGAGAGATTGCAAAGTCATTAAAAGCACAAAGAAAAAATGCAGGGGAATCCTCTCAGCTATCTGTATGGTGCCACCAAGTGCAAAAGATGACTTCTTTAAAGACTTTCTTGTGGGAAAATGTAACTATTATTAAAAAGTAATGAAAACCCAGCTGTAAACTTCCACTCGTAGCCCCAAATCTACCTTCCTATGAGGTCCCCATTGGTGAAAAGAAGTTTTCTATAGATTGTCTGGAAATAAGATTAAGTCCCTGAGATGGATCACTACCTCCCCATGGATTAGAAGAGCACAGCCTAGAAGTAATGGGTTTGGGTCCTCACCTAAGGAAGTGCAGTCCTGCAGTGTCCCACACAGAACGGGAAAAGGGGCCTCGCCAGGAGAAGTCTGTTCACAGAAATCAACACTTCCACTGCCTGAACCTTACTTTTAGAGTCACAGGGTGTAGATAAAAATGGACTAATTCCCCCCAGAGTACATATTTAAATATGTATAATCATAAATAACTGTGTGTGCATTAACAAAACAAAACAGAAAAACAAGAAACAGAAAAGCAAGACAAAACAAACCACACTTGGCAGGCTACTAATATATTTAACGTTTTTAAAATTCAAAATGTAAAATTCAGAGATCTTAGAATCTAAAGAATGAGTATCTTTTGAGGGGGGGAAGCAACAACAAGCAAACAATGAAACAAAAACCATACGCTTAATTGAAACTATGAGGCTTTATTGGTAAGAAGCATATCTGTAAAATTGGAATATTTTGCTTGAATGTGTTTTGTATATTTAGCTAAAAAAATAGGATGACAATATAAATTTATGTATATAAAGTTAAATATTATATGAACTAAGCTGTTTTAAATGAATACTTTTTTATATCAGAGACTTAAACTCAAGAAGAGAAATTTAACTTTGTACAAATAAGAAAAGAATAAGGTCATGGAAAAGATCGGAATCTTGGGCCTGAGTCTGAGAAGGGAAAAATGTGATAGTTTGAAAATCTGTCCTAAATAGTAAAAGTCCCAGTTATAGAAAAACAGGGGTTGAAAAATAGCAACAACAAAAATTAATCTGGTGGGTTTTTAAATAATATTTATTTCAAAATTTGGTGTTTTTTAAATTAAAAACCTGTTAAAATTTCAAAGGGTAACCACACCTATATTGTATAATGGAACTGGTAAATTAAATGTGATGTCGTGTTTTTTCTCTATAAGGATAAGTGACAGAAAAACTGAAGTGAAGATATGCAATTACATTATGTAAATGTACATAGTATTTCTATTGAACTGTCTCATTTTGGTGCATTCTGCTTGTTTTCTGATATTCTAAAGTAGTTTCTGGAAGATTGAAAAATGGAGTCCAAGACTGAAAAATTGGAGTTCTACACCAGTGTCATCTATAATTAAAGATATATGTGTTTTTGGTACATGAAAATTTATCAGATGATATATTCAAAATAAATGAATTTTGGATCATGGGTCAGAGGAGAGACTTTTAGTCTAAACTTCAAAACTCTTGAGTTTACACGTAATGTTATTTGCACGTGAGGTCTTTCTTTGATCTTCCTGAAGAAAATTAAACACTTTGAACTGGCCCGGGCTGGATGGAAGTGGTATTCACTGGGACAATCACTTAGGTTCATTAATACAAATACAACATTCCATGATATATCAGTTTGCCAAGGGAATGAGAAAATGTTTTGTGGTATATACAAGGAAGTGCTTTTGGCTTAGGAAAGAGACCAGGGTACATTTAAAGAGTTTTATGATAAGGGCAAAATTTAGGAGAGCTAAATTTTAATTTAATTACTAGAAATTAAAGAGAAATGGGAAGAATCAATTTGCCCAGCATCCCCTTGGATAAATGAATTTGTACTTTTAATTGTGCAGTAAGTTATAATGGACCACATAGGAAAATTTTTCCATCCTTTCAGACTGAACTAGACTAGCTGTTGGACTTTCTTCCAAAACTGGGTATTATAACCAAGAAGGGTAGTGACCCAAAGCTTCTACTTCTGACAGTGCAGAGCTGGCAGTGATGAGGATGCAAAAGACCTCACTCAAAACCAGTTGAAAAAAAAGAAAGAAAAAAAAAGAAAAAGAAAAAAAAAACCGGTTGAAAAAAGTGAAGCAAACTATCTGTCGAACAAGCACCTACATAGCCACGGAGAATGAAGGCTGAAGAGTGAACCTATAACTGAGTAGCTGGAAGGATCCCATCCTTCCTGGGATCCCTTCTCAAAACAAAACGGCTACCCAGAAAGCACTGAGTTTTCGTTAGTACTTTATCATCCATATTGATTTTGGGGTGGGTATCTTGGAACTCTTAGTTCAGTAAGGAAAATAGGAATTATTCTTGCTTGTGTAAGAGAAAAAGTGCTACAATTATAGAATCCCTCAAA
The DNA here is from genome assembly GCF_964374135.1 of Grampus griseus. NCBI lineage: Eukaryota > Metazoa > Chordata > Mammalia > Artiodactyla > Delphinidae > Grampus > Grampus griseus. The sequence continues at coordinate 64,323,048 of NC_139007.1, forward strand.
TTACATAGGAACATTGTAATTCTGGAACAGAATTAGAAATATCGATATAAACTTTAAAAGAAAAATTTGTACCTTTGATACTGCAATAACCTAGGGACAATGGTACCCCATGTTGCACTCTATCACCCAGTTCTTGCTCTCTGTATTTTTTCACTAAAGGAAACTAAGGATCCTTGGAGAAATATCTCAGTCTATGCTTGGCTTAGAAATATACCAGATAGCTTGGATCATCTTGTGCCAGAAAGCAAGAAAGCTTTCAAAGATTAATAAACTCATACCAAAAAGACATAGGAACCTACCTAAAAATCTACCACTGAAGCTACTGCTGGCCAAAGTTGTGACATTAAAAATTATAATAAATCTTCCAGTTAACTTAAACACATTTAATCTATTAAAAAGCCGTGATTCCCCAATGATGAACAAATGGAAAAAAAAATTACATTAAGTTTTGGAAAGAAGATGAAGGGACTAGAATTTATTACTGCTCAGCCTTGTCATTTATTTGGTGTTCTTGGCTCATTTATTGTGTCTATAAAGAGTATAGAAATTAGCTAATGCTAAATATATCAGGAGGCATTTTCTGACACAAGGTGGGATTGTCAGTAGAATATTCTGTTATGCTGTGCCCACAAGTCAGAAAAACACCACAGGAAGTAGCCACAATTCATTTGTATCAGTTTTTAAATGATGTAAAGAATGTGAAAGAATGCAGTGCTGCAAATGTTGTTCTAGGTAAGTGGAAAAAGCAAACATTACCACAAGGCAAAAAAGGAGGTCCATTCAACCGCAGGAGCAGAAGCCAAGCCTGCAAGTGCATGTTGAAAACACCAGGAAAGGCCCAGGACAGGACAGCTCTTCAGATAAAAATAAATGCAAACAAAAGAGAAAAGCCTGAGGTGGCTAATGAAGAAACTACAGGAGACTCCTGCAGAAAGCAGAGTGGCTAAACATGAAGTCAGTCTGGTCTCTGATGAAGCAAGTGAAAAAGAAACCAAGTCCAGCTGTGTAAACCAAGTCTCACCAGTGATCCTCATGTGTTTCTCTTTTTGTTAATCTCAAGGTAAACATTTGTATCAATTCATTTATAAATGCAAATATTTGGTAGCTCTGGCAGGACGTTTGAAAGGGAAGAATCTCACTTCTTACTCTATGTTTTTCTTTTTAACATATTTAGGTAGGTGGGTTTGTTTTGTTTTCTTTTTTTCTTAGTGCAAACCATTGTTAAAAAAGTGAATACTGTTTTCTTTGTCAACTTAGCATTCGATGGGCTGCAGAAGTGCAGTTTTAATAACCTACAATATGAAATGTAACTAAATAGCAATTTGAAGTCATAATCATGCATTCACATGACAAATACTTTAAATGACTTACCTTTTTTACCCATTTTTAAAAGTAGAATTGTTCCCATGAATGCTTGCCTCCTGTCCTTAGCTCTTCCATTAGAACTGTGACATCTCTGATACTGGTAGTCCAGTTTTCCTTATTACTTTAATAATGTGTTGAGAAAGATTGGACATTTTTGAGCATGTGGTGTATATGTATTAAATTACAAGTTGGAGGGAAATTAGGTCTAACAGCTTATCATTATTTTAAAATATTGGTATTTGAAATCCTCTATTTAAGAACAATTTGTCTGCAAATTTTAAGATAGAAAATCATTGGAAATTTGCTATGGATTATAACTCATGAATTAAAAATTTTTCAGTATTAAGAATTATTTACAAATAGTTTCATAACATCTGTGGGCTGATTATGGAACAAAAATTTCAATTATGAAAAAGATTAAGTGGAAAGGCATCTATATGTTTTATGTTGTTATCCGCTTATAAGTTTTTAGAGTCAAAGACATATTTACATAGTTTAAAAATCCCAAACACACCAAATGGATCATCCTGTATAGCAGTTATAGGTTCCTATAGGTAGATGAGAGAGTTATTAGATACTGTAAATCCAGGAAAGTGGACTGGATGATAACCTTGATCAGAGTTATGGAATATTAACATAATAACTATTAGTAGAGTTTGCATGTATCTTCAACTCTTGGGAACATGTATCCTCCGGTGTTGGGAATTATCTGTATCCTCCGTCTGTCTCTAAATAGTAAATAACCTCAGTTAATTAGGAAGGGAGATATCTTTCGTAATAAGTATGCATCTGTTAATCCTCAGAACATTTAGAATTAAGTATGGAAAACTTAAAGAATCAAAATGATTTATTAATATTAGTGTCAAGTAGGGAACTATAAGATCTACCTAGAAAAATATTCATGATTATAATGTTTCATTGAGTTTCATTACAATGATCTATTTACCCATATCACCACTAGACTGTGAGTTCCTTGGGAACAAAGATGGTGTCTTTTATCTAAGTGTTCTCAACACAGTGACGGGCCCAGAGTCAGTGCTCAGTAGAGTTTTATGAGTAAATAAAGTCCTTAAGGTTGTAGACAGATTTGGTTCTTGCAGTATCTTCTTCCAAAGAGATCAGAGGAAAGTCTGTCTCATTTCAGTACTGCTGAGCTGCCCCCACTTTGAAGGCTCCTTCTGATAGCCATTTCAGAATGTAGTGGAAATAGAGGAAAACATTTCTCTGATGTTTTTGATGTTTAGTCCAGGTCATGTTTACAGATGGGAAGGGTCAAACTTCAGGGATGCTCCAGAGACACGGCCCTTGACATTCTCTGTGAAAGGATGTGCTGTACAAAGGTCTGCCTGCCGGCAACTATGCTTGAATGCCACATGGTTTAGGCATGGAGACAGTTTTCCTGTCAGACCCTGACTAAGCATTTGTTATGTGGAGCGATGGATCATAAATTTCAAACCACTTCCGCATGGCAACCCTTAAAATGTCTGAAAACCGTATCCCTTTTATCTAACAACTCCTGCTTTCTTCCGCTGTTCCTCATATGACACAGTCTCCAGACCTTTCCTGCACCGGGTTTTCCTCTTTTAATTTGTCTGTGTTTCTCCTACCTATTGTCTTGAAGGTCCAGAAATGAGAACCTTATGGCCTGACTGAAGCAGAGAGCAGGGAACCCTTGCTGCCTTTCTTCTGGGCACTGCACATCATTGTAGTCAAAATGTCATCATCTGCCTGGCAGCCTTACTCTCACCATACTTGCAGTCAACTCAAATCCCCGTGTTTTGTTTTGGTTGTTTTTAATGTGATATGTTTTAAATATGATTTTCCAGTTCTGTATTTGTGTATTTTGAACTAAATTGCTATTTTGAACCTAAGGATTTAACTTGTTTCTCTATTAAACTGATAGGTTGGGCTCATTATTCCAACTTATTTTGACATTTTGGAATGGTGGTTCTGCCATTAAAAATTTTACATTCCAAGCTTTTGCCAAGCATTGTATTATCTTAGGAAGGAGGATTTATTTTGACATGTAAAGTTTGTTTTAACATAAAGGATGAGTGGTGCATATAGATATTAGGAGACCAAAGTGGTAGACAGCTGTGAACACTTGCTATTCTGTTGGCTGCCCAACATCCAAATCTGTCCATTTCAAACCTCATTCATCAGTGAATCAAGTTTGTTTGGGGGCAGGGTTCTGCGTACCTGTAGTAAGGTAAAGGGGACCGTTTCCTTCGCGACAGCTAGGAGTGAGCACATGACCCAAACTTGTCCAAACACACTCCCAACTGGAACTTTGAATCTGGGGAGTGATGCAGTGATGCAGGGAACAAAGATTATTTTCTGGGGTAGTGGTAAGTGTCCAGTGGGATGGAGAGTTTCCAGCAGTCCTGGTATTACTGCAAGAGATTTTAGCGGCATAACCTTAATCAGAGTATTTCTAAGCCAAGTCTCTTCTGTTTAGATTTCCTTGATTCTTTATCATTTCCCAAACCTGATTCCCCATTATTTCTTAGATTTAGTAAGCTAACTGTAAATTTCCTTTCTGTTTTAAGTTTTCCAGAATCAGTTTCTATCATTTGCAACAGGATCTCAAAGCAGTACAGTACACAAAGTACACATCACAGGGCTTCGCAGATGCACATTAAATGGTGATTTCTTTTCCTCCTTGTTCCCTTCCCAGTTGTATTATAAGCTCTTTAAAGGTCTATTTCTCTTCACTAACCCCCTCCAAAAAGGTGCTTACTCTGTTGCCTTGTACAAAGAAAGCAGTTAATACTGCTTCTTGCCCAAATTACACACTTCTTAGTAAATTAGAACTCATCACTGATTCCTTAAAGGATCTAAACAGCGTGGGTGAAAATACAAAAATGCCCTAGCAAGCAAATTGAAAACAGAAGTGGTGCTATAGTTCTGGCTAGTTTCTTTGGTTACAACGTTTATAACGCTTAGGAGGTGGGAAGAGTTAAATCGGTTTTGTTTGTTTGTTTGGTTTGGATTTTGACCTAACAAACAATAGGGGAATTCCTTCTTGAAATTTTGCTTGGAGCCATACATTTCTAAGAATGGTTCTGATAAAAAATGACGTTCCTGTGTACAAAAGAGGGAGAAGATTTTTAAACTGTGGTAAATTTTTTTTCTTTAGTGAAGCGTTTGAAAATAATTTCCTTTCCTTCCTTGAAGACTGTAACAGTGAGAAGCCATCTTAGAAGCTGCCATGCACAGGGAGGTTGAAGAAGTCCTTCTTTGCGGAGGTGACATCTGAGCTGAAACTCAAATGACCAGACAGAACTGGCCCTTCAAAGCCCCAGGGCAGAGGGTGCAGGCAGAGGAAGGGCAGGTGTGCCCCTAGCATCCCTATGCTGGGTTCAGCCTTCCCCTTCGCCTTCCTCCCCCAACCTTGTTTCTTTTCAGACCCAGAAAGTGACAGTCAATTTGGAGTAAAAAATCCTTCATTGGAGATGTGCTGCTTCCTGTGAGATAATCTTTAACATTATTAAACAGAATACTCAGTGTCTCAGGCTGAAGCACTTGCCTCTGGGTTCCTCCAGCCACTGAGATCAGAGATATCTGAAGGGAAATGAATAGGTTCTTGACTTTGAAATGCTCATCAAAGTGTTCCTCCCCAAACGGAAGGTGTCCATTCTAACTACAAATTCCTACCCCTGCAATTCAATCTCTCAGATGTAAATTTCTGGCAGTTTGAGAATGGCCATTCTATCTCTCCTCCTAATTATGAAGTCTTCAGACCAAGATCCGGCCACCCAGCTACCTAATGAAGAAGAGTTTTAATTATTAAATGGGACATTTATATCTCCTTTTTGGGTAAATTTTATTACCATTGCACTGGAAACTAAAATGTCATTCTGTTTCACTTCCAGACATCGTCAAGTCTTATTACCTTTGTAAGTGTCATCAGCAAGGCCCATTAACATTCCCGGGAAATAAAAATAAAATCTGGGTAATAAAACGTCTAACCTTTTTCGTTTCCTCCGTGCTTAGTCTAGTTTCACTTGCTCATAGGGTGCTGTATGCGGAGGTCTTGCACCCGCCACTTCAGGCCAGAGTTCCTAGTGCCGAAGGGCTGCGCAGACCTGTCAGATCAGCGGGCCGTGTGCAGAAGCCCCTCCCCCCCAGGACACCTCAATTCAAGATGGCAGCGGCAAGTTGTGTGCAGAGATGCTGCAACTGGCCCTGCGATCTGGAGTGTGATCAACGTGCCTGCACCAAGCCCAGGAGAACTCTGCCCCCTCCCCGCTGAGGAGAACCCTATAATGCGGCCCTGCCCGCGCCTGTCCTGGAGAGCATATATGCTAGAGCATGCTCTGCTCTTCCTTCTTTGCTCAAGGAAGAAAGCTTTGCTTTGCTTCTGAACCAAACTCAGTCTCGTTCTACTGGCTCAAGTGACACTGGGCAGGAGGACCCTCGTTGGGGCCTGATTGGAAATGTTGGTGACATGAATACTGATATGTAATAACTGATGGAATCATGATTTAAATAAGTTGGTCAAGAGCTAAGTCCAGAGGAGCAGAGCCAGCCATGTATTCTTTCTGCCTTCCCTGCATCTTGTGTCATTGGGAACACGGGTTGACGAGGTGGCCCAGCTGCATTTTGAAACTTTGCATGGTAGAAGCTGAAGAAACTTCTTAAAAAGTAGCCAGCATTTCTGCTTGCTAAATTAGAGGCACAGCTTATCTCTGGGCCGTACCATTCTTTTATTTTGCATAAAGCCTCTAGAATGGATAATCGAGTCATACAAATGAAAATCAAGCATCTGTGGGTGGATCTTTCTGCAGAGGACATTGTTGCTGAATGCTCTGTCTAGTGATACAAAGTGCATGGTGTATTCAAGCCCGGACCATGCCTCTGAGACTCTGAATTTTTGTGGGGTGTCTAGGGTAATGAATTTAGAATCTGCTGCTGACAAACCTTTTGCATGACCTTGTGAAACTGCAAATGCTCTTCCACAAGTAATTTGTGGCGGTTAGCCTTTTTTTTTGCATGGGATGCACTGAACTGGAGAGCACTGAAGGAAGGCCCTCCAGAAAGAATCTTGACCTCAGGCTGGAGGAAAAACAGTCAAAGAGGACAGGACTGGATTTGCTACAGCTCCACCCGGATGGGACTATTTGTGTCCTAAATGTCACCAGGAGTTAAGACAGAATCTGGGATGGCTATTACTGCATTGTTCTGTTCTGGTGCCATTGTTCTCTTGGGGTTGCGATGCAACACACTCCTGTGGTCGAGGACTAGACTTCCTGTGAAGGAGACATTTCTTCAGTCCTCCTTGAGCTAGAGGAGCTAATCTTAGGACCTTAACCTTGAGGAAAGGTAAACAATCTTTCTTTCTCATCTTAAGTGATCCTGGACCCGTAGGCACAGTTACATGCAGAGCATTCCTGGGGTTAGAATAGCCGTACCCTTACTCTGTTCAGGCTGGCTGGGGACACCCATGGAGACCATGAAAGCAAGTTGAGACTGAACTGTGAGGGTAGCATTTATAAGAGACCCTTCCATTTGGTATCTTGTATCAGAGAAACTACGGTAGTTTTGTTAAATGCTGCCGTCTGAACATGGCTGCATCATGGAGAGGGAAGGGTCTGTCTCCTAGGCTGGTTGGGTGTTAGCAAAGGCCATCATCCAAGGCGTGTAGCTGCTTCTGCATCATGGTGATCTCAGAACATGGATCAGGAGAGACGAAAGGAAAGTGTACCTTGACCAGGAGTTTGGGCCCAAAGAACCACATGCTGGATCAGCTGTGGCGCACATGCGAGAAGGAGCTCAGTGGTGCTTTCAGAAACAACCAAGGAGAGTTTGACATGGGGAAGTTTTATGCTGGGAGGGTAAATTTCTGATAGAAACAGAACTGGAAGCTTATTTTTTAAGACATCTGTGTGGCAGGAAGCCGTAGTATTAATTTATAAGAATTTTTTCCCTTCAAAATGGGACTTCAAACTTTTCAACTTTACCTGGAACAATACAAAGTAATTTTTTTAGTTTTTATTTTTTTAACATATTACTGGCATGAAAGAGTAAATTATGAGTAAAATTCACAGTCTTTGCATTCTTTGCATGACACCTGCATCCATGTACTTATTTGTCATACCTCTTACTGAGATTATTACTCATTTGAATGAAGTAATAAAGAAACAATTATTTGAATACAAATTTCATAGAAGTAGAATATTTATAGCATCCCAGAAAAATTTAAGTTTCAAATTCTCTTTAAGTAGAATATATTATTAAAAACTGGGAAAAGCAAGGATGGATATCTAGGCAAGGGAATTTGAAATTCTTTATGGAAATAAAATAAACAATAGAAGAAAAGAATTTATACCAACATGAATAAAATATCTGTGGGCCAGTTTTTTAAAAATCATAATACCTTTCTTGTAACTTTAGAAATAAGTCATTTAATCATAAGGATAATAATGGGTGTACTATTTTAGACACGGAAACTTTACAGAGAATTTGGATTATGAGATGAAGTTTAGAGATTAAAAAGAAACAGTATATAAGTCTATAGGCTTAAATAAATGGAAAGAAATTAAAAAGCTACGTTATATAATTAATGATAATAGTAAAATCTCTTTCAGTTGAAATAGTAAGTGAAAAATGACAGGGAGAAAATATGTGTAGTAAGAATATAGAGAATAATGTAAAAATCTTATTAGGCAGAGTAGTTTATATCAGATCGACTCCTTTCCCCTGACAAGAACAATTAAAAAAAGATAGTAAAGGGCTTCCCTGATGGCGCGGTGGTTGCGAGTCCGCCTGCCAATGCAGGGGACATGGGTTCATGGCGCAGTCCGGGAAGATCCCACATGCCGCGGAGTGGCTGGGCCCGTGAGCCATGGCCGCTGAGCCTGCGCGTCTGGAGCCTGTGCTCCGCAACGGGAGAGGCCGCGGCAGTGAGAGGCCCGCGTACCGCAAAAAAAAAAAAAAAAAGATAGTAAAATTTATTAAAAACAAAAAAAGCCAAATAGCATTTGGAGGCATCAAAGAACAACTGACAACCTGTTAGGATTAACAGGATAAAACCCTAGAAACAAGAGCAAGACATTGATGTAAACCTGATGTTCTTTATTGATTATCCTGTGAAGCCAGTTTCCAATAAGAAAGTGGCACAGGTGTGAAGATAAGCAGAAAGAAAAGTCTCAGAACTTTTGGTAGGCTCACAAAGTTGGGTAGGCAGAATTTGGAGCTCAGTATGACAAAAGTAGCTAAGACTTTAGGGGTCAAGACCCTGGAGAAAAGGGAATTGCAGATAAGTAAGCTTGATATTCTACAGTTTTTTTCCCCGTAAGTGTATTTGATAAGACACACACAGTGAGAATATAAGCAACAAAGCAGAAAGTGGAAGCTAAGATGCTAACTAGAAGGTTAGGCAGTTTCACAATGTTTAAGAAATAGAAAAACTGGATTCAGATATTTCCAAAGACCTCCTGGATTTTAATCATCTTATATCTGATTGGATCAAAGTGATCTATAACTCCTCTGTCTTCCAGAAAAAACAAAACAAACAACAACAACAATAAAAAACCAACAACCTCTGTAAAGAAAGATATCATCCAGAGCCCTTATAATTCATCACACATGCCTGGCATTCAATAAAAAATTGTCAGGCATCCTGAGAGACAGGACAGAATGGCCAAAAACAAAGAGAAGAAGCAATAAAAACAGACCCTAGGGTGATCTATGTATTGGAGTTATTAGACAGATGCTTTTAAATGGTTGTGATTAATATATTTAAGAAAATAGATTAAAGAGAATTTTGCCGGAGGACTGGAACCTATAAACACGGTCCATGGGAATTCAGGAGTTGATAAACACAATTATCAAAAGATTTCATCAAATGAATTTAACAGTAGATTAGACAGCAGAGTATTACTGAACTGCTAAGTAGAAAGTATGAAATAAAAAGGATGAAAAGTACAAAAGAGAACAAGATATATATGGCAAATGGTGAGAGTAGTTCTTGCATATGTGTAATTGGAGCCCCAGAAGGAGAAGAGGGAGAGAATGGGGGATAAGCAATAATTGAAGAGATATTATCTGAGAATTTTCCAAAACTGATACAAGACATCAAGCCAGAGATTCAAGAATTTCTATAAGACCAAAGCATACCTAGGCACCGCTTAAGATTAAAGTCAAAGAGAAAATCATGAAAGCATCCAGAGGATAAAACACATCAGCTCTGAGGAGAAAAAAAAAGATGAAAGTTGGATGACAATGGAATGATATTTTTGACATGCTCTAAGAAAAAACCTGCCAACTCAGAATTCTATAAGCAGTGAAAATATCCTTCAAAAATGAGAGTTTAATAAAGACATTTTTTAAAAACAAAATCTGAGTGCTTCCCTGGTGGCGCAGTGGTTGAGAGTCCGCCTGCCAATGCAAGGGACACAGGTTCGTGCCCTGGTCCAGGAAGATCCCACATGCCGCAGAGCGGCTGGGCCCGTGAGCCATGGCTACTGAGCCTGCACGTCTGGAGCCTGTGCTCTGCAACGGGAGAGGCCACAACAGAGAGGCCCTCGTACGGCAAAAAAAAAAAAAAAAAAGATCTGAGAGTTTTGCCAGTAAAATTGATTGATGTAGAGATACCCTCAAATATTAATTTATATAAATGAATAGACTAAAATGATGAATTCACAGAAGGTAGTTAACTTTTTGGGGGGTTTAAGAAAGTGCAGCTTTGTTCAGGATTTATTAGCTTACTTTTCTCCTTTTTAAAAGGAGCAACATGGGAACAAATAAATCCTTTGGAAGAGTACTTCACGTTAACTAATGAATGACAATAAGGGCCATTTGCAGAATTTGAGAAGCAATTGTAACAGGAAGTGATGGGCAAATTTAGAAAGGCTTAGCAAAACACAGCATACTAAAATGGCAATTAAGTGAGTAAAAAGTCAAAAGATTATCAGATTAAAAAAAAAGATTATCAGATTAAAAAATAAACTTCTTCAACTTTATAAATATTTTGCTTATGGCTATAATAGAGAACTGATGTATACGTTGTGGTGATTATTAAATACAGTGCTTTACGTCTTTTTTTAAATTAAATCTTCTTAAAAATATTGAAATCTAATGTGATATTCTGTACTTATGCACTCTTTCTTTAGGATTCTGCTCCCAAATAATTTCTGGAAACCACAAAGAATATTTACACAATGAATGAGACGATCTCCTTTATTGCTAGTTTGTTATGACCTACCAGTTTCAGTCCTGCAGAAATAGTGTTGCCAGTAAACTCAGTTTCCTTCCATTTTAGGTGACAGTTGCTCTGTCACCTAAAATCTAAATCTTTGGACCTAGGTTAGGGACGAGGCACTGCAAGTCTGAGGAAAGTTTTTCTCATATTTTAGTTTTAGTAAGAATGCAAAAGAAAGTTCCAAATGTTTCCACTTCTGAAAATCATACAGGGCAATAAGGAAAGTGCAAAAACAGTCTACATCTGATCATAGTGGTATTAAACTATAAACAGAAAATGTCACTACAGAGCCTGCAGATATTATATATATATAATATACATATAATGATAAAAGGGGAACACTACAAAAAGGCTCCACGCACATAAATTGAACAATTTGGGTGAAATGAATGAATTCTTTGAGATTCAGAAACTGCCAGAACTCACCCAAGATGAAGTACATAACCTGAACAGTTCTATAACTATTAAAGATACTGAATTTAAGGTTTAAGGCCTTCAGAGAAATAAGTCTATGGTTTCAGATCATTTCACTGGCAAATTACACTGAATATTTAAAGGAATAGAACGAATGCTATGTAATCTCTTCCAGAAAATCAAGGAGGAAAGAATACCTCCCAAATACATTTTATAAGATCATCATTACCCTGATACCAACACTCCATCCCCCAAAAAAGAGAAAACTATGGGTCAATATCCCACATAAATATAGATATAAAAATTCTCCAAAAAATATTAGCAAGTTGAACCCAGTAATATATAAAAAGAATAATACACCACAGGCAATGAGGCCTGGGAAAGCAAGGCTGATTCAATATTTGGAAACCAATGAATGTAATCCACAATATTAATAGTGTAAAAAATAAACATAACTGTATCAATTGATACAAAAAAAGAACAACTTTTGACAAAATTCAACACCCATTCAAAATAAAAACCTGAACATGAATGTTTGTAGAATTCTTCATAATGGCAAATACTGGAAGCAACTCAAATGTCTTTCAGTGGATAAATGGATAAACAACCTCTGGTACCTCTATAGAATGGAATACTACTCAGCAATAAAAAGGAACCAACTGTTAAACATGCAACCACTTAGGTGAGTCTCAAGGTGTTATGCTGCATGAAAGAATTCAGTCTCAAAATTTATAGACTGTGTGATTCCAATGATATGACAGTCTCTAAATGACAAAACTGTGGTGACAGAGAACAGACTAGAAGTTAAGGGTAGGGAGGGTGTGACTATAAAAAGATAGCACAGGGGAAATTTTGGGGGGCGATGGAACTGTCTGTATATTGATTGAGGTGGTAGTTACGTAAATATGTGCTAACCTTTGTGGAATATGGAATTTTACATACCCCCCAAGTTCAATTTAACTGTATAATAATCTTTAAAATAATAATTTAAAAACACATTATAACTATATAGTCAGAAAGGAAAATGAATCTTTAAGAAACAAAGAAATCCTACAAACTCCATGTTCTACGAAAGTATGGTCAAAAGCAATTGAGATCAGCGAAATCTTCACGGGAATCCTTGATGAAGTACTGAGTTTATAGGGAAGAATGAGTAGCGTGAAGAGGGCCAATTGTGGAAAATATTAGAAATTACCATCAACATTCATTTCTAAAGGAGAAAGCACTACTCTGAGTGAGTAGGACTGAGAATAAATAGGAATAATTACTGAGGGAGATGGAGAATATGCCATGGAACAAACAGATGGAAGACACAAGTGGCAGATCTCAGGAAGCACCACTTTCTAAAAAGGAAGACAGGAGTTTGTTTCTCTGGGTAACTGTAGCCAGTGAAGGAACCATCACTTCTACCCACATCTCATTGACCAAAACCAGTCATATGAGCTTAACTTCCAGGAGAAGTACAAATCCACCACAGGCACAAATAATCGCCATAGTTCACCTCTCTGGTAATTAAATTCAGGCCACTTTCCTTCCTGCATGCCAAATACACTCAGCTCCTTTCTGAGGGTGACATCCCCCAGGTCCCGCCAGTCATGATATCAAATTCAAACTCCAGTAAGTCTGAGTGCTGTAGGATTGTCTCTTCATTAGGGGATGGTTCACAGGGGTCTCTACATCAAGTCCAAGTGTGGCTCTTCTTAATCTGGAAACCTATGAACTGAATGACAAGATATCTGCCTCCTACTCCAAAGTACAATGATGGATCAAGGACAGGGTAATGCAGAAGCACTCCAAGTAAGAACAGGAAATGAAGGGAAAGATACTCTAAAGATAGTGGCCCAAAGCTAGATATACTCTGTGTAAGCTGTATATTGAATGGAGTATGGTTCCCCCCTTCATATAATATTGTCCATGAAAATTTATTAACAATGCTTTCCTGATGCAGTAAGGAAAAATTGATCAAGATTTCTGGAGGTCAATATGGCAAAATGAAGGAAAGGCTTTAGAGATATTCATTCCCCAGTACTTAGTATTTTTGCTTCTAATAATTTATCCTGAGTAAAATAATCAGAGGATGCAGATATTTACACCCAAAAGAATGTTCATTGCAGACTTGTAATAATACCAGAAATTGAAAACAACTGAAATACCCACAGGAGAAAAATAAAATTATTACATATTTATGAATTGGGATATTTTGAAGTTCTTAAGGACATGGGGACATGCTCATAATATAAGGTCATGGGGAGAGATGAGTTAAAAATTGTCCTTGTAGAATGATATTTGTATATGTGTGAGCGCTTTTGTGTATATACACATACAAAGTGAAAAATTTGAGGAAATACGTCACTCTGCAACTAGGAGTTATTTCTTTATTGTTGGTGATTACGAATAATTTTTATTTTTTCTGCACACACTTCTGTATAGCAATGTGCCCCACGCCCAGCTTTATATCTCTGTTGTTTGTTTACTCTTTAGAACTCATCTAACATAATGGATGTTTTACTTTGTTTTTTCTACATCTTCTCCTCTTCTCTGTGTGCTCCATGGGGGCAGGAATTTTTGTCAGGTTTTCCCCTGCTGAATCCTCCATAAACATTTGCTCATTGAACAGTGCGTGTCCCAAGACAGAGACTCTTGGGACAATCAGAAACTTTTTTTTTGATGTCATTTCCCTAGGTCCCTTTATCTCCTCTTCATTTTCAAATGCTAAGCCAGGATTTCTGTGAGAGATCAGGAGTAATTTCAGTTGTCTTTTCTTTAAGAAGCTTCATTTTGGGTCAGTGACTATGATTTTCCTTCACTTAAACACACAAAATAATTTTCTCAGTGTTGACCTTTTTGGTCAGCACAAGATGAAGCAGGGATTTGGATTGTTGTGTGACTAGAGCCTCTTCGTTTGCAAGGAACCTCTAGAGATTATTATAGTGATCCGAGGAAAAAGTGTTTACTTTTTAACCTACTTATATGATAATAAGGACACATGTACACTTGAGCTGGGGATGAACAGGAAAGTCACCAAGAATCATGAGGCACATCTTTTCTCTGCACATCTGCTCCATTTTCCTCTCTAGGCTTACTTACCAACTTCCGCTGCTTACTCATAATTTCTGTTTCCTCTTCAATTTGCAAGGGCCTTAGTCTACCTCAGGGCTTCCTTTCAGTCTGCTCCATCCCCCACTTCTAACTCAGTCAGCCTCTGATTCCCAAAATTGATCCAACTCTGGTTTTCAACAGGGGATAAGTGCATGGATTACTCTGGTCTGTGCCCACCCTATGTCTAGTCTGGTGCCTGTAGGGTTTGGAAAGGGTCCCATAAACCAAAATATGCCCCCAGGAGCATAGGAGGTAAATGGAAGCCACCCTCCACTGTCATCTCCATACAAATGGGTTCTATTCAAGTTACTGTTTATTTAAGTCTTACAACTCCACTTTTGACCTTGCAAAGCACTTTAGGATACTGACATTGATTTATAGTCCCCATCTTCCATCGCCTTATCCTGGCATCTGATGTTAAACATGCAGCCTTAATGCATGAGCTTGGCTTTGTTTTTGGAAATTCCGGCCCAAAGTTTTTAGTAGGTTGGCCTTCAGCTTCCTTCCTAGCTCAAGGGACAGAGAGTAGCCTCTGTTTTGAGGAGTGTATTCAGTGTATTTTTATTTTTGTACTGTGACTAGTTCAGGACCACAGTTATAAAATGCCTTGCTTCTTTTATTATTGTGGTAGGGCTCAGGGCAGGCCGCCTCAAGATGTGCCACTCTGGCATGTGGATTATTTTGAGCTGAAAACAAGCAAAGCCCAAAAGACTCAGGAAGAACCTTTGAACTTCCCCCTAACTGCCTACAAGAATGTAAGACAGGAGGCCTGTCCCAGGAAGGAGCTATCACCTTGCATAACTACAGTAAAGATTAGGTGTGGTGAACAGGGAGGAACCTAGCTGAGCCCATTTGATCCAAGTCCTCTCTGTGTCCCATTGTCTTTGGATGGCCCAGCAAACATTTGTTTACCAAACATGAACTGTTTTTATCTTCCTGTGAATGACCCTACTTCCTCTTGAAACCTCAGACCCCTGCCCCCTTCTCCTTAGTTCAGAATGTATGTACCTCACCCTGCTTTGCTGTCTCTGGAATTTTTCATACTTATGTGGACTCCCCGTGCACATGTAATAAATTTGATTTCCTCCTGTCAATCTGCCTTATGTCATTTTAATTGCCAGCCAAAAGAACTAAGAGAGGAAAGAGGGGAAATTTCCCCTCCCCTGACCACTGTTTCTGGAAGGAAAATTTCTATAAAAATTGCTCAAATTTGAATATAAAACATTTTTTAAAAAAAGATTAGGACTTCTTTTGAAAAAAATAAAATCCTGACTTCAGTTCAAATGTATGCCCATATTTTACAGTCAGGAAGTATTAAGAGGCTGTTGTTCCTGATCAGATGACACAGAGAAAATTCTGGAATATTAATATTCCCATCACATGGATGAACCATTGCTGGAGTCTTGTCTTCTGCTGAAATAGAGACAGATATGGAGAAATATGTGGGTAAGAGAAGAGCCCCACAAATTTGATATCTGAGCATTAGTAACATGTCATTTTGATTCTGAACATCATCTATGGCTGGAAGATAAAATTAGTTCCTTTTTTTCTATGCTTTTATGATAACCGTGTTTGATTCTTAATGTTCTGAAAAATGCTAATTCGTGTTTTTCACAGTGCAAACTAAAATATATTTCCTTTAAGAAAACAACAGGCTGAACCCAACTGTAGAAATTATATTTACTTTGTAAATCAAGTTTGTTTCTAGCCTCTGCCTCTGTGGTCAGAGACCGAAACAGTGTACTAACTGCAATAGTTACTTCCTCATTCTTTCAGGGGTGTTCATTTTTATGCCTGCTTATAACCACAATTTCCCTCAAATACAAACACACAGAGTCAAATAATTTGACATTTAATTGTAAAGCATTTTATATTATAGTTAAAAACCATAAATTTTTGTCTTAAAAGGACCCCAAACTCTAAGCTGCATGATTCTCTAAGTCAGTAGTATTTCCATCTGATGAAGGAAATAAAGTGAAGCATCATGTATAGTCAGGAACTAGGAGAGATTTGCCCTTGGCAGTGCTGACCTGGTGACACCAAAGTAGCCTCTCCCCCATACCTGTCAGTCCACGTCTCTTGGCTGGGGAATATTTCCTTTGCCCACTGGAGCCTTGGACTCCTGTCCAGTCTTCACAACTGCTTCATCCACATGATTGTGGCCATTGTTAACCACTGCTTTCTCCTCTCCTTCCTCCATGGAATGGCCGTCTCTACCACTGCTGACCTATGTAAAAGTCCCAGGTGTTTGCCTGCTTGTTTATTTCTATCTTTCCTAGACTGCAGGCTGCATGAGGGCAAGAGAGGTATCTATTACATTCACCTTTGTACATCCAGCCCTAGTACAATAAATATTTGTTAACTAATGAGAGAACAGCTCAGCATCAGTTAGCAGCAAGTGGTCATGTATTTCTGGTCTCTTTTTGAAAAATTCACTTTATTAAAAATCAGTACCATATGCACATATATTAACCTCTAATTCAGTTGAGAGTGAGAGTCTAAGGGCAATCTGTCCACCATATCTATTGCTCTCTCGCCCCATTGTTAGATTTGTTTGAGTGATCTGACGGTTTAAACAGATGTTCATTTCCGTACCAAGTTTCTGCCACTTTTCGCCTCACTCTTCAAGCTGAAGCCATACTGGTCTTTCAGTTCCTCACATGTGCTGGGCATTTCCTTGCCTCTGGCCCTTTCATACCCTTTTTCCTCTGTTAGGAATGTTTTCCCTCTCGCCCTCCTAGACTTGGCTAACTCTTACTGTTCTTGCAGCATCCAGCATAAATGTCATTTCCTCAGTATTGTTTTCCCCAGTCTCCTGATCTTACCTTTTTTCTTCCTCTTCACACTTTGTTTTTGAATTCTGCATAGCACTTATCATTTTGTTATGATATATTTATCTAACAATTTTGTTTTGTCTGTTTAATGAGTGTCTCCTCCATTTGGTTGTAGGTTCCACAAGAATAGGGTTGAAAATGTAATGCCTAGTACCTAGTGGGTGCTCAGTAAATATTTGTTGAAAGAATGAATAAATGACTGAATGGTTGCAGTATCCTCTTCCTCTCTTGCAGCTCTATGTGTGTTAAAAGGATTGAATTTCTCTGAGAGAGGGAAACCATTTTTTCCCAGATGGCAGTGTATATATACAGTGTAAATTAATCAATGAATAAGTTAGAACAAAATTTAGATTACCAATATCAAAAGACATGTGGCATTTCATTTCAGGTTACCTCACTTGCTATTAATCACCACTTAATTGAAAGTTGTGTTTATCTTTTTTTTTTTGAGGAAAAAGCTTAAACCAATGTTTTTATGGTTTATGAACCTCCACAGTACTCTACATCTCCACAGTGCTTTTGGCTTTAGTATCAAAAAGTCCTTATACATAACTTTCTTTCAACTTTAACTTAACTGTGTGTAACTTAGGAAGGTAACATATATTTTAAATACATTATTTTACCCTTACTTCTAAATAGGATTTGAGTCTACTTTCATATTACTGACATTTCCCAGATATCAGACAAAGCAATTGATATGAAGTTTAAAAGAATGGTCAGAATTTTTTAAGGAGAAAAATTTATTTCCACAGAAATCTAACATTGTATCATTAATGTAATATAATAGATATATGATTTAATATAAATTTAGCAATATATATATATTTTTTAGTTTCCTGGTAGACGAAACCAGAAAGGAAACATAATGGATTCTAGAGGTCCTTTTAGATATTATAAAAGAAACATGTATTCAGTCAGAACAAAACAAAACTAAACAGTATTCCCAACATTGTGTTCCAGGCAGGAATTATCTTCCAAGAGAAATTCCTTGCTTGGATCCATACAGAGGAGCAATTGATAACACAGTGGGCAGTACCTTTCAATATTATTTTGTAGAAGATTCAAAAAGGTCTAAGAATGACCATTTTTTATGTCAACCTTTGACAGATACTGAGATGATAATGTTAAAATTTTGTAAAGACTTTTCAGTAAGGAGTTAAGATAGTATACGTTTGTTGCTTTTCGATGAACTAATCTAAAAGAAAGATAAAGTTTATTTAGAAAAGAGACAAGCAGTGGTCAATATGGCCTTCGCAAATATCACTTATGATAATAGAGCCCTAAAATGAAGCAAAAAAGGGCTTCCCTGGTGGCGCAGTGGTTGAGAGTCCGCCTGCCGATGCAGGGGACACGGGTTCGTGCCCTGTTCCGGGAAGTTCCCACATGCAGCGGAGGGGCTGGGCCCGTGAGCCATGGCCGCTGAGCCTGCGCGTCCGGAGCCTGTGCTCCGCCACGGGAGAGGCCACAACGGTGAGAGGCCCGCGTACCGCAAAAAAAAAAAAAAAAAAGAGTGAGTCTTGTCACTCAGGATAGTTTCTAAAGGATTCTGTAAACAAAAGCTTGTCTTTTGAGTCTCCATTCTTTTTGAGGTGACTGAGTAGCTCTCATCATACAGCTATAAATGTTTGTTCAAATAAAGTATTGACCGGGAAAAGTTCTTGGAGCTATAGAATGAGGAGAGGTTGTTATAAGCCTGTAAAGCTGAGTGAAGTAGCTCAGTTAGTAAGAATTAGAATTTGTGCTTTCAAGATGCTCTTGTGAAAGCCATAGCAGGGGTAACTACGTCCCTAAATCTATACTTATTATTGATCCTGTTGGCTGTATTCAGGACCCTTCATGATATTTTTAAGGAAAGTGTAGATTAAATATTTGAATTTAATACATTCCAATTTAACTGTAAAATTGATAACTATATACATAATTTATAAGTTACATACATAGCTACTTATGTTTTTAAGTTGTGTCATTTTCTCTCAGATTAATGAAAGTTCCCTTTGAAAACATGTCTTGAATAATGATTTAATTAAGATGCAAAATGAACATGTTGTTTCTTGAACAGTGGAGAAGCTCCAATGCCAATTAGGATTTTTTTATTGCAAATATTTGAAGATTGAACTCTTAGTATTTGATGTTCCTTTTGATGAAATGGAGCTAATTTTAGGTACTGCTAGATTTTGTGCTCAAATAATGCCATTTGTAGGCTCTATTCTGTGGCTTACAACAGATTCAGATTTATATTACTCTACTTTAAAATTCTTCAGAGAGAGAATTGCTTCCTGTACCTTCCTCATAATTCTAGGGATCCACACACACTCTCTCTGTGGCCCAGACTGGGTTGCTGTGCCCAGCCCATCCTTCAGCCAGTCACTGCTGATAGGAGTGGTGAGGGGTAGGGTGGGGGGATAGTAGCAAAACAAGCAGTTCGGCCTAGGCCCCACTCCTGAGTAAAGTGGAGAGAGTTTTCCCACACACGTGGAGAGGGGATGAGACGGCTCACTCACAGGAAAACTGGGATAGTGTTCCCACCATGAGGGGGAGTGAATGCTCTCGGCAAAAGAACAAATATCCACTTTAAGTTAGAACATGGATGTTCCGGTGGCAGAGCTGGCCAGAGCTCGAGGTCAGTGGCCTTGAAAGCCTCTTTATGAACCCCTTTTTCTGATCTAGGTCTTTAGGAATGAAGAGCATACAAATTCATTGAGAGGTTAAATATTGTATCATGTTCAGGAAATTAATGAGTGAAATCTATTATACATGTTAATTTCTACCTGGTAATGAAAAATTTAATTTTGCTAATTCAGGCTTCTCTTAATAGCCCAAATATTCTTGTGGAGTACGGTTATCCTGGAAAAGGTCATCCAGTGTTTCTGTAGTGAAAACTTTCATATGTAAAATGTTCCTTCAATGCTTTAACATGTTTTTTCACATATCATCTGACAATGGTATTGGGAAACCCAATCTGTAACTTGCGGACAACCACAAAGCATCTTGATTTAGAAGTATATACACCACATGTTTACATTGACAGCACTGTCTAATCATTTAGAATTATATTTTATGAGAAAACTAAAGGTCTCACATTTTGGCCACTTTGCCAACAGTCTCTGTCTGAAGCAGTTCACTGATGGGGAGAGAGATTTATTTTTCGGTATCAAGTTTGTGACATGAAGCATTTGTTTTACAGACAATATTTACCAGTTATTTTTCTGTCTTTAATTCTCGGACCCCAGATACCAAGGACAAATTGAATAACACAGTTAAATCAGCTGATTCTGCATAAACCCAGAAAGAAGAGTTCTATTTTAGAAGAATAACTGAATTCTAAATCTGTGTCTGAAGAAATGTCATGTATAGGTTTTAGCTGTGAAACTGTTCTAAGAATGTAGAGAGGTATTCCCTATGGTTTTGATTGTGTTTGTCCTGAAAAGTTTCAATTTAATCGTAGAAAGGTTTGGGTCTTTTGAAAACAGCAAGAAAATCAATTATCAGGGTTTCAGTTTTCTCCGGGCAATTTTCACCATTTCAGCATGCCCAAGAGGGAAACGGCCTATAATTTTGTTATACTGAAGAATTTGGCAAGCTGGCTAATGGTCTTACTAAAAGTAAAGAAATCCCTTCGGTGGCATATGCAGGAAGTTATGTCTGAATCATTTAGAACCATTGTAGAGAAGCTTTTGTTCCTGAAGAGATCTGTGGGGGATTTTCCTGGGAAGAAAAGGTGTCTGAATATTCTTAAACCTTGGACAGATTTATCAAACTCGCTGTTTCACTTAAACCTTTGCCAAATGTGACTCATCTTCCATCAAATAGACCTCTCCCCAGGCATCTTCATCTTCAAAAAATCAACATCCAACACCACCTTATATTTCTTTCACTGATGCAATGATGAAATCTGTCTCAAAAGAAAAATATTTGTATTGATTTTATAATCTTAGAGGCCCTAACATTCAAGTGAGGCTGTTACTTAGAAGCATACTCCAAAAACTCTTTTTTGAAGAGTTTTTGTTTGTTTGTTTGTTTTGGCTGTGGGGGAGATGGAGGGGAGGGAAGCTGGATGGTAAGTGAAATGGCCTGAAAGCATGAGTCAAGGTAAAAAACAAGAATAAATCAAAGGGAAATCATTGAACACTGGTGAATATAAAAAAAGAATTAGATCAGACTACAGAGGAAAATGCATAAATTTAGTATCCAGAAATATTCTTCATGGGAAGGTCTATTAGTTTGTTTCCCAGCAGAGGTCGGTGAAGTGATAGTCTCCAGAAGGTGGGGCCGTTAGCTCTGTAGGCATTTAGAACTGGTCCGAACAAAGCACCTTCGAGCCTTAGGTGGGGAATGACACACTGTAGACAGGAGCTGGATAAGCAGGTATAAAGACTCTTTCCTCTGACTTCCAGCTAGTCATGTATAGGCAGTTCAGAAATCCTGCTGCCTCTTTCCTGCCAATTTGGATGCAAATTCTCCTTGGCCAGAAAGCTGATCATTCGGTATGAAAGGCTCTTTTTTTGGTGGCTCCTCAGGTTCTTCACGTATCACCTGGCATTCTGCTTAATAAGTAGTTATAACTTTAAATGCAATGTGTAATGTCAGAGATTTACAGACGCTATCTCGTACTTCAAGATCACTGCAATCTCCTCTCTTACATAAGAGGCAATGATGCCCAGACACCAAGCTGGTGAGTTGGATTTCTAACCCTGGGCTACCTCTTCAGAGAAAGAAAGAGAGCCTGGGTTTAGATGCAAATAAACTTAGGTGTGAATTCTGGCTTAAATTCCCATTTCTGTCCCAAAGCCTTCAACCAGTTTGTACCATAACCTCCTTTATCCTTGCAGTGGAATTATTTGAAATTCTAGTTTGAAAGTCTGTCTAGGAGCTTGTACCATTCATTCCGTCATTGTCTGAGTGAGATCATCCAGAGCCTGGTTCCTCCTCCTACTAGGAATTAGTGCTTTTTAGTGGATGTAATTTATCTGTGACCTAATTGTGCATAAAATTGAACTTAAAAATTTTTTTATAACCAAATTTGCTTTCTATTATAAATGTTGATTTCTACCTGGTAATGAAAAATTTAATTTTGCTAATTCAGAATAAACCTCATCAAGTCAGGATTTAAAAAATATCACTTCAAAGTAAACTCATTGATTTTAGACTTCTTTCCTTAAATTTCAATTTTGCTTAAGTGGCGTCTAACTTTAGGGAGGTGTTGTGGATTATGTAACCCCAGGTTGTGTGCCTGTTTCCCTCATCTGAGAAAGGAAGCAGCAAGGTATAGTGTTAGAACAATAGCTAGTAATTTACAAAGTAAATTACAAATAGTTTTACTTACTATCTTAGAGGATGTAAGCCAGTTGAAGTGCCAAAACTGTGTAGCATTAACTCCAAGAAAGAGCCTGAAACTGTGCCAGCAGCAGGCACTGTGAATTTGGCAGTGACTGCTATAGCCTTGAGGCAAGGTAGGTCTTTGCCTCTAGATCAAAAGAGAGACTGTAATAAGCTATGGTTTTTTTGGTACTTTCCTTATAATTAAAACTATTGTAGAATCAGAATGAATTTTGCTTAGAAGCTTCTCTATACCAATCAAAAAAGACAGTACATTTGACATTAGGAAATTGACTGCCCATTTGCTCTAAGATGACTCTAAGATGGACAATTTGGGAAATACCTGGAGTTCATCTAAAGTGGCCACTGTGATTCCAAATTACCCTGGGTGAAATAGTGCCATTTTGTGAGATGTGTGCAAGAATTCGAGAAACAATGATACTACACATAAGAAGCAGGTGTCTGGCTTCGCAGAAGTGCAAACTTGGATTGAATGGCCTGCATCTGGAGAAATGATCATGGTCAATCTAATGTGTTGATTCTATAGCTCATATCTTGAGCCCCTAGCCAGTGGTTGGCTATCTTTGACAGCAGACTTGATAATTTTTGGCCCTCGCCAGATAGAGTTTGTGGAGATTTGTTTCCCAAATTAAACTCTCAGGGTTGTAAACACAGAAAAGAGTTAAAATAGGCCTTGTAAGGTTTTGGGGTGGTGGCCCAAAGTACATTTCATCCAATGAGGAACAGTAGCTTGTAAGATTTTTATTAACAACTTTTTGGAGGTATAGCTGACATACAATAAAATGCACATAATTAAAGCATGAGATTTGATAAGTTTTGACATGTGTATACACTCATAAACCAATCCACAATCAAGATAATGAAAATATCCATCACTTCCAGAAGGTTCCTCATGCCCCTTGGTAATACCTCCTTTCTGCTTTTTTTTCAGTTTCTCTCCACCACTGGGTCTGCAGGCAACCTCTGATCTGTTTCTTCTAACTATAGATTAGTTGATGTTTTCTAGAACTTAATATACATGGAATATAGTATGTATTCTTTTCTCTCTGGAGTCGTTCATTCAACATGAATATTTTGAGATTCATCCGTGTTGTTGTGTGTCAGTAGTTCATTTGTTTTTAATCGTTGATGTGTATTTTATTACATGGGTATACCACCAGTTGTTTATCCATCACCTGTGCTTCGACATTGGACTGTTTTCCAGGGTTTTGTTATTACAAATCAGCTGCTGTGCACATTCATGTACCAGTCTTTATGCGGACATATGCTTTGTTTTCCATTGAGTAAATATCTAAGTGTGGAAGAGTTGCATCATCTGTTAGGTATATATGTTCAGCTTTTTAAGGAACTGCCAAACTGTTTTCCAAAGTGTTTGTACCACTTCATATTTTCATCAGCAGTGTATGAGAGTTCTAATTCCTCCATATACTCACCAACACTTGTATGGTCGATGTTTTTAATTTTAGCCACTTTATTAGGTGTGCGGTGGTATCTCATTGCGGTTTTAATTTGCATTTTCCTAATGACTAATGATATTGAACATCCTTTGTGCTTACTTACCATGTGTATTTTTGGTTGTTGTTGTTTTGGGTTTTTGGGTTTTTCTGGTGACATGTCTGTTCAGTCACGTCTTTTGCCCATTTTTATATTGGGTTGTTAGAGTTCTTTATATAACCTGAATGCAGGTTCTTTTTCAGATATACGATTTGCAAATATTTTTTCTCAGTCTGTGGCTTCTCATTCACTTGATGTCTTTCAAAGAGCAGAATTTAACTATTTTTTAAAGAAATATTGCACTTTTGTAGTTATGGCTAAGAAATTTTGCCTAACCTAAGGTCGCAAATATTTTGCTCTGTTTTCTTCTAGAAGTCACACGCTTGTTAAGATTTACATTTAGATCTATGATCCCATTAGGGTTAATTTATTATCTTTTTAATTTTTAAATTTTTTAAAATTTAATTTAATATTTTTATATTAAAAATATAAAAATATTTTTAATATTTTTTGGGTCTTCATTGCTGCGTGCAGGCTTTCTCTAGTTGCGGCGAGCAGGGTCTACTCTTTGTTGTGGTATGTGGGCTTCTCATTGAGGTGTCTCCTCTTGTTGTGGAGCATGAGCTCCAGGCACATGGGCTCAGTAGTTGTGGCTCGTGGGCTCTAGAGCGCAGGCTCAGTAGTTGTGGCGCATGGACTTAGTTGCTCCGCGGCATGTGAGATCTTCCTGGATCAGGGATCGAACCCATGTCCCCTGCATTGGCAGGTGGATTCTTAACCACCGTGCCACCAGGGAAGTCGCGAGTTAATTTTTGTATATGGTGAGATATATGGGTCAAAGTTCATATTTTTGTATATGGGTATCCAATTATTTCAGCATATTTGTTGAGAAGATTATACTTTCTCCTTTGTATCTGTGTTGAAATCAGTTTTCCGTATATTTGCAGGTCTATCTCTGGACTCTATTCTGTTCCATTAATGTAGTTGTCTGTCTTTATGCCAAAACATGCCATCTTGATTACTATAGCTTTATACTAGGTCTTAAAATATGGTTATGAGAGTCTTCCAACTTCATGCTTTTTTTCAAACTTGTTTTGGCTGTTCTGGTTCCTTTATACTTCCTTTAAACTTTGTATTTGAACTTTAAAATCAACTTGTCAATTTCCACAAAAAAGCCTGCTGGGATTTTGATAGGAGTTGCATTGACTCTATAGATCAATTTAAGAAGAATTGGCATCTTAACAATATTGAGTCTTCCAACCCAAGAACATGATATTATCCTTTCATGTATTTAGGAGTTCTATTATTTATCTCTCAGCAATGTTTTGTAGTTTTCATTGTGTCTTTTACATCTTTTGCCAGACTTATCCCTCTTTCACATTTTTGGTGCTATTGTAAATGGTATTGCTTTTTAAAAATTTGGATTGCTTGTTACTAATAAATAGAACTTCAGTTGATTTTTTTTTTTTTTTGCGGTACATGGGCTTCTCACTGTTGTGGCCTCTCCCGTTGCGGAGCACAGGCTCCGGACGCACAGGCTCAGCGGCCATGACTCACGGGCCCAGCCGCTCCGTGGCATGTGGGATCTTCCCAGAACGGGGCACAAACCCGTGTCCCCTGCATCGACAGGCGAACTCTCAACCACTGTGCCACCAGGGAAGCCCACGTTGAGATATTTTTTATAGCCCAGAATATGGTCTACCTTGGGTAAATTTTTCATGCACACTTAAAGAGAATGCATATTCTGCTTTTGTTAGGTGGAGTGGTTTATAAATATCAGTTAAGTCGGTTGATCATGTTAATTCTTCTATGTCTTTACAGATGTTTTGTATATTTGTTTTATCAACTATTGAGTATGGAATATTTAAATCTCCAACTATTATGAATTTATCTACTACTCCTGTAGTTCTATCAGTTTATACTTTATGTATTTTGTTATTGGGTACATAAATTTAGATATTTAATGCCTTCTTGATGAGTTAGCCCCTTTATTATTATGAAATAACCTTTAAAAAGTTCCTGATAATATTCTTAGCTTTGAAATCTATTGTGTCTTATACTAATACAGTCACTTCAACTTTCTTTTAATTAGGGTTAATATGGTACCTATTTTTCTCTCCTTTTATTTCATTATAAATGTAAGTATGGGTTGACCAAAAAGTGCGTTCAGGTCTTCCATAACATCTTACAGAAAAACCCCAAAGAACTTTTTGGCCAACCCAGTACATGCACACGCATGCACTAGATAGATAGATAGGTATCATATAGTTGGGCCTTTCATTTAAAGAATCTAATTTGACAGTCTCTGCCTTTTAACTGGGATGTTTTAGCAGTTAATATTTAAGTGATTATTGACGTAGTTAGGTTTAAGTCTATCATTTTGCCATTTTTCTATTTGTTCCATGTTTCTTTTTTCCCCTTTTTTCCTCTCGTGTTTGCCCGAAGAACTTCCTTTAACATTTCTTATAGAGCAGGTCTGTTGGTGATGAATTTTTTTTCAGCCTTTGTACATCTTAAAGAGTCTTTATTTCACCTTAGTGCTTAAAAGACATTTTACTTGGTATAGAATTCTAGGTTGGCAGATTTTTGTAGTTTAAGATATTGCTTCACTGTTTCCTCACTTGCATTTTTCTTATAAGAAATCCGCCATCATCCTTATCTTTGCTCTCTGTACTTAATATGATGTTTTTCTCTGGCTAGTGGGAATAGGCACTGTTCCCAGTCCTGGGTGAGCACCATCTATTGTTAGCTCTAATCCTTTTGGGTGGTTCTTTCCCAGCAGCAATCACCAATACTCTGTCCTGTGAACTCTAGCCTCCTTATTTTCCTCAGACTCTTAGCTCTATCTCCTCAACTCAGAGAGTCAGCCAGACTTCTCCAGGACTCTTTTTCTATGCTGTCTGGGGCCTGAAAACTCTCTCAAAGCTGTAAGCTGAGGCAATCATGGGATTCACTTTGTTTCCCGTTTCTCAGTGACCAGTGTTCTTCACGGCCTGATGCCCAGTATCTGGAAATCTATTGTTTCATATATTTTGTCCATTCGTTTTGGTTGTTCAGACAAGAGGGTAAATCTAGCTCCTGTTATTCCATCTTGGTCATTAGCAGAAGTCCTTGGAGCTGATTTTTGTCATGGACTTAGACTTACTGGAACTCTATCTGTTGATCATTCGATGTTGTTTTCCCTCTTACTGACAAATGTTTATGAGAAGACAGAATAAGATAAAGATGAGGTTAGGTAGAGAACACAGTATTACCGAGAATTTTTAGCAAAACAAGTCTGATCAGAAAGTTCAATACATAAATAAGTAAAATATAATTTTCTCAGGAAAGAGAAAAAGAAATTCAGGGTTGAAAGCTTAAGTGAAATTGTATTTTCGACCTGGTATATGGTTCACCTCTCCACCATAGGCCAGGAACCTCAAGCAGAAGAGACCCACAGGGCCTTGAGGAATGCACACACAAGTTGTCAGGCTCATGGGTCCTGGTTTGTGGCAGGAAGGTCAGAGCTGAAGCTTAGTAGGTCCTCCAAAATGTGGAGAGCCTCCTCTTCAAATAAAGAAACCTGTTACAATATAAACAAATGAACTTTATAAACTTATAGAAACAAGGGAGAAAATTTCCATTTTGAAATGGCATCTCATTAGGAGAAATGACTGCACAGTTGTTTTTTTTGTTGTTTTTGTGGTACGCGGGCCCCTCACTGCTGCGGCCCCTCCCGTTGCGGAGCACAGGCTCCGGACGCTCAGGCCTAGCGGCCACGGCTCACGGGCCCAGCCGCTCCGCGGGATGTGGGATCCTCCCGGACCGGGGCACAAACCCGTGTCCCCTGCATCGGCAGGTGGACTCCCAACCACTGCGCCACCAGGGAAGCCCGACAGCACAGTTTTTATTGTTCATTATTTGGTTTTAGAATATCACACGTGGGAAAAATCTGTGGATCGTTGTTGATTTCTTAAACTGAGGGTTGATACAAGTGACCTGAAGTTCTGAATGAAGAAAGAAATGTTATGCGAGTCCAAAGACATTGTGAAGTTGGAATTGGAGGTAGTTCTTCCAGATCTCAATTTTGTGTGACTGGTGGACGTGGCTGTTCTGGTTCGGACCTGTTAACACAGGTGAGCCCTGCGTAATGTTAGCCATTACCGTATGTTTAGACAGTGATGACTAGCTCAGCAGAGTGTAATCTGCATTCATGGCAGTGCACACTTGTGTGGCACACCCCAAATGCTCCCCAGAACACCATTCTGAGTTGAGTTGTCTGTGTGTTACAACATGGTAGTTTTCTTTTCTGTGACTTCTCTTTGTGTTGTTTGTTTTGTGCATGAAAAATATATTTGATGACAGGATTTGAGAAAAGTGAACCAAAAGAACTTCATGCTGGGTATTAACATGCAAGTTTTACATTGAATAGAGGCATCTTCGAAGAAAGAGTTGTGGAACTAGTCAGAGATTGGTGGCAGTCTACTGTGAAGTATACTTCAAACATAACCTCAACTGGGGAGGACTGACCAGAAATTAAACAAACTGGGCTGGGAAAAACATGTTCCAGACTCATGTCATGGGGAGATTTGAGAACGGGAGAGTGAGCACCAGCTTATAACACTGGTGAAAGCATCCCCATGGGGGCCATGTTATAATGATACCAGACACAGTGGATGTCATTAACACTCATTTCTAGATGTACATCCCTTCTCTAAACAAAGTATATTTACTTGATTCAGTCACACTTTTGACCTTTAAACTCCCTGTTTAAGACAGGATAGGTTGGGTTATACTAGAAATAAATAATCCCACATTCTCTGCAGTTGAACACAGTAAAGATTTATTTCTTATCAATGCAAAGTCTGCTGTGTGCCCAGGTGACCCTCCAGAGCCACTGCTATCCATGTGGTGACTCAGTGATTGAGGCCTGTACCCTCTAAACACATGGCCTCCTCAGTTAAAGGTCAGGGAAGGAGAGCCTGCTTTAGCCTGGAAATGCTGATGTCACTCCTGCTCATGTTTTAGTGGACAGAATTAGTCACATGGCTCTCCCCAATTCCAAGGGCACTGACTCAGCCCTCAACTTGGTTTCGCTAACACCCATTAATCTTTCTGGCTTCAGGTTAAATAATTATTTGCTTCACATTTGTCTCTCCCGTTAGACTGTAAACTCTGCATTACTTATTCTGTCTTGTTTCCCCAGCCTTTGGCATACTCAGTACCTAGTATTTAGTTAGTCAGACATTTATAAATAAATAACTACTTGGGATAATAATAGGCATCTGGAAGTTTTTTTTCTTGATAATTGTCAGTAATTTCTGTTTTACTAGCTATAGAAACATTCAAAAGTTATAGACAGTCTGATTTCATAAGTGGCAGACGGCAAGCTGGGAGACATTTACATACCCATAGATTGTCAACAACTATTCTAGTTTCTGACATTGCGGTAGTGTCTCATTTATTCATGACACATCATTCCTGCAGATAATATTGTTCATTTTTAAAAGGATAGATTATTTAAATTTTTCTTTTTTTCCCCGACTGTAAATGTAATATATGTACATTATAGAAAAACTGAAAAGTACATACATCAAATATAAAGAACTCTAAATTCCAGTGTTCAAAAACTACTGTATTTTGGCATATTCATTATCAGACTTTTACCAACACATATCTTTATCAGGTTGAGCTCAAACAGTAAAATGGATTTTTATTCTGAATTTCTTAAAATTTTGTCACAGCATTTCTACTTTGCATTAAAGTCTGTTAATGCATCATTTCCAATGACTACATAATGTTCCTTTCATGTCTAAACCATGATTTACTGAACCATCCCTTGTAAGTAGACATTTAGATTATTTCCAAAAGGTTTTCACTACATAAAATGCTGCAACAAATATTGTGATGCATAAATGTTTCTCCATATTTTGGACTACTCTCTTAGAAGAGATTCATAGAAGGAAAACAGATAATTTAAAAGGTTGGTGCATTTATACAATCATAGGGCCACCTTTAAAATAGTCAGTAGTTTTAAGCAAACACAGGAAACATCTAATCTGCTTAATATTCTCCTGTGAGCTCTTGGGGGGTTTAAAATGTTCTTGTCTTTTTATGTAGCAGTCAAAAAAGAATTTGAAAGTAACTTTTATGTGATCAGCACTCATTGCATGGGACAGTATCTCATTGGGTAGGCCAATAACAACATGCCCAGCATTTCCACACTGCCGTTTATAGCAGGTCCTTTTTTAAAAAAAATAATTAATTAATTATATTTTTGGCTGTGTTGGGTCTTCATTGTTGTGCATGGGCTTTTTCTAGTTGCAGCGAGCGGGAGCTACTCTTCATTGCGGTGTGTGGGCTTCTCATTGCAGTGGCTTCTCTTATTGCAGAGCACGGGCTCTAGGCATGTGGGCTTCAGTAGTTGTGGCACGCAGGCTCAGTAGTTGTGGCTCGCAGGCTCTAGAGTGCAGGCTCATTAGTTGTGGCACACGCGCTTAGTTGCTCCACAGCATGTGGGATCTTCCAGGACTAGGGCTGAAACCCATGTCCCCTGCATTGGCAGGCGGATTCTTAACCACTGCACCACCAGGGAAGTCCCCTGTAGTAGGTTCGTAATGTTCGAGAGAGATACATCTGAACTCATCTGGAATCCTTCAAGTTACAAAACTATTTTAACATGTCGGGTTTTTTTCCCCAGAAATTTCCATATTTGCACTGGCTAAAGTACTTACTGAAATAGTTTCTTTAATCACTTTTTCTTCCCTCCACATTGAATAAATATGGCAGAATCATTTGCAAAACAGAGTCACTAGTCACTGCCAAATTCAACATTCCACTCTTTAATGTATTCAAAACTTATTTTTTCTCACTAGTAATTATCACTTTCTTAGCCCTCTTTACTTTCTTTGCAGTTTTTCCAACAGCACCTGTAGATGGCTTGCTTTGAGGGGTCCGTGTTTAACAAAAAAAACAAAGTTTTTATTGCTCAATGTGAATTTTTGCCTATAAGAAGGGAACCACAAAGCCTGAAGAAGATACAGTTATTGGACAGTCCAGGAGCTCAGGCACCAGCTGAGTGACTATCTCGGGTGCTGTCCTTAAACATCCGCTAATTCAAAATGACAATCTACTCTCTACGTCAAGGACTTTCAGGAATTACATGTAAATGCATAACCACGAACATCAAATCCATACATTCCAGGGATCCCCTGTGATCTTTCAAAACACATTAATAAGCAGGACAGTTATAATTTTCCCTTTCGTCTAAAGGAGGAAGATAAAGCCAGTAAGGACATAATTGTCTTGGCCAAGGTCATATAGTCCATAAATGAGGCTGCTGGGATGAGACTGAGATTCAGGAATAGAACACTTTAGAAATTGAATCTTCATTATATACATGAGCAGATGGAATGGAGCTGAGTAAGACATTATTCCTGAGAATCAGTGTGATGTAACTATAGGTGGAAACAAAAGTAGACAAGAGAATAGGAAATCAAATCATCCTACAGAGTAATCCTTCCAGAATAATGTCTGCACAAGAGATGACCTCAGTTTACTCATGAAGGGAAGAGAAAGTGAACTGATATTTTTGCCGTATGCTGGCTGCAAACATGTAGAGAAAATAGCAAGCTGCTGTTAGTTGAAGGTGCATCACAGGAGCTGGCAGCACAATTTCTTTTCCCATCAGTTTTCACCCCTGCCCCCACTTCTGCTCTGCAAGGGATCTGCCAGAGTAGACATGTAAAATAAGTGTATCGCGGTTAAGAATAGAACGTTATGCTGTATAGCTGAGTAGAAAAGGAAAGGCGTTTCTGATAGAATCTAGTTTTTATCACTTGAGGAATTGTGTAATTGTAAATAGTATCCTAGATAGTAGTTAAAGATTTTATTATCTAGAATGCAATACATATTTATCTGTTCAAATATGAGTATAATTAATTGGACAAACTTCTCGCTTTCTAATTCAAGGCTTATATTCAAATGCATTATTTCTGAGTAATACATGCAATGATACAAATTCTGCTTGATTAAGCTTGATTGACTTTTACTGAGTCCAAAACTAATTGTGCTGCTAGAACTAAAAATATAGATTCTCTTATTACTAACAGAAACCATAACTCTCACTTGGGAGCATTAAGAGACAGAGCCCCATGAATAGTCTGTAAAACTGAAGAGTTTGTAGGGATGCTGTGGTAGTCAGAAGATTTCATTTTAATCCCACCTCTAACATGTAGGACCTCTGGACTTCAGTTTCTCCATCTGTGAAAGAGGGACACAATGATATTTACTCTTCCTACCTCCCAGGATGATGTGAGGATCAAATAAGGTAAGGTTGATGTCTTTGTAAGATTGATGTAAGATTGTCAGTGTTGAGATGATCGTTACTGACTGTAGAAAAGCCTTCTTTCTCCATAGATTATTTGTGAAATGGGAATGTGGTTGGTCCACATTGGCCATTCACAGTGTGTGAGAGATTAGATTCTGGCACATGGGAAAAGGACAAGCTTTTTTCCCTAAGGACAAGCTTTCCCTAAGGACAAGCTTTTTTCCCTAAGAACTTTTTTCCCTAAGAACTTTCTAGACCAAAGCAGAATTCCTAATAGGATCTTATATTTTTGCTTTGGTTGATTAGTCTATATTTTGATATGAAACGTAGAAGATGGTAAAGTGGGTTAATGAATAAAAGAAAAATGACAGTGGTAAATGTGGCTTGGCCTCAAATAAATTTCATGGTCTATCTCAGTTCCCCTATCCCTTCCTATTCATTCACTCGTTCATTTACTCATTGAATGAATATTTATGAATCATACCCTATATGCCAATTTTGGCTTCCTTTTAGTTTTCTTCATTTGAGGGCATTGCTGAGCTATAGGAAGATGACTGCTTCAGTTGCATGTCTCCAGTGAGACAGTGAGTTCCTTAAGGGTAGGAGATATGCCTTATACTTTTATTCTGTCCTCTATCATAATGCTTAGCAGAGTGCTAGGAAAATTTAAGAAGCCATTAGTTATTGGGTTTTTCTTAAAACCACATAATATTTTTATGGTTTGATAATTGTTGAAAAGCACTGCCTTGCAGGTTGGGTTTCTTAGGGGATGGCCTCTGAGTTGGAGATTAGCACCTCCACACTGGGAAGTGGCTGGGGGATGCTGTTGGAAGCAATGTCTATGGAAGCAAGGGGTAGGAAGCAGATTGGGCTGAAGAGAAGATGGGCTGCGATGCAGCCTGGGTACAGTCCTCAGCTCACCCCATGGGATGCTCTGAAGCTAGGATGGCCTTTCACAGTTGTTCTGAGTTGGGGTCAGAGAGCCATGCCTTTATCCGAGTCATTCGAGGCAGGCTGCCTGGGAAAAGGGAATGATCTTGGGCAAGGTGACCAGGAATTCTGAAAGAGCTGTGGGCCATCTGCTGGCAGCATTCCCGGCAACTGAGGGAATAAGTTCTTCAGTCCTGAAGGGAAGCTTGGGCAGCACATCACGGTGTCCATTGCTCATTGTAATACTGGTGCAAAGGATGTTAGAAACTTTACCTGGGGAGGAAAAAGGTGAAATTTAATACTGACACATTATATACCTCATATTTTTCATGGAAACGGTCATTCTTATGTCACTCACTAGTGTAGGTATAAAATAAAATTCCCGCAAACATGTATTTCAATGAAACATTTAAAAAATTTTGTGTCAATGTTAGTAGGTATTAGTCAGGATGATTTTGTTTCATGTGATTGAATCTAACTCAGATTAGTTCAGGGACAGGAAAATGTATTGTCTCATGTAGCTAAACTTCAGGAAAGGCAAAGTTGCAACTAGACTTCAGGGACTCAGATGAGTGATAGTAGATCACTTTTTTGTCTCTGCTTCTCTCTTCATATTGTCTTTACTCTGCCAGACTAGCTCCTTTAGTACAGCTGGCACTATGGCTAACAGCAGTTTCCAGGCTTATAGTTTCATCACTAGAAAAAAATTAAAACTTGACCTCTCTATTGTTAAACTCCTTGGGAAAGGTTTTTATTGAGTCAGGTGTTATCCATGGACCAGTCGGCTGCAGCCAGGTGGATAAGTTATAATGATTAGACCAACTAAGTCTATCTGGGCAACCCTGAACAAGCATGGTCATCAAGTAAGATCATGGGAATTCTTATGTGCATATATTACTGGAATGGAGAAAGGGGCATTTTGTGGAAGGGTAGAGCAAGCCATGAGTAGATAGAACAAAGGATGTCATGTAGTAGATTTCTCTTTCCTCCCCCACTCCACCGTTTCAATCTTACCAGACTAATTTTATATTCTTTTTTGGGTTTGGCATATGGACCAATGCATTTTATCATGGAAATAGACAACAGATCTATCAGTAATCTGTTCATAAATACTAGGTTCTCTTCACTTTGCACTGAGATTAATCACCTGCCTACAGTACATGATTTTCTTGGTTCAGAGAAATTGTTGATTAATTATATTAACAAGGGAATTTTTGAAATGAAGACATAATGATTATATATTTCTTTTTAAGAGGATATTTATTTATATTAGCAAATGTCACTTTATAGAAGACATTTCAACCTTTATTAAATAAACCTGCTCTGAGTGATTTATAATATAATTTTGTTGGCGATACATCTTTATTACATTAAAGTAGACTTATTTGAAAATATAAAAACTTTAAAAATAGTGCTTCTCAGTTCCAGCAAAAAATCCATGCCTTGAAACAAAAATCTCAGAAAGGGTCAGCTTAGCTTTTAACTCTTCTAGTGATGGAGTTGCTGGCCTACCCCACCCTGGGTGATTAGTTTAAGTCAGTTGTGTTAATTCCATCCCATGGTAAAACCAATCCCAGTCGTTGATTGCTTCACAAAAGGGAATGTGACACAATACACTGAGGGAAGGAGTTGCTTCTGTGAAGTTTTCTTTTCCCTTTAAGAAAAAAGAAAGCCACAGAAAGAGACAGCCATTCTTTTGGACATTGTTGGGTCCATACATCATGTAAGTTCTGCTAATGTCACCTGTCACCAGTCTAAGGTGAGGCCAGCACTGAGGATAGCCCAGTAGAGAGATGAAAAAAACCCAAGTCCTTGTTGACATTATTAAATTAGTGAATTAACCAATCTGCCACAATGCAGGGAGGTCTCTCAGAGAGGAAGACACTTGAGATGGATTTTGAAGTGCACGTCAACAATGGGATGAAGATGAAAAAGGACCTTCCAGGCACAGGGAACAACATATGCAGAAGCACAGCGTGATTAAATAGGTGTTCAACTTAAACTCACTCAAGATAGAAAAAATAAAGACAAGTCTGGGGATATTTCATAGGAATTATACGTAGCTGACAGCTGGGGGTGCTGGGTGCTGAATCAGGGAATTAAAAGGACAGATGTACCTTCTCTCTCCATCTGTATTTGGGGTCATATGGTCTCTTAGTATTGCTTTCTTCTGAGCAGGTGTTCCACTCCCCTGGATTCATGGAATTGGCTAGTGCGGTGAGGGGAGAAGCCTGGGGAACACCAACTCTCCTGTTGATTTGGCAAGCTAGTTTCTCTGGTCTTCAGTATAAGTACAATATACGGCCCCAGAAGGACATCTCAGGCTCACATCAAGATAATTTCAGTTTAAGCACCACTGTGATCTGACTATAGTTTCTCTGTTGGAATTTTCCTGGTCAGCCAATGTGCTAGCCTTCAGACAAGCTAACTGGCTGTAGTCCAGTCCACCAAAGTTTAAGGTAGGAGCAAAGGGCCTACGAAAGACATAGAACTGGACGGGCTTGAGAGGCAAGAGGAGAAACAGGAGAGAGGAATGATTTAAGCGTCAGAGGAAGGTAGGGAAAGGATTAACGACCTGCAAATATCTTTCTGACTGATGCACATTCTTACCACTCAAAACATTCCTGTAGTTTTAAAGCTGTCCTCTCTCTAGAATTTCTCTCAAGGTATAAATGTCCCCAGCAGGGCAGAAAATTGAGCCACTGGTACCTGAGTGAATGGAAGGCAGGATGCGAGCACTTCAAAAAGGGAGGATAATTAGGGTAAGAAAGTGGAGGATTGCTCAAAGACACACCTTTCGTCAATTTGTAATTTTAGAGTGTAGTGAGCAATGGTGCCTGGGCAGAGTGTTATCGAAGTGTCCTCGGCTTGTCTTTAATTTTGAAGGTTATAATAGGTCACATGGGATATTGTATGTTTCAATAACATGAGCAGCAGTGGAGGAGGGGCAATTTCTTTAGGCATGTGACCCTGTAGTCTGTCTAACAGTTGCCCGGGAGAAAAATGCAATGGTGGACTTAACAGACCTTTAGCTACACCTAGTGGCCAAGTAGGGAAAGGAGCAAATATTTTATTGTAATATTGTATCATGGTTCTTTAGCTAAGTTACTTTTATAATCAGTTAAGAATTATTTCTTGGGTAGTTATAGGAATTATGCTCTACAATTATACTCTACAATTCCCACTGTATAATTATTTTTGACTAGTCTATTAGTTTATCGTCTAGCTAAATAACTGATTCTCCAAACTGGAGGAATGTTGTGGGGGAAAAGAGAGAGACCGTGGGTTGGGAAGTTGAGGAAAGGGAAGTCAGTGGGCGTAGCGGCATGCCTCCTATCTCCATGGTAACTCTTAAGGACCAACTTACAGTGTTTGACACCTGCTAGATTCCTCTACTTTAGCATTATGTATAGGATTGTCTCTTTGAGAAAATAAACAACGATAACCGTGATGATGATGATGATTGTGGTTCAGGAAGAGTTGTCTGAAGGAAAGAGAGGGTAAATATTTAAGAGTCTGTTGTTTATGAGGTTGGAAAAAATGAACTTAATCTGTAAGAAAATAGAACAGAATCTGAAATGTAGACCTGATCAAATTATTTTCAACAATGTTATATAGTCACCTGTATCTTTGCAAGTGCATGTACTAGAAATATTTTGTGGGTGGCAACTTTTTGGAGTTTGCTTACAGATAGGGAAATCTCAGTAGCCAACACTAATGGTCATTTTGACATTGAAGTGGAACATTTATAGACACGATTCCAACCCTTGGAGAGATGACTCAACTGGATCAGGTCTGTGGCTCACCCCCAGGCTCACAGTTAGCTTGGAGAAAGAACAGCAAGAAATGATATTTCGAAGGGGTTTTATAATATTTTACTCCAACTTTAATGATAGGAATGGGTTTATGTTTCCTTCATGAGAATTCGAATACAGGAGGTATTAATTAAACATACACCTTCATTTTACTGATGGAGAAACTTGAGCCAATAGTGATTAAATTACCCAGCTATTTGGTTGCAGAGCTAAGGCTACAATACAACTCAACGGTTTTTACTCCTGATCTGCTATTCTTTTTACTCCAACTATTAATGGAAGAGTTCTCCATTTCAGTAGAAGACCAAAGCAAAAGGAAGTGGGCTTACACCTACATCAAGAAAGTTTCGATAGATTGAGGGAGATTAAGTGTAAAATAACTAAATATTGTATTTTTTTATGCTAAGATGTTTATTTTTCACATATTAATATTCTTAAATCAGCCTGAATCTTATAATTAATGTTAAATCATAGTTGCTTCCAGGCAGTGTGTGCAGTTGTGATATGGTCACCTTTACATGGAAGAATTTAGCCACTGACATTTTCACTTAATAGATTATAGAATTGACAAAGCTAAGGTGTTGGCTTAATTTCTGAAAGAAAACTATTTACTATCCAGCAATATGTAATTCAATTAAGAAAAAAACAAAATTAGTTTAAATCACTGGTATTCTTTCATTTGACTTCAAGTGCTAATGTGGTGAAGGTGTTAGGAAAGAATTCAGCAGACTCATGATCCATGCTATTCTTGCACTGGCAGCGGCCACACTTAAGTTGGAAGAATCTTTATTATGGGTTTGAAAAAAAGTGTAGACCCAAATCTTGTGAATCCCAAAAGGAAGTGGTATGTGATTTTATGGATAGATACATGTCATAGTTGTGTTAGTGTAGTTTACAGTTTGTGTACATATAATGTAGTGGGTTTTTCCCTGAAGCACTCTTATTAAGTTGTCTCATCATCTTACAATCAGTGATAAGAATAGGAGTAATTTGGTTTAGAACTGCAGTGTTATGTATTAGAAAGAACACTGTCTTGGCAGCTAGATCTATAAAACAACTCAGCCTCCTACTGGCTGTTTTGCCCTTGAGCAATTCACTTCCTCTTTAAATATCAGTTTCCTTATCTAAAACTGAAATAATGAGTTGTGTGTACCTTGAAAGAATATTGTGAGGATTAAATAAGATTATGTATGTAAAGAGCCTACCACAGTGCCTGACATGTTGCAGGTACTCAGCAAAGTCAGCCCAGCCACTGGAAACTTGAGTCAACAAAATGATTTCAGTAATGCCGGCTGAAGGGTGCATTTCTCTGATTTGGTCCCATGTAGTCTAAAGAGTATTTCTCACCATTTCAAAATCCATGTCCCATTAGTCAAGAAGATTTTTCAAAGTCTTCTACGTTATGTTTTACAGAAAGTATAATGTATTTAAGCATTTTCTCCAATATATAATAGTATAGAATATGTTTTTTTCAAGTTACTGCCCTCTTTTACCCTCTTCCCATTATGATCTGCCTCCTAGAGGGGTAGCCCCACCCAGCTAAGAGTAATTGCTCTAAAACATGGTATCAGACAGCGAGACCTAAGAAAGATTTACATATTTATTTTAGGTTCATATTAGGAGTACAGAAGTTCAATCACTTTTTACCTCCTGGCCTCATCGTCCGTGTATTTGCTAAACACATTGGGTAAAGAGAAGAAACGTGGAACTAGCCATCATCCTGCGTATCCTCCTTCAGAGTCAATCCAAATAAATGTAATGGGACAGTATTTACAAGGTGACCTATCTATTTTTATGCACAATTTTACTACTATGTGTTTGTCAGCATGGAGATATTAACTGTCAGAAAGCCAAGGGAAAAAAAAAATTTTTAAAGCTAGGCTACCAGAAATTTAAAAAAGCTCTGTGGGCCAAGCTGCTTAAAGAAACACAAGGCCAAATTTTATACCAGTCCCTAGGGAGATACAAAGAGAAAAGCCTTCAGTAGCCCTGATCACATTTCCATCACTCTGGGATACTGTCTCCTACAGGTGTTCACAAAATAATATTACGACCTGGAGTTGGCTGTCCTGTCATGGCTTTTTCTGATTTTCTGCTAGCTGGACTTTCACTCAAGCCTAAAGCTTGCTTCCCACCCAGCCTTCAGAAAGGATTGACAGGCTTCCTCTAGCACTATTAACTTTCAAAGGCGCTCATCTATTTGCATATCTCCGGCAAGGCACGCCACACCAACCTGGTCTTGCCACAGGCTGCTTTGGAGCCAGAATTCCTTGTCTGCTTTGTTCAGCAACCCGAAATATACTCAAGGAACCCCTCTACTTGAGAGGGAAGAAAGGGAAGGATTCCAGGGCGGAGCACAATGGCCAGGCCATGGGAAAATTCCAGGAATCCTGTGAGCCACTGTCCTTACCCCACGTCGTGCCCTGCTTTACTAATCTTTCGGATTAGTTCAGCCTAATGAAAACCAACAACATAATAAAGCAAGTAATGATACTCATCGTTTGTCTTTCATCTGCTTTGTTTCATTCTGCATGCCTTGGTTTAGCCAAGCAGAATTCTCCAGAAGCCCTACCAGCCAACTCCTGGCACTGACAACTTTAGTGCTCACCTTAGGGAAAGAAGTAACTGATAAGGATCCAACCACTAAAAACTCATTGTCTGTTCATAGAAAATATGGGTGTGTGGGGGGGGGTTAGTTGATATTCTCTCTTTCCCGAGGACCATGGGTTCGGTTCCTCAACACAGTAGACCCCTATTTCTCTTAACTTCTCTTTATTATGTTCATAAATAGCAAAATACTATAGAAATTCACACCGGCAGCTCTTAGAATATTTTCAATTCATTATTTAGCATTACTTATGAAGTTAAGTCTTCCTGTGAAGGGGAAAACATTCTTTACTTCAGGTGTCAATTTTTTTCAAAAATATAGGTGGGTCTTACTATAAGGCAAACTAAAACTCTTTATGAACAGTACACTATTTGTTAGAAAATGTCCTTATATTGTTTTTTCTAATTTAAATAAGTATGGCTACCAAGAAAAAAAATCATTTTTCTCCTTGCTGGATGAAAATAGGTCAAGTAATTTAAGCCAATCCATTGCAATTAAAATTCTGACATTGCCATTGTTCCTTCTATTCTGAGGGGAAAAGACAAACAGAACACATGGTAATAGGGGTTCATTGGCTAAGTTACTTGATGTTACTACCTATGGGGTCTCTTGCTTGAACCTGCCCGGGAGCTTCATTCTGATGATAGTAGTATAAGTACCAAAATGATGAATACCATCTCTGAGGCTGTGTCTCTCTCTTGTGCTAGTAAAACAATAGAGGAGAGGAGAAAATTGCTGATGGCTTGAGTCCTAAATTCCTTGAATTCTACATTTATTTATTTTGGGGAGATAATGTTATCTGCCAAGTTTATTTTAAAGTAAATTTTACTGAATCAATTAGGCAGCAACACTCAGTCTCATTAAACATCCTGTGGCCCTTTTCACAAGATTAGAGCCTGTGGCTTGATCACATTCCAATGTAGGTAATTTCATTCTGCATTCCTGGAGATTCTCCTCTACCTTTCTAACCCCGTACATCAAATGCACTATTATTTGCACTGATCCCAAATCGACAGTTCTGTTGTGAGGGTGAAGAGTGTGTCAGCTTTAACTGACAGGCTAAAAAGCATTGCTTTTAGTAAGAAAATCCCTTAGCCAATGCCTATTTTGAAATTTCAAGTATGTACATTTAATCATAAGTTAAGGTCTTTGGTAATAAGTAAAATGCTCTTATTTTCATAATGGGTGTTTATTCTGGAATCTTCTTTGATAGAAAATTTGTTTCTCAAGTATATGCTGTTTGCTTCAAGAGAGAAAATGAAGTCTTCAGAAATGGTAAAAAACAAACAATAAAACAAACAAAAAAACCCCTCTTGAGCAAAGACTTTTCTTTGACCTTCTAAATAAATTCCACAAGGGGGCGAAAACACCTAATGGTCCAGGACCGCAAGGTTTATACTTCAAAGCTGGCCACCCATAATAGATTAGTGGATTAATATTATGCTCTAAAGGATCTGGCCTTTAATGTTGACATCAATTTATTGCTGTCCCAGTTTACAGTAGTAAAAGTCTTGGAGACCATAAACTTCACAATAGATGTCAGCCTTCTGGTACTAGTGCTTTAGACTTGCACCCCGTAAACAGTGGTGATTAGGTAACTGTTCTTCAAACACCCATCCATAGCTGTAACGTCTTTATCAGCTCCAGCAGGGATACTGCCACCAGGATTTTTAGCAGCCACAACAGAGGTATAAGTTTTTTATAATGTGTTCTTCTTTTTCTCATGTGTTTTCTATGATATTTTGCTGTGGCTTATCAGTGATCTCTTCTTGAACATCAAGAGTGTCTAATTGTGGGCAAAGCTTAAAGAATAGAAGCTCTCTTGTACCATATTAGAACTTTTTGAAAAACGGCCAAGGTACAGAGGTCAAATTTCCCCATATGCTACAAGCAACTTAGTAGGAAGCAAGACCGCTAAAGGTTTTGCAAATGTCTGCCAGTAGCCTGGTGATCTAGGTCACTGTACAGGTTTCATTAATCAGGTTGTTCAAACAAGGAGTTATTTTTCCCTGCTTAAGAGACCTGCAGATATCACATAGAATCTGCTCAATTGTTGATCATGAAAGAGTTTTAATGAAACAGAGAT
This sequence comes from Grampus griseus, assembly GCF_964374135.1. Classification (NCBI taxonomy): domain Eukaryota; kingdom Metazoa; phylum Chordata; class Mammalia; order Artiodactyla; family Delphinidae; genus Grampus; species Grampus griseus. Next base: position 64,364,543 of record NC_139007.1, read on the forward strand.
CATTTGAACGAAGGGGACGGGAGAGTTTGTACTTAAGAGAAATTGTGCTTTTAACCCAGCTTTTCCTGTTGAGTCCCCTGTTCTGGCAGAGATAGGCTCAGGATCTAATAATAGTTCCTCCGGCTCTGCATCTCCACATACGTGTTCCGGCGTTAGAGCAGCAGGAGGAATTTAGTGACAGAGCAGGTGTTGTGGCTTATTCCCTGGCAGAATAAATGGTGAAGGGTGGTGGCAAGGCAGTTCTCCTGATTCCATTATGCCAAAAAAAAAAAGACAGTGCCTCCAATGTCCTTCCTTTTTATTTTCTTCCTGGCACAAGTGGAAAAGAACTAGAATTGTTGTATTAATATGTATGCAAACATATTTTTTCACTTGAGCCTCTGGAAAAAAAAAAAGAAGAAAAAGGGAAAAAAAACTTGCTGTGAAAATGGTTAGCCAGGAAGATTTACTGCTGATTGCAGATTTATTATTGACATGTCTAAGTGGAAGAAAACTTCAGTTTTAACTATTAATGTGGAAAATCTGGATCAGCCTTTAAAATGGAGTAAAGAGCTTTGAACGATGTATTTTCAGAGAAATTATTTACTTACAACATAATTTTTAATAAGGAAGTGTCAATTAAGAGGTGTAAAAAGAACCCAGTGGAGTATGCATCTTAATTTTAATGGCCTGCCTTGGAAATAGAATTATAGAATGTAGGTGATCTGAATTCTACTGAAATCAGCTTTTATGCCAGACTCACTGTAATTTAACACTTCTGTATACCCTCCTCTCCTGATTTTTTTATTATGAAATATGGGATTTAAGATTAGAATCTAAGAGTCTAAATGAAATGCTCTTTTAAAGGATTATTTGTGAGATTTTCCACAACCTACATTTCTGTACTCCTCCAGTAGGTTATATACAAGACCGTATTTTTTCATGAGTGTACCGTGTGTTGCTCTTATAAGCTAGGAAAACATGAAAGGGAAAACAAAATTCTTTCTCCTTCTAACTGGGATCATTTGAGATTTTAACAATGTTACTTTTTCCTGTGCTTGATTATATAGGGCAAAACTTGACACCTACTTGACTGTAGTTATGTCTTCTTGATAACGCATCCAGGTAAAATTAAAAAGGATCTTATCCTCATGTCTTTGCACCCAATGCCTGTAACAGTAAAAGCTCAGAATTGTGGAAAACAGGGCATGCTTGAGAGGGAACATCTTGTAAAGATTGTAATTTGACCTTTGCGTCAACCTTGCTGAGTAAATTTTAAATATTCTAAGAGAACAAAATCGAAAGCCTCAAGGTGGAATACCACTCCCTCTTCTTCTTAGAACTATAAACCAGCCAGAAGCTTTTTCAGAGATTAAGCTAGAAAATGTGTGCCTCTCTTTAATACTTTTGCTGAGAAATAAAATTCGTCACTAGAGATAAAGGTAGATTTATATTTAATGCCATCCTCATCAATCTTCCAGTATTTTATTCCAGTCTACCTCCACTTAAGTAGTTGAGTCAGGTATAACCAGAAACACTTGATTTTTCCCCTCCCACCCTGTGAAATAATATTTATAACATTTAGTATTACAAACCTTTTAAACTCTGGAGTACGCTTGAAGATGATGGCAATTAAGAAAAAAATGCTCTTTGACAACTTCGCAGCTTTTGATTAAACCACACCAAGAGGCATGTTACAGTGATAACAATGAAGCATTATGCCAATTATGTTAAATCCTGCTCTCCGCTTTAAGCTCATCATGACCTGTTTCAGTGTCCTGTAATTTATCCTCTGGAATGCTTACTCTCATCAATAAAGTGTTCAAGAGAAAAAAAGAAAGCCACCAAAGGGAATAACCACCCCCAAATGACTTCTAGAAAACAAGTATTTCTTAACTTTTTATTGACATTGGCAAATTAAAATAGAATAAATTAACAAGTATTTTTTCAAAAAAATGTTTTGTACAAAAATACTGTCAAAATTTCCTAAAAAGCTTTCAACACAGTAGTATCTTTTCATGTACTGAATATAACTATTAGCACAGTGTCAAAAATGTTGAAGACAGAAACAAAATAAAAATCTGTGAAATGTTTGCCACTGATGACATTCCACACCCTATTACTGTCTGTACATATCGGGGAGGGGGACAGCCACCTTGAAAGTGAACAGTATGACTTTTCCTGATCCAGAATGGTTTGGCCCACATCTGTTTAATCTTCCAGTTTAGCATATTTTAAAAATTAGTCTGTACTCAAATGCGTAGTTAAAAATATGAAGCGAGATGGCAGAGTTTGTGCAGTAATATCTGCCCTTCAAAGTTCATGCAACCAACTAATGCAATTTTTCCTTTCCCTCGTAAATCTGAATGCAGTTCAGTCATTTGAAACCATCTACAAAATCCACAAGATTAAGCAGTTTGCCAAGATTAATATCTAACAGTTGAGCACTGGAGAAAGTGAGGAAATAAGGAGTAAAAACAAACAACAAAAAAGACCAAGTTAACTAGATATTTCAACTACATAAGGGAGGTGAATGTCAAGGCTACAAAAAACGAAACAAAAACAGAAAAAAAAAAAGTGGCAGCAATTTTTTTAAACCAATTTGTACAAGTTTATAGTTTACTTTGTTTCCAAGTTCTCAAACCTTTCACGATCTGAAAAGTGAGATACTGTGTCTAAGGGAATGTTTTTTAATTCACACCGAAGAAATTGGGGGATTTGATTTCTTTCGCCGGGATTTCGATCGAGTCAACAGCTTACTCTGCTGGGCTGTTGTTTGCACACGAAGTCCGTCATAAAATCAAACTCGTTTTGCCCCAGCCAGAGTTCGGGCAGCTCCTTGATGCGGTCCAAACCCATTTCTATCACTAAGGACATAAGCACTTCCTCGTCGATGAAATCAGTGTCTATGACATTGGGCGGCAGCATTGCAGCAGGGACGTGGGCCACGGAGGCGGGCATGTTGCTGCTGCCGCTGCCGCCGCTGCCGCCGCCGCTATTGCTGCTGCCCGCGCCGCCGCCCGAGGTGCCCGCCGAGCCGCCGGGGGTGCTGCTGCCGCCCGAGCCGCCGGGGGTGCTGCTGCCGCCGCTGTGCTTGGGGTTGCAATCTCGGAAGTGCTGGTTTGTCCCGTTCATCTGGTGGCCTGCAGCAGGGTGCAAATCCGGCATGTAGTGGTTGTGGGGATAGGGGTGGTGGTTGAAATACTGGTTGTTGAGCTTCTGCAACTGCATGCTGGCCGGCAGAGAGCCTCCCTGGCTGGCCACCGGGGGGCCCATGAACTGGGAGCTGTTAAACCTGGCCCCGGGAGCCAGCGCGCTCGGGGGGTGCCCTCCGTTCACAGTCCCCGGCCCCATCGCGTGCCTGATGCCGCTCGTGGCGTTCATGTTGCTCGCGCCGTAGTGTATGTGCTCGCCCATTAGCGCGTTGAAGGCGTGTTGGGGCTGCTGCTGGTGATGATGGGGGCTCGGGAACTGCCCCACGCCCATGCGGTGGGCAGGGTGGTGGTGCAGCCCGTTAGTGCCGTCGGGGAAGCGCCCGTGGTTCATGGCCATCATATGGTCTGCCATTTCCAGTCCTGAAAGTGAAAAGGGCAGACGGTAAGCCCTGCGCCACACGTGTCGCCCACCTCGGTGCACCCCACTTTTTCTCGGCTCTGGCCCCCAGGCTCACCCGACGCACTTCGGCTGCGAATCATCATCCCGAGGATCCCACTAGGAGCCTGTGCACCCGGGCTCGCCACCAAGGCGGACCTGCCACCCACAACAGAGCCGCGCGCTGCACAAACAGCCCTTTCCCCTGCGATCGGGCGGGGGACCCAAGCCCACACCCCCCTCTGCTCCCCGAAGTCGCCTAATAAAGGAAGTGCCCCGTAGCTCTGCCGCGAACTTCAGGCATTAAATCAGCCCTCCTCATCCTGTTGTTGCACATCCTGTTGTTATTCCCCAGCTCCGCCTCACGCTCTTCCTCCGGGCAAACCCAGCCCTCGGAGGACTGGGCTGGCAGAAGCCCCAGCCAGCTTCGCCCGCCGCGCTTACCTTCCGTCCTTGCGATTTCTGCTCCGAAGACCGAGGGCGGGATCGTCGGGTCCAGGACCGGCTCAGCAGCACATAGAGGGGGCCTTTCTGGCGTGCAAGGCGCTCGCTGTCGCGAAGTCGGCGCCGAAGTCTTGCAGCAGCCGCTGGGGCAGAATCGGAGCCGTTCCCTTTTATTTCCCCTCTGCTGCCCTCACAGCTCGGCAAGACCGCCCGGCAGCTGCCAACAATGAGCTGTGTTTCTTAGGGCTTTGGCCACAGTTAATATAAGGGATTTCAGGAAGGGCGGAGCGAGAGCCTCCGGGAGGGCGGCGGGAAAACGCGGATTCCGGAACATCGGGCACACCGGACCGGGTCGGGCAGCCGAGTCCCCACTGCCGGAGGCACGTGCACAGAGGCTGCGGGCCCAGGCGCCGCCCCGCTGACCCCGGATGCTGGCTTCCTCCCGGCCCACAAATACCAGACCAGGCCGCCCCCGGAGCAAGGACAGAATCCTCCCTGGACTCTCAGCCCGAAGGTAGCGCCTGCCCGGAGAGCAGCGAGGAAAACTCACCGCCCCCCTCTGGCCGGATTCCCCACCCCGAGCTCACCTAGCGATCTGTGCTGCTTTCTGTGGGAAAACGGGTTTCACCCAGCGCCCCGTCCATAGTGCCCTTCTACCTCCCCGGGTTTGCAAAAGCCTACCCAGGTTGCAAAGAATGGCTGTGTTTACCCGTGTGGGTTTTTAAGCCCCGGGCAAATAATGCCCCTTCCCCTGTGCGCGCTTTCCTGGGCTGTGCTTTTGTGGTTTTATAGGGGCAGTAGGTAAACCCGATCTAGACATTCTGCGTGTAGATGCATTTTTTTCCCACTCCTTTCAAGGACAGGAGCGGGGGGGGGGGGGGCGGGGGCGGGGAGCGGCAGCAGCTGCAGGTGGACTGAGCGCGCTCGCGGGCCTGACCGCCTCCGCTCCAGCGCCCTGGAATCCGGTCCGTGCTTTCGGGGCCGCTCGCCGCTCCCGGGGTACGTGTGCTTCTGCTAAGTTTGCGTTTGCAGCTCTTGGTAGCTTTGGCATCCGAGCTGAGGCGTCTCTGCTCTGTAAACAAACTCAGCGATCCTCGTCCCCAGATCCACCTTTTTGCACATACGCAGTTTCTTGCTTCTGCTGTTGCCCTTGATCCGGGAGGTGGGGGTGTGTGCAAACTTGCATAGCCTCCCTCCGGGCTCTGCCTGACGGTTTGGGGTTGATTTAGAAGCGAACGGGTTTGTAATTAAGAAATTCGGGGGCTGAGTAAGGCTGCTGTAGCTGGAAAAGGAAAACAAATAGATAACATGGTAATCGCTTTGTAAATAAAGTCGTTCTGGAGGTGGGCACGTAGCTGCACGTCCCGTATGGCACCGTGGCACACACTGCTGGGACTCTTCCTTTTCAGTGAAATTGCTCAGTGGGGTAATAGGCGATAATAATAACCTTGCTTCCCTGAACGCGGCACAACTAGCCTGGTCGTCCATTTGGCTCACTGACTTGCAAATAAAAGCCCTAACGCCCGTCTGGGCCACTACCCAGTCGGAGCTCTCTTGCTTTTTCAAATGGGGAAGCCGAGTTGTTTCCCCAGCACCATGATGAGGCTGCTCGGAGATTTTATATTGCTCTTTATGTGGTAAAAGTGACTTTAGCGCTCCGAATAAGGACTTCTGTTCAGGGTTGTTTCTTCATAACTCGATATCCATTGACGACTTCCTGCTGCGAAGAGCAAGTCCCCCGCCCCCCTCTTTTTTTCTCCCTTCTTGCTCGCAGGACTTCTTTAGGCCCTTCTTGAGGACTGGAAATTCTGATATATTTCCCCTTTCAGGAATTTGCAGAAGAGAACGAATCCTGATTATTTGTTTCGATTACCCCTCTGTCTTCCTCTAGTTATAATATATGTGTAGAATATTTAATATGTATATTTAAACATTGTTACTGTCTTCCTCTTTTCCTTTCTTTCCTTTTGCACACTCTCCAGTATTTGTAACCGTGTATGCAATAATTTTTAAAGCTCAGAAATACTTGCTTTTTGGATACTTGTGCACAGAATACATCGCAGTTTTGGTTGCAACAATCGCCTCATCTCCTGTCCACCCACCACTTTTACCTGTAGGTCATGGACTTGCAGCTACAGAATCAGAGGCTTGGAAGAGACCTGCCACTTCCTATCAAAAAATAGACTCGAAAATATTGGTCAACCCCAGACTCAAAAATTGCCAGATAGATTGTTTACTTCCCTTCCTAGTACTGCTGTGTCTTGCGACACAAAGACCAGCTCTTGAATGTCTAATCTAAATTCCTCTTGCAACCATTAAGGAAAGGTGCAGCTCCATGCTGCTCCAGTGGTTCCACATACTATTGGGAAATCCCTTGAAAGGTCACCTCCCCATCCTCCACCCCTTAGAGGGAACAGAAATTCCTTCTGGGGCCAGCTAGTTAGAACCTGGTATGCTTTGTTCATTTATTCATTCATCCAGTGAATATTTACCAGGTGCCAGGCACTTTTCCTAGCTTCTGGAGAGACAACCAAGACAGGAACTCATGGTCAAACTGTGCAGCTGGACAAACAAGCCTCGGACACACTTTGATAAGTGTCACAACAGCATTACACACAAGCACTTCCAGGGTCACACAGGAGGGACACCTAACCTAGTTTTCGGGCCTTGGGAAGGCTTCCCAGTGGGGTGGTGATAAGTTGAGGCCTGACTATGCGTAGAAGTTAGGCCATCCCAGGCAGGGGGCGCGGGGAGAGAAACAAGGTTGGAGAGGTAAAGGGGCTGGATCCTATGGGCACTGGTCCCCAAGCTGAGAAATTTGGGTTGTATCTTGAAGGTAATGAGAAGTGAGTGAAGGCTTGTGAACCAGTGAGATGATCAAATTTTCATTTTAGAGAGACCAGGACAAAACTGTGGAGAATGGATTGAGAAAGTAAGACCGGGGACAGGGAGTCCAGTTAGGGGGCTGTTACAGTCATCCAGGGGTAGGCAAAGCCCAGTGTAACCAGGGGTTTATCCTGTGAACCGGGGTGAGGCAGTGGTCTGCACGTGGCCCTGATGGTACTAGATGGTTGTATTAGTTTCCTAGGGCTGCCGTGACAAAGTACCACAGACTTCGCTTACAATTCTCAGGCGTAAACAAAAGAAAATTGTTGTCTCACAGTTCTGGAGGCTAGAAGTCCAAGATCAAGGTGTTGGCAGGGTAGGTTCTGAGGGCTGTGAGGGAAAATCTGTTCCATGCCCCTCTTCTAGATTTGGTGGTTTGCTGGCCATCTTTGGTGTTTCTTGGCTTGTACAGGTATCACCCCAATCTCCGTCTTAATCCTCACGTGGTATTTTTCCCTGTGTGTGTCTCAGTGTCCAAATTTCCCCTTTTTTATAAGGGCCCCAGTCATATTGGACTAGGGCCTATCCTAATGACCTCATTTTAACTTGATTACCTCTGTAAAGACCCTGTCTCTAAATGAAGTCCTTTCTGAGGTACTAGAGGTTAGAATTCCAACATTTTTGGAGGGACACAATTCAACCCATACCAGTGGTGGAGAAACTGAATAACACAAGACCCCCCCCCCCCATTATGGAAGAAAGACATAGCCTGGAACTTTCTTCCCAGCTCTGCTGCTGGCCTACACTTTCATTTCTTCATGTTTCTGCTGCTCAGACACCACCTCTATGAGGTCTTCCTGATTATCCTTCCCAACTAGCAATATCCCTCTTTGTTTTCTTACACTGTTTTGTTTATCCTCTTAGCATTTATCCCACCTGACTTGTTGCATATTGAATTTTCACTGTCTTCCCCCCTGGAATGGCAGCTCCAGGAGAGCAGGGACCTTGCCTGTTTGTTTTTTCAGTGTCTAAAACAAGTCTTTTACTGATTAGATTAGTGAGACGATGGATGGATGGATGGATGGATGGATGGATGGATGGATGGATGGATGGGTGGATGGGTGGATGGATGGATGGGTGGATGGAAGGAAGGAATATAGCAGAATTACAAGGGAACCCAAATAAAGGGCTTAAGGGCCGGTGGTCAGGAAAGATTTTTCTGGAGAATGTTAATTTTAATGCTGGCAGTAGAGAAATCTAGTGGAAAGGAGAACAGCAGCTTACCACTGTCTGCATTGTGGCCTGTTATGGACTTGAGGAAAACTGATCTGTTTGGGAGGGATCATTGACTACTGAGTATGGAGGAAGGTCCCCATTGGTGTGCAATTTTGATTGAAATTCAAATCAAATTTGAATTTGATTCACATTCAAGGCTTTTGGAGGTAAGCCTTGGGCTTCAGCTAAACTGAGTTGAGGAAAGGCTGACTGAAGGGCCCAGCTTCAAAAAATATACGAAAGAGTTCATACCTGTGTGGTGGAGCTAGGGTGAGGCTGGGGCGCAGTGTGGGGTTTAATATGGGGTCTTTTTTGTGCTTTACCTAAATGATCTCACCTAATCCTCACCTTAGCAAGTAGGGATTACTTTCATCACTTCAGAAAGGAGGACTTTGAGAGTTAACAAAACAACCCTACCCCAGCCCCCAAACTATCTTCTCAGAGGGATTAGGGAAAAGGGGAGAGAAGGAATCAGTCAGAGCCAGACACTGGTTGGGCCCATTCTCCTCTTCCCCTCCTCCCAAGACCTTGACTCCAGGTCTTAGCTGGTGAGAAAAACACTGCTGCTGCTTTGTTCCACCATCCACTTGGCCGCCATAATGACACAGGACCTCTGACTGAGCATGAAGTGTGGCAACAATCCATTTCTGCCTTTCTCCTTCTCTCTCCTATTCTCCCTCATTCACAGGATGGAAAGTTCTGATATTTTACTGGTCTGTGGAATAACTGGGGGTAGGAAGTGTCAGTGGATCCAGATCCAGAAACTGCGGATGGACTTTAGTGGCAGGGTGAGGACACATGGTTAGTAAAAATACAACCTTGCATTATCTGCAAGTTGAAGAAATAATGTCTTACATGTATGTGTATATGTCAAAATAAGAAATTCATATAATTTTTAAACCTATGGATTTGGTTCTAATTAATAAAGTGCAAATTTACTGGAAATCATTACTAAACTCAGAATGGTTTTTCTGTCTTTATGTATTTTCACATTTGATAAGAAATACAGTTATTACCATGGAGGGGGGGACAGTGAAATGTTTTTGTTAAAAAGGGGCTTTAAACTTGATGGAGTTGATTCTGTCTCACCTGAGAAGATGGTTAAAGACTCTAGAACATCATCTGTGATTCAGCAGATTGGGCGTGGGGCCTGAGGGTCTACATGTTTTAAAAAAATCTTCCAGTTAGTTCTGATGTTTAGCCAAGTTTGCAAACTACCCATCTTGTCCATAGGTGGGTGACAACTGGGCTTGTTCTAAAAGTGATCACGGGTGTGGGGTAAGCCTGGTTTATGCTCATAAAGTCCTGTTCCCCTGGATTGCTGCCCTCTGCCCCCACCCCCCCATGATTGGAATTTTGCCCATCTTTGAAGGTCCAGTTCAACTGACGTCTCCTCTTTCAAGCCTTCCCTGATCCCCCAGATAGAAAGGATTCTGGCTCCCTTGGTGCTCCCAAGGCATTTTACTCAGATCTTCCTTTATGACTTATTCTGGCTTGAGTTATGGGCATTTGTACCCTCCTGTAGCCTTCTCGGTAATGGCAGAGGTTCCTTGGTGAGCCCCCGGGGACTACACAATGTCATGCATAGAGTAGCTTTTATTAGTCTGCCCGGGATGCCTTAACAAAATACTACAGACTGGGTGGCTCAAACAACAGACTTTATTTTCTCATAGTTCTGGAGGCTGGAAGTCCAATATCAAGGTGTCAGCAGGGTTGGTTTCTTCTGAGGCCTCTCTCCTTGGCTTGCGGATGGCCGATTTCTTGCTGTGTCCTCACCTGGTCTTTTCTGTATTTCCTCTGTGCTGAAGTCCCGGGTGTCTCTTTGCGTGTCACGAATCAGATTGGATTAGGACTCACCTATATGGCCTCATTTTAATTTAATCACCTCTTTAAAGACCTTATAACTAAATACAGTTACATTCTGAGATGCTGGGGGTTAAGACGTCAACATATGAATTTTGGGGGACACAATTTAGCCCATAACATACCTCATGCATGTTCTGATAAATGACATTTTATTAGTCTACAACTTTAACAATAAACTAGACAATACTTATTTGGGTTATAAAGTTGGATGAGGTATGTTGGAAAGCAGAAGAAGAATTGAGTGACCTTAACTAGATAAATATGCCATCAAGGGCTTCCCTGGTGGCGCAGTGGTTGGGAGTCCGCCTGCCGATGCAGGGGACACGGGTTCGTGCCCCGGTCTGGGAAGATCCCACATGCCACGGAGCGGCTGGGCCCGTGAGCCATGGCCGCTGAGCCTGTGCGTCCGGAGCCTGTGCGTCCGGAGCCTGTGCTCTGCAACGGGAGATGCCACAGCAGTGAGAGGCCTGCGAACCGCAAAAAACAAAGAAAAAGCCATCAAAATCAGGATTGTATTCAATAGGAAAAACTTCAAAGGCCCCAGAGGACAATAACAAACTGCACGGGTATTGGATGGGAAATTACCGACTAGGTATAACAAATTCAGCCAAAAAAAAAAAAAAAAAAGAAAAAAGAAAATTGTGAGTCAAACTGAGCTATTGGTTGAATGGAAGGCAGCAATGCAATTCTGTTATTAAAAAGGAAACAACTTGGAGTGTGTTAAGAGTGAGAAAAATCAAATGATAGAGCTGGAAGTAGTCCTTTTGCTACACTTGGCTCTTCTTTAGAGATTGTGGTTGGTTTTTAACTTTACATTTTAATAAAGAGTTACAGAAACTAAATAAGGTTCATTTAAAAAAAGGGAAATATATTTTAAAGGGATGGGAAATGGGACTTATAATGGCTGTTTAATCTGGAGAAGAAAAAGCTGACAGGTGACTTAATCCATATGTTCTGGTGTACGCATGGGGAAACTAATATGGTGGATCCTTTCCAGATGTTTTCCTTTTCCACTGAGACAAAGAAGAAAGGAAAGCATTTTTTAAAAAAGAGCTTTAGATCAGTGCTTTTCAAATTGTGTTCTTCAGACCTTGAGTGTTCTTAGCTTCACTTTTACGTGCTTTATATATAAAGGATTTCTTGTTCGAATTTGTTTTAAAACATTGTTCTGATGTTAAACAGTTATGAAAACTAAAGCTTCAGATAATACAAAAATCACAGAATTCTAATTTGGGATGGGACTTTAAAAATAATCTCATCCAAACTCCCTGATTTTCTAGATGAGAAATCTGAAGTCCTGAGAAGTTAAATGACTGCTCATAAAGGACTTCCTAAACATCAGGATTTTAAAACACCAGAGCAGATTATCAGAGGGAGCTAAGTCTTTATGAAGACTTCAGTGAAATAGGGTAGAGATGTGTTGAATGGTTGCGATCAGCTTTTCCCAACTGGCCTTCTGTGTTATGGGTGGGAGGGTTGTAAAAGGCAGTAACAGAATCTGTATCAATTTCTACTTTTTAAAAAGTGGGAAGTAAAATCATTTAAAAGTATTTTTTGCAGTTGGAAATGGAAGTTTGAGAGTTTCTGAGAGTGTGCTGAGTGAGCCTACTAAGCTGGTGATAGACATCGGACAGCAACAGCAAGCGCTTAACTCAGTTACTCACTTGCCAGATACCTCAGTCAAAGGGGAGGTTTTTACTGTTTTGCTACTTGAAGTTGCTTTGATTCTCATTCACATATGAATTTTTTTAAGATAGAAAACAAATAGTCCCAAATAAAATAAACCAATGAAAAATGTCATTGTGATAATTATTTTGCAAATGACTTATGACGACGCTCACCCCATGCAGGGGTTTCCTTCGTATAATGAAAATTCTTATATAGCACAAATACCTAACTCTAGAACTCAAAAATCAGTGCTAGATAGAGAAAACATAGTGATGACTACACCCAGATTGGCCTTCAATTTGTTAGAAATAAAGATTCAACTGCCACATGGAAAAATAGTGAAGTTACGTTTGCAAATAATGGCCTGAAACTATTCCTTTTCTCTAATTAGTTATAAATAACACAAAAGTTATTTTTTAAAAACCTAGTTGGTTTTTAAGTACAAAATGCAAGAACTAAAAGCATGGAGAAATGAAAGTATTTTGTGTGAATTTCTGATATCATTCTATGTAGTTATATTTCAATCTAGGTTAAATACACATTTAGCACAAAATCCAAAGAGGATATATTGCCTATTTTAAATTTGTCAACAAAATATGCTTTCCCTTAAGATTTGATTCAAAAGAAGTCATACAATAGAAGTCCAGTACATAAGAAAAAAAGAATTTGTTTTTATATTTTTGTGTAATAAATATTATTAAAAATCAGATTAAAATAAACTCCTCAAAATAAACTTCAATAATATATTTATCTAAAATATAATATTTCATGTGAACTCTCTTCTTTCTGTATGCCATACAAAAATTTAAAAATGACTTAAAAATGCCTAAATGGTTTGTGAAATAATAGTGACGGGACTCACGGAATAGAAATATTGAAAAATGCTGGCTTGAATCAGTGTTTCTCAAGAGTAATATATGGACCCCTTTCAAAAGAAAAACATCTCTAAGGAAGGCCTCAAATGCTTACTTACATTATTTTTATTACATTTCTTAAGTATGGAACAGTAGAAAATGATATGTGACACACTTATGTTTATAGCTCCTATACAACTGTACTACTAGAGCACATTTGCATGCTAAATAATAAATGAAACTAGAGAATCAGTCAAAATAGAAATTAACAGCATTTACGTGGCAGATTTCGTCAAGATTAAGTCATCCTTTGCAGGGTGAATCTAGCAAAAAGAATTGCAGCACGAGTTTTTTTCCTATCAAGTTCGGCTAGCGGATGCTATAGCTTGCTGTTCAATGAAATTCTCTATTTGAACCATTGCAAAACTTTATGTACAATGCACCATGACTTTTGGTTTTCACATGGTGTGAAGCTATCACTTATATATTAAATCCACGTCTATTCTTGTCTTAACTAGTATTTAACAGTTAAAGTAATGCCGTTTGGCACCTCCACGATTGTAATCACAGATCTGGATATTGAAAGAGGGTCAATTTGGATAATCCATAATATGCTTGTAATAATTTATTTAAAATTAACAACAAAATGAAAACATAAAGTTAAAGAGGTCTTGAAGAGAAAAAGAGACCCCTTCCCCCCCTAATCTTTTAAGGACTATGAAAGATCCATGAACCCTAGTTGAATAAAAACTGATTTTGGTGGTGTTCCATCTTTATTATTATAAATATTTTGGATCATATACTTATTTATTATAATAAATAATTTGGATCAATGGCCGAGTCAGGGCAGGGAATGGAGAGCTTAAGCTACTGGGAAGTCTGAATGTTAACCAATTCCTTTTAAAAATATAGGTTTCTTTCTAATATCAAATAAGTATATGACCCCAAAGTTGTCTGTGGGTTCAGTCTTCTTTCACTTGTTGATTCATTAGTTCCTTCTTCCATTCATTCAAATGCCTATGTAATAACTAGATAAGAATGATTTGTATGAGTGTGTGAATTATTTGTATTTTAAGTGGTATTTTCTGGAGTGCTTGTAGGTGCTTCAGTTCTTTTAAGTAATTTAAACAATCTTGTTTACACCATCAATTTGTAGTGAGCAAGGGATTTCTAAGCTAATTTGCTGTGCAGCCTAGCTCCTGGAATCGGTATGTAGGGGTATCAGAGAAGCAGCTTCAGATTAACTTTGAGATAAGATTATCTTCCTAGGAGTGAAAGAAAAGAGCATAACTGTGTTGCAGATAAGATCAGCATTCTTAGCAGGAAAGCCCCAGCTTCTTAGGCCTCCTGGGTCCCCTTGAGATTTAGTAGCCACATAAATTCCAGGCACTAGAAGCGCATACTTCCTGTTGTAAATTAATAACCTGCTCTTCATCAATCTCTTGTGGTCTGATGAGTGTGGGAGCCAGTTCAGCTCTGGATGGATGGACCAGCCAAGCTGAGGACCAGGCCTTGGTCTGTGGTGTCTTCACCAAAGGAAAGACATAAGTGCAATGACCGATCCTTCGGCCTCCCTCTCTTCCTATTATCTCTGAGCTACAACTACAGTGGGCTGCTGAAATAATTTGAAATTCTGAATCATTAGAATCCTACTTACTGGTAGCTTGCAATACCTTGCCATCCTATGAAGCTTTACTGTGATTTTGCTCCAGATGGGTCAGGACCTCCATTATTGCCACATTATATATAATGCCTCGTCATCTTCCGTCATAGTCCTTCTTGCAATGTGTAGTTACACATTTATTTTGTGACTCTTTAATTACTGTCTCTATGATGGCAGGGACCACGCTTACCCCAGTGTCACAGCATCATATCCCCAGTGCAAAAACAGTACCTGGCTCAGAGGCAGTGATCATAAAGCTAAAAATTCTAATTCCTTTAGCGCTTACAGTTAAGCCATTGAGATCTAATTTAAAACCTTCTTTAAAAATAAATTTAAGGGCTTCCCTGGTGGCGCAGTGGTTGAGAGTCCGCCTGCCGATGCAGGGGACACGGGTTTGTGCCCCAATCCGGGAAGATCCCAGATGCTGCGGAGCGGCTGGGCCCGTGAGCCATGGCCGCTGAGCCTGTGCGTCCGGAGCCTGTGCTCCGCAACGGGAGAGGCCACAACAGTGAGAGGCCCGCGTACCGCAAAAAAAAAAAAAAAAAAAATTAAAATGTTTTCCAATATTCCAGTTTGCTTCTCTGTGGACTCTGTAAAATTTTTCTCTATAAGTGCTAATCTATGCTAAATAATTTAGAAAGAGCATTCATAAAATTAATTATTATTTATGTTTTCAAAACTTCCTTAGCTCTTCTTGCATTTACCACCTTCTTGAGATTCCACACTCTCCCCAGTAATTAAGCTCTTCTCTAGGCCACTGTTCCTGTATTTTTTTTTTATTGGCTTTGTAGATCCTACATATTACCAGGAGGAAGAAAATTCTAAGAAAGAATCGATTCTCTGCCTGGAGGTAGGGGCTCCTCATCCATGTTCCTTGCTACATTTAAGAGGATATTTTGGACGTGGATCTAGCAGAAGATGAACCCACACGCAGTGTGTTCGTGTGTTCCCATATTATCTGGTGCAATAGTGGAGCATAAGGATGCTTTTTATGAAATATTAATTTAGATGTAAGTTCCAGAGCATTATAACACCAACAAGGAGTCCTTTCTGTGGTCTTTGTTGTTTAATAGGTAGACCTCCTTGCAGAGGAGACAGGAAAAGCTAGTGCAGTTATAAAGAAAAAAGTCCAGAGTTCATGAGGCTAGAGGACTCTGCTATCTGAGATCTTAGGTGATTAGATAAAAGGTGCAAGATTGGAACCCGCAAAGTGAAACTCACTCAGCTAGCTCTAACAGAGCATGGTTTTCCTACAGGTCACCCCCTTTCTGTCATTGCTACCACCACAAACTCTTCCAAGCTGGGGATCATAACTGATTTTTCTTTGTGTCCTAATGCTTGGCACAGTGTGAATTCGTAATATGGTTTGTATGACACTGCCACCTACTTCCTTGTCACTTTACTTGGCCTATAGAGAGTTATTAATTCGGGGAGGGGGGGAGAGATTTGGATAAGTAAAATTATTCTCAGGCAATAAAAGCAGGCTCAAAAATAGATCAGAATAGATTTAATCTATTTAAATATAGACTTTAAATGGAGAACAGAAACTATATTCTGATATATATTAATTTGGTAAACAACAAAGTGGACTAATTGGCTTTACAAAACTCTTAAAGAGGGCTTCCCTGGTGGCGCAGTGGTTGAGAGTCCGCCTGCCGATGCAGGGGACACGGGTTCGTGCCCCGCTCCAGGAAGATCCCACATGCCGCGGAGCGTCTTGGCCTATGAGCCATGGCCGCTGAGCCTGCGCGTCCGGAGCCTGTGCTCCGCAACGGGAGAGGCCACAACAGTGAGAGGCCCGCATACCACAAAAAAAAAAAAAAAAAAAAACTCTTAAAGAGTTTTTTTTGGAGAAGGTCACTAAGTTACAAAGTGTGCTTAGATACTAAGGAAGTTCACTGAGGTTTGAGTCTGTGCCTTGATCTGTTGTTCTCTGATCATCAACATTGGTGGTTCTCTTTTGTATCCCTCTCTTTGCCACCAAGAGTGTACAACTGAATCATGATGATAGTGATTTTAACTTGATGTAGGTGTTCTCCTAAAAGTGAGAGGGCCTGGGCAGCTAGAGCTGGAAAGGTTTAGTTTTCTTTAAATGCGTCAAGTTACCAACATCATCAAACTCTTTACCTGAGTGTCCATTGATGGATGCATGGATAAAAAAGAAGAAAATTTTGCCATTTCTGACAACATGGATGGACCTTGAGGGTATTATGCTAAGTGAAATAAGTCAAACAGAGAAAGACAAGATCTCACTTGTATGTGGAATCTAAAAAAACAAAGCAAAAAACTCCAACTCATAGATCCAGAGAACAGATTGGTGGTTGCCAGAGGTGGTGGTGGAAATGGGTGAAGGGGATCGAAAGGTACAAGCTTCCAGTTATAAACCAAAATAAATCCGGGGATGTAACGTACAGCATGGTGACTGTAGTTAAAAATACTGTATTACATATTTGAAAGTTGCTAAAAAAAAAATAAAGTTGCTAAGAGAGGACATCTTAAAAGTTCTCATCACAAGAAAAAAATATTTGTAACTAAGTGTGGTGATGGCTGTTAACTAGACTTGTGGTGGTGATCATTTCACGATATATACAAATATCAAATCATTATGTTGTACACCTGAAACTAATATGTTATATGTTAAGTATTTCTCAATTTAAAAAAAATCTAGTTGGTGCACAAACTGTGACTATAAAATAGTAGAGAAGCGTTCATAAGCCATATGCAAACGTGTGCCTGATTCTAGCCACACCTTGAAAGATGCTGGAGTTTCTGAAGTAAACTCATAAGAGTCATGGAATACTGATTGTTACAGTTACAGATGGGAGGGCCCATAAAAACCATCTAGTCCAACCTATTTCATTTGGAGATTACAGAGATTCAGGCTAAGGGAAGTGAAATGACTTGCCCAAGGACACAGAGGGAATCAAGAGCAAGCCAGAAAGAGTTGCACAAGGTGATATGAACTGTTCTGCGGAGTTCATGCCCTGTTGCCTATGCCTTGCCGACAAACTTGAGAAGATCAACTGCTCACCAGCTGGCGCTACAGAGAAGCTACATGTAGCTGAAGGCTGCCCTCACAGTAGAGGCCAAAGACTGTCGTCATGAGACTGCCAGGGTTGTTCTTAGCTTCTGGAATCGCTAGACAGGCAAGCCCCTATCAGAACTCATGCCAGGGAGTACATGTAGGTTGTGCTGGTAGCCAGGAGTGTGCTCTGAAGCAGATGAGAGAAAAAGGACCCCTGTTCAAAGGTGCAGAACCAGTTCACTGATAACTTCTTGATGTTCTGCTTTCAGATTATTTCACAAGAACCATTTATGACAGGCGGAGCACTGGTTTGAAGAATACCAGAGGCAAGCGTGGTAGAAATCAGCGTTTATAACTAGGATTCTGGAACACCTAGAGGCCATGATGCAGTTCTGACTTGGGTGAAGACTGCTCAGTGGACGAATAGAATCTGAAAAAGAAAAGTGCCTGATATGGTTTTTAGTGACAAATTAATTGTGTCCCTTTATCAGTGCTAGAGAGACCACTTGATCACCTTTCTTTCCAAACCACGTGGTTTATTACAAAGTTCTTTTAATTTTCAGAACACAGAGATGAGATAAGGCATCACTGGAATTTTGAAGCGTAAACAGACATGAGGTTTGCCCTCTGAAAGTAAGAAAACTAGAAAGGACCACACGTAATGGGTGAGATTAGCTATCTAGAGAAGTAACTCACAAGACTGTCTACGTGGGTTTGATTGGGGAGAACAGAGATCACCCGGTATCTAACCAAGGTGACCAGGCTATGAGTCTCAGGGAGGTGCTCCCATGACAACAGAGCAATGGAACCACTTTGGAAAAGCCCCAAAGCAACATAAATGATTCGAATCAACTATGAACGTCAAAGTCTAATGAGTTGTCTAGGGGAAGAGGTGTTAACTGAAGGCAGATGGTCAGCATGGCACCTAGATGAAATGGAATCTAAAGACTAAGAATTTGGCTGTGATTATCGGCACTGGACAAACAAGACACAAGTTTTTGTCCCTTGAGAAGTGTCCTCTGCTACATGGGGGTGTTTGCTCACTGGCTTTACCATGGCCTTTGTCAGCTATCTTCCATGATCAGTCTTCTTGCTCTGACTGCATGTCCACCAAGGAAATTTCTGATAAATAATTCAACTTGTAAGAACCAGAAGAAAACATAGGGAATAATGTTAAGATTTTAGGGTAGGGAAAAACTTCTGAAGCAATATACGAAAAAAGCATAAGTTATACACAAAAAGACTGCTTCTGGATGACAAATGAGATAATGTTAAAAGACAAATAGTGGACTAGAATAATATATTATAAGATAGGAAAAGGATTATTACCCAAAATGTATAAAATATGTAAATTTGTAAAAATATGTTTAAAAATGCTATCAAGCTAAAAAAAAAAAAAAGATGAAACCACCCAATAAGAAACTGGACAAAAAAATGAACAAGCAACTCATAGTAAACCACAGGGAACCAAATGATTAATGAATACATGAGATGGTGCTCATAAGTTCAGCAGTAACCAGGGAAACTCAAAATAAAATGCCAGTGGGATTTAATTTCACTTTCATAAGTTTGGAGAAATTAAAAACTCTAATACTATTTGTTGTGCAGAATGTGGGGAAGCAAACCAACATGGCTGCTAGGGTGTGACTAGGTATAATCATATCGGAAGGCCCATATCCTGTAAATCAGCAATCCTGCCTCCAGGTGTATACTTTAGAGAACCTCTTGTATGTGTGTGCAAGAAGAGAATGGATAAAATATACTATAGCCATACTATAGAACACTATATAGCAATTGAAAGAAAGAAGCTAGGTAGGTCTGTGTAAATCTACATAAATCGTTCTCAAAAAAGTGTTTTTTCTTTCAGCTTTGTTTATGTATAATTGAGAAAATGATAAGATATTAAAAAGAAAAGAATCAGGATAGGGTGATAAATGTAAGAAGATAATCTACATGGTGGACCGAAGTATTTCAGTCACTGAAAAAGCATATTCCTTTCCTATTAAAAATTAATAAATCTGGGGATGAATATGTATTTTATCTTAATTTTGGTTAGGACATGTCAGACTATAGAGTCTGCTAAGCACTTAAAAAATTGAGTTTCTGTACCTGAAAGCTAAGAATCATATTCTGCAATATGGTGACGCCCACCCCCTCCCCCCAACCAAGTATTTTCATCTGATGGCTAAATGGACACCCTCTAGGGCATGGAGAGACAGTTCATTCTCTATGAAGACCACATCTCTTGACACTGATGCCCTTGGTGTTAGTTTATCTCAAGCCCAATAGATTTCATCAGAAATAGCTTCCACATCAGCCAGCATCCTAGTGATGCCCCACTGGGAGCTTCCAGACTCCTACAAGTCAGCCAGGTAGTGAGATAAGCATTCTAGTGCCTTTCAATACTTCTGAAGCCTGTAGGCCATCAAGCTGCTCAAGCTATTTAAAACGTTCAGCGGGTTTTGCTTTTGACTTGAATTATTTAAAATAATATCAGTAACAATAAGAACCTCAAGTTGATCAGAAACTCTAATTGGCAATAATATATTATTATATTTAACAGAAGAAGAAAGTTAAGAATTAACTTATCCAGGTGGCTAGGGATCCCTCTTATCCCCTCCCACCCCACCCCCCCACTCCTCCCAAATAGTCTCTAAGGGAGAAAAACAATAAAAGAAGTCTTTGGTGATGGCTTTTGGCTCTCATCAACTGCCACACTGAATTCTCCTCCTTAGACAACACTATGTCTAATGTCTTAGAAATAGAAAAAGAGTGTGCCCTCGGGGAAAATAAAAGAAAGAAAGAGGGCTTCCCTGGTGGCGCAGTGGTTGAGAGTCCGCCTGCCAGTGCGGGGGATGCGGGTTCGTGCCCCGGTCCGGGAGGATCCCACGTGCCATGGAGTGGCTGGGCGCGTGGCCCGTGGCCGCTGGGCCTGCGCGTCCGGAGCCTGTGCTCTGCGGCGGGGGAGGCCACGGCAGTGGGAGGCCCCCGTACCCCCAAAAAAAAGAAAGAAAGGAGGGAGACGACACTTGCTGAGGTGCCTGCTGTGTGCCATATAATATGCCGTTTGCTTCTGTATACACTGTCTTATTTAATTTCAATATCAACTCTGCTAAAAAAGTATTATTATCTGAGGCCCAGAGAGTAAAGTGATTCGACTGAAGCCACTCAGCTGCCAAGGGGCAGAGCTGGGGTCTTAAATGAAGTCTGCTTGACTTCACAGGTGAAAAACTTTCTATCATTGTCTGTTACCTTTAAAAGACAGTGGAACACGACTCCAGACCAAAGTTACCTTTTGCAAAGCAAGGGTTGTGTTTATTGTTTCTCCAAATCCAGAAAAATGGCTTCAAAGTTCATTGGCCTTTCATCCCTTTTTTCCTCCACTTTGAGCAAAGGGCACTATCCTAGATGGAAAGGAAGAAAATGCTTATCCTTTTCTTTCTCCTGCTGTTCACCTCCCAACTTTGAATGAGATAACAGCTTTTCAAAAGACACAGTACGATAGAAGGACCTACACACAAGAATAAAACAGCAAAAGATAAACATAAAAGGAGGAAGAAAAACGGATAATGGGATCGGTAAATCCTGAGGGAAGCAAATTTTCTCAGAGCTTCCTGGTAGCCAAGGCAAAGGGAGAAACATGCTGGGTTATATGGCTTCAGTGTCAAATGAGTAAAGGACTACTTGTTCATTAGGAAAGATAAACTTTTTTCTTTGTAGTTACTCTTAGTTCTGGAAGGGAATTTATCATGTGAGTTATCCTGAAAGGGATATTCAATGACATAAGGGAAAATACTAGAGAATAGTTTTATTTAAAAAAAAAAACAAACTAAGATAATTTTTTTGTCCACTATAGATGTCCAGAGGTGAATTTTTATGTTCTTAGTTGTTTATTCAATATGGCACAAAAATTTTTGATAGGTTGATCATAGGAAGTCTTCCCTTGAAAATCTTCAATAGTTTCCTTCGATGATACCACTCAGAATATTTCTCCCAGAAGTTTTTTAGTGTCGGTCTCTTTATTCTTTCCCTGCCGCATTTTAGACTGAAAATCCTTGAAGAAGGACCATGCTGGCTTCTTGTGCTTTGTATAAACACACACACACACACACACACACACACACACTATACAGCATATAAAGGATCTTTCCATGGGGGCTAGGTGTTTATGATGTTTTATACTTAAAAATAAATCTACTATCAATATCTACTTGGGAAACATAGCAGTCACGCCAGACATCTGAGTTTAATTCATTAAACCATATCTTCTACATCTGACCTATGACCCACTGATGTATTTGTTTTTCTCCTTGTTAAAGCTCCTAACAAGCCAGACTGAACCATTCACAAGTCTTTCTCTCTTTCTGCTTTATTTCTTGTTGCACATGCCAGAAATCAAAACTTTCTACAGACTGCAATGGATAATTTTGGACTTGAATAATCCATTTCTTCTTTCCCATCTTTATTAGAATCATAACAATTTTTAGTTATTTTCCAACTTTCTCCTATTCATAACAGTTTTTCAGTTGCATTTCTACGCATCCTTTCTTTGATTCTGCATCCATAGATTTTGTGTACCTCTGGCATTATACAGGTATATAACTTTTTAAAAATTTTGCATGTGGATTAAGCTTCACTGAAGTTTGAGGCAGACCAAGGGGGAGATTATATTGTAACAGCACAATACATTTACAGCTGATTTCTAATAAATTCTGTATGATTGTTATGAAAGCAACTGATTCAAACACATTATAGAGGAGTAAAATTATAGAAAAATTAATTTTCCATTATAGAAAAATAACTTTCATGGAAAATACAAAAAGATATTTTTAAAAAATGACACAAAAATTGCTAGTTTTCCTAAAGTTGACATTTTAGGAATTTTTCTTACGGTACTTTTCAGAAGGATTCTCCAAGGACTCCAGATGGGTTTGGGGTGAAAGTACAGGACTCTCTCCAGCAGTATTGCTTGCAAAGCTATGTACCTTGACCTTGCACGTGACTGGAATTGCTCTGTGGGTTGTGTCTAACTCTCTGGGCTGCAGGCAGCTAGCTGCCTTTATGCACGCCACTAAGGTGAGTTCAGAACCAAGTTATCACATCAGGGTGGTCTTGGTTATAGGAAAGAGCCTCAGCTGTTAGTTAACAGGCTGTGAAGAAACCATTTATTTGGGCAAAACATAGTACGTTCAAACGTGGTACTTTGCTTTCAGCTCTAAGTTCCTTTTCTTCCCTCTAAATACTCTCTTATTTCCCCACCCCCTTGCCTAAGAACTTTTATTTAAAGCTGTTGGGCTTTCCCTTTCTACATATCTATCCAGACAATTTTTTTTTTTTTTTTTTAGTGGTACACACTTTTAACATAAGTAGAACACTGACAGTAGAGTTGTATTCCCGGTGGGCAGAATTCCTTTTGCATCGTTTCCTCACGACCCCCTAACTTTGGTGGTCTCTTTTTTCTGGCTCATAGCTCTCAAGCTCCTCGTCTCCCTTGGAGGCCTGGTGTTAGCCTGAAGTTGGAGATTTCTGGCAAAAGGTGGTTTGCAGCATGTACTCTTCTCAAAGCCCAGCTGCTAGGCGGTGGAGATCAAGCTGTGAAGACCCTGCTTTGTTGGTGTTCTTTGCCTGGCTTGCAGAATTGTCAAGTGGGGACGGGGGAGAGGGAAACCATTTTTTTTTTTCAGGATGCTTGTGCATATCAAATGCGACTTCCTAGAGGCTCCTTCTATGCTGTTTCTGCATTTCAAAGAGGGTTTATTTATGCCATTAGTTAAGTCATCACATTTAAGGCAAAGAGGCTTTTTACAGGTGTGGAACTCTTTAGAAAGGACTTTCTATACGTTCCCCTGTGTTGAGCTGACAAGAAGTTCCCACATGCGTTGCTGTGCTAATTCAAAAGATGCTTTGTTGCTCTAAGCAGAAAAGCAAACACTTCAGGAAGAGAAGTTTTCGCAGAATATTGCAGATCTGGCGTGAGTGAATGTAACTAGGATTTTTCTTCCCTTAGCAGATTCATCTTGGCAATCACAGTTATAACTATTACCATTTAGTGACACTAAGCTTGTTTGGTGCCATTGTGAGAAGTCTCCGAGTTATCCCTATGCCTCCAAGTCTTCCATTTCTTCACAATGCATTCTACACACTACAGCTAAAGTGATCTTTCTAACAAAAATCATGTCATGTTACTCCTTCCTCCCCACTTAAAATCCTTCAAGGATCCACAGAAGGCGATGCTACCTTTTCAGTATAGCAGAGAAATCCTTCAGGCCCTAGTCCCTGCCATCCTGCCCAAATCTACTCTCCCACAATCAGTATGCTTTCTAAGAGCAATAGAGAAACAGCATGTATAAGCACTAGTTATTAAGTACCAAGCTTGGAGCTAAATGCTTTGTGTGCACTTTGACCCTCTTAATGACTCCAAAAATTAGATGTCCCTATTTTACAGAGAAAACAGGGGCTTAGAGAGGTTAAGTAGCTTGTGGGAAGTCATCAGCTTGTGAGTGGTGGAGGGTAGAGTCCCTTCCAGGTGGTTTGTCATCACGGTCTGTGAGTTTAACAAGTGTACTATACTGTCTCTCCTGCTGAATTGCTAAGTTGTTTCTGTTCCCACTTCCTGGAAAGGCTTATCCCATTTGTTCAGCTGGCTGGCTGGCTTCTCCACTGTAACATGGCTCAGTTGCTAACTCCTCTGGAAGCCGTCCCAGGCTCCCCAAGGCAGAGTTGGGAAATGATGCCTCTACAGCCATAGCACGAAATTAGTGTGTGCAGTCGAACCCTTATTAAATTGTATTGGGTCCATTTACATCTCTATGTCTCTGACTAGACTGTGAGCTTTTTGAGGGCAAGGAATTTTGTCTTTGCATCCCCAATGTCTACTTCAGTGCCTAGTGCGTGACTAGTTGGTGTGCCATAAACTCTTGTCAAACAGAATGAATGTATAGGAGTTGGGGGAGTAAGATGCATGTTGGATTTGCTTATTCTCAATCACCCTTTAAAGTCTATTCTCTGGTGCACAAGTTCCCTGTCAAAAGGTTTCTACATCCCTCAGGGTCCTTGAAGATTTTAATGGACTCCTTGAGATATTTTCAATATTTCAAAAATGCTAACAGAGGGCTTCCCTGGTGGCGCAGTGGTTGAGAGTCTGCCTGCCAATGCAGGGGACACGGGTTCGTGCCCCGGTCCGGGAAGATCCCACATGCCGCGGAGCAGCTGGGCCCGTGAGCCATGGCCGCTCAGCCTGCGCGTCCGGAGCCTGTGCTCCGCAACGGGAGAGGCCACAGCAGTGAGAGGCCCGCGTACCGCAAAAAAAAAAAAAAAAAAAAAAAAAAAAAAAATGCTAACAGAAACCATTTATTAACCTAAGTCCCTACAGGCTAAATAAAATGTCAAGTTTCTTTGCTTTTGGCTAAAATCATATCAACTTGATGTGATAACAGAGATTTTCTCCTAATGATCAGAAACTTTGGCAGGAAAGTCTTATGTGTGATTAATAAAACAATAAGAAAATAAGTTATCTGTACCTAAAATGCTGCTTGTTTAGTGGAAGAAATTTCTCAAAAGTTGGAATCATAAGCGGGAAAACTCTAATAAAAGTGATTCTTTATGGTGATTCCTTGTGATCCTTGTGATCCTTCACAAATATGGGGAAGTCTCTGCCTTAGTTAATGGACTCATGTAGACCACAATCTTCTTATCCGCACAGAATCCCCTTTTTCAGAAAGCTGAGGAAATTATCTTATGTTTGTGCAAATAAGGCTTTTTTATTGAACATTTTTTAAACCTCACCGTTGACCATTGAATGTTAGTTTCTTTAACAGCCATCCATTGACCATCAGATGTAATATACAGTTGAAGTTATGTTCTTTTCAAAAATTTTGTCATTACTGTTTTCCAAAAGGAAGGAGAGAGAGAGAGCTCTGATATCTGCAGCACTGAATTCTGTTCCATTTGAAGTGCAGCCATCATCTATCTCCTTGCTCTAGTTCATCCTCCACAGAGAAGCTGGAGTTTTCAATTCAAAAGCCAGATTGGATCCTATGCATCCTCTGATTAGAAATCTTTGAAGGCTCCTTATTGCTGACATTTTCAGCTCCAAATTCCTTGATGTGATATTCTAGGCCCTTGACAATTCATCTTAAAGGCTAACTTTTCAGTTTCATTTGCCACCAGAGCCACTGAGGTTCTTTTCTGTCCGACCACCTTGGATGCCCTCTTTTCTCCAACATGGTATATGACCTTTCATGCCTAGAGTGTTTCGTGTTCATGTTCAATTCCCACTCATTCTCTAAAACTCTGTTCAAATGTCATCACTTCTGGGTGTGTATATCATTCTTATGTTTTAGCATATATCACCTTTTGATTTGTACTATGATTATCTCTTTTTCTGTCTGCCTCTTCCATTTTTGTGAACTCTTTGAGGGCAAGAGTCAGGTTTTATTTATATTTGGATCCCTAGGGCCAATAGCTTCCAACCAACTGGGAAGACCATAAAACTTACCGGTCAATTTGGGACACTTTTGAGGGTGTAAGGGGCACTGTTAATAATTATGTTGGGGCCATAGTTATAAGCCAGATTTGCCTGGGCAATACAGGATGTGCTGTTACCCTACCAATCACTCCAAGCCTTTCAGCGTCCCTGCCTTCACCTACTTTCCCGTTTTATCTTTGCCCGATC
Source organism: Grampus griseus (assembly GCF_964374135.1). NCBI lineage: Eukaryota > Metazoa > Chordata > Mammalia > Artiodactyla > Delphinidae > Grampus > Grampus griseus. The sequence continues at coordinate 64,390,408 of NC_139007.1, forward strand.
TCCTTCCCTGCCACCACCCAAGATAGATGCTTCGCACTACCATCACCAAACTGTCTTGTGTTCCATGATGGTCTCTGCTATCACTATGCCTTTGCCACGTCCACCTGGAAGATTCCTCTTCACCTTTCAGGGTTCTCTTGTGGACTAGGAGAATTAGACTAAGAGCTCATTCTGGGACACTTGCCCGCAATAAGCATGGCAATACTACTTTGTATTACACCAGTTCGCTTCTTCATTGCTTTGTGCAGCTAGGTTGGAACTTTGTGAGGCAAAGGTTACATCTTATTCATCTCTGTTTTCCAGTCAGTCTGTACTACTTTAATAAATGTCAATTGAATTAAGCATAACGTTGGAACTGCCGTAGTTTTTAGGTGGCAAATCCATTAAATCTTTTGGAACATCCCCTTTACTATTTTTTGTGTGTGTGTGTGTGTGTGTGGTACGCGGGCCTCTCACCGTTGTGGCCTCTCCCGTTGCGGAGCACAGGCTCCGGACGCGCAGACTCAGCGGCCATGGCTCACGGGCCCAGCCGCTCTGCGGCATGTGGGATCTTCCTGGACCGGGGCACGAACCCGTGTCCCCTGCATCGGCAGGCGGACTCTCAACCACTGTGCCACCAGGGAAGCCCCCCCTTTACTATTTATTTAACATATGTTTCTGGGACTGAAATTGTTTTTACATTTTAATAAATGTTACATTACTGTTTGTTGAAATTTATACATCTGATACTAAATACCGAATTATGGTTTTTATTTGAAATGTAACTGATTTTTGGTTCTTTTGTACCATTTTTTAAAATAACTCTTGGACCTGTAATCCTCTAACTAGCATTCTGGCTTTAAAAAAATTTTGAGGGGATGTCCAGGATCGATTTTTCTGAACAGTGTCAATTCCACATGAAATATCTTGGGAATTTGGGGGAAAATTCTGTGTTCATATGTGACTGAATTAGAAAACAAAATTTCTCTTTACCTCATAATATCAGCCAGCCTTCCTAAATCCTGAGCACTTGAGTAACTGAATTTCATAAAGAATGCTTGAAGTAAGGAAAATCGGAGAAACCAGTGTCCCATGTGAAGCACTGATGAATCACATCCATACATCCTTTTCCTGGGAAAAGACACCCAAATCATCTACTCTCCTCCTCTTCTCTCACTTCAGTCCATGGCCAGGAAGTGACACCCTTGGTATAGAGATGTGTTACCAGGCTAAGAAAAAGAGTATTTAGAGAGTGGTTGATGGCTTGTCCCATTTTGTCCTCATGGCCTGTGGTTTCTCTCAACCTATGGGAACAAGAAGAATTACTGAAATTAGTCACAATCTTTGAGCACCTAGCATTGTGTTTGTCATACTCTGACCTGCCCACAAATATTGAATGAAAAAGGAACGAAAACATACTTGGCAATTTTTGTCATGAATTACATCTGGTTGAGGTTTTTGGAGTTCACAAATCTTGGCCAAAAGATGAGGAGAGTAGGAGAGAGAAGAAAAACTGAGTCAGGATAATACATCCAAAAAGAATGAATATTGACTCTAAAAGAAATTTCCAGAACTTTAGTTTGTAATTGCTTTAATACAGTGCCTTAGATTCTTCAAGATGTTGCTTCTGCTCTGGTCTCTTGCACCATCCTGTTATTTTGTTCAGTTTATTGGGAAATACTTGAAAAGTGTTCATTGTGCCTAGGGCATCACCAGAGGCTCTGGGAAAACAGGTAAAAGATAGGACCCTGCTGCTTTGGAGCCTACATTCTGTTTATCCAGACACCTGGTTAGTGACATTTTCCATTACAGGTCTTGCCTCAGTGTAAGTGGTTCCAGTGCAGGTGATCCTGGCTGTCCTGGATATTTTATGAGCTCCTTTATCCTAGATAATAGTGATAATCCCACAAAGCCCAATTAGCTGCAAGACTAGTATATTCTAGGTGATGTCCTAAGTACAGTACAAACCTTCTTTCATTTAACCCTCATATCAGCCAGAGGTAAGGATTGTTTTTAGATGAAGAAACTGAAGTTGAGAGATGCTAACTGACTCGTGTAGTCACTAGTAAGCTAGTAAGAGTGCTGCTGGCGGAGTTGGGGTTCTTGGTCTCTGAAGCCAGTTTCTCAGCCATTATGCTGTTCAAGTTGCATCTTCTTCTGCCTGCCTCTTGCAGAAAGTATTTAAAACATTCCCCGCCACGCTGCCCCTGAACTTATGACTTGCCTCTTATTGGAAATCTCAGATGAGGACTCAAGAGAGTGAAGACCTTTCTTCTGAACACTCTGAATAGGTGATGCACCAACAGCCAAAGGCTTTGAGAATTCCTGTTACCCATGGGGCTGTTCTATTCTAGATCCCAACCACTCCCTTCTGCTGTGTGGCTGTCGTTGGCTTGATGCAGGTGTTCCATTGCACTCAGTTGACTGTCCTGCTCACTTCCTAAAGAGAGGCAGAAACAGCTTCCCCGCCGGGCAGCTGGACAAACATACGTGACTGAGTTATGGAGGGTGGTAGCCAGTCTTCAAAGGAAATCCCATAAGAGTTAGTATAAAAACAGATTTCTATTATATAGCCTCAGATGGAAACAATGTAATATAGATTTTGGCAGGGTATTATTATTTTTGACTAATTCTCAAACCCACAGTTTAGGTCAAAATTCATTTCTTTACCCCTAACCTACTCTGCTTGCTTTTACAAGAACTCTGGACATCATGAATTATTTTAGAAATTTGGGGGATATTCTGTGTTACTATGTGCAACAGGTTCCCAGGAGATGACTCCAAAGTATAACTCAAGCAAAGAACAAGTTTTACTTGGATGTCAAGCAACCTCCTCAACCAGTGCACATCATAACGCTTCTGTGGTATCTGAACATCTCACCACCTACAGTATTGAGATTATAAACAACTGAACAGCGCTTACAGTAGCTGCATCTGCTCATTCTCAGACAGTGCTTCATGCTGAGATTTTTGAAAAGGTGTTATAGATATGATGCTTTTAAGTTCCAGGTCATGGGTTCAAATGCAACCCAGATTATTGACTATCATGAGATATTTATCTCTGTAGAATGAACCAGTGTTCTAATTCGAAATCTAAGATGTGGAAATACACATGTTAAATATGGCCACCACCTCTGACACCTTATTGACTGTCATAGCAGAAAGACCAGTCTTAGTGAGCTGGGGTAAAATAAACATAAAATATTAATCTTCAAATAATAAAAGAGTTCAAATTTTATTAGACCAAATCATTATCTTAAATGAAACACACACACACACACACACACACACACACACACACACACACGATAGTTTCCTTTTGGCTTTTATAATTGCATGTACTAATAAGAAATGTTCTATTTAGATGAAAAATATCAACAGTTGCATAATTTTTATAATCTACACCATTTTGAAGATTCTGTAATATAATATTTTCTATATATAAAGGCATTGGTTTTTTTGGTTTTATAATGTTAACATCTACTTTTCTCACTAAGAATTTATGAGATGTTAAGGTTTTTTTTTTCCTTTATCGGTTTTTATTTTCTCATGAAATAGTCTCTCCTTGGAAATAGTCTTCCAGGGTAGAAAGCAACTTTTGTAGGTAAAGATCAAATTTACTTTAAACATGTTCCTTAATCATTCCTTCATGAATTAAGCAACTATTAACTCAGCCCCTACTATGAACGCAGTACTTGCTGAACTGGGTGCTAAAGGAAGATATGAAACAATTTAACACATAATCCTCACCTTCAAAGAGCTTACAGTCTAGTGGGAATGTAGTGCAGACACAATAAATGTTAAATGGTGAGTCAGCAGTACCTTAGATGTCACAAGGCTGTGTGTAACTGTGTATCAAATGAATGCCATGAATGCTCTGAGTTCCTGGGAAGGAGAAATCACTGTGCAAGGAGAGGTTAGACCAGCTACATGAGAGATGGGACGGTATCCGGCCTTGAAAGGTAGGAAGTTCTCAGGAAGTTGATGAAAGGACATACTACGCATTCCAGACAGAGTGCATGGTTTGAGCAAAAACCCAGTGATGGGAAATGAGCAAAGTGTAAATTTAGGGAATCAGGCTGCATCCCACTCAGCGGTGGCAAAGAGCTTGGGCCTTGTAGTTTCTCCAAAACTCAATATTACCTGCAAAGACCATCCCTGAAACAGTGTGGCAAAGAATCTGAGCAATGCAGTGTTTGGACCTGGGGAAGCATAGGTGGGAAATGGTGCCACACGGTCTCAAATGGAGAAGTGAGAGTCTTGAAACATAGTGGACCTTCCTTCTCCTTCCTTCTCTCCCACCACTTACCTTTTAAAAGGGGAAAAAACAGATAAACAGGAAATACAAGGTTTTTGCTTTTGTTTTTATTTTCACCTGTATAGTCTTTTGTCTATACATAAAGCTGTTCCCAAACCTGGGGAAAGGCCAATTCTCTGAAGTTTTCAGAGAAGGACCTCTGATTCCATTGCAAAGCACTCTGGTTTCCACAGCTTTCTTTGCTAGGAAGATTTTCTAATAATCTTTGCAACTGATATCCTTCCATCTTTTTTTCTCTTTCTAGGCTTGAAAGTGGTTTAGTACTTTCCTCCAACTTTTCTAAGTCAATACTTTTATCATTACAGTTGTTTCTCTAAGGGCTGTTTCTGTAACTTGTAATCAGTAAGTAAATTTTATTTCCTCTTAAAAGCCCCCATATTCTCCATATCCTACTTTAAAATATGGGGCTGAAGACATCACAGAGTATTCTAGTATAGCCGGTATCTGTACTGAGCATGAGGGAAAGGACTCCTGGTTTTCTTTTACTAAATCAATCATGTTTTTTAAGGTTAAAGCACAAACACCAATAGTTTGTGTTGACTCTGACCTCCAGATTGTTTTCTTTATGACATCACAAAATGAATCCTGCAATCCTGTGGTTTGTTTTCCTTCCCAAGTGAATTACACTACAGAACCTCAATCTGTTTTCGTCCACCCACTTCTCCAACTCATCAAGGTCATTTGCACTTCTATCTAGTTTTCCAAAGCAGAATGTACCACACCCAGTTTGATGTCATCCTGAACTTAATAACCGCATTCTCTACCATCCTCTAAGTCACTACTAAAAATAGCACCAGGTTAAGACCAGTCTCTTTGGAATCCCATGAAGTGTGCATCTCTGGGCTGACACTGGACCTTTAATAATTACTTACTGAGAAAGGCCTTCTAATCACTTATGAATCCTCCTGATGGGAAGAGGATTTCAGGATGTAATACTTTAATTGCCTGATGTCAAGCAAGACAAAACTTAAAACTATACAATAGTCAAAACTGTTTCATATCTTTGCCTTCTATTTGGTTTTACCAGACTTGTCATGCTCCTGAGGAATAGTGTTTGACTAATGTGATAGGATTTCTTTTTTTAAACAAAAAAGAAATCTTATCTAGCATGCTACTGTGTGTGTGTGTGTGTGTGTTTATAAGATTGTAATATTATTTCTGGATCTGAGTGTTGAATCTAATTTTCTGAGTTTTCCTATTTCTCTTTTTAAGACACAAGTATGCATTTCTCTCTTTCAGCCCATAGACACCTCACCTTAAGTTTGCAAAGATAATTGCTAGTGATTCTGTGATGACTTCATTGAAATGCCATACCATGGTATTTGCCAGTAATTGTTTATTCATTCTGCCATCTGAGCTTGCCGGTCACCATTAGCATATGCATTTGTATATAATAATGATTTTCAATTTATTGAGTAAAGTCATCATCTGAAGCACTGTAAAAAAAAAAACAAGTGTAAATGCAATTCCTACCTCAGATGTTTGTCGCTTCACTGGGACATGACAACTAAGAAATCAAAACATGGAAGAAGGAAAGGTCACTAGTATTGCCCAGACATTGCTGGCAGCTGGCTGAATCTTTCTTTGGGCAGCCTTTGGACTGTCGCCCTGTTGATTTAGAGGAGCCCCATTGTAGGAAGAGCCTTCCTGGAATGTGAGAATTTTGACAAGAGGTCTGAAAAAGAAAAGGGAACTAGCTCAGATAGTTGGAGGGAGACCATAGGTTCATATGAAAGCAAGTGGATTGTTCTCATCCCTCTGTTCTGTGAAAGGGATTTTTCAGTGGCTTCAAAAGGAATTCTGTGTAGGAAGGGTATGTGGGGGAAGGGAGATTGTTTAAAGGAGTCAACCCTTGTTTTACCTGGCTACCAGACAAAAGAACCTTCCAGACGTATGAAATTGGTTGCACAACTCACAACATCTTGGTTATGATAAGAGCTGTTGCTAGAGACTGGTGTTTCTGGTGCTTGAATTCTAAAAGGTTGTTTTCTACAAGCCGTCTACTTTGATGGGTGTTGTGACTCAAATGTTGATTGTGGTTAATCGGCACAGATGTGAGAATGGAAACGTCTCTAGGGAAAGCTGGCTGGGTTTCTGCTCAGCTATCTGCACACTGTTAAGGAATATGCATACTGATAAGGCCAGGTCTCACCCCACTTATTCCTTACTCTAGCCATCTCCATCTCAGTGGCCAGGGACAAAGCCTGACGTGGTGTCATCCTTTCTCATAGCCTGCGCTGAAATCCCCATCCCTGGGATCGCTCTTGGGATGAGTCAATAAAAAAGTAGCCATTACTTGCAGGCAGTTTGAATGTACCTACAGGAGGCAGGAGGGTGAGTGGTGTCATCTACTTTACTCTTTTCCCATTAGCTTATTAAACTAGTTTATTGTATTTCCTAACAACCAAAAGCCTGGCCCCAAGGACAGGAGATTCCAGATGGCTGGGCTGCAAAGCAGAGCCCGAGGGGAGTGGGGGAGCATGAAGGGAGCGTGGCATGAGGAAGGTTGCGTTAAAACGCTGTCATGCCCAGGAAGGCAGTTCTAGTTATGAAGGGGCAGAGGGTGGATGTGCCTGCCAGTAATGTGGGCTGTGGAAAGGGGAGGCTGGGAGGCATCCAGCCTTTGCCCATTGCTGCTTTCCTCTTGCCTTTTCTCCCCTTATTCCCCTACATGTCTACTATTGAGCCTATAATAATGGCAATATTGCATGTCAAAGCATTCTGCTTTTTAGCAAAGATCTCTGAATGAGGCTACTGTTTATTGTCTTCTTTGTTGGGTGAAGGGTTAGAAGAAAAGTGCATGTATTGGACTTCCCTGGTGGTGCAGTGGTTAAGAATCGCCTGCCAGTGCAGGGGACACGAGTTCGAGACCTGGTCCGGGAAGATCCCACATGCCCCGGAGCAACTAAGCCCGTGCGCCACAACTACTGAGCCTGCTCTCTAGAGCCCGTGTGCCACAACTACTGAAGCCCGCCCGCCTAGAGCCCGTGCTCCGCAACAAGAGAAGCCACCACAATGAGAAGCCCTGCGCACCACAACGAAGAGGAGCCCCCGCTCACTGCAACTAGAGAAAGCCCGCACACAGCAACGAAGACCCAACGCAGCCAAAAATAAACAAATAAATTAATTAATTAAAAAAAAAAGCACTAGAAGCATTAAAAAAAGTGCATTTTTTAAATTCTGTTCATTCAGGTTTAATATAGGGAAGATCAAAATACAGTGAAGAGTATTGTACATTAATGGTCTCAGTTTCTTGAAGGTATTGAGAGAATATAGCTCTGTGTTCTTGCCGTAAGTTAAAAGTAGACTTCCAAAGCCTTGACTGATATCTTAATTTTTCTTGTAGTATTGAAGCCTTGTGGACAGTGGTATGTGGTGAGGTTTGGGCCTTGGCTGATATAGAAATAATTACCAAAGTGTGGTTGCTGAATTATAAATCCTGCTTACCTAACAGGCACACAATAATGGAGTAATATATTCCACAGTGGGTGCCAGGGAGGGCAAAGGCAATGTGTTATCCTGTGGTAGATCAACCCACCTCTTTGATTCTGGCTGGAAACAAAAGTTGAAACTTGCCTCTGACTGCATAAGTGATTCCGTCCATGCACTTTGTCTAATTACAAATTTTTAAGTATAGTGATTTGACTTCTGGGTAGAGAATTTGGTGTTTAATTTGAATAGAATCCTGGTAATGTTCAGTCCAAAGGTATACTTACTCTGCTTCCAAAGATTGTGGTTAGGTGCTACCTTGATTTCTGATGCACAGTGCAAGCAGGGGGCATATTGTTATATGACAGTATGACATATATTGTATGATATATGCTGAAGTGGAATTTCCTGCAATTTGCCATAAGGCTGTTTGTTGAGGTGTGTTAATGTGCTGACTTTGCATGTGTGAATGCACGAACTGGGGGTCTGTGGAACTGGTGTAGTGAGAGTCCCATGCCCGGCCCTGGCAGGGCTTGGTCTGGGCAGGAGCTACTGCTGCTTGCGAAGCTGGAAGGGACTATCTCTAGATTACTCAGAGCCACTTTCTACTGCTTGGGGTGCTGGGAAGATTTGTTTGCAAATTCCTGCTTGACTTTGGGCTTATCACTGAACCCGCCTCTGCCTATTTGCCTCTGGTGAAGCTGCAAATTAGCCTTTTCTGATTCTAAATACCTCTGCATTAAACCTCACTTGCCCATGGATGGATGTCAAGGGCTGTGGTGTTCCTAATGAGTAAAATTTCAAAATAATGGATGACTCTCCTTCAGAAGTGCCTTTTAACTCAATTTAAAATTTGTTTTTGACTAACATCTTAAAATGAGGGATCGATTTAGCGTACTAGGAAGAACTGTGGTTGGAAAGACCAGAATGACATTTCCTAGCTGGGTCTCCCTGGGCAAGTTTATAAAACCTTTCTGAGCCTCAGTTTACTTCGGGGATGAGCACATTTCTTCTTAAAGATTGTTGAAAGCAGTAAATGAGGTTATAATGTATGTAGAGACTAACACAGCGCCTAGTTTATACCAGTCACACATCAAGCTGTGGTGTGTCCAAGCTGACTTCTACTGGCTCGTGAACCGATGGTTAAAATTTCAGGAAGCCCTTGCGCCAGTTGGTAGCCTGAAATCAGTTATGGTGGAAGTACAAACCAGACCTTTCCTTCTCCCTGGAGAGCTGGTTGCTGAACATTTAAGAGCACACCGTTGATGGCAAGTATTAATCCCCATCACCACAGCTCCAAAATATATTATAAACCTCCCAGCCTTTGTAAACAGTCCATATAGAATGAAAAATGGGCCTTTAAAGAAAAGTTAAGGTAATCACAGTAAACTTCAGTCACCTTTCATATTGTAACAGAGATTCTGTCGGGGCTCATTGAAACTGTCGTCTCCATCCTGTGTATGATTGGAGAATGTGCTGCTTTTTGAGGTTTTATGTTTGCTTTTTAGAGTATTTTTTTTCTCTTGTTATATCATGTTAGCTAGTATATCTGTCTCTATTAGCTCCTTCCCATTTATTATTTGCTGTTTCTCATGATTTCTCAACTAAAAAATCAGCTGTTAAAATAATGTGTAATGTAAAAGTAAGCTGGCTCCCAGTTAAAAAATGGGCAAAGGATATTTCTCTGAGGGAGATATACAAATGGCCAATAAGCACATGAAAAAACTCATGACATCATTAGTCATCAGAGAAATGCCAATCAAAACCATAAGTAATAATGAGATACTACTTCGTATGCATTGGAATGGCTACAGTCAAACATCCACTAATAACAAGTGTTGATGAGGTTGTGGAGAAATTGGAACCCTCATACACTTGGTGGGAATGTAAAATGGTGCAGCTGCTTTGGAAAACACTATGGTAGTTTGTCAAATGACTAAAAAGAAACCCATAGATCCCTATCATATGACCCAGCAAGTTCACTCCTAGTTTTATATCCAAGAGAAATGAAAACATTTGTCCACACAGAAGCTTGTACAAGAATGTTTAGAGTAACATTGATTCATAATAGCCAAAAGGTGGATGGGTATTCATCAGCTGACAAATAGATAAGTAAAATGTGGTATGTCCATACAACAGAATATTGTTGGGCCATAAAAAGGAACAAATAATGATACATGCTACAATATGAATAGACCTTGAAAACATTATGCTTAGTCAAAGAAGCCGGTCACAAAGACCACACATTATATGATTCCATTCATATGGAAGCCCAGAACAGGGGAAGCTATAGAGACAGAAAGTGTATCAACCCTATCAGCTTAGGGCTAGGGTAGGGATAGGGACAGGGGGATAGGGGAGTGGTGCTAAATGTTATGGGGTTTGTTTTTGAGATGAAAATGTTCTAAAATGGATTGTGGTGATGATTGTGCATATCTGTGAGTGTACTAAAAACATTGAATTATATACTTTAAATGGATGAATTGTGTGCTATATGAATTATATCTCAATAAAGCTGTTAAAACTATTTAAAATACATCATCATGAAGTAAGGTTTAATTCGTAGATGGCAAGAATGATCTAAACCTAAGAAAATATTGTTATATAATCAATACATTAATTAACTTAAAAGGAAAAGCAAACTGGCTTTGAGAGACAACCTGAGAGGCTCATCTAAAAGGGAAGTGCGTGGATTTTTGACGTCTGTTTTGGCTGTTAAGAAACTCTTTTTTCCTTTTGGCCATATTCTGGAGAGTTACTCTCTCAGGTAAGTAATGCCATCTATTTGAATGAGTTGTTTACCATACAAGCATATTTTTAAAGAAGATTTATTTATTATTTATTTATTTTAGGCTGTGTCGGGTCTTAGTTGTGGCACGTGGCATCTTCGTTGAGGCATGCAGGATCTTTCTTGTGGATCACGGGCTTCTCTCCAGTTGTGCGTGCGGATTTTCTCTTCTCTAGTTGTGGCGCGCAGGCTCCAGGATGCGTGGGCTCTGTAGTTTGCGGCACGCAGGCTCTCTAGTTGAGGCTCTAGAGCCCAGTAGTTGTGGCATGCGGGCTTAGTTGCCCTGCGGCATGTGGAATCTTAGTTCCCTGACCAGGGATCAAACCCCTGTCTCCTGCACTGTAAGGTGGATTCTTTACCACCGGACAATCAGGGAAGTCCCACACAAGCATTTTAATTCCCCTTTTAGTTGTCAAATACAGAGGGGACTGAATAAATCTCTCCCTCTCTCCATTTGTATGCTTAAGTTCAATAGTTTGGGATGACCGCAGTGATATTGCAGTTCACAAATGATACTTTAATCCCTGGCTTCTGTAGAGACTGGGGGAGAGTGAAGTGAGGAGTGGGGATGGCAATGATATCTATGAGTATCATGGTAGAATGAAGCTAAATGATGAGTAGAGGTAGCCTAAAAATAGCGAACTCTTCAACAGCTCTGGTGTGTGTGTGTGTGTGTTTCTTTTGAAAAGAAACTTGTAAACTATTTTGGTGCAAAGAGTGTAGAGGTGAAGATACTTATGTAAACACCCAGCCATGCCAGTAACTTTCCACTTGATAGAATGCTCTTGCTTTATACCAACTCCCAGCAAAATGTTCTTTCATACTTTGCAGAATTGCTGTGAAAATGTTACCTTATGCCCTTTTTAGAAATAATCTACATATTTGAAGGGAAAATATCTATGTCACTTGAAATGTTTTATTAAAGCATTCAACTGCCTGTAGGAAAAAATATATCATTTCTTAAGGATAATCTGATCCCTTACAGAATATTTGCACTCCACTTGCAAAATTAAAAAAACATGCTATGTCGTGACTTTTCTGTGGTGAAATTCAATTTTCAGCTCTATTAATGCTATTTTTACTTTAATATTTGGTTTGTTCTTGCTCATGTTTTATTGCTAGTCATTCTTAGTTTATTTTTGTTTACCACAGTGCTCAGGGATTAGATTTCAGGAAGAGAAACAAGGAAAAGTACTTCTGAAGTTCCATACCACATCAATTGCCTCAACACAGTAAGTACAGGTGAAGAAACACCAAGACTCCAATAGCTCAGCCCTAATTTTCTGGTGAAGTCTAAATGCTCCAGGAAGGGAATTAGCCAATAACCGTCCCCCGCATCGTTCCCTGCCCTCCATGCACCTGCCCAATCGTGCAATCCTTAGCTTGAGTGTGAGGATGTCATTTTCTCAACAAGCACTGGCTCAATTTTAAAGTACTTGGACCTTGTACAAGAGGTCCAAGGAGGGCATTTCTTTCTGATCTCCGTCAGCAGAGGCTTGATCTCTAGAAGCCTCTGGATTGATTATCTCCTGGTAACAACACTTACCAATCTCAGTTAAACATTTGGGGAGAGGGCGAGGGCAGAGGGGTGGACAGTCTTACTGCTCCTGGTGGGCAGATCGAGGGATAAATTGCCTCTTGGGGAAAAGGGAAAAACGAGAGTGTGTAACGATTTGTGTATCCAGGAACTTTACAAGGTCAGGCGAACGCAACAATTTAACTGTTGGCTTTACCCGGTGCTTGCCTTTATTTATTAGCGTTGATATACAATATCAGTATGAAATCTTTGTGCATCTTTCTGGGCTTGAAAGAAGAGATATATGACTTGTAAATGGTATTTGAAGTAATATTTATGAAACTTTATAATACATTCATTTTCTTATTTCCCATCTTAGAATAAACGCAAAATGGCAACTAATGGGGCTTCCCTGGTGGCGCAGTGGTTGAGTCCGCCTGCCGATGCAGGGGACACGGGTTCGTGCCCCCGTCCGGGAAGATCCCGCATGCCGCGGAGCGGCTGGGCCCGTGAGCCATGGCCGCTGAGCCTGCGGGTCCCGAGCCTGTGCTCCACAGCGGGGGAGGCCGCAGCAGTGGGAGGCCCGCGTACCGCAAAAAAAAAAAAAAAAAAAGGCAACTAATGGGTTGGGTATCATTAGGGAGAATTGAGGTCCCGATCAGCTCATAGCATCTCGTATCAGAAGAAAATTCTGTTTCCTTTAATGCCATTTATAAACAGTTTCTAGTCTACCTACAATCTAAGTTGCAAAAATATTAATATAGGTTTTTACCTTTATAGAAAACTTATATGCCACTTATGTTCATCTTTTCCTTCATTCAAATTATTAACTAGTTGCTAACTTTTAAAACTTCCCATCAGAAATTCTACCTGTCTTTTCCCACTGCTTCTAATGAGTTTCCTGGGTGTTATCAGATGTTTCTTTCTATTTTTACCATCTTCCTTTGGAAATAAGGCGATTTTAACTGAATGTAGAACAAGAGTGCACCGCTGATTTCGGTAATGGCACTGGAATATACTCTCTTTCATTCTTACAGCAATTTAACAGTGTATTTGCTTTCTCTCTCTCTTTTTAAAACTCTGCTGAGCATCATGCATACATCTTCATTAAGATGTCTTCCGTGAGCTTAAATCTTTTCCCTGTAAGTTTAGAACTAATTCAGAACTCACCCCAGTGGATGAGCAATTTAAATTGCTACTTACAACATGCATTCCTTTGCAGTTGTCTGCTCTGAGTTTCGTCTGCCTGTTTTGCCCAGTTACCGAGTTTGGATTCTGTGTTTCTCACATCCATCTGTATAGACTTAGAGAACCAAAATAGTTTTGTTTAGTCAGCAAATTTCAGCACCTCATTATTTAGTCCATTTTTAAGGGTGTGAATAAATATCCTGGAGGACAGTACTCTTGTTCCGATTGCTGACACCCCACCATTAACTCTTTTCCATGCTGAGAGCTGGTCATTTATTCTCCTTCTATCACTTAACTCACTTTTAACCCATGATTGACAGATCTTTACCTCCTGCCTTGTGGTTGGCAAGTTTCCTTAATAGTCTCTTGTGTAGGATTTCATCAAAAGCCCTTTGAGAGCCTAAATAAATTACATCCTCTAGCTTTCCTTTACTCACTATTATGTTGCCTCCATAAAATTTTGCATTAAACATACCAAAGGCACATAAGTAAAACAACAAATTCTAAGTGTTCTAAAAACCTCTTTTCCCCCTTTTGGATATGTCCCTTTCTCATAGCATCTAATGCTGCCTTTTTTTTTTTCTTTCCCTTAATAATAACTTTTCTTTGTATCACCCCCACCGAACCTCTGCAAATCAAAGACATATTCCTACCTCATGTTAATGTTGTTTAGAGCTACTTTACAAAGTAAAAACGTCCCACTGCATGGCCCCTTCAGAACTGTAAGAATCATGGCTTGCTCACTCACTCGTTCATGAACTTGTCAGAAATTTCAAGAAAACAATTATTCTCTTTGGTAGTTAACATTCCAATATTTTGGTTTTAGGGGCATGACCACTTGTCAGGACTTTCTTCTGTAAAGATACTTACTTGGGCTATATTGACCCTCTTCCAATAATTCCTCACCTTACACACAAATTTTTTTTTTTTTTTTTGGAATTAAAGAAAGGAGATTGGAAAGTGTGCAGTAAGTAGTCCATCAAAAGCTCTCCTTTGTTAAAGCTCGAAGTCTGACCCTGACAATGTTTGCCAGCAGTGGCTGTTCCTCATTTTGATGAGAACTTGAAGGTGTGGTGCGGAGGGCGAGCCCGGGGAATGGTGGGGTGGGGAGGCTACATGCTGGCATTTGCATTTACATATCTTTTGAGCCTCACAACAACCTTATGAGTCCTGTAAGGCAAGTATCATTATTATAAAATTGTAGAATAAATTAACACATAGGAGGTACATTATTTGCCCAAGATTGTGGGCCACTAGACTAGAATTAAGTTTTCAGACTAGAACATAAGTTTTCAGATCCTTCATCCAGAATCCCTTCTATGCTGCCATAGTGATCTCTTCTATTCCTTTAAGTTGAATATGTAAGAGATTTAAGCCATTTTACAAATTACTTGTAGCTGCTTATATACTGTTTATTTCAAAGTCTTCTCAGGAGTCATGCAGTTCCAAATGCGGAGGGGACATATCCTTGCCCTCTTATATCTTATATCTGCCAAATCTTACCATTTAGAAGTGAAGGGCATTTTCCTTTTGGATTAATATTAAAATGACATAAAAAAGCATTTTGCTCTCTGATGTAAGGTTTTCTCCAGTGTTCAACAAACATTTTATCATTTCTTTCCTATAAAAAAAAGTCCTCCTTATTTAAATTGTCACAGCTTGGGAGCCCTGCCTGGAATACATAATAATTACTTGTAACACTTAAAATGAAAACAAATTTACCAAGGATGGTGGAACGACAACAAAGAGCAAGAAAAATATAAGTACATGGAAATAGTCTCTCCTACACAGATATTTTCAGCACTAAGTATTTATTTATTTATTTATTTATTTTGTGGTACGCGGGCCTCTCACTGTCGTGAGAGCACAGGCTCCGGACGCGCAGGCTCAGCGGCCATGGCTCACGGGCCCAGCCTCTCCGCGGCATGTGGGATCTTCCCGGACCGGGGCATGAACCCGTGTCCCCTGCATCGGCAGGTGGACTGTCAACCACTGCGCCACCAGGGAAGCCCAGCACTAAGTATTTTTATTGAAATTATTGTTTCCTGTTCTCCTACCTCCTCTTCATCTGGATTTTTTTGGGTGGAAAGGGCTTTAAAAATCTAAAGATCTGAAGAGAGAGAGACATGAGTCTTTAGGAGTGTTATTTGATTTCTCGGGTTTAGCAGAAAATGATGGAGTAATACTGAATCTGAGCAGAACACTGATTGACAGGTAGCAGGAGAGCAAGCCTTCTCAGCCTTGCTACCATTGACATTTGGGACTGGATACAGGTTTGTAAGGTGGAGGGCTGTTCTGTGTATTGTAGGGTGTTTCACAGCATCCCTGGCCTCTATGCACTAGACGCCAGCAGTACCCCCCGCCCCTCTCCCGTTGTGACAACAAATAATGTCTTCAGACATTGCCCAAAGTCTCCTGACTTAGAGGCATAGTTCTTGGGAACGCATTTCAGGACTCTAGTAGGGGCTTTGACAAATCTCCCACTCCCTTCTGTGAGCAATCTCTTCCCATCCAGGTACAGACTGGTTTTGATCCCTGAAAATAAATTTACCTCCAGTGAGGCCTGCTTGCTTACCCAGACTCTGCTTACATTTTTTGCCCAGTGATTCTGAAAGATCCACTTACTCTCTTGTGCTAAAACTAGCTAGAGTTGACAAAAACATTTTGAGAGCTTCTCTACTGGTTGGGTGGAACTCATGATATTTCCTGAAAATTCCATGCTCCTCTCTGGTCTTACCCTGTTACTCCTCTCTTTTTCCACCCAGTGTGAAAACTGATAAAATGAGAATCCGACTAGGAATTCACTGACCTTGGGCGAGACAGTCCCTCCCTGTTCTCGGCTTTTGATTTCTCAACCACGCTTTGACATAGTTAGGCTAGATAACACGTCTTCATGGCCTTTCAGCTCTAGAATATTATTGTCTGAACATTTAAAATTTTTTTGGCCTCTTGAGTCTGCCGATTCAGACTTTAGAAGCAACCCCTATTCCCTCAGTGACACCAATTTAGAAACCTATTTTTGCAAAAATGTTTGTTTGGAGTTGTTTATCCACTTTATTTCATCTATACCCTTTTTCCTCCAGAGCCTAACTTTTATTGACCCATAATGAGAATTTAGACACTCATTTGCTATAATGATTACATCAAGAAGTTTTGAGTTCAGTCACATCTTACAAGACTACATTGTGGACTGAGATTATAGCAGCAAAGTGTGGGAATGAAAACCACATTTCACATAGATTAGGGAGAACAGGTTATTCAAAGCAAACTGCTGGGACACCTGTTGAAAAAAAGTACTTAAAAAAAAATAAATTAAGTAACTGCTACCTGGATTTATCTGGATATAGGCATTTCAAAACTTACGAAAATCTGATTCATTCCTCCAAATGCATGCAACCTTTTGCTGCTGCTCTTACAACACTGCTGGTGTTTACTCTTGGGAAGTAAGAGTGTCTGACTTTCCCCAGACATCCCTGGCACTGCAGGCAATGGTGAGGTTAAGGTGGGAAAGGCCTCCCTGCCTCCCACTTGCTGGTTGTGTGACCTTCGGCAAGTCACGTTCCCCTCTCTGGGCTTCAGTTTCTTGGCTTCTGAAACTAGGGAATTGAATTTGATTTCTAAGTTCTCTTATAGATCTAAAATCTAATGAGTGAAATCAGAAATGTTGGTTTAGAGCAAGGTTTTGGAACACAAACTTCTTCAGCAGGGCTGGAAAGCAAGATCCCATGGAGACTGGCTCCGCCAGAATGGCAAACCGTGACTCTTCCCACCCCGAAGGGAGAGGTGGGCTCCCTCCCTTTGTTGAGGTTTCTGGAGGGCTGCACCCAACAACCAGCTCCCTGCCCCCCAGCACAGTGCCTGTTGATAAAAGGCAGCAGTTCTAGGAAAATGGGTGGGAGCCTGCTGAGAAAAATGAATCAACAGCCCCAGGGGGAGAAAGAGGAAGACCTGTGGGGGCATTGGACATTCTTCTAATCAGGGAGCAAAGAGGAGGTGTTATCAGTGCTCTGTTAGCTTGCCCTACCCGAGGGGGAGGAGGAGAAGATGGCGTGAACCAGGGGTGACTGAAGTGTCCTCCCTGCAAAGATTCACAGTGAAACACGCTGCGGCACCGTTCAGAAAGCAAAATTGCAGCTCCTGAAGATCTGCCTAAGCCCAGAGCAATCTCAAGTTCCTCGTGATCACAAAGCCCTGACTGAAAGGCTGCAGCCGCCTGGTTTTCCTAGGAATGTTTGTTAAGGAAATGGCTGAGAGAAATTTGTTCCATCCGTCTCTCTTGAATGGTACACTGGTAATGGGAATGTGCCTTGCATCATTAGCACATTATATATTCACTCATTAACGTATATTTACTGAGTCATTATTACGTGCCAGGCACTGTGCTGCATGATTGGGGTGTATCAGTAAACCAACTGCTTAATATCCCTGCCCTCAGGGAGCATACTGCCTAGCAGGAGAGACAGATGACACACAATAAAGATAAGTAAGTTAAACTGCATGTTAGGTGATAGAACCAAGGAATAAAAATAAATGAAAAGAAAAGATGCCGTTTATTTAATCTTCCTCCTTTGCTTTTCCTCTACCTCTAGTGTTCATAATATCCCCCAATATCTTCCCTCACTACAATTTCTTGTTCTTTAGTTATTTTTTCACTACCAGCATGACTGGAGTATTATTTGAAACTAATTTCATACAATAGCATAACAATGTTATCAGTTGATGTTAAAATGCCCTGTACCTGTTCAGTGACACAGTTTCTAAATTTTCACTTCAATACTTCTGTGAGGTAGACAGAGTGGGTATTTTCACCCCCATTTTACAGATGAGGAAACTGAGGTTAAAAGACTCAGTTTCAGAGCTTGGTGTCATGACTTTTTCTCGGTATTCTTCTGTAGACTTTTGTAGGAAATATTTTTTGTCATTTTTCTCTGTAGGAAAAAGTGTTCGAAATTTCAAACAACTGACTTCAAACAATTATTTGGAACAAACCTGGTTGTTCATTGGGAACTTCTTATATGGTGATTACTTTAGGTGGATGAATACATGTATGCGTTTGATGGTCACCACTGTGCTTCCTGATATCAGGGTAATCCCAGAGGCCACAAGATTTCCTTAGAGAGCTGGTGAGCTGCCCCGCCCGTGACGGTGGGGGGATTTTTTTTCCACAGCCTAAAATTGGTGATGTGCAAAATCTTTTTTTTTTGTTCTTCCCTAGGCTCTAGTGATATCAGTGGATATTACCAAACTCTGCTCCAATTCTTGTTGTCTGTCTTCTGAGGTTTAACATCTACTGCATCTTCTGGAAATGGGTCATATCCTTGGATGTAATCCAGATAAGACTTCTTAAGAGTACAAATGGGACACACGCACACATACACACATAGGATTTCCTGAAGTCCCTGGGGAATTTGCCTGCATACATGTACCTTCAAAAGTTATAATTTGACAGGCTATAAAGGTGAAAGTCTTATTTCTGAATTCTTTTGCTTTGTTCCTCCTCCCCCTCATCAGTTCCCCTACCTCTGCACAGGGCATTTTTCTTCCTGCCATCGGAATTTATGGTAAAGTTTTCATTTCCAGACTGAAAGCTCTTGGGTACCTTTTCATCAGTTGCTACATGCTCAGCGCCCACGGTCTAATTTCAGTATTAGTACAACCAGAACATATTAAAAATATTAAGGGAGGTAAATTTACTTCTGCTGCTGTTGCAAAAGAATATGATTATGTAATGCGTTCTAACACCAACTGTAAATGACGTTTGTTTTATACCATATCCTCAATAATCTGGAACACTGCTCTTACCAGTAATGTGAAAAACTGGGGGATTTCTAGCTTCATGTCTTTACCACCCTCTGCTCTTTTTTAGAATATACTTCTATTTCATTAAATACAACAGGTTAAAAGTAGGCAGTGTGGTTCCTTGGAGGGAATATGGGATTTCATGTAAGGGAGTCTTGGATTTGGAACCTGACATGCTGTTTTATTAGTGTGTGACTTTGAACTATTTAGCTTACTTTTCTGAAAATAAATCTTTTTTTTCTGTAAAATGGAGGAAAATTTCCTCTTACAAGTTTTTTAGGGATTAAAAAGGGATAACAAAGAAAATGCCTGGCATTTAGATAGAACATACTCAGAAAAATGTCAGTTTCCGTCTTTTTTTTTCTACCCTCTCCCTCTTAGTTCAGTAAAAAAGCTTTCTTGGGAATGAAGTTTTTATGTGACAGGTTTATTTGTCCATTAGGACTTCATACATTATGAATGGGTTTGCAGTGCATCTTGGAAGTGTCGGCTCCCCATGTGCGGTGTGGTGGGAAACGTATTCTCTTTACCACTGCGTTGAATACAAGACACACTTATTTAAACTGGTGGCTGAACCTGCCTGAGGCTGATCTCTTTCAGTGTTGTGGTGTGACTGTTTCCCCTTTAAAATCCGCTGGTTTGGGAATTAGGTGATCAGCTAGGCTCACCTAACTTGCAAGTGTGCTGGAGAAACAACAGATACTCTTCTGGCTTCATCTTTCATGAATCTCTTCTTCAGTCTGGGCTGCTGTGCCAGAAATTTCTTTGCCATCACCACCACAGAGCGAGTTTCTGGCCAATGACACAGATGTTGGTCAAGTGCTTCTCTCTTAATTTGATGGCTGGGAAGAGCACACTGACTTCCTCACTGAGGAGATGAAGCCATAGTTTGGAAAACTAGGGACAATTTGAGAAAGTATAATGGTCCCACCAAGACAAGATCCCACATCATTGTTCTGAATCAGGTGGAGAGGACAGTACTTGATATCGCTAGACAAGAGCTTCTCCAGCTGACAGATACAAATGACTCTTCTTATTCTTGTAATCTGAGCAGTCAGCACCTGCTCCAGAACAAGGGCTCCGGCATCAGGGAACACTCCAAAACCGCATCTCGTACTCCACACGTTACCTCCTTAATGAAATGAAGAACGGCTCTGCGAAAGAAAACAGAGGTGAGGAAAGCTCACGAATGATTAGGAAAAGTAAGGTGGGAGTCAGATTCAACACGCTGTACTGTCAAAAACATAATAAGAAGCAGCTCCATTAAATTGGTGTGCATAACTAGGTGAATATACTCTTAGGACTTAAATCACAAGTGAAGTGGAAATTGCCCAAAGAAGTTAATAATTTCTTGATAGAGCCTTTTATAAATAATCATGATTTGTCTCTGCTGGTTATTTTATGTTTAAACTGTCATCAAAATAGTTTCCATTTTAGCAACAAGGCATGGGATTGTGTTTTTATGATATATAAGAAAAAGCTAAGTACTTAATAACATCCCCTTAGAATTATTCCTTAAATTCCATTTGCATTAAAAATACATGGAGGAAACCCAGTAAAGCAAACAAAAACCAAACAGAAACAAAATCAAAAATAATTGTGAGGACTTGTGCCTTGCAGTGATAATAATGACCCTTTTACATAGAAGGTTAGCTTTCCATGTGTCATGAACAGGTGAGAGAAAATCTCTAAGACAAAAGATGATCTGGTCTGATAGGCCTACAAAGCCGTAGAAGGTTTTTGTTTTCATCACCTTCATCACATCCCCTTTTTTCATCCCATCAAAGGTCTTCCTCTACTTCACGCTCAGTGAGCTGGGTACAGCAAAGCGTGTGAGCTTCCCTGGACAGGAGGTGAGAGAACTCCATAGCGTTATCCAGGTGCCTTTGGGCCCAGAGGTACCACCCTTGGCCTCTAAATCTAATGGAATGTGTCCAGCAGGGGTGGATGGATCCCCTACAATGGAGAATCACTGCTGTGGGGAGTATATATACGCTCAGGAATAAGTACTTGCTGGATACATGACTGGCCAGTTGTCGATTTGCACGTGTGGTGGTTTCTTCAAGTGGCAAAAAAGGAAAAAAGTACATATGCAAAGATACTCATTTCAGCTCTCTGCCTGGCTCCAATTCATTTTCGACAGCCATTCAAAAGCCTTTCCTTTGAAAAGCAGATCTGCAATGTTCGAAAGGCCCCGGGAGTCCAGGCCAATCTTGCTGGATGTTCAAGCCATCCCCACTCCCCAACCCCGCCTTGGCTCAGCAGCTGCCACAGCCAGGCTGAGCCCAGCTCCCCGCCACACCCTGTTCTTCTCTCTCTGAGCTGCCTCTGTTTACGCTGGGCCTGGAGAGCCCTCCTCCTCTCAAGATCCTGCTGTCTCTCCAAGACCCAGAAGGGATGACCCCTCTGCTGGGAGGAAACTCATGGCAGCCCTGGAGATGAGAGCTATCTGCTCCTGCTGCTTTTTCCTTGTGTTTAGCTTTTGGCACTTTCCATACTAAGGCTTGTATTTCAGTTACCTGCCAGCCTCTCCCACCACGTACAAACTCCTCAAGGGCCAGGACTTGTCTTATTCATCTTTGTGAGGGAGTGCCGCAGGCACCAGGGGAGTTTTTCAGCATGGGCACGGCAAGGTAAATGCTGGCTGATACACCTTTTCCTCTTTATTTAGATTTTGGTGATTCACAGTGTGAAAATTGGAGTTAGTCTTTTAATGTTCAAACTCCTTGCTACTCTTGAGTTTTTGCTGAGGTATCATATTGTATCCTGGTCTCAGCTTCCAAAAAGTGTTTATGCTTCTTTCCTATAAGAATTTAGGCCCTAGAAGCTTGGGCAGTATTGTGTCTTTCATTTCAAATCCTGTCCATCAGATTGTATGTTCCACATTGGCTTTTCCTTTACAGCCAAAACTAATCCTCAGTGTGTTCAGATTCAGTGTTGAGCTAGTAAGAAGGGCCCCCTTTGTGCAGTAGGCCCTGGACTGGAGTCCAGATTTGTCACCGCTCAGGACTGGCCTTTTGGTTGGTGCCTGGAGAGGGTGGCTGCCCCTGCCAGCCGAGGACCTGCCAGAGAACTTGCCAGGGGAAGTGTTTGCTCTTCTTAGGATTTTTACGAATGGATTTTTATATGGTTCAGAGTGGATCAGTAATTTTCCACAGCCAGAGTGCCTCTGCCAGATGGGTAGTTTCCCTTAGGTTGGTAGAATGCCTTCTGATAAGATTCAAGTGCAGATAAATTGTTTATTCATTATGGACCTTTGGGTCCCAGCCATAGAAGAGGAGAGGGGGCCTAGGGTGCAGCAGAGACCTCGAGAGAGCTGAAGAATCCGGAGAGATAGATGAAAGCAGGGTTCTAACCAATAAGATACTCAAGCAACACCCAGGGACCTTTGGTTACTATACATACTAATGTTCTAATTCATATTATGAAGGAATGTGTGTTCACTGAAAACCTAACTGTCTATCTACTGAGGTCAGGGTGACCTTGTTGGTGTACTTCCTAGCAGAGTAATACGTCTTAAAGATAACAAATATACATACATACATAATTATAGCTCAGGTTTTTTGAGCTCTTTCCAGGTAAGATGCTTTCTGCTTTACGTTAGAGATGCCGTTCAGTCTTCACAACAACCCTTAGGTGATAAATATAATTACCTCCACTTTATAAATAGCCAAAATGAGGCTTAAGGAGGTTACATATCTTACTTGCATACCAAAATTTTAACTGATGGTTTCTCCAAGTTGTTCTTTTTCCTTTGTTTTGCCCCAGA
This sequence comes from Grampus griseus, assembly GCF_964374135.1. NCBI lineage: Eukaryota > Metazoa > Chordata > Mammalia > Artiodactyla > Delphinidae > Grampus > Grampus griseus. The sequence goes on from NC_139007.1 coordinate 64,413,194, forward strand.
CTGGAAGAAATGAAGCAGATCAACCGTTTTTATTTCCCCCGTTGACCAAGGACAAGGGTGTTTAAGAGGTTTGCTAGAGAAAAACGTATCAGTTGGGAGGGTGATGTGGGAGGGTGAGCAACAGATATTTTCTCTAAGTAGGAGCTGATATTTTAGGATGCGAAAGATACAAACTACGTTGACAGTAATTCCCCCCTATGTCCATATCTGTATCAACTCTTTGCTCTTGATCATTAGCTGACTGGTCCAGAAATACTTGACCCAAGCTCTCTCTTGTGAGTGCTGAATAAACTCATAGCACGCAAGAGGGTTGGTTTTAAACTGCCTGCTCCTGAGACTTTGATAGGTGTCTATTTCTCTCCCTATGTGGATGCCTTGTACTTCTGGTGTTTACAGATCCTTAGCTGGGCTGGGAGTACACTGACAGGCATCCATATGTCATCTGGGCAAGGCATGTACAGCTCTGCTATTTTGATCTTTCTTTTGCCTTGAATTCAAAGTCTGCAGGAAGAGGCAGAAATCTATTCCATCTTTGTGGGTTGTGGGGTGGACCCAGAGGCCATAGTCTCCTAAACTTATTCTCGTTACTATTATACTTGCTCAGCAACCACCAGCTCCCCTTTCCTATCTGCTGTTATCCAGTCCTGAAATTGAAAGGGGTGGGTAGTGAGGCTGAAAGCAATAGATGGCTCTGACCAAAGGTTGCAGGGTGGGGCTGTTCTCTCCACTGCTCCTTGTTGGGTATGAAAGGAGGAAGAGGAAGGCCAGTACACTGCAGGAGAGAGTGTGTCCATAAGGAGTGTGGCAGGGGGAGGGGAAAACTCTTAAGTACAGAAAAGCTCACCTCTGCCTTTGGAAAACTGAATAGACACCTGAGAATAAAGAAGAGATGATTAGTCAGAAACACCTTGTAAAAATATCTGCTCATGATGGGCTTCCCTGGTGGCGCAGTGGTTGAGAGTCTGCCTGCCGATGCAGGGGACGCGGGTTCGTGCCCCGGTCCAGGAAGATCCCACATGCCGCGGAGCAGCTAGGCCCGTGAGCCATGGCCGCTGAGCCTGCGCGTCTGGAGCCTGTGCTCTGCAACGGGAGAGGCCACAACAGTGAGAGGCCCACATACTGCAAAAAAAAAAAAAAAAAAAAAATCTGCTCATGAAAAGTAGGTCTCTGAAATGTAAATGCCCTGAAAATCTGCAAGTCTGGAAGATAAACTTCCGGAGTTTCTCACCCTTAAAAAGGCACACTGGAGCTAGGAGCAGGTTCAGGAAAAAGTTTGCAAAAGCTGGAAAAAGAGTCGAAATGACCTCCTGGTAAATTAGATATGATGATTTCGCAAGAGAATATAAGAAAAATAGAAGGAAACACGAATAGTACAGAACACCTGTGATATTGTAATCAAGAGCAATAAATAATATAGATTTTGAAATGATAAATTATGACGTCAAATTGGTGGATATAGGAAGACTTACAAGACTAGGAATTGAGTCCAGCCAAGCAGATGTTAAATGTTTAGAATTTAGGAAAGCACTCAGGGTGAGCTCTCAAAACATTTTACTTGCAAAATTAGTTCAGATTGATTTGGATATGAACATGCTGGAAATCAGACAACAAACATGGGCTCTGGAGAGATACAAGGCACCCAATAGCAGAAAGGGAGATAGGAGGAGGAAGAAATCGTTTTTTATGTATTTGATTTCTCTAGGAAATAAGTTTTATATATAGGAAATAATTATATATATATATCTTTCTTCATAACTATAAGGAGCTGATTAGTTTTTTTTAAACTGTGAGGGCATAAAATAAAACAGAAATAAGGATATGCCAAGAAAAATAAATAAGCATATTAGATTCTATTAAAAAAAAAAACAATCTGGGAATTTCTTGGCGGTCTAGTGGTTAGTACTGTGTGCTTCCATTGCAGGGGACACGGGTTCAATCCCTGGTCAGGGAACTAAGATCCTGCAAAGCCATACAGAGTGGCCAAAAAAAAAAAAAAAAAAAACAAATCTGAATCTTTTCCACATTGAAGAGAATTATGGGATGCAGTGAAGTAATCCTAACCACTCATTCGTTCCACGAGCACATGTTCCCCATCTCCTTTAGGCTGGGCACTGTTCTGGTACTGGGTGAAGGCAAACACAGCCCCTGCCCTGGGTACAGATCAATTAAACTTGGTGTTGAGGGAACCCCAGGAGGGTGGCCTGGAGGGTCCAGGGAGGGACTCCTAGAGTTGGTGGGAACTGAATTGAGTCTTAAGTTATAATAACTGCTCATGCTGTATAATATTCTGTATTTTAGAAAATACCCACACCTACAGGACCTTATTTGGTTTTCGTTATAGCTCTGTGGCATGGTGCAGAGAGGGTTAACAATTTTGGGGTCTGTTTCATGTGATCTCTCTACCATGTTTGGCACGATTGGCCATGTCCTCCTCTTTGACATTCTCTCGTCTCCTGGCCTCTGTAAGATTTTGTGCTCGTAGTTTTCTCTCCATCTCCCTCGATGCTCCTCAGGATCTGTTGTCAGTCTTTTCTTTCAGCCCATCCCTTAAATGTCAGTGTCCCTAAAGGTGTTGTCTCCTGCTTTCCTCTGCTTCCTTTATGTGATGGTGGTAATGATTTACTAGACTCATGGCTGACACCCTCAAGAATTGGAGTGGGGTGCGGGGGGGTAGGAGGAAAGGCATTGGAGAATTTCACGGGGATGGTATGTGTAGTTGGAAAAATCTCCCGGTGTGACTCTGACAGCCCTTCTTCCTTTCTGTTTTGAGTCCCACTTACATGTATATGCTGACTGTTATATTCCTAGCCAAACTCTCTGTTGAACTCTGGATCTTCTGTCCAGTTTTCCACAGGACTTTACACTTGGCTGTTTCGCCACAACTTTCCTTAAACGTCCCAAACCAAACCTGCTAGTGCCTGCTCCCCCGCTGCGGCTGCAGCCTCTATTTCTCCCTCTCCACTCACATTCCACACTCCACACAGCCTACTGTCAATCTCCAAGCCCTTCAAATTATAACTTTTTAAAATGTCTAGAACATTCCCACTTCTCTCTGGTCCCATTGCTGCTGCCGTAAGTCAGGATACCATCATCACTCTCCTAAATTACTGCAGTGGGCTCCTAACTTGTTTGCATGCTTCCAGTCTTAGCTCTTGGTACACATTCTCCTATAGCCATTATAATAATTTTCCAGAATGAAAGTCTGGCTATATGTCTCATGGCCAGTGGGTAAACCGAGAGGATGGCCTGTGAAGTTGACACCAGGACCCTGCCTACTTGCCAGCCTCATCTCTTGCCCTTCCCACCCTGTCTTCCCCTTGAACCCTGTGCTTCAGTCATACTACACATCTTCTCCAGATGTGCGGTGCCTTCCCTCTTCTGCCTGCCCAGCCCTGGTCCCTGCTTGCCCAACTCTTCCTCCACCTGCACCTTCGAATTTCAAGTGTCCATCTGGCAAGTTTATACTGACCCACTTCCAGGCACGGGTTTGTTGTCCCCTTCCCCATTCGCCTCCATATCCCTTGGGTGTAAGTTCTCTTACACTCCCCTACTAGAGTGTAAAATCTCTTTGAGGAACAAGACAATTGATCGACATCATTTTACTCTCAGAGTCTGGAACGTACCAGACATCCAGTTAATGTTTGTTAGATAAATGACGAGTGCATAATGAACTGCTATTTCTCGGAAGAAGAAATAGAGGTTAACTCACGTGTCTAAGAGTGACACAGTGAGTCTTCTAATCTAGGATTATTTCCGATAAATCATCTATCTGTGGCTAGAGAGACCCTATAGATATAGACAAATTGGGGTTGAATCTTTATGAGATATTGTTTTCCAGGCTTTTCTATTTTTCTATTTCACCACAGATTGGTAGTGCTCAGTGACAGCAAGGGAATGGAGAGCCAGCGTGGCTCACAATCCAGGGATGATACAGGGAGAAGTGGACTGGAAATCAGGGCCTCACCGCCGGCTCTCTGTGTGCTTTTCTTTCAGCACTTAGCTCCTCTCAGGCTCGGCCTCCCGCTCCATAGATATGCGGGTAGAATAGGTGGTGTTCAATATTCTGTCTAGCTCTGTAACTCTATTATACTGCATGTGTCACAGTGCCCGTTAAGCTACTTCCTCCTTAAAAGGCTCAGTGAGCAGCCAGTGAAATGTACCGGGAAGTATGGTGTGTCCTGAAGCTTGGCACAAAAATCTCTGGGCACACATCTCCTGGATGGCATGCAACCGAGGCGCATGCCTGGCTGGCCTCAGATCCAGAGGTTTCCTCCAACTCCTGGCCTTTCATCGGCAGTGAGGACTCCTAGTGCCATTAATCCCTATCTAAACACGCACCCACGTAACGGTGTGGAGGACCCTCTTGGAGGACCTAGTTCGAAGCATGGAAAGTCCACTGGTGTCTCGCACAGCCAGCCTATCTCAAGGGTCTGGACTAGATAGTTTGTCACTATCTACAGGAAATTCCCCGATCACATCTTCTAACGAGGAAAGCATGCCTAGGCAGGGGTATATTCATTTCCATGGAGGAGTCCCTTACCCTCTTTGCCACCAGCTGCGGCTGTTTGGATTGTGTGGCATCTGTTACAAGCACAACCAAACTGTAGGCTGGTTACAAACCCGTGGCATGACCTCATACAAAAAACATTAGCTGCGGGGCTTCCCTGGTGGCGCAGTGGTTGAGAGTCCGCCTGCCGATGCAGGGGACACGGGTTCGTGCCCCGGTCCGAGAAGATCCCACATGCCGCGGAGCGGCTGGGCCCGTGAGCCGTGGCCGCTGAGCCTGCACATCTGGAGCCTGTGCTCCACAACGGGAGAGGCCACAATGGTGAGAGGCCCGCGTACCACAAAACAAAAAAATATTAGCTGCAATCAGGCTCTTGAACTGGGAAATACTGCAAGAATGGGGCAACCAACCCCATTCATTCCAGTGGTAGAAACAGTAGCTGAAAACACACAAGAGGAGCCCTGAGGTAAGGTTAGAACTATGAGAGGTCAGGGCAACCTGAAGTGATGAGGAGGCAGAAGCTGGAGTTTGCAACAATTAAGAGGCTATACTTACACACAAGAGTCCCTGAGGGATGAGACAGACCATCTGGAATAAAGAGTGAGCAGGTGAGAAAAAAGAGAACAGAGTGGACAAGGAGAGAAAGACCACTGGCGTCAAGCCCACATGTTCCTGCTGCTGTGGTCTGGAAGACTGTCTCAGACCTGCACAATCTTCTGGTCCAATTTCACGCTCAGAAAGGTCTGGGCCAACCGCAGTTCCTGTTCTTGTTTCTGAGAGGTTCTTTCTCCAGTGTGTATCTTTCCAACAGCCACCCCTTCCTCCTTTCTTTTCAGTAACTAGAAGAGTGTAACACAGGCACCCTTAAGGTAGGACTCCTGAACTCTGACTCACTGCTCTGGCATTGGTAGGGCTTTTCTGTGTTCAAGTGTCCAGGTCACCCTTTCTCCACGTTCATGTAATGTTTTCATTTACAGCTCCTTAATTAGACAACAATTAAATTCCCATACATTGATCCTTAAGGAAATACGTAAATTGGAGTTCCATAATTTGGGGCTTATGAACCACAAGGGAAACTCTGGATGGTCTTCATGGAGGTCTACACAATCCCTGAAACTGTAATTAGTGAAAGTGAGTGTGTGTGTGTGTGTGTGTGTGCGTGCATTTTTCTGAGGAGAGTTTCCATAACTTTAACCAGCTTCTCAGTGATCCATAACCCCTTAAAAGTGAAGGATCACTAGTTTATCGCTAGCATAGCTGGGTTGCCAAGAGCTCAGACTCTAGAATCAGAATTGTAGCTGAAATCCCCTATGTACCACTTACCATTGGGTGGGCTTAAATATTTGCTTTACCTCTACATCTTATGTTTTTCATGCATGAAATGGGCCTAATACCAATAGTACTTACAGATAGGAGTGTTAATGAGGATTAAAAGAGCTAACAGACGTAATGCGCTTGTAATAGAGCGCTGCGGTACGCAGCCCTTAGCACTCAGCCACTGCTGCCAGCCGGTACCCGCCCCCGACGCACCCTGTTGCCCGGCAAGGTTACCGGGAGACCATTAAAGCCGGAGGGTTAGAGCCACGTTAGAGGTCCTGCTCAGCCATTGGTCGGCGCCACAGGGGGCCCCTCGCCCAAGCGAGCAACTGTCAATGGGCGCTCGCTAGAGGGGCATTTTTGAGCCAACCATCAGTGCAGTGGTGGTCATTGGGTGCAGAGTGAGGTAAGTGGCAGATCCCGGCCTTCTCCCCGGGGCCCTCCAGCTCACCTGGCCTCAGGCTGGCGCGTGAGCTTGGGGGGCCCAGGGAACAGGCTGGGGGTGTGTCCTGCAGGGCTCTGGAGTCCTTGCCAAGACCGCCCACTGGCCGGGCGCAGGCCCTGAGGCCGTGGTGAACCTCTCCCCCATCCCTGCCTCCGCGACCTAATAACGGCAGCGGCAGTCTGCATGGGACACAGTCTGGGGGACCTGGCCCCCACCATTTGCACAGCCTGAGGAGCCTGAGGGCCAGCTGGGTCCTGGGCTCCTGGCTCCCTCAGCGGTGACAGCGGGGCAGGGTCTGGGGCCCTGGCCCTGAGGGAGCCACCAACTGAGATCTGCCTCTTCAGCCTGGGCACTGGACGGAGGAGCCAGACTGGGTGCTGGATGCGCGCTCCGGGGCAGGGTAACTGCCCCCCGCCCCCCGGTGCAGGGACCCCCTTCTCTGAGCCAGGCCTGGACCTCGAAGGGTGAAGGTTGTGCCTTGGGACCTTCCCCTTTCTTGTCAGAACAGAGAGTAACATTTGTTTGGTGGAGATTTACAGGAACATCTTTACCTGACCTTGACCTGACCTCAAGAACAAAGGATCTGACACTGAGAAGTTTGCAACAGCTACCCACGGCCTTCCCACACCTTTCCTATAAGAGGGCTTTGCTGAAAGCTTTCAGGGAGTTTGGGGTTCTTTTTAAGGCACGAGCCAGCCTTCTCCTTGCATGGCCCTGCAATAAACATTTCTCTGTTCCAAGCTCAGGCGTTTTGGTATTGTTTGGCCTCACAGTGCGTCGGGCACACGGACTTGCGTTTCGGTAACATGCTTAGCACAGCTCCTGGCATACAGCAAATGTTTTTTTTTTAAATTTTATTTATTTTTTATACAGAAGGTTCTTATTAGTTACCTATTTTATACACATCAGCATATACATGTCAATCCCAATCTCCCAGTTCATCACACTACCACGCCCCCCCCCGGTGCTTTTCCCCCTTGGTGCCCATACGTTTGTTCTCTACATCATACAGCAAATTTTTAGTGATGGTATAACATTTGTATTATACTGAAGAAATATAAGTGCAATCATTTCTTCATTGTCATGTTTTCAAATTCTGAATATTTATGTTTTATTATTGAGGGCAATATATATATATATATTTTTGTCAGAATTTTGAGACTAGACAACAGGACAAATAAACAAATACAATTTTTCAAAAATAGAATTTTTATTCTCTAGTGAAGCATAGCAGAAAATGCTGTTAAATAGGTACTCATATTTTATAAAATTTAGAAAGGTATAAAGTCCTGATAAACTAAATGGATCTATTTTATACTGATGAGCACAATTTTATATATCATCATAATCACTAATAAAAATTAGATGGGGCTTCCCTGGTGGCACAGTGGTTGAGAGTCTGCCTGCCGATGCAGGGGACACGGGTTCGTGCCCCGGTCTGGGAAGATCCCACATGCCACGGAGCGGCTGGGCCCGTGAGCCATGGCTGCTGAGCCTGCACGTCCGGAGCCTGTGCTCCGCAATGCGAGAGGCCACAACAGTGAGAGGCCCGCGTACCGCAAAAAACAAAACAAAACAAAACAAAAAACTAAAGAATTAGATAAATTTAAAAGTCAGCTGCTTGTAGCTTAGTGAAATATTGAAATGACTGGAGTTTTCACTTAACCTGAAGAATTGTTACCACTTAGTATACACACATTTAATACCTATTGGTTTGTCACAGAGGAATAACGGAGAAACCAAGTGTATTGACTAGAGTTGATATGAATGTTTCAATACAGCTGCTTTCACTTGATTGTATTTAATGCCTACTAAAAATCCATTATTAGGCACATTTTTGGTATTACCAATTAATTTATATAGGACAATGTGTGATCCACAGCAGGTCAAGCTTCTGACTAGCTGTTTTAGAATAAAAGCGGAGAGTCAAATAAACCTAATTGAGGTTAAGAGGATAGATGTTATTGTGACATTCTGTATCCCAATGGGAGAGAGATGAGACCATTTTCTCAACCTGAATATCCCACAGTGGAGTCAGACTTCCCAGCTACCTGCCTGGACTCCAAGAAGTGGTGAAAAGGACAGTGGTGGCAATTGTGAGCATGCAGTCAGCTGTGGCGATCCAGCTGGTTCTAACAGGAACTCCTTATGAGCCCTCTGTGGTGGAGAAAATAAATCCTCAAAATTCCTGACGGGAGGCCCTTGACTTTTAATTTGGCAGATGGTTAATCAGGTGTATGTGAATAATCATTATACAGGAAACAACCCCAGCAAAACAAAACCCAACCCAACTCACGAATGTAAAAAATGTCATGTTTCCAAAATAATGATGTTCAGCCTGCCTGTTGGAAAGGGAAGAGGCACAGCAGTGGTCTTTACCAGTGCAGCACAGTGTTCTTATTCTACCAGGTGGGAGAAACAAAAGTAGAGAGCTCTCTGGCCCTCATCTGGTCACTCAGCCACTGTGCAGAGGTCTATGACTTGCAGTTGCTCTACCCCACATAGGTATTTGGCTGGACTGCATGTCTCTGTAGAAAGACAAAGGTCCTGCTATTCGCAGTAGTTATGACAATGATGATGAGAGTGATGATGAGGATGATGATGAAGATGATGGTGCTTGCAGCTGGGCACATAATTTTCAGTCTAAAGGTCTCAGGTGCACTATGGTGGTGGGGCTTCTGCAGGGGTTGTCTCTGAGAGAAGGCTTCTTCCTGGTGTCAGTTGTCTGCACCTGCCCTTAGCCAAGCCCAGGCTCAGGGCCAGTGGTCAGCATTTTGCTTAGGTGCGAGACTGTTGTCTAGAAGCTCTCTATTCAAACATATTGAGAACTGATTTGACCTTTGTCCCAATCCTCCCTTAAGACGCCCCACGTAGGATGCTGTATCAGCACAGTGTCTAGCCCATGAGAGGAGCTAGTTAGGTACTCTGTAAATGTTTGGCTGCAGCTTCTTGTAATGTATACACAAATGGTTTCTTCATGCGGAGAGCAACTTGCTCCTTCTCGCCTTGATTCTCTGTGGGTTGCTTTGGTTTTTATTTTTTTGGCAGGGGGTGGGTGAGTAACAGGGAGGATTAAGGCATTGGAAAATTCCTTAGTACATTACTGGTAGTTGCTCTTTATGCAATACTAGACATTAGTGTAATTTCAAATAGTTCCCAGTTTGAATCCTTGAGCTCTATCCTTTTTCTATAAGGATCTCCCTTTGTGTTGACTTCTCCATCCCTACTTTTGGGTATAAGTGTGAGTCCTTTTAGAGAACCTTTTGGAAATTCCAGGGTCTTGAGATTAGGTGCCAAGCCTAGGATTAAATTGAATTTAGAATTACTATAGCAGTTGTTTCTACAGACTCATTCTAGGGAGGGAAATGGAGAGATATATTGTGTGGTTTTATTCAATTTGGGAAACTGGAACAATGTTTCCCATAGTCTCTTTCCCTGTATGGCTTCAGGTTACTACTGAGCACAAGATAAATTTAAACAAGATTTGGAAGGTGAAAGTGAAGCAGCAGCTGTTGTTTACCAGTGGAAGGTGGGTGTAGAACTCTGGGCACAATGGTGGGTTGTGCCTTTTGATGCTGATCTGTTAACTCACCTTATGGACCCCACCACCCAAGGCCACAGCTCCTACAGCAACCACCAGACCCTCCTTCCTTCTCTCTGAGTCCTGAGCCAGATTTACACGCAACGCCATAGTGACTTGCTGGTCTTACTGTGCAGACCGCCTCATCACTGAGCAGGGGCCAGTGAAGGACAGGTACGAGCTCTAGTTTGTCCTCATGGGTCTCAGGTTCTAGTTTGTCCTTGCTCTCCCCTCCTTCCTGTCCAGCTGACCTTCCCGATCGCTGGCCCAGGTCCACAGCAACTTCATGACCAATGCCAGTCACAGACACAACTTCCATAGACTTCCTTTTCCACCAACTCCCATACTTGTGTCAAGTTTAGCCCTGATAATAATCCCTTTTCGACGCCACTCATGGTAGTTCTGCTTCTCTAATTGAAGCTTGATTGGTACACTGTTCTTATCTTAAATGAATACAAGCATTTTTAAAAAAAACAGCGGCCCTGAAGTTCAGATGTTCTTTGTACTGTCTTGGGGGCCACCAACTCTAGTGGGGGAAAGCATGAAGAGTCTTTTCTGTAATTCATCTGGTATGTTGGCTGAACTTGTTTTCTGTAACTCAAGTATTATACTATCCATGGGAGGGGAGTTGCTAAGGTTTATCGGGAAAAAATAGACAGTCCTTTGCCATGATAGATCCTGATTGGATAGGTCAAGCGTATACACCTAAGGCACAGATATTAAAGGGCTTAATATCATGTCACCTGAGGACATGAGAGAAGTGAAGAAAAGATGAAGGTGGGATGGAGCAAACAAAGGTAAATGAAAATTACCTGCACAGTAAACAGTTACTGAATGAATGTATAAGAGGTGTTTTGACATTTTTAATTAAAAAAATAAAACAAACAAGAATATAGAATTATTTTTTAATCTCCTACTTTCACAGTACCTCAAAACAACTATTTTCATCTTTAGGCATTATTTTTCATATTTATATACGTTTGTTATATAGTTGGAATCACAGTGCAATAGCTTTTTATATTTTCTTTGTTTTTCCCCACTCATTTTTCATATATATTTTTTTCATTGACCCGGATCTCAAGGGAGATTGTGAGTACTTTTAAGGAGATTTTTAAGCCTCTGTTCAAAAATGTGTTAAGTTTTATCCTTCATCTCCTGCTTAGAATGTTTGGTTCTGAGAGGTCTATGAGTGGTTTTGGAAATCAGTCTGACAGACGATTGCTAAAGCAGTGTGTAGCCAAGGTGAGTCCTAAAAAGTAAGAGCTAAGGAAACTTCTAGAGAGACATTTAGGGTATAAACTTTGCTGTCGTATTCAGATTTCTTGCTACGGTCCTGGCTTCCTGGACTTGAACATTTGAACAGCTCGAGTCAAGACAGAAATGGTGTAGGGGTGTGGTCTGGCAGAGGGCATGGTCAGAAGAGACTGCAGGGCTGCTGGAGAGCAGGGAAGGTAATAGCTCATGCCTGCTGACCTGAGAGAGAACTTTCTGGACTCAGGGATCTGTGAATTTGAGTGAGAACTAGCTTGCTATTGGGAAGGGCCATCCCTATGCCTCTGCCAATGTCCCTATCTACCAGGGGGCAAGTGTTTTTTAAGCGGGGCACAACCTATATATGTATGTATATTTAAATACAAACACACAATTAAAGTGAAACCTTACCTTGAACTCCAGTGCATTCGGTTGATAAAAATCAAGCTCCTTTGGTTGAGTTTCGAATTAAGTGACTGAGAATTTCTCTCCCTTAGCCTTCACCTCACCCTTACCTCCACCTTTACTTCTTTTTTATTGCAGTCCCTTAGACCCATGTGGTTATAAGAAGAACAGCTTGAAAACTGCTGGTTTGGAACCACTTTAGTTCATAGTTAGTCTTATAAGGAAATCTGAAGTTTTCATGTTTGAATCAGATATTTTGCATCTTTTTAATTTTCATTAATCTCTTTGTGATAATAATGATCTATAATAGCAAAATCTATAATTGCAAAATCATAATGCCTACAAGGTGTCAGGCTCTGTTCTAAGCATTTTACATATATCAACTCATTTAGTCTTTCCAACAACCCTATGAGGAAGATACAACCATAATTCATTGATTTTAAAACATATTTTCTCTCACATTTTAGCATCTGTGAAACTGGAATGTGTCTTACTTTTGATGGCATGTAAGTTTAATTGGCAACATTTCAAAATTTCTTAATGGAACATAAAATATTTTTATGCTTTGCAATAGAGGATAGATTAGATTCCATGAAATACAACATTACTATCTTCATTTTACAAATGAAGAACTTTGGGCATAGAGAGGTCAGGTAACTTGCCCAATATCACAAACCTTGGCATTCAAACTTCAGAGTTTGTACTCTTAGCTACTTTGTGCCCTTCCTGGCATTCAACATGGCTTTCCTTTGTCCCTGCTTTTACTGCCACCAAGGGTGCAGCTTAGCATGGGGGGACCCCTGCCATTTCTGATAGTGGATTTCATCCACTGAGTTGAGGCCCTCTTCCAGGAGCCCCCATGACAAGGCAGACACCACTTCCAGGGTTTACCCATTGAGCCTTTTTTCATGCAGCCATTAACATTCTGCTGGGATTTACTTATCTTATTGCTTTTCCAAATGAGAGGCAATTCCAAAACAGTTTTTGGGAGATGAGACACAGAACAAGTTTTGATAAAAGACTGGAAGGATAAATGATATACTAGAACTGGTTCTGACTGGCTTATGAGAGCTCTTGCCTACTGGTTGGTGGAAGTATTTACATCACAGAAATCAGCAAACGCAAAAAGAATAAAATACCTAGGAATAAACCTATCTAAAGAGGTAAAAGACCTGTACTCAGAAAACTATTAAGACACTGATGAAGGAAATCAAAGATGATACAAACAGATGGAGAGATATACCATGTTCTTGGATTGGAAGAATCAATATTGTGAAAATGACTGTACTACCCAAAGCAATCTACAGATTCAATGCAGTCCCTATCAAATTACCAATGGCATTTTTTACAGAACTAGAACAAAAAATCTTAAAACGTGTACGGAGATACAAAAGACCCCAAATAGCCAAAGCAATCTTGAGGGAAAAAAATGGAGCTGGAGCAATCAGACTCCCTGACTTCAGACTATACTACAAAGCTACAGTAATCAAGATAATATGGTACTGGCACAAAAACAGAAATATAGATCAACGGAACAGGATAGAAAGCCCAGAGATAAACCCATGCACCTATGATCAACTAATCTATGACAAAGGAGGCAAGAATATACAATGGAGAAAAGACAGTCTCTTCCATAAGTGATGCTGGGAAAACTGGACAGCTACATGTAAAAGAATGAAATTAGAACACTTCCTAACACCATACACAAAAATAAACTCAAAATGGATTAAAGACCTAAATGTAACACCAGACACTATAAAACTCTTAGAAGAAAACATAGGAAGAACACCCTTTGACATAAATCACAGCAAGGTATTTTTTGACCCACCTCCTGGAGTAACGGAAATAAAAACAAAAATAAAAAACTGGGACCTAATGAAACTTAAAAGCTTTTGCACAGCAAAGGAAACTATAAACGAGACGAAAAGACAACCTGCCGAATGGGAGAAAATATTTGCAAACGAATCCATGGACAAAGGATTAATCTCCAAAATATATAAACAGCTTATGCAGCTCAATATTAAAAAACAAACAGCCCAAGCAAAAAATGGGCAGAATGGGCTTCCCTGGTGGCACTGTGGTTGAGAATCTGCCTGCTAATGCAGGGGACGCGGGTTCGAGCCCTGGTCTGGGAGGATCCCACATGCTGCGGAGGGACTAGGCCCGTGAGCCATGACTACTGAGCCTGCGCATCTGGAGCCTGTGCTCCGCAACAAGAGAGGCCGTGATAGAGGCCCGCGCACTGTGATGAAGAGTGGCCCCCGCTTGCCACAACTAGAGAAAGCCCTCGTACAGAAATGAGACCCAACACAGCAAAAATTAATTAATTAATTAATAAAATCCTACCCCCAACATCTTCAAAAAAAAAAAAAAAAGAAAACCACAGCTTTAAAAAAAAAAAAAAAAAAGGTCAGAAGACCTAAATAGACTTCTCTCCAAAGAAGACATACAGATGGCCAAGAGGCACATGTAAAGCTGCTCAACATCACTAATTATTAGAGAAATGCAAATCAAAACTACAGTGTGAGGTATCACCTCACACTGGTTAGAATGGGCATCATCAGAAAATCTACAAACAACAAATGCTGGAGAGGGTGTGGAGAAAAGGGAACCCTCCTGCACTGTTGGTGGGGATGTAAATTGATGCAGCCACTATGGCGAACAGTATGGAGGTTCCTTCAGAAACTAAAAATAGAACTACCATACAACCCAGCAATCCCACTCCTGGGCATATACCAGAGAAAACCATAATTCAAAAAGACACATGCACCCCAGTGTTCATTGCAGCACTATTTCCAATAGCCAGGTCATGGAAGCAACCTAAATGCCCATCGACAGACAAATGGATAAAGAAGATGTGGTACATATGTACGATGGAATATTATTCAGCTATAAAAAGGAACGAAACTGGGTCATCTGTAGAGACGTGGATGGACCTAGAGACTGTAATACAGAGTGAAGTAAGTCAGAGAAAAATAAATATCGTATATTAATGCATATATGTGGAACCTAGAAAAATGGTACAGATGAACCAGTTTGCAGGGCAGAAATAGAGACACAGATGTAGAGAACAAACGTATGGACACCAAGGGAGGAAAGTGGCGGCGGGTGGTGGTGGTGGTGGGATTTAAAAAAAAAAAAAAGAATCAGCAAACACTGTGTGTGAATCAGGGCATTTTGTTTGTCCTTTTCAGAGAGCCAGTTTATGATCCTATCAGTGGAGAGTTGCTAAATTACTGGATTCTAGGAAAAAGCCCTCATTGGTCAAAACACAATAGTAGGAGGGGAACAGGCAGGGTGAGTATGAGTATGAGCAGATATTGTGAAGTTTTCACAATAGTCTCAATGGCAAAGAATTCTAATCTAATTACATCCTGTGTGTGTATGTTTTAATTTAGTTTATTATGTCATGATCTTAATATCTACAGGGTAGTAGACCAGTGACACATGCTATATCCACCTGAAGAGCCGAGAAACCTAACTCCCCAAGGAGCGAGCACTGTCTAGTTTTTATTTTGCCCTCCTTGTTGAGAGGAGAGGTTAGTCAGCTATTTGCCAAGGGAAGTGAGTGGGCAACAGGACTTCCAAGATCATCCCAGAAACAATAACTATTAGATCCTAGAGGGCAGTGCTCAACATGTAGGAAGTGATCAATAAATGGTTATTGTTGAACTAAGCAATTATGTAAGAGTTCTTGTATCATCACGTCTCTTCCATGCGGGTTCTTTGGTTATTTTCTCTTTTTTATCCTTGGTGATTCTCACTAAAACCCACAAAACAAAAATGGCTTGTGGGCTTACCATTAGGAGGAGGAAGGAATTGGGCTGCTGTGTAGACTGCCTCAGCCTGAAGAGAGAAAACTCCAGGAAATTAAGTAGATTGCAGCAAGGTTAAAAAGAAACCCGATACTGGCCCACGCCTCCAGGGTTTGGCACAGAGGGAAAGAAGATCAGAGGAGCAGGCTGGAGTCTGAGGGGAAGCTCTTGGGGCTAGAGTGAGGGATGGGAGCTTGAGTTTCCAAAACAGGGGCTCTTTGGTCACTTTGGGGCCACAGAAGACATGTATGAGACATTGGTTGTGGGAGAGAGGCAAGAGAAGGGAGACCGACTCTTAAGGCAGAAGGGACTTGGAGGTGGGGATTATGGCAGCTTTACATGTTGCAAAGGACCTGCCCATTTCTTATTTCCAAATTGGGCTGCTTTAGAAAAAAAAAGAAACAAACCTTTGTGATTCTTCTCTGTTTAAAACTACCATGGATTCAGCTCAGGAAATGGACCTTCATGGGTTGTAGGGTGATGATTTTAGCAGTTGGACTCTTGGCTAACTCAGAGAGAGAGTATGGGCTTCACAGGGGTATGGTAGGAAGGCTGAATAGCAGTTTCTAAAATGACCTTCCCAATATCTTTCCCCACACACAGAAAAGGATTGAGCACAATCTATTAACAAATTTGTCTCTCATTTATAATTCTTTGAACGGTCAGAGCAATCCTAGCTGATTGAAAGTAATTATCAATCTCTCCAAATGATTAAACAGCATATTTAGATTTTCATTTATATCATCATTTTGACTGAATGATGTGTATGTGTGTGGGACTGTGTATTAACAAGGTATCTCTTCCAAGTTATAATAAATACTTGAAAAAAAAGAGTTGCCTATTGCTCAGCATAAAAGGAAAAACAAGAAGTCTAGGGCGGGTAAGCCAAAGAACAAAATTGGGACCTCAAATAAATGATAAAAGACAGACTCTGGCAGAGATAAAGTTTCAAGAGACGTAAGTGATAAACACATAGAAAAATACTTGTGACGTTCCTAGCATAGCATCTGAAGATTGAAAATTCTGGTCAGCATCAGCAAACAAGCAGTGTAATTAATGTGGAACAGAAAGAATACCACAGATGTTTAAAATTATTTTTTTTTCTACTGACTCAGTCTCCTGCATATTTACAAATTGAAGGTTGTAGATTGATAGCCCCTGAGATTCATGCCCAATGGGCCCTGCTCCAGGTTTGTGTTTGCACTCAGTGACATCCTGTTGGGTTCAAACTATTTCCCCCAATTAGAATATAAGAAAAGTTACCGCCCAAACCTGTTTTGTCTCACATTGGTCTTACACGTGTGTTCTGTTAAGGAGTCACTCAACAGGAATAACAAACAAAAACTCCCACCAGAAACTGCAGCATCCCACAGAGGGGGTGCAGGCTGCTCTTCTTCACTAAGATAACTCAGTTTGGTACAGCCTCATTCATAACACAATAATAGCAATTCGTTTCCACTGGGTTCATTTGAATTCTGATTTTGCTACATGTCCCCATCTGGATTAGCTCAACAAACTTTAAATGCTAGAGGAAGATTATGCAAATGTGGAAGTTCATAACACTCTGAAGAGATTTCCTTTTGCAACCCTATGGACTAGGCAGATGTTTCACGAGGAGGTAAACTAAGTCACCAAGATGTTTTGCTGGTGTGTTAAGGTCTCCTGGCAAGTCAGAGGCAAAACACCGGAATCTTGGCCAGAGTTTAAAATTCTGCAGGTTAGTGTTAGAGCATGATCATCTTCCAGATTGGTGGTGTTTTTTTTGTTGTTGTTTTCACTTTTTTTTTTTTTTTTTTCCAGTGCTTGCTAAACATGAAATTTTTCTGAAAGGGCAGTCACAGACAGAGTAGCCCAAATGGTTTGAAAAGAGCCAGCTCTACAGAGGAAAGCCCCACATCTTATACCTGGGAGCCATTCCTTCAAAGCGTGCTGGCTGATAGGACGCAAGAGAATTTCAGTCGTGGATTGTGGTGACCTCTGAGCATCTCAGGTGGTTTAAAGGGCAGCAGGAACACGGCAAATCCTTTGTAACCTGAAGGAGTCAGCCCGCTTCTCTGGTTTGAGACAGACACCAAGTCTCATATGGGGGTCTGTGCATGTGTCAGCCATTCCATAAACACTGAAATCATATAATTCGCCAAATTGTGTGTTCCTAGATAAGACCTTCTACTTTGCTTTGAAGTTGATCAAAAGCCAATCCTTAGTTCTTTTTCTATGAAAGAAATTAACAAAATAGAATATGATGAGAATAGATTAAAAGGTACTAAAAATAAAATG
Source organism: Grampus griseus (assembly GCF_964374135.1). Lineage (NCBI taxonomy): Eukaryota > Metazoa > Chordata > Mammalia > Artiodactyla > Delphinidae > Grampus > Grampus griseus. The sequence goes on from NC_139007.1 coordinate 64,430,791, forward strand.
TTCTCATCTCTAAAAATTATATATTCACAATTTAAATGTTCTCTTGACTTAGATAGGAGTTTTGTCCACATTTACTTCAAGACGCAAAAGGTATTCTAACACACATACCAGGCATAAAAATAATTTCTCAGAGTCTCTGGCCTACAAAAGATACATTTGGTTGTGGCATGTAAACTGGTCCTTCCCCCCTTGCCACTGTGTCCCCTTTTAACAGTTTCCATCTCCTTTTATTCTTCCCCAAGTCACAGGGTTAGGAGAATATTAGCAATTATCTTTGACAGACTCACTTAGGTTATGTTTACATAACAATGAGAAAATGTTTCAGGAAGGAATTCACTATTGCACTAGGGTGTAGGCATTAATTTCTTCATGTAAGAACCAGTTCTCCTTTACAGAAGGTTTCATCAAAATGTTTATTTCAAGCCAGTGGGTTCAGCCTAGTTAAGGGGTGTTTTCCACATAAAAGCTTCGTGGTTGGATAAGAACCGGCCTCACCCAGGGTGTCCTAAAACTGTCTTATCTTTTAACACATTTTCTAACTCCTTTTAGACAAAAGAAGGAAACCAAAACCAAATTGGGGCTAACAATATGGTTAGGAAGATAGGGCATCAGCATTGTGCTAGGGACACATATTCCTGTGAAAATGAAGGAAGTGCAAAGGAGAGAATCATGAAATTTCACAATGTTCAGAGCTGGAGGGACTTAAAACTAATCTAATCTTCCTTCTTCTACACATGTGGGAACTGGGAACCACAGAGCAGAGCGACTGATTATATTTTCTAAAAACACTTGGCCTGTGATCCAAGAGCTGATTGAAACATTTCAAGGCAGAGTTTTCTAGATATTCCAGAAAAAAAAAAAAAATCCAGTATTCTCTTTTATTCCAAAATCCAATCATTCATATGCCTGGAAGTCTTTTCCTATATTTCTCTCAAATTTCTCATGCTTATTTATGACAAAAAAGGTTTACTTTTTGGCACACTGCCTTAGGTGGACGAATATTCCGAGACAGGACCTGGAGTCTGGCTCTGGTTAAAGGGGACCCTAACTCTGGCTAGAGACAAATCTCTGTCGCTGCCATTGTGGGACTTGATGTTCGGCTGTTTGCCCATGACTCAGAACTGAGGACTCTTTAGCCTACAGGAGTTAGAACAGTTGTAACAGGGACCAGGTTCTCTGCTGACCCTATGTGTCCCTGGCTCAGTCGGAGGGATAGAAAGGAGTGCTTTTTGGTTTTGATCACTTTCTTCTGGGGCAGTTTAAGCTTGCCTCTTGTTCTTCCAACAAATCCATAAGATTGTGTTTACTCTCTTCTCTTCTCTTTCCTGTTTTTTGGAATTTTAATTTCCTAGTCATTGAAAATTGTCTGTTTTCCAACTTTCACCCCCTCCACCCCCTACCCCGACCTTTATTCTAATCCCCTAATCCCATTTTAGCAAAGTATTGAGGTTTTTTTTGTTTTTTTTTTCTCCCTGTAGTTTTCTGGCTGCCTTGGGAAGTTTACCCAGCCCCCCACTCCTTTTTTTAACCAAAAGTGAATTTTGCTTATTTGGACATTTAAAAATTAATGTCTCCTAGTTTCTATGAGACTGGTTTCTCTCACTTTTTTAATCATTAGACTTCTTGAAAGAGGTCTATACTTAGTCAATACTTAGTGTCGTCACATCTCATTAATTCCTCAACCCATTACAGTCTGGCTTACACCAACACCGTGCAATTAAAAATGCTTTCTCACCAGTATCCTCCCAATTGGCCAGTTCAATGGCCCCACTCTTCCTTGTCACCCTGCTTGACATTTATGCAACATTTGACACGGTTGACCAGCCACTCCTTATTGAAACTCTTCCCCTTCTCAGGCTCTTTTATTTCATAGGCTCTTGCCCCTCTAAGCTTTCTTCATGGGCTTCCTTTTCTGGTTCCTCCTGCCTTTTGATGTTGTTTTTCTAGGGGATCTATTTACGGTTTGCTCACACCATACACCCTTACTCTGCTTTATTGTTCTCAGTAACCCCAAATGCACTGATGAAGTTCTCTGGCTTATAATTTCTCAGCTGAACTCCAGTTCATAGTTCCTAGAGCCTATAGGACATTTTCAACTGTTTTCTCTGAATGTGATGGATGATGACTATTATTCTCGTTATCGTCATTATTAAATTCTCTGTGCCTTTGCTCATGCTGTTTCCTTGGTTCCTCCTTCACCTTCCCTGCTTGGAGCACTCCTGCTAGCTATTCAAGACCAGCCCCCCTGCTGCCACCTGCTCTTCAGAACATGCTCTGTCACTCTGAAGAGGAGTTTTTGTTATTTCCTTTTTTCTTTTGGAGCATTTTGATAGTGATAATGACTAACATTAATCGAATTCTTAGATGCTATTCTCTGATTTAAGTTCTCATGGATGATCTCATTCAGTCTGCACAGAAACCTCTGACAGGTACTTTTATCATCTGCTGATTTTGCTTGAGAAACCTGACTCAATGTAATGACTTGTAGGCTCTCACAATAAAGTTTCAAACCCAGGTAGCCTGAGTCCCTCCGCAAATACCTGGAGCTAACTTTTACTGACTGCCTACTTTGCCTCCCCAAATAACTGCCTCCCGAAATAACTGGAGCTAACTTTTACTGACTGCCTACTTTGTTCGTGGATTTCTGTATTATCCTCCTTTAGTCCCCAGAACACTGTTACAAAGTGTTACAAAGTACAGTTATTATATCTATTTTGTGACTGAGGAGACTGAGACACAAATAAACTAAGCAACTTGCTCAAAAGCTGCCTAGCCCCCAAAGTAGCCAAGTCAGGACGCACTTTTATTTACCTCTGTTACAGAACTTCCCAAATCGTTCTATAGTTAACCACCTAGGACATCTTTCACTCGTCTCTCTGCTCTGTGAGGGCCCCGATGATGTTCCTTTCCACTTTTTATCCCCTATATCTAGTCACAAAATAGAGGTTCAAAAATGTGGAGAGAGAGACTGATAAACAGATTGGTTACTGTTGTCTTTGGGTCATTTTTCTAGGACAGTTGATATGCATCCATTTTGTTCTGTTTTCCATGGCCAATCATTTCTGTGTGTGTAGCATTGTGAAGCCAAATGTGAAAATGCTGTCTCTGCAAACTTTCTTTCTGAGTAAAAATAGTTTCAGTTCCCAAAGGTAAAATAATTGCTGCCCTGACAGCCTGTATCTTCTTCCCTCTCCCTTTAGCAGTTTTAAGCTGTTGTGTCCAGATGGAAGGTTTAGTTGAAGAGAACCTTAATCTATTCAGAGATAAATACCACATTTCACAGAATATAAGCCTAAGACAAACTTAAGTAATGTTGAGGTTTGAAAGAGGCCATTTTCTGTTGAGTGAGGTAATATCTGTCCATCTCAGGTACTTGCTAGCTCTGTTACCTGACCCCTTCCTTCCTTCCCTCTTTGCTCCCTCCCTCCCTCTCCTCCCTCCCTTCCTCCTTCCTATAGCTGGACCTTACTTCATGCTGAAGATGTCACATAAAATTCTCTTTCCACTCTCTCCAAAACAGGTTGGTTTTGTAATTTTTCAACCATAAAATACAGTACTTTGCATCAATACAGTGCAATATATATATTCATTTTTCTTGTTTTGTTTGTTTATAAAATTACAGAAGTACTGGTATACCTTGTTTTATTGCACCTCTCTTTATTGCCCTTCAAATATATTGCAGTTTTTACAAATTGAAGTTTTGTGGCAACCCTGTGTCGAGCAAGTCTGTCGGTACTACTTTTCCAACAGCATTTGCTCATTTTGTGTCCCTGTGTCACAGTTGTATTCTGTCAATATTGTAATTCTCACAATATTTCACACTTTTCAATTATTATTATATTTGTTATGGTGATCTGTGATCAGTGATCTTTGATGTTACTATGATGCCTTCCTGAAGGCTCAGATGATGGTTACCATTTTTTAGCAATAAAGTATTTTTAATTAAGTTAGGTACCTTGTTCTTTTTAGACACAATGCTACTGGACACTTAATAGACTACAGTGTAGCGTAAACATAACTTTTAAATGCAGTGGAAAACCCCAAAATTCGTGCGACTCGCTTTACTGAGATATTTGCCTTACTGCAGTGGTCTGGAACCAAACCTGCAATATCTGTGAAGTATGCTGGTAATACATGTTTATTGTAGAAAATATTCAGAATGTAAAGTTATATGTAGTAAAATTTTAAGTTTCCTAAACTGAGATCACATCATACATACTATCTTCAGCACATTTTTCATGTAATAATATATCTTTCCATGTCTGTGTTAATAAATCTACTTCAGTCTTTTTAATGGTGACATCGTGTTCCATGTTAAGGAGTATGTATCTTATAAGCCAATTCCCCTTAGAAGAGCGTGTGGTTTGGGCTCCACAATGCTAAATATACACATATCTTTGTGCCCAGGTGCAAGAATTCTGTAGCTAATTTCCTAGAAATAGAGTTGCTGGGTCAGGGAGCATGTATTCTTATTTTGATAGCGTCTTCTGTGGTATATGATCTCTAATGATGGCCTCCCATATTCACATCCTTAGATGGAACCTCACATTAAATCTGGGCTACCTATCCTTACAATTTTAATTTTAATTTAACTAATAAACATAGTTAAATCTGTATACTTTAACTGATATTGAGGATTAATCTGAATCTATAACTTCTTCCTCCCCCTGAACATGACAAGACTGGTAGCATGCTTTTACTTTTCCCTTTCCTCCCCATCTTTATTTTGACTAGATCATTTGGAATTTTCTAGACTTGCTAATTTTTAAAATGCTATTCCTCTATTTCTTATGACATTTCCTAATAACTGAATTAAGCCTCACAGCCACATTATTAAAAATAATTTTAGCACTATAAGTGCTAGTGGGCTTTGTTTCTCATGCCCTTGTAGCATGTTATACTTTTTGAAAATTCTTCTTTTATTTTAAATTCCTTTTTTGTACTTTGTATTTTTTTCCCAGAAGAGATGCCTGGGTGGTAAAGTTTATAAACCATTGGGTATATAACAATATCTTTATTTTTTCCCTCATACTGGATTGATATTTTATCTGGTTATGAAATTCTAGGTTCAAGATAATTTTTTCTTAGCTTTTTGAAGGCATTTCTCTATTATCCTTGAGTACTCCATCATTGATATAAAATATGATGGCCAACTGATTTTTGTTCTTTAGGTAATTCTTTTTCTTTCTCCTTGGAAAATTTTTAGATTTTCTCTTTGTCCTTGGAATTTAATAATCTTACTAGGATTTGTTTGTGTTTTTATTTGTTTGCTTTTTAAAATTTTCTGACGCAACACTTCAGTGGCCATTTTCAGAAGGAACATTCAGAAAGTCAGATCCTAAAGCTCTCCTAGCAAGAGGATTCTGCATTTTCTTTTATCATTATTTCTTGCTTTTCATCTTAAAGAAAAAACAAACCCCAAAAACTAACAGGCTGTGAGAAACACCAAAACAGTAGACAGAAAAGGAGAAACAACATTTGCAGTCCATAATTTAAAAAAATCTTCTCAACAGTTATTAATCATAGTTTATTATTTTTACCATTTTTTTCCTATTGAAATAGACCTGAATATCTAGAAATAATGCTATCATTCTTTTACAGCCAGACCCAAGAAACTTAGATTATAGAATTGATGTATTCCTGTGGGGAAAAATTTGCTCTCTGTACCCCAAAGCCTCACTCATTTTCTTAATAAAATTGAAGATGGGCTTGTCCTGAAGATTAATTTGGCCTCATTCATTATAAAATCATTTTCAGCAATTTAACAAGTGAATTTAGATTACATATCTAGATTGTATGAATTTCTGAAAAATATATTAATAATATATAACATGCAATATATCAACAAGAAATCCCTAGCTAAATAAATAGCTTAAATGTGTTAAAGGAAAAAACGTAGGTCTGACTGAATATCCATGGGCTAATCTTTACTGAATGTTGCTCTGTGCCAGGCTCCTCTCTCTACTATTTTTGTAAGCATCTGTCCTTTAATTCTCACATTAGTCTGATGAGGCAAGTGTTGCCATTACCCTAATTTTACGTAGGAGGAAACTAAAATTGGTAGAGCTTGCATGGGGCCACACAATTAACAAATGTGCAAACTAGCGAAGTCAGGACTTGAATCCAAGTTGCCTCATTCCTTGGGAGTGTTTGCTTAAGGTACATGGTGGTAAGGAAAGTGTTAGGGAGCTTGATCTCTGCACCCCATAATCAGAGAAGATATTCTGGAGGCTGTGGTTCCTGAAGGGATTAGCCAGGTGAGGAAGAGAAGGGCATTTCAGAAAAGGGCCATTTTTACGATGACACGGAAGAGCGAAGAATGTGGCTCACTGGGGAGAACTGTATATTGTTGGGTGTGGATGTAAGTGTCTCTCTGTGGCTGTCAACTTTTGTGAGGCATGGTGGATTTGATTCTTTGGGTTTTATCAACAAAATGTCTGCACGGTTGTCCAGCAGTTCACATCAATGGTGAAGGTGGTTAAAATAACAGAGCTGATGGAGACCTGGTTATTTCAATCATATAAACATACCGTTAAGATTTGGTTTCATCTATTTAGATTGGGGGCTTAAATTACCATGGATTTCAGATGAAATTTATCATAAAACACACTATGGTCCAATCGTATTTGCTCATCAGAATAATTGACAGTAAAGTTCAGGACAACAGTATCAGATCTGCATGATTCTGGCCCATAAGCATTTCAAACAGGCTGCCCACTTATGAGTAGGCCCCTATCAGGAAGAGTGAGAATGCACACCAGAGGAAAAATGTTAGTAAGTAGAGTCCTTTCAATTTTGAGCTTTCAGAGCATTTCTATGCACATAAACGAATCAAGAGCCAGTTGAATAGTTAAGAAAATGCTTTACACAGAGCTCTTTAAAATTTAACAGGTGTCAAAGAAATTCTACCAAAGAAGCTGAAGTGCACTTTGAGTGTGTTTTATGTTCAGCGTTATTGCCTGACACAAGGACAGAATGTGAGACCGAGTATCTTCATCAGGGGAATGCTTAAATTCTAGCTCAGTTTAGGTTTCATCATGTGCCGGAAATATCTTGGATGATTCTCTCAATTCCCTATAAAATAATGCACCAGTTCTTACACATCTCGTACCCATAGAGCGTAATGAAAACCTTGCAATGATGAGTTGTGTTGTGATTTTATTAAGTCATCTACTATGACTGCTCTGTGTCGTGTTTATCTGTGGGAGCCAATGCAGTGTGTGTGTTAGGTTAAATTCCTTCTGTAATTTGAACCCCTCTCCATTGGAGTGATCTCTGACCACTTTTAAGGCCTTGGTATTCCTTCAAAAACAAAGGCCTTATCTCTTCAGATTGCACCCTGAATTCCATTTGCCTCTGAATTCCAATCAAAGAAAACTGAATAATCCAATTCCCTTTGAAATTTTTGATGCAATCTGATGTTGACAAGGATCTCCAGAGTAGTCTATGTGAAAAGTATGCTCTCCTGCTGGATCTTTGCCCACATTGGTTTTTTAGTATCTGATTCAAAGCTGTTTAAAACAAGGTTTCTCTAAAGTCTCTTACATTATCACAGCTTGGATAAATTGACTTTAGTGGAAAACATCTTGACATATCAGCTTCATGAATTTAGAAAACGTAAGGGTTTTGTCAGAGAAAAGTGTGGTATGATTAAACCTTGATATGGTTTAAAAAAGTGATTTGAAACAAAGCTTTGTTCAGGAGATGGGCGAAATTTTCTAAGGACTGACTTACAGTCTGAGACTGGCTGACCTGTAGAATTTGTGATTCTCATGCAACATCAAAGAGGGGATGGAGGATACAAGGATAAATTTACAAGTCACAACATGTTTTCTGGGGCATGAACATTCTCCTCTCTCCTCTGGCCCCTACATTTTATCCTTCAGTGGCCTTCTATTACAGCAGTTCTCTGAACCTCTCATACGGCACTTAATCTCTTTATTCTTTTGTCTTGTTTTCAAGTTGTTCATGTGTTTTCTTGCCTCCACAACCAGATTGAAAGTTCCTGGAGATCAAGGGCCATGTTTTATACTGCTTTTGTGACTATCACAGTATCTAATAGTATGCTGAGTTCACAGGAGACCCATCAATCCTAGTAAAGTGGAACCAAATTGAATAAGTAGCCTTGGTAATCTTGACCCAGGGCCAGGCAGAATCCACAAAATCTACTGGTCCTCATTGGCAGCCACATCACATTTCATTTCTATGCCCAAGTAATCTCCTACCTTAGCTATCCATGTGCCATCTTCTCCTCAAAAGGCATCTTCTTTTTTGGAAAATTTCTAGGTTTTTCTCATCTGTAGTCCCTTTTCATCTTGAATGCCAGGTCTAGGTATATGGCATTAAATGTATTTTTTTGGTCAATAATGAACAAATTAATAAATTATACCTGTGTGGTTGCCTAGTCTCATAGAATTTAATAGTAAATATATGCTTACAGTCCTTGTAAGCGGTTTCTTAGTATATCAATTTAATTTTTATTGAGTGTGGCAAAATTATCATTTTTGTTGGAGTTCGTCTTTGCTTCCAGAACCCAAGCTATTTATTTATTTTTTGTTTCCTCTTTTCTCTTAAAAATATGTATTTCCTTTGATTCTAAAATCAATAAGTAGTTATGGTAAAGATTTTGGCAAATACAGGACAACAAGAAAATTAAATCCATCCATAATTCCATCGCCTAGACATAATGTTTTTAAGATAATTTCCTGCCATACTCTTCCTATGTATATGTGTATGCATGACCCTCAGTCTGTTAGCTTGGATGTATAAGACATATTTTTTTATCTTCTTAAATCCAAATGAAGTCTGACCTTATCCTTCAGCCATCCTTCCAGAGGATATTATAATCACCTTGCCAACTGTGAGGAGATTTCACTTATATTTTTATTATAATTGACTTGAAATTATAATCAATCCATGAAAAGTAGATATTTTTATAATATTCAGTCTCCCATCTAAGAATATGATGTATAACCTTTGTTCAAGTTTTCTTTTGTCTTCTGGTAAAATGTTGTAGGTTACCCCCCCAACCCCCTGTGGGTGCAGAAGTTCTACTCTTTTCTAAGTTATTTCTAGGTGTTTAACTTTTTTAATTGCAATTGTGAAAAGACTCTTTTTATACTTACATGTACTGTTATTAATGATATTATTTAAGAAAATTGCTGATTTTTTTGTATTTACTTTTTCTTCAACCATATTAGTAAATATTCTTATTAGTTATATTAATTTTTAGTTTACTTCTTGGAAATTTTTAGCAGATCATAGCACCACTGACAAATGATAACAGTTGTACCTCTTATTTCCATTTCATGTCTTATTACATTGACTAAAATTTTCAAGAATAAGATTAATAGGGGAATTCCCTGGCGGTCCAGTGGTTAGGACACAGCACTTTCGCTACTGGGCCGGGTTTGAACCCTGGTCGGGGAACTAAGATTCTGCAAGCCACTCGGTGTGACCAAAAAAAAGAAAAAGAAGAAAAAAAAAAGAATAAGATTAATAATACTGATATCTCTATTTTAAAGAGATTGTGTCCAGTGTTTTATAGATTTATATCATGTTATCTGCTGTTTTGAGATAGGTGCTCCTTTTTATGCTGAGTAATTAATAGTTACTTTTAAAAATTATTCTTTGAACAAGACTTTCTAAAGAATTTTGTAGCTATCTGTTTAAAAAACTATTGTGTAGGGCTTCCCTGGTGGCGCGGTGGTTGAGAGTCCGCCTGCTGATGCAGGGGACACGGGTTCGTGCCCTGGTCTGGGAAGATCCCACATGCCGCGGAGCGGCTGGGCCCGTGAGCCATGACCGCTGAGCCTGCGCGTCCAGAGTCTGTGCTCTGCAACGGAAGAGGCCACAACAGTGAGAGGCCTGCGTACTGCCAAAAACAAAAAACAAACAAACAAAAAACTATTGTGTAGAGAGTAAAAGTGTCAACATGGGCATAGTTTACTAATTTATTGGTCATTAATGGATAGTGGTAAGGTAATTATAGTAATAAATAGCATTTGTAACATTTGTTTACATTATTTCACTTAGTTAGACTTCATTATCCATTTATATTTTTGTTTTTATCACTTGTATTTGCGTTTTTTTCCTTCTTCCACTGCATCGTATCTTCTTAAGGAATCATATTATTCCTTTGTAACATCTTACAGTGTCTTCTAAAGTGTTCACATTCCATGGGTACTTGTTGTTGATGACCTACTAACCGAGTATTGATCATAGTAACAACAATAATAGTGACCCTGTATTTATTTATTGACTATTTACTATGTACCCAGGCAGTTCCAAGAACCTTATAGGCTACCTTTTTAATATACACAATAATCCTTTAAGGTTGATGTTATTATTATACCCTTTTTTCTGTTTGAGGAAACTGAGGGACTGAGAGAGGTTAAGCAGGTTGCCTTGGGTGCACACCTAGGAAATGATAGAGCCTGGAATTGAATCCAGGCATCCTAATCCCAGAGCTATGTTCCCTTCCACAGATGGTCATGTTCTTGTGTAAGTCATTCTGGTAAACTTCCTTAAATGAAATATCAGTCCTCCTTTATAACTATGAAAACTGGTGCAACCAGTAGAATGGGTTAAGACTTGAAATGTGTTTTTCTGGAATAGCAATTAATTTTTGTTTTTTTTTTTTTACTTCTCAGGATAGAACTTTTGATTCTTCTATGTGAAATGGCCCTAAGAATGTTTTATTCAGTAATCTTTATAGCTTTTCCTAGCCAGCATAACTTTGGTTATCTCTTAAATTTTTGTTTTGCAAAATTCTTTATTTTTGTTGAAAACAAAGATTATTTTATCACTTGGGGCAGAATAAATAGTCACCATTAGTAAAGTTACAATGATGATGCACATGTCCTTGGAATAGTTCATCCTCAGAGAGTTTTAACTGCTTAAACTTTCTATATTCTGTTGGGTGGAGGGTGGTGGACTCACCAGAGGCTGGATGGAAAGAAAATGGGGCTCTGGTCCAGCTTGGCACTAGTCATATGTGAGGCCACTGGAAAACCAGAGAAGTGTTTTTATCCATAAAAAGGGTATGTAGGGCTTCCCTGGTGGCGCAGTGGTTGAGAGTCCGCCTGCCGATGCCGGGACACGGGTTTGTGTCCCGGTCCGGGAGGATCCCACATGCTAAGAAGCGGCTGGGCCCGTGAGCCATGGCCGCTGAGCCTGCGCGTCCGGAGCCTGTGCTCCGCAACGGGAGAAGCCACAGCAGTGAGAGAGGCCCATGTACCGCAAAAAAAAAAAAAAAAAAAAAAAAAAAAAAAAAAAGGGTATGTAAAACTAAGTAAAATATGATTAAGTTTCTTCTAGGGCTAGAAGTTTATTATCAATGTAAAATTTATTATCAATATTAATTCAGAAATTGTAAGAATATATTTCTGATAAATACCAAAGCATCAAGCCCATTAACCTTTTTTTTTGCCATTTGAAAACTCTCAGCATCTTGTTCAATTAATATAAAATACATTATTTGAAAATCTTAAAAATTACCAATTTAATGTATAAATTACATATCTTCAATTTTAAGTGATAGAATTATATCATTTTTATGATCCCTTAGAAAATAATTTAATTGACTCCTGTAGATACACTTTAACTGCAATCATATTTATGTTCTCTCTCTTCACCCCATATGTTAACAACAATTAAAGTAAGAACAAAACAATAGTCACCTCCAGATTCCGCTATAAAAACAGTGCTTTAGACAGAGCATATTTCAGGCTATCAAACACTCTATTCATTTCCATAGTTTCAGGTCTACCAATAAAAAGCTATCTTTCCATAATTTTATTTTCTACTAGCTTAGATTATAAATAGCTCTTAGACTTGATATTTTTCAACAATTGTCATGCTTCTTTATTGAAAAAGAACTTTTTCTCACATTCATTTTGTATCTCCTAGTTGTGTCTACCTTTAGTGTTTTAATTACAGGTTATTTTGGGCTATGGGCATAAAAATGAATTAGTTTGGAAGCTAAATTTCATTACTCGTACTGCAAAGATAGGTCCAATAACAGATGCAACAAATTTTAACTATCATTTCCGTCAGAATCACAGATGGTATTGATGTGGAAGACATCTGTGGCACAGGCCAGAGGAGAGACGGTTGGCTTTCTCTTAAAGTTAGGGCAAAGGATGTGGCAAAAAGAGATCTAAGGATGCCATGAGGAATTTCAGCACTGCTCTTGTGTGCACTCAGGTCATGGTAAATCAATTATAACAGATTCAGAGGCCAGCTATGGGGAACCCAGGTGCACAATGGGTACTGGGTGTTCCAGGGTTTTCCTACTTTGTTCCTGGCAGAATCTAGAATAGATAATAGATGTTATAAATTGTTTGCGCTTAAAAAGTAGATAGAAAAGACTCTAAGTGGGAGAAATGCTTTGTCAAGTGGGAATATGGTCACAGCAAGTTTGAAACCCCTTATACTATTGCTGAGGAAACTTAAATGTCAGATATATGAAGCAGCAAGGTGAATAGATAAAACCTATATTATAAAGATGAAAAGGGAAAAAGTGGGGCAGCACTTTACCGTTAATTGAGTGTATTGACCACAGGATATAAATATGGGCTTAGATGATCCATTTGTTACTTTAACAAATATTGTCACATATGTATTATGTGCTAGAAACGGTGACAGTTGCTGAGAGACAATGATATGTAATTTAAACATGGTCCCTGCCTTCCCAGAGTTTATAGTCTTGTGGGAGAGCCTTTGTGCATATTAAAACAGTAGTACAAGTGTAAAAGATAAATATATAGTTGAAACAACAGTTTTTCTTTTTACTATTCTCAAGGTTTGTATTTGTACTATTTTTTCCACTGTCATAAGCTATAAATGCTGGTGTAGCAATAAACATTTATTTTTTATTTTTATTTTTTTGTGGTACGCGGGCCTCTCACTGTTGTGGCCTCTCCCGTTGCGGAGCACAGGCTCCGGACGCGCGGGCTCAGCGGCCATGGCTCACGGGCCCAGCCGCTCTGCGGCATGTGGGATCTTCCCGGACTGGGGCACGAAACCCGTATACCCTGCATCGGCAGGCGGACTCCCAAACACTGCGCCACCAGGGAAGCCCAGCAACAAACATTTTACACGTATTAATTCATTTAATCCGCACATCACTCTGTCTCAGGTGTCCCCATGTTACAAATTAAAGCACTTAGGCTTAGAAAGGTGGCAGTAATTTACCCAGGGTAGAACAGCTTCTAAGCTGGAGAGGTGGGAACTGAACCCTTGCAGTGTCGATCCGGAGTCTATGGTCTTCATCATGACTACGTATATTGCAATGATGCAATTGTTTGTGCTAAACTTAATGTAAATCTTCGTCCAGAGCATTAGTACTTATACATCTCCCTTTTATTGTGTCATAATGCCCCTGTGGGCCATGTCATTGATGTTTTCCGGAGTGCCCTGCGTACAACGAAGCTTTGGAATGTGTTATTGATAACTGACCTCACCAATCAGGCAGAGAAGGTCATCTTGTTGCATAAATGATGTTGGCAGTCTTCCTAAAGTGCAGTTTTAATCCTGCTTTAATCCTGCTAGCTATTATCAGGTGACTTAAGTTAACAGGTTTTTAAATAAGAATAAACCCTGGGAATGTAAGGAGGACATAAGATTATCTTAGCTCACGCACAGACCAGAAAGTTCCAGGCATTTGGGATACAGTGATGCTGCAGGGAGGCTGGCAGGACATCTGATGACCCAACAGCATCTCTTAGAGGAGGCTGTCCTTGGGATAACACTTCTCTGCCTGCTTTTTCTCCACAGTTCAGTTCCCTCTACAAGTTATCCTTTTTGTCTTCCACATTTATGCTTGATAGCACGCACCTTCTTTTTTGCTTTTCAAATGTTTATTTGTCTTATGTGGGTGGAATGCTGCAAGAGTGCAAGGAAACTATGCATTTAGCCCTGTTTCCCTGCTGTTCACATTATTTTAGTAAAAGAAGATTAAGTAACATTAAAGGGAATGGAAGAAATAAGTATAAATATATCCAGGGTAGTGATCCTCTGATTCACTAAAGGATGAACTGAAATTGTTGGCCCAATTCACATTTATGTGAGAGCCTAGAGAAATTACTTTCCCTTTAACTTCCCTACACTTGTGAAAAAGGGGAGTGGACAACATTTATGTTACAAGACAGCAATCTTTTATTGAAACATTTTTTGTCAAAAACTATGCATGGAGAGATTAATCTCTTGTTCATAAATTAGGATAAGTCTAACATCACTATTCCAAACCAGTATTATTTCCAAAAAAGAACCTTTGCTTTATTGCCAGGTTCACAGGACTAAATTTTAAACCAACTTCAGTCTAGCTTTTAAAATCTTCCTGCCATCAAATGCCCAGCAAACCTTATTAGCGCAGGGGGCAGCCTTTTGATGGCAACATTCATCATTCACCAGGAGTGCAGAACCACAACTGAGCAACAACAACAAAAGATTAAATCATTCCAAACAATTCCTATTCGTTCTCCAGAAGAATGTCTAATTCTCCCCTTCTATACAGACAGGTGGGAGAGGAACCCCACAGAGAATCATAATGTTAATTAAATTAAACTCTTCAAAAAGTGAACAAGATGGTTTAGTATATATATGGATGAACTGCAGTTGATGACACTAGCAGATAATAAACTTAAACCCAGATTAACACACACCCCAACAGCTGGCCAGCTCAAATAGTTACTTCTCATTTAATCTGGATCACCTGTGCAATTTTTTATTCTCTAGTAAAATACATTGCCAAAATCTTTCAAAGCATATAAGGGGCAGGCTTCTTAGAAATTCAAACCAAAATATTAAATAATAAAAATTGCTGGCTTATTATACAGTTTCTGACAGACTCCAATATGCTGGGTGACAGAAGTAATTCTATCTCAGTTGCTAGTAAAAAGGTAAATCTTTTATGTACATAGAAAGACAATATTACAAGACTATAGTGTTACCTACCAAAACAAGAATATCTAGAATGTAATTTTCAGTAAACACTTGGGACGAAGGGCAATCAGAATATAAGAGAAAGCAAAATCCACATAAATTAATTCTTAATTTGAGAAATCAATAAAATGTATACATAAATTGATAAATACTGTCTCCACAAGTCACTAATTCCAAGGACTAGTTAGTAGTTAGTTTCTAACTAAATTATTACAGGACATTCTGGTGTATTCTGTCTTCTTGTGATCAGTAGCACGCACCTTCTTATTACCCTCTGCTTCCACTGCTTCATGACATCTACTGCACGTTTATTTCCATAGTGCTCTATGTTTGCTGACATAGTTGCAAGCCTCAGATTTACATTCCCCGTGAGACAGTATCTGATGGGATCTGGTTTAAGGCACCTGGTTAGGGCAGATGTTTGGCGCTGGTCCCGCATGAGCTGATGGCCAGTCTGGAGCCAGTTGCCCTTGACTCAGGAGCTGACCCCTGTCTCCTAATTTATGGTCAAGTTGTGATGATACTTAGCATTTGATATATCGGAAGCCTTCTGCAGGAAGTTCTGGGCATGTCAGGCACTCTGAGAATCTGAGAAGGGTGTAGTGAAACTGTCAGACAAAGTTGCATAGCTTTCCCAGTATAAACATATTATTGATTTATTTCTACATTGAATGCCTGTGTGACCCAAGTCAGTAATTTGTGATGCTGTGGGTTGGGGAACAGAGAAAGAATCTGCTTGTTAGAATAGAAAGAGAATGAGGGGCTAAGGATCATGAAACTGTTAGGATATTATGAATATTAACATTTAAAGACATTTCTAAAAACAGAGTTGTCAGTTATGTGGTTAATTGTGAAGTTGTTGATAACAAAGTGATAGGGCAGAAAGGAACCTCAAGAGACTATCTAGATCATTTTCCTACTACACAAGATTAAAAGAAAAGAGGTGGTTGTCAACCACTTAAACATTTGTATCTAAGGAAAACTCCCTAAAATCTGTAGAGTAACATACTCTTGAGAAGGCACTAAAATAGAAAGCCTCCCCTCTTTTCCCCATTGTCTCTGTCCATTTCTCTGCTTTATTTTCCTTCTTAGCTTCTGTTACTACCTGCATACTAGATATTTATGTTTTTATTTGTTTGTCATTGTCTACCCTGTGAGAATATAAACTTCACGTAGCAGCTTGGTCTCGTTCTTCCTCCGTTATATCTCCTATGCTTAGAAAGTGCCTGGCTTATGGTAGGTGCTTATAAATATTTGTTGAATAAATGAAACAATTAATATATGTATTGAAAAGTGTCTGCATGAATAGACACCAAATTGTTAACAATACCCATCTCTGGGGAATACAATTAGCAAAGCTGGGAGAGAATTGGAGGAAAGAGGTGGAATGGTGGGCTTTTATAAACCTCAATGTTGTTTACATTTTGCATTACTTAACAAAACTATATTTGACTTGATTTACATTTAACTTTTTAGGAATGCACCTATTGCATAAACAAGTGAAGGCATATGTAGGTATTATGTTGTAACGCAAACATATGTTTACTAATGTCCTATAGCCTTTTACAGTGAATATGTCCAATTTTCTGTAGTGAGGTGGTAAGTTCCTTTTCAGGGAGGGCTCATATTTTTTAAATCTATTTTGACTATTTCATATGTGGTAAGAAATTAATATGTAATTATTGACCAAACTTCTGGGGCAAAACAAAACAACATTAATACCAATTTTTAAAATAAGAGTATCTTCCAAATGTCTGGAAACAGCCTTTCACCAGTATTCAGCAAAATAATAGAACTTCTGGTAAGAATACTTGCAACCACTTAAGAAGCAATTGATCATAAACAATAAATAGAATCATTTTGTAAGGATAAAAATGATGCCAATACACATAATAGCTTTTTTAAAAAGACTATAAGATTGCAGAATTAAAGATGAAGAGTATATTAGGAAAACAGAATTTGAACCACATTTATTTCAGTAAACATATTTATTATGGGGAAATAATTACAAAAGGCGTTAGCAGTGCCTGAAAGTCAGACGGAGAAGGAAGGCAGCCAGAGGTTAGCAATCGCAGGAATCCTCTATCACCTTTAGAGCTGGATGAACTAAGGCAGAAAGTAGTGTCACCTGAGGCCAGCACCACTGGGTAGGAACAGGGATTGCTCAGAGGCAAAGGGAGGGGCTATCTATTAGGGGCTAAAACCACAAAGGAGAGACTCTCTGATTGGTCTATGTAGGAGATATAGTCACTACCCGAAGGAGAAAGAGGAGAAGAAATACTCTGGCTTCTTCCTTCTCCCTACCCTCAATCTCCCACTAGTGCCTGCCATTGGCCAAACCTATCAGGAAGTCATTCTGAAAGGGATCCTGGGAAATGTAGTTTACAGAGTTTGTCCCTTGAAATACAGTGCAGATCAGGTAAAATCAGGATCGGTTTTGAAAACAGGCAAATAACCTGAACAAATGGCATAATAAAGGAAAAAATATATTCTATTCATGCAATAGTCGAGTTTTATACAAAATATTTTTAGATATACTTAGTCATGTGAATTACTTTATACAACATTTATTTATATATTTGGGTAAGAATATCAGTGTGGTTTGAAGAACAGCATTAATTATTTCTCAGCCTTTTTACTCAAGGATCCTTTTCACAGTAATAGATAATATTGTCAATCACCTTATTGATTCTTTACTCCTGTATTATTTTAATAGTGTGTTATGGCATCAAAAATAAACACACGTTTCTTTCTCACTTCATGGAAGGAATCTTTGTCATGTGCTAAATTTTTCAATGTTTAAAAAAACATTTTTTTTTCTGATTTGTTTCTAAATGACAAACTAAGAGAGAGACTTGGAGGCTATATTTTTATAAGCATTTCTCATGAAAAATCTTTTCCCCACCAATAAATTCAAAGCCAAATTAGACATAACTGACATTATATTTTCTCTTTTTAACTTTGGCTTTTGAAATATTGGAGACATTTCACTGTGAAGTGTAGGAATTTAAATTAAATGAATTCACCTCATGGATCTTTTGAGGATCATCTTGAGGTGAATTTACAGAATTATTATCATTTATCGCTTTTCACCGACTATATAATTGAGAAGATTCTCCCAGTGATTTATACCGCCATTAATACTTTCTATTAATTATGATTTGGAAGATGTAGTAAATATAATGTTAATGAATGTGTTGAACGATGTTGGATTAATTGGAATGACAAAAACGCCTTAAGCAAAGAGTGATAGTTTGAGATTATTGGCAAATCCAAAGATAAAGCTGTTATTTACTTTGTGTCCTGCCCTGTCCTTAGAAATCTGACTTGTCCAGAGCAAGAAGTTAGGTCAAATATGACGGGTTCAGAGCAAGAAGTTAAATTCAGTCTTCAATTGTCGTTCCTAATATTTGGGAAAAAAACTTTTTTATTTTATTGTGGAAATTTGAAACATACACAACAATAACTCCGAGTACAGTTCACCCAGCTCTGACCAGTGTCAACTCATGACCAGTCTTGGTCTGTATATTCCCTTTCCTCTCCCCTTGAACGCCACTGGATTATCTTAAAGACAACCGCAGATATCATATCACTTCATCCCTTGTTTTAACAAGCCTTGTCGTGGGGGTGGGGGTGGGGCGGCTGGTTGCTTTCCATCTACTAGCGTAGTAGGAGCATCAACACAAAGTCCATCTGCTTCCCAAGAATGGCTGTCATTTGTGTGCCCTGGTGTTGGAAATTACCAGGGAATTATATATCCTTTGGTGTATTGTTCTAAATTTAGGCACTAGGTAAACAATCTTGTAAAATGCACACATACGTCTTAGGATGGGAAACGTTAATTTTTAGAAATCATTAGTATGCCTTTTAACATCAGATTCATGTACAATCATCCCATCCAAGGTAGAACCATAATGAAGTAGGATTTTGGACAGAAATATTCTAGAGATAATTAGAGATGTCACACAAAAAATTCCAGAACCTAGAACTTGCTCTTCACCAGTCATGGCCCTGGAAATTTTGTGATGGGGCAGTGGAAGAAGGAGGGGAAGACTGTGGAGAAACAAGCAGAGGAAGGATTCTCTTCCCACTTTACACAACTTCCTTGGAAAATAATATCTCTGTTCATGGCGTCAGTTATTCCCTGTGTTGATGACTTCCAGATCTGTATTTCTGCATCTCTCCTTAGCTCCGGTTCAAACACCTGGTAGATATTTCTACATACTACCTGTGTGCAAACCTCCTCCTTATCCAATTAAGTATCCAAGTCAGACACCTGAAAATCATGCTTCTCAGACCAGTCAACCATCAGTTCTTATCCTGTCTGCCTCTGAAAAGCCTTTCAATGTTTCTCTCTCTCTTCCACTGTCCCTGCCTTAGTTTAGATTTTTTTTTTTTTTTTGCCAGAACTAGTGAACTTATCTTAGACCCAATTCATTCTCCATTCTTCTATTAGAGATGCATTGAATATGCAAATTGAATATCTCTCCAGTCTCAAGTTCTTAAAGTTACCCTTGTGTGTGGCAAATATGATCCTTTGTGAGCTAGCCTTGTGCTATTTGTTTGACTCATCTCCTACCATTTCTTAGTGACTTAGCACCTAACTGATGGAAGTATGTGTAGTTCTCCAAACATGCCAAAATGCTGAGTCTGATTTAGAAAACCTGATTCAGATAGAGCCTAAGAATTTGTATTTCTAATAAGATTCCAGCTGATGCTGCTGACCCACAGACTAGACTTTAGTAGCAAGGCTCCAGGAACTATTCTTACCCTATTCCTTAGTTATTAACAGTCAGAGTTGTTTCTTTTCCTTGCCCTCCATTTGGTGTTAACTGTGCTATATCTTCGGCCGTTTTATTTTTCAGAACAGAACCGGTCAGATTCTCTCCCTAAATCACATACTTGGCCAAATCCTTTTTACCCTTCAAGTCTCAGCTCAAATGAAAATTTCATTTAGAAAACTGCTCTGAATCCCATGGGAAGATTTGGGCACCTCTTCTCCTACGTACATTGCATTTCTTATTTTCTTCTATATGGCCCTAACACATTACACTGTAGATTCTTGTTTGTCTATATCCCGATTCAAAGTGTTCCCAGCAATTACTCACAGTACCAGGGACATGGGAGAAACAGAAAATATTTTTTGAAAAATAGAGACATGAACACCCCCGCCGCATCACCACTCCCCCCGCCACTGCAACTTTATGATCGTCTTTTGATATCCCCATGGCATTTCCAGAACTGTATGAGGAACAGATAATTCTAAGGAGTTTTAAAGGTTTATGGACCACAGACCTCAGAGATTAATTACAATCCCATGTTAATAATAATACGGTGACCAGAGGCTAAGGGCCCAGGAATGTCTCTGGACAAGCTTACTAAGCAGCCTTTCGGGCTTCGATTAAGTGGTCATGGTCTGTCTATAGCCCCTGGGCTTTTAGGCCCAGAAAAGATGATTTGTCAGGATCTTGACTGAATGTCCCTTTCTCACGGGCAGATTCACATTAACCCAGGTTTTAAGATTGATGTATAATTTAGGAAGTCAACCCATTCATTCACTGTGAGACGTTATGGCCTTAAGAACCAGAATAGGACTTCCCTGGTGGCACAGTGGTTAAAAATCCGCCTGCCAATGCAGGGGACACGGGTTTGAGACCTGGTCTGGGAAAATCCCACATGCCACGGAGCAGCTGAGCCTGTGCCCCACAACTACTGAGCCCGCGTGCCACAACTGCTGAAGTCTGTGCCCCTAGAGCCTGTGCTCTGCAACAAGAGAAGCCACCGCAATGAGAAGCCCTCACACCGCCACGAAGAGTAGCCCCCGCTCGCTGCAACTAGACAAAGCCCACACGCAGCAACAAACACAGCCAAAAATAATAAATAAATAATAATAATAAGAAAAAGAACCTGAAGAGTAGAATCCACATGATTGTCCCTTTCCTTGCTATGATCAAGCTTTAAGGAAAGTCAAGTATTAATTCAATTTTTTTGGTAGGGCAGAATCTGAAAAGTAGGATTTAGAGAAATTGGGTGACTCTCAGCATCAGTAAGCTAGCTCGAAACATCCAAACCATATTAGGAATAACTTTGTGAATGGGATCAGAAATAGTCTGTGGTCACACATTTTGCCTCCATCTCCACCATAAGGATGGATTTTCAGTGGGGCTGGAAATGCTCACATGCAAAATCTGATGATGGAGGGTGCCTGTCCCAGAGTGGGCGCTGCCACTGTTTGCCTCTGGGGCTCTTCCTTTACTGTGCTTCCATGGCAGTGAACTCCCTTTCGGATCGACTCATCTTTCCATAGAGCAATTCTCTCTCTCTTTTTCTTTTTCTTTCTTTTAGGTGACTTTGCATAACTCTGCCCTGGTTCTTCACTTGTTTTTTTCCCATCACGTCTAAGTTCTAGAAGGCACTTTCCAATAGAACCACAAGTGACTCCAGACCCCACCCCCACCCTTCCCCTCTGTCGCGAGGAAAGGACTGGCCTTAGAAAGAGGGCTGATGACTCTCGGGTGTGATATAGTGGTTCAACATCCCTAGCATGACTTAGCATAAAAAGGAAAAAAATAAATGTTCATCTCCTTTACCAAATACTCTATATGCAGTAAGTTCTTTTGAGTTGAATGAAAAAGACTCTGGGGGGTGGGTAACGCCACTTTCCCCCTTCTCCCTCTTTGTGAGCTGATTTCACTGGGAGTGGAGGGTGGAGTACCCATCACAGGATTAATGATCTCTGTTCCAAATCCCACATTTTATAAATTTATTTATTTTTTTAAATTTATTTTTGGCTGCGTTGGGTCTTCGTTGCTGTGTGCGGGCTTTCTCTAGTTGCGGCGAGCGGGGGCTACTCTTCGTTGTGGTGCGCGAGCTTCTCTTTGTTGCGGAGCACGGGCTCTAGGCACACGGGCTTCAGTAGTTGTGGCTCACAGGCTCTAGAGCACAGGCTCAGCAGTTGTGGCACACGGGCCTAGCTGCTCCACGGCATGTGGGATCTTCCTGGACCAGGGCTCGAACCCGTGTCCTCTGCATTGGCAGGCGGATTCTTAACCACTGTGCCACCAGGGAAGTCCCCAAATCCCACATTTTAGACTGTAGTTTTCCTGCATTGCCATGAACTTATTTGGAGAGAGGGAATCTGCAGATAAAGCAAAGAAAATCCTAGTAAATTATGAGAAGGGTAGTAAATGACAGGGTGAGGATGAGTATAGCTGCATCGTGATTGCTAAGGCTAATAGTTCTTGAAATGTTATCAAGGGAAGTTATAATTTTTCTCCTTATTGGATAAAATGTTTAAATTATCCACCACTTTCTTTTGTTTTCTGGTGGTAGGAGACTGACACAAGGCAGTGTTTCTCTATCCTTAACGCCTCTGAATCCTCTAGGGGTCTTGTTAAAATGCAGATTCTGACTCAGTAGGTTTGAATCCAAGTGAGTCCTGAGTTTCTGCATTTCTGACAAGATCCCAGCTGATGCTGTTGGTCCACGTGTCACAGGGTGGGTAGAAAGGTGTTACAAGATTCCTGGAGGCCTATCCCACCCCCTCACTTAATTGTCAGCTCAGTCAAAACTCTTCCTTTTCCCTGCCATTTGCTCTATTTTACCTGCTTTCTGGCTGCAGCCATTTCGTTTTGCAGAATCAACTACGTCACGCGGTAGGAAACCCTTCTTAGTCCTGTGGGTTTGCATGGACTTGGAAACATTCAGTCATTGGGAAGTGTTAAACAATAAGGAAAAATGAGTGGAGGGAGAGGGTCCTGTGTGGGTGGAGGAGGAGAGTGGGGTGTGTGTGTGTGTGTATGTGTGTGTATGTGTGTGTGTATGTGTGTGTGTGTGTGCATGGCGGGGAGTGGGGGGTGTGCGCGCGCGTGTGTGTGTGTGCGTGTGTGTGCATGGTGGGGAGTGGGGTGTGTATGTGTGTGTGCATGGTGGGGAGTGGGGGGTGTGCGTGTGTGTGCGTGTGTGTGTATGTGTGTCATGGCGGGGAGTGGGGTGTGTGTGTATGTGTGTGTGCATGGCGGGGAGTGGGGTATGTGTGTGTGTGTATGTGTGTGCATGGCAGGGAGTGGTGTGTGTGTGTGCGTGTATGTGTGTGTGCATGGCGGGGAGTGGTGTGTGTGTGCGCGTGCGTGTGTGTGTGTGTGCATGGCGGGGAGTGGGGTGGGGTAGGGAGGAAAAGGATATAATAGGTGTCATTGGAATGTGGAAATGTGTGTATGTAAGAGACCTGTTAACTCATGTCTAAAATAGCATAACACCCCAGCATGGTTGGGCAAGTATAGTAGCAAGATGGAAAAAAAAAAATCTAGGGAAGGTCCAAGAATATTTTGGAATAATATAACACTCATGGTTTCTTTCCTTTTTTCTGCTGCAAGTTGGATGTCGTTCTCTGCTGTTCGGAGTTCACTCTGTTCCCTATCCTGTCTTGCAAAGATGAGGTGAAAGGTATTACAAAGGGAGAAATTTCTACTGTTTGTGGCCAAACAGTACTCAGGATGTCATTATTCCAGTTCCACCTAAATCTTCTTTCCAAAGTGTCATTATATAATTTCTCTGCAGAGATCCCACTTAACACCCCGACCTTCCTGACTTTGCTCTTTCACTCTTTTTAAACCTTGTCTTTGTAAAAATTACATATCAATGTGGAGGATTACTTTCTTCCCTTAAAAATAAAGCGACACCAAATTTCTGTTGTCAGTTTTTCATTTTAATTACCCCCTCCCCACTTCAGTTCTCTTCAGTGAGGAATTCCATATGTATTTTATACTATTGTTAGTTTTCTCTTATTTATCAAAGTGTCTCCTACAAAAATACTATTATCAGGCTTTAGAGAATGAAGACGTTTTAAAATAATGCAAATAATCAAAATCTCCAATGATCAAATGGCAGTAAAACACTTCAAGGAATTTTCCCTTGGAGAAGCTTTTTGAAGACCCAGTCTTTCACCAGAAGACTCAAAGTATTTGGTAGGCCTGTCTGTCAAATAGTTTTCTGTGATTTTTTTTCTTTTCCTCATGATGGGAAGAAAACCAAAATGCAATATGCGGTAACTTAAAAAAACAAAAATGAAGAAGACTGCTAGATGTATTGTGATTGTGATAAAATTCCAGCTTTCAAATTCAGATTTAGTTACAGTGCTCTGTTTTTCCATCAAGTTTACATTTCATGTCTGTCTATGCAGTACTGTAGTTAAGGCATCTCTGTGGAAAATTTGTACTTGTTCAGAAGAAATCGGCTTTCTTGGAGATGTCACTGGGAAATGCTACTTTTTATTGCTTGGACTATTTAGGATTTTATATGTGTAAAGTGCTATACAATCCCATCAGTGGTTATTCCCATAAATAATTTCATGACTTGGTTTATTCTTGCTATATCCATTTTATAGATGGTAATACAGAGGAGTGGATTACAGGGGAGTTGAAATTAGATCCTACAATCACAAAAGTTTCCTAGACTGTTGTTTAAACTGTAGACTGCAAATGTGTCTCCATGTGTTAAGTATCTGATAAAAAAAATGAAATATGTGGGGACTTGGCATCTCTGGGGCTGTGTCTGGGTTTGTTAAAGGAAAAATGAGGAGATGTGAGTCAATTACATAATATTACAGAGAAAAAAATCCCTTATAGTAAAGGAAACCATGGGTCCTATTGGCCCAGTGGTTTTCCCTGGCAGCATGAAGTCCACTGGACCATTGCTCAACTCGAGTCTGTTTTCATAAACATCACTATCCTGTCCATCATGGTGCCAGAAATAGCTGCCTTGCACATTCTTCTTGTAATTATAATTCCAATCTTGAAAATGTGTCCCTCAGATTCTCAAAGGTCATCTTAAGATTATACTGCTGCGGCCTCAGAGAACCAGGTTTGGACAAGAGCATCTATCTCTAGAAAACGTCCAATGAACTGAGTGGAGGTATCTTGACCATCTTGTTCCATTTGCTTCTGGCTATGAGCATTGGCTTTAGAAAGTTTATTTTAAAGTGAATGAGCTGGTGGGATCAGAGTGTATTCAAAAGCAGAAGGTGGGAGGGATCCCTCATACCCTTCCATCAGATGGTGCAGTCCCAGAGGTTCCCAACAAGATTGGCATGTAGCTTCAGCGGGCCTTGTGCCATGCCCTAATGTGATGTAGGGCCCTCAATTCTTCCTCTCTGTGGGGAACAAGCCCCCATGTTTCTAGCCCTGTGAAACCCATTTTGTATTTTTGACCACCAGAACTATAAGATAATGACATCAAGTTTGTCCTAATTTGTTACAACAGCAACAAGAAACTAATACAAGCACTTTTGCCTTCATGGCTCTTTCCTCCATTAAAAAAAAAGGTTAAAAATTACGTTCTATGATTACGTTAATACAAACATGAATATATTAATATTATAAATGGAAACATTCTTTGACTTAAAAGTTTCCTTTCTTTTCTGATTTTAAAAGAAATTAGAACATTTTCGTAGGTACCTAAAAGTATCCTAGGCTCTGGGCATGGCGGCAAGTATGCCTGTTGGACAAGTGGGCTCTGCCTATGGGCATCTCTATCCAAATCTTCCCCATCGTTCACCACTTTGGAGTCAGTATAGCCACGTGTATGCCAACTGAGGGATTTCAGAGATACTGGCTTCTTGCTTTGTTGTCTAACCTTTTGGTGTTTGAATGGGGGGATGTTTTCCATTGGCGAGAATACATATTTCAAGCAGAAGGCTGTTATTCAAAGTGCCTCTCAAGTCCCGTGGCATCAGTATACACAATGGACCCATAATACCCTCACTGTATACACTAAAATAAACACACAATAAATACTAGTTGAGTGAAGAATTGTGACAAGACTTGTCTTTTAATTCTGTTTCCTGGGATATTTTGCCTGATCAATTTACCTTTCTTTACCTTTGTTGCAAATAAAAGAATAGATTATGGTTAAAATTTGAAAACAAATGTCATAATATGGATATCCTTTATGTCTAAATAGAATCTACAGTTTGCAACACACTTTCATGTACATCATCTCTTTTGATGACCTGTAAAGAAATTTTATGATCTTAGGAGGAAAATATTTTATCCCAAACTTATATAAAATATTAATAGTGACAGTGTTTTTAATTTTAGACACGTTATCTGTCATTTATAATACTAAGAAAGAATAGTTATATATGTGACTTTGGTCGCTTTATAATTTGGCCCATGTGCTCATAGGGAGGCAAAAATGCAAAACAAAATTTGTGTTCCTTCGTCTTATATATTACTTTCCACACTTTGCCTCTGTGAAAAATGATGCATCTCAAGCTGATAATGATAAGCATTAACGCTGTGAATTGGAAATTACAACATACCCCATTAACTATTTTCACTTCTCTGACATTTAGAAGACAGAAAGGCAACACTTCCAGCTTAAAAGCAAAGTTAGGTTGAGGGAAGTTCAGAGACATGTTGAAGGAATCTGCGGCTATCGGGCCTTGATGCTTATGGAGCTCACAGGGGTAAAAATAGCCACATTCCTGAATTATGATCCTAATTCAGGATTTGCAGAGTCTATGCCAATTTGGCACTGTTCTGGAAAAGGCTACATGGATAAAGATTTGTTTCTAGAGATATTCAGGAAAGTAGCCAATTCAAACTGCTCAATGCTGTGACATCATTCCTGGCTGGTAGCAAGTTCTTTCTGTCATCGTGGGGCTTGCTTGAGAATGAAGAAGCATGTCTTCATACCTACTGCTTCTGAACTTATACACGTGCTCCCCACACATACGTGCGTGTGCATGTTCACACATACGCACCAGCACCCACATCTTTAGACCTGCCTTTCACAACAAGTGTGTGAACTTATTCACAAACCTTCAAGTGTTCTAGTCAGACCTGTTCAGTCCAGTTCTGGAGAAACAGATAGGTAAGATAGACTGATACATTCCATCAAATTAATTCCTCATTTCACAGTTGAAGTTTTAACAGGATGTCTGGCCTCCAATTGCAAGGAGAAGGTCTTGCACTCCATTCAAGGGCAACCAAATGAAGTGGCTGACTCCTGCATTAAGGAAATTGAGTGGCTGTTCAGAGATCCTCCCTTCCATTGTCCTCCCATCTTGATTCCTTCCCAGACTGCCTACGGTTAGGTGCCTTTTAGAAAGTTGGCCTCATTCAAGTTACACCCTGCCACACCTCCAGGCCCCAGGATGCTTGTGTCTGAGTTCCCAGCAGTCTTAAAGCCTTGCCAACAGCAGACGGAGGCATCCCACTGAGCCCTGGGTGAAGAGAAAGCCTGGAGTTGCACAAGAGTGACCCACTTGGCACAGGGGATGAGCCATCCTGACGGGCCCCAGGGACTCCTTCCTCATCCACGTCTGTCCCCTGGGATCGTCCCTTAGAGAACTCTCACAGACACACTCACCCAGCCACAGTTGGGGGACATCAACAGAAACCCATGGTGGAAACAAGGAAGGCCTTGCCCCGTGGCATTCTGAGTCAGCCCTGTAGTGCGATTTACCAGCTGCCTCAAAAAAGAAAATACTGCTAGGACCTGGGCCGGGACCACAAGGTGTAAAGGTGTCGAGCTGAAAAAACAGGGGGTGGATCTAAATCTCCCCCCTCCCCTAATTCCCTGCCTGAGAAAATTATTCCAGCGTCAACATCTCTCTTTAAATTTAGGGTATCTTTGTGTAAGAAAAACTACTTTATTACTCAACGTTAGTGACACTCACTTTGAACCTTCATTCTGAAAACCACAGAATTTAAAAAATGCTGTAAATAGCTGACATGGGTGTTCTCCACCGCCCCCCCACCACTTTCAAAGGAATTGTTTTTGTAATTACTGAGGGGGGCAGGGTGGAGAAAGCTGAATTGTCCCCCCAACCTGCACCCCGCCCCCACAAACACAGTGAACAGGAGAGGGTAATGAAATATCTCAACTAAAAACATTCATCATAGTCAGATGAATTAGTGGTGGAAAAGTTTCGGTGCATTCCTAATGCTTTTGTTTAATCTTTTATGTTTTAAGTAGTTAGGTCTCTATTCTAGTTCTGAGTACAAATAAATGCCTGACATAGGGTCCAAGCCAGATTCCACAATGTAGCAAAAACAGTGCCTGCATATTTGGCAGGAATTGAAACCAGTTCAGGTCAGTGTCTGTTTCTGTCCAAAGAAGAGTTTCTGCATTTACACTGGGCTAGGAAAACAACACAGGAAAACATGGGGAACAACAAGTAATATTGTCAGCTCCAGTGCCCGCCTGGCCAAAGGAGACTGTTTAGAGCAAGTCCGGAGTCACCGCTTAAGCTCCAGGTTGGGTTGGCATAAGGTTTTGGGGAGCAGTGAGCAAGAGAAAGAGAGGCTATGGATGGCATTGTTGTAGCAAAATTGCCTTCTCCCGTCTCAGGCTCTCACCTTGCAAATCACCCTCTCTTAGCAAAAGCACATCTTACTTGTTAACTCCTCCCTTGCCCACTAACCTTTTCAGTCGTCCCCCTTCTTCATTTTAGAATGGCCTTGGGAACAAAGCAGCGTTTTAAAGCCTTTCCCACTAAAAGTTCGCCCCTCCCCCCTTTAAAGAGGCAGTGTGGGCGTGATTTTCTTTTCTTTTCTTTTCTTTCATTTTAATTTGTTTTTCTGCAATCTCCTCTTGTGAAGCCGTCATTGTTTGGGGGTGATGGATATTTCCTCAGAGATACCATCATATGGCTTGTTATTGTAACACTTATTGGTGATAAAGTTCAGACTAAAAATTAAGCAGCTGCAATGTAGCAGCACAAATTAGTTTAATGTAAGCAGTCAGGAGCAGCTGGCTGGCTCAGACTCGAATTTAGCTGTGGGGGGAAGGGTTCTGTGACGCTGACAGTGTTTTTTTCCTCTACATAAACATTTTTGGCTGTTGCAGCTTTTGTGCTGATCATGTGACAGCGTCCCTAGGCAGATAATTTATTTTTGTGGCTTTCATGAGCAATCATTAACCTTCAGACATCGAGTTTGCTTTTTGCTTTGTGGCATTTGTTATTATTATTATTATTTTTTGTATACTAACTAGTTTAACTCAGAAAGTGTCAGGAGAAAATTACAACCAATTTATAATAGACTGCACTGTCTAATACTTACGTTTCTGTTAAAGCAGACCTTGCTTACAAGACCATTCTTACAGCTTAGCTGGTGTTCCTGGATCAGAATAATTATTTTCGGCGCGGCTGTTATGGGGATGCTCCCTCCGTGTCGCCTTCTGATTGCAAGGCCACTGCAAGCTGGCCTTGCAGAAACTCAATTTGGAGATCAACTTTTGGCCGTCTTCACTTACTCCCTAGGAGGCTGGAACCCCAAGAGCCTCCATGGGGCTGGGAATGAGGCTTCGGGAGGTGGGCTTGCTCTGGTTCCTTCTTCCTTTAACAACTGACACCCCAGCCTTCTGTAAACAGTGTGGCCATTTGTAGTGAGTAACTGGAGCTAGAATAGATTGAGATTGAAAAACAAAGGAAATCAGAAACTGTGTCCTACATAAATCTGAGGGGCGGCGGGGGACAGAAGAATATCATTTCTGACATCTACTAATCATGCCCACTGGTTTTCTGAATTTAGCTGTTACGTCCTCCTCGGATCTGTTTTGTATCGCTCAGCCATTTCTGCCAACCAGTAATTCAGGAGTAAAACGCACAGGGTCACTCTTTGGTGTCTATCATACATGATATCTTCAGACACTTTCAGCATGCCGATTATCTCGTGGGTATTGTGTGGGCCCTCTTAGATATTCATTTATTCATTCTCTCATGGTGCAGGGTTGGTGGGGGAAACACTCAGGACTACTTGCACAGAGGGATATGATAAAGTGTATTTATAAACCCCAGTGGATTGTGTTCAGTGCAAAATAAGAGGAAGGAATAACCTCTTTTTTTTCTTACTCGTTTAAAATATTTCAGTGATGAGAGCTGTTCTTAATCGATCCTAATATTTTGTAAGAATAGATGTATAGGTTTTAGGACACAGCATGAAAATTCCGTTCTTCTAAATTTATGATTCAAGAGCTCAAAACATAGGGAAAATTGATACTGTCATTTTTTTAAAGCATCTTGGGACAGCGTGAGTGAGCTAGGCATTGCACAGGCTGAAAGTGAGGAAGAGCTTGAGCAAATGATAGAAATGAGGATGCTGAAGTGTTTCGGTCATCTTTGATGTTGCATGAAAATGACCGAATGGGTCCCCCAGGTGTAATTAATGTAGTTGGATACAGAGTTGCGCCCTTGCTGAGGTGGGGTAGGGGGTGAGGGAGTGGGCAGCATCTGGCATCTTCTTGGTCCTCACCCCAAAGAGAGACATTTCTTCCCCACACGTAGGACCCTAGTGTTCTGGACTTTATTTCTTTCTCACTTTTCTTGTTCACTGATTCCCGCTCACGTGATTGGCGGGGCTGCATTACGACTTTGGTGCTTTATCTAGAAAGTACTTCACTCACTAAGATGAGGACTTTTGCCTTCGAAGGCCCCTTCCTCCATATTGATGGTCGTAGTTTACGACTGTGTTGATATAAAGGTGCATATAATCCAGGGTGGATTTCTTTTTATGTATTCATTATTATTATGTACTTTTTTTCTTCTGATTTGAAAAGTAATGAGAATGAAAATATTTTCATGGACCACTGAAGGCATCACGGACCCTGGGCACCATGTTTCCTCTGCCTAATGGAGAAGCTGGCCCCAAGTGTGGGCACAGGCACACAGCTGACCTTTGTGCAAAGGGAAGATAACTTAGATGAAGGAACCAAGTGCAAGTGAGAAATGCCACAGGGGTACTCCTTTCCTCAGATCAAAGCATTGACAGTTTTTTTTTTCAGACACTCCTTTGTCACAGGTTCCCCTGCCGTGTTTAGCTCTTGGGGGTGGGGCTCACTTGGGGGAGCTCTGAACCCCTTTCCAGCCCTTCTTGCTCTCTTTTTAGCCCTATGTGCCTTATCTGAACCATATGCCCTTGGACCCTGTTCTAGAATGAACTCTCCTTTGTTGTACTGCTTATCCCTTCATCTCAAGCCTTGCACACCCAGGATCACTTCATCCTACAGTGATCTCTATCTGCGCAGTTTTCCCCCTTGTACGGATATGACCCAACAGGACTGTCTCTGAGACCCTCCTCTTTGAGTCAGCTCATCCTTGTTACTCCCATTTCAACTTTGTCATTTTACCATTTGAAACCCCCTTAACTTTCCACTACTTCAAGCCTGCCTCTCAATTTATCTCCGTGTGATCTTGGATAGCATCAGTTTTCTTATCTCTACAGAATAGATTAATAATAGCCAACTATGTATTGAGTATGCACTATGGGCCAGGCATTGCGCTAAGGAATTTGCTAAGGGTTTGGTATGCATTATCCCTTTTAATCAGGACAAAAGACCTATGTGATATGTGCTTTCATTAATCCCATTTTATAGATGGGGAAGCTGAGGCATAAAGAGATTTAATAACTCAAGCCTTCCCAGATAGAATGTGATCACATCAGGATTACAGCTCAGGCAGTTGGATCCCAGAACATTAGTCTCAATAATTATGTTGTACTGCTCCTATGCTATTGTCACACGTACCTCACAGAGTTATTGTGATTCGCTTTCTTAGCAAACATCTGCTTCACATCTTCTGTATGTTAGGCAGGCACTGATAACCTGCTCTCAAGAATCTCCATGGGGCTTCCCTGGTGGCGCAGTGGTTGAGAGTCCGCCTGCCGATGCAGGGGACACGGGTTCATGCCCTGGTCCAGGAAGATCCCACATGCCGTGGAGTGGCTGGGCCCATGACCCACGGCCGCTGAGCCCGCGCGTCCGGAGCCTGTGCTCCACAACGGGAGAGGCCACAACAGTGAGAGGCCCACGTACCACCAAAAAAAAAAAAAAGAATCTCCATGGCTGCTCAGGAGACAGGTGTAGAGACAGGTCAGCAGACCTAGAAGGATAATTAAAATTAAGTACCAGCTCACATGTACTAAGAACCTCTCAAGGAGAGCAGAAGATAAGGTAGTCAGAGGTTGGGGGCGGATGGGAGGGTAGCTGGAAAGGCTTTTTAGAGAAGAAGTTTAGACCTTGAACGATACATTGTAGATAATAGAGAAAAGGGGGACGGAGTTTCCTGGTCAAAGCAAAGGTTAGGCCGGAGACCAGGTATTTTTCTGGTTTCAACCATAAGCTTTAAAATAGTCAACACCTGGCAGTTACAGTTTTGCCTGGAAACCTCTGCCCTTCTCTGAGTGGGTAGTTATCAAATTATAATTACTTTAAGCAGGTGGAGAGCTGAGACCAGGATGAGATTCACATAAGACACAGGAGAGTAAGTCAAAGTGAGATCGGTGGGAATAATGTCATTTATTCATTCACTTATTTATTTTTCATCGTTACTTACTGAATACCATATTCTGAGCAGTATAGGAAACTTCCTGCGGATCACACATGAAAAAGCAGTTCCTTTCCTCGAAGAGCTCAGTCTAGTAGGGCAAAGGAATAGGAAAATATAAACAATGACTACTGAATATCATCAAGGCCCTTAGCAAAGTGTGTACCAGATGCAGAGGTAGTCCTGAGCAAGGAGCTCCTGCCTCTTCCTGTGTTTGGATCAGAGAACACTTCATATTGGGGGTGCCATTTGAGACTCAAAAGATGAGTAGGTGTCATTGACTTAAAAAGGTAAGGAAATGCATCCCAAGCAGAGAGATCAACATATGCAAAGGAGGAGAGGCGGGGAGCCTGACAAATGCAGAGACCACCAACAGTTTGTTATCACAGGAGCTTCAAGTGCTTCCTTGGAATTTGGAGATGAGGTGTGGCTACAGGCTTGGTGAGATCTCAGAGGTGGGGTTTTATACAGGGGAGGGTCACAGTCAGTTCACGTGGGCAGTGGGTGGGGGGGGGTGGGGAACTGCAAGGGGAAAGACAAGTTAGCAGCCCTTTGTGACCATTTTGGTACTAGATGATGAGGATGTGATCCCAAGTAGAGGGGCAGAGGAGGAGAGAATGCGCTCACTTAGGCTGAGGACGGATGGGGTGTGGATGCAGAGGGGGAAGCTTAACCCCGGGTTTCTGGGACATTAACTGAGCTTGTGGGTAAGGTAGAGATTTAAGATGAAGTAAAGAGAGAATGACAGTCAATTCTCTATTCACCGTAGTTCTGTTCTGTAAAGTTGCTACAAACACTGAATTAGTGAATCTTGAACCCTTGCTTCTAGAGGAAATACAGAGTTACATGCATGTGAGCTCCTGGTCACAACATTTTCGTCAGCTGGTTAATACATATCCTTGTTTTGGGTGTGTTTCTGTTTAAAGACACTGTATTGGTCAGAGTTGTCCAAAGAATCTATATGTATATAGAGAATATATACATATATAGTAATATATATACTATATATATATAGAATGTATATACTAATAAATAAACATATACATGGAAATTCTTTACAAGGAATTAGCTCTTGTGATTACAGAGCCTGAGAAGTTTCATGAGTTGCCATAAGCAAGCTGGAAATTCAGGAAAGTTGGTGGTGTAATTCCAGTCTGAGTCTAAAAGCCTGAGAAGCAGGGGAGCCGATGGTGTAAATCCCAGTCCACGAGCAGAAGACCTAGCTCAAGGCAGGCCAGAGGAAAAAGTGGCACGTCCCTCCTCCTTCTGCCTTTTGTTCTACTGAGGCCCTCAAAGGAGTGGGTGATGCCTGCCCACACTGGGGAAGGCAATCAACTTGACTGATTCAGATGGATATCTCATCAGAAAGCACCCTCACAGACACACCCCCAAATAATGTTTAATCTGGGCACCCCAAGGAGCAGTAAAGTTGACACATAGAATTAACGGTCACAGACAACTTGTTCAGTATGTACCCTCCCGGACCAGGGCACGAACCCGCGTCCCCTGCATTGGCAGGCGGACTCTCAACCACTGCGCCACCAGGGAAGCCCCTCAATATATACTTTTGATTCACTAACGTTGGTCTCACAGCCAGTAACAGCCTGGGCAAAGCGTACCTGACACAGGTATTTCCTCTGTAAGCGCATCTCTGTCTTCTTGTACTTAGGGACATTACGCAGCCCTTCAGCAGTACACTTGCCGTCTTCATTTTGAAAGTGAAATTCCAAACAAACCACACAAAAATGTGAAAAAGGTGGCACTAAACAGACTACAGAGGAGCACTTGTTTACTGTAGCAGAGCCTTAACAAGAAGGCAGAGCACTGCCTTGCTCCCCCTCACTGGGAATGTGCGGGTCCAACATCTCAAATGCTTCCCCGTTCAGCAGGCCTGTGAATGACCGTGGAAACATTGTGTGTATCGATTTGGGGGTTACAAATACATTTTAATGAGCAGGCAAAATTTGCAATTTGGAATCCACGAATAATGAGGATGGATTACATTCATTTAAGATTAGAAAATTTTGCTTATGAGGTGCCTTTAAGACATGAAAGTCAGGCGAGATGTTGGACCAGAAAACAGGTACTTCAGATAACATTAGTATTTAAATGGCTAAACCGCTGACTGTGTAAGAGACTGTTATGGGCTGTAAGGGATTATTTTCGTCATGTAAGTACATGCATGGTATAAGGATCGAGAGGGAAGGACGGTGGCTGTTGTGATGTCAGGGCCAGGGCTGGTTGAATATGTCAAAGCACTGGAGGAACTCTGGATCCTTGTGAGGTGAGCTTCTATCTGTATTATTTCCCTCTATATCCCACAGTGGAGTTTGATATAAGTTGGGCTCTGGGTGACATCCCCGAGAGGGATCCAGGAGACTGGGTTCAAAATCTTCACTACTCAAGTCACTTTCAGGGTTAATGCTTCAAGGAGGTCTAAAGTCTCATGGGAGGGGGTCTGAACTTGGCAGAGAGCTCTGGTTAAGAATCCATACCCCACCCTTTGGGCTGCTGTCTTTATAGGAAAAGGAGCTTATTAGCTGCTCTGTCCTGGATCCCTTGTATCCCCTTCACACTCACACCACACAACTTCTTTGAGACATGTGACTTCAGAGAGCCATACTTTGAGGCCAGACATCTTACCCTGATGTTCTTTCTTCAGTTACAAGCTTCTGATACTTCCATCCAACCCTGTCCTTCTCTTCAAGCCCCATAGCCTGCTCCCCCACGTGTCTGGTGGTCCTTTTGTCTGAGTCTTTTCTCCACCATAACCCCCTTCTCACAGACCCACCTACACGAACTAAAATAGTTAAGACTTTAAAAAAAAATGAGTTAGATTTGGGATTCAACCATTAAATATTCCTTCCTTCTTTCTTTCCTTCCCTCTGTGCTATGTGTTAGGCTCTGGGCTAGAAGCTGCGTATGTAGAGACAGATGAATGAGGCATGGTCTTTGCACTCTCACAGCTTACTGTGTAGGAAATGTAATACAGCGAGAGGCAGGCTGGAGCGAAGACACTGAGCTTCAGGTCTCATTGGTGTCACCATCCATTGATGTGGCATTGGACAAGTCACCTTAGCTCTCAGAAACCCTTCCCTCCTTTGTTAAACACTGGGTTTTGATTTCTAGATTCTTTTCCGGCCCTTTACATTTCATGATTCTATAAAGCACAATACTTTCACGCTGTGGTACAGGGTGGTGGTAAATGTTACCAAACTTGATTGTTGTAGGGAAGCAAGACTTTATTAAGATCATCTAAACTGCTGACAGCTTTGAGCCACCTACACTGTGTATGTACATCCCCTGCAGAAAGTATCAGGGGGATCGTCAGTGCTCACCAGGCAGCAGTTGAACCCGCGGGTGTTTGGATTCCGTGGAGGGATTTACTGACTGGAAGGGAAGATGCCAGCCTCTGGAAAAGGACTTGGTAATATCTTGCACGTTTTAACACCAGCTGGAGAGTAGCTCCTCTGCTTTCCATTGTTATGCTCGGGTTTAACAGGATGACTCCATCTGAAAGCCACCGCTGTGCCCTTGTGAGCAGTAGCAGGAGCTCATGTATTGTTCTGGGTCCCCAGGAGCACCTGAAAGAGACCAGGAGACCACATCTGAAATACAAAAGTTGAGCTACTTTACCAGAGGTAAACATAGTGCCGAAATCTTGCATGCGCAGTAATTTCTGGAAATCAACTCCCTGCCTGCTCAGATACAGATCTCTTGAAAGCATGAAGTGAAGCATGAATCCAAATAAAAATTGTTTTTCAAATAAGTATTAGGTAACACCCCAGTGGGGGCGGATGCTTCTTCTACCGTGCAATGCACGTGTGTGGTTCAGGGTTTCAGTATTAGCAGAAAGAAGCTTAGAGAGATGTTATAAATGTTTACTACATTTATTAAATTTAGGGTAAACAGATACCTTCTCCAAAGGGTGTTTTTTTTTTTAAGGAAAATTATACCCATCACAAAAAAAATCCTCTTTTGTTTATATTATGGCTAAAGGATGACTCTATTTAAATTAATAACCCATCGCGATTCAGTGAGGGAGGCAGGTTGAATCCACAGGGTAAGGCATCGCACCTGGTCTTGGCATTGCCCTTGATTGCCCTTAGACGTTAGAATACATTTCTCTGGCACTTACTCTGCATGCAAAGTGCAGATAGCAGCAACCTCTGTCTCTTTTTCTTACCATGTATGTTGATTGATCATGGTAAAGCGTATGGAGTTCTTCAGGAGGAAGTTTTGCTTTCAGCCCAGGCCTGCTGAGGAGTATTTATTGAGTCCACAAGCGTATTTGGAGCCCTGACTAGAACTGAGTTGAGTTACTAAAAGATGCAAGACATTTAGACTCCTGGGATTACCTGATCATTATAAAATGTGGCCAGAATTGTAAAGAAACAGCTACGAAGACTTTTCTGACCTTAGAAAATCTGGTAACGTACATGAAAGAGGGCATTCAAGTTCCTTGGCATTCTCTTCCTCTGTTTTCTGTAGTAAACTATTCCCTTTTGTTCTTTCTGGTCCTCTTGCTTCCTTCCTCTGGTTTTCCGCTTCCTCCATCCAGCTTCTTTCTCTTCTCTACTCATTTCTCTCTTACCCACAAGTGTGCAGAATTCACACTTAAATACTTAGGGACTAGGGAGGCTGAGGAGTCTGGTGACAGTCTTTTGTTGGGAATGACAGAAAGATTATATTACAATGTTCTAGTTCCCCAAGGAAGAGAGGCTTCTGCCATTCAACAGTTTAGCTGATGAAGGAAGAGCGAGTACAGAGGGTCATGTCTGAAGAGATAACAAACAAAACCCCAAAATGAATGCCATCTAAGATGCCAAGACATTGTAAAGAGTCTACTGTCAAAGCCACAACACTCAGGAAATGCCCAGATAATGTGGTTTTCATTATTAGTATCAGTATTATTTTTAAAATGTATGGGGTACATGTGATAAAGTCCACATGTAAAACTGGGTCTCTTGTGATTTGGCAAATGAGACCTGCTAAATTTAAGAAGTTGTTTGTTTGAAACATAAACAGTGGGTAAGTGCAAAGAAAGCACAGTGTTACTGAGTAGAGAAAAACAGTGAATAGTAAATAACTGAGTGAAATAATACTTGGGTTTGCTTTTAAAGTAGTATGGATTTTTTTTTTTTTTTTGCTGCGTCGGGTCTTAATTGCAGCATGCGGGATCTTTCCTTGCAGTGCGCAGGCTTCTCTCTAGTTGTGGTGCGTGGGCTCCAGAATGCGTGGACTCTGTAGTTGTGGCGCACAGGCTCCAGAGCGCGTGGGCTGTGTAGCTGCGGCATGTGGACTCTCTAGTTGTGGTGCGCAGGCTCAGTAGTTGTGGCACGCGGGCCTAGTTGCCCCACGGCATGTGGGATCTTAGTTCCCTGACCAGGGATTGAACTGGCATCCCCTGCCTTGCAAGACAGATTCTTAACCACTGGACCACCAGGGAAGTCCCAGTATGGAATTATTTTTTCATGAATTAATTTAATTTTAAATATAATTTAATTTATTTCACTTCTTTAAAAAAAAGAAAAGAAAAAATACTTTTGAGGTTTCAAGTTCAAGTGTTTAGCCCCTTCAAATGTCCCCTCATATTTCTATCTTCTTTCAAGGCTTCTCTCTGGGGTCAAGGCCTCTATTCAGGCATCCCAAACTTTGCAGGCAGGCTAGTCTCTCCCATGAGGGACCCTGAGCTTTTTGCTCAGCCTGCTACTGTAGCAACAGCTACATCTCCAATTGAAGCACATCTCCAGTTATATGCTACTTCCTGTCAGGAGGATCTCTTTGAATTTAATGGCCCCTTCTGGGTTGTCTTATCTCCCTGTACTAGCCCCTTCCCATCACTTGCCCCTCTTAGTATCATTGTCTGTTGGCCTCTCCTGGATGAACGGTAAGCCCTTGGAGGACTAACACCATCTTGTTCACCCTATATTCTTTTTTGTTTTTGTTTTTGTTTTTGCGGTACGCGGGCCTCTCACCGCTGTGGCCTCTCACGTTGCGGAGCACAGGCTCCGGACGCGCAGGCTCAGCGGCCATGGCTCACAGGCCCAGCCGCTCCGCGGCATGTGGGATCTTCCCGGACCGGGGCACGAACCCGTGTCCCCTGCATCGGCAGGCGGACTCTCAACCACTGCGCCGCCAGGGAAGCCCCACCCTATATTCTTAACACTTACCTTGACGTTGATCCTTAGTGTAATATATATTTCACTATCAAACCAAAAATGTGCTTTCTTAAATTGGTTTTGAGGTAAACAGATTTTCAAAAACTTGCATGTCAAGTTTTCAATCAAATTTATCTCTGAATTGCATTCTAAATTGTAAATGGTTCTTTCCATTTGCCAACGGTAACATTGAAGATTCCTCCATTTACTTACATTTGGTATGCCCTCTGCCTGGAATCTTCCAGCCACATCAGACTTGTTAGCTAACTCCTACTCATCCTTTCTATCTCACCTTGAACTCTGCTTCTTTTCCTGGCGTCTCCCTCTCTTCCCTTGCCCACCGAATCTGAAACAACTTCCCTGAATATAATCACTCATCATACCCTTTATTTTCCCTCCATCATTTATCAAAAGTATCAATGATAGATGTTTTTTAATGGTTTGTCTCTCCTACTAGATTGTGAGTTATATGTGAGCAGAGAATTTATGTATTTATTTCAGTATTATATTCCTAGCACCTAGTACAGTGTCTGGTACGAACCAAGTATGCAATGCATCTTTGTAAAATGATGAAATTCTTTTTGCATTTTCTATTGTATAAAAGGTACCGTAGGAATACACAGATAAATAGGATATTGTCTTTAGGCTTAAAGGGATTCTAGTGTCTCCGATGCCTTCAGGTTGAAAAAGACACATAGTGTATGAGATGAGGAGAATGTAAAGGTCTAGAGATTGTGTATGGGGATATTTTCTCACCATAAAATATATAATAGTTGTACATATGAAACATTGATTAAGAAAATTCATGATGACAGAAAACTATATATTTATTCAGTAATGCTATTAAATAAGTTTACATGTGAATCAGAGTATTACATTGTTTTGAAGGATAGTGGTATATATGGCAAGAGATCTAGCCTATCAATTTTTGCTAAATTTAAAGTTTGGTGGCTGCATACATATAGCAGATCCCTTGCAGTAACAGCCCCAGGGTCCCCAAACTTTGATTGCTGGGTGCCTAGGGCTCAGGATGAGGAAATCAGTGCCTCAGGAATAATGCCAAGAGGCAAGAAAAATCCCAGAGGGTAGCTGAAAGGGTATCCATTCAGGGATTTACCAATTTGTGGTCTTTATGGCATTTAAGAAGGCCCCTAAGTTTGGAATTGTTTTTACAGTTTCATCTTCCTCTTCAAAACTGTTTGTATTGGGACTTCCCTGGTGATCCAGTGGGTAAGACTCCATGCTCCCAATGTAGGGGGCTCAGGTTCAATCCCTGGTCAGGGAACTAGATCCCGCATGCGTGCTGCAACTAAGAAGTCTGCATGCCACAACCAAGAAGTCTGCATACTGCAACTAAGATCCAGCGTGCCGCAACTAAGATCCCACGTGCCGCAACTAAGACCCTGCACAGCCTAAATAAATAAATAAATATTAAAAAAAAAAAAGAAAGAAAACCAAAAAACCCCTAAAACTATCTGTATTCATTTACTCCTTAAATAACCAGCAGTTGCTCTGGTGTGTGTTTAGTGATGACCATATTTAGTTAAGAAGACACTGTTCTCCTCTCTTTGCTTTAAGCTGTGATAGACAGTATGGAAATAAACACTTGAAGGTACAACAAGACACAGCATTATGTAATAGGTAGAAGCAAAACCCAAAAATAATCAAGTGAATGTGTAAATATTTACAGAGTTTAGCTGCTTAGGGAATTGAAATAAAAAGAAATACTGTCACCCTTCTTATAAAATTTTAGTCAGCAAGCCTTCAGGTAAAGCAGAGACCTTTTGGCAATAAAACTGATGTAATAGCTAACATTTATCTTGGGCTAAAATATGCCAGGTACCATCGTAAGTGATTCATAGATATTAATTCATTTAATTTTTATGTCGACTGTAGTTAGTGGATGCTGTGATGTGTTAGACAGAATCCCCCCCTACAGGACTAAGACATTCATTCCCTCATTTCCTGAAGTGTTGTCTGCTGACAGCTTTTAGCTAAATCCCTCCCTAGAAATTCCCCTCGGCAGAAAGGAGCTGCCTTGTCCAAGGCTGCACACCTTTCCAGGGATAGCTGCATCCAGTGATGGTCAGTTCAGGGGTACACAGTTCTGGTTGACTTGCCTCAGTTCAGGGTATCTCTACAGGACCATTCCAGATTCAGTGCTCTTTGTGGGATCAGCTGAGGCTCTGTTGCAACTATTTCCCAGTTCAACTTCATCCTCTCCTGCAACTGGCTTCCCTCATGGCCTTTCTGATGCTTTTCCTCAGAGAACTCTCTACCCAAATTTCTATCTCAGAATCTATTTCCTAGGGAATCAGATAATCACACCAACTTCATTACTATTCTCATTTTATAGGTAAGGAAAGTGTGCATAGAGATGGGTCATAAGTCACAGTTACACAGTCAGGATTCAGACTCCACTTCTTTAGCTCCAGAATGAACGCTTTCAGCCACGATGCTCTGTCTTAAAGTAGGACGAGGAAAACAGATGGGCTCTGCCTGTTGTGACTCTGCCTTCCTCTCAGGCTTAATCTTTCTCGGTGTCCTCTCACCTTCTCCTGTTTCAGTCACACTGGCCTTCCTTCAGTCCCTTTTACTGGCCATGAATGAGTGAGTGAATTACTAAGGGTACAGGCAGTGGGTTGGAATATTAGAATCTAGTCTGGAGATGATTAGAATCTAGGGGAAGAATTTGACCACAGCAAAGGGAAGAAAGAATGAAATGTAACTGATATTATAGTTAGTAAGTAATAATTTATGAAATGTAAATCTGAAGTTCTCAGCTTGGGGGCAAAACATTCTGTGCTCAGCACAGTACTACGTTCTCGTTGTGAGGCACATAGGAAATAATGTCTGCATCCTATGGAAATTTATAATGATTTGGGGAAGAGAAAAACACTATATAAGGAAGAGCAAAAGAATGTCAGAGGGTAATATGTAATCAAGAGCAAGATAATGTGACATTTTCTAAATATATTCAATATTTGTGAGAATATGTAAATGAAATTAAGTAACTACGCAAAATATTACGGTAAGATAAAATTAATTACTAAAGGGTTAGTGTTGAGTTTGTGTGGCATCTTCATAAGTTGAAAGGAGACAGAAGATCATTCTTGACAGAGGAAACAGAGGGAAGTCATGTGAAGAGAAGCATTGTCTCATTTAATCTCACAATATTTCGCTGAGATGACTGCTATTATCAGGATTTATGAGAAAGTTGAGGTGCAGAGAGGTGAAGTAACTTGCTGGAACTAGCCACATTGGTGAGCCATGGAGCCAGGAGCTGAACCTAGACAAGCTGCTTACAGAGTGCATGACCTTAACACCACCCTTTGGGGCCCAAGGTTTGCGGTGATGTAGTAGATCAGGTGGGCCAGGTGATGAGGCTGTTAAAATTGCAGGAGTTGTAAAATTGGGGGAGTTTAGATAGATCCATTAGGCAATCTGAGACCTTCATGATCAGGGAAAAGCATGGGCTTGAAAGTCAAACTGATGAGCCTTTTGATTCAGCTCTGGTCCTTACTGGAAGAGTTGCTTCTTCATTTTAAGGCTCAGTTTTCTCTTATTATAAAATGGAAATAACAAAAACAGCAAAAACAAAACTTTTAGGATTTTAGTGAGGATTATATATAATGTATGTAAAGCAATTTGTATAGCACTTGGGATGATTGTTGCAGGTACTCAGCTAATGGATGGTTGCTGTGGTTTTAGTGTAGATTATTAAACGTGGGTGAAAACTTCTGTAAAAGGTAGGAACAAAGGGCAAAATACTGAAAATAGAATTTTGGGAAGATAGAGATGGCTGCATGGGGTATAATGGACTTAAAAAGGATGGGATGGAGGGGCTAGATATGGGTAAATTGAGTACAACGAATTAGGATTTTCCAGTAATACAAGGATATATGATAAAGAGTGTCTGGAGTGGGGCAGTGGCGGTAGAAACACACGGGAAGGAGTAGACCTGAGGAGGAAGAATTGACAAGATACTGTACATAGAAGCCAAGAGAAGAGGCAGTGAAAAACAGCCAGATGTTCTGAAGATCAAAAGGCTAAGATAAAGGTAAAATACCATTGAGGAAAAACCTG
The DNA here is from genome assembly GCF_964374135.1 of Grampus griseus. Classification (NCBI taxonomy): domain Eukaryota; kingdom Metazoa; phylum Chordata; class Mammalia; order Artiodactyla; family Delphinidae; genus Grampus; species Grampus griseus. Next base: position 64,473,313 of record NC_139007.1, read on the forward strand.
GGGAAACTGAGGGAGACGTTGTTCTTGGGTGCATGGTGACAAATTCTGTTGAAATGAAGAGAACTAAGAGTTGTGAAAAAGATTGAGAAGAATTTAAACAGTGGAATTGAAATAATTTTTTAAGCCAGTGATTCCATTGATTTTGATCTTGAGAGGATGGGATTTTTGGTTGTAGCTTTTCTGCTAAGATTTTGAGGGAAAGAGAGCCAAGAAATATGGCTGCCTAGACCTAGTGCCATCTTTGTATTAAAAGGAGCTGAAGTCATAGGAATGGGTAAGATTGGGTTTACAAAGAGGAGAAAGAAGATATTGGGTTGGCCAAAAAGTTCGTTTGGGTTTTTCCGTAAGATGTTAGATTCACGTATGGAGACCACATAGGGGTAGGTCCGGTCTGCTTACAAACCAAATCCCTTGCTCTATGGGTTCAATGGTATTCTTCCTCTGAAGCCTACCAATTCTAAGACTGACTCAGTGATTTTTCAGATTTTCACTTTTGGGGTTTATTTTAGAATACAATTTTAAGGCCATTGTGTTTCTTCTGTTCTTTTGCTTTAAGAGCAACAGGCTAGAATGCCTTTGCCAACACCAAAGGGTTCGGGAGAACTATTTCTGTTTTTCCAAAGGGCTTAATAAGGAAGCAACTTATTCTCTCTGAGGAAAATGACACTTCACAGAGGCCAAATATATTTCTGTGAATTGTGAAGGATAATAATATTGTTCCAATTAAGCCCATCCTGCTCACAGTTTAGAGGCCAATCTGACCTTATGCAAATAGGACAGTAGGAGAAAAAAGATGCTATTGCCAAAAATGCTGTCACCTGCAAGACAAATGTCACAAATAAGCAGTTGCCAAAAGACTCTAGAGAAGCTGGAAGCGTTATTTTATTTTTTCAAAGAGAGGAAGAGATGAATTTGTAAATTGCGAAACTATAGGGAGCTAGAATCAGGGAGTTTGAAAGTATCAGCCATGCCGAGGCACGTGACCTTCCTCAGACTCTAGAATTTCTTATTTTCCGATAACAAAGCGTAAAGCCCTCAGGCAAACAGTCCTAGAAAAATTTTTTTATTATCAGCTCATAAGCTGAAGTTAACCCTGAACTCTTAAAATGTATTTGTTTTACTATTAGTGATGGCTTCTAGAAGGTTTCCCCAGAATTTACCTGCCCTAAAAATGGTCAAGGCCAGGTTCTAATTAAGGTCCATGTTTTCCCCTTTCTTGCAGACTTCTAAAGAAAGATAGAGGACAAAAACCCCAGGAGAAACCTTTCTTTAGTTCATCTGGGAGCCATAGTGTTGTCTATTTATGTGTTTTTAAAATATGCAGTGAAAAATTATTTCTACAGTCAATGAAATATATCAGAGGTGGGAAGGAGCAGGAAGTCACCACCATACTTAAAATTCACGTAGCTTGGCTGCAGGCTTGGTGTAAGATTAGCTTGCATAGTGATGTTTTTCTCTCCTTAAACGCTCAAATTTTATTCTCAACCATTAATGTAAATGTTCACGGTGAAGGAGCAGTAAATGCCCTGGAACCTTTTTTTTTTCTTTAATTAAAGAAATTTTGCCTGTTTAAGGAAACAAATGTACTTGGGAAAGAAATATAGTACAGTTTCATACCCGTTGATCAGGCATATACTCATGCTACCTGTGGCTCTTCGGGAAAAATCTCTCCTTGGAGATTCCTAATTTCTATTCTGTGATATATGATACAGTGATGTAATATGTTGACTTTAGAGGGCAGATTCTAGCTGTATGGCTTCTTTGGTTGATGATTGCCAAGTATGTCAGTCACGTCTATGGCGGTAAAAACCCTTGATCCAGCATCCTACAGGGGCGTTTTCCCAAGTGACATCCTCACACTGCAGTGGTTTTTCATGGAGATCTACCCCTTCAACTTTCTTTTCCTTCCAGGGAAAAGGTTCCAAAACGGCTCTTTCAGTTGTCTAGATTTTCTTATACTTGGGTTGATTGGGAATCTATCAGTCCAAATGTTCAATCCACAGAATTCTTTTTAAAAGTAACATCTTACAGGGAGCGCCATGGAAAAAGGAGCGTCTGGGAGGTGGTGCTGGGGAGGGATGCAGGTGCAAGGAGATGGGAATGACAGTGTTAAACAATTTCTGATTCTAACACCCAATTCTAATACTGTGCTGTCCTGTATTGCTGCCATCTGTGAGAAAGAGATGAGAAATAGCACCCCAGTTCTTCTTACCTCATGAGTTTCTGTTCATGAAACAAGAAGAATGATTTCAACTCAGAGAACAGCCTTTGCCTCTCAGGCATTATGCTAGGAATGGGTGCTAGCTCTTGTTTCTCCGTCTACCTGTGCATGCCCTGAATCTCTTATTCTTGCAATAAATGAACAGCAATCCTTGTCTTTATTCTTTGCCCAACACTGTACAAAACATAACCTGCTCTTGTAGAGAATTACTAAGCTAACATGGATGCTGTATTCCTTCTTTGGAGGAAATAAAAAACATATTTCTTATTAAAGGGCCAATATTTTTGAAAAGCTTGAATAGGAGGTTACTATAAAAAAAATTCTGGCTGCTTAAATGTAGGATGCTGAAAAGAGTCAAACCCAAGAAGATTCCTTTGCTCTGTGCTTATTTATTTTCACCATATTGTGAATTAGATAGCTTTGTTTGCTTCAAGCTTTTGTATTTTGTTTTTCTGACTTGGTTCTTTGATTACATAAGTTATGTCAAACCTGATGACTCTCCTTTTTTACATGTTCTCTTTCATTTGCATCATTGCTGACTTAAACGCGGGCTCATTCTCACAGATATTTGTTATTTATTTATGTACTTATTTAGCGATTTGGTTAAGAAATGTTGATCTTGTGCTGGTTTGCCTCTTCTATCACTTATCTGGTCTATTTTAATTTTATTTATTTATAGGCTTGCACTTTCTTGTTGACACTTATTTTTTAAAAAATATTTATTTACTTCTTTATTTTGGCTGCACTGGGTCTTAGTTGCGGCATGTTTAGTTGCGGCATGCATGTGGGATCTAGTTCCCCGACCAGGGATTGAACCTGGGCCCCCTGCATTAGGAGGGCGGAGTCCTACCCACTGGACCACCAAAGAAGTCCCTTGTTGACACTTCTTTTAAAATGAAAGTGTTCAAATTACAAACTGTAAGACCTTTTTTCCAGTTCTTAGATTTATGAGGGTTTTATAAAAAGAATTTATTGTTAAAAAAATATTGGTTTGAAAAATTAGCAAAACAGTAATTACCTGCTGAAAAAAGTTGGAAAAAATACAAAGATGGAAAAAAAAGGCACAGAGTGAAACTTTTTTTATATTCCCTTAATTCTGCTCCCCAGACGCAACCACTGTAAACAGTTTGGTATGTACACTTCCAGATATTTTTCTATGTCTAAACAAATTTATCTCTATCTCTATCTACCTATCATATATTTTTTAATACAAATGGAACATACTATATGCAGTCAGTTCTCATTATCTGTAACTATCTCATTATAGTTGCATTCTATAAAGTTGCTGTGAATACTGTATTAGTGAACCACTGCTCCTAGAGAAAATACAGGGTTAGGTTCCTATGAGTCTCTGGTTGCAACATGTTTGTTAGCTGATCAATAAATAATCTTGTTTTATATGTATTTCTATTTAAAGGTACCTTAGTCAATATATATTGTTAATTCACTAACCTTGAACTCATGGCCAACAGCACTGTGACTCATGCCTGAACGAAGCTCATCTAACATATGTATTTTCTTTGTAAAACACAGAATTCTTGTGCTTAAGAACACTAGGCATCACTTTTACACTATGTTAGGGGGCCATTTAAACAGCAAAATCAAATGCAAAAAACATGGCACTAAGTAGACCATGAGAAGGACACACGTTTATAGTATGAGAGCTGAAATAAGAAGGCAGAGAGTCACCTTGTTCAGCCTCAGCTGGGAAGATGCACACTGGGTGACTCAGATTTTTTGGCTGCTCTGTGCATACCAGTGAATGATTGTCAAAGTGCAGCAAATGTTGATTATGGGGTTACAGATAAATTTTAATGAGTAGACAGTTTGCAAATACAGAATCTGTGGATAATGAGGCTTGACTGAGTATCTTTCTGCAGTGTGTTTTTCGTTCCCTGTAATAATTGATGGACACCTTTCCATGTCATTGCACATGGTGTTTAGTTCATTCACCCCATGTTTGTTGAGCACCTCCCAGGTACTGTGCTTAGTGCTGGAGTACTGTGCTGAACAAAACAGAACAGAATCTGTGTTCATAGAGCTTACATTCATTATGAATAGATAATATAATGCTAGGTAGTGCTCTGAAGAGAAATAGAACAATATTAAGGGTAGGGAATGACAAAGAGGGTGATTAGCTTGAGTGATTAGAGAAGGTCTTTCTGATGAGGTGACATTTGAACAAGATTTGAATGAGCCAAGCAGATCAAGAAACTAATGATTATGTTTTAGGGCTCCTTACCCTGTAGCCGTGGAAAGGGTTCTAGTGGTGGCCTTATGTCTTTGTAAAATTGCAAAATAAGATATTTTAACTGCAGTCAGTTACGACCACTGCCTTCTTCCTCTCCTACTTCCCCTCTGGCATCTTTCTCCTTGTATTGCTGGCTGTGAGCATTTTGGGGACTAGGCTAAGGCAGTGGTGTGCTGGTAAATGTTTAACAACTGATGCTCAGGAAATAAAAGCCCTAGTTTGTAGCACTTGTCATTTTCTGTGGTGTAGATACTCCTATTATGGACAATTTCAAGCTATCAGCGTGAGGTCACAGAAAGCAGATTCAGCAAGAGATGTCCAGTAGTATGTCATTATGTGGTTTTATGTAGTATTTCCACCATACAGATACAATAGATGTAACTTCAGGAACATAAATTAACATGTTCCTTTGAACTTTGAGTTTTCTGTAGAGTGGCAGTTAGATCTAGAGACTAGAGACCTGATCAGATTAAGGTTTGATTTTTTTTTCTCTTTTTTGGACCAGACTATGTCATTGGTAGTATCAGTCTATCACACATGTCCGTTGGTAGATCTATAGTATATAATAGTCTTACCTTAAATATTTACCAGCCTTAAAGTCAAAGGGCAGTTATAAATGATTTATTGAACATTCTTCTGGAACAATGAGTCTATGAAAACAGATAAATCTAGTTTGCATTTGTAGGGATGTTATATTATGACCATAATCTTCTCAAGAAGTAGCATGACTGACCAAAGTGATTCTGATTCTGGAGTCTTGGCAATACACATAGAGGAGATGATGTCATTTCTAGTCACTGGTGAACAGGTAGAACAATCTAAAGTCTTTTGTGTTGCTCAGTGTTGAGGTTAAGGAATTGAAGCTATTTCTTATAGATACCTTGATTTTTTAAGGTAAAGGAAATAGTACCACATTTCCTTGTTGCCATACAGCAGGAAAAACTGATAAGGCTATGAGGGATGCTTTTTGAACAGTGTTTCCACCTTTTTGGGTGCCTGTGGGATCTCCTCTATGGCTCGGCCTTGGTGTCTTCATGACTATAATTTTTGGCTCAGCCCCTTCTGTTCTGGGAGTCTCCGTCTCCCTTCCTGCCTTGTGCTCCTGAGGTGTTACTGCCCAGTCCATCTATGGCTCTGCTCTGGTTGGTAGCAATTTGACAGTCTTTTCTCCTTTGCCTTCCAGTATTGACACCACCACCCTTTCCCTATCCCTCAGCGAATACACACAAACCAGCATATTCTCATTCTTCTGCTGTAATCATGGATTTCCCTAACTACTAATAGAAAAGTTCCATGGGTCTGCAGTGAGGCACTGCTCATATAATAGGAGGCAGTGAAGGTCAGGAACAGCATCCAGCTTCAAGGGATGGATATGGAAGGAATGAAGAAATCTGAGTGTCTGGGGAACAGGTCTGGGATCATCCGGCACCCATGACTGGGCCCCAGATAGAGAGTAGACATCCAGGAGACACAGAAAGAAGAATGACCGAGTAAGCCAAGTGCCTTTTCCCTTACTGACTTTGAGGTCAAGTTTAGGGAAACTTTACACCAATTTAATGAAAATGTTTAGGGTTCTGTAAACTTCCTGGCATTTTACCCATAGGACATGATGACACATCTCCCTTGCTGGTTGGGAATGTTGGACAGAGGCAGAGAGAGTAGTGATGCAGAGTCTGTCAACCTGGGCTCTCAGTGGCTCTGAGGCTAGCAGTGCACTCTGCACGACCACTACGGGCCACAGGCATAGGTGAGAGCTGGTACCAGGCACCTTTTGGCCCAGTGCTGTCCATGTCTGAGTCAACTCTCAGAAGCCCTGTCTGCCAGTGGCTTAGCTCTACTACATTTTGAAGTTGAAAGTAATTTGCAAGGTGCACACTAATGATCTGTAGCATGCTCACAAGGGCTAGGCCCATGGACACCCTCCCAAATTATTTCTTACTGATAATTAACCCCAGAATCTGGAGTATATGTGTGAAGTGGACGTTACCGGTACTCTGCCCAGAGCTCTTCAGGACACTTTTAACGGTCTACATGTTCCTCTCCTGAGTTCTGTGTTATTTTGCTTTAACAGGCCCGCACTTGAGACTGTCTTCTGAGGCCAGCTCTCGGGCCACCAGAGCCATTTTGGCCACAAGTACAAAAAGCTGCAAGTGTCTGGGAGCTTAGGTTCCTCGGGGGAAGCCCGAAGCTAGGGAAGCTAGGGAGAGTCTGCTGTAGGAGCAGAAAAGCCCAGCTTTCTTGCCTTTAGTTGGGACAAACTCTGGGGCAAAATACAGTCTCCAGGGGTTGTGTAGGATCCAGCTGAAGCTACCTTCTGGGACTTTGCCTGCAGTGGCACCCTTGTTTGGCTCCTACTACTTCTTTTTCTTCCCTGTTCCTTCATTCTCTTCTTGGTTTGTCCTGGGAGAATTTTTTAATAAGTCACCCATACAGGAATTCTTGTGTCAGGGTGTGGTTCTGGGGAAACAGTGTAAGATAAAGGGCCATACTCAGCCCTCAAACAGCTGCTATGGTGCAGGACCCCCTGTCTCCATCCTTCATGACTTAGGCCTCAGGACTGGGCTCTGACTTCAATAATGCCATGGTCTCCTTCTCCTGGTTGGGGCCACAGACCCTTCAGGTCTAGGACCCTGCTCATATGACTGAAACCCAATATCCTTTCTAATTCTTGCCAGTTTCCCTTCCTAGGATTAAATTTTTTCCCCTCTATTCCTCAACTGCTTAGGAAAATTCTTCCATGGATGGACAGAGTTCAGGGAAACTCTTTTGCTCCCAGCTGGTTCCCACATATTTGACCATCACCCAGAGTCACCACAGCTGAGACCTGCTTCTTGATTTGGACGTTCTAACGCTGATGATTTCTAGAATCATGCTTGAGTTGGTGACATACTCCATGGTGGCCATTGCTGAGCTGGCCTCAGAGGACAGATCTATCTGCTTGGCCCCCATCCTGCCCCGCTTGGCATCTTCTGCCTCCCAGCCAGCTGTGTGGTAGACTTCTGTGCATGGCCCTTGGTTAGTAAACTTGTGAGGACAGCAGCTGTATCTATTATCTATTTTAACCATTAAATCCCTAGTATTTATTGCAGATCCAAATTAGTAAATAAGTATTGCATGAATGAATACATGAATGTTCACCTAAGTTACTGTATAAGATTCTATTAACTCCCACATTTCTTTCTTGGCATGTCTGAAACTCTGCTGCTGATAGTTTAATATAATTTAGGATGTTCCCAATAGGGTGGACAAAGTAGCTTTGGCAGAGAGTACTCGAAAATGATGCACATATACATACGCAAGTGCTGTCCTCAAGGCAGCATCGCGTGGGATGATGGGCTCTGGGTCAGCCAAACCTTAGACTCTATGGCAGTTCTATCTCTCTTTAATAATAAGCACTAATATTTACACTGTGTCACTATGTACCGGGGAGTGTCCTAAGCACTTTACTTAAAATAATTCATTGTTTAACCCTCACTACAACCCTATGAGGTAGATAATATTATTGTCATTCCCATTTTAGAGATAAGGAAATTAAGGCTAATAGGCTCAACAGGTGGTGGCAGAAAGGAGATTTGAACCTGGGAGGTCTGACACCAGGGGATATGCGCTCAATCTCTGTAATACCCACCGCAAAATGATGTGACTTCTGAGGACTGCCTGGGGTAATACAGGTAAAGGTTTTAGCAGAAAGTGGTTCATGGTAGGAATTCAATTAATGCTGGGGAGAAAGGCAGGGCATCTGCCTCCTTCTACTTTTTTTTCTCCCAGACCGTCTTTTTAAAATTTTTTCAATTAATCTTTTATTTTGGAAAAAGTCAAATATCTAATTGTTTTCAATAGTAAAGAGCTTAGTATAATGTAGCTTCATATAACTTCAATAAATATGAGTTCATAGACACTCGTTCCATCTGTACCTCTTTTTACATTATTTTGGAGTAAATCCCCCTCATCATATTATTTCATCCATAAATATTTCAGTGTACATTTCTAAAAGATAAGAACTCTTTAAAAACACATAATCAAAATACCATTATATCTAAAAACAATGAAAAATAATTCCTCAACATTACTGATCATCCCAGCCATGTTTACATTTCCCAGTTGTTGCTCATACACTTCTTTTTCCTCATGAGCTCGTTTGTATGAAGTAGGATTACAAATAAGGTCCATAAATTGCAGTAGGTTTCTAGGTCTGTTAAGTTTCTTTTAATTTATAGCTCTCCTCCACAATTTTCCCTCTAGTAATTTGATTGGGAAAGAACTGGATTGTTTGTCCTGTGGGTTTCCCAGGAAACTCTTCCCTTGTGTGGATGACTGCATCTTCAGGATGATGTTTACCTTGTTCCTCTGTTTCCTGTTTTTCTTATACTTTGATAGATCTAGAAGCTTGGTCAGATTCAAGTTTTTGTTTGTTTGTTTTGGCAAGACTACTTCATAGATGGTGATGTTTACTTCCTGCAGGAGGTACAAGCTTTCTGATGTTTCTTTTTTTAGCGTGTTGGTTGTCATTGATAATTATGCCTAGACCGATTCATTCATTAGGGATTATAAATGGTGTGACTCCACTCCCTTTATTACACAGAAGACTTCTATGTAAGGAAACTTCCCTAATTAACTCTTTGTTTACTACGATTTACAGTTCTTTTAGGGAAGACAGAATAAATGCTTGATTTCTCCCCTTTACTAGTTTTCAAATAATGTATTGTTTCTTGATTATAGATTCAAATAAGTCCATTTTCAACACTTTTAAAAAAAAGATAAAACACTTCAAATTTGTAGAAAAGTTGACGTAGTATGCCCCTTACCTAGATGTACTAGTTGTTAAAATTTTGCCACATCTATTTCATCTATCCCTCTATACATGTAGAACCTCCTGAAAGTAGGTTGTAGACATCGTGACAGCTCAGCCTTAAATAATTCTTCAACATGTATTTCCTAGAAATAAGAACACTTTTTACATAACCACAATACTATTTTTATAAGAAAGAAATTTAACATAAACATACTATGTAACAATCCATATCCTGTTGTCCCAATAATGTCCTTTAAAACTCTCTTTCAGAAATCCAAGAACCAATGAAAGATCATGCATAATATTTCATCATGTCCCTTTAGTCTTTTTTATCCCCTTAGGTATTTCCTCTTGGGGAGATAGTAACCACAGTGGGCCTGACCCAGAGCTGGTAATCCTGCATTATGCTGCCTGGGGGCGTCATGCATGTCTATTACATAGTTGATGCTGTATACTTCTCATTGCATCCTATCAGGAGTCCTATAACGTCAGTTTGTCCCAACCCTCGTGATGTAAAACTTGATTCTTTGGTTAAGTTGAAGTGTGCTTAATGGCATACTTCAAAGTGAAATTTGAATAGCCCAATAGGAAAAGACACTTCAAAGTGAATTTGAATAGCGCAATAGCAAAGGGAATTTCTTCTTTGTAACTAATAAGTAATATATGGGATAGCATTTTTAGATTTTTGGGCCTTCTGCCTTCCCCAAAGGTGTTAGCATCCACTTCTGATCTTGGCTGAATCAGTTATTACATTGGTGGTTGCAAAATGGTGATTTTCTAATGTTGGTATGTCTCCTGTAGCTGATATTCTTCTGTGAAAAAGAGCTCTCTCTACTCCCCCATTTTTTGGAGTAACACTATTGGCTCACAGATTCTTTTTTGATTCAATGCATTGTAAACCATTAACATTGTTATTCTTTTTCATGTTTAAATTGTTCCAAATTGGGCCTACGTGAGCTCCTTCAAGATGGCTCCTGTGTTCTTTGAAATATATCCCCATTGGTCTTCGAGCCCTTCCTTGCTTCCTGGCACAGCTAGATATTCTGGCTCACCTTGTGCCCCGGTGCTTGAGTCAGCAGCTTCTCCAAGGGGCCCTAGTTCTCTTCTGTGAATAGTGGTCTTTAGAAACTCTGATCTGGGTGCCAAGCCTGCTTATTGCTATTGAAGTGTTGTTACTTCAGGCCCTTTCAGTAGGAAAAGCTGGGAGATACGTTTTTTCCCTTTTTGTTAAACCAGGAGATCATACTAAGCAATTCCAGGGTCCCTTACCTTTCCCTGCTCCACGTTTGTATCTTCCTTCTACCACAGTGAGAAGCTCAGTTCTGAACGCTATGAATAAATTTGTTCATTCTCTCTATCCCATAATATTTACAAATGTTTTTAAAGAATTATTGTATCACTTCCTCTCCCAACAACAGATCTACAGTAAAGCTCAAAATTTCTTCATAATTTTTTGGTGTTTGGTCCTCAGACTGTTTCCCACTAAAATAGGATTTCTCAGCCTGAACACCCTCTGTGTTTGGGGCTGGATAGTCCTTTGTTGTAGGGATGTTTAGTGCCATCCCTGGGCTTCCTAGACGTTGGAAACCAATACTCCCTCCCCAACCCCCAGTGGTGGCCATCAAAGATGAATGTAAACATCAACAAAGGTCCCTGGCGGCTGGGTAGTGGCAAAATCACCCTCAGCTGAGAACCACTTCACAAAGAGGGTACATACAGCCTGAGTTCTGTTTTCAAAAGCTATTTAAATTAAGTTTATTATGCTGTTGTATTATCAATTTGATATACGGTTATATGATCAATTTGATACTGATTGATTTCTGTTTGTGTTCAACCTTAGCATTTTGCTTTTCTTTTATCATTTTAAAATTAATCTTGTGAATAAATAAAACATCTACATGATTCAAAAGTAAAGACAACATAAAAAAAGATAAATGCAGTAAAGTCTCATTCCCATCCTTATCCCTGCCACTCTGTTCCTGCTCACCATCTACAGGTTAATTTCTGGTTTATCTTTCTTACACAAACTATAGTATATTACATACTCTCGTTGTAACTTGATTTCACCATTACAAAATATATCCTGGATATCACTTCAAAGCAATTCATAAAGATCTTCTTCACTTTTTATAGCTGCTTACTACTCTGTTGGTGCCTGTTCCACAGTTTGTTCCCCTATCTCTTAGGGATGAGCATTTAGGTTGTTTCCAGTATTTTGATAATACAAATAATTTCACAGTTAATAAGCTTGTGCACATGTTTTGGATTTCTGAAGACGTGTCTCTGAGATAAATTCCTAGAAATGGAATTGTTGGATCAAAGGGTAGATGCATATGTAGTTTTGTTAAGGATTGCTAATTCTCCTTCTTGGGGTTTGTCCTATTTTCCATTCCCACCAGCAAGATGTGAGAGAATGTGTGGTCAGCCTTTGAATCTGTGCTAATCTGATAGGTGAGAGAGAACATCAGTACAGAATTACTGTAGTGTTGACTCGTATTTTTTTATTTTGAGGAAAGTTGAACATCTTTGCATATGTTTATCTGTGACCCTTTCTACTTTGTGTGTGTGAACTATTTATCTTTTTGCTCATTTCACCTTAAGCTTTTGTTTATTTCTTTCCTGGCATTTTCATTTTTACAGATATTAATATATTAGGTAGATTAGGTCTTTATTTGTGATATAGGCTTAAAATATTTTCTCCTTATTTGTCATTAGTCTTTTAATTTCACTTATAAATTTTTTTGGCCAAGTTATTTTTTGAAAAATTAATTTAGATAAGCTTATCAATGCATTTTTTCATGTCTGGATTTGAATCATAATTAGAAGGTTTTTCCCATACCAGATTATAAAGATAGTCACCCATGTTTTCTTCTACTACTTGAATTATTTAAATGTTTTACATTTACATCTTTAATATATTTGAAATTTATTCTGGTGTGTGGATCTAGCTTTATCTTTTTCTAAATAGCGTCACAATTTCTTCAACACCGTTTAATAGGAAGTTTTTATTTTTCCCCACTGATTTGTGACATCACGTTTATCATCTATTTCATGGTTCTATTTCATGGTCTGTCTCTATTCACTCTATTCATATTAGAGTATAACACTTTCTTAATTATAGAGGCCTTATAGAAGGCTTTAAATCTGCTATGGCTAGTCCTCTGTCTCTACATTGCTCATTTTTTCCAGGGTTTTCCTAGCTATTCTTGAAAGTTGATTGTCTTTTTTTTTTTTTTTAAATACAAATTTTAGAACCAACTTGACTAACTCCAGCAAAAGTTTATTGGTATTTTTATTGAGATTGCATTAAATTTATATATATTAAGTTAAGGAGAACTGATCGATACCTTTGTAATATTGAGCCGTCCTATCCAAGAGAAAGGGAAATCTTTCCATTTTTTGAAGTCTATTTTCATGTCTTTCAGGAGTAATTTAAAGCTATAAAATTTTTCTCATGTAAGGTTCACATATTACTTGTTAAATTTACTCCTAATTACTTTATCTTTTTTTGGTGACTCTTGCAAAACGTTATATTTTCTAATTGGTTATAGTTTGTATATTTGAAGGCCACTGAGTTTTATATGTTAATTTTGTATCCTGATATCTTACTGAATTATTTTATTGTTTCATCTTATCACTGAATAGCTAAGGTTTTCCAGGGATTACATCATATCACCTACAAATAGAGATAATTTAATTTTTGTTTAAAAATTTTTATGTCATGTCTATCTGGATTCTTCTGTCCTTTTGTACTCTTCAGTGCTGTCCGTGCTGTTAATATGAACTCAAGTTATCTTTGTCTTTTCTTTTTCAGTAAGGTACCTGAATGGACGCAAGTATGATATACTGCAGGCTCTACAGCCCCCCTGGGCATGATCTTAGAGACGGCATTCCAGAAAACAAGGAATGTGCCAGTATGTCCCCGTTGAAGCTGTCACCTCCTCCTCCAAATCATGTCTTCCACTGCATTTCTAGGTTATTCCTGGGTGTTCCTAAGCCTTGGCTTCAGCTCTGACTTTTCTTTCTCCTTCCACCTTCACATCAGATCATCTGCCAATTCATGCAGGTTTCACTTCAGCAAACTTTCTTCTTTTTTCCTTACATCCAATGGCTGGTCCACTTAATGCATACAAGGACCCCAACCCATTGCTTCAATAGGAGACCTTTAACGGGCCATCCCAGCTTCAGAACCTCATCTGGGATTGGCTTAAGTCCTCTAGTGCGACTACGTTTCAGTTTAACTTTTCTATTTGTCCAATCCCAACTTCCTCACCACCTAAAAAGTGTTTCTGAGTACCCTCCCCAATAAACTTCCTGCATAAACATCTCAGACTCTCAGCATAATTCATGGGGAATTCCATCTGTGACATCTCCTCTTCATGCCTGCTGCTAGACCCGGGTATAGACCCCTACTCCTATTTCTTAGACTATTGTAAAAGCTTTATAACTGGTTCATCTTCTCACTGGCACCCTTTTTATAATCAATCGACACAACTTTAGACAAATTATTTATCCTAAAGCATAGGTCAAATCTTGCTGTTTTCTTGATCAAAAACCTTAGAGGCTCCTTTTAATTTAACTTAAACGGACCTCCTCCCTTGGCGGTCCCTTTAATTCGGTTCTTACTCCTTATTGTGACCTTCAAGGCCCTTCCCAATCTAGCCTCCACTATTTTTATCCATCATCCTCTGCACCAGTGTAAGGATTCCATGCTCCATTTGAATTTGGCTGCTTGCAATTCTCTGAATCTACCATAAAAATTTCTCCTTCCTACATTTGTGTCAATATTTCTCTCTTCTGTTATCTTTTCTTTATCAAATTCCAACCATATTTCAAAGTCCATTTCAAGCATCACATTCTCCATGAAGATTTTCTTTATACCTCAGTCAAATATCATCTCTTCCTCATTAGTTATCCCATTGCAGTTTATACTTCTCTTTGATACTGACCTGATTCTATTGACTTGTGTGCTTATTTCAGCTTTTTATCTCTCTTCTCCATTGCCACCTGCACTGATGGAATATAATCTTTAGAGCAGGGTTTTAGCTAAATCATCTTTGTATTGCGTGAAGCAACAAGCACAATCCTTACTACAGGAGTTCAATAAGTTATTAATAAATTCAATGGAGTGTAAGCTGCCAATTTGTTTGGCATTTGCACAAATGCTTTTTATCTTTCCAGCTTAAAGTTTGGGGGAGTAGGGCTTCCTACTAGGGCAATATTTAACAGAGATTTAAAAAAAAATGAAATCATATTTACACTATCTTTTCCAGTGCAATTTTCATTATAAGAAGATCCCTGAATTTTCCTTTTAAAAAGTTTCTAAAACTCAGTATGGAATGGTGGCCCCATAGAGTAATGGCCATGTCCTATTAGATGTAGGCAAACACTCTGACTAGGAATTCCCGAGGGTGGAGAGGAGAACCATGAGACCCTGTAATCAGATGATATGACCTCAAATCCATGGTACAATTCAAAACACAGGAATGGGGCAGCTGTGGGGCAGGAATCTGGAACCAACCATAAGTCTCTTCCTCTCCTGTTTCTATTCCCCAGTTGAGGTGGTGTGCATTTTAGTTTTCTTATTCTGCGTGGGCAGTTTCACCCTTATCAAGATAGAGCTTTTCTTTTTCCATGCACCTTAGCCTCATTTTATTCACTAACATCTCTTTCTCAGCCAAACGAGAACAGTGATGTTTTCTAAAGCATTCTTGATTGGTATTTGATATTGCCCATAACACTGCAGTTAGAGACAGTGAAAGTAGGGCACTAATTAAAAATAAGTTTCTGGTGTTAAAAATAATATTTATGCAGGCAAAGTGTAGAAAGAAAGAAGTAAAATCGAAGGAGATATCATACACCTCAAGATACACTTTAAATTTTATCCATCTGTTTATGTCATCTATTTCTCAGAGTAAGCTAACTACAAATAGTATAATGCTAGATTGTTAACTTCTCCTTTTGGGCGTGTAGAGGTTGAGTTTTCAAGAAGCAGAGTGTGGTTATGGTTGGCTAGAACAGTACAACGTTTTGTTTACATAGAATCTTTCCTTGAAAGAACTTTGAGTGCTTCACAAGCATTGCCTCATGAATCCTTCCAACATCCTTAGGAGGTGAATGGAGTTATTGTTCCCATTTAATTAATGGAAAAATTAGAAACGAGAGGGTTCGAGTTTCATATTCGCCAGTGACCATACAAATATGACCTATATAGCCTTTCAGTTCTTGATGCTGTATTTATACCTGTATAAATGATATCTCCCTGTTCTGATTTTATGCTATTGTCATTTTTCTTTGCTTTTGCATTAGGCTATTTAAAAATTATCACATAGAAACTTTTCATAAATATTCTGTATTATGAGGTATCAGCTTTAAACTTTTGCTATTGTAGTAGTACTACTGGAACAGGGCTTTGTTGTCAACCCCATTTATTTAGAGGTTGCATCTTCGTTGCTTTAGCCACCAGGAATATAGCCACAATCTCAAATTTGAACTAAGACTGGTCCTAGGTGGGGAATTGCTATCACAAAGCCCATGAACCCTGCTTTGTAGAAGATAGCACTAGTTCAATCACTCAAGCAATATGTGTAGAGTAAAGCAAACAATAACAGGACACCAATCTACTGACATCAGTAAGGAAATGACACCTGAAAAAGGAGGGTGAGGTCTAAAAAGCAATCTGCTCTGGATGGTGAGCGTATACGAGGGATTGTGAACATTCTCAGAAGAAGAAAAGGCTGTTTAAACAACAACAGCCTAGTAATTGAATCTTGTTTCTAGTCCTTTTGCGCAGTAGTTTGGGAGTGTTCCCTTACATAGCTCTGAGACAAGGAACAAAATGGAGCGGTAAACATGCAAAGTTAATTTGGTGTGCTTGATAGTTCTTAGCGAATTTCATTTAGCATTAAGTTATATTTTGTATCTTTATGAGATAAGACATTTATAATTCTCTTTTAAAGACTAATATCAGAAATGGTTAAAAAAAAAAGCCCCTAAAGTAATACATATCAGAAAACAAAGAGCTCCTCCTTCCCTCCAAAAAACAATGAATTGTCTTTTATCCTGTATAAGTCTGGAGTCTGAACCAATCGGTGAGTGAGATGTATACTGGCCCTCAGACAACTGTCAGAGGGTCTTGACCTTGCTGCTAATGATCTGTTGACAGGAACACCTGGTGATGGTAACAGAGGTGAGTATTACCAGAGAAGAAGGCGTGGGGGCCTCACTGAGCTACTAGGACAGAGAACAGTCGATGGGTGCCAGTCAGACCCCATTAACTGACCTTTGTTAAATTCCAGGCTCTAGATTTTATAGACTCTACTTGGTGTGGAATAAAGTTTATCTACACATAAACTTATTCCAAGGAGAAAATCTGATTGTACCCTTTCTGTAATCCTGCACCTGAGTCTTTAAAATCACAGAATATTTTGGATTCAGTGTTCATCGGATCATTTGTCATTATGGCAGATAATTTGGGGGTCTCATAGCACTTGAAAAACATGTTTTGGAGATTCTGTTTAACATTCTAGGTGGGGTGGTTTTTCAAAGGCTCAATCTTGAGCACAAAGCAGAGCTATAAAACCAGTGATTAGCAATGATGCAGCAACTTCCCAGTTATGCTGAATATGTAGTGTTCCGAGTGCCTGAAGCCCGCGCTGGCCTGACGCGTCCGTCGCACTATGTGTTGACAGGAAGAGGGCTGGGTCGTGTATGTTACACGTTTATAATCTTCATCCGAACAAAGTCAGTTCCTGCAAAATTTATTTGATGAGAATTTATGTGTTTCCCTTTTGAAAAATTACGAAATATTGCATAGATATGAAATAAGAAATATAAAGTATAAATTATAACAATAAAATTATACCCTTGTGTTTACCATCTGGTTAAGAAAGAAAATATTTCTAATTATTTGAAGCTCCCTATATTTCCTACTCCAGAGGTTAGCCACTATCTTGACTTTTGCATTTATCATTTTCACCCTTTTCCTTACAATTTATATATATAAAACTGTAATATTATGTACATGGTAAAACTAATATTATGTATATGGTAAAACTATATACGCATATAGTAATATACATGTGGGAAAACATATAAGTGACAAAACTGTAATGAAAAGGATATATATATATATATATACACACACATATATAGTATTAGTTATAACAAAATAGTTACAGTTTCACAAGTTTTCTAACTTCATGTGGAAAGTATAATGTTTTATGCCTTCCATGGTTTGCTCATTTGTTTAGAATTTTGTTTATGAGATTCCTTCATATGCATGTAGCTCATTAATTTTCTCTGCTGTATTCAGTTGCATAAATATACCACATGTTATCTGTTTACTTCCCTTTTGACTTACATCCAGGTAGTTTGCAGCCTATCAGGAACATTCTTATATGTCTCCTGGTGTTCACAAGGAAGATTTTCTCTAGAGTACAAAAAGTGGGCTGCGCACACCTGCAACTTTCCTAGATAATGCCAGACTGTTTTTCAAAATCAGGGAGTCCATCCACACGCCCACCAACAGTGGCTCGTAGTTCTCATTGCTCCACATTCTCTCCAACGTTTGAAGAGACCTTCAAGTTCTTGCCAATATAGTGGGTGTGAACTGGTATCTTGTAGCGGATTTCCTTTGTTTCTAAAAAGGTTGAGCTTCTGAGTATATGTTTCTGCTTTGGTTAAATGTCTGCTCATTTTGTCTGCCCTTTTTGTTATTGGGTTGTTAACTTGGTCTTGTCTGTCTTTAGTCATTCTTTATATATTCTGGACACAAATTGGTTTTTCATTATGTGTGTATGTTGCAAACATTTTCTCCCAGGTTGTTATCTTTTCAGTTTCTTTTGACACAGTCAGTTATTTCTTTAAAATTTTTACTAAGGTAAACAAATATTTTCTACTCAGTGTTTGAAGAGGTAAAATTGGATTAATTATAATTATATTAAATATACAGAATTTTTATTTGGACATAAGAATCAGAAATGGTACATTTGTGCTAATTATTTTATTTTATTTATTTATTTTTTTGTGGTACACGGGGCTCTCAGTGTTGTGACCTCTCCCGTCGCGGAGCACAGGCTCCGGACGTGCAGGCTCAGCGGCCATGGCTCACTGGCCCAGCCGCTCTGCGACATGTGGGATCCTCCCAGACCGGGGCACGAACCCATGTCCCCTGCATTGGCAGGAGGACTCTCAACCGCTGCGCCACCAGGGAAGCCCTGTGCTAATTGTTTTAAAAGGCAAAATGGCAGATTTATGCTTCTTGACAGACTCTCCAGCACAACCTATTGAGATGATATCTAGTCTTAACCAAATGGGTTCCTTTATTTAACTGAATCATGTCATCATTTTGAGCATATCCAAAAGGCCTGTACATAAACCAAATCGCAACACATCTCTTTCCTTTCAGCATCCAACTTCTGAGAAAAGCAGGTTATTCTGTCTCCCTTTCCTGATAACCACTCACTCCTAATCCTCTGGTGATCTGGCTTCCCTGTGGCTTGTTTGGAAACTGATCTTTCAAAGATTGCAGTGACCTTACAGTTTCCAAATTCCATTTAGAGTTGCCAGATTTAGCAAATAAAAATACAGAATTTGCAGTTAAATGTGAGTTTCAGATAAACAAAGAATAAATTCTTAGTATAAGTAAGTCCCAAATGTCCCAATATACGTCTCCAATATTTGCCCCTCAGCCCTCTCCCCCAAACACATTCAACAGAGCACAGAGTACTATCAGTGCCTCAAATATTTATATTAATAATTCCCTCATAGTGATTGTAATTCTGGAGTGAAACAAAGATATGGAAATTTTGGTATTTAGTTCATGTGATACATTTATAGAACAGTGAGCTCTGATTACGTTTCTTTCTAATCAAATGCTATTCCGCCAGTCTCCAGGCCTGAGATTTCCCCTCCCTTCAGCTGGATTCTCCCTAGAAGTATGATTGGGGAAGAAGATGAAGACTAACATAAATTATCCTGGTGAGAAGAGTTAGAGCCTCACAGAATGGCTCTAACCAAGAGAATTCAATTCTGAAGACAAAAGAGAAGGTTAGGCTGGGGAGGGTGGGACAGGCTTGGAGCTGTGCCTGGGGCATGCCTTTCCCTCCTCCTCTAACCCTCCATCAAACACTTTTACTTTTTCCCTAGCTGCTCCTATCCTCTGGAAGGAAATGCAAGAGACTAATAAACATAAACCCTGGAAATGGAAATTAAAGGAACAATAAAATATCTTGGAAGGGTTTCAAACAGGTGAGGGAATGTGGTCAAGAGCCTTTCTAAATAAATGTACTTTTGTTTGATTTGAACTTTTAACTGCAGTAATAATTTCAAGATGTAAATGATTTGAGTTACAGATTTTCAATAACTTGGACATGAGTAGTATACGATACACAATGGCAACATTTAGCACTTAAAAATAGCCCAGCATGTCAAAAAAACAGAATTTCTAAAACCAAGAATCACTACTTCCTTCAGCGTTCTAAGTCTTTATTCATTGCTTTAGGTATTGAAATTCAAGTGTTCGTTTAAGATCCACTTTAAAAGTCATTGTATTCTTGAAGTCTTCACCTGTCTCAGCGGTCTCCATCACCGGCTCAGAGCAAGTCTGAATTTTAATTTAGTCCTTACTTACTGTGACTGTGTACTGTAGTTTCTTACAAGTCCCTGTCCGCTCCTAGATCATCATTTCCTTAAGGGAAGAGTTCATGCCTCATTTGTCATTATTTCTCCACTCTTCTTGGCCCTGGATTGTGCTTAAAGTCTGTTGACTTGAACTTCGGTTGTTAGCCTTAAAGCAAAGAAAAAACAATTCATTTTGCTCAGCTGGACAAGCAAGGTTCTTGTAGAACAATGTTATATATGTATTAGTAAAATAAATTGGCAATATATTCTATCTCCAAAATGATACCTTGATAATCTGTCTTTGAGTCCACACACATTCAAGTTTTGGAAAATACTTAAAAGTTTCAAAAGAGACAGTTGTATATTTGAGATACAAAGATGTATTTAAAAAGCAAGAGTCTAAAAAAAATGCTTGACCCGCTAAGCAAGGAAAGGTCATTTTTAAATGACGGGTCTTTCTCTTGTCTGAAAAGTCAGAAGACTTTTAATATGTCTGCAAGGAGAAATTTTGAGAAACAAGAAATGTGGCCTTTCCTCCAAAGGCTTCAGCTATATATTATCATGGAGCCCCATGTCTACATGTGGAAACTGATGAAGTTAGGCAACTTGCCTAAAGGGAGTCATTGACTAGAGCTGGAAAAAATCTCCCAGCTTGTGCTGTAACCCGTAGACTGTGTTGACAGAAGTCAGGCTCCACAGACTGTTTTCTAAGTGTAATGTTAGCATAATGTTAGCAAGCAATAAAGCAACATCTGCTACAGACACGGACAGAGAAATCAGTTTTTTAAAGCACAAAACAACCTGGGAGAGAGGAGGTAAATCTGAGAAAGATGAGCCCTCTGGTTGCTAACATTTTTATTGGAGACACAGAGAAGTGAACAATTCAACCCCCCCAAGAGTAACTCAGGGAACTTCCGAGCCACGACAATTATCCGGCAGAAAACCTCTCTATTCCTTGCTTCTAAACAGCCCAGTTTTCTTGTTATCTGACATGGACACAGCTTTATTGACATGATGGGAGGAAAGGGAAGGAGACATGTTTTACATGGGGGGAAGGTATATTGAAGTAAACATTGAAATAAAAAATAAGCCTGGGGCTTCCCTGGTGGCGCAGTGGTTGAGAGTCCGCCTGCCGATGCAGGGGACACGGGTTCGTGCCCCGGTCCGGGAAGATCCCACGTGCCGCGGAGCGGCAGGGCCCGTGAGCCATGGCCGCTGGGCCTGCACGCCCGGAGCCTGTGCTCCGCAACGGGAGAGGCCACAACAGTGAGAGGCCCACGTACCGCAAAAACAAAAACAAAAAAACAAAGAAAACACAAAAAACAACAACAACAAAATAAGCCTGGCATTAAGAGAGTGGCTTAAAGAGTGTTCCTCCACAATGTTTCTATGAAAAAAAGTAAGCATGTCACTTAGATCATTGATAGAATATTGAATTGCTACCATTGGGTTTTCACAGTTTGGATAAAATATATGCCCAAATCCTAACACTCATTATGAAAACACATTTGGACAACCTAGAAGCACTGTTTCAGCCGCAAGAATGTGTCCCTATGAATAGGACACCAGAACCCCAGACTTCAGTGCTGCTATAACTGCCACACAAGAGCTGGGGTTTTTATTTTGCTTCACATTTCTCGCAAGGCTCTATTTTGCAACTCTAAGGTAAGAGGTGATGTGGGGACAGCATTGTATTCATAAAGATTTTAAAGACGTGGAGGTTCCCACTCTTTGGCCTATTTTGCCACTCGTGCATTATATGCTGAGAAAGTTTCATGCATACAGCAAACTCATCAATGTAATATGTTCTTATTTCTGTGCGGTGATATGTGTGAGTATATATACATACATATATTTTTGGGGTCCAAATGCTTACTTTTTACTAGATGACAAGATGAGTAATCTAAACATCATCAATTATTTCAGCATTTTGAATAAGATTACAATCAGATATCTTAAAGAATTTACTTTTCAAATCCAGAATTCTTTAGGCAAAGACAATCAGGTTTAAAATAAAAAGAACAAAACAAAAAACCCCTCCACCCAACAGGAGTTAATGTATAAAATACAACGTGCCAGATTCTCCCCCTCACCACCCTCTAGCTAGTCATGAGAAATGTACTTCGGAAGCTTTGTCAATTCTTTCAGGCCACTAATACATTAGTGTACTAATAGCCTAAGAATTGATGTGACTATTTAAAGTGCCTAATTTACAGCTTGGAGTAAGTTATCTAGTGGCTGAATCTCTCTCAACTTAATGTTGTTGCCTGAACCTCAAAAAAATCAGAAAATTGTTTTCTTGATGAATTTAAGACAATAATAGGGGGAACGGGTTCCACCCATCCACCCATTCTCCATCATTTATTGATTTTTTTTATTTGAGACAGTTTTTGAGTGACTACTCTGAGCTTGGCTCTGTTTTATGTTCTAGTATAGAATGATGTGTTAGTTAGACTAGTCTGTCTTTTAGGAGCCTCTATTTTAGTGCGGGAGAGAGAACAATAAACAATTATATAGACAAATAGGACAAGATTTCCACTAGTGCTGAGTGCTATGAAGTGGGGCACCTTTTGTTGGGGGGAGTTAGGGAAGCCTCCTGAGGAAATCATTTTTGAGCTGAAGTCTGAATGGTAGAAATAAACCAGCTTCATGAGGGTCTGAGAGGTTGAGTGGTTCCAGGCAGTGGGAACAGTAAGTTTCAGGCCTGAGGCAAGGCTACACCGGGGGTGGAGGTGGTGGGGGGACAGCCAGGCCTGAGTGGTGAGTGGGAGGGGTGTGGGCTG
Organism: Grampus griseus; assembly: GCF_964374135.1. Lineage (NCBI taxonomy): Eukaryota > Metazoa > Chordata > Mammalia > Artiodactyla > Delphinidae > Grampus > Grampus griseus. The sequence goes on from NC_139007.1 coordinate 64,495,983, forward strand.
GAGGATGAGGGCAGAGAGGTAGGCAGGGACGTGGCTCTCTGGACCATAGTGAGGAGTCTGGCCTGTGACAAAAAGCCATTGGAGTGTTTTAAATAGGCCACTGGCTTCATTTATGTTCTGAAAGGTTACTCAGACTATTGTGTGGAGAAAGCATTGTTTGTTTGTTTTTTTTTTCTTTTCCATTATGGTTTATTATAGCATATTGACTATAGTTCCCTGTGCTGTATAGTAGGACCTTGTTGTTTATCCATCCTATATATAATAGTTTGCATCTGCTAATCCCAAACTCCCACTCCATCCCTCCCTCTCCCCCCTCCCCCTTGGCAACCACAAGTCTGTTCTCTGTGCTTGTGAATCTGTTTCCGTTTTGTGGATGTGTGTTTATGTCATATTTTAGATTCCACATATAAGACATATTGTATGGTATTTGTCTTTGTCTGACTTGCGTCACTTGGTATGATAATCTCTAGGTCCATCCATGTTGCTGCAAATAGCATTATTTCATGCCTTTTTATGGTTGAGTAGTATTCCATTGTGTATATATATGTATATATCACATCTTCTTTATCCATTCATCTGTGGATGGACATTTAGGTTGTTTCCATGTCTTGGCTATTGTAAATAGTGCTGCTGTGAACATAAGGTGCTTGTATCTTTTTGAATTATAGTTTTGTCCAGATATATGCCCAAGAGTGGGATTACTGGATCATATGGCAACTCTATTTTAAATTTTTTGAGGTATTTCCATACTGTTTTCCATAGGGGCTGCACCAATTTACATTCCCACCAACAGTATAGGAGAGTTCTCTGAGAAAGCATTGTTAAGGGGCAGAAGTAGAAACAAGAATTTTAGATGAGAGTCTGTTGAGGTCTGTCCTAGGGGAATAGCAGTGGGAACGGTGAGAAGGATCAGTGGGTGGAATGGGGATGTTTTGGAGGTAAGCCTACGGGATATTTGGTTACGGGAAAAAGCAGAATCTCACATGGCTTGAACAGCTCTATGCATGGTGGTGCCATTTACTGACAGTGTAAGTTGAAGAAGGAGTAGTTGGGGTTGGGGAAGGTGGGGTCGATGGGGACTTCCCTGGTGATGCAGTGGTTAAGAATCCACCTGCCAGTGCAGGGGACAAGGGTTCAATCCCTGGTCAGGGAAGATCCCACATGCCACGGAGCAACTAAGCCCGTGCGCCACAACTACTGAGCCCAAGCGCCTAGACCCCACGCTTCACAACAAGAGAAGCCACCGCAATGAGAAGCCCACGCACCGCAACGAAGAGTAGCTCCCGCTCAGCACAACTAGAGAAAGCCCACGCGCAGTAACGAAGACCCAGCACAGCCAAAAATAAAATAAATTAAAAAAAAAAAAAAAGATAGGGTTGATGATGGGTTGGGTGAGAATGCAGAGTTCTGTTGGTTAAGTTACATTTGAGATGCTGGTGAAACACTGCAGTTGAGGTTGGTGATCAAGGGAGAAAGCAGGGCTGTAGATCATCAGATCAGAGCACTGGGGAAAACCAGTGGTGCTCCCAGAGAGGTCGTCGAAAGCATCCTTACAAAGCTTTGAAAGCCTGCAGTAGAATTCCTAAATCAACTTCCTCCTCTGCCTTTTCTTTAAAATTTTCTCTTTATCTTTAAAATCTCTCTCCTCTGATACACCTTTAAAATCCTCTTGGTTCCCAAAGTGGGATGAGTGCCTGGAGCCAATTAATTAAGGACTTGTTGGAAAGGTTGTAGACTCAACTATAAAAACACAGTTTCAGCACAATATCTCCACCCATCCCTTCCAGAGCACCTCCCCCACCAGGTGGGTTTTCTCTGATCCGTTTCCAACCACCTGCCAATGACAAATGTGCAAGGAAGAGTTGTACTTGTACTGCTCATCGCACTCCATCCTTCCAGGAGAACAGGCTATATGTTTATAACAAACCAGTAGAACTTTGGGTTGGAAATGTTTATTTCCTCTGTTATCAGAAGGTAGCCAGACTTAAAGAAGACTGGTTATCTATTAGTCATTTGGTATTCTAAACGCGCGCGGGTGTGGGCTCCCCACCTGGCTGTGGCTTGCTTGAATTGTAACCAAGTTTATCCCAATTAAGTTGTCTAAAAGCTGGAGAGAATAAGCTTTTTGGCAGTTCAACCAGAAGCCCAATGCTTAGGCCAGAATCTTGATAGTATTGTAAATTCATAAAGGACAGAACTGACATCTTCTAAGAATGTAACAAGGAAGTAAAGTGAGTGCTTTAAAAATGAACATAACAAAAACGTAAACTCAGAAATGAGCTTGATTCTTTAAAGGATCATTAGGGAAACAAATGCAAATCCAAAGCATGCTTTTAATTCCTTAAAAAAAGTCTTTTAGGAACGGTTTGGATTGCATGCGTGAAAACTTTTTTTTTTAATTGACATGTCTCATTTTTGATTGAATTTTATTTATCATCGTGGAAAAAAAAATCAGTCTTTAGAGAGTCACAGACCTGGGTCAAAGCCAATCTATGCTACATTCTGGGTTTATGACTTCTTTGTTCCAAGTACTTCTTTGAATTTTCATTTACTCATCTAAAAGTTGGGGAAACTATGACAGCCACTAAATATATGTATGCATGCCTTAAATCCGGCAGTTCTACTCGGAGGAAATTATCTGAAGGAAGTGATCACAGGACTCCACAAAAAGATCTACGTGAAGAATGTTCATTTGAAACACTGAAATACTGGAATTCTTTGAGTAGATGATGACATACCCACATACAGGAATACCAAACAGTGAGTAAAGATGATTTTGTAGAAGGAATTCAGTGACTTGAAAAACTGTTGAGAATATAACATTAAGTGAATAATTATCGAGTTATGTACTGTGTGATTAGTTTTTTGGGGAAAGAGCATACTTATATACTCACAGAAAAAGCCTAGACCAATAAGCACAGTGATGTCAATAGTGGTTAGATCTGAGTGGTGAGAACTTGAAGGAGGTTTGGTTTCTTCTTTCTACTTTTCTAGATGTTCCAAACTTCCTTCAGTGAACATATACTAATTTTATAATTATTAAAGAGGTACTAAAGAGGGACACTAATATCCACCTTACAGATTTGTGGTGAGAACTAAATTAGGTGAGATGATTTATAAAATACACCTAGCTTAGTGACTGACATTTAGTTGGCATTATCCATTATTTTTACCCAATGAAATTTTAGTCAGTCGTCATGGATTTAGCTCAAAGTCATTGTTGACCTAAAACGAACCCCAAAATATTACATTTTCACTGGTAAAGATTTTTCAGCATTAAGGATATTCAAAAGAATGTATAGCAAGCTATGAAGGCAATTTCAGAAGAGTTGTACCTGAAATGCTTTGAACTGAAATCAGCGTTTAAACTTAAGGTGACTAACTACTTTGGGGGCGTTTATTTGGACATAGAAGCTTTGTATTGTTTGTTTAAAAACCTGTCATTACTATATAGCCACATAGGGTACCTAGATAGATAGAACAATATCACTCAAAGTGAGCAATTAGTCTGTCATGATAAATGCCCCCTCTTCTTCAGGCTGATAAAAAGTGTCCTGTCAGAGCCTCTGTGGCATCCCAGAAACACCGTGCATGAGCCCGGCTGCTTTCTCTTAGCAACATTCTTCATCCTGCAGAAATGTAGAGGGAATCTTTTGTGGGTATGGTTGAAAGACAGCTCATATTATCCCTATCTCTCTTCCGGGACTATGGGACTATTTATCTTCCGCGTGTGTTGGGCTCCTCTCCCATCACCCACGTACCCCCCCTCCCCACACTCCTTAACGTCCCCAGTCCCCTCCTATCTCCCTTCCCTTATGCTGAGCTCCTCCCTTTTTTTAAAAAAAAAATCTCTCTTTTAGTATTTACCATAGAGTATTGTAAACATTAGTTTGCTTATCTTGCTCCTGCACTGGAGTTCCCTGAGAGATCTGCCACTTTCATGTAATCTCTCAGAGCCGTCCTTTCTTCCTCTTAGTTTTTCATTGGCAAAGTGGGAACTTAATGCCTCATTTAAGGGTATGTTGTGGGCATTCCATTGTATAATGGAAGTAGAGTTCCTGGCACATGTTAGGCACCCAATAATGAAAGCTGTTATAATGATCAACTTTATTATTTATTTACTTTTGTGCCCTTAGGGCCTAGCATAGTGCCTGATGTGTGATGGGTATAAAATAAATTACTGGTGAATTAATTTATAAGCTTACAGAATGTGGCTTTAAAATACAAAAAGAATGTATCTTTGTAGTGTTTATAGACTTGGGCAACAATTCCATGCACTGTCCCTTCTCATTTCTTTCCACACACATCCTGTCTGGTGCCTATCCCTGGGCACTGTCTTTCCTTGAGAAAATCGATGGCTACCATATAGGTACAGAAAGTCTGCTGACATGTAGATGTAGCTTAATAGAGATAAGAGGAATTCTCTGCCTTGATCATCACCTCCTTAATCTATATACTTTATTGTTTAGGGACCAGTCTTTTTAGTTTTGTTAACCTCTGCATTCTCTCTAAATCCAACAACTAATTCCTGGCTGCAATAATCTGATTGAGATGAAATCCATTCTACTGCTAACTCCAGACTCCATCTGATCTGTTAGTTCCAAACGAGTCACCTCTCTCAGTGTTGACAAAACCTGTCACCTCATTTGTATTCCACCGCCTGTCTTTCCCCTGCTTCCTTTGAGGAAGACGTTTGTGAATTATTTTAAGCCAGTTGAATCACTCTGAGATGTGCTATTTTTAAGCCTTTGAGGAGCAGTTGAGAAGGAATGATTTAGGGATGTGAACCATTTCACAATAATATCCACAGAAACTTCAAACTTGTGGTTAAGTTTCAGCATTTTAAGATACTAGAGGTAAGTAGGTCGCTGTTCTCAGATGCAAAGTACTAAGGTACTCAGTAGCAAAAAACCTTCTGAAAGCAACGGTATTAGGGTGCAGGTGAGACACATAAGAAGCCACCTGCTGCTGAAGAAAATGCGTCCTTTCCAATGTCTTCTAAACAGACTGCTTTCTCTCTTTGCTGTTTCCTCTGCTTGGATGTAGAAGTTTGTTCTCTTGTATTGGGACCACTGTCTCTGTGTCCTTGTCAGACTTCTTGCCTGTTTGTCCTTGCCAGCAGGTAGTCAGCTGCTGCACCAGCCTCTCCTCCAAAGACTCTACGGTGGGTCTAGGGCCCCACGTGGCCTTGTAGGGGGAGCAGACTTCTGTAAGCCAATCACAAGGGGAGAGCCCTCTAGACTGATTATCCTACTTGTTTTTTTGCGCCTTTTCTGAGCCCTCAGCCCACTAACCAAAGAACATTTCCCCACTGAAAAATCCAGGCCATCTTCCCAGATTGTTAAGAACTCAGATGTTTCATCTTATCTCAACTTTTCTAGACCTCTGTATTGTTCCCATCTCAGTTATGCATCTAACACCTCTGCTCTCTCCTTTACTGCTCACCCTTGTGTGTCAGGCTATGCCTTCTTGATTAACTGTGCTGTTTTGTTTTGCCATCTGTATGTCCCTATCATGCTGGTTCAGGGCACTATTCCAGTAATAGACTGGGTTCAGTTAGAAGGGAAGGACCATGTTACTCTTGTTCTTTCTTTTTTTCCTTTTAAGGCGATCAGTGAAGCATCAAGTATAATTACGACTTAATAAATGCTTTTTTGTTGACGATGATGAAATGTTCTTTCATAGTTACAGACTGTACCTTCCTGTAATCCAGGTACTATAGTTCACGGAGAAGCTATAGTGGGATATTAAAGTTGATGAAATCTGGAGTGATATCTTTGTTATTAACAAACTGAAAATTTGGATAAAATTTTAAACAATTTCTTTATATACATCAGACCAGCTACTATCAGGGATCGGGGGGTGAAAATAAGTCCACAGTTTTCATCATGGATTGTGGAGTTTGGATAAAGACAAAGAACTTTCTAAAATGCCAAGAGTCCTCCAACCCTCAGGGAAATCACCGCTCCACACATAAGGTAACATATACTGAAATTTTTTTCTCGTGAGGGCACCAGATATTTCTCTGTACATATATTTTCTTTTGACATATGGAATACTGGGGAAATCTACCACTAAGTTTTGGAGATGTTGCCATAATCACTGATTTCATAGGGAAGAAAGATGATTGTAGTAATATTTTTCTTACTTTGTTGTTGTTGTTCCTGGTAATAATTCATGGCATTGTTGAATTAGGAGTTGGTATTTTATCCAGATTTCTCAGTAGGAATATGAGTATGGGGGATTTTAAATTAAGGGACCCAAGAGCACTTTTGTTTTCTAAATAAGGAAGCAGATGCTTAGATAGATGACATTTAAGATTTGATGGCTGACACAACCCATCCCATTGATTCCAGTCTAGTGCCCTTTCCAGTGAATGGTGCTGACTCTGTGAGTGAGCTCTTGCCACTGAAAGTAGGGTAGGACATATTGATGTTGAGAAATTGCTCCCAAGTTTTGCCTATTTTTATAGAAGTCTTCATAGTGCTTCACTGATGCCTTTACTTTTACAGAGGTGTTATTATGGACACAATCAATATGTGCTTGTATATATGGAATACATATACCTGGTGTGTAAAATAATGAGACACTGTAATGAAAACTTTTGTTGCAAATAATGCTGACCCATCACTAGCCTGGACTATAGGTCTCCATGAGTAAAAAAAAAAAAAATTTTTAATTAAATATTATGGCAGCCAATATTTGATGTAGGATAGAAGGATTGAAGGTGGGAGAAAGGTGGAGAGAAAGCTTTTCAACTTTCTGTGCCTTTTTTAGGCCAGGTGACTCTAGCAGTGGTGCTCTGGGCTTACTGGCAGAGAAAGGTTGCCCCTCTCTTTTCTTTTATCCTCCTATTCCCATGCCCCACCCCCCAGTAGAGTTTCAGAAGTTCCTCTCTCCAGTCTAGGGGAAGAGATACTACATCTCTCTCTAAAAGGAAAATTTATTTATTTATTTGTAGGATCTTGGCGGTGGTGATGGTTGACTCGTCTATAAATTCAAGGCAAAAACCGGAAACAAGACCCCTAAACCTTTGTAAACTCTCTCTCTTCCTCTTTGTATCTCCTTTTGAGTAAATCCCTCTTGGCCTTGGCTGTGTCACCTGGCACATTGCGTGTCACCACAGAACTACTGAAGTGAAGCTGGCCCTGTCCCCTGCTCACCAGCATTATAACAAGGCCTTCTTCTTTGTTCTACTTTTCAGGGCAATTCATTGCCCTGAAGCACGGGTCTCCCCTTCCCAAAAGGTTTGAAAATGTACGTCTCTCTTCCAAAAGGAATCTTAATTGCAATAAAATCACACGAACGAGTTGTGTAAGTTTTTGGCAGGTTCAGGAAAATAATGGTTTCACTTAGACATGAATCACTGAAACACTGCTTCTTTAACACAATTAACTCAAAGCAGCTCTTATTGTTAGAATTAAGAGATTTCCTCCACAAATCTCTCTTCCTTACGCAGACTTCCAATATGGAAGCACAGAAAACTGTTTTAACAAATCTTCTTTTCTCTAAAACGGGATAAAGATGTGTTTCTTCTCATTGTCTTCCTGAGGAAAGCTTCTCAGGTTTCCAGAGTATTAATAGACTGACTAAGACATGCGTAAGTAAATATATCAAAGGTGAAAAAAAGGAAAAGTTGAAGAATGTCATTTCCTCTGAGGGAGATTTTTCAGTAATCACAAGAGGACCATGGGGACTGCTATCGTTTGGTGTGGAAGGCATTTTGGTTGGCAGCTTTACTAAAATAGGGGCTTAGAATGTGGACCCAGGTCGTCTTGTTCTAAACAGAACTGCGGTTGGGTGCACATGGCGGTCGTGAGCCCAGGGATGCACTGAGTGTGTGAGGTTGTCAGGAAATATCAGTGAGAGTTTGCTTTGCTGTGGAATCAATTGTTACACGATATTGCTTCTGAGCTACATAAAGAACATTATTTTCGAACAATGTTTATTTTAAAACATAGGTAGACTTGACAATGCTTAAGATGCTAAAGAAAATTAAAACACTTTCCCCTCTGAGAACTTAAAGTCTAAAAGACAACATGATTGGCAGTAACTATTACTTTTCTTTTTCAAATGAAGGACATTAAAAGTCTTTATCTTTTTTATCCTCGGGCCCCTTTCTTTTTTTCTGTTGCGAGTTAGTGTTTGGTGATGCGGAAAGTTAAGGGGGTATATGACCTTATTTCATTGTAGAGAAAACTAGGGAGCTGACCAGAGAAAACAGAGCTGCCTGAAGAAGGAGGAGAGGAAAGTTTATAAGTTAAGCTTTTTTTCTTTTAGGGTAGGATGGACCAATTTAAAAATATCAGGGGTTCACATGTTGACACATACCATGTTTCCTATTAAGAAAATTTGAAATAATTGTTGAGCTTGATTCCTTCTTTCAGGTAGGAACCTATGATCTGCTCTTCCTCTGGGATGCCTTTCACATTGAGTAATATCCAAGGAGCTGAGGAAAGCTTTAATTCACTATTAGTCCTATAGGAAAGATGAACACACAAAGTGGGATGGGTTTCAAAGGCATTTTTAAAAGAATCACATTTTATTTTTCTTTGATTAGGTTAAACATACACATGATACACAATTCAAAAGAGCACACAGTGAGAAGTCAACTTCCCTCTACATGCAGCCCACAACCATCTAGCTTTCCTCCCCAAAGACAATCATCGTTGCTGTTTTATTTTGTTGTTCTGGAGTTAGTCTATTAGAGGCTTCTTTTAAAAACCCTCATTTAGGGGCCTCCCTGGTGGCGCAGTGGTTGAGAGTCTGCCTGCCGATGCAGGGGACGCGGGTTCGTGCCCCGGTCCGGGAAGATCCCACATGCTGCGGAGCGGCTGGGCCCGTGAGCCATGGCCGCTGAGCCTGCGCGTCCGGAGCCTGTGCTCCGCAACGGGAGAGGCCACAGCACCCCGTTTAATCCTTCTGATAACGTCAGGTCATGGGGCCCAAATGTTTCCCACCAGGGAAAGGTGTTCGGCCTCTTTTTGGCAAGAGGGATGGGTGTGCAGTGTGCCGCACAACAACCTGAAAGGTAGGTACAGCCAACCCCATTTTCCAGATGAGGAAAACTGTGATTCCAGGAAATCGTGTGATTTGCCCAGCCAAACAGGTTGTTACTGGTGGAACCAGAGTTCCCACCCAGGCGCTTTGAGCCCCAACCTTACTCTTTCCACTGTGCAGTTGTGCTTGACCAACCCAGAGCTCTCCTTGGCACCAATTAGCCTTCTCCAGAGTGGGTGCAAATTGGTTTTCCTCTTTTGAAATCATGATCCAAAACAGCTTATAAGGAAACTTTAATATTTTACTAACAATATCCAGAGTTCCAACAACACATTGGGTGCTTGAATACAGATACACACAGGCCCGCAGCACTTCATGACCTCCTCACGTCTCCCTGCGCAACTCTGATGACAAGTGTAAACTGCTGCCATGGTTCACTAATATTCTAAGGAAGAGGTTGGGCTTGTTTTATTTCTATTCAGCCACAGGAAATCATTAAGAAAGGAGGTGATTTAAGACAGATTGCTGCAAGTGCCAGGCAATTGGTCATCATTGTTTGTGGATTTTATCTGCAAATTTGGCATCTCCCACCTCCCTGCTCCGCCCCCAGGACACCCCATTTCATCCTTGAGGTAGTGCTTCTGGCAGCGACCACTACTAGACATCGGAGGTTGTCAGGGACCCTATCGGTTTCCAGTTGGGTTTCACTGGTTTGCGCATTCTTACTTGTGCGTGTCATGATCTGGTTATATATAAACATGGCCCAGTTTCTTTGAGCTGCTCTGCAAATTTGGCCATGATGGACGTACATCATTTACTTTAGACTCACTTTTTTTTTTTTTTTTTTGCAGTACGCGGGCCTCTCACTGTTGTGGCCTCTCCCGTTGCGGAGCACAGGCTCCGGACGCGCAGGCTCAGCGGCCATGGCTCACGGGCCCAGCCACTCCGCGGCATGTGGGATCTTCCCGGACCGGGGCACGAACCCGCGTCACCTGAATTGGCAGGCGGACTCTCAACCACTGTGCCACCAGGGAAGCCCTAGACTCACTTTTTAAATCGTGATCATAAATAGTTTCTGAAGCATTAATAGGAGGACATGCTGTTCCTCATTTGTATCACCATGTCACTTTGGAATGTCATTAATGATTGGCTTGCATTATCCGTACATTGCCCCGTACTCTCCAAAAGTAAAAATTTTGGCTTTATTTTTAGTCTGTGTACATAGTTCTGAAAATGACCAAGGAGAGGAGGAGTACTCTTTTAAAGGAGATTCTTTCTGAGCATGGGCTTATCAGCTGTGTTCACAAAGAATCAAGTATTCTGCCATTTGTTCCTGATCCTACAACACTAAAACGTTCCTTATATCTCAAAATGGGCACCTAAAAATCAAAGCTCATAGCTATCAATGTATGTAGGATGTACTTTCTTTTCCTTGTTATATTAAAAGCACAGAAACGTGTCTGGCCCAGATTGGTATTTCTCAGGGTTAGAATGAATAAGCTTTTAAATTGCTTTGTAACTATATCAAAGTTAATTGAAATACCCTATTAAATTTTTTCTCTCGCCTCAGTTATGTAAGAAAGAATGTGCTTGAGAGTAACATTCCTCATTTGCAGTATTAAGAGAGAAATTGTATGTAGCATTTCAGTTCTCCCCCTTTAGGCAGGGAACATGCCTGAAGGTGACACAGGATTTGTCATAGAAACTTGGACTGCAGTTCATTGGTGGCTGAGGCTGGGCAACGTCGGAGACCTGTCTAATTGCTGCCATGGAACCGGAGTCCTGGAGGTGAGGCAAAGACCACGTTCACCATTGGAGCTTTCACCACTGACTATGGTGGAAAAGCTCTGGTCTCTGCACACAGAACAAAGCATTCCTAAGCATGCTCTGGTAGGATGTTCACCCCAGCGGTTATGGACTGAGGGTGTGTGTCTCCTCAAAATTCAAATGCTGGAGCCCTAACCCCCAATGTGATGGTATTTGCAGGTGGGCCTTGGGGGATAATTAGGTTTAGATGAGGTCATAATGGTGGAGCCCTGTGATGGCGTTAGTTCCCTAATAAGAGGAGAAAGAGTGACTAGTGCTTTGTCTCTCTCCACTGTGTGAGGACACAATGAAAAGACGGCTGTCTGCAAGCCAGGAAGAGGGCCCCCAAGGGGGAACCGAATCAGCTGGCACCTTCATCTTGGACTTCCCAGTCTCCAGAACTAAACTAAGTAAATTAACTGAATAAATTCCTGTTGTTTAAGCCACCCAGTCTATGGTCTTCTATGACGGTAGCCTGAGGTGACTAAGACACCTGCATACTTTAATGCTACCCTGACACTGGATTTCTCACTTATCATTTAATCTTTTTGCTCAGTGCTGCTCTATGCCTTGATCTGGGCCAGTTCTTGCTTGTAACCTGGAGAGCCTATCAGGTCAAAAGTCATCATGTTGTTCAGTGGAGACAGTTGCTTCTCCAACATCTCCAAATTCAAAGACTGATGGTAGATTTCCTTAACCACGGGTATTTAGTTTTCTTTGTTACATTTCCTTGATAATTGATTCATAGCGCTTAATCCCCAGCACTGTGTAAAAATTATTTCGTTTTTTCCCCCTTGTCTGCCCTTCTCCACTAGAATCTTAGCTCTGTGAAGGTCAGGATGTGTTCTTTCTGTTCCTTTCTGCATCGTCAGCAGCTGGCATGGTACCCAGCTCCAACAGGTGCCGAGTGATGACTGAGTGAGGAGCATTGCTGGGTGTGATGAAAGTCACTATGTGAGAGCACCTCTGATTCAGTGCTAACTTGGACCCTGAAAAGAATTAAGGAATTCTTTGGAAGATGTGTCTTTTCTAGGGTATTTCTTTCCGTCCACCTCTCTCTTCCTTGTCTAGATACTGTCAAACTCATTTCCTTGATTTGCTCTAAGCTGACCATTCTAAACAAATTGTGACAAGAAGACTGAATAGGAAAAGGGATTCGCCAGAGCTCTGAAGGAGTTAATGGAGGTAATTGAGAAACTGTTTGGCCAGATCTGTAATCTCAAGCAAATTATAATTTATACTCAGAACGAGGAAGATATCTAGCCTGGACCCAGAAGATTATGTTCTCTGTTTCTCCTCTGTTTTAGGCAGACTCTAAAGCTAGGATCATTGAACATTTACATACAGAAAAGATTTCTCTGATAGGCAATTCTGAGCCCTAAATAATTGCCTTGCATCAGGATGTAAATTTGCATGCAGATAAGGAGAAAACTGTAGGTGGAGTATATGTAGATTTTCATAATGTATTTGATAATTCAATTTTTAGTGGAGTGTCCCAATGTTTTTCTCACTGGGGGAAAGAGGATGATTAGTCACACTTGGGGAACCAACTTAAAAACAGAAAATGAAGTATATGGTTAACAGACAATTTCACATGGGGAAATATAAAGGAGGCAATGTTCAAGCCTTTGTTTTAACCAAATTCTTTATAAATTAATTTTAGTGTCTAAATTTGTGAATGACACAAAATTTGGGGGGTTGGGAGGCAAGCTAAAAAGATAGATAAGTGCAGAAAGTTCATAAGTCTGTTAAGTGGGGATAAAAGTGGCAACTAGAACATTTGAGAGGTTTTTAGGTAACAATCAATACTAACATTTATCAAGAACTTACCGTGCACTGGCCACTCTTCTAAGCACTTCACATCTATTATTTTACTTGGCCTCCTGACCACCATATGCAGTTGGTTCTAGTATTATCCTCATTTTATTAATGATGGAACTCAGATAGTTAACTTACTCAAGGTCATACAGCTAGTAAATGAAGGAGCTGGATTTAACCTAGGGAGCCTGACTCAGAACCTGTGTGCCTTACCACCACTGTAGAGGACCAACCACATCAAATACGTAGAAGATGAAGGGAATAGAAACCAGGAAAGAGACTAAAAATCCAGACCATCGTTCAAAGCAAAAATTCTTCCAAGAGAAGAAAAAAAAAAAAAAGCCCAGCATCAGGAAGAGTGATGAAAAACCCGATCAAATATGGTCCTGTCGCTTTCTAATTAGGACACACATTTATACTTGCATTTTTGTGAGCAGTTCTGTTCAAATTAGTTTAAGAGGGAACCAACCAACCAACAGAAGACTGGCAATAAAAACTATAGAACAGATGAAAATGGAAGTTTGGGAGAATGACTTTAAGAACAAAGTTTGAGAAAAGGCTGAGATTACTATCGATGAAATCATAACTGACGTGACTAAAGTAGATACAAACATTACTCATGAAATAGCTGGCAGAGTTAATAAAGGGCACGAAAAGGATGTAACAGTGCACTCATTTAATAATAAAACCATGGCATCGTTACCCCAAGAGTTAGTGTGGGAAGAACATATAATATCTATTGCTATGTTTAAAACTACTAAGAATAATTATAAACAGCTTCTGAAAATAGAGATGGATCCGGCATACAAGTGTAGTATGAGGGTAGTCATGAGCCTAACCCAGCCAAAAAAAAGAGAGAGAAGTTGTACTGCAGTGGTCAACTGTGGCTTTGAAGTCATACAGACTTAGGTTTAGATTCCGACTCTACAATTCACTGAGAAGTTATTTAATCCCTCTGAGTCGTAGTTTCATCACCTGCCAACAGCAGATAATCATACTTCACTGGGCAATTGGGCCTGGCACATAATTGGCACTGAAAAAATGTTGGCTGTTATTATGATTAAGATGACCCCATGTATCTCTGTGTGATGTGCTCAAAAAAGCTTTTCTCTTCCATTAGGCTGAAGGATGTTGAGAGTTTCAATTTTATTTTACCCTGAGCTGAGGTTCTTAGGCTCAGCTTTGAACAGAAGTTCATGTCCCTACATACATGATGGGAAATTGCTCTGATCTCCCTTAATCTTGGGAAAATTTGTACTCGTGTGGCATTCTCTTATAGATTAAAACAGCTTACATATTCTTTCTTGATTGCCTTTTCTTGAGCGTTTACAATTGTATAGGTGATCTCTTATGCATCTCTTTTGAATTTTGTTTTTTGGCTGCTTGGTTTGTTTTTGATGATCCTCCTCTGCCTAGCATGTGAGAGGGGAAGGACACTGTGTGTTTGCTTTTCTTGTGAGAGTGGATTCCTTTTCTTTGCCATTTCTTATCTCCTAGATTGAGAACCTTCTAGTCCAGGGACCAAACATACTGTAAGTAACAACAACAGTACTCAACTAAGCCTTCTGCTTTGAAATGACAGGCTGAATAAAAGACAAAGTAGCGTGTGCTTGTTATGACTCACATGTTGCCTAGAACTTCAGAGTCTCTGCCCTATTTTGTTTAAATCAAACATGTCAGGTGATCTGGCCACAGGACTGAGTATGACACTGATGTGCATTTTGCTGAAACAAGGTCAGCAGTCAGAGCTGGAGAGCTACACCCTGGGGAATTCAGCTGTGACCGTTGCCCAGAAAATTATAATTTAGGAAATTATTTCCTAAATTTCAACAACATTTCTCATTTCTGGGCAATGTTATTTTTTTTTAAATCTTATTTTTTTTCTGTTTGCCTGGTGAATAGGTGACTCTTTTTCAGTTACAACAGTCAGGCTTGACTTAAAAGAGAAACAGGAAGAAAGAAATTGTCCAGAACTTTGGAATTATATATTTCCATTTCCATTATGTTTATAGTGTCCAAGAAAGAAACAGAGAAATAATTTTAAAAAGGGAGCACCAGCCAAAACAAATTTACAGGGGAAAGTAAATAGTTGATTAGAATCTGAGATTATGAATATTACTTTGTTTTTTTCGTAAACTGACATCTACCTTAAAGACACAACTTTGGAAAAATGTATAAAATTGAAAACACATTGACAATAAAGCATGACCACCCCATCCTCCCTTTATTTTTACCTCAGCTTCAAATTTTCTGGCTACAGTCACAAACAGGAATGAAAGGTCAGTGGAGAACTACAGAGTTTCCTTTAATCTTTAAAACTTCTTTACATGCTTTAGATGGCATCTACCTGGAGCCTGGGGCCACCACCATAGACTCCTTGGAATTGTTGCTTCAGCAGGTCTGTCATCAATGGTTTCTGAGACGTAATCCTCTCAGAAACGTAGTCAACATTCATGTTTGCTTTAGATTAAAAAAACCTCTAAAGGATGCACGTACCCCAATGTTCATAGTAGCACTATTTACAATAGCCAAGACATGGAAGCAACCTAAGTGTCCATCAAGAGATGAATGGATAAAGAAGATGTGGTATATATATAGATACACACACACACACACACACACACACACACACACACACAATGGAATATTACTCAGCCATAAAAAAGAATGAAATAATGCCATCTGCAGCAACATGGATGGATCTAGAGATTATCATACTAAGTGAAGTAAGTCAGACAAAGACAAATATGATATGATATCACTTAGATGTAGAATTTAAAAAATAATACAAGTGAATTTATTTACAAAACAGAAACAGACTCACAGACATAGAGAACAAACTTATGGTTACCAAAGAGGAAAGGGACAGGGATGGATAAATTAGAAGTATGGGATTAACAGATACACACTACTTTATGTAAAATAGATAAACAACAAGGACCTACTGTATAGCATAGGGAACTATATTCACTATCTTGTAATAACCTATAATGGGAAATAATCTGAAAAAATATATAACTGAAACTTTGCTGTACACTTGAAACTAACATAATATTGTAAATCAACTAGACTTCAATAAAAAAATTATGAGAACAACAAAAAAAACCTAGGTGTTTTAAATCAACCAGGTAAATATATCACAGAGAACTTCAGCTACAAATTAAAGTGTATTTATTTTGAGAGAGAGAGAGAGAGGTAGGTGATTGGGACTAACAGTCTGTATTAAGTAAGTGAGACAGTAGACAGCTGCACTACCTGACCATCCC
The DNA here is from genome assembly GCF_964374135.1 of Grampus griseus. Taxonomy (NCBI): domain Eukaryota; kingdom Metazoa; phylum Chordata; class Mammalia; order Artiodactyla; family Delphinidae; genus Grampus; species Grampus griseus. The sequence continues at coordinate 64,511,873 of NC_139007.1, forward strand.
CTCTGCTTTTTTCCTTATTCTCCACAACTACCAAAAGAATTGTCAAGGTCACCCTTCTGCCTTCTTTCTCCTGGATTCCCCCTTGTCTTTTTTCGGCTGGTTTTGAAGCATATTTGGTAAACTTCCTATCCAACAATGAGAAAGGAAAAAACTGGATAGCAAGGGATAAGGGGTCTCCATTCAGAGGGGCTGGGTCTAGTCTTTTGTACATAACGTAGCTACTACGTTATGGATGAAACCTTTGTAGATGAAGGCAAAAATGCCTGATCATTTGTTTTAGCATTTTCAGATTTATTTTTTTAAATTAATGTCGATTTTGGAGAGAGTAGATAACATTGTTAATGCGTTCTCCAGCACTGAGGGAAGGTTCTGGAGTGGCCCCTGGCCGCTTCCCTGAGAGAGGGCACAAACTGGGGGCGGTGTGCCAGTTAAGTTCAAATTCCCGTTTCCTTGTGCACCTTGAACAGCACTCAAAAGTTGACTGCAAAGGCTCCCCCCTCCCCCCTTTTTGTTTTGTTTTGTTTTGCCTTGTTTTTAATGCTCTAATTAAAGAATTCTGGGTACATATTAACTTCTCTCCCTCTACACCACCTCCCGACCCTGCCCCACCCCAAGTGTTTTGACTGCCAGGGACTAAGCAGCACAGTGCTTCGATGGATTTCCTATTTTGATAGTAAAATCCTTGTTTTTCTTACAAAAAGGATTTTTCTCTGCTTCTAACAAAACTCTAATCTTGCCCTTCTGACTCCTTATTCCCTGCATCCCTTCCTTCCACGTTTCAGGAAGGAGCAATTAAGCAATCCTGTCCTGTTTCTTCTGAAAGTAGCAAACAGAGTGGCTTTAAGAGCCATTATGCTGAGTCACCACGCAGACATGTTTTCAACACCTTCCAGACCATTTTGGATTAAGGCAGAAAGCCTGATTCTGAGGCACTATTGAACTCAACCCTGGAAAGACAGAAGTGTGGAAGAAGGGAAAAATGTTGAAGGAAAACAACCTTATCTGAGTAAAAAGTCCAGTTTTTCTTCCAGCATGTAGTTTAAAAGTGCTGACTCATTGGAATGAATTTGAGATTCAGGTTACAGTTTTCTTTTAGCAGCTTTTGGCATTAAATGCATCGAATAAACCCTTTTAAACCTGTTACATGACGTAGAGATTAAATTCTGCACCTTCTCTACTCACTCCCCCACCTCCACATCCATCAAAACCACTAATCTCTGATTTTTTTTTTTTTTGGGCAAAAGGCCCCAGGAAACACATTTGCCTTGGAGTCCTGAGCACTTGGGCAGCTGTGGGAACCACCATTCCTGAGGTTTTAGCTGCCCTGGGACAGGCAGCACCGTGTCCGTGTCCGGGGTAAGTTGCTCTCCCCTGCGGGAAGGCCCACACCCTGGCCACACCTTGAGAGTCAGTGAGGCTGGAGGGAGACAGAGATAAGATTCAAAAGGGAAAGAGATCCCCCTTCCCTGCCTCCACCCGCATCTCCTTCCTCAGGTGGAGAGCCCAGGGCCCACTTCATTCTTCCTCTGGATGAAAGGAATGTGGCACTTGACCTACTCCTCTCTTCAAGACTGTGTAAAGGGTGAAGAGCCATTTCTTCCTAGAAGGGGTTCCTCACCCCCACTCCTACCCACCTCTGACCCCCTGACTTCCCTCCTCAGTCTGCTGCTTTTTATCCTCTCCTCTGAAGCAGCTGGCTTTCTTGTTGGTCTCTCGCCAGACAGAGAAGTACCTCGAGATACTGGACTCCCAGAGTCTTGGTAAATCTTTGTAGCCTCCGGTCTCGCACTTAGCAGATGCACAGTTGTTAACTGAGCAGACAAGCTGTGGGAACGCACAGAGTTCTTCTGACCGCCCCCCCGCCCCCCGACTGCACAGATAAAGCTGTATCTGTGGGCCAGGTAGACCACGCCTGTCACGTCTTAAAATGGGAGATGCTTTGAAGGAGGGAGAGGAGGAAAACAATGATAGAAGTGGTCTCCTGGTAAACAAAGTAGGAGCTTTGAAAGGATCAACAAATAAAAATTAACTAGGAATCTCTGCTTTACGGCAAATCTAGTATTCTAAACCCAGATTCAGGGCTGCGTTGCTTTATCAGTCTCCGGCCATCGCAAATCCAGTTGTGTCATTTTCTGCACGTGTTTTCTCCTTCCAGTTGTGATATAGATGAAGCCATCAAAATGCTAGTACGATCTATACCAATCACCTCCGAAGTGTTTAACTGTGCATTCTATAGGTAAAAACTGTATCAGCCCACATCTTCTCCTTCTACATAGCTGTAAATTGTATGCCTGCACTGTTACTGTGCTAGTGCATCCTGCACGTTATAAAACATTACCTCTATACATTAAAGATGAGATAAAAATATAAATAGATATTCCAGCATCTTCTTCCCAGGCCAGGATGGATCACTGTTGCACCCTACCTGGATGGCACACCCAGTCTGGAAGGGGCTTCTCCCACCTCTCCCACCCATGACTTAATGATTTGGACAAAGTCAGAGCATGCAGGTGTGGGCTACTTATTATGCTTCTCTGTGCTTCAGTTTCTCTCTCCAGGTGATATAGGCTCATTTGTCTCACAGAAATATAGAGATCAATGAGTAAGGTCATTAGTTTAATATATTGTATTCCTTCTAACCTCTGCTGTTTTCCGGGAAAATCTTATGATTTCATTAAGTCATGTTGATTCTTCCACTAAGTGTTGGCGGTGGGGGATAGAGTCACCTTTGTCTTTGAATTGTGGAATTTTAGCAGCTGGAGGAATCTTAGTGATGACCTCTAGTCTAGTCTTTACCCAGTGACGTGAGGAAACTGAGCCGTAGAGAAGACAGAAGGCTCCTTGATATGGCAGATAATCCCCGTTGCCTGCAAAATTGACCTTTCCTCCTTTCCTCTAATTCTGTTTACCCTCCTCTGAGTGCCACATGCTCAAAGGCAGGCTGGGCCCCCTCATCAGCCACAGGGAGTGTATCTTGATTAGGGCAAGTTACTTATGAAGATTCCATCCATGAGCCTTGTGAAGTGGTTGCGTTTATGCTTAGGCATGTGACATGGTCTGACCAAGCATCTTGGAAAGTTTCTTTCACTCTGAAAAAAGGACACACCTGGCACACTTTCCCTTGCTTCCTCTGGATCTCATCACCTCCATGTGACACGGACCCTTCAGCAGCTGCCTGAGGGCCGTGGAGGGAGCTAGCCTACTGGGACAACCTGTCCAGGAGGCATGGCAGAGGACAGGGATGGTCACAAGGCATGGAGCTTTCAACTTAATCATGCTGTGACTTCCATCACTCTGGGATTCATGCTATGAAAAATAATAAATTCCCTCATTGTTTAAACTACTGTTAGCTGCATTTTCTGTTATTTGTTGCCAAACGCATCCTGACCGATACGCACATACAAGGGGTTTGGAGATGGCAGAAATGGAACAAGACCCTAGATCTTTAAAAGAGCGAGTGCTATACTGCTTGGTTTTTATTTACAAACGATAGCTTAAAAGAATTCATTCATCCCGCACGGTAAGAGCAGTTTGTTCCTGTCTCTTCAGGAACTTCTGTCCCTGTATACTTGGAAGGTTCTGAGAGAATAAACTTATTTGATTATAAGAATGTCCTAAAAAAAAAAAAAAGAATGTCCTGCTTCTTCGCTTTCATTGAATGTTCTTCTCTGGTGACATCTTGATGGCTTTCTTCTAAGAATATATCTTCACTTTTTAATATTGAGCTCCAAGTATAGAGATATCCAATTACACTATACATTTCATCTATTGGCAAATATAAGTTGCCTTCAGAGGCCCGGGCCAACAGTCTCTTGGTGAGTTAGTGGCAAAACGCCTGAGTGTGGAATCAGGATAGTTGTACATTCAAACGAAAACCCCACCCACTGCCAGTCTGAGCTGCCCTTGCTGCTGCCGATTAGTTGGGACACTCAGAAATAACCCAGGAGCTTATACAGGTAATGAGTCGTTTCGAATCACCCATAGACACCCATAGTAAATGGAAAAGCTTTTGTCAACATCTTTAATGGTTTCAGTTGGTAAATTATTAACAGAATATATGTGGAGTCCTCAGCATTTCAAATACATTTACTTTCTGAGCGAGAACACTGGAGAACAGTCTCTCCTGCCAAGTCCCCAGCTGCAGGTGCCCACTCTCCTGCTCCTGCCTCCCTCCTTTTCCCAGGCTGTGTAGAGTCTGCCTTCTCTTACACCAGGGGGCTTCCCCTGCCGCTGCTGAAGGCTCTTAGCTTCTCCAGTGTGCTTCTCCTCGGACCAGGCTCTATCACGTGACTAGTTTCATTCCCTTCTACTCCTCCTCTCCTGGCATGTGGGGGAAAGATTACAGTTTCAAAAAAATAAAAACGTGGATTCTGGTGAAGCCGCCACCTCTTACTAACTTATTAACTTTCAGTAAATCATTTAACTTCTCTCAGCCTCTGTTTCTTCACCTGTAAATTGGGGCCAGTCATACTATGGGTGTTCTCTACCTCTCAGGAATGTTGTCAGAATCAAGTGATATAATCCATCTGGATAGGCTGTGACCCTTATGATTCTCAATACTTACAAATCGTATTGTTTATGCTGATATTTTTCCTTCCAAGGAGGTTGACACACATCCACTCAAATGTTCCAATTCTGACTAACTCAGTAGGCAGGAAGAACAGGTCCACATGCCAATGAGTGGAATGACCTATATGACACGTTGGCTGGAAAATATAGAGTGTGGTCTTGTTTTTACATGAACAAACACTGAGAAGCAGATCCTGTTATTATTTTTCATGGCAACATTTCCTGACATATACTTGGCATGCTGGTGATGTCCACATGTTGGGGACATTCAATATTTGAAGGAGAAAGGGAAGAGGTTTAGAAGAATAGAGGAAGGGTGGGTGGGAGAAACAGGTTTTACTACATCAAGATTTTTTTTTTAAAGAGCACTAGCTATTCCATTTTTCTGATTACGTCTGTGGGACAGGAGACACTGTCCTGAATCAGAAGACAATAAAATGTATAGTCTATTATTGTCACTAACAATAATGATGCTGGGCAAAATATGTAACTTCTCTGAGCTAAATTTTCCCCATCAGTGAAATGGAAATGGGAATGGTACCTACCTCACAGGGTTGATGTGAGTATTAATTGGGTTAACACACAAAGTAACTAGCACACGATGATGATGCTATGTGTATGTGTGTGGGAATACTTTACTATTACCCAGTTTCTGGCTTACTGAGAAGCCATACATTTGACTGATGACTTATAAATCACAGCCCCATGCTGCAAGGCAATGAATCTGTGCTTAGAATTTAGACAAAAAGTAGAAAAGACAAGGGGACAGAACACAAAAGTACCAGTGAAAAGTAAATAAACTGAGCAGAAGCAAGAAGAACTACAGTTCTGCAGCCTGTGAAAGGAAAACCACATTCATAGAAAGACAGACAAAAAGAAAAGGCAGAAGATTATGTACCAGATGAAGGAACAAGATAAAACCCCAGAAAAACAAGTAAATGAAGTGGAGATAGGCAACCTTCCAGACAAAGAATTCAGAATAATGATAGTGAAGATGATCCAGGACCTCGGAAAAAGAATGGAGGCAAAGATCGTGAAGATGCAAGAGATGTTTAACAAACACCTAGAAGAACTAAAGAACAAACGCCTAGAAGAATTAAAGAACAAACAAACAGAGATGAACAATACAATAGCTGAAATGAAAACATACACTAGAAGGAAGCAATAGCAGAATAACTGAGGCAGAAGAACGGATAAGTGACCTGGAAAACAAAATCGTGGAATTCACTGCTGTGGAATAGAATAAAGAAAAAAAGAATGAAAATACATGAAGGCAGCCTAAGAGACCTCTGGGACAACATTAAACACAACAACATTAGCATTATAAGGGTCCCAGAAGGAGAAGAGAGAGAGAGAAAGGACCCAAGAAAATATTTGAAGAGATTATAGTTGAAAACTTCCCTAACATGGGAAAGGAAATAGCCACCCAAGTCCAGGAAGCACAGAGAGTCCCAGGCAGGATAAACCCAAGGAGAAACATGCCGAGACACATAGTAATCAAATTGACAGAAATTAAAGACAAAGAAAAATTATTGAAAGCAACAAGGGAAAAATGACAAGTAACATACAAGGGAACTCCCATAAGGTTAACAGCTGATTTCTCAGCAGAAGCTCTACAAGCCAGAAGGGAGTGGAATGATATCTTTAAAGTGACGAAAGGGAAGAACCTACAACCAAGATTACTCTACCCGGAAAGGATCTCATTCAGATTTGATGGAGAAATCAAAAGCTTTACAGACAAGCAAAAGCTAAGAGAATTCAGCACCACCAAACCAGCTCTACAACAAATGCTAAAGAAACTTCTCTAAGTGGTAAACACAGAGAAGAAAAGGACCTACAAAAACAAACGCGTAACAATTAAGAAAATGGTCATAGGAACATACATATCAATAATTACCTTAAACGTGAATGGATTAAATGCTCCAACCGAAAGACACAGGCTCACTGAATGGATACAAAAAACAAGACCCATATATATGCTGTCTACAAGAGACCCACTTCAGACCTAGGGACACATACAGACTGAAAGTGAGGGGATGGAAAAAGATATTCCATGGAGGGCTTCCCAGGTGGCGCAGTGGTTGAGAGTCCGCCTGCCAATGCAGGGGGTGCGGGTTCGTGCCCCGGTCCAGGAGGATCCCACATGCCGCGGAGAGGCTGGGCCCATGAGCCATGGCTGCTGAGCCTGTGTGTCCGGAGCCTGTGCTCTGCAATGGGAGAGGCCACAACAGTCAGAGGCCTGGGTACTGCAAAAAAAAAAAAAAAAAAAAAAAAAGATATTCCATGGAAATGGAAATAAAAAGAAAGCTGGAGTAGCAATACTCATATCAGATAAAACCAACTCTAAAATAAAGAATGTTACAAGAGACAAGGAAGGACACTACATAACAGTCAAGGGATCAATCCATGAAAAAGAAATAACAATTATAAATATATATGCACCCAACATAAGAGCACCTCAATACATAAGGCAACTGCTAACAGCTATAAAAGAGGAAATTGACAGTAACACAATAGTAGTGGGGGACTTGAACACCTCACTTAAACCAGTGGACAGATCATCCAGACAGAAAATTAATAAGGAAACACAAGCTTTAAATGACACAATAGACCAGATAGATATAATTGATATTTATAGGACACTCCATCCAAAACCAGCAGATTACACTTTCTTCTCAAGTGCACATGGAACATTCTCCAGGATAGATCACATCTTGGGTCACAAATCAAGCCTCGGTAAATTTAAGAAAATTGAAATCATATCAAGCATCTTTTCCAACCACAACGCTATGGATTAGAAATCAATTACAGGGAAAAAAACATGAAAAACACAAACACATGGAGGATAAACAATACATTACTAAATAACCAAGAGATCACTGAAGAAATCAAAGAGCAAATCAAAAAATACCTAGAGACAAATGACAACGAAAACACGACGATCCAAAACCTATGGGGTGCAGCAAAAGCAGTTCTAAGAGGGAAGTTTAATACATGCCTACCTCAAGAAACAAGAAAAATCTCAAACAATCTGACATCACACCTAAAGGAACTAGAGGAGGAAGAACGAACAAAACCCAAAGTTAGTAGAAGGAAAGAAATCATAAAGATCACAGCAGAGATAAATGAAATAGAAACAAAGAAAACAATTGCAAAGATCAATAAAACTAAAAGCTAGTTCTTTGAGAAGATAAACAAAATTGATAAACCTTTAGCCAGACTCATCAAGAAAAAGAGGGAGAGGACTCAAATCAATAAAATTAGAAATGAAAAAGAAGAAGTTACAACAGACACCACAGAAATACAAAGCATCCTAAGAGACTACTACAAGCAACTCTATGCCAATAAAATGGACAACCTGGAAGAAATGGGCAAATTCTTAGAAAGGTATAACCTTCCAAGACTGAACCCGGAAGAAATACAAAATATGAACAGACCAATCACAAGTAATGAAATTGAAACTGTGATTAAAAATCTTCCAACAAACAAAAGTCCAGGACCAGATGGCTTCACAGGTGAATTCTACCACACATTTAGAGAAGAGCTAACGCCCATCCTTCTCAAACTCTTCCAAAAATTGCAGAGGAAGGAACACTCCCAAACTCATTCTATGAGGCCACCATCACTCTGATACCAAAACCAGACAAAGATGCTGCAAAAAAATAAAATTACAGGCCAATATCACTGATGAATATAGATGCAAAAATTCTCAACAAAATACTAGCGAAGAGAATCCAACAGCACATTAAAAGGATCATACACCACGATCAAGTGGGATTTATTCCAGAGATGCAACAATTCTTCAGTATACGGCAATCAATCAATGTGATACACCATATTAACAAATTGAAGGAGAAAAAACATATGATCATCTCAATAGATGCAGAAAAAGCTTTTGACAAAATTTAACACCCATTTATGATAAAAACTCTCCAGAAGGTGGGCATAGAGGGAACCTACCTCAACATAATAAAGGCCATATATGACAAACCCACAGCAAGCATAATTCTGAATGGAGAAAAACTGAAAGCATTTCCTCTAAGATCAGGAACAAGACAAGGATGTCTACTCTCACCACTATTATTTAACATAGTTTTGGAAGTCCTAGCCACGGCAATCAGAGAAGAAAAAGAAATAAAAGGAATACAAATTGGAAAAGCAGAAGTAAAACTGTCACTGTTTGCAGATGACATGATACTATACATAGAGAATCCAAAAGATGCCACCAGAAAACTACTAGAGCTAATCAGTGAATTTGGTAAAGTTGCAGGATACAAAATTAATGCACAGAAGTCTCTTGCATTCCTATGCACTAACGACGAAAGATCAGAAAGAGAAATTAAGGAAACAATCCCATTCACTATTGCAAGAAAAAGAATAAAATACCTAGGATTAAATCTACCTAAGGAGGTAAAAGACCTGTACTCAGAAAACTATAAGACACTGATGAAAGAAATCAAAGATGACACAAACAGATGGAGAGATATACCATGTTCTTGGATTGGAAGAATCAATATTGTGAAAATAAGTATACTACCCAAAGCAATCTACAGATTCAGCACAATCCCTATCAAATTACCAGAGGCACTTTTTTACAGAAATAGAACAAAAAATCTTAAAATTTGTATGGAGACACAAAAGACCCCAAATAGCCAAAGCAGTCTTGAGGGTAAAAAACAGAGCTGGAGAAATCAGACTCCCTGACTTCAGACTATACTACAAAGCTACCGTAATCAAGACAATATGGTACTGTCACGAAAACAGAAATATAGATCAATGGAACAGGATAGAAGGCCCAGAGATAAACCCATGAACCTATGGTCAACTAATCTATGACAAGGAGGCAAGGATATACAGTGGAGAAAAGACAGTCTCTTCAATATAGGTGGTGCCGGGAAAACTGGACAGCTACATGTGAAAGAATGAAATTAAACACTCCCTAACACCATACACAAAAATAAACTCAACATGGATTAAAGACCTAAATGTAAGACCGGACACTATAAAACCCTTAGCGGAAAACATAGGAAGAACACTCTTTGACATAAATCACAGCAAGATCTTTTTTGACCCACCTCCTAGAGTAATGGAAATAAAAAGAAAAATAAACAAATGGGACTTAATGAAACTTAAAAGCTGTTGCACGGCCAAGGAAACTACAAACAAGACGAAAAGACAACCCTCAGAATGGGAGAAAATATTTACAAACGAAACAATGGACAAAGGATCTCCAAAACATATAAACAGCTTATGCAGCTGAATATTAAAAAAACAAACAGCCCAATCCAAAATTGGGCAGAAGACCTAAATGGACATTTCTCCAAAGAAGACATATAGATGGCCAAGAAGCACATGAAAAGCTACTCAACATCACTAATTATTAGAGAAATGCAAATCAAAACTACAATGAGGTATCACCTCACACCGGTTAGAATGGGCATCATCAGAAAATCTGCAAACTACAAATGCTGGAGAGGGTGTGGAGAAAAGGGAACCCTCTTGCACTGCTGGTGGGAATGTGAGTTGATACAGCCACTATGGCAAACAGTATGGAAGTTCCTTAAAAAACTAAAAATAGAATTACCATATGACCCAGCAATCCCACTACTGGGCATATACCCAGAGAAAACCATAATTCAAAAAGACACATGCACCCCAATGTTCATTGCAGCACTATATACAATAGCCAGGTCATGGAAGCAACTGAAATGCCCATCAACAGGTGAATGGATAAAGAAGATGTGGTACATATATACAATGGAATATTACTCAGCCATATAAAGGAACGAAATTGGGTCATTTGTAGCGATGTGGATGGATCTACAGACTGTCATACAGGGTGAGGTAAGTCAGAAAGAGAAAAACAAATATCGTATATTAATGCATATATGTGGAACCTAGAAAAATCATACAAATGAACCGGTTTGCAGGGCAGAAATAGAGACAGAGATGTAGAGAACAAACGTGGACACCAAGGAGGGAAAGTGGCGGGGGTGGGTGGTGTTGGTGGGATGAATTGGGAGATTGGGATTGACGTGTGTACACTAATATGTATAAAATAGATAACTAATAAGAACATGCTGTATAAATAAATTAAATTCAAAAATTCAAAAAAGAAGAAAAAGGAAAATTGAATAAATTAAGATGCTAAATACAGACCATCATTGGCTGTAGATGCTGAGAAGATTACGTGTTCCTTGAAACCTGAAAAATTCACTGCAGTTGTGTTTCCTAGGCAGGATCATGGATCTATGTCTTGAAAAGGGGAAGAAATTCCAGGTCTAGAAGCCACGAGAGCAATGGCAAGCTGGGGAAGTGGAAAGAGACCCAGGCTGGCGAATGGCCAGCCAGTTGGAACTGGCTGGATAGCAAGGTAGGGGTCAAGTATCTTTTTCATGGATGCTGCCATTGGCTCCAACAGCAATGGAGTCTCCCTGGTCATTGCTTATGCATTCTTGATTCTTAAGAGAGCAGCTGCTATGAATAATGCCTGAAGATACCTCATTGACACACAAAATACAGTGCAGCTTGGCTTTTCTCTTTGTAAAGAATTGCTGTTGATCAACAATATTTACTGGGTGGATTTGGTGTGCTAGGCATCAAGAAAGGTTATGAAGAAAGTAGGTAGCGTGCAAGATACTTGGCCAGAAGATCATTATAATTGTGGGCATAGGATAAAACACATACATAAAGAAAAGGGATCTTTATAGAATAGGATGGCTGCGTGTTTTACGATAGAAAGCCTTTTCTTAAAAAACAGCATGATAAAAATAGAAAACTGGGCGGTATTCCCTGTTGTTGACAAAAGTGGTATTGTTGTGAAGTTGGTGTGTGTGCAGAGCAGCGTTCAGAAAACCTGAAATCATGATTTGACTGTGCTTTGCCTGAGGCCCGCTCAGCCCTGGGGGAGTGGTCGGCGTGCCACAATATTTCCTGTTTGCCTGGCAGGTTACCCATAGTATTTTGATCTTGCTGCATCAAAGCAGTGATGATGTGTTCAATGACTCTTTTTTATTCCTCTTGTGCATTCTCTTTTGTATTTATGGATCATGTGTCTCCATTTCTTCCTTCTCAACCTGACTCTTGGTAAGTTTCACAATTTCTCCCCTCAGTTGTGTGCAATTCTTTTTACTTCTCAAAACATCTGTAAGGATCTGGAAGAGGACCTCTGGCTGCTCCCTGCTTCTTGCTAGGTGTTAGGGCAAACAAAACCCTGAGAGATGAGTTGGCTGCATCTGCAATTTAGAATTAGAAGGGGTGAAAATATAAATGGATACAAAAAAATGGTGTCAATCTTGGAAAATGAGATTGAATCATAGCTATATAAGGTGGTAGAAACAAAAAGAAGCCACCTGCTTCCCGTAAGGTACCTGCCAAATCTTAAGGAAAGTGAGGAGGAAAAGATGATGAAGGTGGCTAACGTAGGAGCTCCTACCAGCTTGAGCTCTCTGGGGCAAGGACTGTCTCTTTTATTCCTTTGACCTCACACAGTGCTGGGCACATCCTAGATGCCCACTTAGAGTTTTGTGTGCATAAATAAATGAACAGACTCTGAAAAGATTTCATGAATAGGTGGTAGCTTCAAACAGATCCACAGTCTTCTGAAGCTTAACTTCTGGGTTCACCAGACAATCACTGTGGCTCTGTATTGTTCGTGGACGGATCTTAAGTTTCTGTAATTTAATGTTTCCTTTGGAATAAAACCGCTATTTGAGGCTTGAGACCAGAAGGTACCTGTGCAACTTTCACTCAAGAAATACTGTTGGTGGTTGCAGAATCTTTTTATTCCTCGAGTTTTCTTCTCTCAGACTCCTTGCCATTAATATTAGACTTAACTTTAAAACACTTTTAGAATTTCAGCATTCAAGATTTATACATAAATTATGGCATCTAGCATATGAGCATTCACAATTCATACCTATTTGCTTTCTACCTAAAATCTGTGTAATTTCTCACAGGGCTAAATAGAGAAAAGTGTTACACAGAAGAAAATCCACATTGTAACTTTGTCCTAAGAATGCCCTTGGTGCTATCGTTATTTCTGAGAAAAAAACAAAGGTCTGTTTGTCTCAGTAAGAATGGGAAGAGGGTACAAGCACCTTCTTTCACTACAAAGGAATCAGTTTGTGTTATTCATGCATCTTTCTCTCTCTCCTCTTTCTATGAACCAAAGAACAGAACAAAACAAAAAGTCTAAGAACAAACAAACTCACAACAATAGCAGCAGCAAGAACAAACTCGAGGATTTAGGTGGAATGATACCAAATCAGCGAATGACATTTGGGAATGTCACGTGGCTTATATAATTCTAGGAAAGAGATGTTTTATGTGTTGCTACCAAAGGAAAGTGGGAGATAGGAAAAATAAAATAAAGAAGAGGAAAAAAAGGAAAGGGAAAGCACTATGTGTGGGTCTGTGTTTCTCAGGAGGGACGCTATTAGCGCTTGGGGTAAGGTGGTCAATCATATTTTTAAAATATAATGAAGAGTTTTGATAGGGGCTTAAAAATGGGTTGGACTCCTCTTGATTAACTGTACATTTTAGTCCCACTTCCAAAATTCCTGATGTTTTAAACTTTTTGGAAAGAGGATTTCTTCCTGTTACAGTTTATAAATGTCTCAAAGTGTGGGTGTACAGCAAACCATTCCAAATTTACCCTCAGAGGAATATTCTTCAATTTTGACTCTTCCGGTTCTCCGCTTGACTTTTGCTTGAGCATCTGTAGCTCACTCTGCTCTTCTGTCTTTAAACTCTCTGGGTGAACTGATTAATTGTCATAGCTTTGATTGCTGTTGATGGCTTGCTTTTTACACCCATCCCTGACATTTTAACTGCTCTTCAGCTCCATGTCTTAAACAGGGGTAAGAAATCTGCCTTTAGATCTACTTTCCTCATCTAAGAAAAATATGATAAAAATCAAACTTAACTACTTCTCCTTAGCTCCCTTAATACAATCAATGACACCATCATTTATTGAGTTTTCTTAATTTCACAAATATTTGAACTTTTGATGCTAAGTTCCAGTGACCAAACTGGCAGAGTCCCCAGTCTCATGGAACATTATAATATAGGAGTAGAAATGTATTAGTAATCACACAAATGTATAATGACTAATAGAAATAATGGCTATAAAAACCTCCAGATTTCTATAAGTGTCTAATATAAAGACCTCAATTAGTCTGAGCAGTTAAAAATGACTTTCTAGGCTGTATTTCCTTTACCTCCCATATCCACTCAACCACTAAGTCCTATTGGCTGCACCCCCATTTTTACAGTTGCAATTCTGTTGGGGGCTGTTTCTGTATTTGGATTACTCCAATTGGATCCTCACTTGATTTTTCTCTGTTGCAAACTATCAGCACATGGCTGCCATGTGATTTTTCTTAAATTTTCATTTTTGTCACATTGCTCCCCAACTTGAGAATCTTTAATGGTCCCCCATCATCCATTGACTCGACTTCAGGTGGATTACTTTTTCCTAAATGCTCTTATTGTGCTAAATAGGAGCATTTCTATCACCACTTTCTTATTCAGCTTCATCACGCTGTTCTCTGCACCCAGAGGGCTGCCTTCTTTCTCTCTGTACCTCGTACCTTCTAGATTTCAGTGATTTTCCAGCTGTGAACCCTTGAAGAGAAAAGATTAGCAGGAGAGAAATACGGGCAGTGGACGGGGTGAGAGGTGGGCTCTGTTCTAATTGCTCCCTCCACTGGATTTCATGTGCAAGATTTCATTTGAAGAAAGGGGTCCAAGGCGAAAGAACACTTGGAAATCTATGTATCATTGAAGTTTCCAGTTGAAATTCATCTTCCCTCAGAAGTTCTTCCTTACTAAGCCCCTCTCCTCCACACTGACTTTTCCCTCTACTTTCAACACTCCACTCCTAGGTGTGATGCACTTGCTGACTTATTGCTTTGTTTTGTACTCTTGATAAATTGGCCTCCACAAACTCAATTTTTAATTCTATTGCATTCTCTGAGGTGCTTTACTTTGGTATAAATGGGTGAATAAACTGAACACATGAATACTCTGTGGTTATTTCAGCTAGTGGAAAATTTCTGTCTATGACATTATGTCTCTAATCTATTCTCCATTTTTTAGCAACAAAATAAAAATAATCAGTACAGTAAGTTCCCTGCACACGAACGAGTTCCATTCTGCGAGTGCATTCATCAGTTCAATTTGTTTGTAAGTCCAACAAAGATAGCCTAGGTTCCCAACTAACACAATCGGCTATATAGTACTGTACTGTAATAGGTTTATAATACTTTTCACACAAATAATACACAAAAAACAAACACAAAAAATAAAACATTGTTAATCTTACAGTACAGTACCTTGAAAAGTACAGTAGTACAGTACAACAGCTGGTATACAGGGACTGGCATCCAGTGAACAGGCAAGAAGAGTTACTGACTGGAGGAGGGAGAGGAGGTGGGAGGTGGTGGAGCCGAAGGATCGTCAGCAACAGGAGACGGAGGGCAAGCTGCAGTTTCACTCACGCCTGACGGTGATGGCAGAGGTTCTGGTTCCTTGCTGGATTCAATTCTATCTACTCTCTTGAAAAAACCATCCAGTGATGTCTGGGTAGTAGCTCTTTTTTTCTCATCATAGATGACATGATAATACTGGATTGCATTCTGAACAGCTGCTGCAACCCTTGTGTACCATTCTACGTTTGGGTCCCATGCCTCAAATACTAACAGTGCCTCCTCAAATAAAGAAAATCCCCTTGCCACTTCCTGAGTCGTGAATCTCTTCGGTTCTTCAGTTACTTCTTCTTCCTCTTGTCTCTCTTTGTCCTTTCTCTGGTAAAGTACACAAAAGCACAACCACTTGTAGAGGATGCACACACGTGACATTGTATGCCAGACACTTGAACTAACTCACGTGACTGGACCTGTGAATGCACGTTAGCATCTTTGAAAGTTCGCTACTTGAAGGTTTGTGTGTAGGGGACTTACAGTATATGAAAAGTGACTTTCTGCCATATGACGGTGAGTCCATGTAGATGGTCAAAAAATAGGGGAGAGGATTTGTGAGAAGTGCTGAGAATGTTCTCTTTGAAACCCCTTGTTCACCGGGATTGACCTCCTGTCCTTTTTACTCCCCCAAGGTTGACATGGGACTGTTTGCCAATCTGTGACATATAGGTCAAACTTTGTATCTTACCTCTCTTAGGGCAGAATGGAATCTCTTTTAGGACCGAGGTTTACTTAAGTTGAAGTAATGTACATTTAATTGGATCAGAAATCTTGTTAGCACTTATTATTCAAGTCTGTTCCTGAACTACAAGAGGACCATGACGTATCCCAAATTCCCAACTGGGAACAAGCAATGAAGAGAACAAGTCCCTGCAGTGGCTTCTCCGCTGAGCCCAAAAAACCACATCTGATAAGCTATGTAATTTGCTCTAGCAATTTTGTGCCAAAAATAAAGGCACACTTTTGCAGAGTTCCACATTTCTAAGAAAAACTGAACTCCGCCTCATGCTAATCCAGCTCCCTTTCTTTCTTTTTCGAACTTGATGTTCATGGAGAGAAAATACCAGTTTGCATCTTAGGTCCGATAGACCCTTGGCCAGATGGCTAGGTCCATCCTCCTCTAGTCATCCTAAGCCTGCCTTGCTGTCACACAGAAACCTAAACCTGAAGGACAGGCAAAGACGCCAGCAGTGGTCTGTTTTACGACACCCCGATAACAGGATGTTTTTAGCAGCACAGCAGATTCTTGGCCGATGGCCCTGGTTAAAGGAAGAGAGGCACAGAATCTTCGAAGTCATCAATTTTAATGAGGACTGCAACTATTCCAGTAAACTAGATCCCTTCATTTTTGTTAGCTTGACAAAGAAACCTGATACATCCAAGACATTTATTTTTTTTTAGTTCAGTACCAAGACAGGAACTCGCTTTTTCACCACCAGTATTAGGCCCCCAATGGTGATAAAAATTCCTGTGCAGTCTTTTGGAGGGGAAGAATAAAAGCGCCTACAAGGGGGAAAAAAAGAACACCAAACAAATACGAACTTTTGAAAAATTCAGGCTTTTCTTGGCTCAGAGGTTAAACATGAATTGTTAGAGTTCCCTTTCAAAGTTGGAGTCTGCCAAGGTCTCTCATAAGCTTGGATAGTTTTGTGGAAGTTATAACAAATAAGAATAGATATATGTACACGTATAACTGAATCATTATGCTGTACACATGAAACTAACACAACATTGTAAATCAACTATGCTCCAATATAAAATAAAAATTAAAAAATATTTGAGATTAAAAAAAAAAGAAATTTCATCAGTGTTTTCAACAGTGAGGAATATTGCCTTTGAATAGTGGTATGTGTGTGTGTGTGTGTGTGTGTGTGTGTGTGTGTGAGAGAGAGAGAGAGAGACAGAGACAGAAAAAACAGAGAGACAGAGAGAGAGGGAAAGAGGCAGATAAATCGAGCCAGAAGATGAGAATTCAACTAATTTATTTATGACTTAATAAATTAAAATAATTTGAAGAAGTATTTCTGAATTTTCTGGGTAAGTCACACTAGAGGTACTAAGTAATTTCTAAGTTTCGTGGTGAGATAAACAGCTAAATTGCTTGAGAAGTTTGAGTATCAGAGAACCCAGCCTTTGCTTCTAATCTTTTTCATCTTTGTGCAAACTCACTGAACTCTTATTCCAGATCTGAAGGCAACAGACAGGCATTTGTTTTAACTCCTTAAGTAGATTCAAGTTTTAGAATCACTAAGGTTGAAAGTAGTGGTACAATTTCTAAATCCCACTCTTCAGTAGTAAGGGATTCAGAGCAAGGGCAAGCTGTGCCGTCTCTTACGAATTTTTCAATCAAAAAGTTTCTTTTTTTTTTTTCCCCCTGTTAAAAAATTCTTTAAATAGAGTTGGGGGGAAAAAAAAAAAACAACCCAGAAAAAGTTACGCAAATGGCAAGGTAGTGACAGGGCATCTATCAAAATGGCTCTGGAAATTCCATTTTTAAAGTGCTATAAAAATATCATTATTAATGATGATTGACTGGGTTTTCAGAGCCAAGATATTTCAAGACTGCTAAGTTAGCGCCGAGTGCAAAAGTGTGGGTGCTGAAGTGGCTTCAGGGTTCCCTCGCTGTGTTTCTTCATTGATTTTTAAGTAACATGTGAGCCCACTCAAATTGATGATTTTCGTTTTGAATTAGTTTGGCCTCTGTCATGGAGAGCCTTCCATCTTTGCCTGACTGTCAGTGTCTAATTCATCTTCATCAAGTCCCCAGCAGGAAGATTTGGATCTTACTACTTTTTGTTTTACAGTTTTATTGTTTACAGGAAATTGGGACACAGAGAAAAATAGAGCGGAATCTACCCAAGTTTTCAGTAGAAGTACTCAAAGGGAGAAGATACACCTTCACTCGTGGACCTCGTAGAAAATCCTGGATTGTGGCAGTCCCACAAGGTGGGAGAGGTAATAATATAATCCAGTAATAATATAATCCAATACTCCCTTCAGATTTTGTTTGTTTGTTTGTAAGATTCCTGAAAAATCTTAGCTTCCAGTCTGTGTCAACCTGATACGTTGTACCTGTTGCTTTTATGAACCTAGAAGTCCTCTCCATTTTACAGATGGGAAAACTGAGGCTAAAGAAAATCATGCACAAGATTGGAAAAACCATATTAGATTTCAGTATAGTCGGCTGTTCCTGTGAAGGTCTTATATTTTGCTGTATTTTCACTCACTGCCAAGACTGGGAAAAATGACGAGTATGTTTTTTTTAAAGTGTAACTAAAATGTACTTGAAAAACATCACAAAAATATTATCCTGTTTAGGTAAGGCCCAAGGCCCAAGTTAAAGGACTTCTTTAAAGGATGCAGGGAAAAAAACACCACCACCAACAAACCCAATCATCTACTGAGCAAAAATCATGTCTTTTCTACTCCCTGAAGCTCCTTAGTACTCACCCCTCTGCTTTTCACAGCAAGCATTGCTGCTTCTTCTCTGAAGACTCACTCATTCTCCAGTCCTCTGGGAGAAAACTAGTTTGCCTTTTTGACGGTGTGCCAAAAATGGAAAAAAGGAAGAATTTAAGCAACTGTCAACCAGGAAATTTTTTGTTTGTTTGTTTTTTAAAAAAGGAAATTTCCCAACCTAGCCAAGAAATTTTGTCTAAGTTACAGACTGTCAGTCTTTATAATCCCTCTTTGTTCCTTTTCTTTTCTGAATCCCGCATTTTCACCGAGGGTAGATAATCTTTGGCATTATCCTCATTGGCTCGGCTTAGCTTTCAGTCCCTTGGGGTCCTGCTGACTCCATAAACTTTCAACTCCTAAATCCAGTGCTGGCTCACCCAGGAAAGAAAAAAGCAAATTGAACAATAAAATTCAAGCTGTAGCTTCCGTTGTGACTCAAGAGCAGAAAATGTTTTTAATGGCCAAAAGCACATAAATGCCATTAATCACCAAGAATTTGTTATTCCTCATTGGATGCTCGAAACAAACACTGTTTTGTCCAACTCCATTACTATCTGGGATTTGAAAATTATCTGATTGAATATTCATCTAGGGTTGAGCATTTTGGAAATTCTTTCATAGAAATGATACATGCCAAAAAGGAGAAAGGAACACTTTTTTCTCCCTTTCTTTTCTTTTTCATCCCTCCCTTGTGTGTCTCTTCCTTTCCTTAGTCTCTTTTGCTGTGTCAGCCCTTCTATGCACGATCGGTTTTCTGTGATCTATGGAAAACTCCCACCTCAGGAATTTGAAGCCTTCTGTTAAGTCTTTTTATT
Source organism: Grampus griseus (assembly GCF_964374135.1). Lineage (NCBI taxonomy): Eukaryota > Metazoa > Chordata > Mammalia > Artiodactyla > Delphinidae > Grampus > Grampus griseus. Next base: position 64,531,200 of record NC_139007.1, read on the forward strand.
TTGTTGAGTCCAGGCTACAGATTTTTGTTTTGAAAAAGTCTTAGAGGATTGTATTATAGCCACACATTTTCATTCTTTGAGCTGCATGTATAAATTAGACCATTTTTTAGGAGGCACTTTGCAGGCATACTGTCTTCTGGAATACTTTTCTAGTGTATCACTGAAGCATTAGTATTATTTGGAGGTTCACACAGTAAGTTGATGGGATGCTTTCTTTCTTCTCTTTTTTTTTTTCTTCTGATATTTCTAGAGCAATAGTGGTTGAAAAATGTTATAAATTAATTTGTTGGTGATTCTTGGAATAAATTAGAATAATTGATTTGGGAAACCTAAGTAAATATTTGTCATAACAAACCCATTTTTTAATTTCACGTGGAAGAAAGCTGCATTTTCCTTCATGTACAGAGATCAGATCAAAAGCTTGTGTTGAGCAATAGGGGCTCCAAATCTATTCTCTGGCCTTGTGGGACATAACTTCTTGGGAGAGGTAGACTACAGTGTAACTACAATATTCAGAATGCAAGCAAGAATTTTTTAAAAACGATTCTTCTTTTTCTGAGTTGGGATTAAGGAGTTTAATAGTGTGTCATTTTATATGCTCCATTCAAACAGAAAACTAATGGGGGAACAACTGCATTTGTTGAAAGCCTGCAGTGTACCAGGCTCTCTATATATTCTCCCCACAGCCCTGCAAGGGTGAGCATCGTTTTCCCAGATGAAAAAAAAGAGGCTCAGAGGGGTTAGGGGATCAAACAAGGGTCAAAAACATAATAAGTAGTAATGCTAGGAAGATTCACGTGACTCTTTTTCATTTTAACCTATTGCCTCTAGTAGGTAAGGATGCTAGTTTGATATTTTCCATTACTGCCTACCTAGACAGGTACATTTCACAGAGAATACTAATTCTTCCAATGGTTTGCCAGCCAGAGGAAGGGGAGGCCATTGCCTTTGGCTAACTGGTCTCTTCAGGAATCTTGAGGACGAGCAGAATGTCTTTCCCTTCTCACTGTATTGCCCTCCACTGCCACCTCCCCAAATGGACAGCTCAGAGGAGCCTGTCCATACTTTTAGCTGATGTCAAAGTGTTCAGGGTGAGGAGAAAATCAAGTCACACAAGCACTGTTGTATCAGGTATAGTAAAACAAGCGTGAATCAGCGTGAGTTCTCCTATGATCTTCAGTTTGGGATTCTTTCATAGGTCACTGAATAAAACAATCTTAAATGACAAGATCATAACAAGTTCTTGGTGAGATGGCAGTGGTTCTGGCCCTAAGTGCAACTGTAAAATGGGCAGACTTATTTTGGGGGGTACTTGCTTCCTCTTCAGAGCTGTTGTCTCTATGATGAGAATTCCTCTTCTGTCAGGCACCCTGGACCTTCATACTCTTTCCACTTTCCCCTCAACACAATCTGCTCTGGAGAGCTATCACTTGGAAAGAATCTAATGAATTAATCATCACTTGCAGGTATGACTGTAGGGGTGGAATTTCGGGAATCGAGGCAGGCAAGGGAAGATGCAATTCAGAGCAGCAGAGGTTTCTTAACAGCCTTCAATGAATAGGATGTAGGTGACCACCTGTTCATAGAATGTTCATGGGTAAGGCTGATCCTGGAGGGAGACAGAAGACTAATGTAGATGGCTGAAGGGCGCTTGACCAGAGTACGCATCTGGAAAAAAACCAAGAGTTCTCCTGCTGGTCTCTTGTCTCTCTGCCATCTTCCAAGTCACTCTACTATGAACTGTGGCATTTAGATTGAGGTTGGGGTGGGTTGGGGAGTGGGGGAGCATTTTCTGTCCTGCGTCTGGGCTCTCAGCCTCTTTAGAAGAAGGCCAAGATGGTTCTTTCAACCACGGAACTTGGTCAAAATATTCTCTATAGAAGAGTGATTACGAAGACTGATAGCCTAGGCAATGCAGCATAAAAAGGTAGCACATTCTTAAAAACTAGTCCATTGATTGGCTGTAGTGCCAATAGAATTCGATGAAGTTTTCGTAAAGCTGTTTCCATGTCTATTGTTTATTAGAAGCTTTTTGGAAGACCTAAGCTTTTGGTTTTGGAGTGGAGGAAGTTTCCTGGAGTGTCAGCAATTTACCTGCCTCCTTACTTACTGTAGATACTCACCTAGGGCAGAAGGACATTGCCAGTCTATAAGGTGATCCATGGTGTAAAAAAACTAAGAACGAGGTTTCTTCCACAGCCAATTCAGAAGCACCACTCTTTTATCTAGAGAGCCAAGAAATACTGGAGGCAAAGGGACAGTGGCAATCTGTGACAGGGTAGGTAGATGATACGTTTCTTTTGTGTTTGAGGGGTTGGCCAACGATATTTGAGGTACTTGTAACTTACTTCTCTCAAAAAGGAGGAGGTGAAAGGGCTCAGGGAACACTTCTGTATATTCCACACTGTGAGATGATGTGTTGGAGAAATAACACAGAAAATAAGCCAGATGGGAAAACAAGAAGAGAGAGAAGCAGAAATATCTATATCAACAAATCTATGTAGAAATTAGGCATATTCATACTTTTTGTTTTTTAATTTACATCCTTCCATTAGAGCATGGCTCTAGTTGTTTTCTGATTATTCCTCTAAGTCTGCCGAGCCCCACTAGGTTATGAACTACGTGAGGGCACGCATCTTCTTTATTTTTGTATCCCTGGCATCAGGCATGCTGCTGGACACAGAACAGTTCCTCAATAAGTGATTTTTAAATGACGGAAATTATTTTCGTATAATAGAATTTTGATTCTAAAATAATTGCTTCCCCGGGAATGAAACACCCCTGTGAGTCATCTCAGAGAATTTAGGGGATGAGTGGAACCAACAACCTGACCTGAGTAGGACTAGATATTGACTAGTAAAGAGATGTCAATCTTTCTTACTGTAATTGACTGAATCTGAAACATGAATACCGTGAAGTTAGCCAAAGAGGATACCCTGGGGCAAGGAAGATCACACAAGGTTGAAGACTAGGATGATGGGAGCCACAAAGACCCAGATCAGAGAAGCTGCACCCAGACAGTATCTGAGAAAAGCAGGTGAAGATGCAGGCATTGAACCTAAGTAAAACTCATGTTACCTGGCTAGTGAATGTGCTGCAGGCACTGTACAAGATAGACTTCCCAGAATAGTGAATGACAGGACTACTAGTCAGGGGAGGACAGGCATCTTCCGGGAAAGAGTCTTCAGGGAGCAAATAAGAAAGGTCTGTTTCCTGCTGGGGTGATAGGAGAGATGAAAAGAAGGCCTCACAGGATTGGAAGACTGGGAGACTCTCAGGAAGAGTGAAAATTTACTCTGCAAATTCAGAGTAAACTATGCTGCGGTGCAGAGAAGGAATCTTCAGGTATTCCTAATCTTCGTTCCAAAATAGGCCCCCTGTACGAATGCCAGATTGGTCAACCTGGGAAGCCTCACACCAGGGACAAATATTAGAAAGTAAGACACTAAATAATAGAAGACACTAAAAATTCACAAAACCTCACCCTGGTTTCTGAGTATACTAGATAAAAAGCAAGTCAGTAATTATATGCCAAGGAAAATTATTAGGACAACTCTTAGATATCTTGATATTTTGGGTAACTTTTTCACATTTGTTGCCATTATCTCCATCTAGTTTCCCATAGCGATTAATGACATTATCTTAAAGTGGAAGGGCCTGCCTGTGTACTTATTCTGGGATGTACCATGAAAGGGAGCGTGTGGGAGAATCACATGGTATTCTGTCCTCTACCCTGGGAGAGCCTACCTTGGAGAAACACATTGGGACTGTAAAGTGACTCCAGGTTTGTCACTGGGAGTAGCTTGGAGGACTGTGACACAGCTGAGGATAAGCAAGAAGAAATTAGACTGCAAAGATGCCTTATCCCAGCCTCTAAGAAATTCCAAGAGATTCCTAAGCCTTCAAGAAATGATGGAACTACGTTATCTCAATTGAAGAAAAACGTAACATGTCGTAACGATTTGACAATGAACTCTCTGCTGGTTGGGAGGAAGTTGCCGTGCATAAACCTGGCATATTCATGGGTGCATGTGCTGTAACTTCTTGGAGCGAGATATGACAGAGAGCCTGCCAAGATCACCAAAGTCACCAATCCCCACTGCTCCGATGGTTCCTGTAGTAAAAAATATTACAGTCATAAGGAATCTTCAGTGAACCTCCAGGACCAGGTAAGGAAGTGAAACCATTTAGGGGTTGAGTAGGATTTTTTTTTCTCTTCATCCAGTTTGTGGACATGACTCTGAAAGAGAAAGGAGGGTAATAACTGGTTACATAGAAGGCATCCGAAGGAAAGAATTTGTCTTCTGGATCATGACAGGAATGTCAGGAAGATGTACTACTGAAAATGGAAAAGGGCACTGGATCAAAGTAGAGAACGTATTTAACAAGGATAAATGGATGAAGGGGAGGGAGAAAAATCAGGACCGACTACCATGTAGGTAGTAAGGACAGTGGGCATGGCAGAGTGTATAGTGGAGGTGGTTCTTAGTAATTATCATTCTTTCATTCATTCAACAAATAACAGAGAAGTTCACTAAGAATAATACTTACGACTTTAGAGAACTATCTGTGTCAACACAGAATAGGAGGTGACAAAATAACTCCAAGTTTCAAAGCACAAAATGAATATAATGTTATTGAGGGCAGTAAGATTTGATGGGATAAAACTCAGGCTAAAAATATCAAGAGAAAGACATACTTTATTAAAAAACTTATCTAGCAGAAGAAAAATAGAATAGTGCTATGTATAACTAAGGACACTTCCACGTGGAAGCAAAGGTAAAGCAAAAAGGCACAAGAGAAATAAACCAATTATACTGCCATGAGAATATACCTCAGACCACTTAGGAAGAGGAAAAATATGGATATTATGTTTTTGGTGTTAAATCTTGGTATGAAGTAACCCTTTGCAGTTAACAGGAGACTATCTTTTGGAAAATTAACTTTGATAAAATTAAAGTATTTGATGACCGCTTAACTTCTAATGTTCCATTTTTAATCTCTTAAAAAGAGGGAGAATACAAGAGAGGTAAACGTCAATATGGAAATTCTGAGGGGGATTAATAATAGTGAGGGAGTAACCAGAATCTTGGAGTTCAGACTACTGCAAAAGTCACATATGTCCCCTTGCCCAGTGTTCCTCAAGATGAGGTTCCTAGACACAGTAGTACCACACATTGTTGTTGGTCTGCAACAAGCCTAAAGTCAGTTCTGGAAACTTTTACAGTAATTTCCATCGCCACAACATTTTTACTGTTCAAAATTAAAACTGATCCCTTGCTCTCTTCCACTGGAGGCCCAAACACCATGCCTCTAGTAATGCAAGTACTCAACACCCACATCGATGGGCGGCGGAAGATTGCCTTTGCCATCACGGCAGTTAAGGGTGTGGGGCAAAGATGGGCTTGTGTGGTGTTGAGGAAAGCAGACGGACCTCAGCAAGAGGGCATGAGAGCCCACTTAGGATGAGGTAGAGCGTGTGATCACCATGATGTAGAATCCACGCCAGTGCAAGATCCCAGACAGAAGGACGTGAAGGATAGAAAATAGGTCCTGGCCAACGGTCTGGACAAAAAGCTCCGTGAAGACCTGGAGCGACTGAAGAAGATTCAGGCCCACAGAGGCTGCACCACTTCTGGGGATTTCGTGTCCGAGGCCAGCACACCAAGACCAGAGGCCGCCATGGCTGCACCGTGACTGTGTCCAAGAAGAAATAAATTTGTGGGAGTAGTCTGTTAATAAATAATTTATACAATTAAAGAAACCCACAACTGATCCCTCACAGATGCTCTGACAAGCACTGTCCTAGTTCATGATAAAATAGAATTCAAAAAGTGTACTGCTCTTTGTTCTGAAAAGGAATACAGCTTATTAGGAAAAAGAACCTAAAGAGAAAACTAAAGAGTGAGGGAATCGGAGTGTACAGCTGGGGATTATTCCAATGGGACAAGTGAGGGAAATCATCTAAAGAGTAAGGTGATTATATTAACAGCTCTCTTGATGAGAAAAGGGGGTGAAACCCTTTTATTGAGCACTTGTTTTCTACTGGACACTTTTATTTACATTATCTTATTTAATCTTCTCCCTTCAGATAAGTGCTATTTTTCTAATTTTTATGGAAGGGGGCATGAGGCTCAGTGACTTTAATAGGCTGCATGGTGGCCGCCCAAAAGATATGCACGCCCACATCCTAATTCCAAGAACATGTGAATATTACCTTATCTGGTAAAATGTGATTAAGTTAAGGATCTCAAGAGGAGGAGCTTATCCTAAATATATCCTAAATTCAATCACACATATCTTTATAAGATGGACGCACAGAGAAGATGAGGAAGCAACAAGTTCGTGGAAGGAGAGATAGGAGTGATGTGTCCACAAGCCAAGGGGTGCCCAGAGCCATTAGGAGCTGGAAGAAGCAAAGAATGGATTCTTCCTAGAGCCTTCAGAGCCTGCAGACACTTGATTTTGGATTCTGGCCTCTGGAACTGTGAGGGAACAAATCTCTGATGGTCTAAGCCACCCAATTTGTGGCAATTTGTTATAACAACATTAGAAACCTAATACAGTGACCTAAAGTAACTTCTACAAAATGAAAAAAAAATGTATGATATTTAACCTCGGGCTAACTCTAAAGCTTTTTTACTCTGACGTATCACATAGCAGCCTTCCAGACTTTATAATGCCTGGATAAATGATTAGGAATATATTGAAAGGATAGGGAGAGCACAGAGAAATAAAGAGTATAAGATGTGGCGTCATGTACTAGGTGGGACTCTTGGTTCCTCTACCCACTTACTTGTCTTCTCAAAGTCTCAGTGCCCTCAACTGAAAACATCACATTATTGTGAGGTTTGAGCACAATAACATACCTGTAATTTTCTTTGCAACTTGTGCAACACTAGTCCAATGCTAATTACCAAGACCAATTCTTTCCTCAAGAGAGTCTGAAGAGACAACGTTGGTAGTACCCCTTCCATTCACTCTTTCTCTGTTGCAGATGCAGTGGCACTGGATTGCCCACCTTCCTGCCACGGCAGATGGCAAGGCGAGCATCCTCCTGTTTCAGGATGCACAGTCCTAATATCACGTGCCGACAGGAGCAACAGAAAGCCCCTGAGCCTGCTGAGCAATTTCTACTTGAAAGAAAACCTCAGCAGCTACCAGGCCAAAACAAAATAGTTATTTTTGGCAGATCTTTTCTTCAGGATTCAGAGAGACAATAGTAAATAACTCTATTCAACAGGCCAGCTCATTTTTACTTGTTTATTTACACCCTGCCTTGTTCCAGAAAGGATTTAAGGTGGATTACCTATTAATACTACACAAGATAAGTGAAAAATAAGTGGTGAGGAAAGTAGGACAACAGGAAAATGAAACTCAGAAAAATAAGTGAAACCAGGAATGAGTTAGACTCACCGTGTTTAGTGAGGATTTTCCCTCACCAGGGGTGGCCATGAGTGTGTCTCTAAGCTTTCTTGCTGTTAATATAAAAAACGGCTCTAAAGCAAGGTCCCCAGCAACATTCTCTTTAGGATGTGATTTCAGCCTGCCCAGGGCACTGACTATGGGTGATCAAGGCCATAAAGATCTTGACACTGAGCATAACAGTCATCATTTTAGCCTGGATTAAAAAAGAAAAAAAATCAGTAAAGCATCAATGAAATTTGTATCTTTGAGGAACATAACTTCCTGATGTCGTGCATAATATAAACTAGCTATAAAATTTATATTTACAGAACTGTTGACTCACTAACTGTACAGGGTGATTAACTATAAATCAGGCAAGCAAAAGGGGACATCTACCAAAAAGGATGACTTTGGTTTTAGAACCGTTCATCTGTAACCCTTCTTTTTGGTACTAATCAGGGCAAGCTTGATCTGCAGCACTCTCTCTTCATGGTAATAAACTTACTGTCTGCTTATAAGAGAATGTCTATTTTTCTCTTCTCTAGAATGGGGGAAATGCATCCAGCTTATAGAAGAGTGTCATTAAATTATTAAGATTCAAATTGAAAGGAAAAGGGCAGTTGGAGCACGTCTCTATTTTTACTTCACTGAAATCACTATTAAAGATGAATTGAGCTAGCTTTTGGGGAGTGAATTGTGCAGCTAATTCACAGGGTGGGCGGGGGGGAGCCCTTCATGGTGTTGCGATGCTTAAAATAAAAGAGTTTATAAGGGTTATATTAAGGTATTTTATAGTGAAAATTGATGATGGGTAAGTAGCTATGGCCCTCATGCCCCTTTTAATCCTGAATTCTCTCTCTCTGCTCTCTGGCAGGGATTGGTAAATTTTTTCTGCAAAGGGCTAGATGGTAAATATTTTAGGCTTTGTGGGCCTTATGTTTTCTGCTGTGACTGTCCAACTCTGCAATTGCAGTGCAAAATCAGCCATAGACAGCTCGTAAGTTAATGAGTGTAGCTGTGTTCCATTAAAGCTTTTTTTAACGAAAGCAGGTGGCAGGGGACTTGGCCCATGAGCCATGGTTTGCCGAATCCTGCTCTGTGACATAGAACGTGGGGTTTTAAATCCTTGTTCAACGTTTTCACTGTATTCTGAACAACGTTTCTGAGAGAAATTTTGGCCTGACAGCCTACCTCCCTGAAGGTGATGGGAGCGCCCTCCCTTTAGGTTAGAAGACCTTGATTTTTGAAATAGATCACTGCCTCCTGCATACCGGTTTTCTAAATCATGGACTGCTCCATTCCACCGATAAGACTGAAAAGCTGAAAAGCTATGTTCTCGGCCTCCAGCCTAACCCCTACCTCAGTATATCAGAGCCTAGCCATGTGTCCAGGTCCGACTGGGACACACATGAGGGAGATACCTTAGTGGGCACAATCATAACTCTTGATTTTAAAAAGTTCAGGCTTGCCTCAAGCCAGTTATAGGAACATTCATACATGTACAATGTTACCTTTTCTTTTTTAGAAGATCCTCACAGAATAACAGTTGGACACTACTCCATCTTTTATTAAGGACTGTATATAAAAGTGACCCTTTGGAGGGTATATTTCCTCCTTTGTAAAATTGCTGTTGAAGACACTTTCCATTAGATTGTTTTGTGTTCTTCATGTAAAACTTTGTGATTCCTCTTAGAGTTTAGAGGGATGACAGAAGTGCTTCTCTTGTTATGCTTCCTGTTATTAACCAGACAAGGCAGTATAACTTCTCCTATGCCACCCGTTCGTCCTACTTTTTAGCTGTGTTTCCAAAACGTAAAGCTAAGTACATGTTCCGTTGCACAGGTTATAAATAGTCGAGGTCTTCTTACCCATCTATGTCTTCCTTTCCATTCTTGGTCTTTTCATTTTTTTTCTGTTTTTTTTTTGAGGGGGGAGGGGGGCATCTGATTGTATTTGTATCTTAATATAGAATACCATAGAAGTATAAATAACAAGTAAATAATAAAGTTTGGGCTTGTTGAAAATGTTAGAGACCACAAAAGGACAACTTCATCTGTGTTTGAAACTAGAAAAACAAGGAAGTGATCACCAAGCTGCCTGGGGCAGATGGTGTAATGATAACAGATAACAAAACTATTGAATTTATATTTTGCTTTCAAATTCTGCTGCAAGGAAAGTGGTCTCCAGGCTGGAAGAATAAGAACAAATAATACCTTGAATTATTTTTTTGAATTCCTTGTTTTCTTGGAATTTATTTAATTTTTTTTTTTTTTTTTTTTTTTTTTACACCTTGTCCCATTGTATTTTCACCCTGGGAGGTGGTCACAGTAGTTATTATTATCCTGCTTTACTAAGGAGGAAATTGTGACTCAGTGTTAAATGACTTGTGCACACTCACAAACAATGCAAAGAGGGAGTTGACTGCAACTCTGTGTAAATAAGTAGACAGTAAGGCAAAGCCTGGTCGCTTTAAATAAATTTTGGTTGTCAGCACTGGATGCGAGTTACGCCAGCCTACTGAGAAAACTGGGGTGCGGTGCAAATAGGAGATGCTCAAAATATGTTTTTGAATGAGTGAATTGAGCTGAGCATTAATCTTAGTAAATTACTGAGGTATTGCAGAGACCAAAAGATGAATAAATAAGGGAAATCTCAGTCCATTTTTCAAAAAGAGGGAGAGATTCCACAATCCATAAATAGGTCAACTATTCTCAGAGGCGATCCCAGAAAAAATCAAGAATGGACTTTCAAGCTAATGGCTTTGAGTATTAACGAAGGAATGTAGTGGTTACTAGGAGTGAACATAGGTTTGTAAGGAATGCCATGTTATGCTTGCTTAATTTATTTTCTTGCTTTTGAAACAGAGCTACTGTAAGATCAGAGGATTGACTAGGAAAATTTAATTTTCACAATAATATCATAAAAATAGCAACCACTTCTTGAACACTAACTATATGGCAGACCCTGGCTGCCTTATTTCATTTAGTCCCATAATGGTCCCAGTGCATAGGTATGTTTCTATCTCCCTTGTTTCAGATAAGACAGAGGTTCAGAGAGAGCAAGTAATTAAAGTCACATTGCTAGCGAGTGACTGAGCTGGAGTCAAAGCCAGATTTGTCTGACTCAAAGCCATTGGTGGTAAGTCACTACAGCACCATTTCGTGTTGACACACAGCAGGGCTCATAAGATCTTTGAGGTGAAGGTGAACTAAAGATCTACAGGTTGGGTCACACTATCTTTACATAAATTCACAACAGGTTGAAAACAAATCTAAGGCAGGTTGATTAGTATTTTGGTCTTAGTCTGCTCAACATTTGAATCTATAAAGACATAGAAAACATACTTATCCCTTCTGCAGTGGACAAAACCAAGAAGAGAAGCCAATCTTACCACTGCTATAAGCTAACATTTGCATGGTGTGTCTCATTTTACAAAATACTTTCACTTAGCTTGTCACATTTGATTCTCTCTCACAACTCTATAAAGAAGACTTACCACTAGCTCCCAAACTCTCCCTCTTGCCCACCCCCGCCACCCGCCTTTTTTTTTTTTTACAATGAGCAGAAATGAGGTTCAGGGAAATCAAATGACTCAATCAGAGTCATGGTGAATAATCTGGGGACTTCTGTTTTCTGTCACACTGCAACAGATATGGAGTCATGATTAGAAATAATATCAAGACATGCAAAGGCCAGATCAAAATTATTAAGATGAAATATGAAAGTGATGAATGTGAAGTCTAACACTGAAGGAAAAGGTATGTTTTTGTTGAATGCGTAATGTAAGCCAACATTTCACTCTGATTACTAATAATACTAATTTAATTTTAGCCTGGATTAATGGAAACATAATGTCTACATCACAATAAGCAATATTTCCACTGAACATGTAACTTTTCAAAACATACATGGACCCATATTTGCTGGGCCTAGTATTTATTAAAATCTCAGACTAAGTAGAGTGCACCTAAAGGCAGGTAAATACTGAAGAGACCATGGGCTACATTTGATTGTGGAAGGGAATGAGGAAATCCATAAAAACTCTAATTGGTTTCAAATTTTTAAAATTATCACGTGGAAGAGGAAAGATTAAGATCTGTTCTGTGTTGGTTGGTCTAGGTCCAGCAGGTGTTGGTGTACAACAAGACAAAAAGCACAAAGGTTTAAGTATCAGACAGTCAGATTTTGGCTCAACATAAAAAATAATTCTAACAGTGGAGCAGTTCCTGAGGAAATGAGCGTTGTGAGTTTTTAACATTTAACTTATTTAAACGAAAAAGAGAGCCAAAAGCAATTCATTCATTTCTCCCATTCCCCACTCTTTACCGTGGCAGCTACCAATCTGCCTGTTCTCTCTGTCTGTGAGCTTGTATTTTGTTGTTTGTTTGTTTTTTTAGATTTCATGTATAAGAGAGATCATATAGTGTTTGTCTTTCTCTGTATGGCTTATTTCACTTAGCATAATGCTCTTGAAGTCCATCCATGTTATCACAAATGGCAAGAGGTCGTTCTTTTTTATGACTGAATAATATTCCATTGGCTAAATATACCACAATTTCTTTATTCATTCATCCACTGATGGACAGTTAGGTTGTTTCCATATCTTGGCTATTGTAAATAATACTGCAGTGAACACGGGGGTGTACATATCTTTTCAAATTAGTGTTTTTATTTTCTTAAAATAAATACCCAGAAGTAGAATTGCTGGATCATATGGTAGTTTTATTTTTAATTTTTTGAGGACTGTCCATCATGTTTTCCATAGTGGCTGCACCAATTTACATTACCACCAGCAGTGTACAAATGTTCCCTTTTCTCTACATCCCCATCAACACTTTTTATTTCTAGTATTTTTGATAATAGCCATTTTAACGGGTATGAGGTGATAACTCATTGTGGGTTTTTTTAATATAAATTTATTTATTTTATTTTATTTATTTATTTTTGGCTGCGTTGGGTCTTCATTGCTGCACACGGGCTTTCTCTAGTTGTGGCGAGCTGGAGCTACTCTTCACTGTGGTGTGCGGTCTTCTCATTGCAGTGGCTTCTCTTGCTGCAGAGCACGGGCTCTAGGGTGCGCGGGCTTCAGTAGTTGTGGCTCATGGGCTCCAGAGCGCAGGCTCAGCAGTTGTGGTGCTTAGAGCTTAGTTGCTCTGAGGCATGTGGGATCTTCCCGGACCAGGGATTGAACCCGTGTCCCCTGCATTGGCAGGCGGATTCTTAACCACTGTGCCACCAGGAAAGTCCCGCTCTCATTGTGGTTTTGATTTGCATTTCCCTGGTGATTAAAGACGTAGAGCATCTTTTCATGTACCTGTTGGCCATCTGTGTGACTTCCTTGGAAAAATGTCTATTCAGATCTTCTGCACATTTTTCACTTGGATTGTTTCGTTATTTTTGCTATTGAGTGTTCTTTACATATTTTGGATATTAGCCCCTTATCAGATATATGATTTGTAAATATTTTCTTCCATTCCTTAGGTTGCTTTTTCATTCTGTTGATGGTTTTCCTTAGCTGTGCAGAAGCTTTTAGTTTGACATAGTCACACTTTTTAATTTTTGCTTTCATTGCTTTTGCTTTTAGTGTCAAATTCAAAAATCATTGCTCTGACCTATGTCAAGGAGCTTTTTGCCTATGTTTTCATCTAAGAATTTTACGGTTTCAGGTCTTGCATTTAAGCCTTTAAACCATTTCAAGTTAACTTTTGTGATTGGTGTAAGACAGTGGTAAAATTTCATTCTTTTGCATGTGGCTGTCCAATTTTTCCAGCACCATTTATTGAAGAGACTGTCCTTTCCCCATTGTATATCCTTGGCTCTTTTGTCATAAACTAATTGACCATATATGTGTGGGTTTATTTCTGGGCTCTTTATTCTTTTCCATTGATCTATGTGTCTGTCTTTTTTTTTTGCGGTACACGGGCCTCTCACTGCTGTGGCCTCTCCCGTTGCAGAGCACAGGCTCCGGACGCGCAGGCTCAGCGGCCATGGCTCACGGGCCCAGCCACTCCGCGGCATGTGGGATCCTCCTGGACCGGGGCACGAACCCATGTCCCCTGCATCGGCAGGCAGACTCTCAACCAGTGCGCCACCAGGGAAGCCCTATGTGTCTGTTTTTATGCCAATACCATGTTATTTTATGTAGAGGCTTTTATTATAAAGTATAAAAATACCTCAGTGATAAATGATATTCTCTTTCCCTTCCCCCAACTATCTCTCTCTCTCTCTGTCTCTCTCTCTCTCACACACACACACACACACACACACACACACACACACACACACACAATATCTCCTGTCATTTGAATGTTAGTTCCTTGGTAGCAGGGATTTTGTCTTGTTTTTTATGAATTGAATTTTGTTCTTCAAAACTTATATGTTGAGATCTAAACCCCAGTACCTCAGAATGTGATCTTATTTGAAAATAGGGTTGTTGCAGATGTAATTAATTAATGTGAGGTCATACTGAAGTAGGGTGGGCCCTAATTCAATATGATTGATATCCTTATAAAAGGGGAAATTTGGACAGGGACATGCACACAGGGAGAATGCCATGTGAAGATGAAGGTAGAGGATCTGGGTGATGCTTCTACAAAACAAGGGATGTCAAGACATTTAAACCACAAGAAGTTAGGAGAGAGGCAAAAACAGTTCCTCCCTCAAAGCTCTGAGAAGGCGACAACACTGCTGACATATTGATCTTGGACTACTGGCCTCCAAAACTGTGAGACAATACATTTCTGCCATTTAAGCCACGTGGTTCACGGTATTTTGTTATGGCAGCCCCAGTAAACTAATAACGTGCTGTATTCCTGTATCTAGAACTGTGACTAGATAGAGTAGGCATTTTATAAATATTTTTTGAGTGACTGTTGAGTGAATAAATAAATGGCTGAATGAGTGAATATACATCATCCCAGGAAAGTCATTTATTTTTTCTAGTCCTCAGTGTTGTCATTTGTAAAATGACATTTGCCACAGTGTAGAAGATTTATACAGTTCTCGTCTCTTCTACTACATTCATAGAAAAGAACTCTTATGACAGAAAAATTGATCACATATTAGAAGTTATCAAGAAAGCTTATTTAATCAGAATCTCTATTGAAAAATACAGGCAGACATGGGTTTTAAGGATGATTGAAATTTTAATTTGACCTGAGGCAAAAGTCTGAAATGAATAATTTCCTGAGTTTGCTTTTAGATTGTGATCCTGTGTTTTTCCTTGACGAATTTATCATCTATTTATAGAAATTAGGTCAGTGAGACTGTGTGAGTTATAGGCAAAGCGATTTCATTGCACTCCAGGCTCAACTATGTTTCAGAATCGAATCTTCCTTACTGTGGAGTTGAGCCATCAGCAAAGAAATGGTACAGGAATTGAATTAGAGCCGAATGCAGAAAATTGCCTTCATGTTTGAGAAGCTTGGGTGTGCCATTACCTGAGATGATATTAAATTTATCCATGTGCCTTCAAATAATAAGCTTTGGCGAAGGAGCTAGAGGAACAGAAAATCAACAGAACTCCAAAGAGTGATCTGGATGTGATGAGATTTACTAGTCTGGATGCCTTCTGGAAAGCCGCAGCTGGCCAGAATGAGCTTATGTTTTCAGTTCTTCAAGACTGGCCTAGGTGGGCTCTCCAGTGCTGATCTGCAGAGGTGATTTTCCAGAAACCCAGTCCACTGGACAGAGCCATGGTTCTATTTCCCTTTTTAGATCCTTTACCTTCCAATGGTCTTGCAGGGCCCTGTTCTCTCTCTTTCTCTTGGTCTCTGTCTCTGTCTCTTTCTCGGTGTTCAGAACCTTTGATCCCTCCTGTGTGGAACTTTTCCAAGTGTCCTATCATTGAAAGTTAACGTCCTCCACTTGGTTCTTTTTCCTTCTACTCCTCAGAAACTCATATTTCCTGGGATGGATCTTCACTCCAATAAAAGACATTGACACCTCGGTGTGCAAAACTCTTAGATTCATAGGGGATGAGTGAGAAGGGCAAAACATTTACAGCTCCAATAGGAGTTAGATGCATCTTCTCTCACTAGTAGTCTGCTATGCCCTATGGGGAAAATATTTTAAGCTAGAATTTTGGTACTTTTGGCTTCACTAACTCTTGGGTTCTTTTAGGTACCCACCACAGTGTTAAATATACGAAATTAAAATCAGCAAAGAGCAGAACATGCCTTTTACTTTCCCACCCCCTACCCCAGTTTTGCAAATGGGTCAGCAAAAATAGTGTCCTTGATGTGGGCAAGGGTGTAAATTCATACAGTGAAAACTCAAACGGAAAACAGATCCCAAGAACAGAGGCTATATTTCAAATCTTTGGATTATGGAGAGCAGTTAGAGAAGAAATCTTAAATGTCATCTAATTTAACTCACTTATTTTACAGATTAGGAAACAGAACGCTCTGGGCGAGAGATCTTCTGACTAGCAGACCCTATATTCTTCATGTACTTCTATATTTTTATGTCGTTTGGATTTTTGTTTGTGTGTTCGTTTTTCTTCCTTGCATTATCTCTGCCTGATCTAGGGCAAAAAATGTGTATAAAATAAGAGGGTGGGTGAATCAACCAAGATCACAGCGCTAGCAAAGTGAAAGAACTTGGATGGGACCCCGTGTATCCTGGTTCTTAGTTCCTTGCTCTGTGATTTGAGCATTAAAGCAAATCAAGACTGGGTGAAGATTAGAATCTGTAGTCCCTAGCCCCTTGGGTAAAACAGGCTGCTGGGTTATTCTGTACAGTCTAATGTTTGCTATCAGTCTCTGTGGCAACTGTTCTAAGTTTCTTCTGGAGGACGGAGTAATAGTCCCCATTTGAGAGTCCGAATATCAAGGATCCTCTCCTCAGAAATATGTACATACACAATTTGCACAGAAATTCAGTTGATTCACGTAATTGAGGACAGACCCCTAGACTGTGAACTAGTGGTCTATATATTAATGTCAACTAATGGTTATTGAATGTTTTCTAAGTTCTGGGCATTATTCTGAGGACTTTACATGTGCTATATCATTTAATTCCTGCAACACTTAAAAGCAGTTTCCATTCTTATTTCCATTTTACAGAAAAAAGAGACATTTAGAGAACATCTGATTATTTAACACTATTTTAAAAATACTGACGATGCCAGGTGCTAAGGATAAAATGGTGCAAAAAAACAAACAAAAAAAAGGCACAGTGCCTGCCCCCATCAAGCTTGGAATCTAGTGAAACAGGCTGATTACATGTTTACAGAGAAATGTGCCATGAAGCAAACAGACATGGGCGAGTGTGTCAGGCAGTGATAATAACACTATAAGTGGACTGTAAAATCCTTTGCTAGAGGTCAACACCAAAGGACAGACCCCAAACTCAAACCAGGTCCATCTGCCCCCAAAGTCAGCCCCTGCCCCATCGTTGCAACAGTTGAGTTCTTCTAACTATGATGACTTTTGGTGATACTTTATAATATCCTGTCCTGGTCTCCTCCATGACTGTGAGATACACTTTCCTGAAGCACCCAAAGCAGTGCTTCTTGGACCATCTGTGGTGAAAGACCAAGTGTTAAAATTTTCAGTTTGTTACACTGTGCTCTGATACTTTTGTCCTTATTTTCTGCCTTAGCCCGCAAGCTTGTCCCCATGTCTGGATGGGCTCTAAGTAGGAACACAGAGAATCTTGGGTAATTATGGGTTCATGTTTGGTCATTTCCTGCCTCACCCTAGATATGGAGGGATTATGCATCTAGACTGGTAACTTAATTTGGTAAAAAAAAAATCTCTATTTCTAAAAAATTACCTAAAAGTGCTTCAGGCTCTCGCTGTTGCCCCCATATCTGCAAAGCCTTGCCCCAAACAATTGGGCCTTTATTTCTTCTTTCCAGAGCAACAGCTTGCTGACACACGTGATTCCCAGGCCCGGGGCTGGAGCCCTGCGCAGAGTGACAGGGGTAGGTACCTGGGCCACGTATGACTTGCAGTCTGTCGTCCAGCTGATGTACTTGGCGTGCTATTGCCGGCGAACATGCCGCACATGACAAACAGAAACACAGTGCTAATTTCAAGGTCTATTAGAAACACAAGGCAGTAGAAATAACGGTTGATGGACAGAAATGGTAGGAATTGGCAGGTTAAGAAATCTTCTTCTAAAAACTTCTAGGGGATGTCGACAAACACGGGGAAATAAATACACTTTACGATCATAAAAATGTGCCTGACAATGGGCTTTTGAATGAGCACAGTGAGGGACTAAAGTGGATGATATGTGACCGTGGTTTTTGCCCCCCACCATCCAGAACTACTGATAAGGTCAGGCTGAGAACAAGCATCTGTGCATGAATGTAAAAGCTATTGGAATGCAGAGTGTTCCCAGCTACTACATTAATAACTTTCAACAACCTTCACTCCTGGACATGATGTAATTAATTTTTGAACTGGGGAAGCAAGATGGTCTGTGGTCTGATATTTTCATTTGAAAGCAAGTGGGAAGACAAAAGCAAACAGGCTTTTTGGCTATGAGGGAATAAATGACCTTCCAAGTAAGGAATTTAAACCGGAGCTTTCGACTTCAGAGGGGATGGGGCTGGAGAACATTTTTGTAGCAGAAATTTAAGGTGGAGAAATGGTTGTGGGTTACAGGGCCCCCCATCTCCCCCAGCATGTGCGCCCTTCCCCATTACACGAGCCACTCTCAAGGGTTCTGATGGCCCTAAACCCCTTTTGAACAGAAAAACATTATTGCTAACAGTTTTTGTGTTTTTTTTTAAACACAGGGCTGGCATGCTAGCACATGCTTGAATGCTCTCACAGTTACATATAAACTTAAAAAGAGGCCCCCCTTTCCCCCTAGCCTGACTCATACTCCATGCATCATATAACCAGTATTTGGAAAGGCTATGAAGAACGCTTGGGGCAGTTGGATATATTTTGTCCAATAGTGGGAGTGACAAAAGCAGGTGATCTAGAAGCGGGTAGGAGTGTAAAGCTGGGGGGTGCATGTAGGGTGGGGCGGGAGTCGTGAAAGATGGAAGGAAAGATTGTCGTACTTCTTGACTATTCCTTAGGACATTTAAGATAACAGAACATTTTAAAGATGGAAGAGACCTTAGAAATCTGAAATGGAGATTCAGAGGTTATGCACTGCCAGTGCAAAATCCTACAGCTAGAGAGGAACTAGCCTCCAAACACTCTCTGTATAGCACAGACCCCACTTTGCACCACAGAACCTGTTTGAGGATCTGATGAAGCCTGCAGACACTTTCTTCTGAAAAACAAAACTACACATAATATTTCCTGAGCGTTTCAAAGGAATTATGGACTCCTTAAGTTCATCAATGAACCTGAGGGACTGATGAATTTTCTGTTGTATTAAGGTTATCAACCGAGCATACAAATAACGTTCAGACTAGGTTTTAAGTCTCTCCTTTCTACTTATTGGCTGTTTGAGCACAAGCAAGCAGGCAATATATCTAGGCCTCAGTTTCCTGACGTACGAAATAGATATAATGATAGTATCTATTCCTAGGTTATCGTGAAGATGAAATGCCATAATGAGTTTAAGGAAGCCTGGCAGTGGGAAGGACAAGCCATGTTGCTATGGTTGTGGTTGTTATCGACCTCCATGCTCATTGAGCTATGTCCTCTGTGGTTGGCTGTTGATGGGCTCCTCGAGATCCAGGTCTCCTGAATTTCTTCCTGTCCTTTGCCTTTTGCTTGCTTCCAGCATAAATCTGTTTGCTTCCTGATTGTTCTCCTTTTCTTAAGGGTCTCTCCTTCTCACCACATGAAAGGCAGCCTGTGTTAGAATGTCTTGATAAATTTGCTGTGCGGAAATCCATTAGAAGGAAGTGCTAGGAAATAAGATTGTTGGAGAAAAGAGTACATCTGTGAAGTGCTTCCTTACTGCAGTGGAGATCAAACAGTAGAACAAGTGGAAATACCAGGTCTGCAAGAATGGTTTGAAGTCATGTTATTATTTCAACTTCCCTTTAATAATTGCAGGGAAAAAATGTTTTTTTTTAAATACAGTTCATTTTTTTTAATCTAAATTTTCAGTGTGGAAAACTTCTATTTTTAATATCAATTTCTCGTGCTGATGTACTTAAATTACTTGCAATTTCTAATGAGTTCCACCACCTGACTCCACCCCAATTTCTTCAAATCCGTGCTGAGAAACAGAAAGGTAGCCTCAAGAGGAAGAGGAATGTTAAAAATACTGAGCAGAGAGGAACCTGCTTACATCATCCTCCTTCTAATTTAGGTTGTCTGTTTTTCAGTATCGGAAGTTCTCCTGGGGACTGGTGTAGGGTGAATTATATGAAATTTTGGAAACTGAGTCTCCAAAGATAGTTTGGTGTAAGCCTCAAAGCTTTCCTTCTACCTGATAAAGGTTGACCAGAAGACTGATAACTTCTCGGGGCGGGGGGGGGGGTTGTTTGTTTGTTTGGGTTTTTTGGTGCCAATTCAACTCCCTCCCACTTACACTTGAAAGTAGGACTTCAAGGTACTTTACCACTGAAATCAGAAAGCAGCCTTTAAATAGTTCCAGAACAGCAAAAGTCTACATTCTCATTAGGCTAACAACTGAGTTTACCTTCCCCCACACAACAATTATAAGAGCCAGAAGAGCAAGTTTCTGAATTTCTGATGCTTTATGATTAGAGGTAGTCATTCTCTTCTCTGTTGTCCTTTCACTATTGACCTGGTAGGAATGAGAGTGAAGTGCCAGTGATGATCTTAGGAACAAAGTCTTCCTCCTTGTAGGGATGGTGGTCATGTCACAGTTCCCCCAAGAGCTGCATCTGAGGGGTCATAAAATGAAGCAGCTTTGCATAAAGTGTCTTAGGGGTAATGCTGTCACTCTCTTTGCTCTTAGATTTGGGTTCAAAGCCCTCCTTTACTATCTTCTAGCTAAAAAGCCTGGACAACTTACTTACTTCTAGATTTGTAAACTTTTGTTTCTTTCTCTGGAGACATAGAGCCATTGGTGGAACCAGTCCATGTACAGTGTCTGGCACATAGCATATATGTCCTCATCTTGGGACAGGGAGTTTCATCTTGGACAGTGACTAACTGTCCTGGAGGATGGGAACATGCCTTTTGAAGAATGACTTAATCTCCAGAGTTAGTGGAGATGGCAGGCTCGGAATTGGAGTGTGTGTATATTGGGAAGGGGTGTTTCTACTCATTGAAGATAATGAGCTTTTCCTCTAACTTGTTATAAACATACACTAGAACCTTTCTTCACTGATTTTACTCAGTGTCTCGTAAGAGTGTCAACAAAGAAATCAGTTAGATTGGTACAGGGCCAGCTCATCAGGTGATTTGTTAACAGAGACCGCATCCATTTGTTATTAACTTTGGCATGATATGCTGAAAAGAGAATTGAACTGGGCAGTACAAGGAGAAACATTTATTCCACTTATACATATTAACACCTACTCTGTCCCAGGTGCTGGGCTGGGTGCTAAAGATACAAAGATGAGGGAATCCAACATCACATTGCTGAGAGATTCTTATGTAGTATTTCTCAACTGGAATCCAAGGATTTTCAGGGATTGGAAGTTCCAGAAGAACTCTTTTTTTTTTTTTTTTTGGCTTTTGTTTCAATAATTAATTTTAATAGTCATCTTACTTGTTATAAAGGCAAAACTTTTAAACTTTATTGAGATATAATTGCCATATAACATTGTGTAACTTTAATGTGTATCCCATGTTGATTTAATACACTGATGTGTTGCAATATGATTACCACTGTAATTTTAGCTAACACCTTCATCATGTCACATAATTACCATTTCTTCTTGTGGTGAGAATATTTAAGATCTACTTTTTTAGCAACTTTTGAGTATATAGTACAGTACTGTTATCTATAATCACAAGGTGGTGCATTAGACCCCTAGAACTTATTTATCTTCTAACTGGAAATTTATATTCCTTGACCATCTCCTCATTTTCTCTACCTCTCAGGCCCTGGTAACCACCATTCTACTCTCTGTTTATTCAAGTTTGGATATTCTTAGATTCCACATATCAGTGTTATACACTATTTGTCTTTCTCTGTCTGGCTTATTCCACTTAGCATAACATGTTCAAGGTCCATCCATGTTGTTGCAAATGGCAAGATTTCTTTTATTTCTCATGGGTGAAAATATTGCATTTTACATATTTAGCATATCTTCTTTATCCATTCATCCATTGATGGACACTTAGGTTTTTTCCCTATCTTGATTATTGTAAATTATACTGCAATGAACATGGAGATGCATATATCTTTTTGAATTTGTGTTTTTGTTTTCTTTGCATAAATACCCAGAAGTGGAATTGCTGGATCATATGATAGTTCTATTTGCAATTTTTTGAAGAACCTCCATACTGTTTTCCGTAGTGGCTGCACCAGTTTATATTCCCACCAACAGTGCACAATGGTTCCCTATTATCCCCATCTTGCCAACACTTGTTAACTATGGTCATTTTGATAATAGCCATTCTAACAGGTGTGAGGTGATAATTCATTGTGGTTTTGATTTGCATTTCCCTGATGATTAGTGACCTTGAGCATCTTTTCGTGTATCGGTTGGCCATCTGTATGTCTTCTTTTGAAAAATGGCTATTCAGGTCCTCTGCCCATTTTAAAATCAGATTGTTTGTGTGTTTTTGCTTTTGAGTTGTATGAGTTCTTTATATATTTTGGGTGTTAACCCCTTATCAGATATATGGCTTGCAAATATTTTCTCCCATTCAATAGGCTGTGTTTTCATTTTGTTGGGTGTTTCTTTAGCTGTGCAGAAGCTTTTTGGTTTTATGGAGTCTCACTTATTTATTTTTGCCTTTGTTGCTTGTGCTTTTAGTGTTATATCCAAAAAAAAAAAAAAAAAAAAATTGCCAAGACCTATGTCAAAGAGATTTTCCCCTATGTTTTCTTCTGGGAATTTTAAAGACTTACATTTAAGTCTTTAATCCATTTTGAGTTAATTTTTGTGAGTGGTGTAAGATAGCAGTACAATTTCATTTTTCTGCATGTGGTTATCCAGTTTTCCAGGCAAAACATTTTTACAACAATAACACAGATCTGAAAGATGATGTATCCAAAGATTATGGATTAAGTTTCTTAATCTGATATCTAGGAATAGATATAAGAATATGTCTGCATGTTCTCAGAATCCTCAAGAAGTTTCCTTTTATTAGGAGTATATATTTTATCAAAGAGAAACACTGACATAAGGGACCTGAGATTTTGTACTCTCCAGTCTCTAACTAGGTGCTATGTGGTCTTAGTTGAGACCCTCATTTAAACACATTGACTTTAGAATCTTTCTCTTAAAATAAGGTTCCCGGACCTGAACTCTGAAGCTCTTCTAGCTTTAATAGTCTATGCCTCTATGACTGTCCCTCTAACTGGGTTGTAACCTGAATTTCTTTGTAATTTCTGGTTCAGAGGAGAGGGCACTAGCCAGACATCAGATCTGTTCTAATTCTGCCTTTGATAATGATTGTTAGGAAAATGCTGATGGAATCACTTTTCTGCTTCATGTTTTAGGTTTTCCATTTGAGACTTGAAAGTGGTAACCTGAAAAAAAAGAAAAACTTGAAAATAAGTGATAAAAACCTTGAAAGCTTTGGAACATAGCAACAATGTTATTATAAAAATGAGCCCTGAAATGATGCTAAGTGAAAGGACAGATTACCATCTGTAAGTTAATTAGTCAGGAGAATAGAGGTTATGCTGTGACAACATACGACCCTAAAGATTTACTTGTGCTGTAAGTCAGTGCGAGTTGTCGGGGTTGGGGTGAGGATCTGCTCATCATAATCATAAACTGCACAGTGTGTTTTATTCATTTCATTGGCTAGTGCAGGTCACATGGTTTTGCCTAAGTTCACAGGGGGTGCAGGATAGCATTTTTACTTGGACCAACAGAAGAACATCTTGAATATTTGTGAAATTATCATGATACTAAATATTCACAACTGCATCATGATGTTCATTTTAAAATTTGGAGACTAAAATCCGTATTATAATTTCAGGTGGTGATCATTCTAAAATGCAAAACAGTGAACAAACTCAAGTTGATTTTGGATTTGACCATACATATTTCTCAGAAGAGAGTGCTTTCCTGGAGAGGGTGAAGGAAGTGAAGGAGGACATCTGGCCGCTGTTGAGTGGTGGGTTGCCCACCAACAGAAGAACTGGCAGGTAAGAATTCTTAGCAGCGAGAATGTGTACAAGTAACAAAGCAGAATTAACTGAGGTTAAAGTTCATGGAGCATGAAAGAAAGCAGGTTGAACTGTGATCAAAGAAACAAGTGGTTTATGATAGAACTTTTTTATTAAGGATTCTGAAATGGAAGCCACGTTTGTGTTTAATATAGGATAATCCTATATGGGGCATGAGGAAGCAGGTTTGCAATGAAAGAAATGTGCTCAAATTGGAAGAGCTGTAATAAACAACAGGAAAGTCTACAGAGAAAGCTACAGTGAATGTTTGAATTTCTATGTCGGGTCATACAAATTAGTTTTGTCAGTAGTGTACCTTCACATTTAGTACTTTAGTGAGATTGTCACTGCACAGCTCATGGTAACCCAGCAGAATAAATGAAAATTCTAAAATATCAAAAATTACATGTTTTGATATTTTAATCAAAACATGTAATTAGTTGATTATCTGCTTTGTAGAGACAACTCCTCTGCTGTAATATGGTTTTCTGTCATTGATCTGGGGGATAAGGAGCTCTAAATAGCGTGGCTTTATGGTTCGCTTGAACACAGTCTTCTTAGAATGACATCACGATTTAGGACAAAATATTATGAATTCCCAAATCACTGGAAACATATATGCAGATATAAGTATAAAAACGTGTTCAAAATGCCAACTCTAACTTAAAAAAATAGATAAGCTGTCCAGGGCTGGCTGAGTAGTGATGTTTGTACTTACTCACATTTATTTTTCGCTATTGTCCTTTATACTGGTGTGTCGAGAGAATTTGTGAGCATAGAAATAAAAGTGAAACCCCACAAAGGAGAAAGGACGGTACATGTTGGCGCCCCCCAAATTTAAAAATACGAAGGACCTAGGCAGAAAGGAGGAGAGCAAATGCCTTGTGTGATATGACTCTTCTAAAATGACCATTCATGATTCGGAGGCAGCAAAAATTAGAAGAAAAAAAACCCTTCTTATTAAAAAAAATGTAGTGACGCTTAAATTTCTGATAGATATTGGGAATGCAGGTAGCAATGCACTTGGTGTGGAGAAAAAGCACCTCAAAAACCTGACTCACAAGTTCATGCATTTCATTTGCCGTCGTGTTGTTTGTAAATCACTTTAGAGCTTCAGAAGTACAATATATGCATACATAATATTAATACTAATAGCAACCATAGTAAGTTCCTGGTCCTGCCTGCACTGATGTCTCTCTTCTCCAAAGGCTATTATGGGAGGCCACAGCAGTAAAGAACTAGCAGCAATGATTGGAAAGAATGTTCTCCAGTTCTTTCTCTAAGATGAATATGGCCTTACACTTCAGGTTCTGCTTCTGCCCATCTATAGAGTCGTAGATGGCAAGCAAAACATAGATGCTAATTAAAGTTTTGATCAAGATGGCCTCATGACCTACTGAAATGGCAGGAAAGCAAATTTAGGGGGAAAAAAAAGGACCTATGAGGATAGAGAGGAGGACATATATTGTTATTCTCCCACTTCTGCTGGCTGCCACCAAGTTCTGATCTTAAGAGCTTATAATGATCTAATGACGCCTGAAATAGTTATGTTACCTGCATTCTTCATGGGCCTATCACCATGGAAAAGTGTTCTCATGCTTGATAAACCTGTCGTTCTTAGAGAGAGAATGGCATTGCTAAGAAAAGGGGTGAGGCGCTCCGGGAGCCGGCCAGTTCTCGTCCGGCACGTACTCATGGCCGCCCATTTCGGCAAACCTTAGCAAAGGCGTGGACAGACTCAGAGTGACACTAGCTCCGGGGACTAGAAGGGCCAGAGCAACGACTCAGGGATGGGCCTTTCCCTCCCGGAGCCTCGGAGAGCCAATGGTTATTGCCTGTCAAGTTCGAGATAAGAATTCAGATTATTACATAACTTCTTTTCAAAACATTCTAGTGGGGATGGGGAGGTTGCAGCTCTTCATGGCCCCTTTTGCCACAGAAGCTCTGTAGCTCTTGTGGCTTTGGTCCTGCTGTGGTAGGGCAGGCTGATCAAGGTGGCCAACCTTGTAGATCCTGTCCTGCATGGAATATTTTCTTCTCTCTCCACTTTTGTTGTTTACTTAGCAAAAGGCACTCCACCCTCACTGCAAGTTTTGACACTCTCTGATACACTGTGTGGCTACTGTACTCTGACTTTCAATTACATTCAATCCTATTATAATCATTTTCTTATAACAAATCCTCCTTAACACCTGAAAAGCTCAGCTCCCATAGTGTCATGCTGTCAAAATAAAAAAACAGAGGGATCCTTCTGGAATTGCAGTAGCTATTGTATGTGCTTGAAAATCAGATCAGCATAAGGGCCTAACACACTTTGCTTTCAACTCTGGTAGTGAAAGAGAAAGTTTTTCTAAGTCATTCAAATATGGCTTGACCTATAAACCAGTGGCCTTAATTCAGTGATTTTAAATCAGTGGGATAGCATGTTAAAATCCTTTCTCTGGGAAAGCATTTCTTTCAGGAGCGAGGTCCAGAATTCCTAATTATTACCATTATAATGATTAATGTAAGCAGAATTCTTCACGAATACAAGAACACACTGTATGGGAAGGTTTCTCTTTGTTTGTTTGCTTTATTTCTTTTAATGCTTCTGGTATAATGAGTAAACCATGTTCAAGTTTCAAATTTTATAGGCACATGACATGATTATTTTTGGCCAACATCTGTAAGTGTAGCTCAGAAGCCTGTTTTATTATTTCCAGTTATTTAGGTTTCATTCCATGTGGCTTGTGGCAACTTTGGTGTAACATCATTTTGAGGAACATCCTCAGGGTCAAAGCAGAGAAGTGGATGTCTGAGGAAAGTAACAGATTTTGTCAGTGGTGCCTTTTCAGTATTAGTCATGCCTGTTGATTCTACAAACTGACATTCTGAGTTCCATCCTGGGCAGTGAGGGCCCTTCGTGGATTAGCTGGTGAGAGGGTATCTCTCCAGTTAATCAAATCCCACCCCAACAGTCTTGAACAGAAGTATTGATAAGATTGCTGATGACTCTGGTACCATATATGGCCACCAGGTCTTTTGCTATAACCTGGGAGAGGTGAGAGTTCTCTGCTTTCCTAAAGTAGCTTTGGTTCAGGCCCATCTTTCCAGCCGAGGGTAATGTGAGCTGGAATTGGTTGCAGAGGCTCTGGCAGCTGGCTTAACCTGTTTATATAAAGACGGAACACAGCCACTGATTAAGAGAGCCACCTCCTACTGGTTGGTTTTGGAGTGGAGCCCAGAATTTTCCATGGAGATAGCTTTTAAAAGTTAGGTCAGCATCTCAATGAGAGATAAGGACACACAAGAAAGCCCTTGTGGGTTTCCCTGTCTTCAGAATCCCCACTGTTCAGCAAGAGTTAGAATAGATATATTTGACCAATAAAATGCCTCTACTGGGTTTATCTCCATGAAAAGATCACTCTTCCTGCAGTGATCCTCTGGACTGAGGATTAAGTGGGTCAGTTTCAGCCAAGCTTAGCATTTAGCCACTTATGTATGGCCCTGGCTCTTCAGAGTGGACTGACCAGTGATAAGATCAATTTGAAGTCAAGACATTTTATATGGAGGATATTTTTAAATGGTAAGGGCAATCTTTTAATAATGAAAGACTACTGTTTCTAGGTTTAAATCGGGGAATAAGGTTAAAGGGAGCAAATGAGCATGGGAAGGAAGCTGAGTGGGGGAACAAAGACCTGATGGAAGAATTCTATGGAGATTCAGTGGAGAAACTCTAGGGCCTCAATGGCCCCATGGATTTTACTACCCTCAGTCATCAAGCATACTGGAAGAAATAGTATTCCTGAAAAACTGAGAAAAATGAGCTTAGGTCTTGGTGTGGTTTCTGGATGCAAGGGAACCCTTATCTTGGATTGGATTTTGACTCTACATTTCTATTTATTTAGCAGGCACAGACTATTCCTTAAGTCTTCTGTGTACTTGGAAATAAAGACATGTGTGGTAATGCCAAACCCTCCTTGAATTGGAGTCTTTAGTAGCTGGAATGTGTGCAACTAAAAATGGTGATTGGATGATATTCCTGCCCTCTAGTCTGCAACTTCCAGAGGTTAAAAAAAAAGAACATCCCACTTTCAAAAAAAGGGGAAAAAAAGTCCTTTGCATAGATTATTATATAAATAAATCTTTTTAACAAGCACTGCAGTTCTTTTTTTTTTTAAACAAAGTACAAAGAGTTATTGTGTGATTTATGTGAAAAGGTTACATAACTGTACTCTGTTACTTTAAATAGTGGTTTTTATTTAAACTGCCAACTTCTTCATCACCAGCAAAGAAAAAAAAATGCATATTTGCAAAGCACAAAGGTAATTTTCAAGGACTGTAATTAGCTCATGATAACTCTATCTTTTGTGATGTCTTTGCTGTGGAACTAGAAAAGAAATGGATTTTCATTGTTAAATCTAAACTGTGGCACCTGCAATGTGTCAGGGAGGGAGGAATTTTGAAGTATTACACTTGGTCAGGGGAAAATCACTGATGGACTACAGTAACAGATCTTACAATTTTCATTTGGCTTCATCTTTTCTTCTTACAAACATGACAAGTGGAAACCCTGTTCCTGTTCCCCAACTGACCCTTTATTCCCCAAATACTATTTAAAAACCAAACTGAATACATGATCTGGAAGATGGAAACAAGAATGAAATTATAGTAAAAGAAAGTAGGAGAGCAAAAAAAAAAAGTCTTTGTGTCTTAAAAATGGATTATAGGACAGAATGTTGGCAAGAAAAAGGAAACAGCATTTGAGGAAGAGGATGCTAATTAATTTAATTCATTCCAGGAAATTGATTACTAAGAAAAATTTTGTTTCCGTGAAAAATTTTACCTTCGGGAGAAGTCAGAGTAGATGTGCAAGCGAAGTGTGTGTGTGTGTGTGTGTGTGTGTGTGTGTGTGTGTGTGTGTGTGTGTGTGGTGTCTCCAAATGTACTTCTGTGACTGGTTGAGACGACATTATGGAGGAATCCAAGAGGACAGTCACAAAATTTCCCCCTGGTGAAGAATATATCCAAAGAAAATCTAGGAATTTCCTTTTTAGGAAAATAGGCTATTTTAGGTAGCATAACTCCCTGGAGGTCATAACTGTACTACGTTCCGGGATTTAAAGGAGAGGTTTCTTCCGAGAAGTAAACCCTACCTTTGCAGCCTGCAAGCTGGGATTCTAGAGCTTGTTTACTTCACGGTGGACTATGTAACCACATGAACAACAGGAAAATCCGCAGAGCACTTGAAGTCAAGGAATTGCAGTGTGGCAGTCTGAGTGCCGGTGTGTTTTCTGGGGGACTGTGAGAACATTATCACCTGTTTGGTCACCAAGTTAGTTGCCCAGGTGGCAGTTTGGCAAATGACCAGCATGAATAACAACCACCTCTTGCAGTGGACTGTGAAATATTCAGGCAGAGTTTTTCTCAGACATTGTTGATCCTTCTTAGTTCAAACAGTAGATTTCCATTTTAATGGGAATAAAAACAACTGATATGAGGCTGAAAATAAATACTTTCAGAGTTCAGGCAACAGATACCCACTTCGGGCAACTCTGCACAGGAAGAAGGCGATGGATTTTTAAAGAATGCCTTGCAACTTGCAGGGGGAACTGAGACAGTAGCTGGCCATTTCAATATATTACTGACACCCATGTCAGTCAATATGATTTGCAGCTAGATCTCAATTGTAAATTTTTTTAAAAAAATTTATTTATTTATTTATTTATTTTTGGGTGTGTTGGGTCTTCGTTTCTGTGCGAGGGCTTTCTGCAGTTGCGGCGAGCGGGGGTCACGCGCGGGCCTCTCCGCGGCCTCTCTTCTTGCGGAGCACAGGCTCCAGACGCGCAGGCTCAGTAGTTGTGGCTCACGGGCCCAGTTGCTCCGCGGCATGTGGGATCCTCCCAGATCAGGGCAGGAACCCGTGTCCCCTGCATCGGCAGGCAGACTCTCAACCACTGCGCCACCAGGGAAGCCCCACAATTGTAAATTTTAAAGCTCAATTGTCTTTAAAAGTTGTGTGGGAGGGGGCTTCCCTGGTGGCGCAGTGGTTGAGAGTCTGCCTGCCGATGCAGGGGACACGGGTTCGTGCCCCGGTCCGGGGGGATCCCACATGCCGCGGAGCGGCTGGGCCCGTGAGCCATGGCCGCTGAGCCTGCGCGTCCGGAGCCTGTGCTCCGCAACGGGGGAGGTCGCAGCAGTGAGAGGCCCGCGTACCACACACAAAAAATAAATAAATAAAAATAATTTAAAAAAAAAAAAAAAAAAAAAAAGTTGTGTGGGAATTTGGAGCCTCTATCAGGTAAAATCTATGGCATTTAGGGTCTCATGAAATCTTGTTGTCTGGAAAGGTGTCAGATACCCTGCTTAAAAGATCAAATAAAAGAGGACTGAAAGTTAATTTCCTAGCCAGGAAGAAGGAAGTCAATTAAAAACACACTGGTTGAAGAGTGATCAATTTCCTTCATGCTAGAACCCAAAGGAAGTGTTTTGAAATGTGCATTTAAACTAAGAAGTAGAATACATATCAAAGGGGAAAAGTTAAACTGTGAAACGTAAGTCCAAGGTAGCAGCAATGGTTTATACATGAACAGGTGCAGCCTTTTCTAAATCCACAGCCACCTTCTCTGGCTTTGACAAGTGGTGGGAAAAATCTGTTCAAAGAGGAGACAGTACTTTCTCCAAGACTTAAAGACTATCTTAGGGTCCTAGCAAAGGTTGATGCGTAATATAAAATCCTCCTTGTGCTCAGAATGAGGATCAGAGTAAAATTAACTCAACTTGTAGACAGAAGGTGGCCAAGATACTATTAACCATTATGCTGAACATGAGATGTTTTTCTTTAAACTTAGAGGAAAAATGCAGAGACAGTCTTTCATGAATTGTGTGTCCACCTTTATGCAGGCTGGGTCACTTGGAGAGACAACTATTTATGTCTTCTTCTATGGACTCCATTTAGACCTTAAACAATTAGCCCTCTTTAAGTTTTGTTTTGTTTTTTCCCCAAGTCACCTGCTCTAGAAATTCCAGCATTTTGTATTTTTAGGTGCTGGGGTCAGGGAAAGTACAAAATGATGACATTTTCTGACTTTACAAGCAATTCTTTTTGACTTTAGCAGGACACAACAAAATTTTAAAAGTTGCCATATTCCATTTTAACCCCTTAGGGTCAGAAGCACCAAGTGTCAACACTAGTGTGTTCTTAGCGGTTAACCCCGTTAGAGTGAATCCCATTTAGGAAGACAAGTGCTCCCTGTCATGAAAACCCTCGAGGTCCTACAAGCTTTACAATTAGGCACATTTATTTTCTTGATCTGCTGTGATTCAATTGTAACTGTGAAAGTAAGGCAAAGAGGCTACTTTCTGATTTGATTCCTTTTTTCCCTGACAATTCTAAATCGAGTGTTCTCTGCACAGTCGAGCTTTCTAAAGTGTCTTTCTCTTTTAAGGAGAGGAAGTGTGTGTTCTGTTGGAGGACAGAACCTCCTGTCTTCTCAATTACACTCAAATTCAGTCCAAGCCTCTTAGAATAAATCACATATGAAAGGAAAGGAGGATGGCTTGAGAGAAAGAGTGGAAAAATATACTGAATTGCATAAACATTTTAACTTTCAAATAAAGACAGGCCATTTCTCACTTGTGGTCACCCCTTATTTATGAACAGCTGGGTGTCCAGATAAACATTGCCCCTCTTTGCTCATTCCTCCATCAGCAGGGAGGGCTAACCCCTAACGTCCCTCATATAAAGCCTGAGAACCAGCCCTCCTCATTGCATTGCATTAGTTTATTCATGCATTCACTCAATACATATTTAGTGAATATCTACTATGTGCCATGCACTAGACAAGACATTAAGAACATGGTGGTGAAAGAAATAGAACCTGGAAATAGCCCTCCTGGAGCTCACAGTCTAGACTCGAGAGGAAAAAATACCCTTTAATCAAACAATTACATGAACAGATGTAAAATCACGGCTCTGATAAATGCAATGAGGGAAAAGTACATGATGCCACGAGTACAGGAAATTGAACCTCATCCGGGGGTTCAAGGAGGATTTTCTTGAGGAAACGATAAAAGCTGAAATGTGAAAGTTGAATAAGCATTAATTCACCCCAGAAGGAAATGAAGAAACTTCCAGCATGTTTGAAAATCTGAGGCGGGATTGATAGAGGGCTGATGTGGCTGGGGCAGCCTGGTGACAGCTGAGACAGGAGAGGAGTCAAAGGAGTCTTGAGGTCAAAGTAGGATTCTTTATCTTAAAAGAACCGGGTTTTATCGCGGTGCTAGGTGGCGGTGAGGAAGAGGGAGGTCATAGCCGTTTGATAGGCGGTACTAAAGGGGAAAAGCATGTCCCCTCTCATTCCTTTTTTCCTACCGCTGTACCTTTTTTTTTTTGCGGTACGCGGGCCTCTCAGTGTTGTGGCCTCTCCCGTTGCGGAGCACAGGCTCCGGACGCGCAGGCCCAGAGGCCATGGCTCACGGGCCCAGCCGCTCCGCGGCACGTGGGATCTTCCCGGACTGGGGCACGAACCCGTGTCCCCTGCATCGGCAGGCGGACTCTCAACCACTGCGCCACCAGGGAAGCCCTGTACCTTTTCCTTAGCATCTTCCAGATGCCCTATTTCTGCTTCTCACCACCCTCTCACCCCACTCCTTACTTGAGAGCTCCTGCCACCTCTTCACTCTGGGTCTCTGCTTCTCCCCATCTTGGTTGTTACCCGACTGGGCCTTTTGCCTTCTTGGCCTAAGGCCACAAAACGCCCAGGCAGTTAAGGCAGGCAGGGACACTCCGGATTAGAACTTTGAATGTACTTCCCCACAGAAGCAGTGACACATACAGTCCTAAGAGTTTATGTCACCTATGGGACGGATGACATTGGTTTTGGAAGGCTGCTCTCAAAGCCTCACATCATGGGGCACTGTTTCCATGGGAAAGATTATTTTAACCAACAACTTACAAGTAAACTCCTGAGGTTGAATGCATTTTCTCCTTAGGGACTGCCTGAATATAAAGAAGTTTTTGTGTAGTAGGTACCTTGGTGATATCTGCCCCCACTTTCTTGTTTTTTATCTTTGCATATTGAACTCAATCAAGTATTGAATTAATGAACAACTGGCTAGAGAATTCTTTAGCCCCAGTGATAGGCTGCTTTGTTACAACTCTGGCGAGGAGCTGGATAGATCAATGATTTAAATGCTCATTTTGATAAAGTAGCCAGATTTGAAAAAAATTTTAAATCCAAGTGCTGAATGGATACTTAATCTTTGTGGGCAATTAACTGTTTTGCAGTTACTGAATAGGCAAATGCTTATGTTTGTCTTACGGCTATTCTTCCTGTCCATGTTTCACATTTATCACTTGTCATTTTAGCTAGGCTCTCACTTTTTTTTATCCAATGAGGGATTCTTTTTAAAGCTCCATTTTCCACCTTCCCACATTGGGAATAGACAGGGATATTCCTGGGTGGATTATTTATTCAATAAGTATTGTTGTGTTATATGCTAAACACTCAAGGCCCTGTGCTACCATAGGGAAGACGGATACAATCCCTGTTCTTATGGGTCATACAGTCTACAGCAGTGCTGTCCAGTAGAACTTTCTATGATGGTGGAAGAGTTTTATGTCTACACTGTCTAGTATAGCAGCAACTAGCCACGTGTGGCTAGTGAGCTCTTAAAAATGTGGCCAGTGTAACTGAAGATATCAATTGTCAGTTTGATTTCATTTTAATTAATTGAACTTGAAATCAAATAGCCACATGTAGCAACTGTATTGGATAGTACAGGTCTAGAGGTGCAGAGAGATGGGCCTAGTAAGAGATCAAGAAGGCAAACAGGTGGAGCCTGGGAAAATAATGAACAGCTTACCATTGTAGAACTGAAAAAAGAAGTGAGTTCCAGATAATTGCCATTGTAAACTAGGAGAAATGTGGGTTGGATGACATTCACACAGTCTTCCAGGGAAATAAGTTAAAAAGTCTTAATAAAGCTAAAATCCACTAAAAAAGATATCTGACCACTCACTGGCTCTTCTGTGCGCCTACCTACTGCCTTCCCCTTAAAAGCGATCCCATGAGGATTTCTAATACCAAATGCACAAGCACTCGAGCTTTTTGGAAGTCATAGGAGACCCTTACACTATCACTGTGCTAGAAACTATTACTTAACTGAGCTGCATAACAGGAAAGAAGTTGGGCTTTTAAGGATAAATGGGTCATGCAATGATTTAAATCACCATTGAAAAAAAACCCCAGCATAAAATGTTATGTTCTGGAAGACTACCACCCATTTTAGAAATCAGTTCAGAGAAACTCTTTGGCCAGAACAGTTTGTATCAGACAGAGTTGTTTAAAAGTTGTATGTTGTGTAACTGGTAGCAACAGGCTTCAGAGATGTTCTGCAGTTGAAATACCTGGCTTGCAGCTGCTAATCAAAGAAGGAATTAGGAAAAGGAGGGGAAAACTTTCCCCCATGCTCTGAAAAGAACAAGGCCAGGAGAAAGCTTTCGTGGATTGGAAATGGTTGTGGGTGTGGCAGTTGTGTGGTGTTAGCCTGAAGAAGTAGAGGGACGCTGCGAATGTCAGCAGTCAGCTCTGCTTCCTTCACATAGGGAGAGGCAGCTCCAGACAGAGCACAGCCCTGCAGCTAGGGCACGGGGGCCGCCGGAAAGGAAATGAAAGCTGTGTATTTAGTTGTTGCTAGAAAGCTAATAAGGGAAAAGAGAGAGGTTGCACCTGGGGTTAGGCCTAGGTGGAGTCTGGCTTTAAGTCAGGGGATACAGCATGGATTAAAAAAGCAGCCTAATCAAGTCTGGGGGAAGACTAAGGTTAGAATAGATGGTGATGAATAGACACAAATTTCTGAGGAAAGTACTTATGAACAATTTAACTGTATGCTATTTAAAAGTTGTTCAAAACGCACTTTCCCTGAAATAATGAGATATATATTTTAAGTTTCACTGACTTTGGCCCATTTGTGTCCATAGTAGAAATCTCAGTCAAAGAAACACATCATCTTCTTGCCTTCCACCACCTGGTGACAGTCTACTTCAAATATATTTCCCTGAGAAATTTTTTTTTACCGCTCAATCAGTCTTCTTATCGCTAGAATAAGGGCAATAACATCTATCTCTGCCCACTTCACAGAAGTGACAATTCAACAAGATAGCAAGTGCAAAAGACTTGGGAAACTCTAGAACATATGCAAATAGTAAGCAATTTCATTTATTATTTGAATGGCAAATGGTTGCCTTGAAAGTTAAATCTGTATGCTTAAACAGAGAGAGCAATTACAACAAACGTTGAGATGTGATTTACTGTCCCTACTGGCGAGGTGACGGGAAGTGGGCAAAGGAGGAAACCAGAGCATGTGTGTCCTCAGGGGTGCAAGTTTGCTCTGTAGCTGGATTTCTAAGTATTTCAGGCCCTGGGCCTATAATAGGAAAGGCTGGAATAGGAACATTAAATAAAGCCCCATTATTTTCTGTCCCATTATAATAGAAATCTAAAATATGTATGTGTTTTTAATTATAGTGCAACCTTCTATGTGTGCATCTTGTTCGTTCCAGACACATGTATCATTTCTTGTCTGTTCACTAAGTGCCTCTAACCACCTAGAAAGTTAGCTAACAAAAATTATCCCTGCTCTCTGAGTCATAAGATGAGAGCCAGGCTGGCCTCTGGCTATAAGCCTTTGAATCATTTATTTACCTTTCTAGGGAACAGTATTCTCAGCTTTGGAATAGTGTCTATCTGAGGTCTTGGATTTGAGGATCTTGAGATTAAGGGCACAGAAAGAGCTTACGTGAAGAGGGTTTACTCAAACTGGAATTGGAACTGGGCTGGATTCATCAACTCTGTTTCAGATTATTCCTCTTCCTCTTAGTCATTGTAGGGTTCAGGGAAGAAGGCAAAACCACGGAAGGCACTTAAAAGAAGAAGTCCTGTAGAACCCCAGTGAGCATCATATGCATTTAAGGGGCTCTGGACCCAGGGATCTCAAAGGAAATTTGCCTGAATGGAGAGGAACAAACTCACATTTATTTAATTTTTTAAATTTTTTTATTTTTGTGGTACTAGGGCCTCTCGCTGTTGTGGCCTCTCCTGTTGCGGAGCACAGGCTCCGGACGCACAGGCTCAGCGGCCATGGCTCACGGGCCTGGCCGCTCCGCGGCTGTGGGATCTTCCCGGACCGGGGCACGAACCCGTGTCCCCTGCATCGGCAGGTGGACTCTCAACCGCTGCGCCACCAGGGAAGCCCAAACTCACATTTATTAAGTGCCAACAATGTGCAGGAACTCTACCAGTCCCTTTATATGTTATCATTTTGTCTCATTAACAGGGATTAGGAAGAGTTGAACAATGTCTCTGTTGATTCAGTGTGGCTGTAAATTGCCAGTGAATCCAGTTTCCCATTGGCTTTCACATTGCGTTAGACCGTGCCTATTGTGGTGGCTGCTCTGGTGATCTCTCCTGAAGTTTCACTTTCCACACATGGTCAATTTCATAGCAGATCTGTGTCATCTCAGTCATAATCAGGCTTACTTGAAGGGATGTTGTCAGTTTTGTTCCAAATACATATTTTCTCCCTAAATATGTTGGAATTAAGATAGTGTCATTGTTTCCAGAACCAAATCCAAGTTGGCCACATTTGTGTTTTAAGTCTTCAGATCCCAGTTTCTTAATTCCATACGTTGGATCCTTGCTGTTTGAGTTTCCATAGGGAGGGAGGCTCAGGGCCTAGGGCAGAAATAGGAGCCCAGTAAGCAGTTAGGCTGGGCCCATGTATCCACCCAAATCCAAAGCATCACCGCGGCTGTCCCTGTGGGCTATTTTTGTTTTTTCAGAGTCACTAGAGTACTTGATTGTTTTTTACTATTTCAGCTGCTCTCTCTATGAGGACAGGTTCTCCTCAACCACAGAAGCCCTTTTCAAACATTACTGAGAAGACTGATAAGAAGAAAATGCATCCACTGATGGGTTCTCAGAAAGAAAGCATTCGATTTAACTACAGGGCAATACTGCTCTGATTACCACAAGCCCAGCTGACAGCAAGGTTGCCAGGCAGCACTGGCTCTGCCAAGAGTGGTGGTGAAACGAAGCAACCATATGGTTTGTATTACCATTTTTCAGCTTTTTAAGGTTTAGAGAGGAGGATGTCACCAGTGATGATAATTCATTTTGGAATGAATACATTTTCAATGCAGTGTTCGGTAACTGCTGATTTGTTTTAAATTTTTAAGTCCATAGTCATGTTTTACAATGTGGACAAGATAAAGCACAGGATATGTCAAGATCCTACTCTATGCAAATAACAAAGTCTCTGGCCAAATCCTCTTTCAAAGTAAAAAAAGAAAGAGAGAGAGAGAGAGGGAGGGAGGGAGGAATGGAGGGGGAGAGAGAGAGAGAGAGAAAGAGAGAGAGAGAGAGAGAAAGAAAGAAAGAAAGAAAGAGAAAAGAAAGAAAGAGGTCTCTCCAGCATTTCTAAGCTGCTACTTACAGCCTTTATAAAGATAGTACAGGAAAAAGAAACCAAAGCCAAACAATGAGCTAAATTCTGCCTTCCGTTCACTTACACCATCTTCTTCAAAGTCAGAGTTGATTTTTTTTTTTAAATGTCTCATGTCAGAACTTGCCACAAACTAATCAATTTGTGTAAGCTTACGTTAAACCATAAAATGCAACTATTTTAATTTGTCACTTAGGATCTAAATCTTTTAGTTTAAAAGGAGAGAGAGCGATCTGGGATTATTCACACTTTGAATTCTCCTGGGTATTCTTTGAAATATTCTTCTCAGAAAGTCTGAAACACTAAGTTGGAACAAATGGTTCAATTCATAGACAAATTTGCAAAGTCATAGGTTTGCTTGCATTGAGTTTAGTGAAATACCTTATGAACTAAGTCCTTCCTTGATGAAGCACATCCCCTGCCCTGTCAGTGGAGAACATCCAGGTCCACATAGCATTGCTGCAAGTCTTGTCCCTTAAAGAAATACATTTTTTTAAAAACTCAGATTTTTCAAAATCATTTTAGCAGAATTCAGGTGCCTTTAGAATGCTCTTACCTTCTTATAACATTTAAGAATTATGAGAAGCCCACTAAAACATGGTACTCCTGGAAGCAAGACCTTCCTGTCAGAGGTTATAAAGCAGCAGAAACCAGAAAGAATCTGTAGCTGGTGCAGTCATACATTTCTGCAAAGACTTTCCAACAAAGAAAAAATATAACTTGTCAGTCATGATGCCTTGGCCTAAAAGAAATGCAGTTTTGCTTAAAGAGACACTGTCAAACATAGTCATTTGGCCTCCAAAATTATGCTTTGCAAAATACTAAATTAGTTTTGTCAAAACATAACCTTGGTTCTCAAAACATTGTCAGAACTTTCAGAGTTCAATAAAAGAAGGCAGCATTTATGGTTTCAGTGGACATTGTCCTCTGTATTTATTCTACATAGCGTCCATCAAGCCGCCCGTCTGTCTGTCTGTCCACCCGTTCATGCAACAAGCATTACTGAATACTTCTTACATGCCAGGCACTGTGCTGGGCCCTGGACATGAGGATGAAAAGACACATCCATATCCTCAAGGCAAGTTAGTCCTAGTGAGGAGACAGACATGAATAAATAACTTTGTTATAGTCAAATAAAATAACCACCATGATAGAAAGGCAGAGCAGACGGGAAGGAGGGGCTGTAATGTTGTATGAATTCAGGAAACTCTGGGAGCTAAGCCGAAGACAGACGATTCTTTTCAGACACCCATTACTCTCCGTGGAAGAGCTAGCATCTGAAATCACCTTATTTCTTCTCATAAGATACACCACTGATGACATGATCGCAGGGGACACGCCACCATAGGTATACACATATGGTGTTCCAACCCAGATTTCTAAGAAGAGGGAGCTTTCCTGGAGACGGTGAAGGTAACAAAGGAGGACATTTGGCAATTGTTGATTGCAGGGTTGTCTCCACTAGCTGTATCCACATATTTTTCTCCCCTTTCAAGGAGACATAAGAGGATGCAAACAAGTGAGAATGACCTTATTGTATGGATAATCTAAATCGGATCTAATTTACTTAAAAACAAATATTTTGCTGTGCAAAAGCTTTTAAGTTTCATTAGGTCCCACTTGTTTATTTTTGTTTTTATTTCCATTTCTCTAGGAGGTGGGTCAAAAAGGATCTTGCTGTGATTTATGTCATAGAGTGTTCTATGTTTTCCTCTAAGGGTTTTATAGTGTCTGGCCTTACATTTAGGTCTTTAATCCATTTTGAGTTTATTTTTGTGTATGGTGTTAGGGGGTGTTCTAATTTCATACTTTTACATGTACCCATCCAGTTTTCCCAGCACCACTTATTGAAGAGGCTGTCTTTTCTCCACTGTATATTCTTGCCTCCTTTATCAAAGATAAGGTGACCATACGTGCGTGGGTTTATCTCTGGTCTTTCTATCCTGTTCCATTGATCTATATTTCTGTTTTTGTGCCAGTACCATACTGTCTTGATTACTGTAGCTTTGTAGTATAGTCTGAAGTCAGGGAGCCTGATTCCTCCAGCTCCATGCTAACACATATATATGGGATCTAAGAAAAAAAACAAAAGGAAAAAAAAAAGGTCATGAAGTACCTAGGGGTAAGATGGGAATAAAGACACAGACCTACTAGAGCTTGGACTTGAGGATATGGGGAGGGGGAAGGGTAAGCTGTGACAAAGTGAGAGAATGGCATGGACATATATACACTACCAAATGTAAAATAGATAGCTAGTGGGAAGCAGCCGCATAGCACAGGGAGATCAGCTAGGTGGTTTGTGACCACCTAGAGGGGTGGGATAGGGAGGGTGCGAGGGAGGGAGACGCAAGAGGGAAGAGATATGGGAACATATGTATATGTATAACTGATTCACTTTGTTATAAAGCAGAAACTAACACACCATTGTAAAGCAATTATACTCCAATAAAGATGGTAAAAAAAAATGGGAAAAAAAGCTAATATTTTGAAAACTCTTATACTTAGTTACAACTTATGCATGACCGATTTCAAATAGATTGTGACTCTTGGGTAGTTTCATTGCAGTTGACAATGACTTGTTCCGAACGTTTGCTGAAGACATTCTCAAAGGGTTTACATTCTTCAAAGGTTAGATAGTTTTTTAATGCATCACTTCAGAAACAATCATAGAAAATAAATTTGATTTTATAATTTCATTTTTGATGACTCTGTGTGTCATCAGCCACATAAACGGTGACAACCAGAACTGCCCTCCTACTTTCCCAACATTAAGAATGAGAAAGTATGGTTGGGCTCAGCATTTATTTATGGCTGGGAAAGTGCCTTCTCTGCCACACAGCACTTTAGTAAAGCCCCAAAGGGAAACTCAGAAAGCAAACCTGATGGTCCTAGGGCAGTTCTTCGGAATGCCTTTGAGTTCCAACAGAACATGTCAACAGGGTGTAGCTGAGTAATTTATCCATTAGGCCAGGGGCAGTGGTGGTTGAGGTGGGATATTGCTTATTCTGGAATCTGTAAGCCTAGCACAACCCACTCGATTACAATCAACTGAGGGGACAGTTTGCTAATCTTTTTCAGTCACTAAGACTGCAAATTACAAATCCTAGATCAGTGATACCTTCGTCCACTCCTTTTAGTCACTGCGATTCCACTGATATTTCTGCTAAACAGATAAACTGTACTAAAGCTGTCAAGAGGCTTAACGGTTTACTAAATTAAAGGCAGGGAATGAATTTATTGTGAATGTCTTCAAATGTGATTCTTTAAATCTACTTGCCGTCTATCTCAGACTTTTCACTGAATGTTGGAGGTTGGCTCTAGTCCTCTTGACACTAAGTCATCAGGGGGCACGTAGCGGCTCCGCCCACGACCACACTCAGAGCTGAGAAAGTAGCCCCAAGTGTCGTGGAGCCCATGTGTGTCCCTAATGCATGCCGCAATACATTTCTTGGCTACTTTATATGGAGAAGTCCATAATCAGTGTCTATTCATTTAACTTAAATAATTTTTCAAGTTAAGAAAATAACTAACAAACTGAATCTTCTTGGCTATTTAAGTGCATATACCTATGAGTGTTCGTCCACCAACGGACAGTGAATGCTTACCAACCATTATTGCCCCAGTGGAGCCCAGTGAACACATTTGGACACATGATGCTACACCTTGTCCCCCTGTTCCTTAGCTCATTCACCTCAGATGGGCATCCCCACATGGAATCCAGCTCTGCCTTGGGCACTTCTGATTTGACTCTGCAGCTTGAAAGCTGTGTCCCTTTCTTGTTTCTTAGCTCAGATGCCTTTGGGTTAGCAGTGCTGCCAAGCATCGATCTGAATTAGCCACATTGCCCTCTGCTCTGTCCTCACCCCTCCTCCAGCCCTAGATTTACTCCAGGCTCTTACCTGGCCTTTCTTTTGTGTTGGGGTTTGCCCCGCTTGCCAGTTCATTTCCTCTACCTTTACTTCCCTTGCC
This sequence comes from Grampus griseus, assembly GCF_964374135.1. NCBI lineage: Eukaryota > Metazoa > Chordata > Mammalia > Artiodactyla > Delphinidae > Grampus > Grampus griseus. Next base: position 64,572,255 of record NC_139007.1, read on the forward strand.
TTCCCACACAATGGGATTTACTGCTGACAATAAGCACCTCAGTGTGAATTATTTTATGTGACCCTTTGTTGACTGCTAATACAGACGAACAGGGAAAACTGAGATAAGGGTTTGGGAAACTTTTAAGGTGCAGAAGGGAGAAGGGGGAAGGTAACTTCTGAAGGAGAGGTGGAAAGGCAGAGGCAGCAGAACTTGTGGAGATAAAAGGTAAGTTTGACAATCTATCTTTAAATGATTCGTGCAGCTTTCCAGTTACGGTCACTCTGAACCTGCCAGTTTTTGCCTTGTACTATTGTTGTTCCTATGCACATCAGTGTTCGTTTATCTATTCATTCAACCAATTCTCCTTGATCATCAACTCTGGGCCAGTCATATAATAGGTACTAGGGCTATACTGGTGAGCAAACTGAACTCTCATAAAGTCTGGTGGAAGAGAGACATGAATCAAATTATCACATGACAAATACGTACATGAGTTGAGGGAGATATATGATACACAGAGAGGTTATAATTGGGGAATTTGACCAGGTCAGGAAAAGTACACCTGGGGAAGTAACAAGGTTGCTGAGATTTAGTGGAAATATAGGACATAACTCAGTGAATATAGAAAGAAATATTTTCACTGGAAAAAAGATTATGAACAAAAGCCCTGTGGTGGAAAGGAGCATGGTGTGTTCAAAGAACTGAAAGAAGGCCTGAATGTCCAGGAGGCAAACAGTGGTGTGGTATGTTACAGATGGGGCTGGAAAGCTGGGAAGCGGCCCTTATAAGCATGTTAAGCATTTTGTTCTTTGTTCTAAGAGCAATGGAAAGTTATCAAATTGTGTAACAATTTGCTACAAAATTAGTGGCTTAAAAAATAATAACCTTGGTGCTTCCCTGGTGGTGCAGTGGTTAAGAATCCGCCTGCCAATGCAGGGGACATGGGTTTGAGCCCTGGTCCGGGAAGATCCCACATGCCGCGGAACAGCTAAGCCCGTGCACCACAACTACTGACCCTGCACTCTAGAGCCCATGAAGCACAACTACTGAGCCCATGTGGCACAACTGCTGAAACCCATGCACCTAGAGCCTGTGCTCCGCAACAAGAGAAGCCACCGCAATAAGAAGCCTGCGCACTGCAACAAAAGAGTAACCCCCACTCGCTGCAACTAGAGAAAGCCCGCGCACAGCAACAAAGACCCAACATAGCCAAAAAATTAAAAAATAATAATAATAACCTCTTCGTATTTCACAGTGTCAGTGCGTCAGGAATCCAGGAGAGCTTAGCTGGGCAGTTCTGGCTGGACTTCTCTCATGAAGGTGCAGTCAAGGTGTCAGCCAAAGCTTTGCTGTTATCTGGAGTCTTGGCTGGAGCTGAGGGTCAGTTTCCAAAGTGGCTCACCTACATAGCTGGCAAAGTGGTCCTGGCTGTTGGTGATATATCTCAGTTCCTGTTCATGTCTACGTCTACACAGGACTGCTTAAGTATTCATGTGCCATGGCAGCTGTCTTTCCCCAGAGCAAGTGATGAGAGAGAGCGAGAGCAAGAGAGAGAGAGAGAGAGAGAGAGAGCAAGCTAGCCTCAGAAGTCACACAGCACTTCTGTCTCATTTTTTTGTTAGAAGTAAGTCACTAATTCCTATGAATATTCAAAGGGAGGGGAATTAGTCTCCACCTTTTGGAAGAAATAGCATCAAAGAATTTGGGACATATTTTAAAACCATCAAACCACTGAAGGGTGTTAAGCAGGAATGGTAACATAATCAGATTTGCTTTTCAAAAATGTTATTCTGAATGGAAAACACCTTAAATAGGGCCAGTGTCAGTTAATAGATATTAGAGGGATCCAGGTGTGAATTGCTAGTATGGTGGAGTAGGGTGCTGGTGAAGATGAAGAGAAATGAAAGGGTCAAGATACATTTAGAAGGTAAAATGTGTCTTAAGAGATCAGTGGGACTTGGCAGTTGAAGGAGAGTGGGTATTACAGATTCCTATGGGAGGAGTATAATTCCCTGTCCCATTGATGCTAGGCTAGGCCATGTGATTCGCATTGGCCAATGAGGTGTCAGCAGGTGTGACAGTAGCAGGTGCTTGAAATGTGTGGTGTGGCTTTCCGTTTGTGCTCTTTCCTTTGGCTTTGAAAAGGACATGCTTTAGATAGCAACTGGTTCATGGAGGGATTAGCAGACCTGCACCCAATCCAAAGTTTGAGGCCAAGCCCAGTTGAGCCTGGCCTATATCAACTGAGCCTGATTTACAGATACATGAGCAAGAAAAAAAGTGCTTATTTTTATAAGTCACTAAAATGTCAAGATTTTTAGTTGTTGTTATGCAGCATTGTTTTGGTAATAGCTGACTGATACAAGGGCCTAGGATCTAATAGTAAAGAACACTATTCTTTAAAGTCCTTATCGGACCACCTGTGTTTTAAGAGTAGTATTTATGTCTGATACATGATTATATTAGCAAAACCTAGCATAAAGTCTTGGTCAGATATCTGGTGACTGCGTGCCTGGATCATAATCTAATTTAAGAATGGCTGTTTATCTGTCACAAATGTCTATGTCACGCACATATGATCTTATAATAACTCTTCCAAGGAGTGTTTCCTCAGATAACAAGAGGGTCCATCAATCCGATCAAGAATTGCATCCTTTCCTTTTCCCTGAGTACATTTTTATGACATGTTGTAAAGAAACGCTTGAGAAAATGCTTGAGAAAATGGACTCTATGTACATACTGTGTTAATATTTTAGACTATAGTTTATTGTTGTTGTTAAAGCAGATTTCAAGAGAACAAATTTTAAAATAAAAAAAGAAGTTATTAGTGGCAATAAACAGGCCTGTAAATAGTGTGCCAATGGAGTGACAGCAGTCAAAGTGGCTCTTTGGCTACTAACGTTTTCATAAAAGCTTTGATTAGTTATGGGGTAATTGCGAGAGATGATGAGTTAGACTCAAAGAAAGAAAAATAATTTCTCCAGTTTAGCAGCTGTGGAATCTTTTGGTAATTGCTGTAATATTCCTCGTCAGTAAACTTAAAGCTTGCTCTTTTATGTCACTGTAGAATGCTTGATCTAAAATATATATTTTAACTTTATCTTATTTATAACTTTCTTCTTCAATGTAACTCTAAATTATAGTTGAGAAAAACAACACTTGGATTTACATGTTACTTCTGTTAAAAAGATAGAAAAACTCTATAGGAAAAGCCCCAAAGAAGCTACATTTAAAATATTTGATGCCGACGGCTTGGGTTATTAAAGTGTGATTCCCCTCCACCCACAGGTACCCATCTTAAATGTCCATAAAAATTGTGTGCCTATGTGCACACAGGACAAGTGTAGTTGTTCAGTGTTTACGGGGACATGTGAAATTATACCTTGCCTAGTTTGATCGCGGTGTGGAATTTTAAAATATAAACATGATCAAAAAGAAGAGTGGCTTCAAAAACGAGAAACAACAACATTCCATTCTCCCAGAACATTTTTCAGTCTCGCAGTCAGACAGCGGCCCCCCACTCCCTTCTCCCAGCAGTCACTATAAACAACATCCCATTCCCCACACCAACCCCCGCCTGAAAGTAAAGGGCACCATCAATTCTGAGAAAGAAATGGCCAAAATAACAAAACTTATTGGAGTGAATAATTCCTCACAGAGACTGCCAATCAGCTACAGACACAAATCTGCCTTCCTTATCCCTCACCCCTCCCCTCAGCTAGGGAAAACAACCTAAACCCTCGGGAGAAGCTTTCCAGCCAAACCTTTCAGCCAAAGGATAAAACAAACGACGCTGCCATCTTGGAATATTTTGCTTGTACTGCCCTTCCGCCTTCTTTATTACACAGCTGTGTGTGTGTGTGTGTGTGTGTGTGTGTGTGTGTGTGTGTGTGTGTTGTGTTGTTTTGCATTTTCATTTTGCTCAGGGTTCAAAAAAGTTATTATTTTAACTGAAAATATCCCACAAACATGGTTAAAAAAGCAAACAGCACAGAAATGAACAAAATAAAAATGAAAAGACTCCCTCTCCACATTCCCCACCCCTTTTCCCAGTTGACTTGAACTTCCAAGCAGTAGAAGTTCGGTGAGGGGAGGATGGTGTATGTGCATGTGTGAAGGGCAGGGGGTGGGATGTGGGAGGGAGAGTCTTGATATTGTCCTATTTTTAACTGAAGAAAAAATATATATGTCACACGCATACATACTCCTCCCTTCATCTCCCCTCCACCAAAAAAAAAAAAAAAAAAAACTCCAAACAAATGAAAAACCCAAACCTCTGCTGTTTAGAACTCTAAGAGAATTGCTGGTTAAAGGTCTTTCAGATTAAGCTCATTCCAAAGACATTTCCAGTATAACCAAACAATGAGAAACACCAGCCAGCCACAGCCCCTGCCACTTCTGATTTAGTGCAATTTGAAGATGATTAACTCAAAGAGAAGATGGAGATGGGTTCATGGAATGGGAAAACAAACAACCGCAAATTCCCCTCCATTTATTTATATTTAAACTGTCTTATTTTTTATCTGTTATTTTACATAATAAAGTCATGTGCATTTAGGATGATTCTCTTGGTAGGGAAAATTCTCTTAGGTCTTGCATTTTCTTCTTAATTATAAAGGGTTGTAGAATGTTTTCTAAGAACAGGACTTCTTCCTCATAGAGTTATTTTTCCCAGAATATTAGGAGGGTCTCTACCAGGTAAGCAATGATGTCAGTGAAAATGTTTTAGTACTCTCCTCTTCCATCCAAGTTGGCTTAATATCCTTTAGTTCTACTACTTGACTGTTTTTAAAATAGACTGAAAAATTTGCTCACCAAAAGAACAATGATTAACTAAATCTGTAAAGTGCCATTTTACTTGCTATCAATAGCTTAAAAGAAAATCTAGATCCGTGACTAACCACCTTGCTTAGAGGAGCCTTTTAGACCAAAGTGTTATTATGAAATTTTTAGTGTTTTTTCTTCCTTCCCCATGTCATACTACATTAAACAAGCAAAAACTTACTCTATTAATAATGAAGAAATATATTTCCAGGCTTTATTTTCTTTTTAACTACATACTTGAGTTTCTGTAGTCAGTTTCTCTTCTGAGTATCTATTCCTGGATTTGCTGTGAGACAGAGTAGAGTGCTGGTTAGGAGCGTGGGCCCCGGGAACAGCCCATCCTGACTCAAGACCTTACTAGCCATAAGGCTTAGATCAATTTTCCTAATCTCTCTATACCACAGTTTTCTCAACTGTAAAATGGGGGTAACATTTACAATTTTAATGTGAACTTGATAGGGTTGTTGTAAAATTGAAAGAGTAAAAGTAAGTGAAGCCCTTCATGTAGTTTTATCCCACAACAAGCCTCAGTGAGGGAGAGTTTAAAATATAAGATACAAAACAAAAAACTTTAAACTTTGCCAAAGTTCCCAAAGTCAAAAAAGAAAAAGAAAAAAAAATTGCCCAACTATGTGATGTTGGATAAATAAAGCTTAAATTATTTCTGCAGATCATCCTATGTCTCAAATTCTATGATGTGGAATATGAAAGTGTGTATTACCTCAGTCTGTTCTGACCGCCAGGAAGTAACTGAAGATGTGGGGATGCCCATGGAAGCATGGCAGTATGCTGGTCTAAGAATGTGAAAGAAAAGGTCAAGAAAAGTTATGTAGATCATAGAGAGATTATACTGAATGGCCTAGGGAAAAATACATGTTCACTATTGTATTACTGATTGGATGGCACCTAGAAAATGACTAGTATTTCTACACTGGAGCTTACACATTGCTGCATATAGAGATAAGAGATAGAATTCATGACCAAAGAGATTACTAACTACTTATTGATCTGCAAAACTGTAAAACTCCAATGACCAAGTGTCCATATCAATGTTATAGACTATATCCATATCAGTTCCATATCATGTGAATTTTGTCTAGATTGGGACATTCATTCATTCCATAGAGGGTCAATGTATATCTCTTTATTTGCTATGAGCCAAGCCTAGTAGCCCAACTCTCAAGGCCATTGAGGTCAACTGATAATTCTAATAGAGTACTTTGGGGTATTATGGGGGCCCTTGAGGGACATCTACCACTCTCGGTGGGGTGGTGGTGGTGGCTGGTATCACAGCTAAGAAATGACATATGAGATAATTCTAAAAAGAGGAGTAAGGGTCAATAGACAGAAAAAGGGGAGAGGAGAGAGGTAGTGGAGAGGACAAGATGAGCAAAGATGCAGAGGTGATTGATTGGTTGGTAGCTGGAGATGAATCTAAGGTCAAAGGAGGGTTTTTTAGTGAATGTGAAGAATGGAGGAATATATGCAGGTTGAAGAAAGAAAGTCAGAATAGAGAGAAAAATTACAGGTAGAAGAAAATGGGGGCAAGTTCTCAGGGGAGATGATGGTGGCCTTTATTTTTTTATTTAAAAATTTCTTTTTAATTGAAGTATTTATAATGTTGTATTAGTTTCCGGTATACAACAAAGTGATTCCGATTGTGTGTGTGTGTGTATATATATATATATATATATATATATATATATATATATATATATGTATATTTATATTATTTTTCATATTCTTTCCTATTATAGTTTACTACAAGATGTTGACTATAGTTCCCGGTGGTCTACAGTAGGTCCCTGTTCTTTATCTATTTTGTATATAGTCATTTGTATCATGGGGACGTTAACTGAAGGAAGAACACCCCACACTCTGGGGCTAGAGGAAAGGTCAGATGTGGGGACAGACTCTGATAAATACTATCGTTTCACTGTTTAGAAAATGGATTTTTCTTTGAACACAAGGGTAAACAAGTATTTGTTTACTTAGAATTTTCCTGAATGCAAAAGAAGTAGTGAAAAAAGAAAATAGGGAAATGAATTTTATAGTTAAATACTGGTTAATTCTCTATTTGGATGATATTAACTTCAAATTAGTTTTCCTATTTCATCCATCTTGCAGAAAGATTTGTGTGTCAGTGGGCAGAAAACATTTTACATTTTTTACAAAATTCTAGGTGGTTCAAAAACTATACACAAGGCAGGGGCATTCTTTGTATTATCAAATATTTGATTTCCTGTGAGGTTAACATTTTTCATATTTTTATTTCCCTCTTTTATGAATTGTCAGTTTTGTCATCTGAAAGAAGGCTTTTAATGAAACACCTTCAAGCTAAAAAATAAAAAGTCTAGGATCAAGAGAATTCAAGATGCTCTGATCTAGGGTGGATGAAATGGGGAAGCAGGAAAAAATAACCAAGACAGAAAAAGATGTATGGAAACATAGGCTCATATATGAAAGGGACTGCAGTTGTTCCTGGTCTAGTCAATATCAAATGAATTAATCTGATGTGCAATTTCCCTTTGGAGTACTTATCTAGCATTGGTTTGATCACTTCTAGAGACAGGAAGCTGTTTCCTTTAGAAGCTGTTCATTCCATTTTGAGTAAACTCTGATCCCCCCAAGTTGTGAAGGGGTCAAAATTATTAATATACAATATGAATAGCTAGTATTTATAGAGGGCTTCTTATGTGCCAGGTGTAGTTCTAAATGTCTTACATGTATTAAAATCATTTAATGCTCAGAGTCATCTTAGGAAGTTGTTATCATTATCTTCATTTTACAGAGAGGCTAGATAAATTTTTCAGTGTCACACAATTAGTAAGTAATAGAGCAGGACATAGGACCTCTAAATTCTAGCTCTGGAGCCCAGGCTCTTAACCATATCAGTGTTCTTCCTTTCACTGCACGAATGTTCTAAGGTTTTCCTCTCCCCTTGGTCGATCAAGAAGATTCAAGTGTTGCCCACTCGGTTTGTTCCCCTTCTTTGACCTACATGGACAGATTTGCTGTTGCCAGACTATTTGTTTAGACTTTTGTGATGCAGAATTGGGAAGAGTAAGGAAAAGAATAAAAAGCAAATGGGCTAGGGGAAGACATTTCTGGGAAATGTGGTAAAAAAACAACATAATATGATAAAAGTGTTGGAGGGAAAATGGAAATTTGAAGAATTTTTAAAAGTTTTATACTTTTATAGTTTACATTTAGATCTATAGTTAAGTTTCAATTAATTTTCATATATGCCTTTAGATAAGATGCAAGTTCATACATTTTGAATATGGTTATTCAACTATTCCAGCACAATTTGTTGAAAGAACATCCTTTTATTACTGAATCGCCTTTGCAACTTTATTAAAAATCAATTATATATATATATATTTCTTTATTCTATTTCACTGATTTCTTGGTCTGCCTTTTTTTTTTTTTTTTTTTTTTTTTTGCAGTACGCGGGCCTCTCACTGTTGGGGCCTCTCCCGTTGCGGAGCTCAGGCTCCGGACGCGCAGGCTCAGCGGCCATGGCTCACGGGCCCAGCCGCTCTGTGGCATGTGGGATCTTCCCGGACCGGGGCATGAACCCGTGTCCCCTGTCCCCCCATCGGCAGGTGGATTCTCAACCACTGCGCCACCAGGGAAGCCCTTTTTTTTAATCTGTCTTTTCATGGCCATCATATCATCTGATTACTGTAGTTTTATGATGTCTTTAAATCAGGTAGAATTAGTTTTCCAACTTTATTTTACATTTTCCAAATTGTCTTGACTGTTCTGGGTTCTTTACATTTTCATATGAATTTTGGAATTAGCTTGTTGATATTGACAAAACACCCTGCTGGGATTTTGATTGGGATTGCATTGAGTCTAGATCAATTTGAGGAAAACTGACACGTTAATGGACAATTGCTATTTTTCCATCTGCTTTTCTTCAGTTTCTTTTAGCAATGTTCTGTAGATATTCACATATCAGTCTTGCACATTTATTGTCAGATTTATTCCTAAGAAATTTGTATTTTTAAGTTATTTTAAGTGGTACTTTAAAATTTTCAATTTCCAATTGTTCTTTGCCAGTATGTAGAAACACAATTGATATTTTATGCAACCTTGATAAACTCACTACTAGCAGCTTTTTTGTAGGTTCCAAGGGATTTTTTTAAACAATCACATTGAAATAAAGAGACAATTTATTTCTTCCTTTCCAATATGCTACCTTTTATTTCTTTTTCGGTCCTAATTGCACTAGCTAGAAACTTCAGTACAATGTTAAATAGATGTGATCAGTTCAGGCATTATTGTGTTTTTTTGGCTCATAATATTCAGTCTTCCATCATTAAGTATGATGTTGGCTATAGGTTTTCATAGATGCCTTTTATGAAGTTGAAAAGTTCCCTTCTGTTCTTAGTTTGCTGAAAGTTTTTTATCAGAAATGTACACTGGATTTCGTCAAATATTTTTTCTGCTTCTATTGAGGTGATCATATGGTTTTTCTTTTCCAGTATGTTAAAATGATAAATGGATTGATTTTCAAATGTTAAACCAAAGTTATTTAACAACATTGCTTTCTTGGAATAAACCCTACTCTTCCATGATGTATTATCCTTTTTATATATTGTTAGATTTGATTTGCTAAATTTTTAAAAATAATTTTTGCATTTTTGTTCAGGAGAAGTATTGGTAGAGAGTTTTCTGGTCTTAATGTGTTTGTCTGCTTTTGGTTTCAGGCTAATGATAGCCTCACAGATTGAAATGATAAGAATCCCTCCCCTTTAATTTTGTGGAAAAGTTTGTGTAGAATTATTATTTCTTCCTTAAATTTTGGAAACATTCTCCAGTGAAGCCATGTGGGCATGGGATTTTCTTTGTTAGAAGGTTTTTAATTACAAATTCATTTTCTTTAATAAATAAATGTAGTATTATTCAGATTACCTACTCCTCAGTGAGCTTTAGTCATTTACGTCTTTCAAGAAATTAGCCAGTTTCATCTTTTGTTGAATTTATTAGCACAAAGTTCATAATATTTTCTTATTTTCCTTTTATTATTCATAGAATCTGCAGTGATGTAACTTCTAGCATTTCTCATGTTGGTAGTTTGTGTCTCCTCTCATTTTTCTGATCAGGCTAATGGTTAATCACTTTTATAGATTTTCTTTAAGAAAAATCTCTTTGTCTATTCATTTTATGTTTTCTAAATTTCACTGAATTCTTTTGTGAACCTTATTATTTATTTTCTTCTGTCTACTTTGGGTTTAATTTCCTCTTCTTTTTCTAGTTCAGGGGTAAGCAAACTTTTTATGCAATACATTAGGCTTTGTGAGCTATCCAGTTTCTGTCTAGCTACTCAACTCTGACATTGTAGCATGTATGCTGCCTTAGAATGTAAAGAAATGAACATGGCTGTGCGCCAATAAAACTTTATTCTACAAATGCGGTCTTGACTTGGCCCAAGGGCCATAGTTGGCTAAGCCCTGTTTTGTTTCTTATGGTTGAAACTGAGTTGATTGCTTTGAAACCTTATTTTCTAATATAGGCATTTAGTGCTATAAAGTTTCCTCATAAAAACTGTTTTAATAGAATTTTACAAATTTTGGTATGTTGAAATAATTTTTTTTCTTCTGTAGCTGTGCTCTGCGTTTAATTTTCAAACCGTAACAAATGTTTCACAGATGCAATGACAATTGTAAGGTTCTTTTGATAAGGTATGCTTAATTTTTCTTTTCACTTAGTTTAAAATACTTTCTAAGTTGTCTTTGAATTCTTCTTTGACCTATGCGTTTCGTAGAAGTCTGTTAGTTTCCAGAGATTTTTGTTATTGATTTCTAATTTAATTCCTCAGCAAACACACTTTGTAAGACTTAAATACTTTTAAATTTATTAAGATTTGTTTTATGGCCCAGAATATGGTCTATTTTTGATAAAGTTTCCATTATTCCTAGGATGTGCCCTTAGAATGTGTATTCTACTGTTGTTTGGAGGAGTGTTACAGTGTCAATTTGGTTGATAGTGCTGTTCAAATATTCTGTGTCCTAGATAATTTTCTGCCTACTTGTTCTATCAAATATTTGGAGAGGTGAATTTAAACTTCCAACTGTAATTGTGAATTTATCTATTTCTCCTTGCAGTTCTATTTGATTTTGCTTCATGTATTTTGAAGCTCTCTTACTAGATGCCTGAATGTTTAGCATTGTTATACCCTCTGGATGAGTTGACCCCTATACCATTATGAAATGATTATTTTTATCCCTAGGTATATTCTTTGATTTGATATCTAATTTATCTGATAGTAATATAGCCACTTCAGCTTTCTTTTTGATTAGTGTTACCATAGTATACCCATTTCCATTCTTTATTTATAACTTATTTATACCTTTAAAGGATGTTTCTTTTGCTTGGGATTTCTTGAGCTTCTTGGATCTGTGAATTTATTGTTTTTATCAAGTTTTAAATATTTTTGCCTTTATGTCTTCAAATATCTTTATCTGCCTCCTCCTTTGGGGACTTCAATTACATGTAAACTGGGCCACTTGTAATTATTCCACAGTTAACTGATATTCTTTTTATTAAAAATTTTTTTTCTCTCTGTGCTTCATTTTGGGAAGTTTCTATTGCTATTTCAACACCAATCTTATCCATTATACTTTTATCTGAGACATTATTATTCTCATCTCTTAAAATTTGATTATGCCTATACATAATTTTTTAACCTATTGGATATATTTATAATGACTTTTAATATCCCTGTCTGCTAATTCTAACTCTGCATCAGTTCTGAGTCTGTTTCAGTGAACTTTCCCTCTTGTTTTGTCATATTTTCCTTCTTTGCATACCTGATAGTCTTTGATTGAATGCCAGACATTGTTAATTTTACCTTCTTGGGTGCTGGACACTTTTCTATTCCTAGAAATATTCTTGAGTTTTCTTCTGGAATGCAACTAAGTAATGTGAAAACAGTTTGCATCTTTTTGATCTTCCTTTTAAGATCTGTTAGCTATTAAATGCAACTAACATTTACTCGGAGGCTAATTATTCCCTATTGCTGAGGAAAGACCTTCTGAATTTACCTATATCCCATGAACTGTAAGATTTTCTAGTCTGGTTTGTGGGACAAGGCACTATCCTCAGCCCACTGTGAGCACTGGGAACTGTTTGCTCTAATCCTTTCACATGGTCTTCTCCCCCAGCATCAAGTAATTTCCTCCCATGAGTGCAGCATAAGAACACATTGCTTTTCATCAGTCTCATTATGCTGTGGCTTGGCAATGCGCATGCACAGCAGTAAAATACCCAGATATTCCTTACTTGTGTAGTTATAAGCTATGCTTCTTAACTTGTGTTTGTGCAATTGTTATATCTTATATTTCTAGTTGCTGGATTTTAATTTCTTTTAAAATTTAACTTCACTTGATTTGATTTCAACCAAGACTTGCTAATTCACAGTAGAAGAACAGATTTTAGGAGGTACCTAGAATCAAGGGCTGGAGGAAGGAGTAGAGAGAAAATCAGATTTTTAGGAATATACCTTAGGAAAGAGCAATCCTGCAGGATCTGAAACAAAGACATAGAGTCCCGGTTCTAAAAGCAAAGTGATGAAAAAGAATTGCTAGGAAGACTCACTGATGGTTTGAACCTGTGCCAGGAGGATTGCATAAATGCAAAGACTGTAGTTGAGATTTTCTACATTTTATGTATGATAACTATCTCAGTGTTATTCAACTGAACTAACATTTATTTGTATTTTTGAAGCTACTGTTTATGGTGGTTGGCAGGAGGCAAAATTAAAGGAATATGTTATATTGGTAAAAAGGGAGTAGAGAAAGGATAAAATCCAGGTAGATTGTCTTAATGTAAGCAGTGCTATTCTTTTCATTAATCTGCATAATATAAATGCAGACTTGACCTGTGAACAAACAATATAAAGTAGGGACTTATCTAAGCGGCAGATGTAGGTCTTTATTGAGGACGTTTGGTGATTTGAAGGCAAGCATTTTACCTCTTTGGGAGAGGCATATCAGTTTTTATTATAGCTACCTCTGAGTGAGCCAGGTTTAGGCAGTAAGGTGGATGCAGTGCTCTAGATTTCAGTAGAGGCCAGAACACTCTTAACAAACAAGCAACAATTTTTTTTTTCTTTCCCTTGAATGTTGTCCCATTCCTCTTCATTTTTGCTTTTTATTCACTTCTTATAATTTTTGTTTCTTCATTTCTGTGCCCAATACTTTTAGTGCTTTATATCTCTTCTTTATTTCTTTGTCTTTTTCTGTAAAAATGCTTTTAAGCAATGTTTCATCACCTGTGCTATCCATTTCCTTCAAATAACGTTCTATTTTTCACCCTTATAGACAATGCTTTCATGGGAGCAAAGAGGATTTAGGACAGGCAGAAGAAGAGGGACTAGGCCATGAACAAATCTGCTTTTTCTGAAGCAAACAATATGCGTTGCATGGAATGGGGAGACATTTCTGTAGTGGTCGGTTAGGCCTAATCATGATGGGGCCCTTGAAGAGAATAGTAAACAGGAGGTGGGAGAAAAAAGCTGTGCCTGCTACAGAGTAGTTTCCCCTTCTTACTCATGCAGCAGAAATATGAGACCACAGTTGATAACTCAGTGACCTTATATTTTGAGTCATGGTTTCCCTCCCTTGTTGGGAATTTTCCTTCCCACATACTCACAGCAAACTTCTCCCACCCTTCTCTGTGAGCTAAATAAGTGGCAAACATATAGTATTCTCACCCAATACAGAATCTAACACAACTTCAATTCAACAGACATTTATTGAACACCTACTGTGCTGTAACGAATGGTTGAGTGTAAAGTTGTGCAAGCTATGGTCTTTAGCTTTGAGGAAACTTAATGCTGATAAGCACATAAAAACCATACTGAAGTTGGCAAAGATAAAATACAAAAATAAGGATCATGAGAGGGGAATAAAGTGGGAGGCAAGAGGAGTGAGAAGTTATTTCTTGCTATAAGATAGAGGGAGGCTTCATGGAGGAGCTGGAATTTCATCTGGATTCTAAATAGTGATGAATCACAGAGAAAAGAAAATGCAAAATTACTTTCACATTTGTAAAGTGAGTGATGGGAAGACAATGGAATTGAAAGGGCATTTCAGGTGAGCATGTGAAGCATGCTGGGGTCCACTAGGCAGGCTGGACTTTGTTCTGTAGGCAAAAGGCAGTCATTGATGGACTTTAAATAGGCGTGATGACATGATGTAATTTGCACATGGATAACTCCATCGGTAGCTGCGTAAGGATAGACTAGAGAGAGTGGAGGCAGGGAGACCGGTCACGAAAAGAGAGAAGGAATAAGATCCAATTCTTAGTGAGGTCCAGTAGAGCACACAGGAAGCTAGGTGGTCTGACATAGAATCCTGGACTTACAAGCCGTGACCTGGGAGGAAGTATCCTATGTTCTCTATGCTTCGGTTTCCTCCTCTGTAAATCAAGGATCAGGATAATAGTTATTTTATAGGGTTGTAAAGATTAAATGAATTAATATGTGTAAAGCCCTTAGATCCATGTCTAGCCAATAGTAAACACTCAACAATGTGATAAACTATGAGTAAGACAGTGGTAAGAGGAGACAAGAAGGAGTGGGTTTGAAAGTTATTGTACTATATTATTATGGCCTTGTTCATATTGGAGTTATTTTCCATTATTTGCCCATTATACATAATTCTATCATTTAGTAAGCAAAGCAAGAAATCAAATTGTTGCCCTAGCACTCATTATATTTTATTTGTTTTTTGTGACTGCTTTCTTCTAGAATATGTCTCAGACTTTGAGATAATACATGAGGTCACACTTGACATATGTTAGTTTTAAAAAGGAGCCTGAAAATGTAGTAGGGCTACTTGGACTCTGTGGTCGGAGTTAGCTGTAATTGCTGTTTTATCATCTATATCTGTCTGTCTATCTATCTACCTATCATCTATCTGCCTATAAGACATAAGTATATTTATTTATTTATACTTTTTTACATTGCACCTAACCTATGAGAAGTTAAAGACCCTAAGAGCCTTTGCAGATATAGCCATGTAACTTCTTAACCCCTTCAAGGCAGAGAAAACTACATTGATTAAAGTCTAGAATGATAATGCCACCAGTCCCTGCACTGCTTTTTCCCTCCCTTCTGCTCTACCTCCGCTGTTGAAATCATTGCTGCTGAGCAGAGGGAACTCCTCTCCCAGGGATGTCACGTGGAAGCAGTTTGAGGGGCTGGAGAAGGCCGTCTCCAGTTGCCCTGTGTGCTGCTTTGGGTCCCATCCTCTGGGACCTTGGGAAAAGGCACAAGGCAAAACGAGACTGACAACGAGAAAACCAAGGCGCAGCTCTCTTTGTTCGAGACAAGGAAAAGAGGAAAATAGGGGAAGATAAGCAATTCTCCTTTACTGTTTCCTGTGCAGTCTGTCTGAAGTGGACTTACGTATGGCCTAGACCACACTGGAAATAAGAAGATCATGATAAGAGAGACATCTGCCGTCAGCAGCTAACTGTAAAATGTTTATCTTGATCTACTTCGGGCTTTAACAATAATCTGGGACCTAAGAAAGGAACCGTAGGAAGGTGTCAGTGGGATGGAAAAGTAGCCAAAGCTCCTCTAAGGGAAGAACAGGAAAGTGGGGTGCTCTTGTGGCTCGTGGCTCGTCAGCTCTTTCTCTGGGTGCCCTTTGACCTTCCTGTTTCAGGGCCCTCACTCAGCACCGACACCTGCCTGTCTCCTTTCCCACCTCTGACTGAGGGCGAAGTTGAAGAAGAGCCCTGCCTTAGTGCCCACCCTGGAAACACTCTTGACTCAGATGAATCAATGGCAGAGGCAAAGCAATTATGGGATTTCAGATGTGCCTCTGATGCCATCTCCTCAACTCTGCCTGGAGGGCTTATGCAGCTCAGAAAGAGATTAACTCACATGCAGCCTTTCAAAATAAACAGAGGAATATTTACTGGCAGGAAAATTTGTTCAGGAGATGCTAAGTGCAAAAGCATGTAATAAACATTGTGTTAGGTATGATCTCTATTTGTGAGCCAAACCAAATTAACCATACGTATCACACACATGCAAAGAGAGGTTTACCCATGGCTGCCTCTGGTGAGGAGGAAATACAGGGTTTGCTATACATAAATATGTGTGTGTATCTTTTTCTGCCTAAGAATGAAGGTCATTTTTAGTTTTCAAAATAAGAGAGACACGAACCCCAACTTCCTCAGTAGCTGAGTGGGGGCACCTCCACAGACACCCCTTAGAAGCTGGTTTACATAAATGTGAAGATATCTGGGAAGATCACGCAGTCCTCCTTTCCCTCTTGCTTTCTGTTGTGGGCTCTTCATTCTTTGCACAGAAAGCATGGAGTAGCAATTGCCTCCTTCCCTGACAAGCATCCTCGAATGTGGGTGACTGAATGGTCCGGGGAAGGAGAGGTTGAGGAGATCTTTCCCCACACTTTCACGTGCCAGTCAGCCTCCTGCACAGATCACCCCTCCCCCAGCTTCCTGGCAGCATCCCTTTAGCTGGAAGAGAAAAATGGGCTGGATTCCCACCACTTGGAGAAGTATCCCATTTCCTACCAAGCTGCCCGTGATTTCAGTGGACGTATTGAGTGAGGGCAGGGGGTTACATGCTGTAAGAACCTGTTCTCAGTATGTGTCAAGTCTTTCCTAACCACGTTCAGTCAATGCAGTCACAAGGTTAGGTCAGCTTCCAGGCTTTTCCCTTCCTTGGCTTTCTCTGACCAGTGGCCTGTGGACTTGCTGTGTTAACTTTTTTCTTCGCAAAGCTGACTTTTAAACTGGCAACCAAAGTAACAGTTACGCTTACACAAGAGAAGGTGAGGAAACTTCAGGCTGGTCCCCGTGTTTGTTCATCAACTGACATTATTTAGGTGCCTTCTGAAGAAGGAAAGAAACAGGCCACAGTAGAATCTAAATCACAGTGACAAGGAGCTGGTCAAAGCCTGAAAATCCTAAGTGGGGTTGAATGAAGTGTGGGAAACTCTTTCTAGAATTTCACTGATTAACCATTGATAAAATAACAGAAGTCTATTTTTCCCCTCTCAGGGCCCCTTTTATTCACAATCTGAATGTGAAAAGTAAGAAACCCAACTTACCTAAGCTTTACACTGTGCTAATTGTGTGCGAGCTGCTGTCATTTGAGAGTGTAGCCTCGAATCTCTTTTCTGAAGGACTTGGTGCAGAGCAAGTGCGCTGCCACCTTCTCCCTCCTTTGAGGAGGTTGTGAGGAACACAACAGTGCATCCTTTCATTCTCCCTGTTTGTTTTAGGGAGGTCGATGGCATTTGTTTTTTTGGTCTCCTCTTCCTCAACTCCTGCCTCAGCAGGGTTCCTCCCCTCCCCATTATCTTTAGGGGGCACATTTCCATGTCAAAGACCTCTCTGGAGAGAAAGCCTCTTTTTCTTCGACCCCCTGCCTTGTCTGGGCGTGACTCACCTTAACTCTATCCTTTCCAGCCCTGTTCCCCATTAGCAATAGTGAGGAGCAGAACCTTATTTAGGAATCAAAACCACAGGAGAAAAAAATACCCAGCTTCTCTCTGTGAAGGATAAGAGCAGTTTAATTGCCCTTGAAAATATCAACTTGTTGTAAGAAAGATCACTAGCTCTTACAGTAAATACAGAAAGAAGAATCGTTCTACAGTGAAATTGTAGGTTTTACTTAGGAAAAAATGGAAATGCTAAGACTACTGGGTCCAGCTAGGTAAATCCATGACAGGCTAAGTTAGAAGCCTGTGTAAGGGGAGAGTGAGTATGGTGTCACTTGTCTTGCATCTACCCATTGTCTGCTGATATACTCATCCAGTAGATCTAGTGGGCAATTCTGTTGGACACAAAGAAGGGTCTCCATGCTCCTACCATGTTCCTACTCTTCTAGGGTTGGGGAACCTTGGAACTTATTACTGCTCTTGCACTTCTGACAGATCTTGGGAATCCAAATCCATTTATTTCCTGTCAGTTGCCAAGATTAGAAGGCATTCGTGGTAGGGCTTCACTTGGGAGTTCTCTGAGGTTTTGATCAGGGCTGTTTGCGCCCAAGTCATATATTTTCCTGAGGCCATCAAAAGCCCAGGCAAGCTCCTACACTCGTCACCAACCCACCAGGAACTCAGGCGCATTAGCTTTTATATCGTACCAGAGTAGACACCCACTAAACTTCGAATGGTAGCTGGCCCTCTGGGTCCCCCACATTAAAAGGGGGTCTTAGAACCAGAGAAAAAGTCAAGGTCTTCTGATTCCTGTTTATTTGTCATGCTCCAGAAGTTGCCCTCTCCCCTTCTACACTAGACTTGAGTCATAAGGAAATATTGGGACTTCTTGAACAGGTCTGCTTTGTTCTTTCCCCAGATATTTCACAAAGTATCCCTTTTGTTTGGAATGCTCTTTCCCCTCTTTGCCTCTGGCTAACTTCCACTTGGCTAACTCTTACGTCCAATTAACTCCTGAGTCTTTGAAAACTCTGTTAGTTATTCCTCCTATATAATGTCACAACTGGCAAGAGAAACAAATAAAACGATCATGGGAAAGAAAGAAAAGTTTCAGAAAATCTTCCAATTCCTTGCCTCTTACCTCTCTTTTTTAATGTAGTACTTGGAAGTCCTAATGTTCTTTTATTTTGAAAACATTGACCCATGTCTCTCTGAAACCAGAACAAGAATCTAGGCCTAAAAGTAATGAGTCTATACTAGCCCTATACTAGTAGGACTTTTAAATGCTCCATATATAAGCCAGCTAAGGAAACATAGCAAGTGATTCTCACTGGAAAGGTCAACCTAGGATGTTTATTTCCAAAGATACCTAGGAGATATACAGATGTCTACAAAACCTTGGATTTAAGATAGTTTACAGTCTAGCAGTAAGGTATGGTACCTGTATTATTTTCTATTGCTGTATAACAAATTACCCACAAGTCTAGTGGCTTAAAACAATACCCATTTATCAGCTCACTCTTCTGTGACTCAGTAATCTGAGTGTGGCTCACCTGTCCACTGCTCATGGTCTCACACTCAAGGTACTGGCTGAGCTGAGTTCTTATCTGGAGACTTGGAGGCTTGGAGTCCTCTTCCAACCTCACACAGTTCCAGGCAGTTGTAGGACTGAAGTACGTGCTTTCTTTCTGGCTGCCCAGGGCTGTTCTCAGCTCCTAGAAACCACTCTCAGTTCCTTGCCATTTGTTTCCCTTCATCTTCCAAGCCAGCATCAGAGAATCCCCCTTGTGTCAAATCCCTCTCACATTTCAAATCTCTTTCACCAAGAAGAGCCCTGTCCCTTTTATAGTCTCATGGATGAGATTAGATTAGGTCAACTGTGACCATAATATGACCTGAGCATGGAAGTGCTCTCCCACCATATTCACAGGTCCTTCCCACACACAAGGGGAAGGAATTATACAAAAGTGTGGGTCATTGTGGGTCATCTTAGCATTCTGCCTACCTCAACACTCAATGGATAAGGCAGAATAAGATAAATTCCACCTAAAAGATACAAAATGTTACATGGATGCATAGTAGGGAGAGAAACTTAGGGTATGTGTTTAGCATACAATAGATGCTCAATCAGTATGCATTAATATGTAGGAAATATTAATGCATATATCCCGAGGGCACAGTAGTGTATTGAACGGTATTAATCAGAATAAATTTCATTAGTCAAATAAGAAAACACTTTTGATCCACAATTTGTGTTTGGTTTGAACTCCAGAAGGCCACATAAGGGAGGGTTGGGGTGGGTCAAGAGGCTTCACCCATCTAGGCATTTTGAGCCATTCTAGGGGGAGGAGACAGGAAACCCGAGTTATAGGGGGAAACCCAGTCAGAAACCACAGCAGATAGCTGGGATCAAAGGCAAAAACATAGATGCAGGCACAAGCCATCCAATGTTTTTCTTATTCACTAAAGTGCTTGAAAGAGTCCGCTTACTCACATGGGTTGCTACATTTCCATTCAATATATTACTCCCTTTGAAAGAGTTAATGAGTTTCCCTAAGTAATGTGCTAATAACCTTGCAGCTAATGAGACAGACTGATCCAGACTAAAGTTCGACACCCAGTTGTGTTGGCAGTATCTTCCAGTGTCTAATAGGAGATTGAGTTGTGGTCATTGAAAGTGCTCCTCTGGAATCATTCAATAAAAACAACTACAGAGGCGCTTCTTTGACATAACTCCCACTCAAGCGATGTCAGAGCTTTATGGATAGATCTGTTTTGAGCTGTTCCCATTCCTGTTCAACAAATGGAAATAAGCTGAGGTATTCTGAAGGAAATTGACTTGTCCAAAGTCTTAGTAAGTCACTCGAAGCACGGGAAAGTTAATGCCATATCCCCAAATAGTTTTTACATTTCTGGAGTGGAGACAGTGAAGCTATGTCGATACTCTAAATTGATGCCTGCATTTCTAAGTTGGATATTTATTTTATACACTTCATTAAAAATTCTGTCATTGCTTTCAAAATCCTCTACTACTGATACCTGTGCCTGCACACCCTATGCAGAAACTCCAGATATTTTATAAAGCAGTTTAGCGGTTGAAGATCCAGATAAAGCCCGACTAACCGAGGGTGGACGTTAGGAGATTTTCAGGTTTAAACATTCTTATTTAATTGCTAAATGCACAACTGAATTATTTGAAGTGACCGTCTGATTATTTCAGTGTTATACAAGAAGTATTAAGAACTTCCTCTGAAGTTCTTGGGAAAGAATATTCAAGACATTGTTACTTCTTATAGAAAGTCCAGTCCTAAACACTACAGAGTAGGTTTAGACACCCTTGACCACTGCTTACCACACTCTGTTAAAGGAGAAGTAAGAGAAGCATGTAAGTAGAGAACGATGACTGTATAACTGCAGGAAATGCAAGTGTAGTCCAAGTACAATTTCAGTGTGCTATGGTTGGAATTTGAACACAGAGTAAACAAAGTTACATCTTGTTACGTAAGAGTAAAAGATAAGTAAAGGGAAGGACTTGGAAGTCTATGGTCAGTGTCTGGTAACACAGAGTTTTACAACTTTTTTCTCATTCTAATGGCGGGGGCTAATTCCCACAGGAATATCCTTTCTGTAGAGACTTGGTGATGTTTGGGTCAGGTGAATTCCATCGCACTAACACAACAGGAATGTAGTGTGGCAACAGTGTCCTAAAAACTGACTATAAGTGACATGGATATTGGATGTTTGTAAGCTCCTAAACTATGAGTTTGCATGTTTTTATAACAAATTTTTATTAAACTAGAACATTTTGGGTATTTTCCTACATTAAGTAGGAAAACAGAGCACTTTAAAATGGTGAGTTTTAAATTAGGAAACAACAGCAAAGTATCTAGCGGGACAGAGAGCACCAAAGGAAACCCACAAACCACAAGCTAAGAAAGACATTGTTACTGTGTGGACTGACCACGACAAAATGCTCACTCCCCTTCCCCTCACAAGAGCGGCTTTCAGCTCAATACTCAGTATTATTGACACAAAAAACTCAGGGCACTAAAAATATATCGAGTCTGTCTTCCTAGTTTTTGTTTCTCTTCCTCGTCTACTGCAATTCTGTGTGAGAAGTGAGAACTCAACGTGCCACCAGTTATTGAAAATCAGAGGCTAGAATCAGAAAAAGATTACTTACTAAAGATTACCCACTAAAGGATGGCACCAAAACCTGGTAGCTTTTGCTCTCTTTTTGGAGCTGTCACGAGGAGGAAGAGTTAATGAAAGAATGCAAATCTGACCAAGCAAACCTCTCCTTGCTCAGAAAATTGAATGCATATATGAAAGCATCAGTGGTCAATATCACCACATTAGGAGAAGCATTGAGACTGTGCTGGCAAGATGCCAGGCTTTTAAGGTTATTGGTGGGGGAGGGAGGAGTCGAGCAGCAGGAAAACAGCCAGACCTTACACAGTTCTCTTCTATTGTCTTAATCCTCTACCATGTATATTGGGTTGGCCAGGAAGTTCATTCGGGTTTTTCCGTAACATCTTACAGAAAACCTGAACGAACTTTTTGGCCAGCCCAACATAATGGTTGGGTGAATAAAGTGAGAAAATCATTCTGTCTCGACAGTTACAAATTCCAGGGATGGTATCCTGGAACCAACGAGCAACTAAAATTTAGCTTCTAGCTCCTCAGTGTTCTAGATAGTGTCTAGAACACAATTGCCATCCATAGAAATCTCTGGCACATTCTCATAAGTGAGAGATATTTAGTATAAAACATAGATGTATGACTTGTACCGGATACCCCCTTTATGTGGAATGCCATTCTCCAAGATTGACATACGGCTATTTCCTTCTTATTATGTAGGCCTTAGTTTACAGGTCATCACCTCAGAGAGGACTTTTCTGACCACCCTACCCAGTCACTCTGTAAGACATGTTTTATTCTTATCACTGCCTGCTCTTTTCTCTTTTATTTTGTGTGTTGTTTGCAGTCTGTCTCCCAGCCTCTCCCTTGAGTTGAAGTTCTATGGAAGTGATGATTTTGTGGATCAGGTTCATTACTGTTTCCCTGTGTCTAGCATATGCCAAGCCAATGGCAGGTTCTTAATAAAAGCTGATGGAATGAAAGAATGAGTAAACGAATGAGTGATACATTATAGGTATATTCTGCCAGTATTGAAATCTTGGTTTGCCAGGGAAAGTTATTTGGTCTTAATATCCACTCATACTGTTACACACCAGGGTTTCCACAGACTGGAGGCCTTAGGCTGGAGCCCAGGGGGCACTGGGCAGGGACTGTTCTGATGAAGGGCAGAGTCTGGCAGTGAGAGAACTGGGGAGACAGTGAGTAGGATTGCAACCCCAGAAATGTCAGCCCTATAGATGCTGGGGCTTGCGAGTGAGAATTGCGTGATGACGAACACCACGCTGCTGTTTTCCCTGTTTCTACAGCACCCGGCATGGTGGCTGACATAAAGTAGGCCCTCAGAGGTGGTTGAATCATAATTACTGGGGGCAGGGGGTAGAATCTAGGAGCTTTTTTGTTTAGATTGTGTGTGATTCGGGAACTATTGATTTGCCCGAATACTGATTACAGATTCTCTAAAAGGAACTGAAAAACTACATATTTACTTTGCCTATGTGAGAATTAGATATTGAGTGACCTTTCTGTGAGCTGCTTAGGGTTTGTTAACACCTATAATACGATACTCATTATACTTGTCATTACATCTGTATCAGATTCGCTGTGTTGTAAATTTTATTTGATTGCAGTAGCAAACTCGAAGTATGCTTAAGCTACATTTCCAGAATATGAGGCTTCACCCACAAGTGACAATGGAAACCGTTCTCAGTGCTTTATAGTCATACCTGGTGAGCTTAGACTTCATAGAATGTAACACATATCCCACCGTTGTTCATTCACCAGTTTATAAAGACAAAAAGGAAGATAAGGAAACATGTTGCTCAGAACTAAAGGTAGGGCAAGTGTGGCCAGAACTAGAACAGTCAGTTCAGAATGCTGTGCAGTACCCGTTATTGGGAAGTGCAGAATTTGAAACCTTTGGAGAAACCCAGTGACAACATGGAAGTGGAAGAGGAGAAGGAAGAAGGGGGCAAATGAGGGAGAGGACCCCGAGGCCCGGCAGGTGCCTCCAATCATTCTTACCTTCTTCGTACAAAGGTAATTACATTAAAATCCTAGTAGAGAAGGTCAGATTTCCGTGGCATCCTATTGGCCCTAAATTTGGAGTAACAAATCTTGAGCGATTGAATGATCAAAAGACTTTTTCCCCCCATAGAGTCAAAGGAAGAATAAAAATTGGACATAAAGTTAACATTTTACTTGGATAGCATTTGTCCTTTTGGTTCCCAAATACTTGTTTGTAAACATAGTTTGAGTTTCACTGAATGTTTTTCTTCTAGTTAATATCAGATCTTCTCACATCCAATATTTACCAAGGTCTGTCCACTAAAAATGTTTTCAGTAGCTCTCAAATCTTCTTTGGACAAGTTCACCAGAAGGACATCTCAGGGGGAGGACTCATGTCTAAGTGATTTATTCAGGAGGTGCTTCCAGAGAAGCAGGTAAAGGAGGAAGGGAAGTAAGACAGGGAAGAGTATGGTTTCAACCTGATCCCATGGAGAAATTTTGAAGTATAACTTAATGCCTTGGAATTTGTCCAAGCAGAATCAAAGCCACCAGACTTTTGTATTTTATATGTTATAATCACTGGTTAAGGACTGTGGGATTTGCGGGGTTAGTGGTGGTGAGGGTGGTGTGTGGAGAGTGAACTTCTAGTCACTTTGAGTTGTTTATGCCTACGGGCAGGGCCCTCCAGTGGCCAAGCGGTGTCTCCAAAAAAAGCAGCACAGATGTGGGGAGATGTGGACTTTCAAGCCCAAGCCTAGTGGGAGGAGGGGCAAAGAAAATGTTGGCAAGGATGCCAGGAGAGCTGGGGGGACCCAGGGAGTGTCCACAGCCTCTTCCTTATTCTCTTTGCCCCCCACTGTCCATCTTTAATTCATGCCCCTATGATGATTTCTCTTCTGGATTATATAATGCATTCCTAACCTACATTCTCTGACGCATGCAGGCCTCCTCCAGTAAAATCTTGCTGTGATCTTTCTAAACTGCATATGTGGTAGTGCTAGTCTAGTGCTTATAACCCTTCAGTTATCGTGTGAAGTCTAAGCTCCTCAGCATGTTTGTCTGATGCTCTTGATCTGACCCCGACCCCAAACTCCTAGGGCAGCACCAAACAGTCTGGTGAAGTGACTTCCTGCTCTCTGACCTCTGAGATTTTATAAAGCTATACCCACTGCCTGGAAAGACATTCACCCACATCCTCGCCTGGCTCATTGTTACTCGCCTTTGAACATCTACCCCAATCTTCCTGGCCTCTGCTTCCCACTGCTCCCTGGTTGTAATATGTGCCACATTCTCTTTTCCCACCAGACTGTGAGCCTCTTTCAGAAAACCCTGTGCTCTGTTCATCTCTGCCTTTCATCATGCTCACATTCTATTAGGAGATAAGGTGAAATGGAGGAGGAGTGAGGATCTGTCTTTGCAGGCATCTGCAGGATGAATGTGGTCTCTGGGTTTCAAGGGCCCCATTCTTTATGTGTTAGGTCATGGGAGCTGGGCAAAGGGTGGGTCACCTCCATGTGCCAGATAATGAACTTGACGTGCATGGTCCATGGAGTCCTCTTGCAGTACGACTGAGGTGCATGTTATTATCGAAGCCACCAATGATCATGTTGAGGTTTCTTAGCATCAAAGGGATCTGCTCTATTTTCAGAGATTTTCTGACTTCCTGATGTTTCTACCTTTCAGGAAAAAACAAAGTATAGCTACCATGTTCAGTTTGGCTTGCATCTGCACTGAAAATGGCAGAGATAGTTAAGCCAATTAAACAGATATTATCGAAGACCTTGGACTTCAGACAAAGACCTGGCATTAAGCTAGGTGTCAGGTAGGCAAAGATGAATAAAACGTGAAACCCGATTGTTACGGGTTGAATTGTGTTCCCTCCAATATTCATATGTTGAAGCCTAACCCACAGTTACTTCAGAATTTGACCTTATTTGGAAATAAACTCATTGCAGATATAATAAGTTAAGATGAGGTCATACTGGAGTAGGGTGAGCCCCTAATCCAATATGGCTGGAGTCCTTATGAAAAGAATGCCATATGAAGAAACAGACATGCACACGGGGAGAGTGCCACGTAAACACGAAGGCAGAGACGGGGTGAAGCCTTTACGAGCCAAGGAACACCACAGTTTGCCAGCCAGCGACCAGAAGCTAGGCGAGAGCCACGGGACAGATTTTTTTCTCACAGCCTTCAGAAGGAATTGACCCTGACATCTTGATCTCAGACTTGTAGCTTCAAGAACTGTGAGACAATCAGTTTCTGTGGTTTAAGCCACTCAGTTTGTAGTAATTTGTTATGACAGCCCTAGCAAACTAATACACTAATCCCAATCAACTAAGAGACAGACATAAAAACAGCATGAGAAAACGTGATGAGACTAGTTTTGGAGATCTGTGCAAGATACAGATGCAGCCCAGAGAAGGGAGGGTTGGCTGGGAGTTCTGGGGAGGTGTGGGCAGGTGGAGGTGCTGGTCAAGGGAAGGTTGTATCGTGGAGGAGTTGCTTGAGCTGGGTTTTGAAAGCTGGAGGTGATGAAGACGGATGTCTGTGTATGGCAGTTATGGCAGTCACACACAAAGTCAACTACCTTGCAATATTACCCCTATTTCCTCTTAATGATTTTTGGCGGGAGCTGTGCAGAGAGGCCGGAGCAGACGTGGAAGCAAGCAGGTGGCTTTGGGTCCCGACAGTAGCAGGAGTAAACAGCCTGTGATCTTGCACCAATGGGTGTCATTCCCTTCCCATCCCCCTTCCCTTTGTAGCGTACTCTTTGTTCTCTCCTTGTTTTTTTTCCTCTGAGTAAATCTGTTTACCGCCCAGAAGAGAACAGGGAAGGAATAGACCAGTTGCCCGGGGCAGATGGTGCAGTGTGAATGGCCGACACACAGAAAGCAGAACTCCTCAGCCCCTATCTTCCATTTGCTTTCTCCAGCAAGGCTCTTCGAACTAAAGAGCATCAAATAAACATGATTAAGCAGAAACTGAAGCACAGGTCAATGGAAGAGATAGTCAGGGAACCCTTGGTTGATTTAAATGATTCCAAGTCTTCAGATCCAAGGGAATAATGCTCAAAAAAAAAAACCCCAATAAAAACGAACTCGCAGAAATAACCAATGAAGCACTGAGGAGAAATTCTTTTCAGTTTTTGTTTGTTTAGAAATTCTGGTTAATATAAAATGTGCCTGAGGCCTGGAGAAGGGCGAATGTTTTCTCACATTGAAAAAAATATAAAAGAAAAACTCACAGAAGATACAAATTCATATTGATTCCCTGCAAACATTTTTTGTTATTTTATTTGACTTATGAACATACAAACATGTAAAGTGAAAAGGAAGGGAGGAAGGGGTAGAAAGAAAATGAAGGAAGGAGAGAGTTTGAGAGACAGAGAAAGAAGGCGAGAGAATAGAGCAGGAAAGACAGAGAAGGGAGAATAAGGAATTTATTAGATTTATAAAAACTACCTTAAGTTTACAGAGTACACACAGCTCAATTTGCCTATAGTTGTGACCTCAATAATCCTGCAAAATTTCAGGACAGGCTATTCAGTAAACGTGATGTATGTCTTGACAAAATAAAGGAGGATACTAATAAGAACCAGAGAAAGTTAATTAAGAAAATACCGTGCTAAACTTGGAGCTTCCTTCCTTCCCAGTTTCCTTGGACTTGTCTTTTCTCATTTCCTCAGAGTGGAATCCACTCTCGTTTTACCCAAAGACACAGCACCATCCACACCAAACAGAAGGTGATGGTTTCCAAGTCCTACACGCTGCTCCCCGGAAATGAATCTTAGAGAACTGGCAGTGTTGGTTGTGATGCTCCCTGTCAGTCCCTGAACTCTCCAAGTTCCTCATCCTAACGCCTCCTGCCCTTGCTTTCTCTCCTCTCAGTGCCCATAAATCCTGGGCTTCTGAGTGAGCCACTTCCTTTTGTTCCTGTTCTGCGAGTCTTCCTAGTACATTTGCCCATCCGAGAATTGCCTCCTGGCTTGCTTTTGTGGGTGACTTCTCTTAGAGTCTGTACCCTTGATTGGTGGGTGGGACCAGGAAACCACTGAGCAGTCCACCCTCAGATGCTGACTGTCTTTAGGGACTGCACTTGTTTTGGAGTCTCATGCTCTCTCCCCTATCGGGATCATTCCTGCCTCTTGAATTATGTCACTGTCATTCCTTTATTATATACTAATTGGACACCAACTCTTTGAAACACACTATTGCCCTAAGGTTAAGAGTAAGATTGAGATTTTCATCTGTAAAAACTGTACATCAGATCATATCTCCTCTCGCTTCAAACCTTCTAAGGTTTTTTTTTTTTTTTTAATTATATTTAGAATAAAATCTCAACTCTTCCCCCCCCCCCCCCCCCCCCGCCCCCCGGGCTGCAAAGATCAACATAATCTGGCCACTGCCCGCCTCTGTTCTTAAACCTACCAAGCTTGTTCCTGCCTCAGGGCTTTTGTACTTGCTTGCTCTCTTCCCTCAGATCCTACAGATCTGGATCTTTCCCTTCATGCACGTTTCAGCTTAAATTTTACTTTTTGGAAGAAGTCTTCATGACTAACACATCTTAACAAACCCTCTTTTCACCTGCCAAGCAGTCTCTGTCTATATAGTGCTTTTTTGCTTTCTTAGCACTTAATACTCTCTAGAATTACCTTGTGTATTTGTTTCGTTTCCTTGTTTATTTCTTTTTCCTTGACCCCCAGAATGCAGACATCATGAGAGTAGGCACCCTATCCCCAGCACCTGGACAGTTTCTGGTATATGGTAGGTGCTCAATAAATGTTTGAATGAATGAGTAAATAAATCCTTGCTCCATACTTACTGGCTACATGGCCATGGACTAATTGCTTACGTGGACTTTAGTCCCTTATTTTGACAGTGTGGTTAGCAATTCCCATCTCATCAAGATTTTGTGGGAGTTGAATGAGGTGACATAGGTAAGGTGTCTCCAGCAGAGTGGGGAACAGAAAAAGGCACACAGTAACTCCCAGATGAGGTTATTATGATATGCTAGTCTCTGAGAAAGGCCATGGGAACACAGAGATGTTCCTAACATAGTCCTTTTTCCCAGAGTGCCCAGTTGCTTTGACTGAATGAGGATTAGAGATGTTGCCTGTCTTGGCTACCGCGCCTCCTCTGCCCTGCTGAACCTCTTCTGAGAGCCAGACTCTCCCCAGGGCCTGTCACACCCACTGGTTGGGACAGGTTTTTGGGCCTGATTATCCACATTACCTTGTCTTATTGTGAATAAACAGCCAAGATGCACTGACAATGCCTGAGATTACAAAACTAACTTAATTCCCTTTTATGGATGGAGCTATTAGACAAGGATTTCTAGGCATTTCATAGAGACTTAGTATCTCTGGATTTCAACAGAGAATATGACAGCCTTTTACGGTAGTTTTTGGTGAATATTGTAGATAAATATGGGATTATGCCTCTTTGACATTAATGGCTATTTAATTAGATAAACCTAAACCATCCCAATAGTTTCTAAGATCCAAATCCATTCTTAAGGTTACAAATTACAATGAAGATTCATAGTCAGAAGACTGAAGGCCCAAATTAGCCTTCATGGGGACTGAAGGCCCCATGTTGTACAATATATCCTTGTAGCCTGTCTTACCCAATAGTTTATACCTCCCACTCCCCCACCCCTATATTGCCCCTCTCCCTCCCCACTGGTAATCACTAGTTTGTTCTCTAGATCTGTGAGCCTGTTTATTTTTGGTTGTATTTACTAGTTTGTTGTATTTTTTAGATTCCACATATAAGTGATATCATACAGTATTTGTCTTTTTCTGTCTGACTTATTTCACTTAGCATAATGCCCTCCAAGTAAAAAATAGCTATTTTGTTAGATTGTAGGCTCCATACTCACAGGTGGCCTTTCTCTGACAGAGGTGCTAGAGAGAGGATTCCTACACAGGGTAGGGAGATGGACAAGATGATGTCTAGTGTCTAGAAGCTATAAGTATCAAACCTGTCACTTTTACTTGTTCATTATTCACAATATCTCCATGATGTGGATATCATTTCTTATCCATGAAGAAACTAATGCTCAGAGAAATTAAATACTTTGCCAAATAACCCAGATCTTGTAAATTTCTGAACTGGTTGTTGAGTTTAGATCTATTTGGCTCCCAAATCCAAAACTTTCTATTATGTCATGCTACTTTCCAGCTTGGTGATTCTTTATTCATGTCCTTACTTTCTTCCCTCTTCCTTCTGTGTATTTCCTTTCTTCTTTCCTTTCCATGACTTAAATAAAAATGGCAACTGGCAATATATTTGGCTTTTATTTAATTCCTGATATTGACATTCAAAAGCAAAGAAATAGATGGCTGACTCCTGGAGAGTAGTATTATGACATTATTATTATTTTTTTTGGGCATAGTTGAGAGGTTATAATTTTAAAACTTCCAGTGATGAATGTCTATAGAAATCTTAAGTGTTTAAAAATCATTCTTTTAAATACTAAAATGTATAGTATGATGCTTTCAGTAAGAAACTAATGGGAGACAATTGAACCACAAATTGGAAGTAAAAGCAGGTGATTTGGTGCTGTTCTAGTTTTAGGTTCTCCAAATTTCATTTATTTGCAGTGTACGCCTTCCCCCTTTTGTGTGGAATTCTCAATTCTTCTAGCATAGATAGAAGTAGTTTCTGTGTATATAACGCACCAGGCAGTAGCTCTTAATTCGGATGCCTTGATCCTCTGGTATGGTGTAAGTTAAACATAGCTCACTGGGACGTGCACAAGCAAAGTCTATCCTACATGGGCTCCAGCCCAACTGTCAAAATCCTCCAAGTTAGGGCTCCCCCCATGTTTGAATTATGTAGCTGCAGCAACGAGCTCGAGAAAGGCTGCTGTATGGGAACAGAGCTAAGGAGGATGTTAAGGCTTGGGTGAACTGACCCCTTGACAACCTAACATGGAGGCCTTTTCCTTTGATTTAACACATTTGTCAACTTGACAGGAAGCTTGGGCTGCAAATTCTTGCCCTCGTGAGACTCAGAGGCCTGCAGAAAGAGATTGGGTGTGGAAGTCAACCTCAGGGAGGGGCAAATCCTGGCCATGCAACTTACTATGCTAGGATCTTGTTTCCCCTGACTGCAACTTTATCATCTATAGAATGGGGTCATAATAATTATTCACAGAATTTTTGAGAAGATTGAAGGGTTAATGATGCAGAAATAGGAATATGGAAAGAAATAGGGAAATAGAAGCAAAAAGAGTAGATAAAAATTCCCAAATTGAGACTGTGCTTCACAAATCTTTATGCTTGACTTTTATGCTGGTCAAACACTTATAAACTATTATGAAGGTACAGTCCACACTCAGTATCTTGCCAGGCTCAGAAGAACTATCAAATTGAGCAGCCTAATGACCAAACCCCCCCAAACAAACAAAAAACCCTGTGAAGTTACACATGAAAATGAAAGCCAATGGAAATAAAACTGATAAACAAATAGTAACTGCTACTTAATCACGATACAGGAAACATATATTTGCATTTCTTATAGACATTCTCTCCTTTAAACTCTTACAAAAGTCTAAAACTTGAAATTCTTTTGTTTGAAAAATAATACATTCTTCAAGTACTCCCTATGTCAGTGTCAGATTGGCAATAAGAGTAGTTAGTGAAAACCTAAAATGGGCTTTCAAACAAGAAATGAAGTAAAACATAAATTGCTTCATGAACTAAAGCCAGCTACAGATATTCCATGCAAATGGAAATCAAAAGAAACCTGGAGTAGCAATACTCATATCAGATAAAATAGACTTTTAAGATAAAGAATGCTACAAGAAACAAGGAAGGACACTACATAATGATCAAGGGATCAATCCAAGAAGAAGATATAACAATTGTAAATATATATGCACCCAACATAGGAACACCTCAATACATAAGGCACCTGCTAACAGCTATAAAAGAGGAAATCGACAGTAACACAATAATAGTGGGGGACTTTAACACCTCACTTACACCACTGGACGGATCATCCAGACAGAAAATTAATAAGGAAACACAAGCTTTAAATGACACAATAGACCAGATAGATTTAATTAATATTTATAGGATATTCCAGCCAAAAACAGCAGATTACGTTTTCTTCTCAAGTGCACACGGAACATTCTCCAGTATAGATCACATCTTGGGTCACAAATCAATCCTCGGTAACTTTAAGACGATTGAAATCATATCAATCATCTTTTCCGACCACAACGCTATGAGATTAGAAATCAGTTACAGGGAAAAAACATTAAAAAACACAAACACATGGAGGCTAAACAGTACATTACTAAATAATCAAGAGATCACTGAAGAAATCAAAGAGGAAATAAAAAATTACCTAGAGAAAAATTGCAATGAAAACACGACGATCCAAAACCTATGGGATGCAGCAAAAGCAGTTCTAAGATGGAAGTTTATAGCAATACAAGCCTACCTCGAAAAACATGAAAAATCTCAAATAAACAATCTAACCTTATACCTAAATGAACTAGAGAAAGAAGAACAAACAAAACCCAAAGTTAGTAGAAGGAAAGAAATCATAAAGATCAGAGCAGAAATAAATGAAATAGAAACAAAGAAAACAATAGCAAAGATCAATAAAACTAAAACCTGGTTCTTTGAGAAGATAAACAAAATTGATAAACCTTTAGCCAAACTCATCAAGAAAAACAGGGAGGGGGCTCAAATCAATACAATTAGAAATGAAAAAGGAGACGTTACAACGGACACTGCAGAAATACAAAGCATCCTAAGAGACTACTACAAGAAACTCTGTGCCAATAAAATGGGCAACCTGGAAGAAATGGACAAATTTTTAGAAAGGTATAAGCTTCCAAGACTGAACTAGGAAAAAATAGAAAATATGAACACACCAATCACAAGTAATGAAATTGAAACTGTGATTAAACATCTTGCAACAAACAAAAGTGCAGGATCAGATGGCTTCACAGGTGAATTCTATCAAACATTTAGAGAAGAGCTAACACCCATCCTTCTCAAACTCTTCCAAAAACTGCAAGAAAGGAACACTCCCAAAGTCATTCTATGAGGCCACCATCATCCTGATACCAAAACCAGACAAAGATACTACAAAAATAGAAAATTACAGATCAATATCACTGGTAAATATAGATGCAAAAATCCTCAACAAAATACTAGCAAACAGAATCCAACAACACATTAAAAGGATCATACACCATGATCAAGTGGGACTTATCCCAGGGATGCAAGGATTCTTCAATCAATGTGATACACCATACAACAAATTGAAGAATGAAAACCATATGATCATCCCAAGAGATGCAGAAAAAGCTTTTGACATAATTCAACACCGATTTATGATAAAAACTCTCCAGAAGGTGGGCATAGAGGGAACCTACCTCAACATAATAAAGGCCATATACGACAAACCCACAGGAAACGTCATTCTCAATGGTGAAAAACTGAAAACATTTCCTCTAAGATCAGGAACAAGACAAACATGTCCACTCCCTCCACTATTATTCAACATAGTTTTGGAAGTCCTAGCATGGCAATCAGAGAAGAAAAAGAAATAAAAGGAATACAGATTGGAAAAGAAGAAGTAAAACTGTCACTGTTTGCAGTTAACATGATACTATACATAGAGAATCCTAGAGATGCCACCAGAAAACTACTAGAGCTAATCAGTGAATTTGGTAAAGTTGCAAGATACAAAATTAATGCACAAAAATCTCTTGCATTCCTATACACTAAGAATGAAAGATCAGAAAGAGAAATTAAGGAAACAATCCCATTCACCATTGCAACAAAAAGAATAAAATATCTAGGAATAAACCTACCTAAGGAAGTAAAAGACCTGTACTCAGAAAACTATAAGACACTGATGAAAGAAAGATGACACAAACAGATGGAGAGATATACCATGTTCTTGGATTGGAAGAATCAATATTGTGGAAATGACTATACTACCCAAAGCAATCTACAGATTCAGTGCAATCCCTATCAAATTACCAGTGGCATTTTTTACAGAACTAGAACAAAAAATCTTAAAATTTGTATGGAGACACAAAAGACCCCAAATAGCCAAAGCAGTCTTGAGGGAAAAAAACGGAGCTGGAGAAATCAGACTCCCTGACTTCAGACTATACTACAAAGCTACAGTAATCAAGACAATATGGTACTGGCACAAAAACAGAAATATAGATCAATGGAACAAGATAGAAAGCCCAGAGATAAACCCATGCACCTATGGTCAACTAATCTATGACAAAGGAGGCAAGGATATACAATGGAGAAAAGACAGTTTCTTCAATAAGTGGTGATGGGAAAATTGGACAACTACATGTAAAAAATGAAATTAGAACACTCCCTAACACCATACACAAAAATAAACTCAAAATGGGTTAGAGACCTAAATGTAAGACCGGACACTATAAAACTCTTAGAGGAAAACATAGGAAGAGTACTCTTTGACATAAATCACAGCAAGATCTTTTTTGATCCACCTCCTAGAGTAATGGAAATAAAAAATAAAAATAAACAAATGGGACCTAATGAACCTTAAAAGCTTTTACAAAACAAAGGAAACTACAAACAAGATGAAAAGACAACCTTCAGAATGGGAGAAAATATTTGCAAACAAATCAATGGACAAAGGATTAAACTCCAAAATACATAAACAGCTTATGCCGCTCAATATTAAAAAAACAAACAACCCAATCCAAAAATGGGCAGAAGACCTAAATAGACATTTCTCCAAAGAAGATATACAGATGGCCAAGAAGCACATGAAAATCTGCTCAACATCACTAATTATTAGAGAAATGCAAATCAAAACTACAATGAGGTATCACCTCACACCAGTTAGAATGGGCATCATCAGAAAATCTACAAACAACAAATGCTGGAGAGGGTGTGGAGGGAAGAGAACCCTCTTGCACTGTTGGTGGGAATGTAAATTGATATAGCCACTATGACGAACAGTATGGAGGTTCCTTAAAGAACTAAAAATAGAATTACCATATGACCCAGCAATCCCACTACTGGGCATATACCCAGAGAAAACCATAATTCAAAAAGACACATGCATCCTAATGTTCATTGCAGCACTATTTACAATAGTCAGGTCATGGAAGCAACCTAAATGCCCATCGACAGGTGAATGGATAAAGAAGATGTGGTACATATATGCAATGGAATATTACTCAGCCATAAAAAGGAACGAAATTGGGTCATTTGTAGATACGTGGATGGATCTAGAGACTGTCATACAGAGTTAAGTAAGTCAGAAAGAGAAAAATAAGTATCGTATATTAATGCATATATGTGGAACCTAGAAAAATAGTACAGATGAACCTGTTTACATGGCAGAAATAGAGACACAGATGTAGAGAACAAAGGTATGGACACCAAGAAGGGAAAGTGGTGGGGGGAGTGTGTGATGAAATGGGAGATTGGAATTGACATGTATACACTAATATGTATAATATGGATAACTAATAAGAACCTGCTGTATAAAAAATAAATAAAATAATATTCAAAAATTAAAAAACAAAAGAAAGAAGAAGTCAGTGTTTGTACTAGCCAAGAAACTAGCAATGACCCAAAAGTCCGTCAAGAGAAAAATAGATAACTAAATTGTGGAATTGTCATATAATGAGATATTGTATGGAAGTGAAAATTAATGAACTACATCTGTATACATCAACATGGGTGAATGTCATCAATGTTACTTTTTCTATGTTAAAAGTAAGTACCAGGAGAAATTATTCCATTTATATAAGTTTCAAAAATGAAAAAATTCAACAATTAGGGAAAAATACAAATGTTGCAAAAACTAGTTTTATAAAAAGGGAATAATAAATACAATGTTTTGTCATGGTTACTTGGGAGATGGAGGGAGGTGAACAGAATTGGGGAAGGGCACATGGGGAATCTGATTTATTGCTAATATTCTGTTTCTTAAACTGGGTGGTAGGTATATGAGTATTTGGTTCAAAAAAAAGAAGATGTGAATTATTGTCAATATTATTGTAATATTAATAAGTAAATATGTAAATAGATGAATAAACAAATAAAAACACAAAACAAGTGGATAAAGAAATGAAAGAGGGCTATAAACAGATAATAACAATGTGTTATTAAGAATTTTAATTAATCCAATTCTTAGTACCTGAAGTCTTTTCTAAAAAAAGCATGTACATTACACTAAAAAACACTAGTGGGGAAAATATTCATTCTCTATGCACAGAAATTTTTATTTTTATACAGCAGCTTTTCATAGGGTATCTGGGTTGGATGGGGTAGGAGGGTCATAAAGGGAGACTTTCTTTTTACTATATACCTTTGTGTACTGTTTGGAATTTTTGTTTTTCTTTGTGCGTAGAATATCTTTTCAACAAGGGTTTGTGTCAAGATGAAAAAATTAAAATAAAAACCAAGCTTTTTATTCGGTAGGAGAAAAAAAGAAAAAAAGCTAGCTACAACGATTGATAGTCAATAGCATGTGTTATTTATTCTACCACGAAGCAAGGGCAGAGATGTTTGAAAATGACTAGTTGAATATCAGTCTATTTTATTTAATAAGTGATCGTTTTTTCCTACATTAAATAAAATTCAGTCTACTTACCCAGAACTCACATTTAAGTCTCAAATTCAGCTTTGACTGAATAATGCGAAGCCATCACTGTGGACCAAAGCAGGGAAATTTTTGGTAAGGATTCTGTGACATGGTTATATAGAAGACCAAATGAATTTGGTTAAAGCTGGATTACTTACACAAAGTCCAAAGACAAATTTAGTTGAAAATTGGTCACAGGTAGCCTTGCAGTCTCAAAGGGCATTTCTGACTAGACAAACAGCATCTCCCAGCATCCCCTCCACTGAAATAAACAGCCAAGTGTTCCCTCGCCACAGGCTGGGTAAATACTAACTAAACTGTCTGCCTGTATGCCAATAGGAGCAACACTCCCTATTTTTTAGCAAAATATTTTTCCACTCTGGCCATCCAAGAAACTCTCCAAATCCAATATGTTTCAATAGACTTTTAAGGCTTCTCTATTTTTCTCACTATTTATAGCTTTCAGATGTTGGCAGGTAGAAAACTGCATTTTCTTCAGAATAAACTCGTAAATGGCAGTGATGCCGTTTCATCGTATGCCACATGGTATTAAGTATTAAAACAATCCTTTTTCTTTATGAATGTGAACATTGACAAAGTCTAGGAAATAAAACAAATCCCTCACAGATATGGTACCAGAGGTTATATTTATATTGTGAAGAGTTTTGCTGGTTGAAGACCCTGGGACTGGGCCCAGAGGGAAAGCCCAGGCTGGTCACGGCTAACGTGTGGAAAGAGTCTTTAGGAAGCTAAATGACAAAAGTCCAGGATGCTGTGATCTGCCCTGTCAATGAAACTAAGGCTGAGGAAGGCATACAGGAAATGTGAGATGGCTTC
Source organism: Grampus griseus (assembly GCF_964374135.1). NCBI lineage: Eukaryota > Metazoa > Chordata > Mammalia > Artiodactyla > Delphinidae > Grampus > Grampus griseus. The sequence continues at coordinate 64,609,102 of NC_139007.1, forward strand.
AATGTGCATACTATTTAATACATTATAAATCTTTTGCCAGTGTAACACCTTACTGGTCCTTATAACAACCCTGGGCCACAGACAAGGTAATTATTCACCCATTATATGGATGTAGAAACAGGCTCAGAGAAATGACTTAATCAAGGTTACATGGCTAATATGTGGCAGAGGCAAGAATGTGGCACAGCTGGAACCAGAAGCTAGATCTTCTTCTGATGGCTAAACTCGTTTTCCTTCCCCAACTTCACACTGTTCCTCAGAGAATTCAGCCCACAGAACTGTAGAGTCTCACTGGGAAGACAATCTATTCACGTTAAAGAGCTGGTGAATAATGAGAAAGAGAAATTAAGGGAATTTGTTTAGAGACTAAGGACCAGTTTATTCTAGTTGTTAGTAAAGGATTATATTTGGCTGATCAGGAAGTGATAATCTGGTCTAATTGGAATGTGGAAAAGTTGAGTGTAAATACCCTGTTCTGTCTCTAACCAGCTAGATGACCTTTGGAGTTCTCATCTGTAGAGCTATAAGGCCCCATTTGGGATTGTGGTAAAATCATCAGAGGTGAAGTCCCTCTGAGGCCACTTGAGAGAGAGCCTCTAAGATATTCCCCAAGGGCACCTGAACCAGGATTCACCAAGGAGGCAGGATGTGACTGGGGAGACTACAGCTCAGTGGAGGAAAAGTAGGAGGGAAGGAAATACTGACAGGGAAAAATAGCTTGAGCAAAGTTCTGTTGGCAAGGACCAATATGCTGCTTATATAGAACAGGAAGGAGACAGGTAGATACAAAAACAAAATGTGTGGAAAGTTCAATAATTATTAAATCAATTTTATCCATATAGTTAGTCATTCTGTACATTTCAGGTTAAAATCTACTCCTTTACCTGTTAATCAATTATCGAAATAATTGTACTAAAAATTTCTTCCTTCCTCCCGCCCTTCCTCCCTCCTTCCTTTCTTCTTTCCACCTTGCCTGTTTTAGACAGACTACTTTGGAGCGTATTTTAAGAGGGGTGGATATATTTGTCTTAGGCAGGGAAGGTTGTCAAATACAGGTCATGCACACTGCCACACCCCTGCCATAACAGACAATGTTGATCAATCACTGCTCTCTGGGCACAATCTCAGGATTCATTTCAAGGTGCATGGGTTGCTTAAACTTGGCACAAGTGATGAGACCTATTTGCCAAAACAAATCTCGGACAAAAGTAGGTCAAATATGGCTTTCTATTAAAAAAATGGTAAAAGTATATTGGAAAGTGCCCTTCCTTTACCCTCTTCAAACATTTTCCCCTTGCTGTTTTGATTTCAGCAAGAGCCTCATGCAAAAATAGGCAAATGTTATTTGAAGTTATAGTCTAGTGCATTGAGAGGCTAGAAAAGATTTTTTAGAAGCCTGAATATATCTCATGAATGGGTATCATCCTTTGAATATTTTGTCAAACGAATTGACTTCTGGACATTCTGACGTTTGCTCTTTGCAAATTTGAGTTTCCCTGGTGCTAAAATTTGTTTTTGTTTTTTCATTCCAGTACAAATATATTACATGTGTGCGATATATGTAGAGGTTTTGAACTCAGCTTCTGAAGCCAGTGTTGTAATCCCATCTCTGTCTCTTTCTAGCTGAGTGTCTTTGAACAAGTTAACTTGACCTTTCTTAGCTTCAGTTTTCTCATATTGAAAAGGGATATAATAATCATTTCTATTTCATAGGGTTATGGTGAAGAGTAAATTAGATAATTCATGCATAGCATTTACCATAGTATCTGGCACATGGCGTACTCAGTAAATGTGAGTTTGTGTGTGCTGTATGTAGCTGACATTATCTAGGGCGAATTATGGACTCTGATACTTCCTGAATCATTTGGCGAAATGCTGCATTTCTTTGCTCTTGTGGATTTAAGTTAGAGTTTTAATGCTCCTTGAATTCTGTTTTGTGGTCCCATCATAATTTTTTTGTCTGTGTCTGAACTCCAAGAAAAATGTCCCCACTTTTGGTAGCTGATATATTCATACCACTAGTGCTGCAAGAAAAATAATCTGTCATTGAAGTAGATGTGAGTTGACATGACAGACTATCTTAAACATTCATAACATGCGTAATATGGTCTCTATGGAATGAAATAACTCCTTCAGAGCCTTTGCAGTCTCTTGTATCATGGCTCTCAGAGAGCAAAACCATTTTAATTCTAAAACAGCTATGCCTGTTTGGGGAATAAAACATCAAGAAGAAAAGGCATTTCACATACATAATGACTGACATTTATAAATTGTTTAGATATTTGCGCATACGTGTGCACACATGTTTGTGGATGAGACATGCATATATACATGTGCACATAGGTATGTGTGGTGTTTTAAATTCTGGTGTTTGCTATCTTGTACCTGATTGGCTAGAAGTAAATTCTTCCAAATCTGAAACACTTGAATTCCAATCTCCACTTTACTATTTTACCGGTCATGTGATTTTGGACAAGCCACCACCCCTAAATTTTAGGTAACATATTTAAAATGGGGATAAACATAACTTTACCTTTATAATCTTTAATAGGAAGGATTAATTCATGTGAAATAATGTATGTAAAATGCATAGTAAGATATTTGACAAATATCAATCTCTTGAGCTAATAATAAATAAATAAAACAAGTAATTAAAATAACATCCAGAGCAAAGAAAACTGGTTTTCAGCTTCATTATTCAATGTCTTGCTTTGATTTTTATTTTATATAATAATCATTTGCTAGCTTAAGTAAATACAGCATTCCTTAATTATAACTGTCATAATTATAACTGTCATATAACTGTCATATATAATATGTCATATAACTGTCATATTTACTAATCCATGCCTCTTATGAGAAATATAAGCATTTAAGCAAATATCTAACTTCTGACCCAGAGTTTCCTAATCCAAGAAAACAATCTACCTCTCTGATTTCATTCCGGCCTGGCCATTCCTATTGAAAGGATGAAATCAAATAATGGATTTTACAGGTCCTCGTGAAGCACAAATTGGTCAAACAACTGGAGAATAGATATAAAATTAAACACACTTATCAAATGTTCACATATTTATTGACTGACTGGCAGTGTCTCCAAAGAAGACTAGAATATTAGTGCAGTTAGCCCCATAGCAGATTGTGATGATTAAATTTGCTAATTACTTAGCAAATTAAAATTTGCTAATTTTACAGTTGGAAAAGTTAACTTGTATTTGTTTTTTAATAAGAAGGTACAGTGCATGCTAAATTTCACCTTTAAAATTCATTGGTTTGCAGATAAATTGCATTCCCAAAAGAATTCTTGGGCTAAAAACAGTGCTATATCTGCATGTTAGGAAAGAAATGTTCACAGATCCATCAAGATGATAACATTTGGTGAACACAATCTACTTGGAGTGACCAGATACTCCTGGGTCTCTGTTGATTGTGCTGGTGTGCATGTGGGATCACAAACACTGATTTCACCAAATGTTCCAGCATAAACAGCCTCTCTGCTGTCAGCCCTCTTCATACTTCCAGTAGAGAAGAGAACCATTATGATTTACACTTTTTTTTTTTTTTTTTTAGTGAGAAACATTGCATCAGTCTAGTGGTTTAATTTTAAGAAGAGTGAATTTGGAGTTAGGGCAAATCTAGCATCTACTTCCTTGCATCTTGGACGATATGATAAACTTGGTATTTCTGCCATCTGTAAAATAGGGCTAATGATACCCACTTCAAGTACTTTTATGAAAAATTAAATTACATAAAATTGCTTTGTAAATAACACAATATTATAAATGTGTAAATTAGGGAAATACTGTCTTAGTCTTTCTTAAATGTCACTGAAGTTGTGATCAATTTGTGTTTTGGAAGTACCTTGAATCATTAATTCATTCACTCAGAATGAAATTTGCCCTTGAGCAAAGCAATATTTGATACTTAAATTTAGTTGTGTTAAAAAAAAGATAAGAGTTCAGAGGTATTTTCTACTACTTGCAGTTCCTGAGGCTATGTACTTGTGGGTTTCTGGGTAAAAGTTTCCTCTCATCTGCCTTGTGAGGTGGAAGAATACAAGTGGGACTATGGCAAAGTACAGGAAGAAGGAAGCAGAATGAAATGTATAGGATAGTAGTTAAGCGCAAGAGGTATGTAGTCAGCCATACTTGGGTTTCAATATAATCTCTGGTACTAAGATGTTATTGTTTGTAAATTCTATCAGGTGATGCTTCTAAAGAAATGTATCAAATCCGAGATAACATGATACCTGTCTACAAATATCAGAAATACATGGAAAATATTAACACTCAGATTGGCACTCAGCTAGTAGAGGAATCTCCTTTTTCTTCTGCAAAGAGACATGCGTCAACTTTAAAGTGGATGAAGTGGATCAGCCAGTAAAGAAATAAAGAGATAGAGGGATAATGTCTTGATTCTTTTAAGGGACTTGAAGTGTAGCGCTGTGGGAAACATTGAAAACTGGAGGAGCTGAGAGAGAATTTCTGTGACTTTAAGATAACGTGATAGCAGAAAAGCCGACAGTAAAATATGAATACATGCATGGACACACACATGTATACACGTGTAGTGTTCCTGAGGTATAATTGGATACCTTCTACCTTATAAATTGTGCAACCACACAATTGTGCAGCAACGATCCACTTTCAAAACACTTCTATCATCACAAATGAAAAGTTCCCTTGGGCGCTTTAGTAGTTAATCATCACTCCAAAATTTAGCCCTGGGCAACCACTATCTGCTTTCTGTGTCTATGGTTTTGCCTTTTTGGGAAAGTTCATGTAAAAAGAATCTTACAATAATAGATGGCCTTCTTTGTGACTCCTTTCAATTAGCATAATGGTTTTTAGGTTTATTCATATTGTAGATGTATCAGTTGTATCAGTGTTTATTCGTTTTTATTGCTGAATAGTATTCCATCATCTAGATATCCCACATTTTGTTTATCCATTCACTGGATGATGAACATTTGGATTGTTTCCAGTTTGGGGCTATTATCAATAGCACTGCCATGAGCATTCACAGGCAAGCATTTGTATGGACATATGTTTTCAAAACTCTTGGAGAGATATCTAGGAGTAGAATGGGCAGATCATATGATAACTGTGTTCAGCTATTTAAGAAACTACATATCTATTTTCTGAAGTGTCTGTGCCTTTTTACATTTCCATCCGCAATATATGTGGGATCCTGGTTTTTTGTGTTTTTTTTCACATCTCTTCATTGCTTGGTATTATCAGTCTGTTGGATTATAGCCATTCTAGTAAACGTGTAGTGTAATCCATTGTGGTTTTAATTTGCATTTACCTAATGACTAATGATATCAAGCGTCTTTTCATGAGCTAATTAGCCATTTAAATGTCTTCTTTGTTAAAATATCTATTCAAATCTTTTTTCAAAATTTTTTTTGGATTTTTTTTTTTCTCTTTGTATTATTGAGTTGGAAGAGTTCTCTGTGTGTTCTGTGTACAAATCTTTTATAAACTGTATGATTTACAAATAGTTTCTCCCAGTCTGTGTGGCTTGTTTTTTCATTTTCTTAATGGTGTGTTTTGAAAACGTTTTTATTGTTAATGTCACTATTTATTACATTTTTCTTTTATGGATCATGCTTTGGTATCATATCTAAGATATCTTTGCTTAATAAAAGATCGCAAAGATTATCTTCTTTGTTTTATTCTAGGAGATTTATTGTTTTAGCTCTTACATTTTGAGTTAGTTTTATGTATGGGGTGACTAAAGAGTCTAAGTTCATTTTTGAATGTGTGGACATCTAAGTGTTCCAACACCATTTGTTGAAAACACTGCCCCCTACCCACTGAATTGTCTTGGTATCTTTGTTGCAATCAACTGACTAAAAATGTAAGGGTTTATTTCTGGATTGTGTATTCAGTTGCATTGATTGATATGTCTATCCTTAGGCTGATACTACACTGTCTTGATTACTGTAGCTTTATTGAAAGTTTTAAAATAATTTAGTATAAGTTCTCCAAATTTGTTCTTTTTAAAAATTGATTTGATTATTCTATCTTCTTTGCATTTCCCTATAATTTTTATGATCAGCTTGTCAATTGCTTCAATAAACCAGCTGTAATTTTGATAGGGATTTCTGCCTTTTCCTTTCTCTCCTATGCATCTAAGAATTCCATTACATGAATACTGTGATGCTTGGCATTATCATCCAGTATCTGAGGCTCTATTCATTTTTCTCCAGTGTTTTTTTTTTTTTCCATCTATTCTTTAGATTGAATAGTATCTCTTACTCTGTCTTCAAGTTCATTGATTCTTTCTTCTGCCATCTTGAATCTACTGTTGAGCCCTAATATCCTAGGCATTCTTTCATTTTGATTATTATATTTTCAATTCTCAAATTTCCATTTTTCTTTTCTAGTGCATTTTTCTCTACTAAGGTTCCCTATTCGTTGGGTCATTATTGTGATACATTGTGCATATGAATTAAACTCAACATCTGTGCCCACTCAGAGTTAGGCTCTATTGACTATATTTTTTCCCTCTGTGCATGGGTTACATTTTTTTTGACTGTCTTATAAGTTTTGGCTGAAAACTGGACAGCTTATATATTGTAATTGATAATGTATGGTAGCAACTCTGGGTTCTGATTTATTTTTCTGCTTTTTTTCTTTTTGTACCTTGTCTGAGCTTAAAATGCAAAATATTTCCCCCCGTAGGCAGTCACTGGCTTAGTTTTTTATTCTTATTTTGATTTTTTAGCCTGGCTTAATAGAGGTCACTCTTGTTTCTGTATAACCTAGGGGTCAGCCAATGATTTGGCTAGAGGTTGTACTCAAACACTGCCAGCCCATAAGATATTCACCTCTGAAAATCAATGTGCATGTGGTTTGGGGAGTATGTTAAACATTCAGCCGGTTCTCAAGTCATTCTTGGTTTTAGCTTCTAACTGGCTTCCCTCAGGTTTCCCCTGTGTATGCCAGTAGTTCCTCAGTCAACCATGGTTGTGTAGAGAGCTTATCTAGCCTCTAAATAGAGCTCTCTTTTCTAGAATCTCCCCATACAATTTCTGTTTGTTCACTTCTTGCCCCAAACAGGACCACAACCTCAAGATAGTAGAGCTGTGGGTTTTTCTCATTTATTCTTTATCGTGTTTGTCAAAGTCATGAGTTTTGCCCCATTCCCAAACAAGTGTTCTCCCTCTGGCAGCAGTGCTGCTGATTTTCTACCCAGTCTTGCTTTGGTCACCAAATGAGCAAGGAGGACATAAGTGAGAATATCCCCGGACAAGAATGAAGTAGACCCCAGTTGCGTTTACCCAAAGTTCTACCGGTTTTTCAAGAATAAATTCTTCTCAGATTGTTGTCTGCTTTGGGACAATTTCCAGACCTCTGATGTGGTTGATTATGGTTATTTTGTCCAGTTTACACTTTCTTTATGAAAAGAGAATTCTCTGACTTCTTCATGCCATTGTAGCTAGAAATTTCCCCTAGGTCTGAAGCTATATTTTTAATTTATAAAATATCTGCATTTTAAAGTGTGCCTTTTATGTTTTTTCTTCTCTTTCTATGTATGCATATGCATGTCTATTATGTGCATAAACCTAGACTTTGAAAGATCATCTGTGGATTATCTACCTTGTGCATGGCCCACAGTGACTCCTTTTCTGGTATCATTACCTAATTAAGGTTCTTAACTCTTAACAAAGTGTAACACAATTAGAGACACTGAGTTTAATGCGCTTTCATTTATATCTGTCTATAATTTAAAAGCAAATACAATTTGGTTTTTGTTATCTGTCATACTCATGCTATCATTCATTTTTTTTTTCCTATCAAAAGGCAACTTGTTTTTCTGCTTCATTTCTGACTTGGAAAAGCATTCTGGGGAAAGTACACTTGGTAGTGATACTTTAGGAAATATCTGATATCTACAGAAAATGTTTTCAAAGCACTGTTCAAAAGTTATCACCTGATATGTCACACAACCATTACCACCTTTTCTCACTTCTGTTCAAAATGATGGATTACATTTAGGAGGTTTGAAGCAAATACAGAGGAAAAAAATGTTCACATTTACTCAAAGTAGTGCCACAAATGATAATTTTTTCACTTATTAAAGTTTAATTAATTATAAAAAATATTTTCAAAACTGCTGATGAGAAGGCCATGATATAAATAGTTTCATATATTGCCAGAAGCAGGAGAATATTAATTTTAAAACCTATGGAGGTATGCCAACAAATAGGATAACTATAAGAAATGGATAAATTTTTATAGACATACAACCTATCAAGACTGAATCATGAAGCAATACAATGTCTGATCAGACCTATAAGGAGATTAAATAAGTAATAAAATAAGTAATAAAAAAAGATCTCCTAGCAAAGGAAAGCCCAATACCAAATGGCTTCACTGAAGAAGTCTACTTAACATTTAAAGAAGAGCTAACAACAATCCTTTTTGAACCTTGCAAACAATTGAAGAGGAGGAAACACTTCCAGATTCATTCTATGAGACCAGTATTATCCTGATACCAAAATCAGAGAAGATATTACAAGAAAACTACCGACAAATATCCCTGATGAAAATTGATGTAAAAATCCTCAACAGAATACTAGTAAATCAAATTCAACAGATGGTACATCATGACCAAGCAGGATTTATTCCGAGAATACAAAGATGCTTCAACATACAAAACTCAATCAGTGTAATAACACCACATTAGCAGAATGAAGGACGCAAACCACATGATCATCTCATTCGATGCAGAAAAGGCATCTGACAAAATCCAACACCATTTCATGATTTAAAAAACAAAAAAAAACCCCCAAAACTTAACAAACTAAGAATAGAAGAGAATGACCTCGATACAACAAAGGCCACATGTGAAAAGCCCACAACTAACATCATACTCAATGGTAAAAAACTGAAAGTGCTCCCTTTAAGATCAGGGACAAGGTAAAGATGCCCAGTCTATCACTTCTAGTTAGCACAGTACTGGAGTCTGAGCCAGAGCAATCAGGCAAGAGAAAGAAATTAGAAGGCATCCAAATTGGAACGGAAGAATTAAAATGATCTGTTTGCAGACAACATAATTGTATATGTAGAAAACCCCCAATACTCACCCCACACAAAAAAGTGTTAGAACTAATAAATGAATTCAGCAAAGTTGCAGGATAAAAACCAACACATTAAAATCAGTTGTGTTTCTGTACACTAACAATTAACAACCCCAAAAGAAAATGAAAACAATCCCATCGATAATAGCATTAAAAAAGAATAAAATATTTAGGAATAAGCTTAACTAAGAAAGGGAAAGACTTATGCATTGAAAATTACAAAACGTTGCTGAAAGAAATTAAAGAAGACAAATAAATGGAAAAACATCCCATGTTCATGGGTTGGAACACTTAATATTGTTAAAATGCTCATACTACCTAAAGTGACACATTTTCAGTGTAATCCCTATCAAAATCCCAATGGCATTTTTTTGAGAGATATACAAAAGACATCCTAAAATTCATATGGAATTTCAAAGGACCCCAGATAGCCAAAACAATATTGAGAAGGAAAAACAAAGCTGGAGGCCTCATGCTTCCTGATTTTGAAACATATTATAAAGAAACATATATAAAGAGAAAAGAACAGAGCTGGAGGAGTCAGGCTCCCTGACTTCAGACTATATGGGCTGATATGGGCACAAAAACAGTCTGATATGGGCACAAAAACAGATACATAGATCAATGGAACAGAATAGAGAGCTGAGAAATAAACTCATGCACTTATGATAAGTTAATCTAAGACAAAAGAGGCAAGAATATACAGTGGAGAAAAGGCAGTCTCTTCAATAAGTGGTGCTGGGAAAACTGGACAGCCACAGGTAAAAGAATGAAATTAGAACATTCTCTAACACCATACACAAAAATAAACTCAAAATGAATTAAAGACCTAAATGTAACACTGGATACTAGAAATCTCCTAGAGGAAAACATAGACAGAACACTCTTTGACATAAATTGTAGCAATATTTTTTTAATCCATCTCCTAAAGCAAAGGAAATACAAGCAAAAATAAACAAGTGGAACCTAATTAAACTTAAGAGATTTGCACGGCAAAGGAAACCATCAACAAAACGAGAAGGCAACCTATTGAATAGGAGAAAATTTTCAGGTGGAGTGACCAATAGGGATTAATATCTAACATATATAAACAGCTCTTACAACTCAACATCAAAAAAAACAAACAACTTGATTGAAAAATGAGCAGAAGAACTGAATAGACACTTTTCCAAAGAGGAAATGCAGATGACCAACAGGCATATGAAAAGATGCTCAACATTGCTAATCATCTGGGAAGTGCAAATCAAAACCACACTGAGATATCACCTCATACCTGTCAGAATGGCTATCATCAAAGAGAACACAAATAACAAATGTTGGCGAGGATGTGGAGAAAAGGGAACCCTTGTACACTGTTGGTAGGAATGTAAGTTGGTGCAACCATTGTGGAAAATAGTATGGAGGTTTCTCAAAAAACTAAAACTAGAACTACCACATGACCCAGCAATTCCACTCCTGGATATATATCTGAAAAAAACAAAACCACTAATTTGAAAAGATTCATGTACCCCACCCAATGTTCCTAACAGCATTATTTACAATTGCCAAGATATGGAAGCAATCTATGGGTCCATCAACAGGTGAACAGATAAGGAAGAAGTGTATACACACACACACACACACACACACACACACACACACACAAGGGAATACTAGTCAGCCATAAAAAAGAACAAAATTTTGCCATTTGCAGCAACATGGATAGACTTGGAGGGCATTATGCTAAGTGAAATAAATCAGACAGAGAAAGACAAATACTGTATGATATCACTTATACTTGGAATCTGAAAAATGCAACAAACTAGTGAATATAACAGAAAAGAAGCAGACTCACAGGTACAGAGAACAAACTAGTGGTGGCCATTGGGGAGGGGAAGGGGCAGTATTGGAGTGGGAGAAAGGGGAGATACAATAAATGCAAAATGTTGACAAGAATGTGGAGTTATGGGAACTCTCAACTGCTAGTGCAAGTGTAAAGTAGTACCAGCATTTAGAAAATCAATTTGGTAGTACTTAGGAAGCTGAAAATGTACACTCCCTACAATCCAGCTATTCCACTTCTACGTGTAAACTTTAGAGAACCTCTTGTGCTTGCATCTATGAGGAATGCTCATCCAAACTGGTTGTAAAAGGAAAGAATTGGGGGTTCCCTGGTGGCGCAGTGGTTGAGAGTCCGCCTGCCGATGCAGGGGACGCGGGTTCGTGCCCCGGTCCGGGAAGATCCCACATGCCGCGGAGCGGCTGGGCCCGTGAGACGTGGCCGCTGAGCCTGCGCGTCTGGAGCCTGTGCTCCGCAACGGGAGAGGTCACAGCAGAGAGGCCCGCGTACCGCAAAAAAAAATAAATAAATAAAAATAAAAATAATAAAAATAAAAACAAAGAATTGGAAATAGTTAAATATATATCTGTATTAGAATAGAAAATTTGTGGTCTACTCATATATAGTGAAAATGGACAAACTGGACACATAGATGAATCTCAAAAATAATTTTGAATACTAAAAAGCCAGTCTTGGAAGACTTCAGGCAATATGATTCCATCTATATAATATTCAGAATCATACCAAAAACATACACTGTGTTTGTATATACATATAAATCTTATGCATGCTGGAACATTGAAGTGCTCAAAAGTTAAATAAGCATACCTTTTTTGGGGTTTTTTTGTTTGTTTGTTTTGAGGACTAGTAGCTAAGTTTCATAGTTTTTCTATCCCTTTCTCTGAATATTGGAAGCCAGCTTTCATTTTTCATTATGTTGAGAATGCTTCTAGTGGTACTCCCCCATGCCCTTGTAATTTGCTGCTTTTTAATTTTTGGTGGCCTGGGAAACCAGAAAACTAAGCTCAGTAGAATCTTGCATACGACACACAGTCTCTAGATTTGAGCCTAGGGCACTCTCCTCTGAGCAGACTGCATGACCTTTTGTGCATAGGCCATGTAACATTCATTTATTTAACAACCATTTAGCAATTTCCTACCACATGTCAGACTCTATTCTGGGTTCTAGAAATACAGCAGTAGATAATAAGACCAAATCCCTGAGCTTATGTAACTTGTAGTCTAGGGGCAACTATTTGGGCTCTTGACTCTATTCTAAGTAGACAAGGCTGATTCATAAGGCGAATTTGGGTGTAGGAGCCATTTCTGTAAACACAAACACACACATTCCAGTGTGTACAGGTAGAAATACAAAGTTTGATATATACACTACCAAATGTAAAATAGATAGCTAGTGGGAAGCAGCTGCATAGCACAGGGAGATTAGCTCGGTGCTTTGTGACCACCTAGAGGGGTGGGATAGGGAGGGTGGGAGGGAGGGAGACGCAAGAGGGAAGAGATATGGGAACATATGTATATGTATAACTGATTCACTTTGTTATAAAGCAGAAACTAACACACCGTTGTAAAGCAATTATACTCCAATAAAGATGTTAATAAAAAAAAAGAAATACAAAGTTTGCAGCTCTATGTGTATGACTGTAGATATGAGTAATTAATGCTGATGAACCTGATAAGATGCTTGGGAACATACAATGCTGTGGTACCATTGGGCAAGTTCAGCATCCTAGATTATGTTTGCTAAAGCCTAACCAAACAGACAGTGGTTGGAAGTAAAACAAAAAATTTAAGCCATCTTTCCTTGATGGCATTTAGTTTCCTTCCAAGTACACTAGGGGAATATCTGTTATTGGTATGCAAAACAGGCAGTTTTTTTAAAGGTGACTTGCAAAACATTAAGAGTGACATCCAGAGCTTCAGGTCATAAACTGATCATCTGGGGTGTATGTCATTGTGTTAGCAGAGGCAGTGTAAGACTCTCTTCTTTGAACAAACTTCTCATTAATCGCTAGTATTGGGTAAAGTAGGACACTTCAGGCTCTCAGCCTTTATTCCTCTTAGTTAAGTCCTTTATTTCTGAAAAAGTTTGTTTTCAAATACCACTAAATTTGATATAAAGAAACAAAGGAGTAAGACATGTCCATTCATCCAGGATGGTATGTGGTATACTATAATCTCTACTTGTGGTATTTATCAACTGTCTCATAGCATTATCAAGTTATTTTGCATTTAAATTCAAAGTCCACCTTCATGGATTTTCGTTCCGACTCTTAACTGGTTCAGAGACCTGAGGAGATTTTTAATGTTCATGTCAGTTGCCACTTAAAACAATGCTTTTCCACAAATTTCTGACACTAATAGTAATCAGAGAAGCATTTGAAAACAAGAGGACACTTGAATTTTCTCAGGCTATGAACCTGTGTGGCCTCTGGACCCATATTCTGATTTCATCAGGTAAAAATAATGACTAAACAATACAAGGCGCAAGGTGGTTTCATAGGTTAATTCACTAGGAGTTAGTGTCTCGATCTGGGAGTTTACGTAAACATCTGTCTCAAGATGAGTCCAGTGCATTAGATGATTTTGGTGGACTGGTTTCCCGCTCCCTCCCCTGGTTTAAAACAACACATACTTTAAATAGTTTGGTTCAAGTCACATGATGGTCATATCTCCTGAGGAAAATCCCAGCACCGGTCAGCAGGTAGATTACAGTTAGTGATGCTGGGACACACTGACACCTGTGGTCCAGGTTTTCCAGCCTCTTCACCATCTTCCCCCACATAACCACTCAGGGCTTGTCAGTCATTCCTGGCCATTGCTGTTGTAATTCACCTATTTACCCCATCCGTAGTTTTGAAAGGCAATGAAACAAAAAGAGTCAACGTAAACACATGAAAGGCACATATAATGTAAAAGGCTTATGGGTTAAAAAAAAAGGTCTCACATTTTATAGCTCTAAGTGATTAGTTTTATGCTGCTTTACAAAGTAAACTCAGTGTGGAGGTCATAATGAATGAATTCCTAGATGATTACCAAACCCCCAAATTAAATTGCATTATAAATCGTTTTGCAAAAACATTGGCTTACCTAATTAAATAGGAATGACTGTTGCTACAGAGGATAGAACATTGAAGCCTTTAGGACTCATTTCAAATGAGCTATTCTGCTTGATTAATGAATTTGGCCCATTCAGATATTTTGGTACTGTGAAGTCTTAATACACTGGAAGAGACTACTGAAACAAATGTTTTTTGATAAAGAAAAGTGAGAAAAACAGATCCATTTATGTCTTGAATAGCATAATAAAAATATTATCTGAGAAACACACACAAGAGCTTATATTTTGAAATCTCAAAAATCTTAAAATTTAAAAAAATTGGCCACATATACCAATATTCCAATATAAAATTCTATTCTACAAGAAGTTACTGTATGAATGTTTTATTCTTACCATCAGAGATTATTAACTTATTCACTTCCACTTATAATTAGTATTTGAGAACATTTTGAAAAAAAGTGACATAAAATAAGACTTGCGAATTTTCTTTACCTAACTCATTTTTTTCTCAGTTTTGCCAGCTTCTTAAGGCCTCTGTTCTACTTTTGAAAATAGTAATACTGATGCCAATGTTTACATCTTGTGAAAGGAGTTCCCCAAGGTATTTTTGTTTTTAACAAAAATTTTCCTAATTTAAAAATTCTGCAGAGGAAGACTTAAAACAACAACGATTTCTCTAACATTTTGTAGCTATTATCTAGTACTTTATTCCTTATTCTAGTCCAAATAGCATTTATGAGAGCAGATTCTTGGACTGCAAAGTTTGCCCACATACCATTTGCTTGTAAGATATTTTTTTCCCTTGGAGTTTCATTGGGAACTTTCTGGATGGCCTGTTGGTGGTATCACTAGTGACAGTTTGGCCACCTAGTTATGTGACAAAGGCAGCTGGTATCTGTGCTGTTGACAAAGAGGGGTATTAGATCATTGGCTAGTCATTTCATTATCATTTTATTAAGGGAAAAGCATGTTTAAAAAATGAGAAGTGAATCTACTTCTATATTCCAGATAATATGTGCCTATACTTTCAATTCTTATGATCATTTCCTAAGACTGAGGTTTCTGAGAAGCAGTTGCTTTTTCATATTTCAATTATGAGTCTTGATAAAATGTTTTCCAAGAGGAATTTCCTAGGAATTTGGAAGCTTGGGGAAAAAAATCAGAGGGATTTTGTTGTTGTTATTCTTCATTCCCCTGTAAGGAATTCTTAAATTTGAAAATTTTTCATTAAAATCAAAAGTACCATAGAAAACTCCTTTATGACAGCAGCATGCCTTGAAAAGAATTAGTTCGAATCACTATAGGGGAGTTTTTTACTTCTACAATAGGATGGGGAAAATTTCAATTGCCAGAATTCAGTTCCTCCAGGGGAGAGTTAGTTATATTTAGAAAAAGAATATATGTGTATACACACACACACACACACACACACACACTCACACACACACAAGTAACAAAAGACATAAACGATCTTCTAAGAAAGTGGGCCTTGTTAACCAGAAGTCCCTTTGTTTTATGGAACTCGTTGATGAGTTGGGCATGGAGGTTTAAAGATCATAGCTAGGACACAGATACATTGCTCTGAAAAGAATAGGGTGGGAATGGATGAGTGGGAAAGTTGTAAGACATTCCTGAGGAAAGAGAAAATTTGGAGGGGAGGAGAAAAGAAACGAGGCTGTGCACTGCAAATGGGAAAAGAAAGAATCAAAACCCCCTAGTGCAACTTGACTGAGGAGGTACTTATAGGGAGTAGAAATTTCTGATCAGGTTTTTAAGTTGTTTGCTGAGATAAGTGAGGATTAATGCCACCTTCTTCCTCCCCTAGTATCTCCAATAAAGGCCGCATTGCTCGTTTTTTTTTTTTTTCTTTTTCTGCTGCAGGGGCATGTGGGATTTTAGTTCCCTGACCAGGGATGGAGCCCGTGCCACTGCAGTGGAAGTGAGGAGTCTTAACCACTGGACTGCCAGAGACTCAGTCCCTGTGTTGCTAATTAACATTAGATCAAATGCATTCTTCTGGGTGAAATCAAATAGGTATTGAGTTCTACATCTGGATATGGACAAAAGCAGCAGATACAAGAACTGACCTTGGGGGGGGGATTTGTGCAGCTGACCTTGGGGGTCACACTAGAACTTACCCTTCTCATACTGGCAGACCATTCTTAATAAAGATGAAAGGCTTTTTTGAGAAAATGACATATAGATGATCTTGAGGTATCTTTTTCTTCATGCACAGAACTACACAGCAGAACTAGTTTCTAAATTTAGACTGGAGTTAAATAACAAAGATGAGTGTCCATTTATATGAAATTCTAGTCTGGCAACCTGGAAAGCTATTCACATCCCAGCTGGCTCTGTGACAATCGGATACGAATTGTTAGGACCCTTGGTTTTAATAGGTTTGGAGCTGATTTAATATACAGTAGTTTTAAAGGAGCTGAATAAAAATAGATGCAGGGCTTGCCTTGGCTCTATGACCTTATGGAAGTCCAGGCTTGGCTTTATCATGTATGAAATAATGAATGTAGCTAAATGACCTCTAAGGTCCCATCTAAGTCTAATGTGATGAGTTTATCATTAGAGAAGGTTACTCCTTAAGTGGCTATAAATGTTTCTTTGATCTTTCTCAAGGCCTTAATTTTCCAAATGGCATGTACCTCCTGGAAATAGTAATAACGTAGATCCATAGGCAACCCTTAGTTCTAAAATGACCCTCTAGCCACAGTCTGGTACTTCTGGAGTCTTAATACATTCTCTTTTCAATGGGATTTAGCTTTTACAAAAATAACCCATTTTATAAATAATGGAAGTATAAAAAACTAATTAATGAATGTAGTAATAGTTATAAAATGCTGAGTTATGAAGGCAATGATATTGACAATAAACCAGTTATGATGGTAATAATAGTAATAAACCTAATCATAGCAAATCTTTGTTCTAACAATACTCCTCATTCATAATAGAGCTTTAAAACATGGCTATTTGAAAAGTGATCACATTGACAAGTTTCTTCATTTCTCAGGTATAGAAAAAATGTCTCTTGATTAATGAGCTGATGTTCATTCATTCATTCATTCATTCAACAAAGGAATCCATTGGTAAAAAAATTTAGACGTAATCTCTTCTTCATGAAGTTTTACAGTCTTGTGGGAGGGTCAGATATTTATCAATAAACCCAAATGAATGAAGAATTGCAACTGTGATGTTAGCAGCATTCGATCCTTCAAGGAGAATAGAGAAGGCTTCCCTGAGAAAGTGCTACTTGAACTGATATCTGAAGGAAGAGTAGGATTTAATGAGGGAAAGAGGGAGGGAAGAGTGTGCTCAGCAGGGAAACCTGTCGCTGGCTGCAGTGCCATGAATCAGAGGAACTGAAGAAGGGCCTCTGTAGCCTGAAAAGACCAGAGGGGAGCGTGGTGGCACAAGGCTTGAGAGGTAGGTGAAGCTAGACCATCCATGGACTTGTACCCCATGTTATAGTGATTTGTCTTTATCCTGATAGGTATGCTAAGTCTCTGAAGTTTTAAAGCAATTGTTTGTAGCATGGGGGTAGGGATGCGGGCTGAAATGATCATAGTTAAGGTTTGGAACGATCACACAGGCTACAGTTGGGAAAACAGATGGGAGGGAGGCCGGTTTGGATTCAGGTAGATTAGATAGAAGATGATTGCAGAACTCCAGGAGAAAGGTCATAAAAACTTGGACTAGGATGTTGATGGTGGATGTAAAAACAAGGGGCCAGATTTTTAGGGTTGAGGGACTGATCAGATTTTCTCTGCAAATATCTGTCAAGATTTAGGAATATTCCATGAAGGCAAGTTTCCTGGCAACTCCTACACTGGAGTGGAACCTTTCCTTTTCCTGTATCAGGACTCCTGATAGGGTAGGAAATAAAATGAGTTCCCCACACCTTTCCTTATTGATCACTTCCTTCTTGTTCTCCACATTGGCTTCTAGACATGTGGAGTTTTGAGCCATTGGATTCTGGGTCTAGATGGACTTACTATCTAGGGGACACTTGGTGGCCCCTTCCATTTTCTGGGATCTATAGCACTCTTTTCTGCCTAGATTGGGTTTAGGTTATGAGCTCTTTATAATCTGAAGTTTTGTAGTATATTGAGGTGATGGAAAACCTTGGAGAACATCTCTTCTGTGAAAAACAAAAGCTAAAGAAAACATTTACCTCTGACCTTGCTACTCCTCCTTCCTGCCAGTGATGTTTCCCCTTGTGAGACATGCCTGATAAGTGTGTCCCTTCTACCTAAATCTGATAATAGGACATTATTACCCTAAATCGTATGAAGTAAGAAGAAACATTTTTTTTTAAGCCTTGCTTTTGTTTAAGTTGTTTGTTCCAGGAGAATTCCCCTCAGGGAGATTTTTTTTTTTTCCTAAGAAAATACCTTAATGGCTCCACTGACTATGAAAAGTAGGCCAAAGGCCCTTGTGTCAGTCTAGATGGGAAAGCATGAAACAGAATATCAACTGCTCTAAAATGGCAGGAATTTAGAGCTTCTATGCTGTTGGCTCCGGAAAAGATGAAAGGAGAAAAAGGTCTAAGAAGTAAACCGTCCATAGACTAGGACCCAGCTTTTTTAGTCAGTGAGAAATTTCTGTGGATTGAGGAGAGACAAATACATTTTGAGGAAAATCACATCTGAAATTCAGTATGCAATATGCAGATGTTTTAAGCTCTGGGTTGTCATTATTCTTACTATCCCCAAACTTTTGGTCAAGTCTGTTATGCAAAATACTTTCGTGTTAGAGCTTCTTAAAGGGCAGTAAGAGAGAAGAGACCATGTCCGTTCTAGTGAGAATCAGACTAGAGGGGAAAGCACAGCTTCAAGAAGGGAGACGGGGAGCCGAGTACAGGGAGGTGAGTTGGGAGAAGAAATTCTGAGAGAGCTGCGATGGAAAACATGAATGCATCCCTCATCTCATGCCTTAGAAATTCTAAAGAAAACACCAGAATCTCATAGTACTAGGAATGGGGCTTGGGTCATGTATTTGAAGATTGACGAGTTATACGAGAAGGCTGAAGAGTGGCATCCCCCTTGGTTGTCCCCCACCTTGGTTGTTCAGACCTGTTTCTAGGGATGGAATCAACCAGTTGGTGCTTCCTGGACCTCAGACTGCCTTGGATCGGATGGACAGGTGGTGGCTCAGGAAGGCACTGGGTATAGACATGGATCTTGGGATCCATGAACTTGTGCATATATTTTGGCTGCTAGACTGACACCTTCTGCAACCCCATCACTAATGAACTTCCACGAAATCACTGCAGGTTGCTATTGCTTTTCTCTGCTTTTGTTATTGCAGGAGGTTGTAGTTTTTATAGTGAAGTAAGAAAATGACTAATTTGTAGCAACACTCAAACAACATTGAGTACCCTCTCTGCTATGTGCATTCACACATCTATTTGAAAGTGACTGCAATAACTTTTTTATTATAGTTTTATTATAGTTACTATTACCTTTATTTTGCAGATAAAGAAAGTAAAGTTTAGAGAGGTTGTAACTTACCCCAAATCATACTGCTTTTGTGTTATGGAACCTCAACCTGAACCCTAGACTTCTGATTCCAAATCCAGTGCTCTTTTTATTATGCCAGTTTTCTTGAATTTATTTTAATCCGAAAGCATGGGAGAGAAGGTATTTTTCTTTACTGTGATTTACCCAAAGTCGCAAACCCCACTACAGACTGCTCTGGGTACAGAAGCATGCTAGGAGTCTATTTTGATGACATTGTTGTATTTTATACTATTATCTTTACAACTATAGAGTAACAAATGATGAGATACCAAAAGAATAAGTGAGAGTTCTTTAATTGGAAGTCTATTTTCATGTCCAGTTAATTTTTTCCCCAGTAGGTAAATAATACATCATTTTAGAGAATTGTAAGAACATTCTCATTATAAGTAGTACTTAAGATTTACAAGAGGTTAGGGGAATGGCTTTTCAATCTGGTAATTGTTTTTATGTGTATTCACTTCCTGTTGCCCCAGGAACTTAGTGAAATGTTATTTGTTCCCTGGAGAAATAATTTCAGATCTCTATATTGATAAGATACCACAAATATACAGTTTTCACAGGGAAACAAGAACAAAGCTGTATGAGGTTTCATTAAAATTTGGCCTCATTCCTAGTTTCATGGGTTAGTGAAAGGCCTAAGAGATCGCCTCCTCCTGCCCCTGCCTCTACCTTATGTAGTATCTGAACAATTCAAAAAGGAGCATTTCTGCTGTTCTTAAAATTCTGGAATTTATCTTGGTAACTTAAATCTCTGTAAGACCGTGTTTTCTATACCAAAACATATCTTTCTATCCAACTTAATCTTTTGTATTCTCATCTGGCAATTTCTCTCTAGAACTTTGTGTCCTCTCTCCACTAGAGACAAAACTCAGACAGTCAGCCACCTCTGTGCAAAGACAACTTATAGTTTCAACACATGTGGTCAGCTCTCAACTAGACCAAATAATCTCATTTAAAAATTTGTCTTCTGGGTCCAGTTTTCCATTCTCACAGCCACATTAATGGATCTTGTTTAGCTTTTTGTCTCTTATCCATTCACTGTGAAATTGTGAATTCCAAGATTATGTGTGGTCATGAGTTGATCTGAACACTTTTGGGCTCTAATTCTAGTGTGAACCAGAAGAATGACCTTTCATTGTTTTAAGACTTCATTTGGAAATTACCATAGCTAATTTTCGGTGGTATGAAAAGGGAGGAAGCTGCTGACAAGGTCTATATTCATTTTTTTAATTTAAAAATATTTATTAAGTGCCTGTTATGTGTTAGGTACTGTTCTAAGGGTTTGGGATCCATCAGTGAACAAAACAAGAATCTCTGTGCTCTTGGAGCTCACATGACAGATGTCTGTGTGTCATATGCATTTTGTGGCATGTATTTATGGGGTTTTTTCAGCATGCATTCATGGTCTGTAATACATCTGGAGCATCTACACATCTGGAAAGGTTCTCATCCTCACATCCTCCCAAGCTGGGGAGATTGGATGATGAGAAGTCCCAGTTCCTGGCTCAGGAGAAAATGAAACTAAGAATATATTTTCAAATGAGACATTGTGTATATGGTGGCTACTTGCGTTCTGATGCTTTGTGTGTTCAGAAGGCATGTAGCGGGTCCATGTGATGCCTTACCGTCTTTGTATGAAATTGTTTCTGTAGAAAAAGTGTTTTGCATCTCTCACAACTCACTTAACTATCCAATATTTGGGACATATCGAGTTTGTAATTGGGAATTGTCTGTGCACCTGTCTACATCCACATAGAATATGAGTATGGCTGTGCTTATGCATGTTTAGAATACACTCATATAAGAAAAGCAACATAGAAGCTATTTATTAAACACATGTGTATTGTGTACCTATTCTCTACAAAACATGATGCTGGACTCTTTCTTTCAGTAAGAATAATGGGTGCATAGTAGATGGGATAGGAGAGCCTGTTTCCAAATTTGACTCAGATGCTTCACATACTTGTTACTTGTATAATCTGGGGAAAGCCATTTAACTTTTTGAACTTTGATTTCCTCACCTGAGTGTTTGGAAAATAGCTTCTAAGTTACAGTACTGGCTGCTGGAAGGGTTAAATGAGATCATGTATGTGAATGGTACTAGGCACTTAATAAATGTCTATTTTTAAAAAGTAGGCACAGATCCTGTTCTAAAGGAAGAATCAAACACATGGATTTGTCATTTATAAGAGGCAGAGAGAGATACAGATAAATGGATGCTTGTAGAGTCCAGGGAGAGGTTGTATATGGGACATGTGAAGGGGTAGGGATTCAGGAAGGTGCTGGAGGACCAGGCATTGGAGCGGGATGGGATTTACACAAGAGGAAATGATAAGGGTAGTCTAAATCCAAGTACAGAGAACTTTACTAGTTTAGCCACCCATACACACATATCCTTTATGTTAAGGAAGATGTTACAAATGTGCTGCTGTGTCTTCTCCGTGTGTGATTTGTGATTGAAGACAATAATCACAGTCAGGTCACCCAATATCCAAAGTCTAAAAGGACTTGATTTTCGTTCTCACTTTCTACCTTCTAATTCAACTGCAAATTTAAAATCAAAATAATTACTTGATTTCTTATTGTCAAGTATGCTCTGTCTTTGTTTTCCACACTAGTGCTCTAATTTCATACACACATGTACACAAACACGTGGTTTAATAATAAAATGTATTCCAGGATATTCATCAAGATGATAGATATTCAACAGTAATCCCGTTTCCTAAAGGCCAACGGAATTTTTAAAACATATAATAAATTTACATACTAACGTCATGGGCTAATTCCAGGCTCAATTCATCTTTGATGCATGGGGCACTTTCTCCTGCCTTCTCCTCCAACCTTAGATACCACAATTTCCACCCCTACTCACACACACACACACACACACACACCACTGCCCTCCAGCCACACCAAACTAGTTAAGGCTCCTGACTCACTGGACTTGTTCATGCTTCTGTGCCTTTATGCAGATTTTCTCTCTGCCTGGAATGCCACTCCACTACCCCCTCTGTTTACTTAGGCCACCTGCTCCACCTTCCTGACCAACTCAAATGCAGTCTTTTTGTAATGCGGTCCCTGATGCCTACAAGGAAAACAGTTCTTTATGTACCCGCTGTACCTCAGCTTCAGCGCTCATCAACCAACACTGGAATGTACTTTGCTCCTGACCATCTTCCCTATTATGCTGTGAGGTGCCTCAGGGAAAGCTTGCTGCTTTAATAAGTTCTTGTAAAGCCTGGACTTATGTAGAAGATATACAGAAAATATTTATTGATTGAATAAGTGAATTAAAAAAATGAAATGATGTAGGACTATTTTCTTTCCTGACTTTTTTACACTCAGAGTGATGGAATTCAGTTAAGCATATGAGAGGATAAACCAACCAAAGGGGAAAAACTGAGAGTGAGAATGATGAGAAAAAAAATTGGGTGCTTTTGGTGGTTTTCAGGCATTCTGTAGAAAAGCTAACTCCTGCAAGAGTGGTTCTCAATGTTGGCTGTATATTGGATTCACCTGGGGAGTTTTACAAACCTGATGCCTGGGTCCGAACTATAGAGACTTTGATTTAATTGGTGCTCAGTATAGCCAGAGCTTTAGTTCCCCAGGTGATTGTAAAGTGCAGACAAAATTGAGATTGGCAGTCCTACACAGTGAAGATGGTTGTGAGTGCTTCCCTGAGACTAAGGTAAGCGGAAAGATGGGGGCATACAGTATGTGTGCATGTGTGTGTGTAATTTGTCAAGAATGTGAATTTGTGATAGGCAGGTTAGGAAGCTTCTTTTGAATTTATTAATATTCTTAAGTTTTGAGGTGCAAATCTAAAGTAAATAAGACCAATGTTTATTAAATATATTTACACATAGGCCACTCAAAGAGGTCATTTTAAAGTCTAACACTTCAGGAAGTTGGTTTTCAAAGTCATTTAGCTTTTACTTGAAAGTTGATTTATTTTTAAGCTTCTAATTTCAGACTAAATAAACACACAGTAGATTATCTAGAGAATTGAAGCCAAACCTATTTTAGGCTCTAATTAGCCCTACTACTTGAGGTGAAAGTGAGTCTTTGTTTTGAACTTTTTAGCTACTTGAGGACAAAGCACAGTTTTTATCTGTTTTCTCTGGGTAATTTACAAGTATCATTGCAGCTTTAACATCTTCATTTTCTGAGGGAAGTGCAGGCAACACAATGTCGTGATGAGAACTTCAGTTTGTAGCTAGCTAGCACTTATGCTACATGATCTGGACTTTTTTCTGAAATATAAGAAGGGAATTTATACAATTAATTTTAAAGACATGGGTTTTAAACAAAATATTGGCTGCATAATCCTATATTCCAATCCAGATCCAATTGAATACTTTAAACCTCATCCAAGATTATCCACATTACCCAGAACCAGTGATGGGCTCTGATTCTCTCCCTTCCACTGGAGCATGAAATCTCTTGGCACCAACATTATGTTTTAAACTGAACCAAAGGCTGGAAACTCGAAAATGCCCCAACAGGACAGAATTATTTTTATTTCTATTGTTATTTCAATGTAGAAAGTATGAGAACATTTTATTTTCTTTATTTTAACTTTTCACATACTAAGGAAAGCTCTATGGAGCAAAGGTCCTCATTTCAAAGGGCACCAGTGTGAAAAGAGTATTTTCTTTCCTTATACTCCAATAAATGGGCAAAAAGCCATGAGAACTTGCTATAAAATATTTCTGCTATCCTTAGAACGCAGCATAGAGTAGACCCATCTTGGACCCTACGTTGAAAACTCTAGGAGATCCTTGTTATTATAATTGGAAGATTCTGAGGAGTAAGGTAATATTTGACTAGAGATTTAAAAAAATTAGAGGAAATAGATACTTGTGGAAACAATTCACTTCATAGCACATCTGTACTTTGTACTGATGATACTTTAATAAAGATCTAGTAATATCTGAAATGTTATTTTTATTATTTTTTTATTTTTTATTTATTTAATTAACTAATTTATTTATTTTGCGGTGCACGGGCCTCTCACTGTTGTGGCCGCTCCCGTTGCGGAGCACAGGCTTCCGGACGCCCAGGCTCAGCGGCCACGGCTCACGCGCCCAGCCGCTCCGCGGCATGTGGGATCTTCCCGGACCAGGGCACGAACCCGTGTCCCCTGCATTGGCAGGCGTACTCTCAACCACTGTGCCACCAGGGAAGCCCTGAAATGTTATTTTTAAATACTGTTTTTATTTAAATAACAAACCTCCATATGGCTTCTAAATTCAGGATAGAAATGTGGAGTGATGTAGCTTATTCACTCTTGCAGAGTTATCTTTGAAATTAGATATTTTTATCCCCATTTACTAAAGAATAATGACTCACCAAGGATTGTTAAGTTTCCTACACATCGTCCTTCAGCTTACTGATGTCAGGTATTATATTAATAAATTCTCTGGTATTTCAATTCTTTTAGTCCTTCTGGTTTTCACATTTTGGCTAATGTGGGTCTGCTTGTTCCTGAGAAATGGGCACAGTCGTTTTTTTTTTTTTTTTACCATTATGATTTGTATATAATTCATACATATTACAAGCAAAACAACTTAGTGTTGCCTTTAAATACTACCATAACATAATAAGGAGAAAAATGCAAATGGATGAATTCTAAAAAATTCCACACATCCACTAGTAGCTACAATTTCCAAATTCAATGCATCATTCACAAGGTAAGTTAAAAGGCAAACATTTTAAAAGGAAGGCCTTAAAAACATACATTTTGCAAGGGATCACCTGCAAGTTTAAGAAGTAATTCCGTTTTCTGAATTTTCAGAACTCATAAAGTCTCACAAATCCTGTGGATCAGTCCCTTTTCCAGATACTTTTCTGTGAGCTCATTATTCATATATTCAACAGATACCGAACACCTATAAAGTGCTTGGCTCCATGGATATAATGGTGAAGATACAAGCCTTGCCTTCCTGCAGTGGATATTCTAGATGGTACAATAGAAGGCCATTACAGAAAAATGTGTTAAGTTTCTAAGCATGTGTATATCTATAAACTTTTATTTTAAAGAAAAATTCAAAGAGTTGGGGTCATCCTGAGACAGCAGGTTACCTTTGATGATGAAAATAATTTATTTCACATGTGCTGTTGCTACTGTTGTCAATTCTTAATGCTTGGAATGCCACCATTTAAAAACTCTGGTTCAAATGTTATATATTTCATAACTAACTGGATAAAGAAATAGTAGAATTGGCACAGAGGAGCTACGGCTACCCCTGATGTTTTGACAAGAGGTAAAGAATATTTCACATTTCGAAGCTTAAAACCTTTTC
Source organism: Grampus griseus (assembly GCF_964374135.1). Classification (NCBI taxonomy): domain Eukaryota; kingdom Metazoa; phylum Chordata; class Mammalia; order Artiodactyla; family Delphinidae; genus Grampus; species Grampus griseus. Next base: position 64,634,927 of record NC_139007.1, read on the forward strand.
TATTAAATAAAAATCCAAGAGCTTCTTCCCTCTTCCACCTAAAGTCACTTATTTTACCATAAATAAATCCTTTGGAAACAATCATGAGATGCATTATCCTGTATGGTGGAAAACATCCCTAGATAATACCTGAATGCCTCTAAATGATTCACTAAGTCTGACCATCCTAAATGTATCTATTGGTTGGTTTCCCTAAAGACCTTCCCACCAAACACAATACCTTCAGCTCAGCATATGTATCTTTAGAACGAGTTCATTCTGTATTCAGATATTTCAAGTGTAGTGCACATGCTACCATTTTGTCAGGATAATTAGAGCCAGTAGAAGTAGTTCTCATTCTGTAACTTAAAATCTACTACAAAAGAAAGTAGACACCAAGATACCAAAATCTTTCATGCTTAAAGGCAAATGTATTCAGTTCCTTTCCATGCAGAACATAGTAAGGTATCTTACATGCTTGTTATTTCTTTTCCTAATCAAGTTTGGGACAACCTTTGAGGATCCACTCATGCTCCATGGTGAGCCATCTTGTACCCTGTTCTGGTAAGTATCTTACATAGAAGAGAAAGGAATATTCTTGCTGACCTAGAGATTAGTCAAGGGGGGAGTGTGGTGGGAGAAGAGTTAATGTCTACTGTCTCCTCCGTTGCCGTCAAGGTCATGGTGGGGCGTTTATCCACCAACAGATGCCTACAGAAGCCATTCAGATACGCCACGGCAGGGAGGAAGGCATGGGAGAAGAGGACCAAGAGGAGAGACTTGCTATCCTATGATGGAGTGAAGAGGCTGCTGGCTGGAAAAACCAGGAATAAGGAAGTGAAGTCATCCTCTTTAGGAGGCCATACCAAGCAGAAAGCCTCTGAAAAATCCACCAGTCACTAGAACATTCTTCTTCACAAACGACACCACCTCCTCTAGTTTGCTTTTGACCTCCGTAGGTATCTGGTTGCTCTTGCGGATCTTCAGCTGTTCCTTGGCTTTCTTCATGTCCTTCTCTACCCGCTGCCCGTCCAGTTTGATGTAGCCAGTATGGTTTGCAAGCTGAAGCAGGAAAAATCCACCTCCCAGAGCTGTGGCAGCCAACCTTCCAACCTTCCGGAATAAGAAACCCGTGCACCATCCAGTGACCCCTCCAATTAACAGCTGGGTTGCCACGCTATACTTTTCAGCTGAAGGCCCAGATTCCTGCCCAAACAGCTTGCACCACCCTGGCTGCTTTTTAGCAAGTTCTGCAAGGTCCAGTGATTCAAAATTCACCTCCAAGTTTCCTTGACTGGCTGCGGCCATTTCAGCGAGCTGGTCTCGCGATGACACCCGTCGGGCCTCCGCGCGGTAGGATGCAGAGTGGCGCGCTGCAGTCGGCGCGAGCTGGCTTCCGGCACTTGGGGAAGATGTTTCCATTCCCACGGCGGCGGCGGGAGACGTGGGCGCCGTCTCGGTTTGTGTAGTCTTAAGTCTGGTTTTGGAGATCCTCCTGAGTATCTCCTGACACTTTTATTTTATTTTACTTTTCTGGTACGTGGGCCTCTCACTGTTGTGGCCTCTCCCGTTGCGGAGCACAGGCTCCGGACGCGCAGGCTCAGCGGCCATGGCTCACGGGCCCAGCCGCTCCGCGGCATGTGGGATCTTCCCAGACCGGGGCACGAACCCGTGTTCCCTGCACAGGCAGGCGGACTCTCAACCACTGCGCCACGAGGGAAGCCCTCCTGCCACTTTTAAAAGGTAAGTAATCCTTTTACCCTGCTATGGAGCACAATACTGGGGATGTGAGACCAAGAATGGTCAGGTGTAGGAAATTAAAGGAAAGCCCGTTCACTCTCCTTTAATAGCACCCTGTATTAATTTAATTTCAAAGTTGAGAAAGACTCCAGGATAGTCTAGTCTAATCATCATACATTGGGTGCACATTGGCTGCCTTAAATAAAACCTCCTGTTAGTATTTCCCCAGAGTATTTCCAAGGAAATGGGTCTCTGAGAATAGTGATTGCAGTCAGGTCCTTGGCAGCTTGTACAAGGGTAGTGAGTGATGGGCTAGTGCTTATGATAAAAGCTAATTTACTGAATAAACTGCGTGGTAGACACTTTTCTAAGTTCTTCGTATGCGTTTACTCTTTAATCCTCACAATAACCTTATGAGGCAGGTACTATTATAATCCTTATTCTACAGATGAGGAAAAGAGAGCTGGAATTCAAACCAACACTTTCAACACTTGGCATCTTTTACTATTATGTCATACTATTCTAGAAAAAGAGAGACTATTGTAGTTAGTGGATAAGAATATTTCTTAGAGACCTTATTTATGATGAAGATATGTATATAAAACCTGATCCTCAAGGATACTTTCAGATCCTTCTCTGTGATTATCTGATATCAGGAGCTTTCTTACCCCATAGGAACATTGAAGTTTACTTTATTAGCAGTAAACTAATAAATAAGGGATTCAGAACTATAGTTTGCTGACTTCCTATAGATCTTGAAAGCATCATTTCTGTAACTGAACAATAGCACAGGGGCCATTGAGAAAACCAACCTGTAATAGGTTGAATTTCAATGACTTATGTTTTTATTTTATTTTGTTTTATTTTATTTTAAGAAATGGTATCTTCTCCAGGAAGAAAAATCCTGTTAACTTAAGAAAATACATTTTGGAGCATAAAAGTCCAGTCTGATATATTTTGCTTAAATCCAGGAGAACTGTACTTATTCAAATTATAAAGCAGAGAGTTCAACTGAAAATGTGGTCTCATGATAAATAGATTGTAAAGGAGAGAAAATATGATCTGACAGCAGGCATTTTAAAGCTTATTTTTTGCATTATAGAGTTTTGCAATAGAGTTTTGGAAGAACTTTTAAGATACTTGGAGAAGTATCAGGAATGATTTAAAATCATAGTTAACAAATGCCATGGGTTTTATTGTCCAAGCAAATTCTTGTATCTTAACATCTATGGGAGAGATGAGCTATATATACAATAGACAAAGCACTTTTATTTTTTAATGATTTTCTGTTTTTCTTTGTCTTTGACTCAAAAGGTTTTATTTTCTGGCCTATTTAGGTGGATGATATCCACTTAGGTAATCAGGTTGAAAATATGAGCTATTATATTTTGATCATGACACACAGTTGCTGGAAAATTAGATTCCCTGTAATTGGATTGATGCTGAAATTGTAATTATAAATTTCTATTGTTATTTTGCTTTCTTTTATTTGATTTTTTAAAACTGGACAGTTGTTGTGGAAATTAACTCAGACCTGACAACTTCAAGTGGTAGAAATATATGAGCTGAAGTTTCTAGTGTTCAACAAATTGAGGAACTTAGTTTTGAAATGTGAAGTTTCTGTTGCTCTTAATCTTTATAAAATAAAGATGTAGCATTTTTCTCTGCTTTGACTTAGACAAGTATAACATTTCCCACACTTGAGTCATCCCCCTACCACTTTCACAAATTTTTGCTGTCTACCACCCATATACACTTATTTATTATACCTTTTTTTTTTTTTTTTTTTTTTGTGGTACGCGGGCCTCTTACTGCTGTGGCCTCTCCCGTTGCGGAGCACAGGCTCCGGACGCGCAGGCTCAGCAGCCACGGCTCACGGGCACAGCCGCTCCGCGGCATGTGGAATCTTCCCGGACCGGGGCACGAACCCGTGTCCCCTGCCTCGGCAGGCGGACTCTCAATCACTGCGCCACCAGGGAAGCCCTATTATACCTTTTTAATTGACTTGTTTTTATGCTTAACCTCATCTTAGGCAACAATATGCATGAAATGACAGGTTTGATATACTAATTATATACTTTTTCATTACTTAGTAGCAAAGTAAGTACTAATGTGTTACAATTTTAAATGTTTTATCCTTATACCATCTAAAATCAACTGTAGTACCAACATTTGGGTAAAAACTGTCCTGGTGTAACAGCTGGGCATTTAAAGTAAAAGTATATAAACTTTTCCTCTATTTTTTCTTCTTTCTTTCCTTTTTAAAGTTTGAATATGTCGAACTGACTTATCAAGTTACCACTCAAGTGGTGCTTCTCAATCTCTTTTCCTCTGTAGAGAAATGGTGGAGGATGTATATTCCTCTGTCCAAAGTGAATCACTGAGCCAACTCGGCTGTTTGTTATTCTGGGCATGTACGCCATAACTCCACCACTCTCTCTCCTGCTGAAGAAAGTATAACAGAATGCAAGTGAGCTAACCTTGATTTTCTGTATTTTTAAGAGTAAATCATTTACAAACTCAATCCTTTAATTATGAGTAGTAAAAAACAATTTCCTTGCAACATACCCATCTACTGATTGCAACATCATGCTTAAGAGCCTCTGTTCTTACAGATTAAAAGGTGCTGCCAGAATTTTTGTTTCTGTTTTAAATTTGCATTCAAGCAACAGTGTGCTTGAGATTATTTTTTTTAACTACAAACAATTGTTTTAATTCCATTCTCTTTAATACCCTTTTTTTTCTCTTTCAGAAAGGTTCTTTTAATCTCAGAATTTTAAAAAGGAGAGTACTGTATTGAGAACTCTCAGTGACCTGGTGGATTATTATGGGATTATTCTTTGTCATTATAGGGTGACCCGTTTGTCCCAATTTGCCTTGGACTTTTCTGTTTTTATCACTGGAGTCCCACATCCTGGGAAATCCCTCAGTTCTGAGCAAATGGGACAGTTGACCACCCTAAAGCAGGCTGACAGAAATGGAGAATGTGACTGGATAGGATTTTAGTTGGGTGTATAATTGGTAATCCATATATTTAAATATGCTGAGATCTTGAACTTCAACATAATGATCGCAGCTAAAAATGGGCAGAGAGATCTCTCTATTGCTCAACTTGTCCGTTCTCTAAATTGCTTCTCTAGTGAGCTATCAAAAACACACTTCTTAATTATGTCACTGCATTGAGTAACAAGGCCTCACATTTATTTCAGGAAGAATCCAAACTCTAGAAATTGCCTCACCCAGCCTCGCTTGATTTGGTCCATTGGTTCTCAAACTTTACTCTGGGAAGGACCACCTAGCAAATGTGTTTAAAATGCACATTCCTATGCCCCTGATTCAAAGAGAATAAATCTGGAGAGCAACTAAAAGCATTTTTTCAAAAACAAGCACAGTGGGGGACTCTTTTTCAGGTAGTCCTTGGACCATGTTTTGAGGAAAATTGACCTAGTTTGGTTTTTTTTTTTTCCTAGTTTGGTTTTTATCCCCATTTTTTAAATGCCCAGTTGTTGGTTTATTCTCTGGGCTTATTAAAATTCACTTAACTTTTCAGTGTTCCAGGCCTTCTACCTGAAGCCCTCTCCTACATCTCTGTTGGTCAGTCAGATTTCTACTACCTGGACGTCCCCTTTCCCAGGAAGCCTCTGCAAGGCCCCGTTAGGGTTAATGTCTCTCTCCTTGTCCTCTATTAGGACCCTGCCCCTCCTGCCAAGTGTCTAGAGCCCAGGATTGTAAATGCCTCTTCCTTGTGTGTATCTCTCTTTAAGCCGAGTTCAGTGCCCATAGACACCTCTCATCTTATTTATGATTATGTCCTCAGGCTCTAGCTCATTGTTGAGCACATGGTAAGAGCACAAGATTGTTTACTGAAGAATTAAATTTCTTTAGTAATGGGTAGATTGACGTAACACAGTCCTAGGAACTGAGACTCAGGTGCATCTCTCTGGTATTGGGTTATCCCCTTCCCCAGCCCTCCTCGTATCCGTGGGTATGTTTGGGGGCTTAGGAATACTGGGATTTGGTTGTGGGGAGAAGTGCAGGGCCCCTGGAGAGGGAGACAAGGGAATGAGAAGTTACAGGTTTAGGGGAATGTCATTGCATTCCTCCCCAGCTGGACCTGAGGGACTGGTCTGGAGCCTGAGTAGAGAAAGGGGTGGTGGCAATTTCATCCATTTCACAGAGGTTCAAGGGGCAGACGTGATGCAGCCAGGGGGCTTGAGAACAGGGAGCCACACGCATTCCCTGACACCACACATGTGTACACACACTGCACATCACACACACACACCACACGCACCACGTGCATCACACGTACATACCACACATATACACCATATACTTCACACACACCACTCATACCAAACCACACACACACACCCATACACACACTCAAAGCTTCTCCCTCCAACACCACCTAGGACCCAGCTTTGCCTCCTGAGGGCTCTGGGCCGCCGTCAGCAGGGCTAGCAGTGTTGTCTCTGAGGGAAACGGCAGTATAATTGTCCTGAATGCTCAAGAGCTCCTGATCTCCCTGGAAATTCCATAAAAAATCCCAAAGAGATTTAGTGGAGGTGTTGAAGGGAAGGTCATGAGCGGAGATCTTGCATTAACAAAAAGGGGCTGAGTGCTAGCATCATTGGACTTCATTTGTGAAAAGTGGACTTCTGAATGAGACCGAGAATAAGTAAAATCCAATTTCTAGACAAGGCCTGTCATGAAAGTTCAGCCTTAGACTGCCAAAAACAAGACTTTCTCATAAGACTGGGCCGACAGATCTATGAAATGGGCTGGCTGAATGCTAACATTTTATTGCTTTCTGGACTTTTTGTACGAGTCATTCGAAATAAAAGGTGCTACCATTCTTGACAACTGGTGGCGCTGTGGAGTTCTTTTTCTGGCCTTGAGAAATTGCCACTGAGCCAGTGTACAGCAGGTCCTATATCAAATCTGGTTTTGAACAACTAGAATTGACCTTGCTGGTCGTGATACCGGTGAGGTGCTTCTGAATTAGATTGTGCTGAGCCCATCTCAGCAGCTTGGGAAATGGTGAGGCACGAACACACAGCTGATGTGTGCCTGGGAGAGTTTCACAATTGTGTGAATGATGGCTAGACAGATACTCAGTGTGAACACTACACATTGACTTAAAATGGTATTGACATCCTCTGGTGAATGATCTTGTCATGCTACGTGACAATATTCAGATGTATTCTCTGAGCAATTCCCTGCGTTAAACACCTTACTGTGTACTGGTAACAAGGAAGAGAATTTAGTATTTCTGTAGCTGTATCTTGAAATACGCCTAACTCTAGGAAGAACGAAAATAAACATATAAATAAGTAACCACGATGGGAATTTTCTAATGAAATAACACCTAGTTGTCCGAAATTTTGTTTCCAGTTAATGGACATCGAGTCAACTTATATAACTGTCATAGCAAAGTTACATTATTGTAAATTGTTATTTTTATTGTTATTCAAAATAAGAGAGTATTATTCTTGAGGGGGGAATAATCAATGTATTTAGAAAGGTGGAGAGACCAACTGGTAAGAGTAATATGCACATTTATTTTAAAGATCACACATTAACATTTTTTTTTAAAAAGAGAGAGGAAGAGAAGAAAGTGTTAATGTAAATTTACTGCAATTTCACAATTTTAACACCAATTAAATTGAATGTTTGAAAGATACCAGAACTCTTATAAATGTATAAGGTCAGGGAAAGCTTATGCTTGACTTTCAGTTGAGAAGTAAAAAAGAAATGCCAAGTGTGATAAATGGAAATTCCAGAAAACACAGAGAATTAGATGGCTCTATACTCTGGTTAGAAACTGGAGGAAGGTTAGTGGCTGGTCTATCCGTCCTCTAGAAGAAAGGGCAGCAGAAAATGAAGTAGTCCTCAAGACCACAAAATAGGTGAGTTATGGGAGCAAATTCACAAAGACCCCTGAGTGGTTGTGTGTAAGTCAGTCAGTGAAAAGGATAATCAGAAGCTCCTGAGATGGAGTCAGCTGGCTGATTTCTGCCACTGAAGCTAGCATACCCAACCGTTACATTATCCAGTTCGATGGAAGAAAATAAATTTCCAAATTCAAGCCCAAAATTCCCATGTTCTTGCAGGTAGGCAAGATTTAGAGGCAAAAATGAGGTACCCTGTTAAAATTTGAACATAGGGAAATAATTCTGACAGTTGGACTTCTAAACACATTTCATAAATTACATTAGAAATATGTACATTTGCCTTAAATTTTAATTATTAAAATGGTGGCAGTAGTGGGCTTATCTCCCGACCACAACCATGATAGAATCATCTTGTCTTTTAAATCACCCCCTCCTAGATTCACCACTATCCTTTAGCCACAGTTATTGGTGATAATGTGTCGTTCCTCTCAGGTAGGCTGGGGTGGAGAAAATGTGAATCCCTCCATCTTCTAGTGCCTGAATGGCTGCAGAATTGTCTGTTATATGATGAAAGTTTATCGATGTAAAGAAGGAAAGTAATGGCAGTTGGTCAGCCATAGAAACGTGAAAATGTTGAGGGACAGAGGCCAGCACCAGTGGTCTTCATCCACGCACAGGACAACCTGACCTAGGATTGAGCTGCTTGCCAGTGTGGTGGGTCTGTCCCTGGAAGTGGAGATAAAAGCATATACCTCTGAGGGCTCAATGACGGACAGTCCAACTAAATCCCCTTGCTATATGTGATTCCATGCTCAATCAATAATAACATTTCTTCTAGTAATACTTTTATGTCTCACGTAAATATGTGTATGGGTGGACCATAGTCAGCATACACATTCTGTTATGGTTTGGGGTATCATTTGAAATAAACAAACTGGCATTGTGGTTTTCTACATCTTAGCCTTTGGGAGCTTGGTTAATGTAAATCCACCCTTGTCTTAGTCTGTTTGGGCTGATATAACAAAATACCAGAGACTGGGTAGCTTATAACAACAGAAATTTATTTCTCATGGTTCTAGAGGCTGGGAAGTCCATGATCAAGGTGCTGACGGATTTGGTGTCTGTGAGGGCCCACTTTCTGCTTCGTGGACAGATGTCTATGTCTTCACGTGGTGGAAGGGGCAAGTGAGCTTTCTGGGGTCTCTTTTACAAGGCAGTAATCCCACTTATAAGGGCTTTACCCTCATGAACCAATCATCTCCCAAGGGCCCCACTTCCAAACACCAGCATACTGGGAATTAGGTTTCAACATGCGAATTTGGGGGAACACAAACAATCTATAGCAGGAGTCCCCAACCCCTGGGCCTTGGACAGCTACCAGTCTGAGGCCTGTTAGGAACCGGGCGGCACAGCAGGAGGTGAGTGGCGGGCGAGCAAGTGAAGCTTTGTCTGCCGCTCCCCATGGCTCCCCACCGCTCGCATTACCGAGTGAGCCATCCCACCATCCCCCGCCCCCCCAGTCCGTGGAAAAATTGGCTTCCACAGAACTGGTCCCTGGTGCCAAAAATGTTGGGGACTGCTGATCTATAGCAACCCCTTAAATTATTCTTAATTATTTCTTAACGGGATGGCAAATTTAATTTCTGTGCCTTAAGGACTAATGGTCAGATCCCAGACTCTGATGAATTCCTGAGTTGATGGAGTTGATGCCAGCCTTGTGACTCCTGGCTGAGTGGCTAGCCTAAGCTGTGACATATGACCTTGCAGCCTTTCTTTCTTCAAATTGCTTCAATATGGTTATGGGCAAAAAGTTCCTTTCCAGATATGATATTCCTAGGGGTTGTATGTAGAAACTTTATTTGTTAATAGGCCTGTTTATTTTAAATAAAATATAAATGTATAGTTATAACTCAGTTTAGGGAAAAGACTAAATTTTCTTTTTTGGGGAAGGATGTGTGGTAGCCAGCTTCCAGTGGTCGTCAGTATTCATACCTTTCTATAATCCGTTTCATGTGGATGAGGGCTGGCCTGTGTGACAAATTACGTATGGTGGAAATGATATCTGTGATTATCAAGACAGACTTATATAATACACTGCAGCTTCCACCGTGCTTTCTCTCAGATCACTCAGGCTGGAGAAAGCCAGCCACCGTATTGCAAGGACACCCAAGCAGTCCTGTGGAGAGGTCCACATGGAGAAGAATTAACGTGACAGCCATGTGATTGAGCCACCTTAGAAATAGATCTTCTAGTCCTGGTCAGGCTTTCAGGTGCCTGTAACCCCAGCCAGCTTCAGACCACAACGTTATGAGTACCTCTGAGTTAGAAACGCCCAATCAAGCTGCTCTGGAATTCGTGATCTAAGGAAACCGTGAGAGATAATAAATGCTTATTGTCATTTTAAGCCACTAAGTTTTGCAGTGATTTATTATGCAGCAACAAATAACTAATACAGAATTTAGTATCTTAAAGTATGGTGATGCTATTAAAAAAATGAAAAACAAAAACTGAGAGCCCCGAGAGAGGGAACAACCAAGGAAAAACCTTCTTAGGCAGAAGTAGGATTGATGCTTAATCAAGGAGTTGGCGCATGGGCCCAGCTGTATATCAGAGCTGCTGTGGATCACTGACTCCCATGTGCCCCCTGCTCTAACACTTTTATAATAAATGAGTGTCTAGAGTGGCTATCCTGTACTTGTCCCACCATTTTATGTTTGATGTGTTTGGGGCAGATGGTGCATCTCTTTAGTTCATAGGTCTTGAGATCAAGAGGAATCCCACTCGAGGAGCTTTATTTGAAGAACTCTGCCTGAGGATCCTCATCTATACCTGATTCCATCTGCATAAGGAGATCCTGGGCCACGAGCCTGAGATGATGCTATAAGAGGATGAACATTTCAGTGACCTTGGAGTGGGCGAATGCCGTGTGTATGTGGGTGTGTGTGAATCACTGAGAGTCAGAGAGTGGGCTGTGGTGTCTTTCCTCCGGGGGCCCGTGATGACCCTCATCTCCTGGTATTCATACCCTTCTGTAGTCCTCTCTTTCTTCTATACCAGAATACTGTAGCCTGGTGGCTTATAAATAGCAGACATTTATTTCTCATAGTTCTGGAGGCTGGGAAGTCCAGGATCAGGGTGCTGGCAGATTTGGTGTCTGGCAAAGGCCTACTTCTGTTTCATAGACAGATGTCTTTTTACTTTGTCTTCACATGGTGGAAGGGGAAAGGGAATTCTCTGGGGACTGCTTTTGTAAGGACACTAATTTCATTCATAAAGGCTCTACCTCATGATCGAGTCACCTCTCCAAAGTCCTACCTCCAAGTACCAGCACATTGGGGGTTAAGTTTCAATACATGAATTTTGGAGGGACACATTCAGTCTATAGCACCCCCTGTAAACTGAATCATTGTTGGTCTGTGTGGTCAATAAATTATGGTAGAAATGATGGTGTGTATCTTCTGAGGTTAGATCATAAGAGGCGTTGCAGCTCTGATATGTAAGGGCACTCAAGCAGCCCCGTGGTGAGACCCCCATGGAGAGGACTTGACTTGGCAACACAACTTGCCAACCATGTGAGTGAGCTACATTGAAAATGGTTCCTCCATTTCCTTCGGGTTGCTGCAGCCCAAGTGACGTGTGATTGTAACCTCATGAGAACCTTGATCCATAGCTACCTACCTGAGCCACTCCTGAACTCCTGACCCAGAGAAGCTTACAAAAGATGATTAAATGAGTATTGTTTTAAGCCACTAGGTATTGGGGTTGTTTGTTAGACACTATTAGATAAGAAATATGGGGTATAAAGATGAATAAATGATATCTGTTCATTTCTTCTTCATTTTCTTAAGACAAATTCAGGATAATATGCCAGAAAAGTTTGGATTACAGTGTTTTACGATGCCGAGAACTCCACCTTTGTAATGTGGAAACGGAATGTCCTTTCTGTTAAAGAACTGGTTAATTTGATATTTACCAAAGGATTAAGGATTTGTTCTATCATCATCATTATCACCAAAAGATGAATAGTAACAATGACAAACATTTACTGAGGGTGCTTTGCTAAATACTTTAGGTATTATATAAATTATTCCTCAAACAATGCTATGATGCAGATATTATTATTATTCCCATATTTTAGATGTGGAAATTGAGGTTCTAAGGGTTAAATAGAGTGACCCAAGGTCACACAGCTATTAAAGGTCAGGTCTTCCTGACTATAAAACGTATATATTTGTAACCAGTAAGCTGTGTTATCTCCTTATTTGAAAATTCTGCTTGGAGAGGCCTTGAATTTAAAATATGGAACATAGGCTCTAGCTGTTCAGGGTTTAGCGTCTGAATGCCAGAGAAGTTGACACTGACCATGTAAAATCTGTTTCATTCTATGAGCTATTCTTATTTCAGAATTTCCAGCGTTCGTTTATGTAATAGGAATCACATGGATCACACTCTGGTAGTTATACAGGAAGACAAATGAGATGACTACATGCTACAACTAATGACTCCTGGGCCTTGATTTCCTGCTTGCATTTCCTAACTAAAGCCACTTACTGGGATGGCAGGCTGTCACTGAAGTTAAACAAAATAAATCATGGGTTGTAAAATTAAAAACAATAACCCAATTTTATGGCTGTTTTGCTCAGACTGTAAGAGCATTGAGGATAATGGTCACGGCTGAACCAAGCTTAGATATTGCTAAGGCCAATTTTATGCCTTGTCATGCTTTTCATTTGCCTTTGCTTCAAGCTAATGGTAAAACAATTGGAAGATTGCTTTGAATCAAACATAACCACAGAAGAAACTTTAAAGAAGAGAATATATTAGCTTAATAGCTCAATAAAGCAAATTCAAATGTTCCTTTTGGCCAAAGTTTCACTTCATTTTAGCTCAGATTTTCCAGGATATTCTTCAAAAGGTAATGAATTGGCAAATTATTTGCCATTTCTAGTTGCATATTTAAGTGAAGACAAATCTTTATAGTTTTCATATCGAGAGGTTATGGATTTCTATTCCCTTTTAATGGAAATTAAAAATCTATCATCCACAAGCAAAAATGGTATAGGTGGGCTTCCCTGGTGGCGCAGTGGTTGAGAGTCCGCCTGCCGATGCAGGGGACGTGGGTTCGTGCCCCGGTCCGGGAGGATCCCACATGCCGCGGAGCGGCTGGGCCCGTGAGCCATGGCCGCTGGGCCTGCGCATCTGGAGCCTGTTGCTCCGCAATGGGAGAGGCCACAACAGTGAGAGGCCCGCGTACCACAAAAAAAAAAAAAAAAAAAAAATGATATAGGTGTATCTATGCATAACTGTGTGTGGAGGGTAGGGAGGTGGAGGGGTGGAGAGGGGGTCAGGAAGGGAAGGGGCCCAGAGTAGAGCCAGAATAGCATTGTTACCATTGGAAGAAACTCACCTGGGAAAGAATAGTGACCTATCTCTAAATCAAATTAAATCTCTCTCCAGTTTGGCAGGAGATTCTGTCTCAGTCATCTTGAGACTTTAGAGTCATCAGAAGGCTAAAATGATGCCTAAAAAATTGGGAGAGAGCCTCACGGCTGTTCCTGGGCTCCTTGTTGTCCGTCCTAATGCCAAGCTGGCTATGATGGTGTTTGCCTGAGCTGGGAGCCCTACTTCCTAGGATCCAGTCTTCCAGATCCACCAGGCAGCCATTTCTGGTGGAAAGTTTTGATACCTTTCAAAGTACTGTCAAAGTGAGGCACGTACCCTCACTACCAATGGGACCTTCCACTCTATTCCCTCCCCAGAGCAATGTCCAGCTTCCAATGCTGCTTCCACACCTTTCCCACCAAAAGCACTCACCTCTTTTCTGCCCCTTCCACAACCCTTAGCTTAATCTCTTTAAGGAATTCAGGTTTTCTGAGTGTGAAAGTCAGGCAGGGGGCTGGGATGCTTTCAGGCAACTTCTGAAACAAAAATCTCCTCTGAGGCCAGTAGCACAGAAGGCCTGGTTCCCTTTTTGGAACAAGGGGAAGCAAGCAAAAAGCAGGGGTAAACAAAACTCAGTATCTCAGTGTATTAACGCCTCACTGTAAGAGTAAAGATTCCGGGTAGGGAAATGCCAGATGAGTAACAGCTCACCAGCCACGCTATATTCATATTGGCTCTGGTCCAGTGGAAGTTCAGTTGTTAAAGAGCAGGTATAAATTCTTCATAAATACGACTTGGCCACACCCCTTACTCTGGGCAAAGTTCCTTTAGGGAGGACCTACTAGTGCTGTCTTTACTGTATATCAAGAGTCAGGGAGAATAAGGATTGCTGGCACTTCAGGGCACTCCCCAGTGGGTTTGGAGTGAGTCTTGAAGAGGCAGTCGTATACTCTAACCTCCTCAGAGAAGAGCTTCCTCGGATAAATGTTAAATCTGCATTAGAGCAGAATACAGCTCTTTACTTGTCACTTGTTTCATCCCTGGGTCTATTGCTGGAAAATTCCTCTTGTCCAGTGTTACCAAGCGAGCTGGCTAACTTCTGGAGAAAGCTGCTCATAAAACTGATAAGAGCCCTCTCTTCAACAACCTAATTTGAACTTTATCCCAGAGACCTTGAGAAACTGGATCTGCGTTTTTATAATCCAAGAGTTGAACGTAGTCCTGCACATTCGGGTAACATTCGACCTTGAAATGTTGTTCTAAAAGTCATGTTTCCCCCTTGCCGGCTTTGACGTTATCCGTGCATCAGTGCACACTTTATCATGGTAACGCGTCAGGAATGTGCAGAATGGTTGAGGAGCTTGAATGCCAGGGCAGTTTCAAGTTTGCTGGACTCTTGTAACCAGCTCACTGGATCAGTTGCTGGAAGACTGTTACACTGCGTATGCTGAAGGAGAACTGACGTTCATGACCAAGTCGCTTTCAAGGGCAGTTCAAAGTGTTGGCTGACAAGGCTGTGCTTGGCCGATACTTTCCTTTTGGAGTATATTCTGTCATTGCTAGTGAGATATGCCACAGAAAATGCCTATTTCTTATTTTGGTCTCAGGAAAGCTATTACAATTTGTTTGTAAAGAAATGCTTGAATTTGAATGTTAAAAATGGGTTGCTGTATTGCAACCCATTAAGGGGACAACGAACTTTGGTGTCAAAGTCCTGGGTTTGAATCCAGGCCTGTCACTCACTAGCTGTGTGAACCTGAAGTAATTATCTGTCTGAGCCTCAGTTTTCTAATGTGTAAGAGGGGTAGAATAATGTTACTTACCTTTCTAGACAGTCGCATATTATGTTAAAAGAGATAATGTATGCCATGCTCTTAGTGCACTAAGAAGCAGGAAAAAGTCAATAACTATTCTATGATATTGTTCACCCTGTTTGTTCTATCTGTCCAATAGGACTGCAAGTTTTTTTTTTTTTTTTTTGGTGGTGGCTAAAGGGTATTTTATTTTATTTTTTTTACATCTTTATTGGAGTATAATTGCTTTACAATAGTGTGTTAGTTTCTGCTTTATAACAAAGTGAATCAGTTATACATATACATATGTTCCCATATCTCTTCCCTCTTGCGTCTCCCTCCCTCCCACCCTCCCTGTCCCACCCCTCTAGGTGGTCACACAGCACCGAGCTGGTCTCCCTGTGCGATGCGGCTGCTTCCCACTAGCTATCTGTTTTACATTTGGTAGTGTATATGTGTCAATGCCACTCTCTCACTTCATCCTAGCTTACCTTTCCCCCTCCCCGTGTCCTCAAGTCCATTCTCTACATCTGCAATTTTATTCCTGTCCTGCCCCTAGGTTCATCAGATTTGATGATGGCCATTCTGACTGGTGTGAGGTGATACCTCATTGTAGTTTTGATTTGCATTTCTCTAATGATTAGTGATGTTGAGAATCCTTTCATGTGTTTGTTGGCAATCTGTATACCTTCTTTGGAGAAATGTCTTTTTAGGTCTTCTGCCCATTTTTGAATTTGGGTGGTTTGTTTTTTTGATATTGAGCTGCATGAGCTGCTTGTATATTTTGGTGATTAATCTTTTGTCAGTTGCTTCATTAGCAAATATCTTCTCCCATTCTGAGGGTTCTCTTTTCATCTTGTTTATGGTTTCCTTTGCTGTGCAAAAGCTTTTAAGTTTCATTAGGTCCCATTTGTTTATTTTTATTTCCGTTTCTCTAGGAGGTGGGTCACAAAGGATCTTGCTGTGACTTATGTCACAGTGTTCTGCCTAGGTTTTCCTCTAAGAATTTTATAGAGTCTGGTGTTACATTTAGGTCTTTAATCCATTTTGAGTTTATTATTGTGTATGGTGTTAGAAAGTGTCTAATTTCATTCTTTTACGTGTAGCTCTCCAGTTATCCCAGCACCACTTATTGAAGAGGCTGTCTTTTCTCAATTGTATATTCTTGCCTCCTTTATCAAAGATAAGGTGACCATATGTGCATGGTCTTATCTCTGGGCTTTCTATCCTGTTCTGTTGATCTATATTTCTGTTTTTGTGCCAGTACCATACTGTCTTGATTACTG
The DNA here is from genome assembly GCF_964374135.1 of Grampus griseus. NCBI lineage: Eukaryota > Metazoa > Chordata > Mammalia > Artiodactyla > Delphinidae > Grampus > Grampus griseus. The sequence continues at coordinate 64,651,004 of NC_139007.1, forward strand.
TAACTTTATAGTATAGTCTGAAGTCAGGGAGCCTGATTCCTCCAGCTCTGTTTCTCTTTCTCAAGATTGCTTTGGCTATTCGGGGTATTTGTGTTTCCATACGAATTGTGAAATTTTTTTGTTCTAGTTCTGTGAAAAATGCCATTGGTAGTTTGATAGGGATTTCATTGAATCTGTAGATTGCTTTGGGTAGTATAGTCATTTTCACAATATTGATTCTGCCAATCCAAGAACATAGTATATCTCTCCATCTGTTTGTATCGTCTTTTTAATTTCTTTGTTCAGTGTCTTATAGTTTTCTGCATACAGGCCTTTTGTCTCCTTAGGTAGGTTTATTCCGAGGTATTTTATTCTTTTTGTTGCAGTCAGAGTGTCTCCTTAATTTCTTTCAGATTTTTCATCATTAGTGTATAAGAATGCAAGAGATTTCTGTGCATTAATTTTGTATCCTGCTACTTTACCAAATTAATTGATTAGCTCTAGTAGTTTTCTGGTAGCATCTTTAGGATTCTCTATGTATAGTATCCTGTCATCTGCAAACAGTGACAGTTTTACTTCTTCTTTTCCGATTTGGATTCCTTTTATTTCTTTTTCTTCTCTGATTGCCGTGGCTAAAATTTCCAAGGCTATGTTGAATAATAGTGGTGAGAGTGGGCAACTTTGTCTTGTTCCTGATCTTAATGGAAATGGTTTCAGTTTTTCACCATTGAGAACTATGTTGGCTGTGTGTTTGTCATGTATGGCCTTTACTATGTTGAGGTAGTTTCCCTCTATTCCTACTTTCTGGAGAGTTTTTATCAAAAGTGGGTGTTGAATTTTGCCGAAAGCTTTTTATGCATCTATTGATGTGATCATATGGTTTTTCTCCTTCAATTTGTTAATATGGTGTATCACATTGATTGATTTGCATATATTGAAGAATCCTTGCATTCCTGGGATAACCCCCACTTGATCATGGTGTATGATCCTTTTAATGTGCTGCTGGATTTGTTGGCTACTATTTGGTTGAGGATTTTTGCATCTGTGTTCATCAGTGATATTGGCCTGTAGTTTTCTTTTTTTGTGACATCTTTGTCTGGTTTTGGTATCAGGGTGATGGCGGCCTCGTAGAATGAGTTTGGGAGTGTTCCTCCCTCTGCTAAATTTTGGAAGAGTTTGAGGATAGGTGTTAGCTCTTCTCTAAATGTTTGATAGAATTCGCCTGTGAAGCCATCTGGTCCTGGGCTTTTGTTTGTTGGAAGATTTTTAATCACAGTTTCAATTTCAATGCTTGTGATTGGTCTGTTTATATTTTCGGTTTCTTCCTTGTTCAGTCACAGAAGGTTGTGCTTCTCTAAGAATTTGGCCATTTCTTCCAGGTTGTCCATTTCATTTGCATATGGTTGCTTGTGGTAATCTCTCATGATCCTTTGTATTTCTGCAGTATCAGTTGTTACTTTTCTAATTCTGTTGATTTGAGTCTTCTCCCTTTTTTTCTTGACGATTCTGGCTAATGGTTTATCAATTTTGTTTATCTTCTCAAAGAACCAGCTTTTAGTTTTATTGATCTTTGCTCTTGTTTCCTTCATTTCTTTTTCAGTTATTTCTGATCTGATCGTTATGATTTCTCTCCTTTGGGTTTTTTTTGTTTGTTTGTTTCTGTAATTGCTTTATGTGTAAGGTTAGTTGTTTATTTGAGATGTTTCTTGTTTCTTAAGATAGGATTTTATCGCTATAAACTTCCCTCTTAGAACTGCTTTTGCTGCATCCCATATGTTTTGGGTCATCGTGTTTTCGTTGTCATTTGTTTCTAGGTATTTTTTGATTTCCTCTTCGATTTCTTCAGTGATCTCTTGGTTATTTAGTAGCATATTGTTTAGCCTCCATGTGTCTGTATTTTTTACAGTGTTTTTTCCTGGAATTGATATCTAGTCTTATAGCATTGTGGTTGGAAAAGATACTTGATACAATTTCAATTTTTGTAAATTTATCAAGGCTTGATTTGTGACCCAAGATGTGATCAGTCCTGGAGAATGTTCCATGAGCACTTGAGAAGAAAGTGTATTCTGTTGTTTTTGGATGGAATGTCCTATAAATATCAATTAAGTCCATCTTGTGTAATGTGTCATTTAAAGGTTGTGTTTCCTTATTTATTTTCATTTTGGATGATCTGTCCATTGGTGAAAGTGGGGTGTTAAAGTTCCCTACTATTATTGTGTTACTGTCAATTTCCCCTTTTATGGCTGTTAGCATTTGCCTTATGAATTGAGGTGCTCCTATGTTGGGTGCATAAATATTTACGATTGTTATATCTTCTTCTTGGATTGATCCCTTGATCATTTTGTCGTGTCCTTCTTTGTCTCTTGTAATAGTCTTTATTTTAAAGTCTATTTTGTCTGATATAAGAATTGCTACTCCAGCTTTCTTTTGATTTCCATTTGCATGGAATATCTTTTTCCATCCTCTCACTTTCAGTCTGTTTGTGTCCCTAGATCTTAAGTGGGTCTCTTGTAGACAGCATATATGCCAGTCTTGTTTTTGTTTTCATTCAGCCAGTCTGTGCCTTTTGGTTGGAGCATTTAAGCCATTTACATTTAAGGTAATTATCGATATGTGTGTTCCTGTTACCATTTTCTTAATTGTTTTGGGTTTGTTATTGTAGGTCTTTTCTGTCTCTTATGTTTCCTGCCTAGAGAAGTTCCTGTAGCATTTGTTGTAGAGCTGGTTTGGTGGTGCTGAATTCTCTTAACTTTTGCTTTTCTGTAAAAGTTTTAATTTCTCCGTTGAATCTGAATGAGATCCTTGCTGTGTAGAATAATCTTGGTTGTAGGTTTTTCCCTTTCATCACTTTAAATATGCCCTGCCATTCCCTTCTGGCTTGCAGAGTTTCTGCTGAAAGATCAGCTGTTAACCTTATGGGGATTCCCTTGTATGCTAATTGTTGTTTTTCCCTCGCTGCTTTTAATATTTTTTGTTTGTATTTAAATTTTGATAGTTTGCTTAATATATGTCTTGGCATTTTAATCCTTGGATTTATCCTGTATGGGACTCTCTGCACTTCCTGGACTTGATTGACTGTTTCCTTTCCCATGTTAGGTAAGTTTTCAACTATAATCTCATCAGATATTTTCTCAGACATTTTCTTTTTCTCTTCTTCCTCTGGGACTCCTATAATTTGAATCTCTTTTCCTCCTTTACAGCTCCTTCCCAGAGGTGCAGGTCCCACCCCTATTCTTTTGTCTCTGTTTTTTCTTTTTTCTTTTGCCCTACCCAGGCACGTGGGGAGTTCCTTGCCTTTGGGGAAGTCTGAGGTCTTCTGCCAGCATTCAGTAGGTGCGTTGAATGTTGTCCCAGAGGTCTCTGAGACTGTCCTCAATTCTTTTCATTCTTTTTTCTTTATCCTGCTCTGCAGTAGTTATTTCCACTATTTTCTCTTCCAGGTCACTTATCCGGTCTTCTGTCTCAGTTATTCTGCTATTGATTCCTTCTAGAGAATTTTAAATTTCATTTATTGTGTTGTTCATCATTGTTTGTTTGCTCTTTAGTTCTTCTAGGTCCTTGTTAAATGTTTCTTGTATTTTCTCCATTCTATTTCTAAGATTTTGGATCACCTGTACTATCATTACTCTGAATTCTTTTTCAGGTAGACTGCCTATTTCCTCTTCATTTGTTTGGTCTGGTGGATTTTTACCTTGCTCCTTCATCTGCTGCATATTTCTCTGTCTTCTCATTTTGTTTAACTTACTGTGTTTGGGGTCTCCTTTTCGCAGCCTGCAGGTTCATAGTTCCTGTTGTTTCTGGTGTCTGCCCCCCATGGGTAAGGTTGATTCAGTGGATTGTGTAGCTTCCTGGTGGAGGGGACTGGTGCCTGTGTTCTGCTGGGTGGGGCTGGATCTTTTCTTTCTGGTTGGCAGGTACGTGTCCAGTGGTGTGTTTTGGGGTGTCTGTTAACTTAGTATGATTTTAGGCAGCCTCTCAGCTAATGGGTAGGGTTGTGTTCCTGTCTTGCTTGTTTAGCATGGGGCGTCCAGCACTGGAGCTTGCTGGTCGTTGGGTGGAGCTGGGTCTTGGCGTTGAGACGGAGATCTCTGGGAGAGCTCTTGCTGATTGATATTACCTGGGGCCGGGAGGTCTCTGTTGGTCCAATGTCCTGAACTCAGCTCTCCCACCGTGGAGGCTCAGGCCTGACACCAGGCCGAAGCACCAAGACCCTGTCGGCCACATGGCTCAGAAGAAAAGGGAGAAAAAAAGAAAGAAAGGAAGAAAAAAATAAGCAGAGAGCAATGAAACCAATAAACAAATGCACCAATGATAACAAGCACTAAAAACTGAACTAAGATAAATGTAAAAATCTGAAACAAATCATTCCAGAGAGCAAACCCCAAGTCCACTGTTGCCCCCAAAGTTCACCTCAATTTTGGGAACACTCATCTATTCAGGTATTCCACACACGCAGGGTTTACCAAGCCAGTTTGCAGGGATTTAATCCAGTGCTCCTTAGGCTGCAGAGAGAGATTTCCCTTTCTCTTCTTTGTTTGCACAGTTCCTGGGGTTCAGCTTTGGTATTGGCCCCAGTTCTGCACGTAGGTCGCCCTCAGGCATCTGTTCCCCACCCAGACAGGAGGGGGTTAAAGCAGCAGTTGATTTGGGCTCTCTGGCTCACTCAGGCTGAGGGGAGGGAGGGGTACGGTAGTCATAATTGGAATGCGGGGCGAGCCTGCGGTGGCAGAGGCCAGTGTGTTGTTGCAACAGCATGAGGTGCACTGTGTGTTCTCCCGGGGAAGTTGTCCCTGGATCGTGGGACCCTGGCAGTGGAGGGCTGCACAGGCTCCCGGGAGGGGAGGTGTGGATAGTGACCTGTGCTTGCACACAGGCTTCTTGGTGGCTGCAGCATGAGTGTTAGCGTTTCATGCCCGTCTCTGGGGTCTGAGCTGATAGCTACAGCTCACACCTGACTCTGGAGCTCTGCCTTCTGTGCTCTTAGGCGGTGCTCTGCCTTCTGTGGGCACATGGGGAAGGAGTCCCCTCTCCTTGGGCACCCTGAAACAATGGTCTCTTGCCTCTTCGGCAGTTCCAGACTTTTCCCCGGACTCCCTCTCAGCTAGCTGTGGTGCACTAGCCCCCTCAGGCTGTCTTCACACAGTCAACCGCAGTCCTCTCCCTGGGGTCTGACCTCTAAAGCCCAAGCCTCAGCTCCCAGCCGCCACCCGTCCTGGCAGGTGAGCAGACAAGCCTCTCAGGCTGGTGAGTGCTGGTTGGTACCAGTCCTCTGTGCAGGAATCTCTCTGTTTTGCCCTCTGCACCCCTGTGCTGTGCTCTCCTTCATGGCTCCGAAGCTTCCCCCCCCGCCCACCCCCAATCACCGCCAGTGAAGGGGCTTCCTAGTGTGTGGAAACTTTTCCTCCTTTACAGCTCCTTCCCAGAGGTGCAGGTCCCACCCCTATTCTTTTGTCTCTGTTTTTTCTTTTTTCTTTTGCCCTACCCAGGCACGTGGGGAGTTCCTTGCCTTTGGGGAAGTCTGAGGTCTTCTGCCAGCATTCAGTAGGTGTTCTGTAGGAATTGTTCTACATGTAGTTGTATTTTTGATGTATTTGTGGGGAAGAAGGTGATCTCCACGTCTTACTCCTCCGTCATCTTGAAGGTCCCTACAGTATATCCTTGCAGCTTATTTTTTACATAATAATTGGTACCTCTTAATCCCCTACTCCTTTGTTGCCCCTCCCCCCTTCTCTCTCCCCACTGGTAACCACAAGTTTGTTCTCTATATCTGTGAGTCTGCTTCTTTTTTGTTATATTCACTATTGTTGTATTTTTTAGATTCCACATGTAAGCAATGTCATACAGAATTATTGCAAGTAGAAATCCTAGCTCATCTTGCTTTACATTTCTCATGCAAGAAGAATGCCGAAGACATAGCAGGTAGTCAGTGAATACTTGTTAACTCCTGCTTTCTTTAGAATCATCCAGCTGTCAGCCCAGTTACAGTGGCTACTCTTATTTGAAGGCCTCCCTTCTCTTTAGTTTTGATGGGAATGTCATAGAATGTAAAATAATACTAGAAGTCTTTTTTTTAAGTCTCTGCATCTGGTAGGTCATCTTAAAAATTAGATTGTATATATCATAAGAACTTTTGACAGTAGTCACTATAAAAAGAAAAGTAGTCAAATGCACGCAAGCAGAGTTCTTTAACCGGCATCCTTTGTGCCTTCCTAGTTAAGAGGATCACTTTGTATATCTTAATAACTTGCCTGAGGGACACTGTGCACTTCTAGGCTGCCTCTGTCTTTGTAATTCCATAGTTATCAATAAAGTCCTGCCTGAAATGGAGCCATGCGTCTACACAATCCACATTTTGGTAACAATATTTATGGTGTGGAGAGGAAGCAAGGAAGAGGTTTGAGGAGATGGTAACCCCAGGGCACATGATCTACAGTAGCAGTGTGGTCGCCACAAAGCAGGTGTTTCTTTCTGTCATCACTAACTCAATAGGAAAGACTGTAGGAGATTCTAGGTTCAATTTTGGTCTGTTTGAAGGAACAAAAGAAGCCTCCTTAATTAGATAGATGGTTATGACTGGTTATTTTTTCAAGTACCTTAAGTTTCTTACTACATTAGGAGAAATGGCAGAGGCCCTCAGTCTTGAAGGGAAGGGCAATGTGTGACATATTTTATTCTGTAAAATTGAACTAAGTGTACATATATAACACTGCCAGTGAAGAAAATCAAGCCTTTAAGGGGTTAACGTTGAAAAGGAGAGGAAAGGGCGTGCATACTAGGTTGTTTGTTTGTTACTTTTTTTTTTTCTGGTATGCGGGCCTCCCACTGTTGTGGCCTCTGGCTCAGTGGCCATGGCTCACAGGCCCAGCCGCTCCGCGGCATGTGGGATCTTCATGGACCGGGGCACGAACCCATGTCCCCTGCATCGGCAGGCGGACTCTCAACCACTGCGCCACCAGGGAAGCCCGTTTGTTACTTTTTAAATAAACTTTTAATTTTAGAGTACACTTAGATTTACAGAAAAATAAACCCTGCACCCAGTTTCCCCATTAATAACATCTTACATTAGTATGTACATTTGTCATAATTAATGAACCAATACTGGTACATTATTACTAACTAAAGTCCATACTTTAATCAAATATCCTTAGATTTTACCTAATTTCTGCTTTTTGTTCCAGGATCCCATTCAGGCTGTTACATTGATACTAGTATTTTTAAAGAGCCAATTCAGTACCAGATGCATTCAGGTCATTATTTCATTTATGTTTCATACATAGTATTTAGGTAGGCATTACAGTTGACCCTTGAACAACATGGGTTTGAACTGTGTGAGTCCACTTATGTAGGTGGATTTTTTTCAGTAGTAAATGCTATAATACTGATACTGAGCAGGGCCCTGTGGGGCTCCTGGGCACAGAGCCTTTCTGTGTCTCCCATTTCTTTGATTACAGGAAATAGCCTTCATGACCTTCCCTGAGTTCCAACGTGCAGATTCAAATGGTTGTTAATTAGGGAAGGGAAGGGATATAAGACAAGGGAGAAACAAAGTCAAGAAAAACTATGGCTTGGGGCAAGGTCCTGGTTCTACATCAATGGATACACACAACATCTTTGAGCTGTTTTGCAAATGCTAAAACCCCCCTCCAGGTGGGAGAAGTTAACGATCAATGATGGTATGCTGCCCACAAGCACGTAGACTCCAGACCAGTTGGAACCAGAAGGTTGATGATGCTGACCCCCACTTACCTCACCATCAACCAATCAGAAAAATGTCCATGAGCTGATCACACTGTCTTTGAACCATATCTATAATACTTCTCACTATCCTCTGGAAGAGGGGCACAGTTCTTGAGGCGCTAGCCTACTGTGTTCCCTCTTTGCCTGGCCAAGAATGAGGCTATTCTTTCTCTTCCTCCAAGATGCTGTCTCCATATTTCAGTTTGGCATCGGTGCACAGAGAGCCAAGATTTTTGGCATCAGTACTGCATGATCCTTGGTTGGTAGAATCCGTGCATGCAGAACCTTGAATATGGAGGAACTGTGGATACAGAGAAACCAAGGATATGATGGAGGGCAGACTAAAAATCCTAGTTATACTAGGATTTTTGACTCCGAAGAAGGTTGAGGCCTCTAAACCCCAAGTCTTTCAAGGGTCAGCTGTATGGTCTTATTGTAAGGATGAGACAACTGATACAGAGTGTCATTGACTTTCTCAGAGTAACTAAGGAGGTACTAAAGCCCTGATTCAGACCCAAGCCTTCTGGCCTCAGTTCCGTTTTTTTCCTTCTCATATCTTCCTGTCTTTCTCACTTGCAATACAGTAATCACATTTATATTTCAAAAATGTACTGCACGTATAGTATTGCATCCACATTTTGGAAAATAGTTATAAAAGAACTCCCTTACGCTAAAAAAAGTAGAATTGTTTGTATGAATTTTCATATGATTCCTCAAAACCAGAGAGACTTATTTGAGCCACAGAAGTCTAAGTTAAAGCTGCCAAAGTATAATTGGTCTTTGAATGATAGATGACTTATTGCTATAATATGTTTAATAATGCCTTGTTTCTTTCTTGAAGGTTCTATGTCACAGAAGATGCATTTTGACTTCTATTTTACTCAGAAGTGATATAAAAGAATGTGAGCAAGGTTTTGGGTTGAGTCATAGTAGTGTAGGAGGTTTTCTGTTTTTTCTTTTCTAAACTAACAAGGTTACTCACAAACAGTTCACATCAGAAACAAAACACATGATCAATGGAAGGTGAATTGATGGGACTGTTCACAATCTGTAGTTATTTACATAATACTTCATTGCAATTCATTTATACAAAATCCCCATTCTAGAGTTTCAGCTTCTCTTAGATGCACAATATTAGTTGCAATGTGGTTGATAGGAAAATTGCACTGTCAAAAATGTTGATGTGCTGCAAACAAAGGTCAAAAAAAATCAAGATAAATTGTTAACCATTATTTTAAGCAGGTCTTTTTTCTCTCACACCTGTATTTCACCTACTTAACAATAATCATTAAAAGAATTTTTAAAATATTTGTATTGGAGCCAAAGGTTTCAGTAACAGATTAGAACTACTGGCTAGCCATTTCTTGTGTTGACTTAAAAGATAAAAGCGTGATTATTCCTAACAGATATTTTCTTCTTCACATAAAACAAGGAAGTATACAAAAAAATACTGTTATTGGTAAGTAGATTTTAATTTGTATCTACACTGTGTTCTTCTGACTTCATTAGGCTTAGAATTTGTGACTGAACAGCATTGTCCGGGCAGTCTGCTGCCTAGTTGGAGATGTCAGAAGCAATTATTTTCAAAGATTTAAGATTTATTATCACACGTATTCTGTCTTTAGCTATCTGAGTGGACAGCCCAATCAAGGACGATATGTATTTCATCATCTCTTCCTTGTTGTTGTGCGGTTTTAATAACAGTTCCAGTAGCAACCCACGTTGCACAACAAGAATGCAGTGCAGCAGCTGGATGAATGTTTAAATGGAGTCATCCAAAGTTAGAAGATTTACTTCTTTTTTTCAAATTTCACCTTCTTTCTGTGGAATAAATGAGCTCCCTTAGACTTAGTGGTAAAGGATTTCTGAAAACCCACACCTCACTTTCATTTATGTTGAAAATATTCCAAAAAATGTATCTACAGGTAGATTGTTGAAATTACAACTTCCTCTGGTATTAAGTTCCCACATCTTCATATTTTTGGAAGAGGCCTGAGTTAAACTGCTTCCTTTACTTATGGGCTTATGGTCCCTAGAAGGAGAGTGGTATATCCTCTCTTAAAAAAAAAAAAGACAAACCTAGAAATCATCATAGACCCTAGTCTGGCCTTCCTCATTCCATCTGAGACCAAGGGTTATGGAATTTCCTCTTTGACCTGTACCATTTAACAATCTCCTCTCTACCTCCACTCCTAGTCTCTTAGTTTTTTCTTGACTGGGCTCTTACAAGAGAATTCTAATTGTTTTGCCTAATTCTTTCATTTATACAATCACCACAAAGCTTTTGAAAAATGCAAATTTGATCATAGTTTCCTCCAATTAAAAACCCTTCAGAGGTTTTTTATTGCTCTCAGGCAAAAGTACAAATTCCCTGGCCAAGAAGGTCCACCATAATGTCACTTTTGTAGTTTCATCAGACATTTGCTTCCACTGAATCTGCTTCCTCCACCTAGAGATTTTCTGGCTTCACTCTATTAAAGGAAAAATAGAAACACATCTTTTAGGACTCAGTATAATGTCACATGCTCTCTGAAGATTTTCTGACCCCACAGGAAGGCAGAATGACTCTCTTCTTTGTCTCCTTGTGCATACATCTTTTATGCGTCCTGAATACTAATTATGGTAAAAGTTGTTTACAAGTCTGTAGAGACTCTACAGATTTAATATTTAATGTGTGAATCAGGTATCTTTTCTTTTTATCTGCAGTGATGTTTGAGAATCACTGACAGTCTTGCAGATCAGTCCATGTCTGTGCGGCTCTTATTGTGGCTGATCACAAAATTGGTTTAGGGCGGTGGTGCTCACACTTATTGAATGGAAGAATTGCCGAGGTGTTAGATAATGTTCAATTTCCTGGAACCCAAAAGGGAATCAAATTCCTGATACAAAAGTAAAGAGGAGAGATCCAGAAATCTTCCATTTCTACAGGCACTGCAGGCAATTTTGATACAGGTGCATAAGGATCAAACTCAGAGGAAACTCTCTTCCAGTTATCTGTTGTTGAATAATTACCTACCTTTGGTGGCATAAACAACTTAGAATCATAAAAAACAACTGTTTTTTTTATGCACATGGATTCTGAAGGTCAAGAATTTGTATAAGGCACGGAAGGAATAACTTAGTCTGCTCACAATCTCTGGGATCTCAGCAAGGAAGACGCAGATGTCTAGGGGTGACTTGAGTGGCTGAGGGCTGGAATAGATAGGGTGTAGGATCTCTTGCACTGGGGTTTTCTCACTCACATGCCTGGCTCCCAGGCCCAGATGACTCAAAGGTTCAGTTTGAGACTGTCAATAAGAGCACATTATGTGTGGCTTGGCCTTATCACAACATAGCAGCTGGGTTCTGAGAGGGAGACTTCCAAGACAGCAAGCATTCCAAGAGAACTAGGCAGAAGATGCATGGCCTTTTATGACCCAGCTTCACTTTCCCAGGCAGTTGCAAGTCCACCCAGATTTAAGGTGTAGGGGCAGAGACCCCACCTCTCAATGGGAGAAGTGTCCAAAAAATTGGAGGTCGTGTTTTAAAACTGCCACACTGATTTGAACTTTGATTTTTGTATATATTCTCTTCTGGATCTGTAAGCTATTTGAGGATAAAGATGGTGTCTTATTTAGTTTTGAGCTTTTGGGACTTCAGACAAGCCTTAGTACTTAATATAAACCCTGTAAATAATTGTTGCTTTTAACTTATCTAAAGGTCAACAACTATAACCCTCAGTTACTGGGTATTATGGAGTATTGATCTAGAGACACTTTTCAGCAAGAAATTCTTTGTACAAGACAAGGGGCTTGCTTCATAAAAGTTGACTGATTTTTCATTGCTACTTGAATCCAGTTCCATCATTTCATGACTGTGAGATCTTGGGCAATTTACTTAAACTCTCCATACTTCTGTTTATTGTTATTCATCTCTGATGCGGAGAATACAATAAGAGATTTGGTATAAGGGTCAAAAATGAAATAAAGTTCTTTGATAATGAGATGTAATGGGATTGAACAGAAAAGCCCTCTCCATATAAAAGATATTACTATTCTTACAAGAGCTGTTGACTTCATTGTCAATACTCAACCATTAATCAACCAAATATTAATGGGGATAAACAGTTAAATTATTGCAAGATAGCCTCATAAGCTTTATTTGTGTATATAGGTATGCACATATGTGCTGATATATAAGTGATTTTATAAAAGTATACTTTTTAGTGAAGTATAATATGTATTGAGCAAAATACACAAATCATAAATGAGCAACTCAGTGAATTTTTACGGCGAACATACTTATACTAATACCACGTAGATCAAGAAAAGAAACTTCTGCATTTCAGAAGGTTCTCGTGTCCTCCTACCAGTCATACTTCATCAAGGGTATCTTTTCTTTTGATGTCTACCAATGCATATTTTTTTTGCTTGTTTCTTATATACATGGAGTCATATACTATACACTCTTTCGTGCTTGCCTTTTTTTGTTGTTCAATATTAACATTCCTGAGATTCATCCATGTTGGTTCATACAACAGTATTTCATTTATTTTAATTGTTGTATAGTATTTTATTATTTATACATTCCACTTTTTTGATATTTGGGTTGTTCCTAGTTTTTTAATACTATGAATAATGCAGTTATCAACATTCTTGTACTTATTTTTTAATTTTTTTGCGGTACGCGGGCCTCTCACTGTTGTGGCCTCTCCCGTTGTGGAGCACAGGCTCCGGACGCACAGGCTCAGCAGCCATCGCTCATGGGCCTAGCTGCTCCGCGGCATGTAGGATCTTCCCGGACCGGGGCACGATGTGTCCCCTGCATCGACTCTCAACCACTGCGCCACCAGGGAAGCCCTCTTGTACTTATTTTTGACACACGTATGTATGCATTTATTGGATATACATATAGGAGAGGAATTTCTAAGTTATAGAGTAAGACAGTTTTCTGTTTTTTCCTTGATATTCTGAAGGAAAAAACACACACATGTTCTCTGTATGTACATATATCTGAGTATGTATGTATATATCTGGACAAGAATCTCTAGTTACAAATGTCTTTCCCCTCTCTGTGGCTTACCTTTTTATTAATCAAGTGATCACTTTTGATGAATAGAAGTTCTTAATTTTACTACAATCCTATTTTTCAGTCTTTTTCTTTATAGTTAATGCTATTTGTGTCATGTATAAGAAATCTTTGTCTAGCCTAAGATTATCAAGATATTCTTTTGTTTTCTTCTAAAAGACACTGTTTTGCCCGAAAAGGTGAAATTTAGGTATATAATCCTCTGGAATTGATTTTTGTTTATAGACAGTCATAGCAGTTATTACTCTTGTCCCATATGGATAGACACTTAACCCTGCATCAATTTTATTTATTTATTTATTTATTTTTGGCTGCGGTGTGTCTTCGTTGCTGCGTGCGAACTTTCTCTAGTTGCGGTGAGTGGGGGCTGCTCTTCATTGAGGTGTGGGCTTCTCATTGTGGTGGCTTCTCTTGTTGCAGAGCGTGGACTCTAGGCGCATGGGCTTCAGTTGTTGTGGCATGTGGGCTCAGTAGTTGTGGCTTGTGGGTTCTAGAGTGCAGGCTCAGTAGTTGTGGCGCACGGGCTTAGTTGCTGCGTGGCATGTGGGATCTTCCCAGACCAGGGCTCGAACCCGTGTCCCCTGCATTGGCAGGCAGATTCTTAACCACTGCACCACCAGGAAAGCCCCTGCATCAATTTTTGAAAAAGATTATCTGTTCTCCACACTTTAATTCAGCAAGTCTAGTTTTAGAATCTTTATTTTGATCAATGGGTCTAATATCTATCTTTGTCCTGATATGATCCTGTTTTTTGTCTTAATTACAAGAGGTTTAGAATAAGTCTTGATATCTAGTAGCTTAGAGTTTTTTTTTTATATAAATTTTAGAATTGATTTCCACACACAAAATAATCCTACGGGGATTTTGGTTGAATTTTTCTTAAATGTATAACTTAACTTGTAGAAAATTGACATTGTTACAATATTGAATGGTATCCCAAACATGGTATATCCCAAGCATGGTATATTTATTTAAGACTTCTTACTACCCCTCAGTAATGTTTTGTTATTTGTAATGTAAAGACGTTCACATATTTCAATAGATTAATTTCTAAGTATTTGATATTTTTAATGCTATTTTAAGTAGTATCAATTTAAAATTTTATTTTATTATTATTTTTGTATATGTTATTTGTATACATATGATATTTATGTATGTTTTTAACATCCAGTAACCTTGCTAAATTCACATAGCAATTCTAATAGTTTACAATAGATTTTTTTTGGTTTTCTAAACACAATCGTATCATCATGAATAGCAATAGTTTTATTCCTTCCTTTTCCCTCTTTATATATATTTTCTTTTTCTCACCTTATTATTTTGGTTAAGAACCACAGTAACATAATTTACAGAAGTTGGTAGCAAGCATTTTTATTTTTGTACCTGAATGGAAAAAAAATAAAGCTTTCAATATTTAGCTAAGTATGATTTTACAGTAGAAGTTTTGGAGCTGTGTTTTGTCCGGTTAAGAGATTTTCCTTCTGTTCCTGATTTGGTATACATTTTTGCCATGGACATGTTGAATTTTGTCAGTTGAATTGTATCAATTGAGATGATCATATTTTTTTCCTCCTTTAGTCTGTTAATATGTGAAAAACATTAATTTTTTTTCTTTTTTCATTGATTTTCATATAATCTTTTTAAACATTAATTTTTGAAGGTTAAAAAATTGCATTCTGGAATAAAAAAGACCCCTAATTTATAATTATTTTTATATATAGCTGGATTTGTTTTGCTGATATTTTGTTCAAGACCTTTATACCCACATTCATGAGGGAAATTGGCCTATAATTTTCCTTTCTTTAAGTGTCTTTGCCAGGTGTTGATGTCAAGGTCATGCCAGCCTGATAAAACAAGTTGGGAAATGTTCTCCCTTGTTCTGTGCCCTTCATGAGTTTGTTTAATACTGGTAGTTTTTTTTTTTTTTAAATGTTGAAATAATTCAGTAGGGAGAATACATGCACCTTGACTTTTCTTTGCAGGAAAGTTTTTTTTTATTATGGATTTATTTAAATAAATTTATTTTAAATTTATTTTATTTAATTCAGATATTTCTCTCTCTTTTCTGGGTTAGATTTGGTAAATTGTGTTTTCTAAAGGGTTTTCTTTTCATTTTACCTGATTATTCAAATGTATTGGCATTAGATTGTTTATAATATCCTTCTTACTGTTTTTAATGTCTTTAAGGTATGTAGTGATGTTTTCCTCTCCTGTAATTTGGTAATTTGCATCATCTCTTTTTCTTTCTTGTTCCATCTTGTTAAGGTTTAACTTTTCAAAAAAGCAACTTTTTGTTTTATTGATTTTTCTCTATTGCACATTTGTTTTCTATTAATTTGTATTATCTTTATTATTTATTTGCTTGTACTTTTTTCAGAATTAATTTCCTGTTCTTTTCTTAGTTCTTCAAGTGGGCACATGGATCATTGATATTTTTGCCTTTTTTCTTTTCCAATATACACATTTGTTATTAGAAATCTCCCTCTAAGCACTGCTTTAGCTGCATTAGACACGTTTTGATATGTTGCTTTCTTGATAATTATCATATCCAAAGTACTTTCTAATTTCCTTTTACATTTTTTCATTATTTTAAATTATTTTACAGAAGTATTGGTGAATTTCCACACTTCTGGGAATGTTTTAATTCTTTTTTGTATTGATTTCTAGCTTCAATTTACTCTTGTCAGTAAACATACTCTGTATAATTTATATCTTTTGAGACATTTGGAGAATTTAAAAAAATTTTCCAGCATATGGTCACTTTGGCAAATGTTTCATGTGGATTTGAAAAAAAATGTGTATTCTAGAGTTGCTGGGTATGACGTCCTATATAGGTCAATTAGGCCAAGTTTGTTTTTCAGATCCTCTATATCTCTGTTTTTTTTTTTTTTGGCCTTCTTGGGAATGATACATACTAATTGTCCAAATATTTTGGTGAATTTTTCTATTTTTTTCTCTTTATACTATTATCATTTATTTTGTATATTTTGACTCTGTGCATATATTTTTAGAATTGCTATACCTTTTTGGTGGATTTAATCTTTTATTTTCATGACATGTTTCTCTATCTCTAACAATTCTTGCCTTAAAGCATACTTTGCCTGGTAACAGTAAAGTTACGTTAATTTTATTTTGGTCAATGTGTTAATGGTAGATCTTTTTTCCTCTCTTTGTAGTCAATATTTATACTCCTTACATTTAAAAGTGTCTCTTGTAAATAGCGTAAATTTGGGTTTTTAAGGAAAGTCTATTTTGAAAATCTTTGTATTTTTTTTCTTGCGGTATTCGGGTCTCTCACTGCTGTGGCCTCTCCCGTCGCAGAGCACAGGCTCCGGATGCGCAGGCTCAGCGGCCATGACTCACGGGCCCAGCCGCTCCGCGGCATGTGGGATCCTCCTGGATCGGGGCATGAACCCGCGTCCCCTGCACCGGCAGATGGACTCTCAACCACTGCGCCACCAGGGAAGCCCAAAAATCTTTGTATTTTAATTGGAGTTTTTATTTTATTTATACTTCATTAATTTGATATAATTGGGTTTAAATTGACCATCTTACTGTTTCATATTCATTTGCCCCATTCGTGTTTGTTCTTGTTTTTCAACTTTTCTCGTCTTCTTTTGTATTAATTAAAAAATTTTTTTATAATTACACTTTCCTGTCTATTAGTTAGTTATACATATTTTGTGCTTTGTAAACAATTATTTTAGTGGTTTTGGAGAGTACACCATGCTTGCTTTATTTATTATAGCTTACGTACTATAATTTAGTACTTTTGCCACTTCACAGAAAATATGAGGTCTTTAAATTATTTTCATGCTATTTACTTCCTCCTACCTATGTGTTAGTTTTTTCAAGAATGTAACTATATATTTTAAACTCCACAAAGCATTAATATTGTTTTATACAACCAATATTTATTTATTCTACATGCTTATTTACTTTTCTCATTGGTCTTTATTTCTGCCTGCATTTTCCTACCTCTGAGATTATTTTTCTTTGGCCAAGAAAATGTTCTTTCCACGTGGGTCTCCTGGAGATGAATTTTCTTAGTTTTTTTTCTTTTTGGTCTAAAAATATGGCCTTCATTTTTGCTGGTATAGAATTCTAAGTTGACAGTTATCTTCTTTCAACATTTTAAAGTTGCAAATTCTTTTTTTCCTCTAATTCATTTAGTTTCTGTTGAAAAGTCAACTGTCAGGTTTTTTTATTGCTCCTTTGAAGTAATGTGCCTTTTTCTCTGGCTGCTTTTATGATATTCTTTGTTCTCAGTGTTTAGTAGTTCAAATATTATGTTCCTAGTTACCAGTTTTCTCTGCCTATGTCCCACTTGGGGCTTCATGAATCTGTGACTTAGTGATACACTTATTATGTAATTGCGGCAACTATTTCTTTAAATGGTGTTTTTGCTCCATTCTCTCTGTAGTCTCCTCTGGGGTTCCAATTATAGATATGTTAGACCATTTCATCATGTTCCATTTACTCTTTTTTGTATTTTCCATCCTTTTTCATACCAGATATATTTTACTGGTTTATCTTTTGGTATACTATTTTTCATTTCTGTTGTATCTAATATTACATGGAATATTATTTTCAGTTATTTTGTTGTTTACTTCTAAAATTTCAGTATGATTCACTTTTATGGATTCCAGTTCGTTAGTGCATTCCCCACCTTATATATTTTCTTAAATACAGTAATCACAACTATTTTAAAATCAGTGTCTGATTAACTCCAATTTTATGTTTACTTGCAGTGTGATTGTTTCTATTATCTATGTTTTTATTTTAGATTTTGGCTGTTTGGACCTGTCTTCTGGTATGCCTGGTAATTTTGGATTGAATGCCAGACACTCTGTGTCTATATTATTTTCTTCCAGAGAGAATTGGCTTTACTTTTGCCAGGTAGTTAGAAGAATGGAAGATTATTTTGATTCAGTCAACAATTGAGATGATTCCAGGTCTATTTCTGATTTGCCCTCACTACTGGATCTATTTCTTTGTCAGTCTCAACTGAAAATTTCCAAGGTCTCTTCTTTTCCTTGGCTTGCACTACTCTTTAATTTTTGATTCTCTAGCATGATACTGTTACACAAATCTCTGATTAGCTTTTTAACCTCTTATGGATTTCTGCTTGGCTTCTCTGGCTCTCATACAGCTTTGTATTTTTAAGTGCTAAGAGAGAAAACATTGGGACATCTTATCTAGGGTTGTGGCATATCTGGGTGTAAAGACATTTTGGAACTAGGGTAAGAAATTAGGTTTTTTGGTTTTGTTTTGTTTTTGGAATTCCTCAAATAACATGTGATTTTTGGAACCCTTTTGGTTTTCAAAGCTCTTGGTATAATTTTCACAGGAGGTTGTGTCCAAAAAAGAACAACAGAAATCTCACTGTTGGTAAATATTTTTCTTCTTTCCCAAGTGATGCAGAGAGCAAAACAAGTGGGAGAGGTCAGGACATACACCATAAGCTGTGGATGAGAGAGCAGGGGAGTAGGGCTTTATCACTGACCTGTATTCCAGTCGTGGCCTCTTTTCCTAATAGTTATGTGATCTTGGAAAAAATGCTTAGCTGCTCAGGCTTCTATTTTCACATTTGTGAAGTGCCATCCTCAAAAGACTTTTGTGAGGATTAAATGGGAGACTATAAAAGGAAACGAGCACAATGTATAACAGAGTAGGTACTTGAATTCTCCCCTTTCATTCCGTAAATGTAACCGTGATAGTGGAAGGTCCATGTATCACTGCAGGCTGTTTGATGTCTGTTTGGTTAGTCCAGTTAGTTAGAACTAAGTGATAGTGAGACCTGGGTCATGGGTTAAAAGTCTGCTTGAGCCAAAGAGTCTCACTCTCTGTCTGTTTCTCTCTGCCTCTGTCTCTGTTTTACGAAATGAACTCTACATCATGGTTATGAGGTAACAGAGAGAAAATGTGGGCAAAAAACATTGCACAGCCACCTCCCCGGAAGGAAAAATAACTTAAAACTGCCTGGGTGTTGGGTCAGTACCGTTAACCCTCACATGTGACGTGTAGTATAGGACATAATACCAGGCTGTTTGAAACTTTCTTCAAGCCTGATTCTGTCCCATGACCTAAAGGTAGAAGACAAAGAGCTCACGGCACCTTTGAAAAAGAACAGAGATGACCTTGTTGTTACAACCCACATTAACTATCCAGCATTTCTAAAGCTTATTCTTAGAGCTAAGGGGCTGAGCAAGCTCTTGCTGAGCAGTGAATGGTTCCGTATTTGCCTCCCAAATCTGTGTACTTCTGGTGCATGACTCATTGCTTTCGGGTGCAATAACTTGAACCACATAAAACCAATTTTAATTCTAAATATAATTTCGACACTTAGGGAAATAATACACAGCATGCATCACTTGAATTACAAAGTAGATAAAAATAGTCGGAATTAGGTTATCATCTGTACGTCAAACAGGGTGATTTCTCAGCTGTATTTTGAACTGTGATATGCAGCAATTTTATAAGGAAAGCTAATTTAAATATGACACACAGGCACACAATCCTCTGTAAGGTATTCAGGTAATTGGAGAATGATGCCAGTTTTGTTCTAAGAGTTGGCTTTTTGATTTTAATAAGCTTTTATACTTTAATTCTTGAGAGCAACGTATTTGCTATCCTCTGGTACCTTACTTGATTTAAGTTGTTAAATTGACAGCATTCACAGTGTTAAGAAGAGTGACTGTTTGATGGATCATTAGATTTGATTTTAGGGGTTTCCTTGCCCGTTTACATTAATCAGTTTTATGTACCTTGTGCCTTGGTTCTTTTTCCCAGTTCATCATAAATATTGATGTCATTTTCAATTGGAAGTTTCAGAAAAGAAATTGGAATGAGAAAGCTGGCTCCAATAGCCATCAGTAGTAAAACCAATTCCCGTCATCTCTATCAAAATTAGCTACTTTTTCAGTACATAAAATCCATTTATGCAAAAGGAAAATCAAATAAACTCTCATTAAAAAATCTGTATTGTTTTTTCCATTTCCATCATTAAAAAATGATTTTCCACTGCTACCAGTCGAATTATTTTTCTAATAACTCATGTGAGTAACCCATCAGTTTGTAAAATAAATAATCTTTCTATGAAATTGTTTAACTATTTACTTTCTCCATTCATTTTGGACTTCTTTTAGTTTCAGAGTACCTTAGTTTAAAATAAGGGTATACCACAGCTTTGTTAACTGGGTTGGGATTTTAAACATATATATTTAATAAAGATGTACTAGGTAGAGCTCTTATAGGATGATGAGTGGGAATAAAAACAAGTTTCCTGAGCGCTGAGTGCTCTGGAGCCCTGGAGCTCTAAAACTAAAACGGCCAACACATAAACTTGAATAAAGAGGAAGATTGGAGGGCAGTCATCTTTGACTGCCTAAAATGTTCTGACTCCTTCATCTCCGACCTGCTTTCTACCCTGTCATGCTAAAAAGCTCTAGAAATGTACTCTTCAATATAGTAGCCAATATGTGGCAATTTTTAAGAATAGACTTTACTTTTTAGAGCAGTTTGAGGTTCACAGCAAAATTGAGAGGAAGGTTCCTGCCACTATTGGTTCACACAGTGTTATCACCCAAAGTCCACAGTTTAAGGTTCACTGTTTTTATTTATTTATTAATTTGGCTGCATTGGGTCTTAGTTGTGGCATGCGGGATCTTTGTTGCGGCATGCAGGATCTTTTGTTGCGGCACACAGGCTTTTCTCTAGTTGTGACACGTGGGCTCTAGAGCACGTGGGCTCAGTAGTTGCAGTGTGAGGGCTCTGTAGTTGCAGCACACGGGCTCTCTAGTTGTGGTGTGCATGGGTTCTAGAGCATGCAGGCTTAGTTGCCCTGGGGCATGTGGGATCTTAGTTCCCCGACCAGGGATTGAACCCACGTCCCCTGCATTGGAAGGTGGATTCTTAACCATTGGACCACCAGGGAAGTCCCAAGGTTCATTCTTGGTGGTGTATATTCTGTATGTTTAGACAAATTTATAATAACATGTACGCACCATTATACAATCATACAGAATAATTTCACTGTTCTAAAAATCTTCTGTATTTGCCTATTCATCCTGCCCTCTCCCCTAACCCCTGGCAACCACTGATCTTTTAACTGTCTCCATGGTTTGCTTTTTCAAAGAGTGTAATACAGTTGGGATCATACAGTATGTAGCCTTTTAAGGTTGGCTTCTTTCACTTAATAATATGCATTTAAATTCTCTCCATGGCTTGATATCTCATTTCCTTTTAGTGCTGAATGATATTCCATTGTCTAGATGTATCACACTTTATTTATCCATACACCTACCAAAGGACATCTTAGTTACCTACAAGTTTTGCCAATTATGAATAAAACTACTACCTGTATAAGCATACATGTGCAGGCTTTTTTATATACATAAGTTTTCAACTCCTTTGGGTAAATTGTGCTCCAAGTGTCTGTGCCATTCTGTATTCCTACAATGAATGAGAGTTCTAATTGCTCTACCTCCTCACCAGCATTTGGTGTGCTCAGTGTTGGCCATTCTAATAGGTGTGTGATGGAATCTCGTTGTAATTTGCATTTCCCTGATGACATATGAGATGGAGCATCTTTTCACATGCTTATCAGTCATCCATGTATCTTTTTTCGTGTGGTGTTTGTTCAGGTCTTTGGCTCATTTTTTAATTGTCTTGTTTGTTTTCTTACTGTTGAGTTTTAAGTATTCTTTGTGTATTTTTGATAATAGTCCTTTATCAGATATGTTTTTTACAAAAGGTTTTTTTTCCAGTCCGTGATTTGTCATTTTTTTTTTTTCTCTTGACAGTGACTTTCTTTTACAGAACAGAAATTTCTAATTTTAATGAAGTCTACTTCTTAGCTCTTTCCTTCATGTATTGTGCCTTTGGTGTTGTATCTAAAAAGTCATTACCAAACGCAAGGTCATCTAAATTTCTCCTTTTATATCTTCTGGGAGTTTTATAGTTTTGTATTTTACAGTTAGGTCTGTGATCCATTTTGAGTTAATTTTAGGGGAAGATGTAAGGTTTGTGTCAGAATTCTTCTTTTTTTTTTTTTGCATGTAGGTGTCCAGTGTTCCAGCACCATGTGTTGAAAAGACTATCTTTTCTTTGTTATATTGCCTTTGCTCCTTTGTCAAAGATCAGTTACTATGCATATGCGGTTCTGTTTCTGGGTTCTCTATTCTGTTCCATTGACCTATCTGTCTATTCTTTTGCCAGTACTATACTCTTTTGATTACTATAGCTTTGTAGTAAGTTTTGAAGTTGGTTAGAGCTAGTCCTCCAGCCTTGTTCTTCTCTTTAAATATTATGTTGGCTATTTTGGATCTTTAGCCTCGCCATATAAACTTTAGAATCAGTTTGTCAATATCTACAAAATGACTTACCAGAATTTTGATCGAAAATTGCATTGACTCTATAGACCAAAGTGGGACAAACTGACATATTGACAATATTGAGTTATCTCATCCATTAACAGCAGGTATCTCTCATTTATTTAGTTCTTTCATCAGAGTTTTGTAGTTTTTCTCATATGGATCTTGTAAATGTTAGATTTATACTTAAATAATTTATTTTGGGGGTGCTAATATAAATGGTATTGTGTCTTAAATTTCAAATTCCACTTGTTCATGGCTGGTATGTAGGAAAGGAATTCCCTTTTCTATGTTATACCTTGTATCTCGCAGTCTTGCTATAGTTGTTTGTTAGTTCAAGAAGGTTTTTTTTTTTTGTCAATTCTTTTGGATTTTCTACATAGATGATCATGTCATCTGTGGAAAAAAGGAGTTTTATTTCTTCCTTCCCAATCTGTATAAATTTCTTTTCTTGTCTTTTTATATCAGCTAAGACTTCTAGTACAATATTGAAAATCAGAGGTGAGAAGGGATGTCTTTGCCTTGCTTCTGATCTTAGTGGGAAAGCTTTGAGTTTCTCATCACTTTTTTTTTTTTGGCTACACCACACATCATGCAGGATCTTAGTTCCTCAACCAAAGGTCGAACCCATGCCCCCTGAAGAGGAAGCATGGAGTCCTAACCACTGGACCACCAGGGAATTCCTGAGTTTCTCATCATTAAGTGTGATACTAGTTGTAGTGTTTTGGCAGATATTTTTTTTTATCAAGTTGAGGAAGTTCCACTCTATTCCTAGTTTAATGAGAATTTTTTTTGGATGGGTATTGGATTTTGTCAGATGCTTTTTCTGCATCTATTCATATAACTGTGTGATTTTTCTTCTTTAGTCTGCTGATATGATGAATTACATTAATTGATTTTCAAATGTTGACCCAGCCTTGCATACCTGGGATAAATTCTACCTGGTCATGGTGTATAATTCTTTTTGTACATAACTGAATTTGATTTGCTAATACTTTGTTGAGGATTTTTACATCTGTTTTCATCAGACATATTGGTCTGTAGTTTCCTTTTCTTATAATGTCTTTGTCTGATTTCAATACTAGGGTAATGCTAGCTTTGTAGAATGAGTTGTGAAGTATTCCCTTTGCTTCTATCTTCTGAAAGAAATTGTAGAGAATTGGTATAATTTTTACCTTAAATGTTTGGTAGAATTCACCAGTGAAACCATCTGAGCCTGGTGGTTTCTGTTTTGGAAAGTTATTAACTATTGATTAAATTATGTTAATAGATGTAATCCTATTCAGATTGTTTCATTCTTGTGTGAGTTTTAGCAGATTGTGTCTTTCACAGAATTGTTCTTACCAGCATTTCATCAGGGTCCATTTCATCTAGGTTATTTAATTTCAACAGGGTCCATTTCATCTAGGTTATAAAATTTGTAGACATGGAGTTATTCGTAGTATTCCTTTGTTATGCTTTTAATGACCATGGGATCTGTGGTGATATACCCTCTTTCATTTGTGATATTAGTAATTTGTGTCCTCTCTCTTTTTTTTCTCAGTCTGGCTAGAGGCTTACCAGTTTTATCGATCTTTTCAAAGAACCAGCTTTTGATTTCTTTGATTTTCTCTATTGATTTTCTGCTTTCAATTTCATTGATTTCTGCCCTAGTCTCTATTTCTCTTATTCTGCTTACTTTGGATTTAATTTGCTCTTCATTGTTCTAGTTTCCTAAGTTGGAAGCTTCGATAATTGATTTTAGAGCTTTCTTCATTTCTAATGTATTCATTCAATGCTATAAATTTCTCCCTATGCAGTGCTTTCACTGTACCTCCCAAATTTTGATGTTTTGTTTTCATTATCATTTAGTTAAAAACATTTAAAAATTTCTCTTGAGATATCTTCTTTGACCCATGTGTTATTTAGAAATATGTTGTTTATTCTCCAAGTATTTTTGGGTTTTCCAGCTCTCTTTTTGTTATTGATTTCTAGTTTAATTTCCTTATAGTTTGAGAGCAGACATCATATGGTTTCTATTCTTTTAAACTTGTTAAGGTATGTTTTATGGTCCAGAATGTGGTCTTTCTTGGTGTATGTTCCAGATGAATCTGACAAGAATGTGTATTCTACTGTTCTTGGTTGAAGTAGTCTATATATGTCCATTATATACAGTTGATTAATGGTGTTATTGAGTTCAACTATGTTCTTACTGGATCTGTCCATTTCTGATACAGATGAGTTCAAGTTTCCAACTGTAAGAGTGGACTCATCTGTTTCTCCTTGCAGTTCTATCAGTATTTGCCTCACATCTCTTGACATTGCTGTTAGATGCATACATGTTAAGGACTGTTATACAGTCTTGGAGAATTGATCCCCTTATCATTATTTAATGCTCCTCTTTATCCCTGAAAACTTTTCTTGCTGTATAGCCTGCTTTGTCTGAAATGAATGAAGCAATTCCTAATTATTTTTTTTAACATCTTTGTTGGAGTATAATTGCTTTGCATTGTTGTGTTAGTTGCTGCTGTATAACAAAGTAAATTATTTTTGATTAGTGTTCCCATGGTATGTCTTTCTTCGTCCATTTCCTTTTAATTTATATGTGTCTTTATACTTAAAATGGACTTTTTAGACAACATATATTTGGGTCTTGTTTTGTGATCCACTCTAACCATCTCTGTCTTTTAACTGGTACATTTAGACCATTGATGTTCAAAGTGATAATTGATATAGTTGGATTAATATCTGCCATATATGTTACTGTTTTCTATTTGTTTCCTTTGCTTTTGTTTCTGTTTTTATCTTCCAGTCTTTTTCTAATTGATCAAGTTATGATATTATTTTCTCTCCTTTCTTAGCATTTCAGTTGTACTTCTTCTTAAGTTTACTTTTTGTGTGTGTGGTTGCCCTAGAGTTTGCAATATACATTCATAACTAATCCAAGTCCAGTTTCAAATAACACTATACCACTTCGTGGGTAGGGTGAGTACCTTATAATGACAAAATAGTCCTAATTTTGTCCTCCCGTTCTTTGTATCATAGCTATAATTCATTTCACATATACGTAAGCTTATATATACATTCTAACATAAGCATACATAATTGAATACATTTCCTAGATCTGTGGTTTGGTGTCTGACATTAATTTGGGGAAATTCTCAGTCATTATTATTATTTTTTAAAAAATTTATTTTATTTTTGTCTGCATTGGGTCTTCGTTGCTGCGCGTGGGCTTTCTCTAGTTGCAGAGAGCAGGGGCTATTCTTCATTGCGGTGCATGGGCTTCTCATTGCTGTGGCTTCCCTTGTTGCAGAGTATGGGCTCTAGGTATGCGGGCTTCAGTAGTTGTGTCCGCGGGCTCAGTAGTCATGGCTTATGGGCTGTAGAGCACAGGCTCAGTAGTTGTGGCACATGGGCTTAGTTGCTCCGTGGCATGTGGGATCTTCCCGGACCAGGGCTCGAACCCATGTCCCCTGCATTGGCAGGCGGATTCTCAACCACTGCACCACCAGGAAAGCCCATCAGTCATTTTTTTTTTTTTTTTTTTTGCGGTACACGGGCCTCTCACTGTTGTGGCCTCTCCCGTTGCGGAGCACAGGCTTCGGACGCGCAGGCTCAGCGGCCATGGCTCACGGGCCTACCCACTCCGCAGCATGTGGGATCTTCCCGGACCGGGGCACGAACCCGTGTCCCCTGCATCGGCAGGCGGACTCTCAACCACTGCACCACCAGGGAAGCCCCCATCAGTCATTTTTAAAAATATATTTTCTGTGTCTGTCTTTCTTCTCCTTTTGGTATTCCCATTATGCGTATGTTACACTTTTTATAGCTGTACCACAGTCCTTGGACATTCTGTTACTTCAGTTATTTTTCTCTTTGCTTTTCAGTTTTGGAGGTTTCTATTGAGATATCCTCAAGCTAAGAGATTTTTTTTCTCAGCCACGCCCAGTCTCCTTATAAGCCCATCAAAGTCATTCTTCGGGGCTTCCCTGGTGGCGCAGTGGTTGAGAGTCCGCCTGCCGATGCAGGGGACACGGGTTCATGCCCCGGTCCAGGAAGATCCCACATGCCGCAGAGCGGCTGGGCCTGTGAGCCATGGCCGCTGAGCCTGCGCGTCCAGAGCCTGTGCTCTGCAACGGGAGAGGCCACAACAGTGAGAGGCCCGTGTACCGCAAAAAAAAAAAAAATCATTCTTCATTCTTCATTTCTGTTAAAGTATTTTTAATCTCTAGCATTTCGTTTTGGTCCTTTCTTAGAATTTCTCTCTCTCTGCTTTCATTACCCGTCTGTTTCTTCCATGCTGTCTACTAAATCCATTGGAGCCCTTAGCACATCTATTACAGTTGTTTTGAATTCCTGATGTGATCATTACAACATCTCTGCCATATCTAAGTCTGATTTTGATGCTTTCTATATCTCTTCAAATTTTGTTTATTGCCATCTGGGTATGTTTTGTAATTTTTTTCTTGTTACCTGGACATGGTATACTGTGTAAAAAGAATTGCTCTAGATAGCTCTTTAGTAATGTGGTGGTTAGTTGTGGGGGCAGGAGAAGCATGCTGTAGCCCTATGATTAGGTCTAAGTTTTTTTAGTGAGCCTATGCCTCTAGACTACAAACCTCACAAGTGTTTCTCAGCAGGATGGTTAGAGTGAGTGGGCTGGAGTGGGGTGTTTCCCTTCCTACATGTGGAAGACTGCAGACAGCTAAAGTTGGGTATTTGTCTTCTTCCACCTCAGATAGGTTCAGCTAAAGTCCTAGCAGGTTAGGCTCTGGTTAAATAGTTTCTACTCAGGGCAGACCTTGTTAAGAAGAACGGAGTGCTATGGCATAATTCCAAATGATCCCTTTACCCCTTCCCTTGCTGGGAGCTTGAGGGGATTTTTCTCTAATAGTCGCTGGAAGAGAAACTGGTAGAGCTCTAGAAGGTAAAAGTTACAAGTGTTTCCCCTTCACCCCATCCCCCATGACTTGATCTCCTTAGAGTTTTTATCTCTCAGACTTGTTCACACTGAGCCTCCAGCAATTCATTAATTGTAGTTCAGGTTTTCCTACCCCGGAACTGGTTTCCACAGAGGTTGCAGCTCCTGGGTTTCTGCTCTAGTAAGTTGTGATTCTCTGTATCTGCCGGTCAAGCTCTCCAATTTTGGGGGTGGCAGTTTGCCCTGCAACCTCACTTCTCTTATGGATCTAAGAAGAGTTGCTGAGTTTTCAATTTGTTCAACTTTTTACTAGTTAGGACAGAGTGGGAATTTCTAAGCTTCTTACTAGTGGGACCAGAAACTGGAAGTCATCTGGGTATTTAAATTTAAATTAATTAAAATTAAATAAGATTAAAAATTCAATTCCTCCATCACACTAGCCACATTCCAAAGGCTCAGTATCCACATGTGACAAGTGGCTATCGTGTTGGACAGTGCAGGTATAGAGCATTTCCATCTTCACTGAAATTATTATTGTATTACCCTGCCCTCTCCTATGCATAGAAATGAGTAATTAGAATTGGGAAAAATAAAAGAAATGCTACAGCCAAACATCATTGGCTTTATCCAGAGTATTATCCTGGCTTCTTGGGAGGCTCGGATTCTGCCAGCCAGATCCTGAACCATTAATCTGGCTTCCACTGTCAATATTTTATTAACAGTGGAGATATTCATGTGTTTTTTCCCATTTCCCTCCCTGAGTTCTTTTCTGAAGAGACTTTGCCGTAGTCCCTGACTTGTTTAATGAATGGTTGTTCACATTCTTTGGCTTGTCATTATGTTTTTCCATCTGTGATATATTGTGGCTTATCAGCACACCAGGATATTCACTCACAGTTTTAGAGTGCTTTTCAACTACCATTCAGTTTTAATTTCTTTTCTCTTTTCAAAATTGAGAAGAGGGTATTTTTTTAGCTCAGTTGATTATCAGGCTCCGATTCAACTTGAGATACACAGATGAGCTAGTGCTTGAAAGCAAGGACCATGATGCCTGAGCATAGTGATTCCTCTGCAACCTTCTCAAGGGGTAGCTCTTTCCTTTACCACCCCCTTGCTCCATGGGATTTGGTAGGTGGGATAGATGTTCTCTTTGCTCCCCACTTCAACTTTCAAGCCATTATTCTTCCCCCTCCTCCCTAAAGTCACATCTTTGAATTTCAGGTTGTTTGACCATACCATATGCTGCCCTTCCTTGTTGCAATCATCCAGAGAACCCCTTTTCACTTTCACATTTTCTTTGATGCTCTTTGAGAGGTGTTAGCTCCCTCCTATATTGTCTCTAGCACTGCTCCCTTTACAATGCCTTGTGATTTCAGTACCACACAGATGACCCTTCAGTTCCTGGTCTCTCAGTTCCTTGTCCACTTTCCAACTTCAATAGCTGACTGCCATGGTCATAGTCTAGACCTTGTCTTATTAATACCTTTAACCCTCCCATAATTGCCATTTCAATCATCCTCTTCCCCAACTACTGTCTCCTATCTTGCTTCTCACTTTCTCTAATATTTTTACTTCCACAGTACTGCTAGGACCTAGAATCCACCGTTCCCTCATATTCTCACTTCTCACCTTTCACCAACTCCCTTTGCCTCTTTCTCCCTTCTTTATACTCTTCTGGCAAAACCAACCCTGTTGCCATCCAACTCTCTTGCCAGCTCTGCACCAGCAGCTTTACAGACTTGAAAAAAAACACCCAATCCTCTCATTTCAAATTCAAGTGTAATAACTTCCCAGTGATCCCTCAGTTTTGCCAAGCAATCAGGCTATATCCCCCTAGTATGTCCATTCTCTCGCTCCTGGGTGACTGCTTCATGCCTTCATTTTTATCCTCAAGCCTTCACTCTCATTTGATCGTTCTTCTCCCTATTTTACTGAGAAAACAGGTGCAATAAGAAGCTGTTCCACAAGCTCTGCCATTCTATCTCCCTCATGAGTTTGTGCCTATTTCTTCTTCCCGTCTATTGCTGTGGATGCCCCATCTATGCTCCACTCAAAGGCCATTCCTTTCCTTCTGTACTTGATCGATCCCCTCCCCCCTAGCCTAGCCAAAGACACGGCTCCAGCTTCTCTCCCTTCTCTGTCTCACATTGTCAGTGTTAAGCCATCTTCTGGATTATTCCTATCAGCATAAAAACATGCTATTATTTCTGTCATCCTTAGAAAAAAAATCTATCTTTCTCTCCCTTTTTTCTCTAGGCCTCTACTCCATTTTTCTTTGCCCTTTTACAGCCAAATTAATCAAAAGTGTTTTCTACATTCACAACACCAGTTCATGTCCTTTCATTTGCTCTTAGAGTCAGTTCAGTCAGGACTTGACCCCATCATTACATTGAAATGATGAAAATCATCAGTGATTGTCATGCTGTGAAATGAAATGGTCAGTTTCAATATCCATCTCATTGGACCAATCAGCAGTGTTTGTTTGACCCACCTGATCACTCAATCTTCTTGAAAAACTTGCTTCCCTCAATTAGCAGTAAAATTCACTCTCCTGCTTTCCACCGGACTTCACGGGTCTCTGGTTTGTTGGTTCTACCTCATCTCCCTGATATCCAAATGTTAGACTACTGCAAGCTCCAGATCTTGGATATCCCCTCTTCTTCACCTGCACTCCTTTTTGTGGAGATGTCATCCAGTCTAATGTTTTAAATTACTTATAAGTGCTGATCCTTCCCTAATTTATACCTCTAGCTCAGATCACTTTTACTGAACTTCTCAATGGCAAACAATAATCTCACATTTACATGTGCAAAACTCAACTCCTCATTGTCTCATTCTCTTCTCCCCTCTAGACCTCCATTCCCCTCAAGGGAAAATTTCCCCATAGTATGCTCACATAGCACCAAGCCCCTATCCTTTATAGCACTCACATGTGCAATTCTGAATTTATTTGTGTGACTCTGATTCATGTCTGTCTCACAGATAGACTGTCATCTCCTTAAGGACCAGCACCTTGGCTACTGTTTCTCTTTATTGTATCCCCAGTACCTAGCACAGAGCATAAAGGAGATCAAAAAGAAAATAATATATAGGTATAAATGTTTTAAGGGACAGATATGATGGAATGTATACAGGTCAAATCCTTTTCAAGTAAACCAGCAATATTCATCTGAAATAGACTATGTCTATTCTGGAGATGCCACTTATCTCATCTAGGTGCCAAAATATCAAGCTTACAGGCACAGGAAGAATTAAGAGGCTATAGCACTGTGGTTAAAAGCACGGGATTTGGAATCATACTCTCTCTGAGTGTCAGTTCTTCATCTTTTTAATGGAGGACAATGACAATATCTGTGTCACAGGGCTTCTATGAAAATTTAATAATATGGTATATATATATTTAGAGAGTAAAACCTAAATACATATTTAATATGTGATGATGATGATGCCTAGCATTAGCTGCATACCAAGCAGAATATTCTGGAGCACAAAGGCAGAAGGGACTAATACTGCTTATGGAAGTTAAAAATTGCTTCACAGAGGAGATAACATTTCAACTGGCTTTAAAGGATGAGCAGGAAGTTGCCACAAAGAGAATGGAGAAAAGGTATAGAAGACTAAATAAGCATGTTCAGAAAATACTCTGTAAGGAAAATGTAGTTAGAGTGGGAAGGGAAATTATCTGAAGTTGGAAATTTCAAAAATAGATTTTTGTGTTAATTCTAAAAGCTCAAATAGTTGAATAGCTGTATTTCATTATGGCTGTAGCATCTCTTTATTCTTATTAAAAAAGAAATTAATACCAGTTAGGGAAAATCTGAAAAAATAGAGAAAAGCATATGTATATATTTGTATTTGTAGATGTATATACACACATGTACAATTTATTAGTGTTCTTTTGGGGACAATCTATATTGTCCTTTAGATATTTTAATATTTCCTTCCAGTCTTTTTCCTATATCCGTATGCATTTTTACGTAAGTAGATTGTAATATGCAAATAGTTTTACATTCTCTTCTTTCCTCCTTAATATTCTATAGTAAGTATACTTTGCTGAGTGTTTGCAACATCTTAGACTTTGTATCACCTGTTATGTATATTTCTAAATGACTGTGTCTTTATAAGTATTATTACAAATTAGAAAGCTGAGATTAGTTTTATAGAGCTAAAAAAATCCTGTTAGAAGCAGGATTCAAACTCTGGTCTTGTCTGACTCCAAAGTACATCCTGACAAATTTTTAAAACTTCGTAATGATATTTAATTGCTATATAATAATATTTCATTGTTATGAATATACCATAGTTTACTTAAATATGCCTCTGTTTTTAGAATATTTTGGCTTTTGTAACTTGTCACTGTTATAAATAATGCCGGTAATGAACATATCTGGAGTCTGTTATTTCCTGTATTTAGGGCTCAGGTATTACAAGAGATTCCTAGAAATCATTATTAGGTCAAAAGGCATGAACTTACAGCATATTGACATTTTGCTTTCCAGAAAAACCCATGGCATTGCTGGTATTGTATAAACAGTTTACTTCAATGAAAAAATTTCCTACGTTTGATTGATGGGCCACAGATATAGTGCTTTATTGATCCCCTTATAATGAATTCACTACCATAAATGATTCAGTACAGTACGTTCTTTATTCAACCTGTAATCCACAAAACAGTTACTTACTGTAATAAAAATAATTATAATAATGGTGGGTTTAAGTAAAATCCCAGGATAATGTAAATTGTTATAAAAAACCTAATAACAAAATCTGTAACAATGACAACAAAATCAACCAAAAATCCCTCTTCCCAAACTATCTAAATGTGTTTTGATGTCTGAATAAAGAATGTGTTATTATTTCCCAATAAAGCCAAATTTGCCCTTGTGTGTTTTACGAGGGATGAATATTATTTGGAGGTGAGACTTTGATCACCATTTCTGTTTCTAGGACATGCTTTTACATTGGCAGTAACTGAAATTTATCCAAATAGACTTTCAAAGCTCCCAAGTGTTCTAAATTTATCTCACTCAATTTCTTTGGTTTAGAAACTAGTTTGGAAATCTCACAAGGCCAACTTGTCTTCAGTAATTTCTAGTGCTTCTTGTTTGGGGCAGGCTAGAAAAAGCTCTGAGGAGCTGCTAAATTTGATGCTTGGCAGAAACCATAACACACAGAGAGAAATACATGAAGTGTAAAACCTAAAATATCAAAACTCTTTGACATTTCAAACTAATTTCAAATGTACAGAGATTATAAAATTATAACATCTGCATAAATCAGCTGTGTAGACAAACTATATTAGTGAAAGCAGAAAAGGAAGTCTTAATGAAATAGTAGATTTCTTTTAATATATACCAATCATTTAATAAATCTAATGTTTGCATATGAATGGAGGGATTTAGCCCAAGGGAAAAAAAGTCTATATATTTTTTCCTACTGGTTAAAAACAGTGTTAGAATTTGCCAAAATTGAACATTTAATGTACAGACCAATAAGACACTGTTTTGTGATAAGAATAGAATTGTTCTTGGAAGACCTGAGCTTAAGTCCTGGCCTCACACATGTTTACTGTAAAACTTGGAGGCAGTTTACTCAAGTAGTCTGCATTTTAATTGCTTCATCTGCAAGATGGAAATAACAGTATCCACCACCCTGAATTGTTCTGAAGATCAAAATGAGACAGTGTTCATGAAAGCATGAAAGCACTGTGAAAACTCTAAAGCCCTCTATAAATATGAGGTGTTACTTTAATTTTTTCTTAATTGCTATTTACAATAAGAGTTCCTAGGATTAACTGAGAAGGAGGTTCTCACGAAGTTTAAGAAAAATTTTATTTTTAAATTTGGCAAAGGGAAATCGTTAACTAGATTGGGATGTTGTGTATGACTCTCTTAGGTGTAGACGTTTAGGCAGCTGTTAATGAATTGTAATTGTCCCCCGCATCCCCTACCCCATTTCTCCTTCTCCTAGTCAGTCACCAAAGTAATGCAGTTCTATTATTCAAGTGTTCCTTTCAAGGGATAGGAAAGGGGGCAGTGAAAAATGAATTTTCATCAATAACATGGCCCTTTCCATGGATCTAAGTACCAAAATGGCATGTGAATATGTAAGAAAATGGCTGAATTCTGGGGATATATTTAGACATTCTACTCCCCCACCCCCATAACAAAGTGATGTCACTGTGAATAGAGAGAGTTTGGCAGAGATGATGCAATAAGAAAATGACTGTTTGGCGTTTGGGGAAATTCCAGGCAAATTGGATATTAAGGGAAAACCCATAAATAGGTATTTGGATCTAGGCCCATTGCTGGTCCTTAGGCCCCCAAGCCAAGTTCCTTGGAAGGATAAAGTCCTCTGATATGCAGATGTCCTTTCAGAGGCAATGTGTGTATGGCCCAGAGATTTTGACCAAGGTTCTGCCACATTTGGCTCCAGAGCTCAAGTTACTACTAGTAATAGGCTTTTATTCAAATATCTGTCTGTGGATAATTGTAGTCAATGGAAATTGCTAGTGAGTAACAGGGAGATGGATTTCGCATTGCATTTTGAAGAATGGAACAACTGCTTAGTGTTTATTCTGCCTGTGAATCTGCACTTCAAATATTTGTTAGTCATCCAGATAACTTCTCCTTGGTAAATATATTTACAAAACCAGCTTTTTTGGATGTTGTTAATTTTTTGTCTTCCAACATTTTTGACCAGTCGTTTTAAGATATTTATGTCAGGATTGAATTTTCCATGCAGATATGAATTAAATGTTATCTTCTTTCACCTGTGAATGCAAGATTTCCCCTCTGTATTTTTTAAGATAAAAGTATTTTCTAATTGTTAAAAATCCTAGCTATACAAGAGCTAATGGAGTAGCTGTTGTTTAATGGGTGTACAGTTTCAATTTTCCAAGATGAAAAGCGTTCTGGAGATTGGTTGGACAACAATGTCAATGTGGTTAACACCACTCAACCATATACTTGCAAATGGTTAAGAGGGTAAAATTTTTGCTAGGTGTATTTTATCAAAATTAAAAATTAAAAAAAAATTTTAAGTTTATGGAGTAAAAATGAAAGTCTCCCCTTTATCCACGTCTCAATCCTACTTTCCTCCCCAGTGTGGCTGTAGAGCCAGGTCAGCCCTGTAACCTTGAATGCAGTTACAGACTTTGGGAGACAGGCAGCCCCTTCCTGATCAAAACAAAACTTCTTCACAAAGAATCCCATTAGTAATAGTGGTTAACGGCTCCATTTTTTTAATGGCGTAATCTTATGCGTTTTTGCAAAATGAATACATTTTCATATTCATATTACTTTGGTTTCTGATTCATTTTTCTTAAATGGAGACTTTTAAGATCATGAGAAAGACAAAACTCGAGATAACATCACTGGGGTTTTCCCCTTCTGTGACAGCTCACTCAGGGACTCATGGGCAACAGTTAAAGAGGAGAAAACTTATTTTAGCTTGTCACCTAATCAGTGCATATTTTCTTTAATATAGTGGCCTCATCCTTATATACCTGTTTGTTCCACATTATTGACAAAATACTAGCAAGTCGGGTGCTCATCTGCTTGCCTGGGGTGGATCTGCCTGAGTAGCTGTTGCATGTCCTGTTCCTTGTTCTCTGAGTCATGCCTTCCCCAGCTGTGTGTTTTTGCCAAGACGGTGCACAAACAAGTTGTTCATTGTTTAATCTGTCAGTGGAGCCAGGACTTGAAGTTTCTACAAGCTTCAGGTATTATTCAACTCTACTCCCAACTCTACTCTCTCTTTCTCACCCTTTCTTTTTAAGTGTTTTTGACCTCAGAGAAAACGTCTTTCACATAATTTTCAAAGAGGAAAAATCTCTGTGTGTAAATTTCCCCTTAAAATAACATATGTATTTTCAGGTCTCTTCATTCATTGCTAGAGCTAATAAATATTAATTGGGAGCTTCGGTCCATACCTGCTTCACAGCAGTGTGCTCATTAGATGCTTGGTGTGAGTGAGAAGTGTGATGTGGCTTCAAGGGATGTCATTTGAATTTCGAGGGAGTATTAAAGAGCTGCCTGGGGAGAGAAGAGGCGGGAAGGAAGGTCACGCTGCTCCTTATGGCCAGGCTGTACCTGCAGCCTGGTCATCTCTTCTGGTGGCAACACCTTGATTTCCGCGTGGGGGCTTGGATTTCCAGCAGCTGAGTGAGAAAACCTGAAGCACATCCTTCATTAATTTAATCATATATTGAACTCCTAATCTGTGTCTTCTCTAGGCCATGGGGATTATAACGGTGAGAAGAAAACAGCTAAAGTCCTGATCTTTATGGAACTTACATTCTGGTTGGGGTGACAGACCATGAATAATCAGACAAATCAATAGGAAACTATTACATAGTGATGATAAGTGCTAGGAAGAGAAATAAGTAGAGTTAGGGGATTGCGAGTGAGCGGGGTGCTGGTTTTGAGAGAGTGTTCAGGGATCATTCTGAGGAGGAGACACTGAGTAGACACCTGGATGGAGTAAGGGAATAAGCGGTGGAATACCTGGGGGCAGGGTATTCCTGGCAAGGGGAATAGTGAATGAAAAAGTCATGAGGTGGTGCTATAGGCTGAATGTTTGTGTCTCCCCAAATGGAGGTATTGAAACCTAATCCCCATTGTGATGGCATTTGGAGGTAGGGCCTTTGGAAGACAATTAGGTAATGAGGGTGGAGCCCTTATGATTGGGATTGCTGTTCTTATAAAAGAGACCGCAGAGGGTTCCCTTGCCCTTTCTACCATGTGAGGACACAGTGAGAAGTTGCTGTCTGTGAACCAGGAAGTGGGTTCTCACCAGACACCAAATCTGTCTAAGCCTTGATCTTGGACTTACTAGCCTCCAGGACTGTGGGAAATACATTTTTATTGTTTCTAAGCCACCCAATCTATGCTTTTTTGTTACAGCAGCCCAAACAGACTAAGACAGATGGGGACATGAG
Source organism: Grampus griseus (assembly GCF_964374135.1). NCBI lineage: Eukaryota > Metazoa > Chordata > Mammalia > Artiodactyla > Delphinidae > Grampus > Grampus griseus. The sequence goes on from NC_139007.1 coordinate 64,687,005, forward strand.
AGCAAGAAGACTTTGAGGCTAAAGTGGAGTGAGAAGTAAATAGTGGTAGGAAGTAAGATCCGAGAGAGTGCCTTGTGGGCCCTGATACGGGCATTGCTTTTGTTCTAAGAGTGATGGGAAACTGTTGGAAAGTTTTGAGCAGGGAAAAATTGGTCTATTTCTTAAGATCACTCTAGCTGCTTTGCATAGAATGTATGGTAGGAGGGTCAAACCTGAAGATCCCCCATAGATGTTCAACTAGTAAAAGGAGGTGATGGGCAGGGAAGGGGCATTGCAGTTGCTTCCAATTTTTAAAGAATTTTTATGAGTAGAAAGAATTTTTTCTTTATATATCCTCAAGTAAAATATGCTGAAGTTATTAAAAAAAGGAGAGAGAAAAATTTCAGTTCAGTGCAGGGAAGGACCTACATGACACTTTTTCTCTGATTACAGAAGTAACAATTTTTTGAGAAAGTCTGTAAGAAAAGAGTAAAGTACAAATAAAATATACTACTCATAATCCCACTGCTCAGAAATAACTACTAACAATTCTGTAAGTTTCCAGACTGTTTTCTGTGCATACAAATAAAAATTGTTTTAAAAAATTATTTTTTATTATGTAGATATTATACTTTTCTGTAATATAACGTTTTCATTTACCAATATACCATGAATATTTCTTCATCTCATGAAATATTATTGATATATAAAATGATTTCACTGTACTCATATACATGAACGATCATTTATTACAACAGTTTTGTATAGTTGAGCAGTCAGGTAGTTTTCGTTTTTTTTCTTTTTTATTATTATAAATAACACTGCAAAGAACAGCCTGGAATTTGCATCATTGTGTAAATCTCTGATAATTTCCTTTCAATAGATTTTTAAGATCACCTGGTTGAAATATATGCATATTTTAAAGGCTCATGACTTATATTGCTAAAGTTTGCACTAATCCACACTTCTACCAATTAACATGTTCCATTTCTTCCCAGATTCTAGTTTGAGAAAGCTAAACATGGAACAATCTCCATTAGAAGGAAGAGAGTTCCATGTCACTGGAGGCATTTTAGTAGGTGCTGGAATGTCATTTGGATGGGATATTATCCAGAGAAATTTAGTTGAGTATTTGAAGTGTCAGTGGAGTTTTAGGATTCCTTTCCAATTTAAGAATGGGAGCAGAGGGAGGGAAAGAGGGAGGGATGTTGAATAATTCTGTTGCCTGTGTTCTGCTCTATATATAGATGAATTAGTTGGTTTTGGTGATAATTCACATAAAGCAAAAAAAAAAACAAAACAGTAAAAACAACAGTGCAGGTATTTGTAAGCAATTTTCTACAACTTGTTGAAGGTTGAAATTAGCAAGCCCAAGTAGGATAACAGAGGTTGGAGATGTGCTTTAGTTAATAAACATTCAATTTAAAATAAAATTTATATAGTTTAAGAAAAGTGAATGTTAGTTGTTCTTAGACTTTCCCTTGTGCAAAGCATAGCAACACATAACCCAAATATTGCCATCTCTATTATTTATTTAGCAGTTTATGCATTAATTTAAAATATTATCAAACACTAAGTAGTCTGATGGGCTCTGGGGGTGCAACACCAAATAGAACATGATCTCTGCCTTCCATGGACTTACCGCTTACAGGGGAAGACAGGCGAGCAATTCAATAATTTCAGTGTGATGAGCTCTGAGATCGATATTCCATAGCATACACAGCATTCTGTGGCAAACATGGAGAGGTATCACCACACAAAGGCACATGGGGAAAAGCATACGTAGTTTCAGGAAAAAAATCACTGGACTGAGATTTAGGTTTGTGTTCTTTCTTGGGCCCTGTCTGGCTGGATGAGGTTAGGTAACTCATTTAACCACATCTAAAATATTTGGGAAAAGTAATATTTACCTAATACGGTTTTTGTAAAAATTAAATAGAACAGCGTGCGAGATCAGCCAGCACAATGAGAGGCATGCACAGTGAGTAAATGTTAGTGAATCACTGGATATATGCATAGTTTGATAGAATACATCTTCCCAAGTAATTTTATGAACAGCCCACCAGAAAAGCACAGAGTGAGACAGTATTTATTGAAACTGGAAATAGATTTTTTTGCTACATCCAATGCATTTTCCCCAAGTAGTATATCCTACATAAATCTGAGATCAAAATTATGTATTACATATGAATTTTCATGAAGTTAGGATACAAACTAAGATGTATCACAATTGGACAAAACTCAGGAAGTCAGATGAAAGTTTTCTATTCATAGTACACACTGGCAGGAGGAATTTTTCTTTGCTAATTATCTCATGTCCTGAGGAGCACAGAGATGATTGCTTTGTGCCTAATGATTAGGAAGGTCAAGTTAAATTTACAGATAAATAGAGGCGAGCATTCAGCGTGCCAAAATACCTCTTCAAAGAAGAACAAAAGTGCTGTCAAGCAGCGAATACTTAATAGAAGTGATTGTAGGGTAAGTATGAGGGGGAGGCGGGATTCAGGATGTCAGCCTCTCCGGAGATGATCCTCTGTCCCATTCGAGACTGATTTCTTCCACGTGACACGAAGTCTGCTGAAGAGAGGAAGTTGGTGCCATCTCCCAGGCTGTGCAACGTGTACTGCTGACACAACAGTGAACAAGACTGCCAAGTTCTGGGCTGCACAGAACATGGAGTCTAGCAGGAAATACATCTATTTAAAAATAAGCCAAGAGCTGACGCCTATGGAAGTGGAAGTCTAGGAAACTATGCAGTTCTATGCACATGAACTCAGCCTGAGGTACCTGGCCCAGAGTGCTCTCAGAACATGGTGTGAGTTCTGAGGAGCATGCTTTTTGTAAATTTGTGGTCAGAGATTATTTTAGTCTTCAAATGAGCAGTGATGTAGCAGTTAGCAGAATCCCAGAAGCCTTTGTGCTGTTCTGTATGTGGATGATCTGAGCTATTGGTTTTGTCCTAATGACAATTCAGCCTTAGATTCCCCCAAATAAATACAACCAGCTAACAAAGGGAAAAATATTTAACTTCGCTAGTAATCAAATAGATGCAAATCTGAACAACTTTTTTAATACTCTCAGATTAAAGATTTAAGTGAATATTCAGTGCTGACAACTGTCAAAAAATGCTCTCATGGCTGATGGGAGTGAAAATTGATATAATCTTTGAAAAGCAATTTGGCAATACATAATTAAGAGCCTTAAAAACTTCATGCCCTTTGATCAGTTCATTCTAATTCTATTCTGGAGCCAAAGCAGTCTTTGTTAGTTATTTTGCTTTTGCCAAACAAAATTACTCCAAAGATTCAAAAAAAAAAAAAGACTGATTCTAAAGAGAATTCAAAAAATAGGGGAAAAGATCATTGCATACGAACATGCTCATGGCAGAATTACCTAAGTGTCTAACAACAGAATGATTGATTAAAGTATGTGCACCTAATGAAATCTCCATGGGATATGGAGCTAATAAAACTGATAGTTATAATGATCCTTTGTTATAATGTTCATTTAAAAAAAAAGCTTACTTTTGGTTTCTAATAAAAGAAACAACTTAAAGCACTAATAATGTGCTACCGTTTATTTAACAGTTCAGCACATAGTGCCACGTGACATCTAGTACTGTGGGGTTTAGTTTTTAAATATGCGCTGCTGATTAATATGATTGCAACTGTGTCAAACAAAATAATAAACCCCAAACTTTGCAAAATAAAAAAAGACTGGAAAGAAATGCACCATTTTATTAGCAATGGTTGACTCTCTGTGATGGGATGTGTGATTATTTTCTTCCTTTCATTTTTCTTCATTTTCCAAATGTGCCAAAATTATATATTGCTTTTAGAATGGACATATGGACCTCAAGCCTGAGGAAGTTTTTTTTTTCCTTTTCTTAAAAAGCAGTCCTGTTTTGTGTTCTGTTGTCCTGGGTGAAAAAAAAAGCCTGAAACATTGACTTAATAAATAGGCCTCTCACAGCTTAAAAAAGTCAGAGACCCATAGACTCAGGGTTGGGAGGTCACTAATTTCAAGGCAATACTGCTTTTCTCCAGAACAAAAAGACAATTACTTACTGAGTGCCTACTATGTGTAAAACCCCCTTTGCATCACTTCCCACCTGATTCCACTGGCAAATCCCTACTCATTTGTGCTAGAGAAGAGTCAGGCATAGACTGCTTTACGTAAATTTTCTCAGCTTTCATCAGGAGCCCCTGCCCCTGCTCCAGGTGCTCTGGGCTAGGGCCCCTTCAGTCTGTCTCAGAAGAGATTATTTATTGAGAGCTTTCTGAGGACAGGGACTGTATCCCCAGCTGCTGGCACACGGTGAACACATAGACTGTTGAATGAATCAGTGAATGGATAATTATTGAAGGTACTATTTTAGGTACTCTAGAGAGACAGAGAGTAGTATGAGAAATGGTATTTGCCCTTAAAGATTTTACGAATAATTGTGATGTAAAAAGCTAATTAATGGTGCGTATTTAAAACCTAAAAAAGACAGCAGTGTATGTCAGATGGTTCAATGTGCTTGTTAAATAAAGGGTGGCCTGCGATTAATGCTTTAGGGGTTGCTTCTTTTATTGGAAATCAAAAGATACTGGGAAAATAAGATATCACATGGCTCAGATATACTTTTTCATATGATTAAATTATGTGGTTTTAGTTTATAATTTTTTAAATCAGTAAAACAATACACTACTTAATAATCATATCTTCCACTTACACAAATATAAGAAATTAATATCAGGAAGCCTTTTAACTTTTTTGTCATGACTGATCTCCCAGTTGACTTACAACTGAACAAGGGTCAGAAAATGTAATGTCTTTCTTAAAATGCACGTTTCTTTTTGGTGGGATTGTGTAGCTCTTAGTCATTGTTAGTCATTGAGCTATTTACCACATAAGTTAGGAAGGTCGGCTCTTCAGATAGCTTATGACTGGAGAAAAGAACTCTACTCAAATTAGTAAGCAAGAGTCTCCTTTTTCAAATTGGGAATTGCATGCACTCCTGACTGGGGAGAGATGAGCTTCCTCTGTGAGGGTGTTTATACTTTATTGCAGGGAGGAGCAAAGGGAATCCTCATGTACTTTTCTCTTCTCTGAGTGGATGACTTGGCAAATTTTCTAGATTATGTCAATTTACCTTCCTCGCTCCTTTACCACACAGGCAGGGATGCCAAGTGTATATTTTCCAACCTTTATATTGCTCTTTAATGTAAATTATATCAAAAGTTTAAATTATGTTAATTTTTTTATTTATGGAAAAATGTATTCTACTTACACATACCCTTTAGTCTATAAACATAGACCACAGCCTCTCAGAGCCCTAAACAAATGGTAGTGGAGTTCAGCTATGTGGAATCTGTAACATGGCTTGTTACTAGGATGAATAGGGCATGACTTGGGCTGACTGTGTCTGTCTATAAATATCCCTGAGTAATATAGATGTAGACATTTTTCATTATGCAAAAAAGATATTTATAACACCATTGATCAGAAATTTAGATGCTAACTCGAAGAGGAATATAACAATTATTTTAAGGCTACCTAGAAAAATATGTCATATGGTTCAAGCAATTAGGGAGAGTTATCAACAAAGAGAAATTGTTTCTAGTAGAAAATTGTAAATGGTGAATTTTATTCAAACAAGTGAGACCCCATATTACTATAAAGTAATTATCAATTATACATACAGTTTAACATTTTATCACAGCATTTACATAGGGATGGCAGTAAGCTGGGCTCCAGAGAATTAATTCACATGGCCCACGGGGTTATGGGATACCTGGTCCACCATCTCAGTGGCTCTTAAGGGTGATGCTGAGTTGGTGTCTTTTGTCAAAATTTGGGAAAATAGGGAGCTGTTGCAGCACATAGGAGTCCAGAGAGCTCAGGAGAGTACCATGACACAGCAGAAATTGTTTTTAAAGGAAATTGGAAAACATCTAAAGTTGTGGAGACATTGACAAACTAGACTTCCCAGTGGAGGAAGACCAGGTTGGTGAGGAGATCGGACAGTGGGCTATCTGAGGTCAAGATGAAGAAGATTCAGTGGAGTCCTTGATAGGTATTTTCCAATCTCTGAGGAGCTGCCATATGGGAGAAGGAGTAGCCCACAAAGACAGTATATTTTCAAAAGAAAGAACTCAGATCAGTGAGTGGAAAATTTAGGGAGGCAGATTTTGATTTACTATTTATAGAACCTATGTTTTTCCATGTTACTTCAGGACACAGCATGATGTAGTGAGGAGTCAGACCTGTTTTCAAATCCTGGTTTACATCTTACCAGCCATGGATTTGAGGATGTTACTTAGGCCCTCTGAGACTTAGTTTTCTCAACTGTAAACTAACAACACTAATGCCAGCTTCATAATGTTGTGACCAGCATTAAGAGCAAGAACACATAAAAAGGCCGAGTGTAGTTATCATTAATGCCCATATTTGTGCTGTTATTATCATTCAGCCTCATTGAAAAATAGGGTCATGGTGGCGTTGGTAAATATTTTCCTACTTCAGTTTCCTCCTGCTCTTGAGGTTGTCTGGTCTTCTCAGATTCTTTTCAGATAGTTCTGAGACTCCTCTGGACAGTGTCCCATGTGTGGAAGAGGCTTCTCAGCTACCCTGTGGTTTCCATTATTTACTATTCACCATGTATCTCCTCTCTAGTTCTGATTCACTATGGTTATATGTACTGTTAAGGCCACTGGTTGGTTAGAAACCTAGAGCAGCTTGATGATCATATGTCCTTCTTTTCCATCCCAACTGTAGTCTGGTCCTGTTCTCTCTCAAGAAAGAATCCCAGCCCTGATATACTGCATGTAGTCAACTTGTGTCTTATCTTCACTGCAAGCTGAATTCAGTCAATATACCTGTGATCCTAATGTTTTATACAGAGATTTGTTTTCTTTCTTTTTTTTTTCAGTACACTTACTGCTTCAAAGGACTCAGTCTGTTAGTCCATGAGGGCCAGAGGGAAATACGGAAGATTGACAATGTGATCTATTCAAAATGACCTCACCATCTGACACCAGCTATTACCTTTGGGTCAAATTTGTGTTTCTTGAATCATTCTTCCATTGGTTAGCCCAATCCTATTATCTCCACTGGTTTGACAGACACATCTGAATCCTAGCTCACGTTCTCAAGTTTAGAATCCTGCTACATAAAGAAAAATGTTTAATAATTAGAGTTAGTCTCTCAAGTGGAATGAGGTAGGTCAAGAAAAAACAACCTTCTTCCAGTGGGAATATGCAAACAGAGGCTCAACCGCCATGTTGAAAACATTTCTATAAGAAGGAAGGTTGCAAGTGTGGGCAAAGTGTCCAATAAGGGCCTTCTTATCTATAATATTTTGTTGATCTCTGGGAAATTCTGCCACTATGTTAGCATCCCTGACAGGATAAGTAATCCTACTTATGAACAGCAAGAGTGAGAAGAGGGAACAAACTCACACAAGTGCACGCACAGGCCCCTGGAACTCCTGTATAATGCTTCTTTGTCAAGAATTGGTCTGATTATTTCTTTAGTTTTTTCTTGGGATTATTTAACACTCTTAAAAGATGTTCAGCAGCCTCTAGTACACCCAGTACCTTAAATATGGAAGATACTAAATATGTAAATGAACCTGGAAGATTGCCACTTTCCGTTCATCCATTGGCTATTTTGCATTACAAGGTATCTTTTTAAGAGCTCATTTGCCTTGTCTTTACAAATGACAGACAGTGTACCTTTTTTGTGGCTATCAGGGATTCCAGCTCTTTGCCCAGCCAAAGAAGATGCTCAGTTAATGATTGAAGTCTACCATTTCAGCCAAGAAAAGTTGTCATACTCACTGCTTGATCTAAAATGGCTCTGCTACAATCTCTGAGACTTGGGAAGGCTATTTTTAATGTAGAAGAGAAAGGATTTTGAGTTCTGCAGGGTTTTGAAAATTCTTCTCCTGTACCATACAGCCCAGAAGTAATATGGTTTAGATTATTAAAAAAAATTGAGCAAGAAGAAAGAAGACCCTGCATTCTAGTTCCAGTCCTACTAATTTCTAGCCATATGGCCTTAGACCAATTAATTGACTTCTTTTGAATCTCTGTTTCTTCATCTGTAACTACCATTCACATTGAGCTATAGTGGTATTATTTTCTTACTGAAGGACAAAGAGATGTTTATGTACTACACTCAAAAGGTCAGACAGATGGGATTATTTTAGATTGAAAGTGCATGTGTAGGAGTCATGCCTTTTGTGAGCCACATAAATTCCCATGGGGTCTGGTAACTTGCTGTGTACCCAGCAGGAACCCAAAAAGTCTTGTGATGGTGATGAATATGGCACCATTAAATAAGGCCACATTTAACACAAAGAGAAACCTGGGAAAGAAAACAAAGCAAAAACCTAGACTTCATCTCTAGGTACTTTGTGTAACTTCAGATAGGTTACGTTATACCATTTTCAGCTCTTTTATCGACTCATAAAAAGAACCAAATGCTAACAAAGGGTGGGAAAGCATATAATTGGAGCAGTACAAAGGATAACTGAGCCCATGAGGTGAGAAGTACAGTACTCTGAAATGTATGACATACTGAAATTCTGGCTTCCTACATCTATTCCTCTCAAAGGGATGGACTTCCCATAAAAGTTAGCATTGAATGATGCTAGTCAAGGCATTTATGGGAGTTGCTTAGAATACATAATATGTTTGAATTGGGAAGGAGCTTAGAAATATTTTAAGCTAACCTCTTAATTTTATAGTTGGGAAAAGTAAGTCTCAAAGAAGTTATGTGAATTCTTCAAAATTATGTAATTTATGAGAGGGCTAGGACCAGATTCATAAGGCTGTAAGCCATTGGGGAAGTCAAGTCTTTCTGTTCTGTCCTATTTTGCTTATTTTTGAGTTTAAATGACAGAAGATAATCTTATTTTCTTAACGTCTTAGTTTTAGAAGACCTTGTCAGTGCCCTCTTATTTCTTGTCTATGAAAACAAAATGAATCTAAAAGGCAATTTCACAAACACATTACCAGCCAGACGCTGCCTTTTGTTGGCCATTGGTAACACAACTTGCTACAAGGTACTTGCTGCCCTTGAATAGATTTCTTTTCATTCCTTCACATTGTTGATGTTCAACCAGCTGCTTAGTTAGGAAAAGAACACACATTGTGAAGATCTATACATATACAAAAAAGAGGAGTTCAATTTATGAGTCATTCCTACAGTGGCCTTGAGGTAGCATAATCCAAAGAAGTTTCCTGCAGTAGACATTAACTGCTGTCAATTTCTTCTCTTATGAAATAAATAAAGTCCTTCTTAGAAATAGGTATTTTCTTGGCTAATGAGCTTTTTACTCCTTGGGAGTCTTCTGTTTAAAATCTGAGACTAAACGGTAGAAGAGACTTCATAGGGAGGAGGAAATGGAAATGGCATGAGACCTACTTCCTTTTGCATCTGTGGATGGTTGTGGGAAAAGGCTTGTGGAAAAGGCAATACTTGTAATAGCACAGTTCAGGAAACAGGATGTAAAAGTCAATGCCTATGTCAGGAGGGCTGCCGATGCTTCTTGCATTGCATTGAATGCTTTTAATCCTTTTGCAAATACTTACTTGGTTGTAAGACAAGTCAAAGCAGCACTGATGATGTCTCAGCTGAGAGAGAACTTGTGGTCACTTAAAGTATAGCAAAGAGAACTGTCTCTTAAATAATAATAAAGAACATAATTTTTCATTTAGATCTGGTCTAGAAAATACCCCCTCTTGAATCTCTTTTTTTTCTTTTCAAAAAGTGAAGTGACCTGAGCAATATTAAATGAGCAAAGTGATGGCTTTCTGAGTTTAAAGCTACTGAGTTCCTACTTGTCTCTCTTTATACTGAAATTTCCACATAGATTCTGTGCAAGAGAGAAAAGATTAACTGGATCCCATATGACCCAAGGAGATGCAGGACAGGCAAATTAAAATTGTCCCACGGGAGCAAATAGTCTCTCCAGCTCTGCAATTTTGCTTCTGCTCTACAGTTTGACTCTCCCAAAATCTGATTTCTAAAACAAATTAGTCCACCCCTGAGCAAGGAATACCGACTTTACATCTGGAGATTACAAAAGTGCCCCAGTCTATGTGCATCTAATGAGTGAGTGTCTAGGTTATGGAAACAGAGATACCCTCTTCCCACTGTAACGTTTGTGTTGATAGGCTCTGTTTGGAAGATTAATTTTCAATGTCATCATTCATGAATTACAGGGAACGAGAAACAAGAGGAAGGAAAGCAGAGAAGGATGTGCTAATGCTATGATGTTTTGGCGATATTTTCAAACCCTAAATTCTTATACCAGTCAGACCATGTCATGTAAATTTAAGACTGTGATAACATTGGCTTACAGAAATATTTTCACTTGTGTGACTTCACCCATCCCTGATGCCAGAGTTCAAAAGGGTGTGTAAATAAGATGGGGGGAGGGGCACATAATCACTGACCAACAGCAACAACAGAAGTAGCTTAAAACTGTTAAGTCTAAGCTGAGAATGAGCTAAGGCTTGTGCAACATTCTAATTCATACAAAAATGACATTAAAAGCAATATTCAGAGAAAGAAGGGTAATGGAGACCCAGTTATGGCACAGATAGTGTAACTTTAACAATGTCACAGAGGAGGCAGGACGACCGACTGGTTCTACTTACATCTTCTCTATTAAGGATCTTCATATTGGAAGGGAGGGAACATCATCACCATTATGATGGAACTGAAGACCTAAATTGATAAAATGATGGTAAGGAAACATCTTTCTTCTTTAAATCATCAGTTAAGTATCTAAACTCAGAAAAGTGCATTTTTAGAACATAAATTTTTTGTACATTCGGTCACAAAATATATCTAATATGGAAAACTATGGAAAACTATGGGAAATGTTTCTCCCCATCTTGGCAAAAAATAGATGTTGGCTAATATCATCCAAATTTTTTTAATTTTTATTTTTAAGTAGATTACAGGAAATGAAGAGAAGCTGATGACCTTAATCTAGTTTTCTGAAAACTTTCTAGAAAATTACACTAAGCTTATCAGCTTGTTTTCATGACTTGGAGGTATTGAGAACAGAAAGCAGTGATAATTAGACATCAGCACCGACTTAAAACAATTCATGCCAAAATAGACTCATTGCATTTTTATTGTCTTCAGTCTTCAACGAGGAATTTAATATAATATTAGGTTATACATGTAGAAATATGTGGAAATACATCAGAAGAGAGCATACTTATGTGAGTTCAAAACTGGCTGAAGAGCTGAATGCAAGAAGCACCGGAAAGTAATTTATGACCAGTGGGGAGGGTCTCTCTGTTGGTGTACAGCAAGAGTCTGTACTGGACCGGTGCTGTTGGATGTCTTCATTAACAAGTTCAGTGGCAAAGTAGAAGTAAGTCGTGCTTCTCAATTCTGTGTGTAAGTTACCAAGCTGGGCAATACACAGAGGCTACACTGTGTGACTGAAAGGATGCAGGGCTTGGGACTCAGAAGTAAGTTTGAAATCTGGCTCCATTCTTACCCAGTGGTCTTGCCTTTGACCTCCAGGGTCCCCCTTTGTAAAATAGTAACCACCTGGCAGGGCTGTGAAGATCACATGAGTTAATGTATGTACAGTGCTTACCTTGGTGTCTGGCACAAGGCAAGTTCTCTTTTCCTTTTCTTTCTCTTCCCCTCTTGCTTGGAATACAGATTTTTAGAATGAATTGAACTGAGCCAACTAGTGGTTTGGTTCATATAGAATTAGTGTCTTAAACAATAATTGATCCCAGTGCATAAATACCTAGATCACTTATATGCATGGTCAGTAGACCTTAATGTTTGTAGAGGCTGAATTAAAACATCACTACTAGTAGTTTCTGGCTTATTCTTTCAGTGTTTCTCCTTAGCAGAAAGACACACTAATACTTCTTATGTGCTATTGCCCCTTCTTTCCACACAGAAGTTAACATGATAACTTCCTTTCACAAAAGGTGCCATATGCACTGTTAAGTACCTTGCTTTTCTCAACTAATGGCATGTGCTGGTATATTAATACAGTGAGACGTTACTCATTCTCTGTAATGTTTCTAATCACTTGGCCCAGGTTTTGCAGGGTCAGTAGGAGTCTGCCAGGTAGATGGTGGACTCAGTGGTTTTCCAATATGAGGAAACTGGGTGTGTCAGGGCTCACTTGTCCACTTCTTCAATTTTTTCAACAAATGTTTATTAGTTCTTAATATGTGCCAGGCCATAGGCTAAATAGTTTTTGTTCCTTATGTCATTACAACCTCACCACGGCTTTATGAAGTAAATAATATTATTTTGTCATTTTATAGATGAAGTTGCAGTTAGAACCGCTATGTCATTCAAGGGAAAAAAGTACAGAAACTCAGATTCAGAGCCAACATGTTTTCCTCCAGAGTCATGCTCTTAATCACACACTCAACTTCCAGATGAAGGGTGGGAATGAGTCAGAGAATGTTCTAGATGCGGAGGCAGCAATGTAAATGAAGGTGCATGATGTGTAGAGGAACTGAAACTCTCTTTCCTGTTGGAAGAACTCCGAGTTGCACTAGGAGTTGTATTGCAGGAGCAAAGCAGGAAATGTGGCAGAAGACGAGGCTGAAGAGGTTGGTGTGGCAAGGGATTGAGAGCCCAGTGGCATGCGGCTTAAACCCTATTTCTGGTGCTTGGGCGTGGTGGCAGCGTGAGTGTCCTCAGCCCTCAGTAGTAACCTCGTGGGGAAACCTGCTTTGTCGGGCCCTGAGGCGGGGTCTGGGAGGGAACACCAAGGGTTCAGGGTCACAGGTTGTATGGAGCAATTTGCCACAGGAACCTGTGGACTTAAATGTTCTCTGTGGTTAACCCAGAGTGAGACCTGGGATTCCCTGGGCAGTTTGGGGTTGACTGGGGTTCATGAAGCACCTATAAACCATGGCTCTGGCTCTTGCCTGGGTCGGGGCAGCATTCCTTTGGTGGATTCATCCTTTCTGTTAAATGCCAAATGTGATCGTAGTGTAATCTCCCAGCACCTTTATTGTGGTCCCTCATTATCCTTTTAAATTGATTCAGTGGGGTAAGCTCTTCCCTTTACAGTGATTGGCAGCCTCCATGAAATCCTGTGGTTACGTTCAGACCTTTACTTCAAGTCACCAAACACTGTCACACTGGCATCATGATGTTGTCTGGATCAAAGGCCTTTCCTGCTAGTAGGTAAAGAGGGTGAGGTCAGCTTCTTCACCCTTTTCTCACATGATTCTTATGTCTCTTCCCTCATCTGGCTAACTCTGGGGTTCTGAATCCCTCCCAAACTGGGGATGAGGGAAGATGGAGAGGAAGAGGCAGCAGACAGTCCTCACTCACCTGGTGATCAGGCACCACCCTCTCTCTGGACTTGGCAGGTGGGTGAGGCTGGTTCATTCTATCGTGGACACTCTTGGGTTTGTAGAAGAGCCTTCTCCCTACCCCACCCCACATCAGTGAGGGTCTCTCACCTGGCACTTCCCCTTAAGGGCAAATGCTGTTCTGCTTAGGCTGATCACTTCCTCATCCTTTAGTCCCTACATATCCAGCAGAAGCTTCAGCTTCTGCCAAGGTGTGAATGATCACCTGGACCCTCCTCCAGGGACCCATGATAGCCCTTTGCAGGCTCAGCTCTGTGCTGCTTTCTTATCCATCGTTTTCCCTAGGCCATCGACCCACATTCACATATCCTTGGTTCCAGGACTCCAGGCCTGTGGCCCCATCTCAGCACAGCCCAACTCCTCCACACCCCTGTCGAGAAACTAACCAGTCCGTCTCTCCTCCTCTAGGTTTTCAGGGGGCAGTCAGATACAACCTAAACTGCAAACGACGAACGTTGAGTTCTTGCACTAGTCTTAGTGAAGTTGCTTTTCTTCAGTGTGAGTTGAGGGGCCAGTCCCTCCTACTGCTCTCTCCAGAAAATTCTTCCTTGGGTTATTACCTGGAAGCTCTCTAACTAGGTTTGAGGTTAGAGCTATCTCCTGCTCTCCTGGACCAGAGATGGTGTGGTTGTGTCTCAGACCAAACGCCTCTTCAAATAAATCTTCTCCTCTCCAAAAATTCTCTTCTAATCTCCAGCTCTTGACCATTTTCTACTTTGATGTGGTTGAGGCATTTAAGAGTTATCTAAAGTAGATCTTATCCACTTACTTTGAAACCTTTTTGCTCCTTGGTCTATCTCCTCACTTTGGAATGTGCCTGGGCTGAAACTTCCATTTTAAATCAGATCAACCATAGATACTATAATCCAAACAACATCCTTTCCCTCTGCTTCAATCAGAGTTCTCTTTCTAGAGTCCAAATATGACCACATGGCTCTCCTGCATAGCACCCTTCAGTGAGAACCCCATGCCGTGTTTGCAGTATCATGAGGAAGACAGGCAGCATACAAGTACACAGATAAATAAGGCCTTATAAAATTGGACGCATAGAATGCTGAAGCAGAGAATAAATTAGGAAGAGGTGAGTGAAGAGGAGCCAGGCTTTCTAGCCTCCCAGCCTTAGAGCCGCAGCATATAACCAAGAAAGTTAAAAGCATAAACTCTGACGCCAGAATGCCTGGGTTCATACCGCAGCTCTGCTACCTACGAGCTATTTGACCTTGTGAAGTTACTTATCCTCTCTGTACAGTGAGTCCCCTATATACGAATGAGTTCCATTCCGAGAGTGTATTCGTAGGTCTAATTTATTGGTAAGTCCAACAAAGTTAGCCTAGGTACCCGACTAACACAGTCGGCTAAATAGTACTGTACTGTAATAGGTTTATAATACTTTTCACACAAATAATACATAGGAAACAAACACAAAAAATAAAATATTTTTAGTCTCACAGTACAGTACCTTGAAAAGTGTAGTAGTACAGTACAACAGCTGGCATCCAGGGGCTGGCATCAAGTGAACAGGCAAGAAGAGTTACTGACTGGAGGAAGGAGAGGAGGTGGAAGATGGTAAAGCTGAAGGATCGTCAGCAGAGACGGAGGGCAAGCTGCAATTTCACTCACTCACATCCTGGGCTTGAAATAAAGATACTGTACTACTGTACTCTATATAGTACTGTACAGTAAAGTACACAAAAGCACAACCACTTGTAAAGGATGCATGCATGTGACAATATATGCCAGACATGTGAACTAACTTAGGTGATTGGACATGCGAACACACGTTCACATCTTTGAAAGTTCGTGCGACTTGAAGGTTCGTATGTAGGGGACTTACTCTACTTTGGTTTCCTCATCTGTCAAATGGGGATGTTAATAGTTCCCTCATATAGTTGTTGTGAGTATTAAAGTGCTTGGGAAGATGCTTGACGTATAATAAGTGATATACCATAAAGTTTCTTAACTAAATATAAAGTGCTACTGTCTTTGTCTACAAGTCTTAGGTCTTTTCCCTATTGATTCAGAATTACCATCATCTCTTCCGAGAAGCTTCAGATGATCCTCAACATTCATTCAGGTGTTCTTTTGATGTGCCATTGGTGTATTTTATACATATCAATATCACCACAATTCTCCCACTGTGTTGTGATCGACCTTTTCTCTCCATAGACTAGAAACTCTCCGTTGAAAGCAGGAACCATATCTTATTCATGGTTGTATAACCAGAGTATCTGATACCCATTAAATATACGACGAATGGATAAATAAATGAATGAGCAATAGAGAAATTCTAATAGATAAGCTTAAAATTACATACTTACGATTTTATATTTTTCTTTCAAGATAAGAAGAGCCTTCTACAGTTGGTTAGGTATTTCACAAGTTCTGTATGAAATCATAGTCTCCTAAGTCATTTATAAGGGAAGGAAGTTTGGAGATTCATCTAAAATTTAAATTTACAAAAACTGAAGTTGAGTTTGCTTGATTTTTCTAAGTCTTTACCACACTCATTCAATATGTTGAAAATAGGATTTAAGTCAACAGAGTGCCCTTCTGGGCAAATCAATGTGAAAGATAAAACATGAGTAAAATAAGGCCCGTACCACCTAGGAGCTTATATAGTCTAGCAGAGAAGGCAGACACATGGGTGGAATGATAACTAAAGTCAAAAAAGACTGGGAGTTCTAAACAAGAGGGGTTTCATTTATTATCATTTCTTTTTAAGGATTTGTTTTGTAAACTGAAGTCTTAATTCCTAATTACTTTGTCTCATTTTGATGTGTTATTAACTTTTTTCACCTCTTGAATTTACTGTACTAACTGCACCAGAAGAACAATTTCTTGATTATATAATTCACACAGAAATCAAAAGGCTGTTTTATAAGAGACCTTCTTTTCCTTTTTCTAAATCTTGCTTTCTTATCTTTTGGATGAGATAGGCCTGCATTCATTTGTGTAGCATTTGGGTAGCAATGTTCCCTGTATAGGACATCAGTGTTGTCAGTATAGCATTTTAGAGCTTGAAAGAAATTCAGAATTCATCTAGTATATACTGTTTTCTTTTCTTTTTCTTCTCTTTTATCTTATCCTTCCTTCCCTCCTTCCTTCCTTCCTTCCTTTCTTTCCTTTCTTCCTTCTTTCTTTCTTTTTCTGTCTCTTCCTTCCTTCCTTCCTTCCTCCTTCTTTCTTTCTCACAGTTTATTAGAACAGGCAAAAGAAAACCCCGACATCCTGATGCCCAGTACAATTCTTTTTTCCATATACCATGCTGCTTCTAGAATAATTTTAGACTATAGGAAATGGAGTCCTAGGGAAGATATTTATAACAAGTCTCTGGCTCATTTAGCATGCCGTTGTTTGGGATATCCAGCTGCACACTTTGTTCTTGTCAGTAATAAATTATTTCCTGACAATTTGGTTGACAAACGGGATCTCAGCCCCAGATTTGCACACATCTTTTAAAAAATGATCAGCTTAACCATGCTAAATAGACTTTTTGTCCTTCACTTATCTTCTAGCATGAAGAGAAGGAAGATTCAAGATCTTCAATAAGAGTGTAAATCACACCCACAGACAGGACTCTGTTTATATAACATTTAGGGTGAAGGTACCCTTTTATGAGCCTTTGTTATCCAATGGAGAGTCTCTGAAAGCCACAGAATCTCTTCTCTGCCCTGAAGCTAGCTACATTTGCTTTTCTAACTTCCCAGCAGACTAGGATACAAAGTATGTGGACATTTCAAATGTTGAAAAGCAAAATAGAAGCAGGAGGTGGGGGTAGGGAGGGGAATGTAGGGGTGGCCAGTAAGGATTCTTTTACAACTCATATTTCTCTATTGAAAACTGAGATTTCTGGTCACATCAGGACAGAATAATTGATAGCAGCTGCAGATGGGAAGGTTTGAGCATGCATCTCCCCAGGCAATATTTTCTTTGGTATTCTCTATGGTATGTTGTAAAGTATAGCAGTTAAGTATTCAGCCGTACTTTCTTTAGTTAGCTAAGTGGATAAAAACAATTTTATTCATTTTTCTTCACAAAACTTGCCTTGATCTGTGTCCTTTCTTCGTCCACCTCTGGTGGCCACCACATCTGCCTGCCATCAATGTTTATGATGTTGGTAATACCTTCCTGCAGTATGCAGTGAGAAACAGAAGGTGAATGAACACAGAGTGAAGACAGACTGGCACCATCTTGGCAGCAAACTGATCTCTTGGAAGTCAAGAATCCTTGGTCTGATTAGTAAGAAGAAAAAAGTTTTAAAGGAATAACTTCTCTTTCAGCTCCCATTGTTACTAAAAGTAAGATAATGAAGAGCATGTTGATCTTTGAGATGTTTGAAAGTCTTAGAACAGGCAATAAAGTCAAAATTTAAGGGATAATAATACAAAATGGTGAGAAAGAGTAGAGTATATTTCCAAACTGATGGGTTGAAAGGAGGGATAGGGGAGTTTTCCCAATATGGATCCTCTTAAAAGGCCAGGTCTCTGATTTGTTTAACAAAATGTTTCTTTAAGAACTTTACATCCCTTTCTGCTAGTGAAGAGTTCTCATTTTAAATGCTCCTATTATAGTAAATAGAATGGAAAGGGTATGAAAAGTCTATTAAAATAATTACAGAAGTTCAGGTCATAAATTATCTGTTGATTCAGCCTGTCAGCAAGCAAGTCAGTTGGTTCAATGTTAAGACCAATTGGCTAGAGGATTGGCTACAAATGACTTCAGATATCTAGATCAGATGTAAGTCATCAGCTTGGTTAGTGGGGTCTAAACTGCACTGAGTGTTCCCCTTGTTTGAGCAATAGACATTGGGTGTTATTGTGTTATTGGAATTTTGTGAGGTCAGTTTGCCACTGTGCTGCAAAGCATGATGGGATAAAACACATGCACTATAACAGCAGGGGATAATGGTGACCAGCAGCCTGGCCGTGTTCTCACCTGAGTGAACATGGCCAAATCAAACTGTTAGCTAGTGAATATTTACCATAGTCTGGGTTCATCAGCCAACTGAATTATTTTCTGCCTGCTATGCTCAAGAAAAACTCACATTTAACCAGTTTTGCATGCCTCACAAAATGCCTAACCTGGAAACTACCATCCTGCCCAACAACCTTCTTGCGTACCCCCTTGCAAAAACATAAGACTAGGAATGGTGTATACTTCCCTAGTGGCATGTATGTACTTATGTATGAGTGGATCGTCTGAAAAGAATCAATAGTTTTTTTTTAAATGAAGAGTCTCTTGGCACCAGAAAAATGCAGGGTCTAGCCAAACCTGAAGATGAAACCAGTAGCAAGGTACCCTTGTCTTACATACCCTCCATAGCTTTGCTATTGTCAACAAAATCCTGCCTTACTCATTACATTCCATCTCGTGATCAGCAAAACATTTTCAATGTGACAGCAGGCTTACTCTCTTCTAGATAAAACTTCTAGTCTTTTACTTGAACTCCTGATAACTTTTTACTTCAACAGTGTAATCATTTGAACTTTAGAATTACATCAATGCCAAATATCTTCTTAGTTCTGTGGATGCCTGAAAATGAGGCATTCTGCAAAAATTAATTTCCTAAATATCTAAAGCTAAGACTTTTTAAATTTTAAAACTTAAAAAAATCTGATTTTTTTATTGGCAACATTTATAACTGTACTTGAAATTTCTCTGCTTTCTTAAACATATTAAAGAACATATTAAACATAGCTATTTTTATGACTCAGGTATAACTATAAATATAAATGTACCAATGAACTTATGGCTCATTAAAACTCTGGAGAAATTTTTGCCTTTTAATAAATCTCTATATTATCTCAAATTACTATATTTTCTTTGCCTGCTTTAAGTAGTTTTTCTAGTAGCTATTTATCCTTGTCGTTGTTGGGGGGCTTGCTATTACTCAGTTCTTTCCCTTTTCCATTTACAGCTTCTAATCTGCCATGGTCTAGAAAGTACATAGCTAACATTCTTAAAATTTTGAGAAAACAGGAGAAAAATGCCTTATGAAGTGAATGGGCTTTACCACTTTCATGTCAGGAAAACTGCTTCTGTTGTTCAGAAGACTTATTTGCTTGTGCAATTGAGGAACAAAAATTATTTGTTTTCAGATGACACTAGACTTTTTTTTGATAGGGAAATGCTTTGGTATCTGCATTACTTTACCACGAATATTCCAGGTGCTTTGATACTCTGGTGAGTATAGAATGAATATACTCATAATAATAAGGGTTCTTCTAGACAATGCAAAATGTACATCCTAGTATATATTCTCAGGTGGCTGTAGTGTGAGGAAAATGTGTCAATGTCAGGAAAACAAATACTTAAAATGTTGACATAAGTATTATGGTGTATATGTTTTGTTTTAATATTAATTTCGCTGATTTTAGGTAGAGAAGTTGCAATAAAAATCATCTGCTTATGTTTCTGTTTACGCATTCTAAAAAGGAACACTAAGCCAAAAATTATTGTCAGGAAAAAAAAGCTAAATGAAAATTAGAGATGGGCAACTTATTGCCATACAGAGAGATGTAAAAAATTCTCAGAATCTTTGTAAGTATGGGAGGATTCCATAAAATCCCTTGCTGATTTTTTTTCTTAAATATTTACTCACTTGGTTTAAAACGTATCCCACTTGGGGATCAAATGAAACATTTAATGTGTGTTTCTGACTTTTTCACACTTAATATAACACAGTCTCTTTATTATGAGAGCTCTTCATCCAAAAATCCTAGGATGATCTGATGTCTAATGCATATAACAGACTTCAAGCATTTCTATTCTGTTATTTCTGATCCAGGAAGCTTCTTTAGTAGGTCACAAGTAAACTTGAACTTTTAATTGCATTTTGAAATTAGGAACATGTTCAGATGGTTACTAAAGCTGAAAACCAATGTATAAAGTACATTGTTTCCCTTTTCAAATAGAAATTTTGCAAAGTCATTACTTAGAAAGTTGCCCTAGAAAAATATACGTAAATTTGTATTCCTTTAAAAAAAATTTTGTCAAAGTGATTCCTCTTTAACGTTTTCTACATTCTTTTGCTGTAACTTTTTTGTTACCTTGTACCATTGCTATTGAAGTTGTATGATTATGACTCCATCTATTTCCTGTGTGTGTGTGTGTGTGTGTGTGTGTGTGTGTGTGTGTATGCACGTGTGTTGGTGGGTGAGATGACTGGAATATTAGGGGAGTTGTGGAGGAGAAAACTGAAATTTGCAGGTGTGTATATGATGTGTTCAGGAAGCTGATTCCAACCTTGGGAGCTTGATGGACAATAGTTATTTTTCTTTCTTTTCTTTTCTTTTTTTTTTTTTCTTTTTAAAATATCACTAACAAGTCAAGAGGTCGCAGGATCAAATTAAATAAACTTTTTGGGAATTGCATTCATGTTTCAATAAACTGTGAGAACAGTGGATTTCGCCAGATACGGAATTTGGTCCAATTCCTGCTTTGTCATCACATACAGTAGTTTGTTTACTTCTTTCCATGACTAAAAATGAACAACATTAAATACAGAGACCATTTGCTCTGCCTCTTGCCATCTTTCTGTGTATTCTGCAACAGTTGAGCTAATCAGGCAGAAAATTATGGAGTTTGACTCCCAGGAGAGATGCCAATTATGTGTATCTTATTATAATGTTCAACTAGATCAACTTCACTTTACATATTAAATAAGTGCCCCCTTAAAGCACTTTTTCTGACCTCTAATGCAGTTCATTTCACAGAACATGAAAAACAAATCATCAAAATAAACTTCCTGAGTTGTATTTGTGAGCTAATTCTCAGTCTACTTATAATTATTATTAGGCGTATTGGCTAAATGCTACCACATGTTAGCACAGAATTTGTCGAATCAAAATGCCATACACATCACAAAATAAATGAAGTTAGCTACCTATCATCCTTAGTTATTTCAACGTTATACTTGTGGTGTGTTATGAAGGCTGTTTCCCTCTAAGAAACACGTGCTGTGTGTAAATTATTAACTCATTAATTCCTGAGTTCCTTATGCCCTAAGGGCACAGGTGTTTATTTTTCTTCAGCTTGCTGGTTTCATAAATGTGGAAACTGAAAGGCTTATGACAGGAAATCAGTGCTAGAGCCCGAAATAGAATTCAAATCTTTATGTTCTTAGTACAGAGTTGAAGAGCTTTTGCATAGAAATAAATTATTGCTATTTGTGGGCATGATATCAATTAAGATTAGGAAAATTGTTTTTGACCTACCATTATTTCCAATTTTTAAAAAATTGCTATACAGCATAAATACGACATTTTGGTTTGGGGAAACATTCTGCCCTTAAAGCAATATAACTCAATTGGAATTTATTCAATAAACTTAGTAATAGACTGGGAGAAAGAATTTGATGGACTCAACTAAGTATCACCCTCTAGTCATGTGTGCAGCATGAGTCCAGTGGAACCTACTGTGTGATGCTTGGTGAGAGGGGAGTCAGGGAGTTGCAAGAACCAAGAGGAACAAGTCTTGAAGGAAAAGAACAAGTTCAAGCTTTTGGATTATATCTTTCAGAATTCTCCAGAGGCCTCACAGGCTATTTGGCATTTTCTGAAAATAAACTTTCCATTGTATATGCTGTAATGATATACTTAATAACAGCCTGTTTTGGGATCCTGTGTGAGGAATGCATTACAAATACTCTTTGAGGATATAACTATAATAATAACAAAACAAAGTAGCTGAATCTAACAATAATTTGACAAATACTAATGAAGAGTTTACCACAGCAGCATTGATTTAAAGGAAGCAGATAGAGCTAAGGAAAGAATAGGAGAAAGAAAACCCAAATAGGTACAATTTGTGTCTACAATAGAATGTCTTCGTTTTTACATAATGGAATACTTTAGGCAGTATTTTACATTTAAGCATTTTCTAAAAGACTGAGGAATTCTTTTAAGAGTTTCTCAGCATTAGTATCTCTTTTTTTCCCCTTAATATGCTTTGAACACCAAAATTGCTGTAAGAATCAGTGCCATTGTAATCATACTATACAAATATGTTCCAAGTCTGTTTATTGAATTCACAAAGGAACAAGACAAATGACCAATGGACAAAGCATAAGGAGAACTCAGTGATTTTATGCTGGGGAGATAGAGGTAGGAAAAAAGATATAACAACCTATATATTTATTAAAAACGCTTTACATGTATTCATTCAGCATCTCAGCTGTGAAAATTAGTGGACATTCACAAGAAAATTTGATGCAATAGTTGCATTTCCATTGTAGAATGTGGCTACCTAGAGAAGTAGATTCAGTTAATTAGGCCTGTTTGGGAATGGGTGGCAGAGTTAAGGAGACATGAGTCCTGAGGGCTATACTGAGGGATTAATGAGGAATGCCGTCAGTTCCATGGTTCTCTATCCTGGCTGTTCATGAGAATCATTTGAGGAGCTTTTAAAAAATACTGATGTCTGCCACAGCCACCCCACTCCCATCTCTGAAAACCGTCACCTCCCACATTCTGACTCAACTGAGAGTGGAGGACAAACAAAATACCATATTTGGACAAGATTGGAAGAGTAGATTTTCTGTTTGCAAATTCTGGTCTGGTGACTAGTGCTGAAGATTACTTAGAAATAGTGATGAGGGGAAAAACCATGGAGAAAGTTATAACATAGAGGGGACCAAGGTAAGAAAGAGAATGAATTGACAGAAACAATGGGAAAAAAGGCATGCCATTCATGGACAGGTATGTCCAAGGAATTTAGTTGAGATGAGTAGAAAGTAAGTGAATATCTCCAAGAGACATATTCTTTTCTAAGTATGGGTGTAAAGGAGATAATTGGTATTTCTGAGTAATCTCCCCAAAGCCAGTTTTTTCACACTAAATTTCCAGCAACTGTTAACAACTTCCACTAGCATTCAGCCAGAAGTCTCTGAAATTGGTACCAGACAAAGAAAGCCCTCGGGCATTCTCAGCAGGCCACAAGATTCTGGACCAATTAAGTAAGAAGGGAACAAAAGGACTAAATTGGAAAACCAATGGTAAGACTGAGAATATCTATGAGGTTTCTACCCTGAAACAAAATAGTTCAAGAGTTATGTAATTTGTGTGAGGTTTCTGAGGAATCTTTATTTTGCAAGATTTGTAACACACTGTTATTTTGGCTGAGGCTCCCATAAAAACAAAGTCATTTCAAACAGTGCAGTGAAAATCTTTGCACTTTCTTTGTGTTCCAAGCACAGGGGACTACGCATCATTCTACAAATCTATCAGGCCAAACTACATTTGCTCTTGTTGTTTGTCTTCTTGGAATGTCTTTGCCCCTTCAATACCATCTTTAAAGTCTTAACTCCAAAAGGCACATTCTCTGTAAAACTTCCTGCAGTTGACAAAAACCGTACCCAGGTACGCCGTCCTCCAGAATGTACACATCTTTAGTATCACTTTTCGTGTTATTCTGTTTACTTATCTGTCTCTCCTTCTGGATAGACTGAGAATAATTCAGAGAGAATTTATAGCCAGTGCCTTGCAGAGTGTCAGTTTTTAATTGCACTGGAAAGCTAACCCTTCTGTTGGGTAACTAGAACCCCTAAGGGGAGCTGGACAAATGTTTGTTGCATTAAATTGACACCCTTCAACTACTTGGAAAATTTCCCTCTGGCCAGTCCTGTTGAAGCAACTTTAGTTATGTCAGCTGAGCTTGTCCTGGGGTGTGTTTTTGGGTGAGTGTATTCATCAACCTCAAGGGGTGTATAAGTCAACTAAAGCTACATGAGAAATTTGCTGATTTACACAGCACATTAATTTGAAAGGAGGATAAAGAGGATCTGTAACTTTTATTAGATTCTCGAAGTAATCTAAGGCCCCAAACAGATGATACAACACTATCATAAACAGTGAAAAAACTAAAGCCTTTCTCATTGAATTCTGAACTAAGACAAGGATGATCATTATCATTACTTCATACATTAGAAAATAAAGGCAAAATATATTACCTGTAGCATTATGACAGTCTAAGAACAAAACCAAAAAACAGCTGAAAGCAATTGAAAATTTACTAAAGCTAATTGAATTTAGGAAAGTGGCTAGGAGTAAAATACAAATTCAGATATCAATATGCTTTGTTTATATGATTAAAATCATTTGAAAATATAATGAAAAATCTTAGAACATCAGCAATAGTAATATATAGTACATAGAAATTTAATAAAACATTTTCAAGGTATCTATCTGGAAAATAATATGACTATTGAAAGACATAAAGAAGATTTAATAAATGCAAAGCTATACCATATTCCTTGGTGAGATGACTCAATATTATAGATTCCAAGTAATCGTGTAAATAACCTCAGTGTAGCTAAAAATTTAAACAACAATAATATAGTTTATCTTTCAGTTTAAGCTTAAAAATATGTGGAGTGGCATATTTTCTCATACATTGTTGATAGGAATGTAAATTAGTACAACATTTTTTGAGGTAACTTGGAAATATGTAGCAAAAATTTTAATTTTGAACTTAGTTCTGTTTTTAGAAATCTATCCTCCAGAAATATTCACCTAAGTGATTGTAGTATATTGATAGATCAGAAATATTATAAATGTTTGTCAATAAGAATCGGTTAAAAAAATATTTTCCATTAATTCAGTGAAACTGGACCGACATTAAAAGAACATGACAATTCTATACATTGAACGAGAATACTGTCCTCGATATATTGACAAGTGTACGAAAGCAAGCTGAAACATAGTTTGACAAGGCTCTATTTTTGTTTTTAAAAAAGTGTGTGTGTCTGTGTGCAAAAGTGCATGTAAAATAGTCTAGCAGGGAAATAGACCAAACAGTGACCATCTCTGGTAGTAGAATTTCAGGGGTTTTTCTTTCCTTCTCTCTTTCTTTCTTTTTTTGCTTTGTCCATTGCCACAAATCTTCAAGATTTTTAAAATGATAATAGATTTCTTTAATCAGAAACAAACATGCACATACAGTCTTTTACTTCTTTAGGTTTTCACTTGTGGTTATTGTGGCTTCCTTTTCGTTTTCCCCATGTTTAAAGTTCAGGACACAATCCTTTTGAGGGTAACTGCGTAGATAGTCCCTTGGGAGGACACGGATAACATTCACTATTTCAGAGTTGAGCAAAGTTCATGACGGCAATGACAGTGATCATGACAACAGAGAGCCTGACACATCCCTGAGGTTTTCCTCAACTTTTACTGCTCTCTCTTTACTTCCCTTTTATCTTCTGCCCTAAGTGGGAGTTTGAGAATGTATGTCACTAAAGTTCACTGAAATAGAAACACCTCTATGAAAAAGGGAGAAAAGCATCAAAAAAGATACTTCTGCTTTACTGAAAGAGAGACACATTCCTCAGAGGGGCAAATGCTAGGCAGAGCTGCTTTTTGACGGAGATTTGAAATTTCAGATTGAGAGTTTTTCTTGATAAGGTAAAAAAAAACCCTCCCAACTGAGACAAAACTTAAGTTGGAAACGTCACAGGTATTTGGAGAGCCTTAGTTGTTGGATTTCAAAGCATTTACTACCTCCCCAGGCCTCTAGAGTTTTCATTAAAATGCTTTTTCCATGTCTTGTCAACGCATAACCTATTGGGCACAAAGAAAATGTTCTCATAGTTAGCAAATACTAAAGAACCTTGAACAAACCCCATCGTTTCTTTAATTTTATTGCTGTTTTGATTGCATGATTATTTATTTCAACATTAAAGAATATTTCTGCTTTTAAATTCTGAACCGATCCAGCTCACAATGAGTTATTTTAAAACACATTCCAAATATTTTATTTTGCCCAGCTTCATGTTGACAGGTACAATAGTCCCATCTTAGCTTCTGTTCACACGAGAACACATTTTGAAACCCAATTAATAAAAGGTAGAGCTGTGTAAGCTATGCTGGGCCCAGCACCTGCTGAGCAAACTGTCAAATGTTTGCCACGGTACTTAGAGATGTATTATGGCAAAATGAAAAAAAAAAAATAGGCATGGGAATGAAATTAAAAACTCACAATGAAATAGTTGATTAAGAAAATTAAGCCATTTAACACAGACCCATGCCTGTGCCTCTGGGAGGTTACTGTGCAGCAGAGTCAGTTAAAACGTTTGTCCTCTATGGCGATGACCGCTTAATTTTATTCACAAAGGACTCCTTTGGCATTCATCTAAATTTTCAGACCCCCTTTCAAATTTATTCATAAGTTTCCTCTTTCCCAGTGACCCCAACATACTTGGTGCCGGGAAAGGGTCTGTCAACAAATGCCAGATCTGCACCTAAACCAGAATGAAACCTTAGGGGTCCTGAGGCCCAATTTTCGATAGCTTCTTCTGTAGAGGCTGAGGCTGAGCTCGCAGTCTCCCTGGGCCAGATATTTTAATTGCTAGTTTTTTTTGTTGTTGTTGTTGTTTTAACGTCTAAAGGAGGAGGGGGAGGAAAGTGTGATAAGGGGAGCTTTGAAGGAATAGTGATGAATAGACCTGGCCCAACTTTTTCTTCTTCCAGAAAGCCTCCTCCAATTAATTTTATTCTTATACAACCATCCTTTTGTTCTGAGTTCCTCCAGACCCTGGGTTCTTAGCTGGCCCAGAGTAGTTTTGTCCGTTGTGAGTTGTTTGTGTTTGTTGCTTTAATCATTGAATTGAACTCCCCAGCCAAGCTCTGAAATTTTCCAGAAGTCCAGAAATATGCCTTCCATTCCTTTATGTGACTTAACAGTGCCTAGTATTTTACTCAGTAAGAAGAGGAACTAAATTGAGTAGAAGTATTAGACTCATTCATTCATTCATTAAAAGAATTACATTGTCCATCCTGAACCCCCAAAGGCTTTCTATAAAGAAAAAAAAAACACAATAGGAAAATACAATCAGTAAAACTGTTCTTCTAAGGAAGAACCTTTTCAATTTGACTTGGCTGTAAACTATTTAAGATTCAGGTTCAAGGGAATCTCTTCTAATAAGTTAGTTATTGATTTAGGGGACTAAAATTTTGATAGTTAGGAGCAATTTTGGTGACATGCCCTAGATACATGACATTTACATGTTTAGAAAGAATAAGATGGTAATGATACTGCACTATAATTTAATTAATTAAAACATACATACCCCCCACCTTGTTCTTTAAAGGACTTGAAGTGGTTAAGAAAATTAAACAAGATACACCAATTAAATAATGTGAAAACATACAATGAGGTACCATCTCACACCAGTCAGAATGTCTATCATTAAAAAGTCTACAAATAATAAATGTTGGAGAGGGCGTGGAGAAAAGTGACCCCCTTACACTGTTGGTAGGAATGTAAATTGGTGCAGCCATTATGGAAAACAGAATGGGGGTTCTTCAAAAAACTAAAAATAGAGTTGTCATATGATCCAGCAATCCCATGCCTGGGCATATACCCAGACAAAAGTATAATTTGAAAAGATACATGCATCCCTGTGTTCATAGCAGCACTATTTACAATAGCCAAGACATGGAAACAACCTAAATGTCCGTTGACAGGTGAATAGATAAAGAAGATACGGTATATATTGACAATGGAATATTACTCGGCCATAAAAAAGAATAAAATAATGCCATTAGCAGCAACATGGATGGACCTAGAGATTATCATACTAAGCGAAGTAAGTCAGGAAGAGAAAGACAGATACCATGATATCACTTATATGTGAAATCTAAAATACGACACAAAAGAACATGTCTATGATACAGAAACAGACTCACAGATATAGAGAACAGACCTGTAGTTGCCAAGGGGGGGAGGGGGAGTAGGGGAAGGAAGGATTGGGAGTCTGGGATTAGCAGGTGCAAACTTGTATACCTAGAATGGATAAAAAACAAGGTCCTATTGTACAGCACAGGGAGCTATATTCAATATCCTGTGTTAAACCGTAATGGAAATGAATATGAAAAAGAATATATATATGTATAACTAAGTCACTTTGATGTACAGCAGAAATTAACACAACATGTAAATCAATAGAATTTAAAAAATTGTGAAAACAGAAAGTAACAAGACTAGATACATAATATAGAGTCAAAAGTAAGACTTAAAAAAAATGGACTTGTGTACTTGCCAAAATACGGCTCTAAGCTGCCTGACAACCAACCTGAAAAAGATTAACTCCATCAGGTATGCGATACACAGTGTATAAGAGATGGAAGTAGTTCATTTTTCTCAGAAGAACTATAATGATTCTTAACACAAAGCCCAGGCAAAGACTTCTTTTGAAGATGTTCATCGAATTACGTTGGTGGAATGCCCGTAATCCATGACAACCTCTGTGTAAGTGGGGACCAGGGTGACTTTCATGAGGAGTACTTATAGGAATTTTCAGTGCAAATGATCTTCACATCGAGTGTTGTTCAGTAAAAGGAATTCTCCTGATATCCATACAATAAATTCCATGAATAAAATTTTCCCTGGTCGACCTAAATTTGGCAATAGATTTGAGAGTGTCTGCCTAAATGGACAGATGACTCCGTTAAGTTGGGCTAGCTGGTGCTGTGATAACAAATAACCAGAAAATCTTAGTGGCTTAAAACTCGAATGTTTATTTCTTGTCCATGTTATATATTTATCATAGGTTGACAAGGGTTTCTGCTCATTATAGTCACTCAGAAACCCAGGTGAATAGGGGCTCCAGGCTTTTATAGTCACAGAGACTGGAGGAAAAAACATGGCGCACCCACACTGAGTCAAAACTTCTGCCCAGAAGACTCCTCAAGTCTGCTGACATTTCACTGGCTAGCAAGTGAGCCATCGAGCCAGGCCAGGCTTCCATAGGACGAGGATGTACAACCCTCCCATAGGGAGGTGGCTGGGATATTGTAAACAACAGTACAAGTTATGACAACTCTATCTCCTTAACAAACAACTCGAAAGAATTCTTTTCTCAGCTGACCTGTCCTAAGATACTGGGTGACAAAACCCTCCAAATTGCATTATTTCCTGTTGACTTCTTGAAGTGTAGCATTCTCTGCTGGTTAAAAATGAGGACTGTCTGCCTTCACAGAGAGCCCTGCTGGGGGTAGGATTGACATGCTGCTGTGAAAATGCAGTAGCCTATCAAGAACCCATGCCGGAATATTCTCCAAAAGTTAACACTTTTTATTGTTTTCGCAAATACTCTCTGCTGTTTTCCTCCTCTAATTACAACGTACTGGCAACTAGACATATATACAAATGCATAGAGATATAATGATGGTGTCTTATGATTCACCTTGACCATTCTCTTGTGACTCCTCCCATCAAAAACATTTATTGACTCCCAGCGGCATTCCTAGCATATTTGACAGCTTGACTGGATTATTTTTATAATACCTGTTCCCCCCCACACACACCATGTGGTGAAATTATTTTCATGTAATAATTGGTAATCAACATAATTTTTAATCTTTTTTTAAAACAACAAATAAGTGATTGTGATTTTAAAGATAGTTCAAGTTCATAGAATATTTTATATATGAACTAAAATTTGTATTTTTCAAATAAAACTATTATACTTGCATTTGCATTTAAACCAAAATAGAAAACTCCAGTGATCCGATAGAATGACAGAAGTGAAGTAACTCAAGTTTTGATTCTCTGACTTACGTCACAGCTATGTCTGCCCAAGGCAAGCTCAAGAATTTCCCAACCTATTCTTGGATACGTGTAGCCAAGTATGGGTATCTTGGGGGCCAATGGTATAACTGGGAGTTAGGTGAATTAACTTCCATGTAGAACGCAATGTTCAGTAAAGGATAAATGATAAAAATGTGATAGTTCGAACCTTACACCGTATTATTAAAACTCAACATTAATGGCAGCAATTGTTTAAAAGTAAGGTACAATAGTTCTTATTTTTTTGAGGAGTATTTTATCACTTCATTGTTGAAAGTTGTAGGCAAGAGGAGGTGATTAAAATCAGAATGACTTGGTTTTATTATTGCTTTAAAATTCTGTATATACAGGGTACCCTCTTATTGCTTATACCTGGGACTACTACCAACACCCCCATACACAGTCAGCCACTGGTAACTCCCCATTATTGACATAATTGAGTGCAAAGTAATGACACTAACAAACTTCTCTATCATATGGCCTCAGCCTTTTTTAGCCTACTCCTCCACAATTTTCCTCTTGTGAAAATACCCCATCATCTAGAACAGTGGAAAAATTCTACTCCCTGATCCCTCCTCCTTTTAAAAAAAGACTTCTAGGTATTTATTCATATTTCTCCCTCTAACGGTTTAAATGTAAAGCGCATAGGCTTTGGAGCCAGGATTTTATGGGTCTGAATTTGCTCCCTGCAGTTCATAAATTGTGTGACTTTGGGCAAGTTATCAAACCTATCCGGGCCTTAACCTCCTCACCTGGAAAAATGGTGATAACAGCCTGGTTTACAGATACTCCTGGATTAGATGAGAACAAAATATATGTGGGATTGTCTGTGACGATAAGTATATCTTTATTATCTCCCTTACAAAATTTTACATGTCCATCACTTATGGAACTTTGTTCAAAATAGGTCCTCATAGAACTTGAACAAGTGCATTGAACTGGTTGAACGTGATGGTATACAAGGTACAAAGGTCCATGTTAGAGGCTCATGCTCCAGCCCTTTCTCTAATTGCTTCAGCTGTGAGCTTTGAGCATCGTCATGAGAAGAAAATCTAGGCTATTTTTCATTTGGCCTCGGTTCTTCTTCTTCAGCTGTCCAGAGCTCTCTCGTTTAGAACAAACATTGTGGCAAAACAAGGAGGCAGCAGAAGCATAACTGGGAGTGTTAACCACAGGGGAATCTGGATGAGGTGTCCGTTTCACCTACAGAACTGTCTTAGCATTTTGAGCAGCTCAGAGGTCGGGAATGCTGTTGTCATCGGCGGCAGAGCTGCGTCCTGAATAAATACCAAGTTAGGAGGAAGATGACTCAGCCCTCCGAGCTGCCTAAACCTCATACTCCTCCGATATTTTAAGCAACACAAAGTGGTAAGCAGCTGTTAGATATCTTTGCTTCTTTATTCAAGCAAAGCTTAGCCTGTTCCATTCGGAAAGAAAATGGTCATAATTTCCAGCCCATTTAAAGCTCTCCTTCCTTAGAATTGTTACTGCACACGTAGCCTGGACCACACAACTTAGTTTTATATAGCCTCATCTCATTTTCTAATTATTTCCTGATTCCAAGTGGGTATTAAATTTGTTGTGGGAGGAGACCATACTTTATATTCCTCTTACATTCTCTCCAAACTTAAAGATTAGTCTTGGACCCATAGTAGGTGGTACATACAAACACTAATTTCATTTGTATAGGACTTTAAAATGAACAAGTTACTTCTACATCCATTCTTGCCTTTGAACTTCACTATACCGCCTAAAGTAACAGTTATTATCTCTGTTTTATAGGCCAGGAAACTAAGGTTCAGGGAGATGAAGTATACTGCTAATGGTACTGCTAATTAGCAGAGCCTGAACTTATATATATATTCTGAAAAAATATATGGAATTTATGTAATATAATTCCAAAAATTCAATCTTAAATTTCATTGTTTAATGAGAGCTAAATTGAAAGACTTTAAGAAGAGTATTTAATTTTTTTCTAGGTATTGGATTCCTGTTGCTCACCTTTTTCCTCTGGCTCTGGAATTAAAATACCTTTTGTAATTTGTGAAGATGTAGATCTAAAACCTAATTATTTTATGTATACACAGAAAAGTTTATCTGTGCGTATGTAAGGAGAAATGGCACAGGAAAATTCCCAAGTAATAAGAAACCACAAATTCATTTGTATTCTAGTTAATATGTTTGTAGCAGATTTTCAGAGAATTCACAATATTTGGGAACATCATTGTTCATCTTAAAGATAAGGAAGGATGAGCAAGAGTCTGTGTGGTTAAAGGAGAACAAAACTGGTGGAAGTAATTTAGTGTTAGAGGCATTTGATTCAGTTGACAGGTCTCTATGGAGCATCTACATTTTGTAACACGGTTTTGAACACATGTTAAAAATGGGGCGGTAAGGTGCTCTTGGAGTTCAATCAAGATAACCCAGGTTGTACACTAAAGTGAGTCAGAAGGAACTGGAGAGCTACCTAGCGTTTTCATTTTGGTCTCCTGCTACAAACGGACAGCAACTCTGAGACTGATGGAAGACACTGGCCTCGATGATTATGTTTTGATTCATAGATTCCTGGTAGAGAACGCAATTGAGTATTTTGTCTTTAGAGGCTTCCTTTTTCAGTTATTGACAGACTAGAGTAAATAAGCATCCTATTTATATCAACAAAGTAATAATTGAAGCAAATTAAATGTTAAAGCCTATTAAATCTGTAAAAGAAGCTGAGTTTCAGTCTGAGTGAGTGCAAGCACAACAACTTAGTCTTGATTTGAGAGATTATTGAGTATGATGTGCAAACATTTTATTTCGCTTGTATAATTAATGTCCTCAGTAATTTACCACACCTTTTATTTCATTCATGAAAACAGTGAAGGATTAACTGTAAGTGGATATTTGAGGAAGTTGGCTTCACTGATCACCAGAGTAGGAAAAGAGTGGTCCAGGGAGGGGTGGGAAGTAGGAGAGTGTTCAGAAGATTATTATTGTAAGCTACAGAGAAATCCATATTTCTATCTCCCAGTTTAATCCCTCCGTCCCACTCTCTGTGCATTAATCTGGAATAGATCACTGTGCTTCTCTATTAAAAATAATGCACGGACATTTAGATTGATGATTCCTGCTGCATTCAAGGTTCTGTAAATAATGATAACATTACTGTCTAGCACATTATATAAGATCACCTAAATTATAAGTAGAAGATGTATTATGTCATGGTCAAGTCTAATATGTATAATTTACAGGCTTAATTCTCACTGTCAGAAGTGTCTGTTGAAGAGGGCAAGAGTAATCACCCTTATCTAGAAAAATATGTGAAGCCTCTGTCTTTCTCTAAATCTGGAGTTTAAGAAATTGCACAATCCAAAGGAGAATCCCTCTCAAGGGGAAAAGTGAGATCATTTACAATCACCTCGCCCTCACTAAATTTCATTGAGCACAGTTTGTGAACCTAGTGTGTGTCGGACACAATATGGAGTGTGATTGTGGCAATGGTGGGAAGGGGAAAAAGTTGTTAGCTACCTGCCATGCTTTCAAGGTTACCGTGAGCTCGTTCAGGAATTTCGGCTGTCTGTCTTTTACTTCTGCTTAGGAAGTACCCTGAAGTGTTATTAAAAATTCTTTCACTTTACTTTCATTTTGTCCTCAAAGTCTTATGCTTTAATTTTGTTGTTGTTATCCTCTGAAACCATATTCAGCTAATGTTAGCCTTTCTCACAGCTCTATCTATCCATCTTTCAAATATTTTTTTTTTTCTCCCAAGACAGCTTTATCATTTCTTATCTCACCTGTCTTCTTTCTTGTACATTTTTGTTGATTTTCTTAACGTAACAGCTTCAGACTCCATTTCGGCAATTTATGATTTCATGAGTCTGTCGACAAATCTACCATCATCACCACCTATTGGTGCACAGAACTGAGTTACTCTTCTTCCCAGTTCATAGCTTCTCACACCCCAGAAAAGACCCTTCTTTTGTTTTATTATCTTCTTTAATCTATTCCTCTACATCTCTTCTCCTTCTTTCCTAGGTAACTGTTAGTCATTCAGTGTATTAGGTTGAACTTTATGAAACTGACGTTTGTGTAACTCAAAACAGACTAATATCAGCATTTCCACGTGATTCAACTTAATGTCTTTCCAATCCACATTTATTATTAATTATATGTATACAATAAAAAATGTACAATTTTATGTATATGTGTGCACATATTCCCTGACTAAATTAGTAGTGCCACCTCTGTCAAACACCAAGTCCATACAAACATAGGACCTTTCCTGTGTTCTGTATTCTCTTTCATTGGTGTTTGCTGCTGCATAGTCATCGTGAGATGCAGTGGCTTTGCTTCTTTCTTCAATATC
The DNA here is from genome assembly GCF_964374135.1 of Grampus griseus. Taxonomy (NCBI): domain Eukaryota; kingdom Metazoa; phylum Chordata; class Mammalia; order Artiodactyla; family Delphinidae; genus Grampus; species Grampus griseus. The sequence continues at coordinate 64,721,274 of NC_139007.1, forward strand.
GTTTTGTGTATTCATGGGTCTTTATCATTTTCTGGATAGATTTTAGCTAATATTTAGCAATTAATCCTCTAGTTTTAAAATAATTTTTCTCCTGTTCTCTATCCCTTAGTCTGTTTGTTCTGCTGTCCTTTAGATTTCTCTACAGTGTATTTCAAATTTTCTACTGCATTTTTTTTCTGTTGGCTTTTATAATTTTGATAGCGAAGACCTCTATCATGTTTTCTGATTGTTCTTTGTAACAGCATCTTGTTCTTGATTCACGGATGCTATATCTTCTCTCATGTCTTTCAAAATAATACTAGCTTTCTTTGTTTCTCTGTTTAGTTTTCCCTTGTAAAGTCTCTCTTTCCTCCAACTTGCTTCTCATCTCCCCCACCCCCAATGCCTGCTCATATTTAAGAGTAGAGCTTTGTGAGGCAAATGAAATTGTTTCTCAGATTTCTCTGCCACCAGTTCACGACTCTCTTTCTTAGTTTGCTAAGCCATTTAATATACATTCTTCTGTTTTTCATCATCTGAAGTTTTATTGCTATTCCTTCATCCTCTGTTCTTTTTGTCCTTATAGATTTATGCCTTAAAAGATCCCTTCACCATTGTTTTATGGGCTTTATGGAGAGGATGGGTTAAAAGGCACACCTCCAATCCCCCATCTTTAACTAGAAATCCCTGCTGTTATCTTTTATTATTTCCTTCTTGGTGGTTTACTTGGTCACTCTTTTGCTAGTGCTTTGAGTAATCACTTATCTATTTAAATCTTTCTTTGGTTTCTGATAAATGTATTTAAAATTTTAAATCTTCTCTAGTACTACTTCAATTCCAGAATTTGACCTGTAAGTTTTCATTGTAAAGGTTTCACAGTTTTTCTTATGTCTTTCTCTTTAATTGAAATATTTTTATGTAAAATGTTCTCTCATTTCCAGTAACGTGGAGTTTTGAAAACTATCACTTAATAGTTTCTGATTTTATTGCATTGTGATCAGATCAAAAGGTCTATGTGATATTAATTCTTTGGGGTTTATTGAATCAGTTTCGTGGCCTATTGTGTGGTAGTTTTTTTTTTTTTTTTTTTGGATAATCCATGTGTACCTGGAAAAAAGAATTGTGTCCTCTGTGTTTGTTGAGTGAAAAGATTTCCAGCTAACTGTAAATCAAGTTTATTCATCCTCAAATCTTTTTTCATCTTGGTTATTCTTCACAACTGCTTGGTTCTTTCTCATGGTTCTTCTATCCTCTCTCAAGTCTAAAAGCCTCCCTTTCTTCTCTGGCATCTGTAGGACTTGCAAAAAAGAGCCAGGGATTCCTGAAAATTGTGATAGTTCTCCCTTCTGGGAGTCTGTCTGATCCTTCTTCCGTTTTATTAATACAGTGCAGTTTTGGCTGTTTATATTTTTCCATTTGGCTGTTTGTTATCAGAGGCCTCTGTTCTTTTTCTTTATTCTTTACATTGTCAGTTCTTATTTTTCAGATACAGCCTAGTTTTCAGAGCAGCCTAGTTTCACGCATAGTGGTACCTAGAGTTTATCCTACCAGTATTTATGGAATTAAATTAGATAAAGAGATGGTCCTGTCCAGGTAATTCTTACACTCTGAAATCAAATAAATAATCGCAGAGTGGTAAAGGGGAATTTATAGAGACTCACATCAAATGTTTTTATTTTATAAGTAGAAAAACTGAAACTTAGAGAAGTTAAGTAACTTTTCTAAAAGTCTACAATTAATCTAGTTACTTTGTCTGGTTAGTTAATCTGGTCTATTAACACTTTTCTTAAGCATTTAAAATAAAATTTTAAAAAGGCAATTCCCAAAAATATAAAAAAATAAAGTAACAAAAAAAAAGAAATTGAGGATAAAAATGTTTTCACAGACCTAATGATATGATAATATTTGTAAAAATGCATTTTAGGCAATGAAGTATTTTACAAATGTAAGAAATATTATTATAGTTTAGTACTACAAGGTTCATGATAGAATTCTTCTGAATGCCTGATGCATATATTGACTATTTTTGCTATTAATATGTTATCAGATACATTGTGAGGGTTCCCTGTTTCAGAAATGATTAAATAGCCTAGCGCTCTCATAACTTCTGGTTTAGTAGAGAAGGCACATATGTAAAAGAGAAACCCAATATAGGGAGGTAAGTGCTCTAAGGAAGAAAGCGACAAGTCAGAGGTTTTCCAGTGAGGGAGTGTCCCCCTCTCCCAAGAGGTCAAGGGAGGCTTCCCAGAGGACAGACTCTGAGTCATCAATACAACCATTGCTTGAAATGACCACCTCTCCTTTGTGCTCTGGTGAACATCCACAGGAAATTTTAAGTCCTTCGATATTGCTACAGAACATTGTGGGAGTGGAGGTGTGGAAGAAAACAAAGTTTCAGAGTTAAGCTGTGCTTGGTTTTTGGAGAGCCTATGGATCCCATATCTTGCAGAAAATGGGAAGCCGTTAGAAGAAAATATTTATGTGTAGTAATAGTGATGCCTTAGGTAGAGTGAAACGTTGTTACGTTGACTAGGTACACTTGTTTGTTGGATATTTACAGGAAAACATTTGTTGATTGTTAGGCTTAGGGTTGCCATTTCTTTTTATTTGTGGTTGTTGCTCATCTATTCACTATTATTTTGCTAGTGAAGCCATAATTAGAGTGAGATGCCAAGAATCCAGGGAGGGAAGAAGTGAGGAGGTTTATGAAGACAGAAATTTAGGGGAATTATTTATGTTCTCCAGACTTGTCAACCTCTCAACTTTTTTCCAGTTTCTTTTATATATTGTTCATTCTCTTTTCTCTCTCCTTCCTTCCTCCCTCTTTCTTTTTTCTCTTTCTCTGCCCCACATTATTTCCTCCCTCCCTTCCTTCCGCCCTCCCTCCCTCCTTCCCTCCCTCCCTCCCTTCCTTCCTTCCTTCCTTCCTTCCTTCCTTTCTTCCTTCCTTTCTTCCTTCCTTCCTTCCTTCCTCTCTCCCTCCCTCCCTCCCTTCCTTCCTTTCTTCCTTCCCTCCCTCTTTCCCTCTGTTTTTCTTTCTTTCCTTCCTTCCTACAACCCAGAACAGATTCTATATTTTTGTTCCCATCTGGTAGGTCTTTGGGATGAAGATGGGGTTATAGAAGCTCACACTTTATATTCATTGTTCACTGGTAAACCCTAAACTGTCTGGGGGTCATTCCAGCCAGGGACAGAGTCAAAATTCAAAGCACCTTGACAGATTTTTTTTGTATTTCAGTCACTTATACCTAATTTACTCAAGGGGAAGAGAATTTTCAAACAAAATAATTTTCAACCCCAATATTGCTTTTTTTTTTTTTTTCAATTACTAAACCAGAGAAATGCCTTAAGCAGTAAAATGTTGAAAAGCCGAAGATTTTTCATGCTGGTTCAAAATTGCTGCCACTTATATTACCATAACCATGCATCCACCCAGAATGGCAGCCCTCTGTTTATTTTGTTACTCCAGGTGCTTCTGTAGTGTATACAAGTGGTAGCCAGTGACTTGGCTATTGTTACGAGTTTGTATTACATTTTGTACTGTTTTGTGTTCTGTATTGCTCCAAGATTGTATTGCAGTTCTTTATTTCTAATTTTATTTTGTCTCTTTTCTTTGAGGTAATTATATTTGCATTATAATGTCAAATGGGTAAACATTTTCTTGCTTCAAAATACTATGAAATTACAATATCATACAGTTTAAAATTGTGAACAAATGTGCTGATTATGTTCACTTTGCTTACTTTAGTAATTTTAAGGCTATTCTTCTATTTTCTTTTTTAAAGTTTAAGAAGTCCAACAGCATGGCTTTGTGTGTGTATCTGTCTGTATGTGTGTGGGTGCATGTGTGTGTGTGTGTGTGTGTGTGTGTGTGTGTGTGTGTGTGTACAAGGGGACTCTCTTAGTGATTTATGGATATTAAATGATTTGTCCAACTTGTGAGTAGGTACAACCAGAATTAGAACTCAGATCTCACGAGTCCTCATATATTGATCTTGCCTCTCTACTTTTCCGCCCTTGATATAATTAATATACCCAATCACTTGTCTTGGTCTCTGAAAGTTAAGTAAAATAATTTCAGGTGTGAATCTCATCCAGCATAAAGTTGTGAAGGCACAGATCAGGGGAGGTGGATAGCATTAAAAATTTTATAGTTACTAGTTGGGTATTTTGTGTCTGCTTGGGCATCGAGGTATAAATAATGAGCGTTACAATAACATAACTTATCATAAACTTTCAAGGAAAATTACAGAGTGTTTTATCAGGTCAAAATAATTTTGGATAACTTGTAGGGTTGATTTGTTCACCCCACTTTTCTCGTGAATTAACTATAATAGTAAAGCTCATTTTCTTTAGACCATAAAATGATGGAAATGAAAATGCCTGAGAGTGTTTAATTTCACTCCCTTGAACTATGATAGGGCAAAACTTTTCTAAGTAGATGGATATACACCTTTTTCAGAAGATTCCCTGATCTTGTAGAATGAACAGTAGACAGATATTTAACTAAGCTCTTATAGAGATTAGTAAGATATGCTCTCTGAATTTTTACAAAGAGTTTAAAATATGAAGAAGTCATATGATCAATACTTACTTTATTACTGGCAGATTATAATAATGGTCATAAAATACACATAAAAAAGACATGTTCTGGGAAGTCAGAGTAAGACAGGCATCTGTAGCTTAGGCATGTCAGGAAAGGCTTCCTGATGGAGGCATTAAGATGAACATTGAAGGATGTGTAGGAGTTCAAGAAGGACGGGAGGTGGAGGGGACTGGGGTTGACGTGTATGTATGGAACAAAGGCCTGGAGTCTCTGGAGTGTGTGTGACCCAAGCAGGGAGGGGCACAGGTCACAGGTAAGGAGGTCCTGAGAGGTATCCCTGCACAGGGAGTGGAGACAGAATGGAGACAATCTTAATGGCAGAGTGAGAATTTATAGATTATTCTATATGATGATTCTGGGCGGTCAGTGCACGCTCTCCAGCAAAGAGGAATTTGAGGAGAACAATGCCTTAGAAAGATTAGTCTGGTGAGTTGTGTAACAGGGATTGAAAGGGGAATGTGACTGGAAGTGGGGGGGGGCAGAGAAAGAGATGTAACAAGGGTGGCGACAGAAAGGGGATTTGGAAGGAAGTAGTTGATGGCAAGAGATTTCCTGGACTTGGCAATTGATTTGATAAAGGGGCAAAGGAGACAGAGTAAGCAAAACAAAGAAAAGAAAAAGAAAAAACAAGGACCCCTCCCCTTGGTGTTTCTGTCTGGTTGGCTGGTAGCAAGGTGGCTCTATAAGGCACAAAGAAGTCTGAGGAGCAGCTTTTGGGGTAGGGGTGTGGGTTGTGGATGGCGAATAAAAGATCACTTTACATCTAAACGAAATGCCTCCTATGTCAGCTTGAAACACTGGACATATAAAGGACTTAACACCTGACCTTTTGTTTTTCACAGGGCCTATGTGATTTTCATGCTGCCTTTTGCTCACAGCCTGTATTTTACGAGTACATCTTCACTGAAGAAAACCGGCCCGGCTTGTAGTTGGAACAAAGTATAATTTCCTGAGTTGGAAAACAACATTAACGATAACAGTAGCAGTAACATCAACAGAGATCACAACAACCGAACCCAGAAAATCCAGCTGGAGCGGTGAGTGTGCAGCCCTTTTTGCTCGCTATCCCATGAAATTCTCCTCATTTTATTGCTTCCTGCTTGCTCCGTGACTCCATGCCCAACTTCAGCCTGCTCGGGTGAGCCTGCTAGGGGTGCCCCCACGCCATTGTGCGCACTGCCCTAGGATCAAAGCATTCTTTCTCCATCCTCATCTACCTCTTCTCCCTACTGCTTGTCTGCCTTCTCCTGCAGGGAGTCAGGCTGGCCACATTTCCACGTCCCAGTGCCTAGCCCTTTTATACAAAGTTTTCTTTGTTAATCAGGAGAAGTAAATGCAAATCCTCTCTATGTACAATGAACTGCTTTCAGAAGAAGGTGTGACAGTGATATAATGACCTGGTGAATTTTCAGACAAGGAGGATCAAAATATCTTGTTTTTATTTTCCAGAGATTAGTATTTGAGAGACGTGTGTGTGTGTGGGGGGGGGGGGTGGATATGTGAGTGTGCGTCTTTTTGTCCACATTCTTTCTCTGGAAAACAATATCAGTCTGAAATAGAGCAGTAGAGTCCTTGAATTCTCTTCTTTTCCACGTCTGTATCTGAATCATTCTTAATATTAGTGTCAGTACAAGAAGGCTTTGTGATTGAAACTGCAGGATTGTCTGTGTGCCTTTGGTGGGTTAATGAACTTTCATATCTAAACTTAGCCTGTCTTTCTCATAGTCCCTGGTTAGGGTTGAGAGGGGTACGTGGTACGTGGGCTACCTCCTGGTCGTTGGTTGTAAAGCCAGATTGAACTGGAACATAAGCACTGCCCTCCATCAGGTTTCTCTGCAAGATATTAATAAAAACACAGCGACCGTTCATTCTGTTTTTCACTTTTACTTGTCACTACTTCTTGCACCAATCAAACAAACAGTTGGTCATCACTTAGTTAAAGTACAGGTAAGTTATGAGGCGGTCTTTTGAACAATTCAGCAGTCTTTGGGTATGGCTTACACTTGAAGACCTTCTTGGATGACATCCTAGGTAGTTGTTATCATTTCAGAGAAAAGATGTAAATTGAAGAGGCCTGTGTCGTGTTTTATTTAATTTCTCCTTCCTTTGTTAGCATGGTAGAACCAAGAAGACGGTGGCTTTATTTGACCTCCTCTCCATGGGAATAGTAACTATAATGGATTTAATTAACTATGTGGTATTGACGTAATTAGTTATCCTGGTGATTATACTTCTTTAATAAAAGCACTTCATTTGAGATGTGCTGGGGTCTGCAGTGGCCCGAGCCCTACCCCTATACTTCATAACTGTCTAGACATTGGAACTGCGTACATATTTTACCAACAGCTCTTGAGAGAGGTTATCTTGCATGGCTTAAGGTAATTGGGAACTAATGATTTTGCCCCCTGGTTTCAGACTCCTTTGCTTGGAGAGCAGAGAAACTGTTGGGGGAGGGGTAGCCGCTCATTCCGTGCAAACTAAAAGGAGGGGGAAGGGCTGTGTTTTGGAAACCATATGCTCTTAGGAACTGTTTCTCTTTATGCTAGAGTCAGAGAGTAACACCAGAGGGAATTGGGGGGTGTTTAATCCATGGGTGGACTGTATAAATACATTGAAATAAATGTACACAGTGTATGGAGACATATGTTCACATTAACAGGAATCCCGGCTATGCACTTGTCTATTAACAAAAACGCAGTCCATTTCAGTATTAAAAGTACATCACTGCTTAAATCTAGTCAGCAGGTGACTGACAATGTCCCTTTCACACAGCATAGTGGACAATGAAGTCGGACTGTATGGAAAAAATAGGACAAATATAAAAGAAGAAACATATAATGCAAAAATTTCCATATGAACATGTCAATAATAATATCCCAAGAAATCTCAAAGAGGAAGAGAACAAAAGCAAAAAGATTATCTAGCTGTGCCTGGACCCGTCCACAATAAAACATCATGCTTGAACCCCCTTAGTCTCCTCACTATTCAAACTTGGGTGATGGACGGGGAGTGGGGAAGGATGTGGGAGAGGACGGGAATGGTGTGGGCATGGAGAGGAGGTTGAGAAACCTAGCTGAAATAGGCTCTGCTGAGAAATAATAGGTTTTGCACACAATCCCTTTTGCAGCTAGAAGTGCTATTTCTTTTCCAGTCTGTTTTATTTGACTCTTCTTTTTTCAAAGCTGTGCTTTCCCCTGTCACCTCTTCCTGCATCTCTTTATCCCGCAGTACTGTGCTGCCTCCCCTCCACGTCTCCCTGTCTAGAGACACGCAGGGAAATCACTGCAGGCATCTGACTGCTTCATGCGGCACAGGAAGGAAAGCTGTGGGTCATCCTAACAGCCAAACCCATAAACATGCACCATCGCAAAACCAAACAAATGGAAGAGAAGTGCCTCAGTGGAGGTACCTGCTAACAAGACTTGTTCCTCTGCCATGAGGGATGCTCCTGCAAAAGCCTCCATCCCTCATTAAATCAATAAAATCAAGTGTCCTTTATTTTAAGCCTCTGCACTGTAATCCAGTAGCAAGGAGAGGGGCCCAGGCTTTTCATCTCATTGTTTCAAAACAGATCGTTTGGTTAGAATTGACAAAAGGTTCATTCCTTTACCTTTGTGGAAATGTCAGTAAAAGGCAGGTGCTGGGCATTCGGACTCTTTTGCTCAGTAGAAGAAAAAACGGAGAGAGAGAGAGAGAGAGTGTGTGGGGGGAGGGGGGATCTGTGACAGGCTAACTGCATGTACTGAAGCCTTCTAAGACATTTTGTTTAGCTTGATATTGTGCTGCAGTGAGGAGAGAGGTGGAATCTATTGTGTGCCAGCTGCATGAATCGCCGGATTGAAGTCTAACAGCCTCAGATCCTCTTTTATACAGTAAAGGGGAGATTAAAGCAGGGAGCTCATATGTCACAAAATAGAGGTACAATGCAGTTCTGGCTTGCTTAGTGCACTCAGCCGGCATTTGATCCAAATTTAGCCAAAGGGAGTGAACAAAAGTGTGCTGCCATCAGCCAGGGAGGTGACAAATGTTGGGCTGTAATATCCAAAATTCCTTTTCTGTTTCCAAAATGTCATCGCTCCTTTGTCAGCTTCATTATGATTGAATCTATGTATAGTCACAGACCAACTGGAAACAAACAAAAAACACCCAAACCCTAGCTAAATTATTCTACACCTGCCTCTTCCTAAGCTGTGTAATTGATACGGAGCACAGGGGAAGGTTTGTTTTTTGTTTTTTATCTAGGATTTACAACCCCAGTTATTTAACAAGTATTTGCTGAAGGCTATAGTATATTCTAGAAGTTGAAAGGGATACACAAGGAATCTAACACATATCTTTCTACTCTCTAAAAACTTGCAGTTTGGTTAAAGAGATAAGATAGGCAGACTGACTGACAGACAGACATGCACACACACATACTCTTAGGAACAAAGGCAATGGAGCATTTTGTTTAATGACTAAATATGGGAGCATAAACAAGAAATGCTATAGGAACTCAGAAAAAAATGAGTTTTGAGCAAAAATTTTTTTGAAAGCAGAGTAGAAGAAGGGAACAATTATGTTTGGAGTACTAGTCCTTTTCGATATCTGACATGTGCCACATCATGTCATACAGAGTGTGTCTATAGTTGTATTATTATCATCCCCATTTAATAGACAAGGAAAGTGAAGCCCAGAGAAATAAGTAACTTCCCAGAGTCACATAGTTGATAAGAGGTGAGCAGGAATTTGAACTCCCAAACTATTCACTCTTCATCACATCCCCAACCTGCTTGGCAAAAGAATGGAAGCGAGACGCTCTGAAAGAACAGTCAGCCTGGCATCTCGCCTCTTCCCCCTCACTAAGTGAATTCTCCATCTGTCCTCCTTGAAACTTCCAGGCCCTTACCTGTTTCTGTTTCAAATGAATTATTAGCCCCTTTCTCTGTATTTAGATTTCCTTCCCTGGACAGTCTTCATGGTCACATCAGTAATAAAACTTTATTTCTAGACGAGATCATACTGGTGGCTTGTCTAAGGTCAAACAGGTTATTAGTTGTGAGCATGAGCTACAATTTGTCCTTCGAAGCGCAGCCCAGTGTTCTTTCTGGCAGCCCCCACTGCGTTTCTCACCTGCATGCTGATCTTCAAGATGGGCTTCTAAGACCTACCAAACTTCTGCTGTGTTCACCATACCTATCACACCCCTACTATTTGCTTTTCCTTTTGCTTTAGAGGAAACCTCAAGGAGGATGGAGACCCATGCAGCTCCGGCCATCTGCAACACCAGGGACTCCAGTCACAATGGAACAGTCACGTCCGCTCACTGACAGTGCTACTCATCTCTTTTTGAGACACCCAGGAGCCATTCCAGACATTCTGTCTTCTCAAGTCCTCCATGTAGCTGGTAGATGATCTCCTCTCATATCTTAATGCGAACATGGACATCATCTGACGTGAGATACCTCATTTTTACTTCAACACTCATTTCCGGCTCCCTGTCCTCGTCCTCCCAACTGCCCTGTCCAGTGCCAGAAGAGCTGCCCCTCGCTGGCTTTCCTACACTAAATGGTAGGGTTGCTGAGGGCTGGTTTTAGGGCTAGTGTCCCTTTTAGCCCTCAGATTTCCCCCATTCCATCTCAGAAGTCTCAGGTGTGTACACCCCAGCTACATACTGCAATCAACATCTGAACTCAGAGAAGCGCCTATAAACATGGATTTGTAAAATCTTTTAGGCTCATTATGCTATTATGCTAAAAATCCGTATATGCATTTTTATTTTTTAAATAGGAGGAAGAATCCACATGCCAAAGGAACACATTTATAATTGTGGGATATCAGGCACCATTGAAAATGACTAAGGAATTTTAGAGACAACAGTCCTCAAATCACATCACCTCTGGTAGGAGTCCATCTTCTGTGTCTAAATGGACAGCCTGCTCTGCTTATCAGCTCAGTGCTAAATCTTCACCTGAAGAGCACCTCCCGTTCTTTTAGGACACAGCTTGTTCTCATGATTTTCTGGCCCTTTCTCTGGCTTTTCTCATCTCTACTTCCTGACTCTCCATGGATATCTTCCCCTTGGGATACACAAGTTCACGCAACTTGACAATCCTTCATGATTCTGTTGCTGACTCTAACAGTTCTGTATAGCTCCTCTCTTTTACTGCCCGAACTTCCAAATGCGTGTTGTATATATTCTCTGTCCCCGTTTCTCACTGCTGCCCATTCTTCAAATTTTTGATTAACTTCCAGTCAACAAAACTTCTGGTGGCAATCTACTAGGTCCTTATTCTCCTTAATGACTTTTTGAAATCCAGCTCTTCTAACAAACACTTCTTCTAGAATAATCATTCTCAATCCTATCAGACCCTCAATTCCTTTTAAAACAAATGCTTGTAATGCTGCCCTATCATCCTGTAATGAAATGCATTGACAATATAACTTTCATACCCACATAATTTTAATAACTCAACATAACGTCTTAGTTGCATATCAATGAGAATTAAAGAAAAGTTATTTCTAATAAAATAATATGCATTAATATATAAAATCACCATTAATACAATAGATACAAAAGCAGATTAATACAAATGTAATTCAAATATCATGAGCAGCACTACCCTCAAAAATATGAATCTATGAACTGATGAACAAGGTTTGATAAAGATTCAAATAAAGCAAAGAACAACACAGTAGTTGCATTTCTAGAAAATTTGGTATATTTAAAAACATGCAAATAAATTAGGTCCTAGGCTGAAATAATTGTAACTTTTTTTTTTAACATGTAGGGATGTCCATGAGTCATACAAAAGTTTGTTTGATGCAAGACAGTTCTTCATTATATGGGACTGTCTCAGACTTTGCAAGATATGTAGCATTCCTGCCCCTACTCCCACACAATGTAAAAATATTCTCCAGTACTGTTGGCAACCAAAAATTTCTAAAATACCCCTTCATGGGTGGTGTGCTACCCCTTAAGAATCAATATTCTATATTATCTCGTCTTTGGTTCAAGTGTCATTTCCCTTTCGGCATCTCAGATCCCTCTTTATCCTTTGGTGGGTTATTGTTCCGTTTCTCCTATGTCCTTTGTGGATATTCTTCAAGGCGTAATCCTTGGCCATCTCTCTCTCTTTGCTTTCTTGAGACATAATTTATACAGAATACAATTTACATATATATATCAATGAGTTTTCTGTGTCTAGAGTTTTACCTGTTATAGAATTTCATATTAATTAAATCATACAGTACTTAGTGTTTACTAATCATTTCTTCTACAATATATAATCTGCTATTAATCCCATCCTGTGTCTTTATTTCAAATATTGTATTTTTCACCTCTGGAAGTTTTGGGTTTATTTTTACTTTTCTGGGTTTTTTTTCTGAAGTATAGTTGATTTACAATGCTAATTTCTTCTGTACAACAAAGTAACTCAGTTTATATATATATATATATATTTCTTTTTCATATTCTTTTCCATTATGGTTTGTCACAAGATATTGAACATAGTTCCCTGTGCTATATAGTAGGACCTTGCTGTTTACTTTTTTGTTTTTAACAGACTATTTTTTAGAGCAGTTTTAGGGTCACAGCAATATTGAGCAGAAGTATGGAGATTTCTTATATACCTCCTACCTGTATACATGCATAAAGATTTACTTTTAAAAATCTTATCCATTTTTTTACCTTATCATGTTCACGCTTTTTTCTACCTTCTTTAATATGAAATATATATATTCATATATGTGAAAATTGTTTTAAATTCTTGGCCTATTAATTTTATTACTCGTGTTACATCTGTGTCTGTTTCTATTGATTTCTTTTCTTTCTGTCTTTCTTTGTTTCTTTGGTCATGTGTCATTATGTTCCCACTTTTTTTCAGGTATGACAGTTTTTCATTGGCTACCGATATTGTGAATATTATGTTGAGGAATGCTGGCTGTTTGTTTGTTTTGGACTTTTCCTGGTGCACATTTGTTTGGAATCAATTAGATAGTTTTAGGGTTCATTTGAAACTTGCTGGAAACTAGGTGGGATGAAATCTAGAGCAGCCTTTTGTCTAAGACCAATATGCTAATAGTCTAAGGCCACTACTAACTTCTAAAAATTCTACCCAGTGCTAAGTGCCTTTCTACATTGGCTGGTGGGAACATGAACCAGTCCCAGTTTTGTCTGATCTCTGGGAGTTGTTTAGCCTACTGATATCCAGTAGATTTTTCTCCAGCCTTTGGTAGTTTCTGCTCCTATATGTACAGACCAGGACTGAGACAGGTACTTGAGGGGCTGTCTCTGCAGTCCCTGGAGCAGTCTCTCTGTGTCCTTCCTCTCTGATATTCTGCCCTAGAGATTCTAGCCCATTTGGCCTTTCTGCAGACAGAAATGTGGGGCAATTGTAGGGCTCACCTCATTTGCTTCCTTTCTTTCAGGGATCATAGTCTTGAAATGTGTACTTTTGAGTATTTCCAAATTCTTGTTTCATATTTTTTACTTGTTTCAGTTAGGAGTGTAAATCTGGTCCCTGTTAATCCATCATGGTCAGAAGCAAAATTCTCCACTCTCCTTGAAGGGTCCATCATTCATCCAAATATAATAGTTACCTTTATGAGGCTGTCCCACAGAGTTGAAGCTCACTCGGTGACCTGTCACTCAGGCATGTTATGTTGTTAGATTTCCAACTGTACATTAGTCAGTTCCACATGAATTTTTTCCTGTCTTGTCAAAATTGACAACTTTTTTCCTTTTTCTTAGGGTTCACAAAAGACACTGTTATATTTTTTACCAGATATCCAGACTCTTCGTTTTGAAGTTATTTTTGAATCCTTATACTTTTTCACTGCCCATATGTCACTGAAGTCCTGCAGATTCTTTCAAAATTTCTCATCTGTCTTGTTCTCTCTATACCCACCGCCACCAATGTAGTCAAGATCTTTGTTATCTCATGTCTTCTATGTAAAAATATTTTGTAACTGACTCTCCGCTCTACTCTCTCCCACACTAGTTCAATTTGCATAAAATATTATTCATTGCATTGATGTGTTTACAAAATAAAGTGTAAAAGGCTTGTATTGGAATATTTGACATTATCCAGCTCTAACCAGTTTTTCATAACTTCTCTTCCACACGTAGCTTTAACTTCCACTTCCAACAAAACCCTGAGGATATTCTAGTACATGGTTGCTCCTCAGTGTTTTGTGAGCCTGTCATGCTAATTCAGGCCTCCATGCCTTTGCTCATGATATTATTTCTGCTTAGAATTCCCACCTCCATTTTGTCAGATTTTCTTTATGTCCTGCCTTCTTGTAAGATCCAGTTTAATTTCCACTTATGATAGAGAAAATCTAACATGGATCTTCCTCTAAGCTCTGGACTAAATTTTTTCTTTTCTATACCTATTGGCTTTTAATCACATGATGTTACAGAGTATTAGTCAATGACTTATTGTGGTCTCCCAGACATTCCCATTCAATATACTCAACCAATCACACCCATGCTGTAATGGTGTGTACAGCAGGCGAGAGGCCAAGTGCTGACCTTCCAGATTCCTGCCTTGCTTGAGTTGACCCCATGACTTCTTTTATGCTGTGTTACCTTTCCTTCCTACATTTTTTCATTAGGCTGTTTGTTAAGGAGCTAAGTGAAGCAAACTGAGACAGGGAAGAAAAAAAGGAGGAGAAAAAGAGAAATTTCATTTATTTGAAACAAGAAAATAATGAGAGTTTTTAATATATAGATAGAAACAGATCTGGTAAAGCACTATGCACATAATTCCAGAAGGAGTTCCAAACTTTCTCAGACAGTTGTTTGTGACACGAATATTGTACATCTACCAAGAAGCCTATTGTTGAGCACTTTCTTCTTGGAAGAAGTATAGTTATAGTGACGAAGAATGCGAGTGTGCTCAGGAACTTCTTTGGGTTCAAATCTCATCCCCAAAGCTTATGAGATGTGTAACTGTAGGCACTTTGTTCTCTGTTCTTTGGCTTCTTCATGTGTAAGATGGAGATACTATTAATCTCTACTTCACAAAGTTGTGAAGCTTAAATGAGATCTTCTCTGTGTCCAGTGGGCTGATGGGAGGAAAGATGTTTTGGTGACATTTTCAATCTCCTGTTAGTTGACAAAATAAAAAAAAAAATAGACTGAGATGGATAGAGTTTGGTTCTTTTGGTTTGGAATAAGATCTAATTCTGGCCACCATTCAAAAGTTTTTGACTCCTGGAAACAACAGGTGGATGAGGCATCAGAAATTCACTGTAAGAGCTAGTTCATAAAACTTAGTTAAGTTTTTGATTCAGCTTTGTCCATCTCTTCTTTTTCTTTCTCACATATTCTCCTCCAGGCTCTCTTGGGTGGTCCCACAAACCTCAGAATTTCAGATTTAGATAGGATTTCAGGTATAAAAGGGGCGGGGAGAGAGAGAGAGAGAGAGATTATTTTGAATCTCATTCAATGAAATAGAGACAACTGATTTGAAAAAAAATTAATCAAACTAGTTATTCAGGCACATAGCAAAATTCTCCTCTAATCCTTTCTTGATTTTTCTCTTTTTACTTTTAAGTGCATTCAAATAAACATGTTTGTGCATATGTAGTAATATATAGCTGACTCTACAATCACCTATGGCATCTTCAGACTGGCTTCTGCCTATCTCATATGTATCATAATCTCCTATCATCTAAACAAATATTCAGCTATAAGCATCTGTCGAGTGATCCATTAGCAGCACCTTGACAACATAATCATGATTCTAAGCAGGAGGAGTTTAGGTGGAAGCTCTTCAAGAAAGAATTCAAAATTTAAGAGAAGCATAAAGCTTAGCAGAAAAGATATCTAGGTCAGAATCCATCACCTCTGGTTTTCAGGTTCCTAATTTTGTTCTCACCTTACATGGTTCTATCAAACCATTATCAAGCAATGCTGATTAAGTTTTCCCCCTGCCTACAGCCGTGTTAGGATTCTGATAATGTGAATTAATTGGTTATGGTTCCAGTCATTTGGAAGTTTTCTGCAAGGTATTGTTTCTAAGCCTTTTCATATTTTAATGTTAAACTGTGTTAAGTGTTACAGTATGTGGTGAACTCCTATTTAACGATAGTTTATTTTTATTTATTTAGTCTACAGATAAAAAACTTAAGGCACATTTCAGTAATTCCAAAACTCCCTCATTAATCAGGGACATATAACTCTGGAACCACTGATCGCTCACAGTGTATAAAATTCATGTATAAAGGTGATCAAGAGACACATTGGAAGAAATATTTTAAAAGAATGAAGTGCCAACTTTGGGACATATCCAACAAGGAGTAAATCAGTGTGGATTCAACGGTATATCAAAAAATTGTTACTCTTATTTTTATTGTGGTGTGTTTGTGTGTGTGTGTGTGTGTGTGTGTGTGTGTGTGTGTGTGTGTGTGTGTGTGAGTAGGAGAGAATGGGTGAAATTACAGAGAGTGTGTTTGGAATTAAGGCAGTAATAAGACATCTGTTGGTCATTATTGGTCATTATTATGTGCCAATTGGTCATTATTATGTGCCAATCCCCATGTTTTATATGCATTATTTCATTTATTTCTCACCAAAACTTATGAATTAAATATTATTATTTTCTCCATGCTTTAGATAAGAAATAAAAATTTAGAGGAGCTAAATAAATGGCAGAGCGAGGATTCTAGCAGTTCTGCCTCATGCTGAATCCTGAATGTCGGAGTGCACTGTGTATATGAAACCACCTGTCCCCAGTGGTATAGCAGAAATAAGGTCAACAATGGCTAATGCCAATTCACATCCATGAGATGCTTTATAGTTTACAAGGCATGTTCACACTTTTTATTTCCTTCAAACCTCTCAGTATTACTGTGAGATAGTAGTTTTATTATTACATACACTTCACAAAAGAGGAAATTGAGAATTGGGGGGTGCTGAATAAATTATTTAAGTTTGAAGAGCTGGTAAGACATAAACCCAAGGTGAAACTCAGGCCTCTGATTCAAGATCCCCTTACTATTTCCACTGCATTTCAGTGCTTCCAGATGTAAACATACAGTTATCAAAATCAAGCATGTGTATGCTCACGTGTGCTAAGTATAAACTTAAGTTGCCATTGTTTATCTCTCTTTTGTTAATAAATAAACCAAAAGATAATCCTGGTGGACTTTGGGCTATATGGCATCTAACATACACCACGATAAGATTAAAAAAATCTCTGAATTATTGAAAAATAATTTATTTACAACAGGCCCAGCATAGAGAAGATTAGCCCCTGGCTCTTGGTCTGGCAAGGATGTCCTCATAGGAAAGTTAAAATGGGGAGAGATAGTATTTAAAGAAAAATGTCACTGCAGAACCCTTGACATACATCCCACAAAAGAGTTAGGAGGGAAATGAAACTGGAAAGGAAACTCTATCAGATTTCTCGGACAGGATTTAGCTGTGACAGTTTTATCCAGAGGTGGACAAGATATTTTTTCTTCATCATGATTTATGATGTATAAGAACTAACTTTCCTGTCCAGATGATCTTTGCCATTTGCAGTGACTGCTATAATCATTATTAGATTTTATTTTCATGGAGTGGAAGTATTATCTCCAGGAAACTTCATAAAATTACTCTCTTTCCAACACAGAAATCTGTATTGGATGTTAATCATTATCCAATTGTTTTTAGTAACAACTAGCAAGAGAGAAGAGCACATTGGACTAATGTGGGGAAATATAGAGAGAAAAGCCAGGAGGCTGTGCCATTTGATGGGAAGGATAGGCGTGATTTTGGTGCTGGGAGACCTTCATTCAGTCACTTGGTCATTCAACAAACATACAACCTGCCCTATGCAAGATGCTGTTCCAGGTTCTGAGATACAGCACTGCTAGCTCTGAGCTTGTATTCTCATAGTCAAGTGAAAATAGCCAGGTAGCAGCACATGCTGGTCTCTTTTCCCCCATCCTTTGTAGCTTTCTCAAAGAATGTCATCAAGGCACACAACGCTAGTATTTTAGATCAAATGTATTTTACCTGGAAAGAGGTACAATAAGCAAAATGAGCCTGCAGAGAAGAAATATGTTTGGAAGAAGCTGTTTTGCTTTTTCTCCTTCTCCATATTTCCCGGCAGAGTGGAGGCTTGCAGGATAGGGAGCAGCAAATAGTGGTGAAGCAGACTCAAAACAATAGAGCAGAGGATGTGTTTGAGAATGTGTCAGAGTCTGGCATATCACCCAGGAGCTGGTGAGGGCTTAAGCCGAGTGGTATGGAAGGATATCTCTTCCCCTTGGGAGAGTCTCCAAGATAACTCAGATTCCTGTTATGCCAGGATTATTTCTGACATAGGGTTTGTGTGGGTTACGTAATGTCTTCTACTAGCAGGATTGATTGTACAATGAGAATTTCACTCTTGGGAGATATTTCTTCTGCTTTCATAATGTATCCAAGGAGATAGGGAGAACATGAGTTGGGGAATCAGAAGTGGGGGACACAAAGTCCCTGAATTTTGAGAATGAAATTTTATAGGCTTGGAAAGAAGTATATAGTAAAATAAACATGGTTGAAAATGACAGTTCCCAAGGTGTGGTCTGGGAACTCCTGGGTGCCCTCAAGACCATTTTGGGGGATCCATGATGTCAAAACTATTTTCATAATAATAAGATATTATTAAGATATTAGTTATTATTTTCACTCATTCTCTCATCAGTGGTTTTTCATTTTCCAACGGCTTGATGAGATGTTTGATATTACAACAGGTGGAATGTAGTAGATATGAGAATCTAGTTGTCTTCTATAAGCAAGACATTTAAGATATTTGTGGAAATGCAAACCAATGCCACTTTTCTCACTACTTTTTGTCTTTAAAAATATAGTTGTTTTTATAAAAATATATTGGTATATTGGCAGCAATGTGTTAGAACTATTTTAAACAAGTTAATAATTTTTAAATATTCTGTTTTAATTTCTGCTATGGCATGTATAGCATATAACATATAAACAAAAGTTCATTGGGGTCTTTAATAACTTCTAAGAGCAGAAAGGAGTCCTGAGACCAAAAAAATTTGAGAACTGATGCCTTAGAATATTAGAGAAAAAAAAGAGTTCAGACATTTGTTAGAATGTGAGAGAGAAAAATCATACATTATCTTCTATCTTCCTCAAAAATCAATTGAAAAATGACAAAAAGAGTGAGAAACAAAAATGGAAGCTATATATTCAATGAAATTAAGAAATACCTAAAATTCTGATCTAAAACATTTGAAGAAGGATGGCTAAGCATAGTGAATTGTGGACTAATGTAAGAGAAGAGAAAATGCCACCACAGGATGGCTCTTGATGAAGACCTTGGGCAGAGATGGCAGAATACATGATTGTCTTAATAGGCAGCACACCCTTACTTTTTTATTCTATTGCTGTATAATTCATATACCATAAAATCACCCTTTTAAAGTATTCAATTCAATGGGTTCTAGTATGTTCACAAAATTGTGCTATCATCACCACTATCTAATTCTAGAATGTTTTTGTTGCCAAAAAGAAACCTGTACAAATGACCCAATTTCGTTCCTTCTTATGGCTGAGTAATATTCCATTGTATATATGTACCACATCTTCTTTATCCATTCATCTGTCGTTGGACATTTAGGTTTCTTCCATGTCCTGGCTATTGTAAGTAGTGCTGCAATGAACATTGGGGTACATGTGTCCTTTATAATTATGGTTTTCTCAGGGTATATGCCCAGTAGTGGGATTGCTGGGTCATGTGGTAGGTAGTTCTAGTTTTAGTTTTTTAAGGAACCTCCATACTTTCTCCATAGTGGCTGTATAAGTTTACATTCCCACCAACAGTGCAAAAGGGTTCCCTTTTCTCCACACCCTCTCTGGCATTTATTTTTTGTAAATTTTTTACTATGGCCATTCTGACTGGTGTGAGGTGATACCTCACTGTGGTTTTGATTTGCATTTCTCTAATGATTAGTGATGTTGAGCATGTGCATTGACCTAGAGTCTGTCATACAGAGTGAAGTAAGCCAGAAAGAGAAAAACAGATATCTTATATAACGCATATATGTGGAATCCAGAAAAATGGTACAGATGAACTTATTTGCAGGCCAGGAATAGAGATGTAGACGTAGAGAATGGACATGTGGACACAGGGGGGAAGGGGAGGGTGGGACGAATTGGGAGATTAGGTCTGACAAATACACTACCATATGTAAAATAAATAGCTACTGGGAACCTGCTGTATAGCACAGGGAGCTCAGCTCACTGCTCTGTGACGACCTAGATGGGTAGGATGGGGGCGGTGGGAGGGAGGTCCAAGAGGGAGGGGATATAGGTATACATATAGCTGATTCACTTCATTGTACAGCAGAAACTAACACAACATTGTAAAGCAATTATACTTCAATAAAAAATAAATAAAAGAAAAAAGAAACCTGTATCTGTTAGCAGTCACTCCCCATTCTCTCCAATCTGTAATCCACTTTCTATCTCTATGGGTTTGCCTAGTCTAGACATTTTATATAAAGGGAACCATGCAGTATGGGGTTTTGTGTCTGGATTATTTCACTTAGCATAATGTTTTCAAAGTTCATCTATGTTGTAGCATGTGTCAGTTCTTTAATAATTTTTATGGCCGAGTAATATTCTGTTTATCCATCCATCAGACAATGAGCATTGTTTTTTCCTAATATTTTGCTATTATGAATAATGACGCTATCAACATTTGAGTACACGTTTTTGCATGGATATGTTTTCAGTTCTTGTTTTGAATGTATCTAGGTGTGAATTTTCTCAGTCTTATGATAACTCTGTTTAACTTTTTGAGTAAATGCCAAACTTTTCCACAGCAGCTGTGCCATTTAACTTTCCCACCAGCAATGAATGAGAGTTCCAGTTTCCTTGTATCCTCATCAATACTTGTTGTTATTCATCTTTTTAATTACAGCCATCCTTGCAGTAAGCAGTGTCTCATTGTGGTTTTGATTTGTGTTTCCCTCTTTTCACATGCTTACTGGCCGATATTTCTCTTTGGAGAAATATCTGTTCTAATCCTTTTCCCATTTTAAAATGGTGTTGTCTTTTTATTGTGAGTTGTAAGAATTCTTTGTATTATTAGATACTATTCATTTATCAGATCTATAATTTGCAAATATTTTCTCCAGTTTTGTGGATTGTCTTATCACTTGTTGATGGTGTCTTCTGATACACAAAGTTTTTAACTTTTATGAAGTTCAATTTATCAAATTTTTCTTTTGTTGCTTTTGATAGCATATGTAAGAAATCATTGCTTAACCTGAGGTCACAAAAATTTATGCCTATGTTTTCTTCTCAGAATCTCAAAACTTCTAGCTATATATTTTTAGTTATATACATTTAGGTCTTTGGTCCATTTTGAGTTCATTTTGGTCCATTTGTATGTATAGTGTGAGGTAGGGGCTCAACTTTATTGTTTTGCATTTGATATCCATTATTCCAAGCAGCATTTGTTGAAAAGACTGTTCTCCCCCTCACTGAATTGTTTAGGAACCTGTGTCAAAAATCAATTGACCATAAATATGAAGGTTCCCCCCTCCATACTCTCTATTCTATTCCATTATCTATATGTCAGTGTAATACTGTCTTGATTACTTAAGTTCAATTGTGGTAAGTTTTGAAATCAATGTGATTTCTCCAGCTTGGTTGTGCTTTTCAGGATTGTTCTCACTGGAATTCTGGGTCCCTTGCATTTCCATATAACTTTTAGGATCAGCTTATTTATTTCTACAAAAAGGGAAGCTGGGATTTTGATAGATATTGCAGTAAATAATTTGGGAATTATTGCCATTTTATTAATCATGTAGTTTTTGTCCTTTGTACTATTAATATTGTGCATTATGTTGGTTACTTTTAATACATGGAACCAATTTTACATTCCTGGGATAAATTTCATTTGGTCATAGTTTGTGGATTCAGTTTCTTAGTGTTCTGTTGAGGATTTCTATGCCTATATTCACAAGGTATATTGATCTGAATTTTCTTGTGATGTCTTTGGTTTGGGGATCATGGTAATATTGGCTTCATAGAATGAGTTGGGAAATGTTCCTCTTTCTTCTATTTTTTTGGAATAGTTTCTTCTGTGTGTGTGAAGAATTCCTGTTAATTCTTCCTTAAATATCTGGTAGAATTCACCAGTGAAACTTTCAGGTCCTAGGATTTTTGTGTGTGTGTGGGATATTTTTGACTACCAGTTCAATTCAATCTCTTTACTTTGATATGGTTCTATTCATATTTTTAATTTATTCTTTAGTTGATTTCAGCAGTTTGTATCTTTCTGAGAATCTGTCTATTTCATGTAGATTATCTAGTTTGTTGGCATACAATTGTTCATACTTATAGCTTACAATCCTTGCTAATTTTTATAGTCTGTAGTAATGTCCTGTATTTCATTCTTGGTCTTTGTGATTTGAGTATTCTCTCTCTCTCTTTTCATTTTGTTTCTTGGCCAGTCTACCTAAAAGTTTTCAGTTTTGTTGTTGACCTTTTCAAAGAACAAACTTTTGATTTCATTGATTTTTCTCCATTCTTCTATTTTCTATGTAATTTTTTCTCTCATCATATTTATTATTTCCTTCCTTTTCCTTTATTTGGATCTAGTTTGCTCTCCAAATTTACCTTGAAGCAATGCTGTAGCTACATTTCATTCATTTTGGTTTGTTGTGTCTTCATTTTTATTCATCTCAAAGTATTTTCTAATTGCCCTTGTAATTCCTTTTTGGACCAGTTGGTTATTTGGAACTGTATTGTTTAATTTCCACATATTTCTGATTTCCCCATTTTTTTCTGTTATTAATTTCCAATTTCATGACATTTTGACTGAAGAACATTTGTTGTATGATTTCAGGCCTTTTACATTTATTAAGTCTTGTTTTATAGCCTAATCTATAGTCTATCCTGGAGAATGTTCCATGCACTGAAAAATAATATGTATTCTGCTAATTTTGGGTGGAGTGTTCAATAGATGTCTAGTAGGTCTCTAGTTGGTTTATAGTGTTCTATCTAGTTATTCTTTCTATTATTAAAAACAAGCCATTGAAACCTTCAAATAGTATTGTTGAATTGTTTATTTCTCCCCTCAATTTGATAAATTTTTACTTCATGTATTTTGAGGCTCTATTTCTATTGTTAAGTAAGTAAATGTCTATGATTGTTAAAACTTCTTGATACATTGACATTTTTATTATTTAAAAAATTTTAAATTTATTATTATAAAATTTATTATTTATATATTATTATAAACTGTCCTTCTCTGCTTCTAGTTTAATTTTGTCTTAAAGTTTGTTATATGATATTCATATATCCACTCCAGGTAGTTCTTGGTTACTGTTTGCATGACGTATTTTTTTCCATCCATTTACTTTCAACTCTTTTTGTATATTTGAATTTAAATTATTGAAATGTAAATGGCATATAATTGGATCATATTTTTAGTCTATTTTGCTAATCTTCGCTTTTATACTGGAGTATTTAATCCATTTATATTTAATTGTTGATAAGGTATGATTTACATATGCTATTTTTCTATTTGTTTACTATGTGTTATTTTTTTTATTCCTCTTTTCCATCATTACTGGAATATAAATTCTCTCTATTTATTGATATTCTCTATTTGGTGAGACATCATTCTGTAATGTTGGAATTCTCTGTTGGATGTGGCTACTGAAGTCTCTTTTGAGTTACCTTAGTGATCATCAAATGATTGGACAGAGATTTCTATACCTAGGAGTAAGTTTGAGAAATGTGAACAATCTCTATAAAGAAAACTTTAACACACTCCTGAGTGATGCAAGGGCTTAAACAAAAAGAACCTCATAATAGTTTTGAATAGGAGGAGTCAATATAATGTAAATATCAGTTTTCTTTAAGGAAATGTATTAACACAGTAGCAATAAAATGCCAAGATAATTTGGGGGCATTTAGACAACCTGAACCTTGAGTTTGTATGGAAAAAATAAATAAGCAGAGACAATTCTGAATAAAAGAATAAGATATCATACAGTTAGATGAATCAAAACAGTGCAGTAATGGCAAAAAAAGTGGGTGGATAGCTCAATGGAACAGAAATAACAGTCCAGAAACAGTTTAATGCACATGGGTATCATCTCAAATCAGTGGAGAAAAGATGAATAAATTAAATAAATTATTGAATTATTATTATTGGATAAATTCTGTTTGGAAAAAAGTTAACCATATAGAAATAAATTATAATAACGGAGTGGCAAAAAAATTTTAAGTAAAATATAAATTTCATTAATCATATAAAGATTGAAAGATTATCCTGCATAAAAAGGATGCCTAGGAATAAAACACCATTAATCAAATTAAAAGATGAACAAGAAACTTGTAAAAACTATTTGCCATTTATAATTTCTATAAAATATATGGAAAGTTAGAACCCAATAACTCAATAAAAATGGGTTAGGGATATAAAGAAGAGCTTAAGGAAAAGGAAATACAAATGTCTCTTAAACATGTGAGTAGGTACTCAACTCACAATAAAAGAAATGCAAATAAAGACAACAATAAGTACCATCTTTTACCTATCAGATTGACAAAGAGCAAACGTTTCATATCACAGTATTACCATGGGTGTGAGAAAACTGGTATGTTACTGGTGGGAGTGTGATTAGGACAGTTCTTACTGATCACAACCTGGCAGTGTTTACACAGATTACTAAAGCAAACACCTTTTAGTTCAGCAACTACACCTTTGAGAATGTAACCAACAAATATACATGCACATGTGGGAAACAATATACCTACCAAGTTATTCAGTACAGCATTGTTTATAAAAGCAAAAGAATAAAAACAACTTTAATATCTGCCCATAAGAGCCTGAATAAATTATATACAAAAGAATGTTACACAACTTACAGAAGGAAACAAATAACTAAAAAAGAAGGAAAAAAAAGAAAAAGGGAAGAAAGGTAAAGAAGCTCTTTATATATTAATGGGAAAGATCTCCAAGATATATTTAAAATATAAAAACATCAAAATGCAGAATAGTATGTATAGGGTGTACCAAAAGGGAAAACAATAAATCTTTTTATTGCTTGTACATCTGGGAAGACACAGAAGAGCATTTGTTTTCTGCAGGGAGGGGGACTAGAATTGGGATACTGGGGTATAGAAATTATGCTGCCTAAATTTTGAAAACTATTCCTGCATTTTTTATTCAAAATATAAAAATCATAAACAATTCAACTACCACCAAAACAAAAATGGAAGAGAAAAATAAAACCACCTTAGAAACAAAGTGTATTTTGGAAGCAGTTAAAATTATAAATGCAGGCTAAAAACACCATCAGAGATAGCAGACATCTGATAAAAAATGAGCAAAATTAAGTAGAAAAAAAAGTTTAAAAGGATTAGCAGGAAAATGTGAAAAACTCTGAAGCATCAGTAGATGTAAAACTAATATCCAGTAAAAAGACAATATTTTCACCAATACATTCAAAGAAAGTTTTCCTGGAATGATGGGAGATATTCTAACAATTGAGAGCAGAGCATGTCTGCTGGACAGGAAAAACTGATGCTTACTGATGGACCACAAGTTTTTCTTAAGAAAATTTATTGGATGTAACCAGATCAGAACACTTCTGTGAGCCTGCAGCAAAGGAAGAAAAAATAGTCTGATATTTAAGGAGGAAAAACAGTAAGTCTGGATTCAAACTTCTCCAGAACCACATACAATGCTAGCAACTGTGCAGTGATGTCTACAAAGTTTTAATGGAAAGGAACATCATCATATTTTATGTCCAGCTATACCACTGTGCAATAATCAAAACTAAGGAGAAATATTTTCAAACATACAAGAAATCAAGAAATATTGTTTCCATAAACATTCTTGTAAAAACTACCAGAGGACAGGCTTCAGCCAACCAAAATATGGATTTTAAAGTCAAGATAGAGTCATGGTGAGCAGTGAATCCATTTATATATTCCATTAATGTTAACAACTGTGGGAACTATATGCTTAAGGAAGTGACTATGAACATTTTCCACCCTGAAATTGTAGAAATGATATAACTAATAAAAGTCAAAGGGTGAGAAAATATAGGAAGTAGCATATGTAGTTAAAATGAATTAGAGGAGGTCATACTTTATAATGTTTTAAAAAGTGGACTATGTAAATATGGTGGCCTTGGTGGAGGAAATGAAGCCTGGGATAGGATTTGTTCTAATATTAGCTGTGTTCTGATATTAGCATATTGGTGAGACTTCTTCCTCTCTTCCATGCATGGTTAAAAAGCTATTACATGTGAGTCTCAAATAGTTTCCACAGTATCTCCTTATAATATTGAAGCAATAGAAGCCAAATGACCAGGGTTTCAGCCTATATCAGAAGCCTAAGGACCAGGCCTTACCCTCTAAAACTTTCTCTCATGCAAAAAGTTCAGGGTTAGACTTACCACATGATCCAGCAATTTCACTTCTGGGTGTATACTAAAAAGAACTGAAAGAAGGGGCTTGAAGATACATTTATATGCCTTATGTTCATAGCACATTATTCACAATAACTAAAATGTGGGAGCAACTCAAGTGTCCATAGGTGGCTGAATGGATAAGGAAAATGTGGTATGTACACACAATGGAATATTATTCAGCCTTTAAAAGGAAGGAAATCCTGACATATGCTACAACATGGATGCACCTGGAGGACATTATGCTGACTGAAACAAGCCAGTCACAAAAGACAAAATACTATATGATTCCACCTGTACGAGTTACTTCAAGTAGTCAATATCATAGAGACAGAGAAGGTAGCATGGTAATTGCCGGGGCTGAAGGGAGGGGATAGTAGGGAGTTATTGTTGAATAGATATAGAGTTCAAGTTTTACAAGATAAAAGCGTATGGAGATGGATAGTGGTGATGCCTGCATAACATTATGAATATTTAATACCACTGAACTGTACACTTAAAAACGGTTAAGATGGTAAATTTTATGTTATGTGTATTTTACCACCATACAAACAATGGTAAAATAGTTCAGGGTTAGGCTGTTATATTGGTTAAGGTTCCTTGCTGGAAACAGCAGAATCCATTCTACCTAGTTATCCAAGAAGGATTGCTTTGGAATCATTAGAAGACTGGAGTTATAAGATGTAGGCTAAGCCTTCAGGAAAAAACTCCTAAAACAATATGCCAATACTGGCACCATCCCCAGATCGCTGTGCAACGGCGCTCCATAGCCCATTCAGCTACTGTTTCATAACTGTGTTAAGGAGGCACTTCTGCCTCAGATCTTGAGTATTGCTTGGTTCAGGATGTTGGTGAACATGCACTGGTGCTCAAGGCAATTCCAGATGAAATGCCCAGGTGTAACCCAGAAAACCCATGTATCCTCTGACCCTCAGGGGTTACCCCTTACTTTAATATTCAACAAGATGGACCATAGCTGGATGGCAAATCTCACTTATTTCTATGTACTTCTGGGCAGACCATTCTGTAGTCTGCTTCATCCTTTGTTAATACCTCTCAGCATCTGCTTTCTTCACTCACCTCTCCTGTTTTTGCATTACTTTTATATACTGCTAACCCAAGACGCAGGGTAGAGAAGAGTCTTTTCTGAAGGTTTGAAGATATTGGAGGGTAATTGTAGCACAGAGAAGGACATAATTTTACCACTAACACAAAGCGATTGGTATGGAGAATACTTTTTACTAAAGGTTTGTGGTTAATGAGGCTAATTAATTAATAAATCAGAATTTCATATTTGATGTCAAACATTAGCATAGTAGAAAAGCATTAAGCATCTCCCATCTTAGGGACTTTTTCACTGGTCCCATCCCTCCCTCTGCTGCTAGGGCTCATCTCTTTCCAAAGTCCCTTCTCATCTCTTATTGTTCATGTGCCCCTTATTCTCTTGCTTGTGCTGCCAACAGAAACTTAATTTTCTTACTTGATTATCTTTTTGTTTTACAGTTTTCTTCCAGGTCATGTCTTGGGGAATGGGGTTTATTTTTCACACCAGTAGATTCATTGAATTATTGTTCAAAGAAAAATCTTTCTTCCTCATATAAACTGTATGCTCCTACCTCTGTAAGTAAAAAGCCTATCTCCAGAATTTTTTTGGAATATAGCTACTTTACCCTCCTTGAAACAGTAATAATGAAAAAAATTAGTGGTGCAGATTGAAATGGAAAACTGGTAGAAAGTAGAAAAGATAAAACAAAGATTTGATTTTAATAAAAAGGAGTGAAAACAATTTTTGACCTGTACTAAATTCGCAGAAGATCATCAATGGGCTTTAGTGGATATTTTATTCCTTGAATTCTGGAAATCAAAAGTAAATTCATTCCTTTTGATCTTATTTTTACATAGGTCACCTTTTTTCTTTCATCTGATATTG
Source organism: Grampus griseus (assembly GCF_964374135.1). Lineage (NCBI taxonomy): Eukaryota > Metazoa > Chordata > Mammalia > Artiodactyla > Delphinidae > Grampus > Grampus griseus. The sequence goes on from NC_139007.1 coordinate 64,749,212, forward strand.
TAACATCTTCAAATAAAGTCCCTGCTACCTTTCTTTTATATTGGCAGATCACTGAAATCTATAAAATGAAATTAAAAGAAGCATCACTATCAGAATCCATGTTTTGCTAGTTCTCTAAGACAAGCATTAAGTATGGGGCACTCAATATATTGGCAGTGAAATGGGACTCCCCACCCCCAAAAGAACAGTCATGATCATAGAAATGGAAGCTGATCTTTATTTACTGTGGGGTCAGAAAACGGACAAGATGTAGTTGATATTTCTTAACTCTTTCCTTGTTTCACTCAGACCCTATAGCAGACTAGAAACCATTGCCCAAGTATCAGCAGGTTAAAGAGACTGAATTCATTCTTTATTATGCATTTGTATATTCGTTAGTGAGAGGAAAATTGGGATGCTCTGGAGGTTCCACTGCTCCTCACTTTGGGTAGTTTGGCTGAGGACTGGCTCAGCAGGTTGAGTTAGATTTACCAAAAATTAGGATACCAATCACAGGTTCAAAAGGCACTACTTTCTAACATGGCTACTTCTCCAACCATTGCTACATAAACGTGTTATGGGGTGGGGGACCCTCTCTACTAGAATGTTAGCCATGGGATGTAAATAAAGACCATTTATGACTGTTCTAAATAGCAGGTCATAGAGTTCAGAAGATTCCTTGCACTCTACTACTTCTCAGCTTGTAACTCATCCCCATCACAGTAAATCATATATCTATAGGATTGCCATAGATATAAGATTCTATGTTTCTATACTTCTATCTATATTTCTATAGATATAGGATTCTATAATCTGTAGGATATCTATATCTATACCATGTGACATGAATGGTTTGTATCTGTCATCCCTTTAGGCAACATTCATTCCACAAATATTTACCGAGTGCCTACCATGTGCCAGGCACTATTTTAATTCCTGAGATACCTCAGTGAACAAAACAAAGAGTTCTGTCCTTCTGGGGGTTAAATTTTAGTGGTGGTAGTCAAGGTGGAAGGAGACGAAACAATAAATATGAGAGGTAATTTATATAATATGTTAAAAGGCAGAAGTACTATGGAAAACAAAATGTAGAAAGGGGTAGACAGGGATCAGGGGTTGATGTCAGTTTGGAAACAGCGATTGACATGTAGCTTGGCTGTGGATAAATTGTACTATATACACTCTTTAAGACAGATTTTGTGTTTTTTTTCATCCATGTATCCCTAGCACAGTACCCAAAATATAGTAGGTGGCTGAAGATTGTTTGTTGAATTAATTTTTCTGATGCAATTTAGAATACATAAAGTGATTTGTCAGGTCTTATTTGTAAGCAACATTACCTCAGCACTTTTCTAACTCAAGGACATTCCTCTGTTTCTGCAAAAAAATACATGGCACATATTCATTTTAAGGAAACCTCATTAGGAAATAATGTTCTATGCCATCACCTTCAATTTAGTTAATGTCTCCATTGAAGATTGGGTCACTGTACTCTTTCTAGCGTCTGGCAAAATAGAGCATATAGGCTAAGAAGAGTCGGCCATTTTACCCTCAGAAATGGAGGCTACAAACAAATTGTCAGGTCTGTGTTGTAACATGGACATAGTTCTTGTGAACAAAAATGAAAGAAACACAAATTCTGCCAAAAATCAAGGTGCATCTGTATATACTATCTTTGAAGATTGAATTCGGTTAGAATTCTGACAGTAGAGATATTACCACTGTTCCTAACAGGCAGCTGATGCGCTTTCAACCACCTTCTGTTTTAGTTAGGGTTGAGATTGTGCTACCATACCAGAATGGCCCAAAATACAGTGGTGTTAAAAGGATACAAATCTATTTTGCTTTCAAATGAAATGTGACCAGTTTAGCCCACATGGGCAGATCTACCATCGACTGGCCATTTTCCATGCCTGTATGGTCAAATCCAAGATTCTGCCATGTCCTGAGTTCCAGCCAGCAGATAGGAGAAAGAGAGTATAGAAAAGTCACACCCAGTGTTTTAAAATTCAGACCTGGAAGTGGCAAACATCATTTCCTCTAATTGTCCATCTGTGAGAAATATATCTCATGCCCACATCTAACTGCAAGGGAGGCTGGGAAGCAGGGTGTAGCAGTGCAGTCATGGGCTGATTTATGGAAGAAGGGGAGAATATATTTTGGTGGGCAATTTGCTGTTTCCTTCATAATCTCTGAATCAATACAACATAAGAATGAGTGTTTTGTGTTTGCTTGTAATACATTCATGCATGCGGAAAGGCCGTTACAGGATTACACCAAGATAAAGCGACATCTCTCATCCCCATCCCCGGTGTCCCCTGGAAGCTCTTGTAAAGCAAATTAATACTTTCAATGCCCCAGTACTAACAATGTAAGCTGACTTGGTAAGTGCTGCTGAGTCTCAGACGATTCCATATGAAGATCATGAGAAGGTGCTGCATGTGACAGAATAAACACAGAAAAATCACAATACACCAAAAAACACTTCTAATTTGATTCTGTTCTTCTCTTTCCAAAAAAGACACTGAACCCTCTCAAAGTCCTTGATGCCGTGCCTCTTAGTCAATATGCAGGCCAATGACTCCATGTTTTTTCTTTGCAAAGGAATAGGTAGAAATTACTGTTGACTTTATCCTGTTTATACTGATAGTTAATGATGGTACTTACAAGAGGTTTCAGAGATAAAAGAAAATCTTGAAAAAAAAATTGCTGGAAATCATATGGCTCAACTCATGAATTGCACTGCAGGCAGACAAATGATTTCTTGGCTGTAAAAATTGTCCAACTATCTTTTTGCTCCCTAAAGCTGAGCTTGACAAGGATTCATTGATCCTTAATATGGAATACTTCAGATGACAAAAATCAAAACCAGTAAAGATTGATTTGGCAGCCTACAGATAGATCACCTTGGAATGAATGGGCCAAGAGTCTGAACAGAAGATAATCCTCCAGCTCCTTTCAATTTTTTTTTTTTTTATTATGGAGTCCATAAGATTTAAATCTGGAACCACCAAAAGGAAGTATTCGGGCTTCCCTGGTGGCGCAGTGGTTGGGAGTCCGCCTGCCGATGCAGGGGACATGGGTTCGTGCCCCGGTCCGGGAGGATCCCGCATGCCGCGGGGCGGCTGGGCCCGTGGGCCATGGCCGCTGAGCCTGCGCGTCCGGAGCCTGTGCTCTGCAACGGGAGAGGCCACAACGGTGAGAGGCCCGCGTTACCGCCAAAAAAAAAAAAAAAAAAAAAAAAAAAAAGGAAGTATTCATTCAGAATAAACAGACACAGAGAAAAGACACATCAACTCAAAAACAAATGTATATGGTATTAAAAATAGAGATAGCACTGAAGTTCTTTTATGAACATCTTTTGGCTCAGTTTCTATAGAGTCAACGCTCTATGTTTACCTGCAACTTTATATCAGGCAGACAAAATGATTTGCAAAGGAGCAAATAATGTATTTGTGGAATAAAAGGAATGTAGAGGAAAAGTGGTATCACTACTCCCAATTTATTGACTTTGGTAAGACATTTGTATCTCTGGAGTCCAGTTCTTGTTTTGTAAAATGAGGGACAATTATGCTTATCTTCCACAAATATCATACCAATCCAATGAGGTAATACAAGTGAACATGTCCTGTAAAGCATTAAATTCTGCACACCTATGAAGTTTGATATTATTTATTATTTTGCAGGGATTCTAGGACAAATGATTTCTTAACAACATAATTGCTGGTCCCAGAATTGCTATTAGTCTGAATGTGACTTTCAAACATTTCCTCTACTTCAACTATTTCCTCATTTTCCTCTCATCTCATCTGATATGTCTGTTCTGTCTACATTATCCCCCCAAAATCCTACTTCCCTATTCTCCAAATGCCATCTCTCTGCCTACCAGATAAGGAACACTATCTATCTGTGTTCCCTTGTTAATCTATTGACCTTTAAGCACAGTTGTGTTTCATTAAGAGGGCATGTACTTTGAGGCAAACATTTTCCACTGGTTTAATTTTAGCTGTAAGAGAGACACGGGAGGTGTATCACCAAAAGAGGTCACAGACACAGAGGGGGAGAGAAAGACACTCTATAGTACATTCCTCTGGTATCATCTGGTATTTAATTTTCTGCAGCAAAGATCTATGCTGTACTGATTTCATGGAAAATACAGAAAGAGATAAAACAATAGAGCATTTCAGCACTCCTTCCAGGAGGGTACACTGCCAGGGCATTAGGAGCACAAAATAGAAATCAGTTTGAATAGATTATGGTTGAATAGATTGGTTTCACAGGATCCCAGTTACACCAGTTTTTAACTGGGTAACTCTAGGCACATCGAAAGCTTTCTGAACCTCGTTTTCTTTCTCTGTTAGGAAGGAATAACTGTGACTTTCTGGTGTGATTATTATGAGGATTAAATGTTAGTATTACATGTGAAAAGTTCTGGCCTAAAGTGGGTTCTTAATAAATATTATTTACTTATACATTTATAAACAATAAATATTATTTATTTATAAATGTATAGCTCTCAGTGGATACTGGCCATGTGCCTTTACTGAGATACAGAGAGCTCAAAGAAGAGGCACACTATTCATTTGCTGAAGACTTAAGCTATGGTTACATAAAGTCTAAAGAGTACTAGAGTCCAGACTCGCAGGAAAGCAAGATATCCTTCTCTGTATCATCCATGATTGGCAAATATCCAGCCTCTGATTAAACTCAACAAGGGACAGGATGTTCATTAGCTACAAAGCAATTCATTTCCTTTTAAGAACACTTCTAACTATTAGAAAGAGCTTGTTTTTTTTTCTTTTTAACATCCTAATTGGAGTATAATTGCTTTACAATGGTGTGTTAGTTTCTGCTGTATAACAAAGTGAATCAGCTATACATATACATATGTCCCCATATCTCCTCCCTCTTGTGTCTCCCTCCCACCCTCCCTACCCCACCCCTCTAGGCGGACACAAAGCAACAAGCTGATCTCCCTGTGCTATGCGGCTGCTTCCCACTAGCTATTTTACAATTGGTAACGTATATATGTCCGTGCTACTCTCTCACTTCATCCCAGTTTACCCTTCCCTCTCCCCGTGTCCTCAAGTCCATTCTCTATGTCTACGTCTTTATTGCTGTCCTGCCCCAGAACCATTTTTTTTTTTTACATTCCATATATATGTGTTAGCATACAGTATTTGTTTTTCTCTTTCTGACTTACTTCACTCTGTATGGCAATCTCTAGGTCCATCCACCTCACTACAAATAACTCAATTTCGTTCCCTTTTATGGCTGAGTAATATTCCATTGTATATATGTGCCACATCTTCTTTATCCATTCATCTGTCGATGGACATGTAGGTTGCTTCCACATCCTGGCTATTGTAAATAGAGCTGCAACGTACACTGGTACATGACTCTTTTTGAATGATGGTTTTCTCAGGGTATATGCCCAGTAGTGGGATTGCTGAGTCGGATGGTACTTCTATTTTTAGTCTTTTGAGGAACCTCCATACAGTTCTCCATAGTGGCTGAACCAATTTACATTCCCACCAACAGTGCAAGAGGGTTCCTTTTTCTCCACAACCTCTCCAACATTTATTGTTTGTAGATTTTTTGATGATGGCCATTCTGAGTGGTGTGATGTGATACCTCATTGTAGTTTTGATTTGCATTTCTCTAATGATTAGTGATGTTGAGCATCCTTTCATGTGTTTTTGGCAACTGGTATATCTTCTTTGGAGAAATGTCTATTTAGATCTTCTGCCCATTTTTGGACTGGGCTGTTTGTGTTTTTGTTATTGAGTTGCATGAGCTGCTTGTATATTTTGAAGATTAATCCTTTGTCAGTTGCTTTGTCTGCAAATATTTTCTTCCATTCTGTGGGTTGGCTTTTTGTCTTGTTTATGGTTTCCTTTGCTGTGCAAAAGTTTTCAGTTTCATTAGATCCCATTTGTTTGTTTTAGTTGTTGTTTCCATTTCTTTAGGAGGTGGGTCAAAAAGGATCTTGCTGTGATTTATGTCATGGAGTGTTCTGCTATGTTTTCCTCTAAGAGTTTTATAGTGTCTGGCCTTACATTTAGGCCTTTAATCCATTTTGAGTTTATTTTTGTATATAGTATTAGGGAGTGTTCTAATTTCATTCTTTTACACGTAGCTGTCCAGTTTTCCCAGCACCACTTATTGAAGAGGCTGTCTTTTCTCCACTGTATATTCTTGCCTCCTTTATCAAAAATAAGGTGACCATATGTGTGTGGGTTTATCTCTGGGCTTTCTATCCTGTTCCATTGATCTATATTTCTGTTTTTGTGCCAGTACCATACTTTCTTGATTACTGTAGCTTTGTAGTATAGTCTGAAGTCTGGGAGCCTGATTCCTGCAGCTCCATTTTTCTCTCTCAAGATTGCTTTGGCTATTGGGGGTTTTTTTTGTTTCCATACAAATTGTGAAATTTTTTGTTCTAGTTCTGTGAAAAATGCCATTGGTAGTTTGATAGGGATTGCATTGAATCTGTAGATTGCTTTGGGTAGTATAGTCATTTTCACAATGTTGATTCTTCCAATCCAAGAACGTGGTATATCTTTCCATCTGTTTGTATCATTTTTAATTTCTTTCATCAGTGTTGTATAGTTTTCTGCCTACAGGTCTTTTGTCCCTTTAGGTAGGTTTATTCCTAGGTATTTTATTCTTTTTGTTGTAATGGTAAATGGGAGTGTTTCCTTAATTTCCCTTTCAGATTTTTCATCGGTAATGTATAGGAATGCAAGAGATTTCTGTGCATTAATTTTGTATACTGCAACTTTACCAAATTCATTGATTAGCTCTAGTAGTTTTCTGGTAGCATCTTTAGGATCGTCTATGCATAGTATCCCGTCATCTGCAAACAGTGACAGTTTTAATTCTTTTTTACTGATTTGGATTCCTTTTATTTCTTTTTCTTCTCTAACTGCTGTGGCTAAAACTTCCAAAACTATGTTGAATAATAGTGTTGAGAGTGGGCAACCTTGTCTTGTTCCTGATCTTGGTGGAAATAGATTCAGTTTTTCACCATTGAGAACAATGTTGGCTTTGGGTTTGTCATCAATGGCCTTTATCTTATCAAAGAACCAGCTTTTGGTTTTATTGATTTTTGCTATCATTTCCTTCATTTCTTTTTCATTTATTTCTGGTCTCATATTTCTGATTTCTTTCCTCCTTCTAACTTTGGGGATTTTTTGCTCTTCTTTCTCTAATTGCTTTAGGTGCAAGGTTAGCTTGTTTATTTGAGATGTTTCCTGTTTCTTAAGGTAGGATTATATTGCTATAAACTTCCCTCTTAGAACTACTTTTGCTGCATCCCATAGGTTTTGGGTTGTCGTGTTTTCATTCTCATTTGTTTCTAGATATTTTTTGATTTCCTCTTTGATTTCTTCAGTGATCTCTTGGTTATTTAGTACTGTATTGTTTAGCCTTCATGTGCTTGTATTTTTTATAGATTTTTTTCCTGTAATTGATATCTAGTCTCATAGCATTGTGGTCAGAAAAGATACTTGATATGATTTCAATTTTCTTAAATTTGCCAAGGCTTCATCTGTGACCCAAGATATGATCTACCCTGGAGAATGTTCCATGAGCACTTGAGAAGAAAGTGTAATCTGCTCTTTTTGGATGGAATGTCCTATAAGTATCAGTTAAGTCCATCTTGTTTAATGTATCATTTAAAGCTTGTGTTTCCTTATTTATTTTCATTTTGGATGATCTGTCCATTGGTGAAAGTGGGGTGTTAAAGTCTCCTACTATGATTGTGCTACTGTCGATTTTCCCTTTTATGGCTCTTAGCATTTGCTGTATGTATTGAGGTGCTCCTTTGCTGGGTGCATAAATATTTATAATTGTTATGTCTTCTTCTTGGATTTTTCCGTTGATCATTATGTAGTGTCCTTCTTTGTCTCTCTTTTTTTTTTTTTTTTTTGTGGTACGCAGGCCTCTCCCTGTTGTGGCCTCTCCCGTTGCGGAGCACAGGCTCTGTACGTGCAAGCTCGGCGGCCATGGCTCACGGGCCCAGCTGCTCTGCAGCATGTGGGATCTTCCTGGACCGGGACATGAACCCGTGTCCCCTGCATTGGCAGGCGGACTCTCAACCACTGCGCCACCAGGGAAGCCCTTTCTTTGTCTCTTATAATAGTCTTTATTTTAAAGTCTATTTTGTCTGATATGAGAATTGCTACTCCAGCTTTCTTTTGATTTCCATTTGCATGGAATATCTTTTTCCATGCCCTCACTTTCAGTCTGTACGTGTCCCTAGGTCTGAAATGGGTGTCTTGTAGACAGCATATAAACGGGTCTTGTTTTTGTATCCATTCAGCCAGTTCATGTCTTTTGGTTGGAGCATTTAATCCATTTACATTTAAGGTAATTATCAATATGTATGTTCCTATTTTCATTTTCTTAATTGTTTTGGGTTTGTTATTGTAAGTCTTTTCCTTGTCTTGTGTTTCCTGCCTAGAGAAGTTCCTTTAGCATTTTTTGTAGAGCTGGTTTGGTGGTGCTGAATTCTCTTAACTTTTACTTATCTGTAAAGGTTTAATTTTTCCATCAAATCTGAATGAGATTCTTGCTGGGTAGAGTAATCTTGGTTGTAGGTTTTTCCCTTTCATCACTTTAAATATGTCCTGCCAGTCCCTTCTGGCTTGCAGAGTTTCTGCTGAAAGATCAGCTGTTAACCTTATGGGGATTCCCTTGTATGTTAATTGTTGCTTTTCCCTTGCTGCTTTTAATATTTTTTCTTTGTATTTAATTTCTGATAGTTTGAGTAATATGTGTCTTGGCATGTTTCTCCTTGGATTTGTCCTTTATGGACTCTCTGTGCTTCCTGGACTTGATTGATTATTTCCTTTCCCATATTAGGGAAGTTTTCACCTATAATCTCTTCAGATATTTTCTCAGTCCTTTTTTTTTTTCCCTCTTCTTCTTCTGGGACCCCTATAATTCGAATGTTGGTGCCTTTAATGTTGTCCCAGAGGTCTCTGAGATTGTCGTCAATTCTTTTCATTCTTTTTTCTTTATTCATCTCTGTGGTAGTTATTTCCACTATTTTATCTTCCAGGTCACTTATCCGTTCTTCTACCTCAGTTATTCTGCTATTGATTCCGTCTAGAGAATTTTAAATTTCATTTATTTTGTTGTTCATCATTGTTTGTTTGCTCTTTAGTTCTTCTAGGTCCTTGTTAAACGTTTCCTGTATTTTCTCCATTCTGTTTCCAAGATTTTGGATCATCTTTACTCTCATTACTCTGCATTCTTCTTCAGGTAGACTGCCTAGTTCCTCTTCATTTGTTTGGTCTGTTGGGTTTTTACCTTGCTCCTTCATCTGCTGCATATTTCTTTCTCTTCTCATTTTGCTTAACTTTCTGTGTTTGGGGTCTCCTTTTTGCAGGCTGCAGGTTAGTAGTTCCCATTGTTTTTGGTGTTTGCTCCCAGTGGGTAAGGTTGGTTCAGTGGGTTGTGTAGGTTTCCTGGTGGAGGGGACTGTTGCCTGTGTTCTAGTGGATGAGGCTGGATCTTGTCTTTCTGGTGGGCAGGACCACGTCTGGTGGTGTGTTTTGGGGTGTCTGTGAACTTATTATGATTTTAGGAAGCCTCTCTGCTAATGGGTGGGGTTGTGTTCCTGTCTTGCTAGTTGTTTGGCATAGGGTGTCCAACACTGTAGCTTGCTGGGCGTTGAGTGGAGCTGCATCTTAGCATTGAGAAGATCTCTGGGAGAGCTTTTGCCACTTGCTATTACTTGGGGCCGGGAGGTCTCTGGTGGACCAGTTGTCCTTGAACTCGGCTCTTCCACCTCAGAGGCTCAGGCCTGACACCCAGCCAGAGCACCAAGACTCTGTCAGCCATACGGCTCTTTTGGGAAGTCTGAGGTATTCTGCCAGCATTCAGTAGATGTTCTGTAGGGATTGTTCCACATGTAGATGTAGTTTTGATGTATTTGTGGGGAGGAAGGTGATCTCCATATCTTACTCCTCTGCCATCTTGAAGGCGCCCCTCAGAATGAGCTTGCTTATACTTCATTGAAATCCACCTTTTCATAAATTCCAGCCATTAATCCTATGTCTTCCTATTACAATATTAAAGATGAAGGTGGATCATCATTATTTCATGAAACACCTATGAAAAAAACAAAGACAAGATCATGCCAGATTTAAGTCTTCTCTTTATTTCTTGATTCTCTTATGATATAATTTGGAACCCTTTACTGGCCTAGTTTACTCTAGTTTTTCATGTATTGTCTTGTTTTTAATGTATAAGAACCAGGTTTGAACACAGTGGTATATGTGTGGCCAAATACAATGAGTCTCTTTTCTTTTTTAATTAGCATGTGGTGCATTTATAAATGTAATCTTAAGTTTGCAGTTTATGTTTACCTTCCACTAGGAGCAACACATGCTTTTATTCAAACCAGGACACTTTTGAGCATGGAAGATGTGCTTTTAGCAATTACACTTGGAAAACAGACATTAACTGGAATTATTAAGACTAACAAGGACAGGTCATCTTCCTACAGCAAAAGTGTCCTCCCCTTCTGTTCTATTCTCTCTCCCTTTCTCTCTTGTATTTCTCACCTAAATGGTCTCTTCTCTGGTTTATTCTGGTAGTTCATGGAAGTTTATGAAATTCAACTACATAAGTCTTGTTCTATTATACTGTATATACTCTAACGTCTTCTAACAGATATGCTTTTGGTACATACAGTGTTCATTGCTCTATTTCACATCTCATTAACACACCAGGTTTGTGTAATCTCTTTTGGAAAAATGTCAAGCTTCCTTTCCTATAGCCTTCTCTGTACATTAGAATACTATAACTATCTGAGACTGTTAAAATTACCCTGGTGTTTATACTTTTCTCTTGAATTAATGCTTCCCATATATATCTGCTGCTTTTGAGTATTCCCAGCTTCATCAGTTTATCTGAGTAATTCTCTCTTAAATTTCAGGTTGATACTTTCCAATCACATCGTCGAGTCTACAAATAATTATATCAAATTGCATTTGTTTAATACTTTATACATTGCAAAATTGATTTCATATTTGCATTTGAGTGTTCCAACAACTCTTGAGCAAGGCTGAAAAAGTATAATTATCTCGTCTTTACAGAGAAAGAGATGAATGACTTAAATTCAAATCTTTAGTTTCTATTCTGGTGTTCTTTCAACTATACCATAATGTTTTCTTCTTTCTTATCATTCAATAAATACCTCTGCCTTTTTGCCCATTTTCATGTGCTGAGTGATACATTTGTAAGAAAACAAGTAGTTATTCAACATCATCTAAATACTTTCTTTTCCTAAGCCGTGAAACTCAGCTTGAAGAAAATTTGCAAATAGTACATATGTCTCTATGTTTTTATCCTTCTCCCCGTGGAATAAAAATTACTAGATATAGATTCTGTCTCTCCCCATATATTTTTGCCTTATTTTTTAGTTCATGTGAATAAGCAAAATTGGTAGAAGTTGGTGGGTTCAGGAAATATAAGCAAGTTCTCTATGAGATGCTACACATTGTTGTACTTCTATGTTATTGGTCTGTCAAATGGACACATGAACAACTTTAAACTTTTCTAAGGGATACCCGTCACTACCAGACAATGGACACACCTCATCTTATTTCAAGCATATCCTGTACTTGGAAAGCCTGCTACTTATTTCTTTAGAAGATCCTGATTCACCTTATTTGGAAAGGTCGTCATGTCTGAAACGTGGATCCCACGATGCAGTTTTTCTCTTCCTCTTTGTTACATTATTTTGTTCTGCAGAGTACTGAAGTTAGGTTCACTCCCTTTAGCTCACTCTTCTGTCTTTACTTCTGCTTTCTTAGTAGCAACCCTTCATACTTCCCAATATGTCAAAAATAGAAACTTACCCCTTAAGCATTTTTATCTCTTCACTAGCAGGTATTTTATCTATGGTACGAGTTATAATGTAACTCCTCCCCTTCCTTCCTGCTGGCCTTTAAGACTAGATGTTTGTAATGAGGATGAGTAGTGGAGACAACTCCGGCCCCATCAAAGGAGACTTTTAATCTGAATGTTCTAAGTCTTTTTCTTACTCAGACTTCCTTTTCTGCCACTGTTCAATTCTGGTCTTTTGGCAAGATTTGAACCCCAGGAAGAGAAGTATTATCACATTATCTCAGGCATCATACATCCTGATTACTCTTTATATGGCTCCAAGACCAATTCTGATCCACAAAAAGTGAAGAGTGTGTCCCTGGATCAAGAGTCCAAATCCCAACCCTTACAAATTAGCCACATGACCTTGGGCTTGCCACTTGATCCTTCTGAGCCTCAGCTTCTTCACCTATTTAACGTGAAGGGGTTGAACTAGCTGCTCCCCAATGTTTTCTCCTACTTTGACATTAGCTTATTCAGACCATGAATAAGGTATTTCATATGTGGCTTTGAGTATCACACAGTGGTCCTCTCCTTGGTTGGGAGTGATGGGCTTGATGACCAGGAGGTGGTAATTGACGCTCAGTGGTGTTGCTTATAAGAGAATGATTTACTTCTTTTCACCTCCTAACAACTGCTCATCGTTCATTTTGTCTTAACACTCATTTCACGTATTTCTTTCTAGAGTATTAAATGCATAGAAAAATCACTTTACTTGAAGAGATTTTTTTTAAGCTTTCACATTCAGAATTCATCATTGAGATTCTGGAACTTTAGAAGATTTGTGGACTCTAATATTCTATGCTCTTCAGAGTTTGTGAATATATTTGTCCATGATAGAGTCTGGGTACCTGCAGATAAGAAGTACACATCTCTCAAAGGTAAAAGTCTCTATCTACTTTTAGGTGGTTTCTGTCTCCTATTTATCACAAGTTTTTTCCCCAGGTGCCCAGTATTTCCTAGGGTCCAATATTTCACAAGCCTTGTGGCATCGCTGTGAGATGGGTAACAAACCAATTTATATTTTATAGATACTAAAACTGAGGCACAGAGAAAGTATGTGATCTGTTCCAGCACTCCAGCAGCTCAGCAAGGAATGGCAGAATAAAGATCAAGAAAAGAAATAACCTAATTCCTCTGTGATTCTCTTTTGCTGAGCATCAGAGCACCACAGGGCTGACAGAATCTCTGAGAAACTATCAGCCTACTACCCTCTTTGTAGGGAAGCCTATCTGTGAGTTTCTTCAGTAGAGATGGCAAGCTCCTGACTATAATCTATACCAACGCTTAACATTCTTCATTACTAGAATGTTCTTCCTCAGACTTTGCCATCATCCACACCATATGCTGGCACTTATCATGTCATGCCTCGAGCCCTGTAACAGCCTTCTGACTAGGCTGTTACAGTAATTCCTCTCCTCCACTCCCCCTTTCCACCCACCTCACCCAGTTTATCCTGCATTCTGTGTCCAGTGATCTTCCTTAGGGCACTATTTCATGGCACCACTTGAGTGTGTAAAGGCTTCCTGTTTCCCAACACATTGGGTCTGTGATTCTCTGCCTGCCATTCAAGGCCATCCACAGTTGAACTCTGCTCCATCCATTATTCAATCATCATTTTCCTATCATATCCCCAGTCCAGATATGCGGATCTCTTTTATTCTTTCCTCAGGATCTCATGTTGCTTTTAAATCTTAGTCTTCTCGTGCCCTCCTTGAAGCCTGTGTTGACTGCTCTAGCTGTGGTAATCTCTTTGCTGTTTTAACACTAATTGTCCTTGTGGGTAGTGTTATCTACAGTCATTCTCTCATTGTATTTGTGTGTCACTTTAGTCCATCTGGACCGTTAAGCGTCCTAGAGTGCAGGGACTGTGTCTTCTTTTTGTCTTACAATAGTACAAAGCACAATAAATGAAGATCATAAAACAACGTTCTCAATAAGTACTAGTTGACTCTTTGAAATTCAGGGAATTGGATTTGTCAGTTATATGTGTGTGTGTATGCATGTGTGTTTGTGTGTGTGTGTATTTATGAGTGGACTTTTTACTTTTGAAACAGAAATAGAGTTACAAGTGTAGAAAACAAACTTATGGTTACTGGGGGTAAGGGAGGGGGGATAAATTGGGAGATTGGGACAGACATATACACACTACTATATATAAAATAGATAACTAGTAAGAACCAACTGTATAGCACAGGAAACTCTACTCAGTACTACTCTGTAATGGCCTATATGGGAAAAGAATCTAAAGGAGTGTGGATATATGTATATGTACAACTGATTCACTTTGCCGTACACCTGAAACTAACACAACATTGTAAATCAACTATACGCCAATAAATTTTTTTAAAAGGTCATAGATAAAAAGAAAAGTATATTTAGTTTTTTGGATTTTTTTGAGTATAATTTATCCTCAATTATCACCTGAATTTCAGATGCCTTCCAGAGTCCTCCTTCCTTTAACTGGAAGTTGCTTTGCTGCATATGAGCAATATCTTCCTTGTTGAAGTGGTGTGGCATTTGCTTTCCATTCTGATTTCCCTATCATGCTCTGAGCATCCCAACCCTTGCCTTTCATTCTCTACAATACAAGACTAAATCTCAAATTTGGGTATTGTATGAACTGGCATATGACCAAGGTTCATATTTTATAAGCAGCTGGAATTCATTGAAAATATTGACATAATAATATAAACTTTCTTTTTCTTAATTTTGAAGGCAGATAAAGTATGAACAGACCTTACCACAGAGGAAAATTAAGCAGTCTTCATTTTGTGAATATTGGTTTAATCTAGAAGTTATGTAATATTTAAAATGTCTCAATTTTAACATATGAGTATTTCTTCTGATTCCATGGGGTTGTGTTTAGAAATTCTGGAAGTTTTATTACATAAAAAATTATAAAACCTCATACATAGGCCCTTTTGAGTCTGAATTAGAGGATTCTGTTCATCTAGTGTAGCAGTCTACCCAGCAAAAATTCATTCTTTCTTGGCATCTGCCCAAAACTTGTTTATGCTCTTTGAGAGGATAATTGTTGTAAAGCTCTGATTCTTTAATGTTTTCTTCTTATGCTAGATTGAAACAACTCACAGTAATTTCCACCCATTGCTTCTGTACTCTAAGGAGCACTGTCCAGTAGAACTGTTTTTCCATGATTAAAGTGTTCTCTATCTGCACTGCCCAATATGGTAGCCACTAGCCACATATGGCTTTGAGTATAGCAACTTGAGGAACTGAATTTTAAATCTATTTAATTTTACTTAATTTAAATTTAAACTTAAATAATCACGTGTGGCTAATGGCTACTGCATTGAACAACACAACTCTAGCATTTTGCAGAATGAGCCAGCCATCCCTTTCACATGCCAATTCTCCAAAAATTTTGAGAGGATTTGATCTGTGTATATTCTTTTTAGGACATTCTTTGTTTCCTCATTAATAGGTTTGCACTTTAGAACGTATTTTGTTGCTGCTGCTGTGGCTGCTGTTGTTAAAATCCTCTATTTTTTCTGAAGTCCCTTCTAACTCACAGATTCTGTGATTGTTTCTAGATGTTCCCTGGAGTTGTTTAGCAATTGCAGTCTTGATATATATAAAGCACTCTGAATTCACTGAAAGAAACAGATTGACATATAAATTGCTGAATTTGGAGGCATTTGAAGACATAGGGGACATAAGACTTAAACAAATGTTCTCAACTAGAGACAGTAGTGCCCCACTGGGGACATGTGGCCATATCTGGAGGTTTGTTTTGATTGTCACGACTTGGGGGGAGGGGCTTCTGGTAGCCAGTGGATACAGGCTGGGGGTGTTGCTAAATTTGCACAGGACAAAGCCCCTGCAACAAAGAACTATGCAGCCCCAAATGTCCATAGTGCTGAGGTTGAGAAAGTCTGATTTACACAATCATTTAAGGAAGAGGTATCATTTATTGAGACACATAAAGGCGTCATTCATTTGAAAAGAAGGAGAGATTATTACACAAAACTGCTTGGGAAGGTACTAAGTTTGTAAAGTTTTATAACTTTATAAATGCACATTTGCCTCTGAATTCTCTCTTCCATATCGAGGGCCCTATGGAGTCAGTGAGAACAGTGATAAATTTGTTAATCTAAGAACATTTTACTAAGTTCTTTACTTCTTTCTTTTCCCTCTGAAGCTCTCATTGTGCATCTTGTTATTACCATTGTCAGACAGTCCTAATTTTAGTCCTCATCTGTGTTTTCGTTTTCATGAGCACTATCTGTATTAGAACAAAGCCGCTGTTCAAATGAGTCCAGGTGTAAATGACATGATATTGTGAAGTCAACTTCTTCAGATGATATTTGATGGGACTCCTCTTTCCTTGGTAGTATTTTATTTGGTAGTGTGAGGCCAGTTAATCTTTCTCCTTCATCTAGAGGCAGGAAATAATTAATACAACCTGGGGGGAGAGCCTGGTGAGCTGGTCAGTATGAAATCTGACACCTAGTGAAATGTGCTTCATTTTCCGGTTTCAGCCCTAGCGTGAAATTTCCCGAGGTTCAGAGAAAGGTTCATCAAATCTTGGCAAATCTTTCCGTAAACTGGGTAGTGTCAGATTCCAAAAGAAATGTGAAAGTTTTACCTGGCTTCAAATTTCTAGTGTTAAAAGTTTCAGCAGTCCAAGCAAGAAGGTTCCTTGCAATGTCAAGAAAAATCCCAGTTTCTTATGTTGGATAACTAATTGGAAGGGACAATTGATTGAGAATAAAATCTCCAGGGAGACACATTTCATAGCAACCTATCCAGCCTCATTCAGATCACGCAGTAGTTTTCAATGGACCTGGATGCTACCATGGCACCAACAAATTCACATTGTTCATTATCACATCGTATCATAAGTTTCCCACATTCAAAGCCAAGCTAAGGAGAAAATATTCTCCCAGAGGGTTTTTCAAACTTCACGTGAAAGGAGAATGCATGGGACATTTCCTATCAAGTTCCAAAGAGTAGAAAAGAATGTATAATGGTAAGAATCAAGAGAAAATCCCTAAAATATTGTTCATGAATTAAGTTCTAGCAGGCTGTGAAGGTGAACAGAGAGGTCACATTGCCAAGTTCTAATAGTAGTTCTGGACTCTGAAATAAAAATGTAGAAAACCTTGTCCTGATTTGAGTAGATTCAAGATCTGATATACTGCATGCATTCTTTATTTATTTATTTTATTGAAGTATAGTTAATTTACAATGTTGTGTTAGTTCCTGCACGCAGTTTAAAAATCTCCTTGCAGAACCTTCATACATCCACTTAGTACCAAAGGGCTGCCTTGCCCAGTTCCCAGGGGGCTCTAGGCAAGCTGATTGCAGCCCTGCTAAGTCAGGGAAGGGAAGCTGCCTTTCTAGCGTGTTGCTCCTTTTAAAGGAGCTATATCCTGCCAGGGCCTTGGAATCATTACAGCCTCATGATAAAATTTCTGGCAATTTAATTAACACAAAGACATTTGAATAGTTTCTAGTGTTTTGTAATCTCCTTCTGTCTGAATACCATATAACCAAGGACATTCAAATGGAACAGAATTAGCCTACTTTAAGGACACCTGAAACAAAATCATACATGCTGAAGTTATTTAATCATTGGGGCTGAGAAATGGATGTGGTTAAGATGATGAACAGACTTTCTCCATAGTGCTTTTGATTGAAGGGAGTGCTCCTATAGAGATATTGATCTCTGGGATAAATAAAAACACTGGGGATTAAAGTCACATTGATTATCACTAACTACGCCTCCTTTTTCATTGAAAACAATACAGGGTCCATCAAATCAGGTCTATAGCCACAAATCAAAGGCCATTTTTCCATGTCCAAACATGGGGAAAAAATGTTGTTACCAAATCTATCTTTTCAATCACTCCCATAACATAGGTAGCAACTGCTGTCAGCAGTGACACGGGCTAACATGAAGAGTGATGATAGGTTATTCTTTCTCGGTCTCTTTGGTGATCAAGCACGTGGCAATTGTGATTGATTGCTGTCTCATAGTGGATTTTTTTTTTTTTGAGAGCTATGTTCTAAAAGATTTCCTAAGGCCGAATCTAAAATAGCATAGTGAACAAAATTATAAATTTACCCCAATAATTGATGCTAAAAACTAATTTTCAAAATATTCCTGAAGAAATCATATCTTTTGAATCAGTTTACTAGGAAATTGTTCTAATTGTTCCAACAAAAGTACTGCTCTTAAAAATAATCTGGGGTGTTCTGTTTTGATTAGTGGTAAATGGGGTTTAAGACCTGGCAAAATTCAAATCCATTCGGCAATGCCTTGGCCTCAATATCTTTCTTTGAAATGAAAGCAAGCTGTGTGTCAGGGCTTGCACTGATCTGTAACACAAACACTAGGATTGGCTCCCAGCAAACAATGATGGTTTCCTTTGGCTACATGCAGACATGTGGTGGCCCATTTGGGTGAACCAATTTTTTTTCTTTTTTTTTTTTTTTTTGCGGTACGCGGCCCTCTCACTGTTGTGCCCTCTCCCGTTGCGGAGCACAGGCTCCGGACCCGCAGGCTCAGCGGCCATGGCTCACGGGCCCAGCCGCTTCACGGCATATGGGATCTTCCCAGACCAGGGCACAAACCCGTGTCCCCTGCATTGGCAGGCAGACTCTCAACCACTGCGCCACCAGGGAAGCCCTGAACCAATTCTTTGACTTGAGAAAAGAGAGTCCACTTGTAGGGGTCCAGGAAGAGCTGAGTCATGGCAGCATAGGAATGAGTGAGGGGACAAAGTTTGCATCACAATAGGATTTTCTCTAACTCCAGGCCCCTGACCCAGTACAAAGAAGGATGCCCTTCTCTCCAGAAAGTCAGAGAGCAGCAAAACTCTGTATTTTCCTGAAGGGGACAATTTAGTATCCTGTTAAGCTGAGAGTAAAATAAACCTGCCAATCCCACTGACATTGGACTAAAGAATTGCTCAGGGAAATTAATGGAAGGCTTTAAAAAACTAAGTGGAAAGAAAATTCTGCACCAAGGGGGAGGCAGTCAAATTTATGGCAGTAGAAAGTACTTTAATCAACTTGTAAAGCTGTATTTTAAAAAGATTGGATAATTTTATGATCAATAACAATATTTGTAAGCCTGTATGCTAAAATGGGGAAAGCAAATCTCATGCTTCAAAGCCTAAGCTAGTTGCTGCAGGTATCTAGAAAGAATGTTTCCATTACACACATCATTATAAAGCAACCCAGGCAAATTACCGTCTATTTCTGCTTTTCACGTGAAGCATGAGGAATCGGTCACTGCAAGTGGCCTAAGACTAAGTTAAATGTCTGATACAGAGATTGTCTGGGCTCTTCTCCCATTAACTATTAAAGAACAGACATGCTGGGGCTGGGTGGGTCTGGGTGGGGCTCGAATGGGGAAGGCAGAATGTAATGAGGAGTTGGTTTCTCCACAGCTGAGTAATTTGAAGCTGACAACTATTTCCATTACCCGTTGGTAAAAGAGTGAGAGGAGAAAGGCAAGTGCCAAAGAGTGATGTCAGCTAAATGCCGGTGGTTTAACCAAGTGACACAGAGCCCAGGGGCTCATTCTATTTTCTATACATATTGGTGTGAGCAGACAACCCAGTAAAATCCCCATCGTCTCTGTGTGTAATGCCAGTTTTTTTTTTTTTTTTGCCAGTGGAATTACTGAGTTTACTTTAAGAATCACTTATAAAAATGTTGGAGGAAATTTAATAAAAGGGTTAAATGGGTTCAACATTACAAATAACAGGAATCTTGGTTGTACCCTTGAAGACATCAGTCTAAGCAGGTCCATTTGGTGCCCACTTCTGAGAAACTTCATTATTGAAGAGTCCAAAGAACATTACTATAAAGGAGTTGAGCTCATCAGGGTATATCATACTGGGCATCAAGGACAGCACAGTACTGAGGTGGAATGTCATATCATTATTGCTTCCTACTTTAGACTAATTGTAGGAAAAGGCTGTCTGATTTATAGAATAGTTTTACAAAGTGTAGTTGAATTACTTTTAGGCAGACTGATACTATCATCATATAACCCAAGGTGTCAGCTTCTTCATCCTTCAAGTGATGAGGTTATAAGTAACTAAACTCTGATTCCCAGCCAATGATTTCTTATCTATTAAAAGTCTCTTGTAATTTGAAGGATGTTGACTACCGAATGATGTCCAGTCAGCACCAATGTATCAGCCATTTAAAATTAATCAATAACCACTGGAAGGACAAATAGAGGCTTCTGATATATTCAGTTGAGATTACTATAGGAAAAAAAAAGAAATTAGATGCTTTCTTTAGCTAACTGAACCATGGCTAAATAAAAATATATGATCACTATCATGCTTCTTAATATACAATTCTCTTGTTGCTGTCTTGAGACACTTAAAAAATACCAGCCTGGAACCCACTGTTCCCAGCAGCATTACCCAGTGTCATGCCTCGGTGGAGAAAGAGTGAAGTAGGTTTTGTCTCTGGCATGAAGAACGTTGGTAAGTGCTTATGTTACAGGTGAGCTGTGTGTCAGTGCAAGTGTTGCCTTAACGTCTCTCACCTGAAAACTGGAAATCCTCAGTAGTCATTCCCATCCATCTCATGCTGAGTTTTACATTAATAAGGTAATGCCTTTAAGTTCTCTGAGATTTCAGGGAGAAAGGCATATGGGAGAAGAGCTGTTATTATTTCCGAGACCTCCTGTCTCGAGCCAGCTTAAAGGCTGAGGGTCCCGTGATGGCACTGTAATAGCAGCTCTAATAACATGCAGGAACAGCACACCTCAAGTGAGGCACTCCAAGGGCATTATACACATTTATTCATTAAACCTGAACACACCCCGGAGATAGGTTAACTGCTATGATACCTCCTTATGCCAAAGTAAACGAAAACAAAGAAGGGGAAGCAAGTTAGTCAAGACAGTATGATGAAACTGGTAAAACTGGAGTGAAGCTGGTGTCCTGCTCCCTAGGGATTCGGTGAAAAGCCTGGCCTCATTCAGCATGAGTGTATGCCTGTATGGATATGTTTATTTAATTTTATACCATCTTGTTCTAGAAATAACTGGAGAACACATTTTTAAAACAGCTATATAACATAACTTGAAAATAAGTGTTTGGAGAAAAAGACCCAAGGAAAATAAGGATATGAAAATGAGATGAAACTAGGATGAGGTACAGTTTGTAAATATTTGATGTGAACAATGCTTAACAAGTGATTTTGTTACAAATAAATGGAAATGCAAAGCTACAGTTTCCCTTTTTCACGTGCCTTGGGAAGGACATTTTTTGTGCCCTGGGAAGGAAAGGGCTACAGAAAGCATTAAAGATTTGTAAAACTAAACTTCAAGCCAGATGCTGAGTGGTAAATCAGAATAGTACCATTAGGGGCCAATAGACTCGAATCTAGTGGTACCTTTTCTAAAGGGTAGATGTAAGAAGTGGATGGCATTTTCCCACCATCTGGAGATGTGAACATCAGAGACAGTGAGATAAACTAAGAGGAACCTTGGCAGCAGAAACTTAATGCTCTATTCCCCATAGAGAGTTTGGAAGATGTGCGTGAACTGGTACCACAAATGGGGCAGTGACTCATGACCTGGGCAGAGTCTGTAGGCACAGAGGTCCTTTGCAACAGCATGGACAGCAGCCCATAGGCAAACCTGGTGCCAACAGCACTGTGCTGCCTCCACGTGTGAGGGCTACATCAGCACAGGTGAGCAAAGTGTCAACCTGAGTGAGGACAACAGAGTGGCAACATGTGTGAAATGCCCCCTCGAAACCCCACCTTCAAGGTGTCATCTCCACCTTGGGAGCCCCAGACACAGAGGAAAGGCAAGTACTGATGAGGGTCTTGGTGTTTGATAAGCGTAGCTATTCTTCTGGCAGGAGGAAATAGAATTGACTTGCGTTATCTGAATGCAATGGAACATCCAATTAGAAAACTTTTTTTCTAAGACTTTAAAGAGACAAAATATATTTTCATTGGACTAGCATGGCTTAAGTGTAATGCTTTCTTGGGATAGTCAACTTCTATAGATTTCCTTTAGTCACAGCACTGTCATATCAATAGTTTTTGTTCGTGTGTGTTTTCCTGTGGTTTCTTGTGGTCCTCATCCAGTACATGAAGGCAAAGTTTTGCACGTGGTGTGACAGTCACTGATGGGACTTGGCTATCAGGTGGAGATTTCAGGTCCCTTAGTTCCTAGAGAAGATCAGCTTTAAGCCCCATTCCATGCCCTATGGAAGTCCAAAATGATCCTCACTCTTTCTGTACATGCATTAGAGTTTTGTTTTGCAGTTATCCCAGACTCAAGGTTCCTGCCTTCACTGAACAAGTTCGACCACATATACTGTCTCTATTCTGCACCATATCACCAGATGTGAAATTCAGCCTCAGTATTCTCAGAGAACTCCCTGAATCATAAAGAACTTTGGAATAGAGTAAATTTGACCTCTTCTTCTTCTTTTTTTTTTTGGATTAGTTTGATTCCCATATCACAAACTATTTCAAGCTGAATGCTGAAAAATCTTACTAACCATTCCTTCATCCATTCTTTCATTTCTTCAACAAGCATTTATTAAGTGCCTGCATTGTGCTAAACACAGTTCAAGGTGCTTCGGGGTTTATCAGTGAATGAGACTGACAAAGATCCCTGCCCTCATGGACACTGAATTACAGCAGATGTTTGAGCTGAGCCACTGTATATCCCCAGAGGGTTCTTCCTGGCTGTTCCCTCTGTGATAGGCTCTAATCTCCCCCAATTTTTCTGGCTTTTCTCTCCCACACCTCCCCAGAACAAAAATAAAATCCTTCAATCTTCTCATGCAGATAGTTGAGTTAACTATTATTGTGGTATCTTGACTCTTTGAACTCAGGTTCTCAGGTTCCCTAAGTGATAGCTAAATCATATAACAAAATATTTTCTTAATCAAAGATAGTTACTTCCTTAATAGTAATTCTGCCAGAGGAAGAAAGAAATTTTTTTTTCAGCTCTGTTATTTGCATATAAACAGTTTAAGTTGTCAGACATTCATTAATAGAAGAAATTTTTTCCTTATAATGTCAATGAGTAGTTTTAAATGTTGCTTAGAGAGCAACTCCTCAGCTGTAAGTTATCACTTTCAATCTCCCTACTTCCCCCAGTCCAACCAGGATGGCAGACACATTGCATAAGAACCACTCCAGGGGCTAAAATATGGGGAAAATAAACACTCTGGTTTTATTCCATGTGTTACCACTCAGCACCACTAGTATTCTGTTCATAAATAATTTTAGTAATTTAAAATATATTTCCGTAAATATATTGGTCTTTAATAGGTGGTCCATGGAGAAGCAATCCATCTACTTCCCAATGGCCCTGGTAGTTCACCATTTGAGCCACCAGCAACCTTGGAGTTCATATCCGAGAATGACTAACTCTGCTGTAGATATGTAGGATAAATGAATGTTAAACAGCAATCCTATGTCCACACAGAATGAGCCTTGACTAGAGAATGTGTGTATGAAAATAAACACAAGCATTAAGACAAATCTACCAGAAAAATAAATGATCCAGAAACTGTGGATTTGGGTTGATGGATGTTTTAAAATCCAGTCCTCTTTCAAATAAATAGTTTTACCACCACACAGAAGTGTATAAGATCCCAGGCTTTGAGTCCCAGGAGACAGAGAGAGACAGAGACAGAGACAGAGAGACAGAGAGAGAGAAGCCAACAACAGAAAAATCACTTTGCTTTTGAGATAAAAATTCAAGGGAAATTTACTAAATCTAAAAAATATAACTGTCAATATTCCTAGGTAGATTATCACCATTTAAAACTACTCTCCTAAGTGGAAAGGATCACCTAGACTTTATAATCCATAAATACAAGATCCCTCATCAGCCATTCCCTCCTGCGTGCAACTGTCTACAACTGCCAAAACCAACATGGTGTAAGATCTCAGGAAGTGAAAATATCTCAATAAATGAGTTGCTGTTTCTACGTAGAGAAAATTGTGATCTTGGGGGCACTGATTAAGATTTCCCTCCTAAAGTGAGGGTTGTTTGGGGATTGGAGGAGATAACCTTGAAATGAGTTAAGGATTAACTTGAGGGAGGAGGTAGAGGCCCAAAGAGCCATGTAGAGAAAGAAGGGCTTCAATTTCACTCTTCTGCTATTATTATTATTATTTTATCAATTTCATCTTCATAATCACTATAGCCACTTTGACACTCATCTTGTCAGCCATTATAAAAATTTATTTTTAAAAAGAAATAGAGAAGATAGAAGAAAAAAGTTAAAAGAAAAGGTAATAGAGGTTTACAGAAGAAAATTAAACATAAAAATTGAGAATAAGAGACGAGAATAAAGTAGAAGTGGGTATCAGAGAAATAAAATTCCAGTAGAATAAAATATTGAGTTAAAAAAGATTAAATACATGAGATTTAAAATAAACATAAAAGGATGGATCAATAAAATTATAAAGCTATAGATGATTAAAGAATAAGATAAAATACTTAAACCTGTAAAATAAAAAGTTTAAGTACAAAAATAGATAAAACTAAGGATTAGTAGGAATTAATCACTAAGTAGGAAAAAATTAAGCCATTGAGACTAAAAATAAAGACGATTTGCGGAAAACATGTTAAAGAAGAAATTAGAGACCTACCAAAGAAATAAAAGGTCTCTGAGCAGTTAAAAAAATGAGTCTTAAGATGTTCATAAATTTTGTCCTTCTTATGCTAACAAAAGGACAACATCCTTTGTGAGTTAGGAGCTGAGGGAGGAAGGCAGTACCAGGGATGAGTTGCATCTTGGCCATCAGATCAACCCCACAGAGATCCTTCTGTGCTGCACCTGATATGCCAAAAAGTTAGTCCTTTACACAAATAGAGAGCTGAGCACTCCTGAGCTTCCCCTGCCTGATCCTAAGACATGTTATTTTTTTGTCATCCATTAATGTGGTCTCCTCCTTATTTAAGGCAGGGATCCTTAACTCTCATGTACAGAGCTCATAGGCTGCTGGAGTATACATTGATGAACACCAGGGCATCTGAATCATGAGTAGAAACCATAATAACAACAAATTGTTTTTCTATTAAATCTCCTTTCTATAATTTGTACATTTATCTTAGTGAAAAATATGTTTTTAATGGTTATATGATTAGGTTTTATTCCCCCACCTCAAACAAGATTAGGAAGCATGCATGACGACTATACACAGTAGATACTTTATACTTACATTTTCACCTTGATATCATCTATGAAGTTGTTTCCATCATCATAAATTTTAAAAATATCCTGTCGTCGTGCACATGGACATTGGCCTTCCTTTATGTTAGATGATGTCTCTGTTTCCTTCCCTTTCAGGGAGCATCCTTCATTCTTCCTCAGCTACTCCCCACTTCTCCATACATGAGGTCCAGATGGGAGTTCCACCACCCTGCCAGCCTAGCAAAGGTTACTGGTTTTGAGTATGTGACCTCTGCAGGGTCAGTCTGAGAGCCTTACCTCCTAGCTTGCTGATTGGTCTAGAATGTGGCTTATACTTATAATTTGCACTCTTCCCCAGACTCGGGCCCATTGCAGAAAAGAGTTTCTTATGCCAGATTTCTTTCATAAGAAATATTTTTTTTTCTCGGAGTTCCCACTATTACCATTTAGGTGCTAGAAAAATCTGAGAACTTTGTCTATTTATGTTTGAAGCCCACTTACCAACTCGGAGAGTGGTACCCAACCCCCTAGAGGAGCAGGCATTTCAAAGACCTGCCAGGGAAAAGTTGTTGCCTACATTTACCCTCCAGGAGTCTAGCTTTTAGTCTGTCTACAAACTCTGTTGAATACACACACGTGCTCTGTAGTAACTGAATTCTGCCGAGGTAGCAAGAAAGTAGCCGTAGAAAATACGTGAACAAATGGATGTGGCTGTGTTCCTATAAAATTGTAATTATAGACACTGAAATTTGAATTTCATAAAACTTTGATATGCCATGAAATATTTTTCTGTTGAACTTTTCTCAACGTTTAAAACTGAAAAAAGTTCATTACTAGAGCCATAAAAAAGCGGTGGGGGACTGGATTTGATCTGTAAGACATTGTTTTCTTATCGCATTAATACAAGATGCACCTGGATTTCAGAGATGTTAGAATGTAGAAATATGTGCATCTTAGATTGAAATGTGATACTTAGCTCAGTACTGCAGAGGGCTAGGTCTTTGGAATTTCCCTCAGTTTTAACATTAAGAATATATTTCTATAACGCTTTGCCATTTAGCCTTTGGCAGTCAACAATGATCACTGCTGAGTATAGAATTTATCCTTTTTGGGAAAGAGTGAGAGCCAGGGGGTGAAATGAGGAACTTGAGAAGAAAGTTAGTGAGAGTCAAAGAGTATGGGGTAGTCTCTTGGAATTGGAATGTTTAAGAGAATAATAATACGTACTATTTGTATATCATTTTACAGTCTATAAAATATTTATATATATATTGTTTTATTGAATTGGCACCATTTATCCATGAAGTAACCATGGTAGAAATTAGCTGAAGACCATAAAAATACACATTTAAGTGAATTAGAATTATATATCTTGTAAGAAATAGACCCTGACCTTGTCTCTTGATTGTGAAATTGTTCTTCCTTATGCAAAAAGCTCATATTCAGTGAGAGTTTCTGAGGGTGAAAGCCAAGCAGACGTGCTTCAATGCACTGGGAAAAAGAGATGAGAAAAAGAGGTAAGATTCAGTGTTCCAGTGCTTTGAATAATTTCCACCACTGAAGCAAACTGAAGGAGGGAGGGTTTTCTCACTCAAGATCACAGTGATAGGGCCACAGTCAGTCTCTCTTTCTTTTTCCCTGCAATACTGACTTCAGCAGAACCCACTACTACTTAGCCAATTCTAGTCAAAGCTATTTTTAGGACACTGCATGTGCATATCCAAACCAAAGTGTAGCTGGTTCATTAATTAAATTTCAACATTTGACAGTTATCTCTGATTTCACTTCCTAGTTCTGTTTTGCTTCTCTTCCTCATTTAAGCTAAGTAAGCTGATATGGTGAAAATAGCATAGACTTTGGACTCAGGGAGTTGAATCCCAGATGTGCTGTTTATTAGCTTGTGATTCTCAGCAAATTACTGAACGCTACTGAACTCTTTCATTATTCTCATTTTAAAAAAGGAGCAATATTACCCACACTGTAGAAAAGTTATCCATGAGTTAAGACGTATAAAGCTCATAGAAACATGCCTGGTGCAGAGTCATATATATTAGATATAATCATAAGCATTAAATGAGTGTTACATGTAAAACATCCCCAAAAGCACCTGATACTTGACAGACAATCGCTGAACCACTGAGAAAACAAAATCCTCTCTATGTAGATTCTTCAGATTCATGTTTTTATACCATTCCAAATGTTGTACCAGGAATTCACTGGAGGTCCAGTGGTTAGGACTCCATGCTTTCACTGCCCGAGGGCCTGAGTTCACTCCCTGGTTAGGGAACTAATATCCCACAAGTCACATGGCGCGGCACAGCCAAAAAAAAAAAAAAAATGTTGTACCTCCCTCTCCCAACACAGAGAATGTGACTGAATGACACAATCTTGGCCACTCTAGTCTTCCTTTGTTCAATTTCTTTACCCTCATTTTCTCATGTTTCCCCTAAGGACTGTGCAGTAGAGAAATCACCCATCTCATACCTACTCTTTGTCCATTCAATAAGATCTTTTCTTTTTTTTCTATATATTTCTATTTTTATTAGCCGCTCTCTTAAAGATTGAATATTTGATTAATTGCTTACCCCTCACACACACTTTGATATCTGTAAACCCAATGTTGATTTCTCTGCCCCTCATTTACTGGATCACTCAGCAGTGCTGGACGCTGTTGACATCATCCCACTTCCTGAAATATTCTTTCTCCTTGCCTTCCACAGCACCTCTGTTTTCATCCTATCTCTTTGCTGGCTCCTCTTTCTCTGTCTAACCATTAAATATTAGATTACCTCAAGGTTCCCCCTAGGTCTTCTCATTTTCTCATCAAAGTTCTTTCAGCAGGTAGTTTGTTTCACTTTTTTCACTTTTAATATTTCTGTTTTCATTTTCCGAATCCTCCCAGTAATCCAAGCTAATAAAATCAGTTTAATCTGTCTCCTCCTTTCTCCTCATTCTAGTCCTTTGCCAGTGTGCCTTTATTACATAATCATGGAATGAGTAAATGATCTAATGTCTCACAAAACAGATTGAATCACACACTTAGAATCTGTATAATTTAGTCCCTACCAATCTCTTCTTCTCTCAAGAATACTACATTGCAAAGATAACGTTCTACTTGTTCTCAGAAAAGCCTATGAGAATAGAGCATCTTCTTAAATGAAGACTTAAATGAATTCTTGGTGAAGAATTTCAAAGAGCTATTACTCAGTGGACATTTCACAGACTCTTATGTCAATAAAAAAAGTCAATTAAATGATAAAGTAGTTCTATCCTTGATTTGGTTTACTCCAAGAAGGAAAAAAGAAAAAGATTTTTTTTAAAAAAGCCCTCTTCTTTATCATTTAGCTATTGCTGTGTTAGCAACCAACCAGCAAATCCCTGTGGCGTATAACAATAGCACTTAACTTCTGCACCTGTAGTTTGAGGGGGGTTGGCTGAGCTCAGCAGGGCTCTGCTTCTAGCTGGGCTTGTCTGCTTGCTGTGGGCTGGCTTCTGGTTGGCTCCACAAATGCTCATCCTGGGGTCTAGGCTGAGTGTGTATGAGCTACTACTCAGGGAAAGTTCTCCTTTGCATTGGTGTTAGTGCAGGGAGCTAGCCAAAACACATGAAGTCTCTTATCATCCAAGATTGAAACTGGCTCATTGCTGCTTCTGCCCATATCCTGCAGGCCAAAGCAAGTCAAACAGTCAAGGGAACCCACAATCAAAGAGCTGGCAAGTGCTTACCCTCTTTTATAGGAGGAACTATAAAGTTACATGGCAAAAGGCAGGGACAACAGAAAAGGTGAAGAATGGGAATTGCCAATTCAATCAACCATACCCGCTCCCCAATAATGGGATGCTGAATTCATTGCCAACTGAACCAAGTGTTTCATCTTTAGTGTGGGATTCACTGTGCTGTTTCCTTTTATCCTTTCCCCCTCTCTCCTCATGGTTATCCTTCAGAGATGACTTTCATGTATCAGGAGACAAAAAAGATACAGACAGGCTTGCCTTCAGCATACATTCCTGGAAATACAACTCAATCAATCAAGACAGTGGGTCTTGAAGAGGTAATTGTGTGGTCCCAGACACTCAACATCCTTTATCCTGCTGCTGCAGACCTGGGGTGGGATTCAGATGGAATAATGGACTCAGATGGGGAGAAAAATGAATTGAGAAAGGGGGTTGGATCCTTGCAATAAATGGGGGTAAGGCTTCCTGAGAGGCAGGTGGAGTACATCTAGAAGTTTTGAAGAGGTGTCTAGAGGAGACTGAGTCCCACTTCACTGATTAGGAGCTATAAGGTGAGCTCATTTTGTCTCCTATAGAATCTGACAGTATTTCACACATAGCTGTCTTTCAATATATGGTGAATTAGAACAATATCTTTGATTTATGACAGTTAATATAAGGATTAATGCAATTTGCTGAAAGTAAATTATAACAATGAGGGTCTAATATACATAAATTCTATTCAGTGAACATTTTGGGGGGAGAAGTACCATTTTAAGTGAAACTTTTTTGTTTGTTTTGGCATTGGCAAGCTTAAGCTTTACTGAGAGTTTATGTTATTTTTTAAAGCTATTTTTCATCATTGTCAATTTTGGGAAAATGATATTGAGAGGGACTGTGGTCTAGGGCAGAGAAAGAACCTGACTAGGATCTAAGAGCCTTGTTTTCTCTTCCTGGGCCTGCCCTGAGTTTCAGTGTGACTTGAGTAAGTCATACAACCTCTCGTAGCCTCAATATTTCCATCTGGAAAATGGATATTGTGAAGCATGTGATTGCTCCCAGTTTTAGATTTTAAGTAGACTTCACAGGTAGTTATTATAAGATAAATTTTCATGTGAAAACAAGCTAATTTTGGACAGAAATAGAGGGAGAGACATTTTTCCGAGGCAATGGCATATACTTAACAACTTTATCTTTTAGCTTTTATGGCTCACTCTTGGACACAGGCATTTTATGACTTGTAACAGATTAATGGTCCTGCTGGGTTCACTCCTCCTGTAGGTTAAGTTCCTCTTTCCTGAAACACACACCACACCTTAAGTATGCTGAGAAGGTCAGGTGCAAATGCAATGCCTGCAAGAGTAGCTTCGTCATGTATGATGTACGAGGCACTGGGGAGAGCCTTCCTTTTCCAGTACCTTCCCTCTCTCTCTTCACTCTTGCTCCCTGCTGAAAAATGAAAAACAATTATGTCCCTCGCACCATGGAGACAGCAGACAGAAGATAAACAGTGACTGATAAAGGAAAGCAGCTTTATTACAGGGTAAAAGAAACTTTATCATTAATAATAGCAAAGTAGAGAAAAATGGTAATGAATAATTAAGCACAATACAGTCAGGATAACAATAAAAGCCAGTGAATAATGCAGTTTTGTTTGTAATAATATGACTGTTCATCTGGATGAAGTGCCCCATTTTGACTGTTTCCAGCAGAGGTGTAAGCAAGAGTGTGGCTTTTCATTTATTTCTCCTAAGAATGCACCTGAGAGAGCTGTGACTCTGCTCTCTCCCCACTTCCTGAGAATTCTCTCTTCACTCCTTTCCTTTCCAATTATATAAAATGCACAGTCACTTTTAGTTTCCTCTGATGTTTCTAGTTTGGGATTAGCACTAACAATGCAATTGAATCCTCAGGAATGTTCTTGTTGTGATAGAAGGTCCAAGGTGTCAGGTGATTTCATGCTGGCTGGCAATCCCTTGGGTATTCAGGTATCTCCTCACACACCTTCCTCCCTTACAGAAATTTACTGGAGCAATAAATCTAGTGCAATCAGGGAAGAAAATTAAATTAGACCATTTTGAATAGAGAGACACTGGCTAAAACACCAGCATGGCAACCTCCATACGTGATCACAAGGCTATTTCACCAGGCTGTTCGTTGTCTTCGGTATTTTTGTGAAGTAGTGAGTATACAGTCTCAGACTGTGAACAGTTTAGCCTGAGAAATCAGTGCCAAGGAGTTACAGCATTTTTAGAGGGTCCAGATTGCTCAGCTGGTTAGAAAGCATAAGTAGGTTATCTGATTCTCCAAGAGCTACAGAGGTGGCAGAGTAAATGATATCTTTTCCCCAGGCGAACAATGCAGCACAGATAATGGAGTTGCCAGCAGAGCCCCTCGTGGTTCTCCCTCCAGACAATGTCTGTCACACCTAAACAGAAATAATAAAAAACTCGGAGACCTCTGAGCACATCAAAGATAAGACTTTTGTGTTTTTGTTTCCGATAGATTTTGTGTGCTTGACTATTATTAACCCAACCCACAAGTGCATGTGATCACTAAAAAAATAACCTCTGTCTTTGTGTTTCAGTCTGTCCTTCCTATCGGCTGGGAAAGAAAGGTGTGCTATCATCTTGCGTAGCAGTTCAGAGATCGGAAGACCCTTAAATTCCAAGGGCCGGTATATATTGGCGTAGATAAAAAGTAGTGGGTAGAGTCCATGTGACAAGCCTAAAAGCCCCTCCTGGTTTTCAAGGGAACTTAAATTAGGTTGGAACAAACTGGCCATTTTTCAGGAGGTCAGGTTTACATCACAGACATATAACTGCATAAAATTATAGCTTATGTAAAACTCAAATAAATAAAATTTGTCAAGTCTTCATACAAATGCACTGAATTTAGTGGATGTGATGAACAAAGAGGCTGGGGAATGGGGCCTAAGGCAAAGTTATTTTAACTACCAACATTATGTAAGTATTTTTTAGGTTAAAAAACAAATTCATGTGCAATCTCATTTTCTCCTCCCAACAATCTTACGAGTTAGGTCCCATTATCATTCCCATTTTATGTATGAAGTAAGGTTTGTCTCAATGTGATCTAGTCTAAAGAACCTGAGATTTCCATTCCGAGGACCTTAGGTTTAAACCTGATTTCACCAGTTGCCTTCTCTTATCAAGTTACTTAACAAGTGGCAGGTGTCCTCTTAAGTGGGGTAATTGTATGTGTCTCATAAGGTAATTGCAAAGATTTCCTGCTTCTCTCTTGTACTAGTTTCCCAGTTGGGAGCACCCAATGTCCTCATGCTTCTACAGCCACACTACCATTACCAAGTTCATGCTTGGGCTTTTATGACGGTCCCTAAGTGGGACCCCTCCTTGCCTCCTGTCTCAAGCCTCTGTATGTACCCTTCATAAAACTGTCCGAGATAATTTTCCAAAATGGAAATCTGTTATTTTGTTGCCTTAAATCTGCTGACAGCTCCCTATTGTCTACAGAAAAAAAGCCCAAACTCATTAGCATGGCTTGCAAGATTCCAACATCTATTTTGATATAATCCCACCTACGTCATCTTAGAGCCACTGCCATTGGTGCCCCTGATCTATGACCATTTCACATTACCTGTATGTTCTGAATATGGACTGCTCTTTCCTGCCTCTACATCTTTGGACAGACTGTACCCTCTGCCAGGAATGCCTATCTCAACTATTTCTTCTTGGTAAACTACTTCTCCATAAAAATTCAACTTAACCATAGTCTCCTGTATAAATGTCCCCAGTCAGTTAGTAGCTGGAGATACCAAGTTGTAACACTTAGTTCTTTAGCTCTTCTTTCTTTTCAATTAAAATTAGAAGTTATTTTTATCAGTGATACATGCACAAGGTTTTTCATTTGTTTGTTTGTTTATGTTTTGGCCATGCCGAGCTGCCATGTGGGATCTTAGTTCCCCAACCAGGGATCACCAGACCTCCAGGGAAGACCCTGCACAAGGTTTTCAAAGTCAACTTGTCCTATAAGACTAAACAAAAACAAACAAAAAACAAGTTTCTTGCCTCAGTCTTGCCCACATTCAGTTCCCATTTCTCAGAAGCTGATACTTGCAAGTTTTTAGTAGTTTCGTCTAACAACCTCCATACTTGTATATGATATGCTTATGCTATTATTTCTTGATTTTTCAATTTCAGATCTTAACTTCTTATTCTGGATTTCTCCTACAAGAGCCTTCCCTCAGTACCATCCCTCCTCCAATGTTCTCCCCATTCTCTCAATAAAATCAATATTAATGTTAAACAAGTATTCAATAGTTACATTGTCATGCCTTTGTTAACTACGATTCACAGTATTCTGTGCAGTATACTATGAATATATTTCATTTTCATCCAGCATTTTGTTTACCTAGAAACTAATAAGTGAACATTTCTGTGCACCTACCACTAATTTCTTCCAAAATTCTTCGCTAGAAGTGTCATTAAAACCTATCAGGTGAGCTCTCATTTTTACTTTTTTATGGGAGACATCCTTTCTGGAATCTTCCATCCTGCTTCTTCAGTATGAACCAATTTTTCCCCAGCTCTACATCTTCCCTGTTGTGCTGGGATGCCCCCTCATCCTCTTGAAGGGACTATTCCTAATCTCTCTTTTTCAGTTTGTCCCCTGTTTGCTGAATCCCAAATGCTCCTTCTCTTGGCTCAAATACATATTTTGTTGGGGCACCTTTTCTAGTAGGTCACTAAGAAAAGGTACATGAGAGTTACATTTTCTTGAGAATCTGCATGTCTTAAAATACCTTCATACTACTCTCAGACTTATGTGATAGTTCGCTGGGTATAGGATTCTAGGTCGGAAATAATTTTCATTCAGAATGTTGAAGGTATTTTATCTTCCAATGGCATATTTGAGAAAACTGATGGCACTCTATTTTCTGATTGTCTCTTGTCTGTAATTTGTTTTTGATGTTTGTTTAAAAGTGAACATTTAAAAAAATATGAAAGTTTTTAGAATTTTCACTATATCTCTGGTGATCCAAAATTTCATGACTCCATTCTTTTCTTTCCTTCTCTCCTTCCTTCCTTCCTTCCTTTCTTCCTTCCTTTCTTCTTTTTCTTTCCGACTTTCTTTTTGTTCTACTTTATGGAGCTTCCTCAAATTTGTCTTCTAGTGTGTCTTCCGAATTTTTCTTTCATCATATTTTTATTTTAAATAGCTCTTTTTGTTCTGATTTTTTAAAAGCACTATTTTCTTATTGCATTGATGTAATGTTTTCTTATAATGATACTGATTATATGTTTTATAGTTTTATTTCTTTCTTCCTTGCCTGCACGTCTTCCAAGTTTCTTTATTTTTTAAAATTTATTTTTGTCTGTCTTTCATCAAATTATCTTTGAATATTTAGTGGACTATTCATATTTATTAATGGAGCCTAAGAAGCTGACTGGAAGCTCTGTATTCATGGGTGGAACTTGTTAAATGCTAGGTTTCCCAGTAGAGTGACAGGGTTGAAATTCTTCATTGGAGGTCCCCAAATGGCAGGCTTTGTAGGGCTTTTGTCCTCAGAGTAATTCTCCCATCTTTTGCATGGCAGGTATGCAAAAAGCCTGAGTGCCATTCCTTCTAGAACTTTGCAAAGGAAGAGACTGGGGTAGTATTCAGAATATTGACTTTCACTTATTCTTTCTTTTACAAATTGAATCCCAGCCTTCATATGGGCCTGGTTTTCTTGCATCTAGGGCTTCTTCTCTTCAGTGTCCCTAGAAAGTAAAATTGTAGTATTCTCCTAGGGGGAGAGAAGGAGCTACCTCTGAGCAGCTAGGGTGCAAGTTTCTCTTTCTTTTAAACATTTTGCCAGTTCTTATAGACTTTTAACTGTGTACTTCACTTTCCTAGTTACTTGATATTGTCCAGACTCTAATGCTCTCCATAATACTAGTGTGACTTTTCACTTCAGTGTTCCCTTCAACTGGGCTGGGGGTTCTGCTATGTCAGTTATTACTCTTCCTTCCTTTCTGGCATCCTTCCTTCTTTTTCTTTTTCTTTTTTTAAAATTTCCTATTGTCTCCTCTCTCTTCCTATTGTTTACCTCTTGAGTAAGTGGTAATCTTTTTAAATGTTTTTACTGTGATTTGGGGAGAAAGACATGGTAATCAGTATGTGTTCAGCCCTCCATGTCTATCTAGAACTCCCTTTAGGCCTTATTTTGATTCAGTCTATAGCCACATATACCAAGACTAGGCCTACAGATAAAACAGATTATTTCTCAGCTTTGGTCAACCATTTTGTTTCTATATTTTCCTGACTTAAACAGCTACTGTGTAAGTCAAGGTGGTTGAGTACTGTAACTTGCTGTTACTCTAAAGATTTTTGTATCCTATCACCAGATAGAAAAACTGCTCATGAGCCTCTCATCACTATACAGTTTCACAGAGAGAAAAATAATATCACTTTTTAGGTAGCAGTATTAAGGAAGTTGCTGTGGACTTTTATCATCTCCTCTCCTGACTTGCCTGTAGGCTACTCATAGTCACAAGGAAGGAAGGATACACATTTCTCTTCATTTACAGCCTTTTCAGGAGCAGAGACCTTACTGTGAAACAGAGGCAGCCTGACCGCTTTTACGATGGGCCTGTGACTTTGTTCCACATTCTGGTTGTACTTACTTTCAGTGGAGCTCATTCTTGACTGTTTCATGATTTGAGGAGACGCGTTGCTGATTTTATTGTTCAGTGCCTTTCTTCTCCTTTTTCTTGTGGAATGAGTGATGTTCCACGCGGAGGATTAGGATATCTAATAGCAAAATAGAAACTCTCACGTTTAGCTGTAGCTAGATTTATGGCTAAGTTTATGGAGATTATTTAGGGCTGGGAACACATGTTCAAGAACATCTCTGCAGTTAAAACTGTGCACGGAGTGAGATGCTATTACAGACTGTGGACAGTAAACACCTCCGAGGTTGTGTGTCACTTCCCTCCGGCCCGTGAGTCTCTCTGAGTTAAGTAGAAAGGTGTCTGTTAGTAATGCAAACAAAACCTACTTTAACCTCTGATTCCCAGCATCTGGAATACTTATCCCTGTGGCAGCTGTGCGGTTCACTGAACGCTCACTATTCCAATGGTCTGCCGAAGCACAGTTTTGGCTTGAACAGAGATTGCCTTGGAAAAAAAACCCCGACTCAGAGTAGTTATCACCGAGAAAGCCAAAAGGATTTGTGATCACAGTATCACCACTGACTCGACAGCTGGGCTACATGGATTGTGCTCTGGTGAGAGCCTGCTTTCCTAATGCCATAGAAAAGATGCAGAGAGAGCCTGCCTTTGGACTTCATTGTAAACACAAGAATTTTCTTGTTCCCTTTAAAGAGTTTCTAATCCACATACTGAGCTTCAAATTTTTCTTTCTCTGCATGCCTCTGAATGGAATCCAAATAGTTCAACTTTGGATTTTTTCAGAAATGGCTGAGTGACTCAAGTATACTTTTTGGATGTCCCACACTCCATCTTTGCATTTTTATCTGTTAGACAAAAAAGCAAAGAGCCGCTAAAATAGACAGCTCGTTAATGGCAACAGACACCTGGATCTTTTTCCAGAGCTTCTGGGAACACACTGTTTCTCAAATGCTGAAGTAGAATGCCATGTGTGGTTACTGCAGCCTTGAGAATAAGGGTGTGGAGCCATCAGGCATCAGGGGCCATGGTCAGGGAAGTAGTAAGACCTTTACCCAGCAGAGTTAACTATCAACTGTAAAAGTATCTAGGAGCCGGCCTGAGTGAAGCATGTGTTCAGTTAGTTATTGAAACAGAAGTATGTGGCTTTCCTCAAGTTCCATAATGACTTCAGGGCTGATTGACTTGGTATTTCTTAGTATTTCTCTGTCTGTGTGATTGCTTTTCTCCATTTAAGGGTAAACTACAAGGAACAGATACTGCATAGCTTCCGGAGATTTATTCCTTCAGCCAGGGGCAACTTTGGCTTTTATTGGTTGAAGCCCTTAGGCAAGTTTCAAGGTACTGCCTTGTGAAAATAATAAGCATGTTCTTGAAGCTCTAGTGCTCTTTGCAAGCTAAGATTCCTTTTACATGCATCATCCTCACTGGGCATCCTGGAAATTTCTTTTCCTCCAAAATTCTCTTTGGATAAGAGTAATAACCACCAGTGGTATAAAAGCTTACCAGTATTGTCAAATA
This sequence comes from Grampus griseus, assembly GCF_964374135.1. Classification (NCBI taxonomy): domain Eukaryota; kingdom Metazoa; phylum Chordata; class Mammalia; order Artiodactyla; family Delphinidae; genus Grampus; species Grampus griseus. Next base: position 64,786,155 of record NC_139007.1, read on the forward strand.
TCTGGCCTCATTGTTCCTTATTTTGTGAATTACTGTTTTATAAATGACTAAAGGATACTGAGAAAAGTTGATTTGGCCAAGGTCACACAGTAAATGAGTAATAGAGGTGAATTCAAAATTCAAGACTTTAGACTCCAAAACTACCATTTTTTGGTTTTGTTTTTTAGCGTCGTGTTAAGATCTTTCAGCTTCTTCTTCATCAGAAAATAAGAGTTAGAGGGAAAAATAGCATGCTTATAGTTACAGAACAAAACAATGGCAAAAACTTAAAGAATTAATTATTGATTGCTTATTGTTACTTGAATTATGTCCATCACTGTGTTAAGAACTATACAGCAGCGGTTTGCAGAAGCTTTTTCTTATGCCCGTTAGTAAGGAAGTTTTCAACTGTCTTCATCAAAATGAGATCATAAGAACTCTATTCACAAGTATACACTACTTCCCCCACATATATCTCCATTATAAGATTTCTAATCTTCTTTCGCCGCTTTAGCTTTTCTTCTTAACACTGTCACTACCTGGCACTTTATGTTTAACTTATGTTGCTTATTATCAGCAAATCTGAATAAAATATGAGCTCCAGTTAGAGTACGGCTTTTTGTCTATCAAGATAATTCTGTATTCCCTGCAGCTAGAACTCTACCCGGTCCATAGTAGGCACTCAGTAAATGTTGGTGGAATGAATGGATGAATGACAAGGCTAACATATATAATACAAAATCATCAAGTCCCTAATTAGGGCATTACAAAATCTAGCTGCAGAAAGTATTCAGAGAAAGGAGACAATTTAAAGCTGTTATTTTCAAAGAATGAAAAATGGTGGCACTGAGGCAGGATTGTGAAAACTGCACTGAGTTTGGCTAGTGGGATCAGAGAAAGGAGATATTAAAGCTGAAGATAACAAGGAAGCCATAGCAAGCAGATCTAAATGGATAACAGCAAAGTCCCAGCCATTCTTGGAGAAAATGAAGGTGTTCTATGTCTCCTAATCCTGATTCGCTCCCAAGACATAGCTGATAATTTATTTTTTTAAATGACATTTAAAAGTGTACATGTTTCCACGTTTTGGGGAGGCAAATTTATATGGGTGTATTTTTCTTTGGTTCTGAACACAATGGTCAAAACAGAGAGCAGACATCAATGATTTCATACAGTAGAAAGAAAAGATGCCTTTTGTGAGTGGGTCGAAGAAATAGATCCAGAGCACAGAAGAGAACTGGAAGTGAATTACATGTCTCAGTATTTACTGCTGTGCTGGCTGACAAGTGAACAAACACCTTCATAAATTAATAGCCCCTAATTGGAGCTTGAAAGGCAAACAAATGGATGGTTTAGATTTTGTCTCATATCATCTTTAATGTTATGAAATATGACCCTTGCTGAGCTTTTCTTGTTTGGAAACACTGAGCTAAAATTCAGTTGTCTTTCCAACGACTTCAGCCAAGTTAGTGTCTTACTTCTGTCTCTTCATGAGTTATAGAAATAGCATCTCATTCTCATTAGTAGTTTGTGTATATTTATTATAGTAGAGATAGTGACCTAATTTTGATAGGTCATAATACTTTTTTATATGTGACATGCCTCTGGATTGCAAGAAATATCCTAGTATGACTTCCCCCTGCATTTCTTAGACTGATGCTAACATCGCTGGTTATTACTAGAATGTTCTATTCTAAGGCATTTTGATCATTACTTATTTTTAGATTTTATGTAGCATCTTTTCTCCAAGGAACTCAAGGCAAATTTTACAAACGTGAACAATCATCCTTTATCACAATGTTTTGGTTTGGAGAAGGAAAAAAATTGTAATAGTAATTTCCTGCCTCGGTGTGTTCCACCAAAAATCAAACTAAACACCCTGCTTACCTCCCCTTTTCTCTGGGTTAAGGTGTTTTATTTTATGTAGAGGCTTAACAGGAAGAGCTTGGACTTTGAATCACCAGTGAGCAGGCTGAACCGTTAAAACAAAACACAGCAGAGAGAGCCTTCAGGACAGACAGCGGAATGCACAAGGAAGATTGTCAAAAAATGTTGTAGGTGGTTGTGAAAAACCTCTGTGAGGCACTTCAGTCAGCACAAGTGGGCCACTTAATTTTTCCAGTGAATGCCCTCCATGGGGGAACTTTGGTTGCAGTCTCTCTAGCCAGAGCTGTCTCCTTAGAGGAGATGTGGGCAAGTCTATGGGATGTTTATTTTGTAATTAACCCCTTAGGCATGGGGAAACTGTTTACTATTCCTTCTTGTTCTCTCCTGTTTTGTTTTGTTTTTTTCCTGTTAATTAAAGAAATCACAGTTGAACTTCAGAGAAATCTCCAGGAAAAAAAATAATTAGAAAGAATGAAAGGAAGGAAGGGAAGGAGGGAGGGCAAGAGGAAGGAAGGAAGGAAGGAAAGAAGGAAGGAAGGGGAAAATGAGAGAAAACAGGCTGGACAAATGATGTCTTTTACTTGTCCATTCCTAAGGATTATTTCCAGAAGAATGATTGTAATCTTCAGTGACTGGCTTAGGAGTGTACTTGTGTGAATGTGTGTGGGCAGGCTGGGGTACTAAACGGTACTGCACACATAAGTATCCTTGTGTATGGAATGTCAGCATTTGCCACTGGCTCATTTTCTTGACTTACTCCCCAGGACAGTGATGTGTGGAAAACTGAAATCTGGATATGGGAGTACAAAGGGAGGGGTAGAGAAGGTCTTCTTTAAACAGTGATTTGCATAAGGGGAATAAAAGATGAAATCTGATGGAATCACACACACACAAAATTAAATTATTTACAAGCTATTAGAACGTTCTAAATTCTGCATTTGGTTTGAATTTCATTTCAGTTTGCAAAATAGTTAGCTAATGAAACATACTGTTTGACGGGAATGGTTTATAGTCATTCTAAAACATCAACAAAATTCCAAAGGAGATAAATACCTCAAAGAAAGAGGAATCTGCATGAGGCAACTCTAAGTAGTCTGTGATCTTAAAACATAAACACAAGCCACATTTACAACACACAACTCATACATATTTCCATCTCCCCCAGAACTACCAGCTTTTTAAAATATTCAAAGTAGATGGCTGGTGAAAGCATATTCTTAATTTTACAGAGAGTTTAGAATAATGAGAATATGAAATGCGTCCAAAAATTGAAGTTCTGATTAGAAAATATTAGATCTTCAAAGTAGAGAAGTGATAAAAACAAGTGCAACCTTTCATTAATGCAATAACCTTGTTCCTGGTATATTCCACCAAAATGAAGCTAGTGGTCTTCTATTTAGAGATGGATTAGGAAGCCTTAAGGTAGGAAACGCTCTGCCTCTTAGATTCCACGTTTGTAGTTTCATATATATCCTGAGAGCCTAAATCATTTGTCTTAGAATCGTTGACTCAGTCCCAGTGTATTGGAAACAGGCTCATTGTTCCTTGACCAGGGCTGTTTTGCGTGGCCCTGCAGGCTGGATGGGGCACAACTCCATGAGTCACCATTCATGCAGACTGTAATGCCAGTGGTGACTTCTGGAATAGTCCAGTACTTGGGGCACAATAATCATCCCCAAAGGGCACTCAGATACCTTCTTGGTGGAACACAGTGGTGAATGATTCACATTAGTAATAAATTGTGACCTGCTTTCTGATATAATCTGAATAATTCAAAGAAAGACTTTTACTAAACATTTTATGCCAGAACCAAGAAATTGAGTAGTAATTTATCCCCAGATATATCTAGAATTTTCTGTCTTTCCCTTTCTCTTCTTTCATACTTCCCTTAAATGAAAACAGGAATCCTTTGGCAATTTTGTTTATAAAGCAAATAACCATTTTGAAATGCCAATAACAAAGTCCTAGTTTATCTCTCTGATGAACACTGCATGTTATATTTTGGATTGGTTTTTAATAAAGGTAACATTTTACTACAGAATCCTTCATACTTTAAAAATATTTGATGTAAATTGTTCTATGTAATTCTTACAACAATGCCATGAAAGAGGAAATGTGAGTATCATCCTTCCCATTTTATGGACAAAAGAAGTATTACTCAGGAAAGTAACTGCTGTATTCAAGTTCACCCAGAAAGTAAGGACAGAGCTAGGATAAAAATCCAGCTCTCCTAATTTCTACATTCAGGATAATTGTTTAAATTTTTATAATATATAATAAAAGTTTAATTTGTATATATATACACACATATGATTATCTAGTAATCATATATATCTATGAGTTTTTTCTTTCTGTCATTTTTTCTCTATCCATTTTCTTTCTGTCTGTTAGTGAGATGTTGAAATTGGAAATATACATATCAAATACTGAAGACAATGAAAACATATCTTTCTAGGGTGGAAGAGAATATTGGAAGGGGTAAAACTATTATGTACTGGAAAATTAATGTAATAGTTACAAATGGTCTCAAGTTCATTTTTCTCACACTATCACAGATTCTCTAGGATTACATATATAAATTGTCAAATGAAATCAATCAATCCAATAAATTTTCTCCTCCCCTTCACCCCAAATCAATGGATAACAGTAAAACAAAACTGGGTTATTGGTAATTTTTACTTGTTGATGGGTTTTTCTAATTACTGAGTACCTAGAGATTTTGCAATGCCTGGAAACCTTAAAAGACTTTGTCTCTACTTAGTGATTAAAGTATAGCAACACTGATTGAATGATTTTTGTCATCTTTGTGTCTGATATTGACAGGAAGTTAAAATTGCATGTGTTGGTAATAAGTGATCTTTAGGATTAGCCAAAATGAACCACTTGCCAGCATTAGAACCAGTTACTTGGGCTCTGCAGGAATGACCTACATTGCTCCTTAATGCATCTCTTTGTAAAAAGGTAATTCTAATATTACCACTGACCTACCTATTACTTAACCTCATTTATTGAATGCCTCCCATGTGCTGGATATTTACTAGATAAAGATATTAAGAAAACTAAGAGTATAGAGTCAAAAGGAAGAAAGTCTACTTTATATGAACACTGAACTTTATATTACAGAAAAAGCCCACTAATTTATGGCTTAATGTATATTCCTGCTTCTTAGAGCCTTACATACCTTTATTAAGTAAATGCATTGATTGTACCCTATAATGAAAATGTTGCTGAATAACACAGGAATGATCCAAAAGCCTATTTTAAACATATATAAGAACAACTTATTTTACGGAAGTAAGTGGATATATGTGATCTTATAACATTTGTGTCACTCAAGATTTCAAGCATTTGTTTACAGTGTCTTTTTTTGTTGTTGTTGTTCATCTTTGTGTTCCCATTTTGTATAATTCTGAATCAACACACACATATGGGGCATTTATTAATAATAATAGCTAACATTTATTGGGTGTTCATAATACACTACCCACTGTGCTAAGTAACTTACAGGCTTTCTGTCATTCGTCACAATCATCAGAGATAAGGAACCATTATTATCTCCACTTCAAGGAAGGGAGATTTGATATTGGAATGTTATATAATTCTTTTTTTTTTTTTATACAGCAGGTTCTTATCAGTCATCAATTTTAGACACATCAGTGTATACATGTCAATCCCAATCACCCAATTCATCACAAAATTAAAAAAAGAAAAATGTATGTAACTACCATCTACTTCAGAATAAATAATGGGTTACGTGAAAGTGGTAAATTTTAATTTTCATTATGCCAGTAATGAAGATTATGTATTGACACATTGACTCTATCTTCTCTCCAGATTTTATTCTTGAATGTCACGCTGTAGCAGCCTATATGAATAAAGGCTGAATCTCAAAAATCAGACACATTGAACTTGGAATACTGTCCACATTCTAATTCTAATCTGTGCTTCAATCTGAACCACTCAGTTTTGCATGTTTGTTGGAATCCTCCTAAGGCTGGAATTTCCTGGGAGATATCCCGTATTTTGGGGGCTATAAACAGCAAAACAAGCTGACTTTCTTGTAATATGTTGTTATGTCTAGTGCTAACTGAATTCAAGAAGTTTATAGGTATGGGAAAAGTAACTCAATTTTTTTCTTGTAAACATACAAATTTGATTCAGTTTAAATTTTGGCCAAAGATTCATTTCAGTAATATAATTGTTTGGAATAATTTCTTTTTGTTATTAGTTTTAAGTATGGTAAATATTGTCTAAATAAGAAAATATTTTTCTATACAGCAAATTATGACAAACAAATTCCCTGTGGTGTTAGATTTTCCACACATGCCAATTATATGTATGTATCTAAATGGATATATATATATTTTTTTCCAATTTAATCTCCAAAAACGGTCTGAATTTGCAGATATTTCTCTAGTGAAATATGTGAAAAACATAAGGCAAATAGAAAAAAAATACTTTGTTAATTGATAGCTAAACATGCTTGATGGCAAATGTAGATACATAAAATTAGGATTAATCTTCCATCAGAAATTTCTAAAACATTTATGAGAATCATATTAAAACACTTATTTTCTTTAATAACAAATTCTGATGTTTTTAGATCGGCACAAGCCACCAGTTAAAAGATGGCATTTCTCAGCTTCCTGTGCATCTACTGTGGCCATACGACTAGGTTATTCCCTCTGAGAATTAAGTAGAAATGTCGTGTATAATGTTTTTGAAAAGTTTCCTTATAAAGTTGAGAGTGCTTCTCTTCTATTTCTTTTTCTTGCTGTTTAGGATGTGTTATTATGCCTATAGTCCTAGCAACCATCTTGGGCCAGCACATGATGGCCTTGAGAATGTAAGCTGTGTGTTAAAGGTGGCAAGATGGTAGCTAAAAACAAGAGGCCGGGAATGTCATTGAACCGTGAAACTGCCATACCTGTCCTGGACACTCTCCTTTTGGAGTTCTTTGATCTGCAAGAGAAAAAAATTATCATGTTTAAGCCACTGTTATTTGTGGGATAGTTGTTACACATAGCTGAACCAAGTCAAATTAAACTTGGTACCAGGAATTAGGTCCTACAAAACAGGACCTAAAATTTGACATTGGCTAAGTGAAATAAGTGGGAGGAAGATATTAAGTTCTCAGATATTGAAAGTCAGAAAACTGATGACCATGATATATGGCTGCAAACATTTGGTCAAGTTGTTGCCTGTTACATCTTGGAGACCACATGTTCCCATAAGGTATAGTCATTGGAGAAATAGTGGGAAAACATCAAAATATTAGCTTGTTTTGATTGTCTCTTGCTGTTTTCATCAAGGAAGATAAACTTAGGCTAGAACCAAGCCATCAGAAAGCCAAGTTGGGGGAGACGAAGGGAGGCACTCTTTGCCTGCAGCCTGCAATCTAAGTTTGATTTAGAGTCTTGTATAATTTGGAACCTAGAAGGGTTGACAAGATAAAGTCACACCAAATTGAATTACTTTAAGATTTCTCTGCCAGAAAATGGGATCCAGCCCACTGGCAAAAATCCCATTCAGGGTGTTGAATTTTACCTAAGTTGTTTCAAAGGGTCTCAGACTAAATGTCAGTATTAGTGCAGATGCCAGTAAGTTAAGGATAAGAATCTTCAGGTTAAAAAGTATCTCTAGATATGAGTTTATCTATGGTTACTCCACCATGAAATTGACCACACACACTCACACAAAGGCCAGAAACTTTGGGGTGGGCCATGGAAGGTCTGAAGGCAGAAGAGAATAGCAGCGTTCCCCCCAAAGTGATCCTATACAAGGGAGAGGAGGGATTGGGTTGTAGTGTTTGGGGGCTGCATAAAATTACAGGACTCTTCTTAGCAGCCAGCCACATTGGCATGGTGTGGTGCTTTGGGTAACAGTGGCTGAACACGTGAGTGTGAACCTGGATTCCTGACATCTCTGATGTTGTGGTAATACTCACCACTGTGGCCCATGCAGGGCTTGTAACCACTGTGGCAATCACTGATTTATGAGATTGTACAGAGCCAGTCTGCGATCAACACATTGTGTGGCCTGGGGCATGTTACAATACGGTAGTGTTCTTATCTTTTAAGAAAAATTGATAATAGTAGTGCCTACAGTCTAAGGCTATTATGGGTTTCGATGTGATAATTTATATAAAGACTTTGGCAGAGAATTTGGCACTGAAAAGGCTCTTATTAGATGCTAGTCATCTCCAACTTCAAAGTCTCTCTAGAAGTTTTCCATAAATTTAACCTGTGACAAATCAATGGAGCAGTCATAGATTAGATTTAAAATGAGAGATTGCCAGAAAAAAACCAGATATTCAATAATCACCATTCTTTCTCCATGAGCTTTCACATCTCTGTTTTTGTCTTTCTGTCTCTTTCCACTTCCTCTTCCCTTCTTCCTCCCACTCCCCTAACCCCCTCCCTACATTCAGCATTAGGGATTCTGGAAACTATTTAATAGCCATAATAAAATAATCCTAATGACTACAAAGTGCTAGCTTTTTAAAAATACGATTTGCTTCCTTTTTTATTCCTTAGTTCTTTAGTTTCTCACAATTTTATTTTCTTATTCTTATTTCAAATAGGCACATGAATCTATTGTGTTTTATCCACTTGACTAACTTCACCTGGTCCCATTTTATTTTAAATCTTGTATCTAGTTGCTGGAGAAAAGGATTGTAATTCAACTAGATTCATCAAGAGAGATGACTCTAGCTGTTCAGACCTAAAACACACACACACACACACACACACACACACACACACACACACACACACACACACACACACACACACACACACACACACACACACACACACACACACACACACACACACACACACACACCCTTTACTTTGGCATAGATTTTTTTTCCCCCGATAACTTCTTACCAATATTCCCTCATTTATGGCGAATGTATATATACCTTAATCTTGGCGTAATCCCAAGTCCAAGATCTCTCTGAGCTGCTTTATCCCTATAAACTTCATTCCAGAGCTCTCATCGCTTGCTGCCGTTCTTTCCTATTCATCATCTCTTCTTTCAAGTTTTGACTGAAACTAACATTTTTTGAAGAGCTATGAATACTTAGGGAGAAGCATTTTTCAAATCCAAGGGCTTCCTCTGCTTTACTTTCCAAATACGTTTCATGTGTTTTAAAGTTTTTCCTGCAGCAGAATTTTCTTTAAAGTCATTTTACTTTAAACTTCTCTTAATTGAAGAATATTGTAGTCTTCTTTTAGATAAGTGAGTTACTTTCTATGGTTTGTGACTCCCAAGGGTCAAGAATTTTCTCAGAGTGTCATGGAGTCCTTTACAAGTTTCAAGACATCAACATAAATCCACTTTAATGCTAATAAGAAGTTTTTTCCAGGATGCTTCTTAAGTATAAAATTAAATGTTTTTCCCTTATTATAAGAGAACATTTAAAAATAATTTCAAAGTGTAACTTTGAAGTAGCTACTTTTATAATAATTCTGAAATATTTTTAAAGGAACATTTCATTCCCATCCATCAGATCATGTTAATCAAAATCTTATATAGGTAGTACAATATTAAAGTTATCGCATTCACTTAGAATTATCAAGTTTTAATGGGGCTGCATTTAAATTAGGAGATTTGAATCTTGAAGCTATTTTCCCATTTTTATTGTTTAGTAAAAATCTGACTACCATACATCCAGATGGGATTTGTATTCCCATTTGTCTATTATGATTTGATTTTGCCCTAATTTGAATTATATTTACTACTTCTCCTCCAAATCTGTCCACAGTTTAAACACTCATTCCTAGGTGTAATTCTCTTGTAACAAATATGCAGTTTTCTATCTGGACAGAAGCATTTTCCTGGAATTAATGTCTGTCCTTTGGGAAATGATAGGACGGAAAACGTTCTTTAGGGTTTTGTATGGGACAGAAAAACAGACAATCACTGCCTCCTGAGTTCCTTGTTTTTTCTCTTTTAATCCACTTTTAATCAATGCAAAACTGTGTCTTTCATCCATTATGAAATTATTCATTTTCACTTCTGTTAATGGAAAATTTACTCAGTTGTGTATAGGTTTAATTTTTTTTTTTTTTTTTTTTTTTTTTTTTTGCGGTACGCGGGCCTCTCTCTGTTGTGGCCTCTCCCGCTGCGGAGCACAGGCTCCGGACGCGCAGACTCAGCAGCCATGGCTCACGGGCCCAGCCGCTCCGCGGCATGTGGGATCTTCCCGGACCGGGGCACGAATCCACGTCCCCTGCATCGGCAGGCGGACTCCCAACCACTGCGCCACCAGGGAAGCCCTAGGTTTAATTATTAATATTTCCCATCTATATATATTCAATTATATGCATCACAGTAGACATCTATATTTTGAAAATATAGCTTTTTGTAGCAAATGTTTTAAGATGCTGTCAGGTACACTTGAGAAAAATGTTTGCATTTACATTCTTTAATTTCTTTGTAACTCTAAGTACCTATTGATTTATTGTGGCTTTTTTCTTTAAGGGTTTCTATTATCTCTACTTTGATACTTGCATTTCTGACTTTTCTTTGCTACCACTATTTGTAGAAAGTAGCCATAGGGAAGGTACCTGTATTCCTTGTGAGATGGCAGCGAATAAATCATTTGCCTTTTTGAGGAGGGGAAGAGTACATAATTTCCTCACCTTCTTTGATTTCCCCTCTTTTCTGCTGCTTTGATATATCTAACAGCTCCTCCGTAGACTTCATCCTTCTGTAGTGCTGAAATAATTTCTCATTAGCCAGACATCAACACATAATTAATGCCACTGCCGCCTTAGCTAGAACTGGGGGTGGGGCTTTAGGTGACCGAGGGGGCCAGTTTTAAAGAGCTAGGAAGCAAAATTTTTACTCTCAAGAAGCTGAAATATTAGGGCAACAAGGCACATAGGAAGTAATGAAACTGAGCAATGTGTCACCAAGTTCAAATTGACATAAGACAGATTGAGACAGCAAAGCTGGGAAGGGATAATGCCCGTAGAAGGAGAAGTTAATACTGAAAATGACTTTGTTGATGCTCATCGAGAGAGATGTCCCCATAGGTGATTGGAGAGGAAGGAGGTGGGCATGCAAATGAGGGGAAACATACATGAGTCCCACGCAAATTCACTTGACTTTTTAGGAATACAGTGGAAAATGATGTGAAGGTTTATTTTTTGGAGGGGAGGAGGTAATGAGGGAAGAAAAATCAGTGAGGAATGTGCTATAGCCTCTTAGTGCATCAGCCTCTTTACACGTCACTCCATCAATGTTATGGTATCTTTATAAGAAGGATTTAAATAATTACTGTCAGTGTAAAGAGGATGTAAGTAAAACATTACATGAGCTGTGCAGTTGGCCAGAATTTGATGTATAAACATTTTATGTGGAAAATCTTTAGATGCTGATATATGCTCTGAAATCTCTTTCCCATAGCTTTTCCCTAAATTTGGATAAATACCAAATAATAGTAAATATTAGTTCTAAATGGCATGAGATTTTCCTTATGTTTCTTTTTTTTTGTGGTTAACTTATTTGGAAATGAGTGACTTGATAACTATGATTCTCTCAGGATGACTTTTCTTTGGGAAAGGTTATCTCTATTTTTGAAGAATAGATTTTGCAGAGTGGAGATGCAGTGGGGGAGGGGAGGACATTTTAAAGTGTGGAAACATGAGGAAACCTCAGAGTTCGTAAGCGATTCAAGGGGACCCTTTGGGGAGAGAAAATGACCAGAGGAGAGAGAGAAATTGAGAGAATATGCTGAGGAAAAAAGAGAAGGAAAAGAAAGACTTTTTTTTCTGTCAGATGTGTTATACGTGATAACTATTTCTTGGGTATTTGGGTATTTATTAAAACAACTGATTAACTTGTGTATTGCTTTTCAAGTTTCCTGTTTCTTTCTGCCTTTTCTTACTCGCTAAAACATTGTGTCCTTACAATCTGGGAAGTACATCTGGTAAGAAAATGTTTATGATTGTTTCACTGGTATTCAAAGCAGAAATTCTCAGCCTGCTACTCAGCCATTTTTGGAGACAGACTTTTTCATTAATGGCCTTACTCGGGTTGTCTCGAACTGGCTTTAGAGCCATAATTCCCCTGAGAAAACAGTAGTCTATTTAAGCATTCCCTTGATTATAGCAGACTCATGGACATTTTTATTACCTTTTCAGCCATTTTATGTGGTCATTAATTATTACAAAATTGAACATTAGTTCATTTTGGAATCCTGCAGCTATGACTGTCATTGTGTCTCTTTGAGATATAAATGTTCCCTGTCCAATATTGTTTGTTTTACCAGAGGCTGGGAATCCTATTCTCAAATTAATGATATGTTTATTTAAAGGATAACTGTGGTGCTCTGAACTGAAGCAGAGGAAAAACATTTGTTGATTCTGACAGCCTGATGCATTATTTGTGTTTAGCCCTTGTTCGTGAGGTTACGGAGACACCGAGCTGTATAGTTGGAGGTAACCCCTGAGTCTGGGGGCGGCTACCGCATCTCAGCAAGCTTTTCTCCTACACATCTAGAGAATGTGGGAATCCAATCTCTGTGTGAACACGGAGAGGCAAGGTCCTCATTATTTTATGAAGCAGTCATGGCCATTGTTGGACAGTTTAGATTGCTAGGCCATTCTTCATGACAGTGAGCTAAAATCTGTCTTGCACCCTTTGTCCTGTCTCTGTCCCCTGGAGCAAGACAAAACAGAGCTGTTCAGCTTCCATATTCCTGAGGGTAGAAGGGCTCATCCAAACTACACTCCAACCCCTGCTGGAGTAGAAGACATCTGGGCATATGAATTTGATCATTTTGGTTCCCTTGCCAAGACCACGCCAATCATGATAAAACTCTTGGGGGTATATTATGTGCCAGGCACTGCTAGAATTTTTAATACATTTTTTTCCCTAATCCTCATCACAACTCTGTATTGTGCACATTATCTTCAAGATATAGACATCAAAACAGAATCAGAATGTTGAATCCCCACCTAAGATAACACGGCAGTAAGTAGTGGAGGTGGGAGACGCTTGTAATTCTGTCTCAACCAAAGCACATATTCTTTTTCTCCACATCATGGTTCCTCTCTTGTGTCTTGCTCTAAGTAGTATTTGCTTCTAAAGGAATTGTGTTCCTGATGATATAATTTCTAGACTTGTCTTCCTGGTCATTGTTTCTCCTCACTATGAACATGGTCGTGTTTTCTTTACACCCTTGAATTTGCACCACAGACTCCTATGTCAGTGGTTTAAAATGTCCACTTTTCAGAATAATGTTTTTAGTGCATAAAATAAAATGCATGGAGTTACAAACCAACAACTTATATTAAAATGTAGTTATCAAAGAATTGAAAAGAAATGTGTGGTTTAATATTATACGTGTGTATGTACACATCTCTTTATTAATGTATTATTAACAAGATTTAGTGGTGGGTCCAATAATTATTTAATTTTGGAGTAGTGAAGCAGAGATACCATTTTGAGATGTGCACAAAAGTTTTAATGTGATAGGAAAATATCTGCAATTACTTTTGTTGACAGAGTTACAGGTACTGCTAAGGCTACTGTGGTATTTTGCCTACATTTATAACGGAAGGACATGCTAAATTTCCGTCTTTGGTTACTAAAAGTAATAATGTATTTTTTTCCCCTTCAAGTTCATGGACCCCTTGCATTCTATCCATGGACCCCTTGGACTGTTGTAAATCAGTTAGCTCATCATTTGCCTTCATGTAACGAAAATTGCCAGGACTTTTTATATGAGCAGTATACCTGTGCAATTGATCATTTAACTTACCAGGAAGATTTACTATTTACCCTTTTAAATTTTGATCTTATGATTAAGATAAGCATTTTCATCTATTAAGATAATTTTGAATCTTGTTTGTTGCTTTTTCTCCTAGCTTTAGGACATTCTTTCTGTCTTTAGACAACTTATCCATTTAAAACACAATGATACTAAGCTGTGGACTAAGGACTTGAATAAGATATTAGAAACCACGTTTTGGTTGATAAAATCCTATAAATTAACACTTTTCTGATGTAAACGTCAAGTAGCTGGGAGTCCACATAACTGTACACACAATCAAGGATGTCATGATGCCATGGCTAATATCTTTTGAAGTTAGCATGCACTGTATTGGGCTTCCAATATGGCATCCCTATACATTTACAATCCAGTAACCCAATTAAAAAAAATAAAATGAAGGCTAATTTGTATAACTTTTTCTTAGTGAATCATGCTGGCTCCTAGTGTTCACTATGCTATTTTCCAAAAGACTACCTACTTAGTGTCTGTTTAACACATCATTCTAGAAAATGGGGATCAACTTTTAGCTTACTACTTTGTGAATTCTGGAATGCATCTCATTCTCTTTTCTGAGAATTAGGGCACCTTTCTTTAAACTTGAATATAATTTCCTTGATTCAAAATATTTTAAGTCATTTACACCAATAAAATGTGCTTTTTGTGCCTCATAATGTAGCTCCTTTCTTCCTTCCTTGCTTCCTCCTTCCTACCTTAGTGTTTCGCTCAGTCCTCTTTCCTTTCCTTCCTATATTCCTTCCTCCCTCTCTCCCTCCCTTCTTTTCTTTCTTTGTTTCTTCCACATTTTTTCACTGTGGAATCATGTCAGCTGCTGAGGTTATACAGATAAGAAAGACATATCCCTTGAAGTCAGAGGATGACCATCTTCCCTTCCATAGAAGCATTAACCTCCCTGGACTTGATACTTTAACAGCTGGTTCATCTTGGAGGGACCAGTTCTCTTAATAAGGATGAATTTTGTCCCAGGATACATCCTGATTAGTTTTCATCTTACTCTTCATTCCTCCCAGCTTGAAACTCCTAGCATACTTGAGAGCTGGGTTTGAGCTGTTTTTGATAGTCATCTATTAACATTAAATCATTTTTTTAGCAGTCTATTATTATTCTTTATCTTTTAGCATCTTACAAAGTTTCAGTTAGATTTGGCTTTCACTTTCCAACACCAAACAAAGCTTTCCTGTCTGTATATCATTCTTCTTCTATCTTTATTATACATGCATGTTATATATGAGCTAATTTCAGAATTCCAGTATAGGTATTTTATTACTAGTTTTCCACTAAGTTTTAAAAAGTTTGTTTAATAATTTGTTTTAATGTACTAAGAATTTCCTAATAAAGACAGCATATATATGTGTTAAATTGTCAAATCATGAAATGATCAACTTTGCATTATATATAAATTTTTGCTGATTATTAAAGGAAAATTTAGTTCATGATAATAAATACATGTTTAAGACAAATATTAAGACAAATACTTAGTAAATGAACAAAAGTGTTAATTTCACTGTTTTTATTCTTTTTTCTACACTTTGCAAGAATTTTTGATATTGCAGTATGCTCTCTTAGCATTATCTTGGTATTATTTACCTTCTCCAATGATTTATTCTGAATGTATAAAAGTTGATAAAATGTGTAAAAGCAGAATATGTTAATACCCTTGAGAAGTCCATCATAAATGCAGTGTGAAAATATTTGTAAATTTGATCACATAACAGTAAATTCATTTCTTTCTTTTTTTTGAACATGTTTTAAGTTTACTAAGTATTTCTTTTTAAAATGATTTTAAATGATACTGTATTTTAAATTTCAGTTTTCACATATTTATTCATATTATATCAAGGCACAATTTTTTAATGTTTATTTTATATTTATTTATTTTTTCTTATTAGTCATCCACTTTATACACATCAGTGTATACGTGTCAGTCCCAAACTCCCACTTCATCACACCACCACCACCACCACCCCGCCGCTTTCCCACCTTGGTGTCCATACGTTTTTTTCTCTACATTTGTGTCTCAATTTCTGCTCTGCAAACTGGCTCATCTGCACCATTTTCTAGGTTCCACATATATGTGTTAACATATGATATTTGTTTTTCTCTTTCTGACTTACTTCACTCTGTATGACAGTCTCTAGATGCATCCACATCCCTACAAATGACCCAATATCGTTCCTTTTTACGGCTGAGTAATATTCCATTGTACATATGTGCCACATCTTCTTTATCCATTCATCTGTCGATGGGCATTTAGGTTGCTTCCATGACCTGGCTATTATAAATAATGCTGCAATGAACATTGGGGTGCATGTGTCTTTCTGAATTATGGTTTTCTCTGGGTATATGCCCAGTAGTGGGATTGCTGGGTCATATGGTAATTCTATTTTTAGTTCTTTAAGGAACCTCCATACTGTTTGCCATAGTGGCTGTATCAATTTACATTCCCACCAACAGTGCAAGAGGGTTCCGTTTTCTCCACACCCTCTCCAGCATTTGTTGTTTGTAGATTTTCTGATGATGCCCATTCTAACTGGTGTGAGGTGATACCTCATTGTAGTTTTGATTTGCATTTCTCTAATAATTAGTGATGTTGAGCAGCTTTTCATGTGATTCTTGGCCATCTGTATGTCTTCTTTGGAGAAATGTCTATTTAGGTCTTCTGCCCATTTTTTGATTGAGTTGTTTGTTTCTTTAATATTGAGCTGCATGAGCTGTTTATATATTTTGGAGATTATCTTTTGTCCGATGATTCATTTGCAAATATTTTCTCCCATTTTGAGGGTTTTCTTTTTGTCCTGTTTATGGTTTCCTTAGCTGTACAAAAGCTTTTAAGTTTCATTAGCTCCCATTTTTTATTTTTGTTTTTATTTCCATTACTCTAGGGGGTGGATCAAAAAATATCTTGCTGTGATTTATGTCAAAGAGTGTTGTTCCTATGTTTTACTCTAAGAGTTTTATAGTGTCCAGTCTTACATTTAGGTCTCTAATCCATTTTGAGTTTATTTTTGTGTGTGGTGTTAGGGAGTGTTCTAATTTCATTCTTTTACATGTAGCTGTCCAGTTTTCCCAGCACTACTTTTTGAAGAGACCGTCTTTTCTCCATCGTATATCCTTGCCTCCTTTGTCATAGATTAGTTGCCTGTAGGTGCGTGGGTTTATCTCTGGGCTTTCTTTCTATCTTGTTCCATTGATCTATATTTCTGTTTTTGTGCCAGTCCCATATTGTCTTGATTACTGTAGCTTTGTAGTATAGTCTGAAGACAGGGAGTCTGATTCCCCCAGTTCCATTTTTTTCCCTCAAGACTACTTTGGCTATTTGGGGTCTTTTGTGTCTCCATACAAATTTTAAGATTCTTTTGTTCTTAGTTCTCTAAAAAATGCCATTGGTAATCTGGTAGGGATTGCATTGAATCTGTAGATTGCGTTGGGTAGTATAGTCATTTTCACAATATTGATTCTTCCAATCCAAGAACATGGTACCTCTCTCCTTTTGTTGGTATCATTTTTAATTTCTTTCATCAGTGTCTTATAGTTTTCTGCATACAGATCTTTTGTCTCCTTAGGTAGGTTTATTCCTAGGTGTTTTATTCTTTTTGTTGCAGTGGTAAATGGGAGTGTTTCCTTAATTTCTGTTTCAGATTTTTCATCATTAGTGTATAGGAATGCAAGAGATTTCTGTGCATTAATTTTGTATCCTGCAACTTTACCAAATTCATTGATTAGCTCTAGTAGTTTTCTGGTGGCATCTTTAGGATTCTCTATGTATAGTATCACGTCATCTGCAAACAATGACAGTTTTACTTCTTCTTTGCCAATTTGTATTCCTTTTGTTTCTTTTTCTTCTCTGATTGCCGTGGCTAGGACTTCCAAAACTGTTGAATAATAGTGGTGAGAGTGGACATCCTTGTCTTGTTCCTGATCTTAGAGGAAATGCTTTCATTTTTTCACCATTGAGAATGATGTTCGCTGTGGGTTTGTCATATATGGCCTTTATTATGTTGAAGTAGGTTCCCTCTATGCCCCGTTTCTGGAGAGTTTTTATCATAAATGCGTGTTGAATTTGAAGCTTTTTCTGCATCTATTGAGATGATCATATGGTTTTTTATTCTTCAGTTTGTTAACATGGTGTATCACATTGATTGATTTGCATATATTGAAGAATCCTTGCATCTCTGGGATAAATCCCACTTGATCATGGTGTATGATCCTTTTAATGTGTTGTTAGGTTCTGTTTGCTAGTATTTCGTTGAGGATTTTTGCACCTATATTCATCAGTGATATTGGTCTGTAATTTTCGTTTTTTTCCATTTCTTTCTTTTTCTCTCTCATTTAGTACAGAAAGTAACCTAATAATGTTATAGTAAGAAAAAGATCACATATATTTGCAAAGCTAATTTAAGGAAGTGGATATATTTGCCATTTCAATTTAGGATACTTTTTTGTTCATCTTCGGTACTTTAGATAGCTTTTAAGTTAAATATAAAACTTTGCAGTTCAAAAATATATAAAGCAAAGCAGTCCTTTTGTCTGTCCCCAAGCATTCCTATACTTTTACTACCTATGTGTGTAAGTTGGTATAGTCCATGGCCCCTTATCTGACTAAATGTATAATTTCTGAGGGACCCCTATAACATAAGGAATATTCATCAAGGCTGTGATCTTAACCTGATCAGTTCTGGGCTTCTCAGTGAACCAAGAGATTTCAGGTGTCATAATCCGGTCACCCTCACATCTGTGTGTGTGTACACTATATGCAAACATTTATACAAACCCACATAAACACACTTGGTCCCCCGTAACAAACAGTCAACATTTCTCTTTGTCTTTGTCTTCTTGCTCCCTTTTGTTATGCGTGATCCCCAGAGAATTGCCAGGGCAGAACAATTAAAACCTAGATACAGTACATTAAATGTTCCCTCAAAGTACTAGCAGTGTTTATATAGCATGACCACCCTGGAGGGAATTTTCAACAACAGTCTCAAATCACAGTCTACTAAATGTTCCCTTGTTGTGTCCACAAGATGACGTGAAGCATTAAATTCTTATTGGATCAATTAAAAGATACTTGATTTTGACTTTCAAATATTTCGTCATTTTTTCAAATTATAGGAATCGTCTGAAGTATAAGAACTGAATTAACTGAATCATCATGTATTTATTTATTTGAACATTTTTTTGGCTTCTGGGATATTATTTTTACTTTTCTCTAAAACAATTTCATAGTAAGTTGTTTCAGTAGTCAAAAGAGCAAGGGATGGCATCCTGACTTCTTTATTAACAGTTTTCCACTGTAGAGCTACATATGGAATCTTAAGTAGTTCTCTATCTACATTCACATTCAAGGCTTATTAGAAGAGGATGTTGGTCACCTACACAGTAGTATTTGAGAAGCTCCAAGGAAAACCTTCCAAAGTGTCAACAGCCTGTGGCAAGTGCCTTAATTCCACCATTAGTTAGTGTAAGCCTTCTGCAAATTCTTGCATGAAGGAACATATTAAGATATAAATTACTTAGTGGGAATTCATTTTATTTAATCAGATCTTTTTCTCGGAAGCAGGAATATTGGGTCAGAAATCAGGTCTTGGGTGCTTGGGAGGTGAGGGAACACTGGGGGAGTGACTGCAGTGAAGAGAGTTCAGGGATGAAAAACAAAGACAATTTGGGATTAAGGAATGACTTCACTATCTGGCAACTTCTTACCGAATTCCTGTAAACCAGTATTACTGGTCTTCAGAGAAGGAGGTGTCCTTGATGGAGACATGTCGAGGTGGGGCTCCAGGGCACAGTAGAATGGCCATTTTTATAAGCCATGTAAGTACAACAGGAGTATGTTAGATAAATCTGGACCTATCTGTAACTGTATTTTAGAAAAAATCTAGATGGCATAGCTCCGAGTATTATCACCTTCCAGAACATGGAGATGCGGTTTGAGATGAGAATGCTAGGGCAGGCTACGTCACACAGCCTCATTTCTCTGTGTCTCCATGAGTCCTTACTTAGCATTCTCTGCATATAAAATCTAAATAAAGTTCATATAGTATCTACATCACTACTCTTCCTTAAGTCTCTCCTTTGGGTCAAATCTTCCTCTCAGATTTACTGCTGCTGCTTCTCTTGACCTCCATAAGCAGGAAATATCCATGTACTGCTGAGTGTTCAGAATCCTTACTGCCTACAGCAGCCAAATGAGATGACTGCCTCAGCCTTAAGCATTGGTCTCAGAGCAGGTTAGAGAGTACTTCGAACCAGATAAAAACCCAACAATGTGAGATGTCGGTCTCTGTGGAGAAGTGTAAGATAGAATTCTGACTTTAAAGCACGATCTTCTGATGAATGTTTCTGCCGCATGCTTTTAAGGAGATACTGTTTCTCGGACTGCTTGGAATCACATCTTTAGCAAATTCAAAGGTTTACATGCTGGCAATAAAGGATACAAATTAAAATTGCACTAAGTTCTTTTCCCCTCCTCTAAAGCCACTTCAAAATAGCTTGTAATTGGTTTGAAGGGGGTGTTTTAAAAATAACCTTATAATATTTGCTTAAAGTGATGGTAAGGATGTTTTACAACACCTAGAGGACCACACAGCACTTGAGAGTTGATTACCTTTTCTTCAAGAATTTTGCATTCGTTGTTGCCCACTGGAAGAGTAGTGGTGCAATTTGGGAATCCTTCTGGGCCTCATATATTGTATTTACAAGTTCTGAAGTACAGCAGAGTGTTAGTTGTTGTCTAATTTATTTGATCCAGCTTAGTAACTAACTTAGAAAATTGGCCTTCTCAAGTGATTCTCCCCATGACTTGCCTGGTGTGCTTGCCTACACATAATAGGTTCTCAGTTATTGCTTTAACTACATCGACTAATTTAACAGGAGAATTTCAACAGCATATCATTCTGTGGTATATTTCAGCTAATTCCGCATTTTTGCAAATAAAACGGAGTGGGTGGTTGGATATTGTTCTTTTGTTGATTGGAATGATCAACTTTAAAATGTTCAAAGATGCACTGGACTGAATTCAGAAGACCACCAGGAGCCATGGAAGAGGCTGGGTAAGTGCCCAGGACGAAAAGCCTTCCTTCCTTACAGGAATTTACAGGATGACTGCTCTCTGCTGTTTTTTTCTATCCCCTTTCTAGGAAAATGCAAAAAGTGGTTTTCTTCACACCATTGGATACATTACCTCAGGATAAACTGAATCTTGTTTACAGTCCAGTGATTCTATGTAATCAATTTTTTTTTTTTATACCTGAGTTTCAAACTGGAACCCTTCAATAATATCAAAAATCTGAGTGGCCCCAGGAGCCCTTCTCCCAAACAGTATGGGGAAAGGGCAGTGTAACTAAAACTGGAAGTTTTACCAGTAATGTGACCTAGAACAAATCACTTATACTCTCAATTATCAGGGCCTTCGCTGGGCATAATAATACTACCTCTGTTGGTTTGTTGTTTTTTTGTGAGCATGCTCTATAAATTCTAAAATGTTAACAAGTGTTGAGTTATTATTATGATGATTCTTGTTCCTTTCTCCATAAACTGGTCAACAGTCTCACCAGTGAGCAGTCCTCTTTGTAAGCTTTATTGTATCGACAAAAGCTGGATGATGGGAAAAGGAGGACAAAGGGGGTCTGTCAAATGAGACAAAGGAAACAGTGAGGGCACAGGAAGAAAGACTGGCATATGGTGAGGTGGGGGAGGGGTGAGGCACAGAAGACACTGGTCAGTGGAAGAAACACACGAGCACACACAATCCGCTATGCATTTATAAAAAGTTCTTACATGTAAAAAGAGTCGATGGTAAGGTTGAAATGTCTCTGAATGATCTTTTTGGCCCAGTCTTGCCTGTAAAACTGATTGTCAATTCCAAATTGGCAGCTGCAGCTATGACTACTTTAACAAATTTAACCTTTGTCTCATTTCATGGTTGAAAAGAGACCTTTAAATGATATCTTCTAGATTTGTTCTTAGGCCTTTACATATACTTATCCATTAAAGAAGCAGGTCATCATGTCCATCAAATGCAGGGTTTAAGGTAATACTCTGGCTTCCCGCGTGTGTAAGCAGGGGCATTATTAATTTCTTGGCCTCCAGGTGTGGTCCTAGGGTTATGTGAGGTTCTGGTTATATTGCAGATTCCTGGGACCTTCAAAGCGATTGCATCAGTGTCAGTTTGGGTAGAGCCTGGGAGTCTGCGTGCTGAACAAGATTTTCGGCTGTTGTTGCCCACACTCCTGGGCAAGAACCCCTGATCTGGCCAATGCGGGCACCAACTGCGGGGTTCTGGGTGCCGGGCACCCTCAGCTGCAGCAGCTCCAGGCTGGCTGGGATGCCCAAGGCTCCTGGGCAGTTGGCTCAGAGCCTTTTCCCTGGAGGAAAGGTATAGGGCTCTCAGTCCCTCATCCTCCTTCAATCCCTTCTAAATTAGAAGTTTAGAGACACTAAACTGCACCAAGCGGCAGTTTCCCCTTGGTTTCATTGCCTTTTATTTTTAATCTTGAATCTCATTCAAAGCTCTGTTTCAGCTTGCTGGTTTCGTTTTGGTTATGGTTGGTGAGCCACAGAAAACACGAGGCATTTTTATCTGCAACTTTTTTGGTGTGCACTAAGACTGTTATCTGTGTATTTGGGCTAAAGGAATCTCTTTTCATGATTTGGGAGAAATGCAGAAGAGAAAGAAAACTTGATATTTAGCACAGGGGCTACTGTCATGCCTCAATCTACATCAAAAGAAGTGGTGGCTTCCGGCCCGCCCCCTGCTCACTCTCTGCAGCCTTCACGAGCCTCAGACCACGCTCAGCCAGAGGAAATGTGCGGAAGTGTATTTTTCACAAGAATTAACTCTTGCAGCCAAACAAGCCCATCAGGTTGCTTTAGATCCCTTAACTCATAAATGGCTACCTTGTGTTTTCCTTGTCCACACTGGTGTTCTGTTTTGTTACAATTTGCAAATTCAGTGAATGTTTTGTAGGTGAGGGGAAAAAAAGCCCATGGAATCTTTATTGCTTTATTTAAAAAAAAAAATCTGTGGAGCAAGAAAGAATGTGACTGCATTTTTATTTATGGTCAATAAGCCTTGATGAATACGCAGTAAACGTTGCTGAGACTGTCACAAAGCAAATCACCATGTCACAAGAAATATTATTAAATTCTGTAATTTCCTTTTCTGAAAGTAGTTTCTCTGTATGGAGATGGAGAAAGCAAATTACATTCTATATTCACCTTAACTGAAAAGCAGCTGAGTGCGGTAGCTGATAGCCTATAAATAGCAGATCTGTGACCTCATTCCTGTTCTCTGCCTTGCCTAGCTGTTTCCAGTTTCAAGTTGAATAGAAAATTGTCAATCATCTGGCGAATCTCGGCATATAGGCCAGCTTATTTGGATAATTCTGGCCTGGTCCTCGTTTTTCTGTAGTCATTCAGGTACTATGCCTTCATTTAAGTGAAAGCAGTCTGCGGTCTGTGTCTGTTGCTTTTTGCCTGCGTGGCCCAGGTAATTGCAGTTGTGTGGAAATGGCCCCATGTGACCTTGGCAAACTGCTTAACCTTTTGGAGCCTCAGGTTATCCATCTGTAAAGGAATATTGTCCTGCCTCTCCCTCATTTCAATGGAATGCTTTGAGAATTGATTAGATAGTGTGCATAAAGCAAGTTGACCTCCTCAAGAAAGAATACAATGTATGATTTTATTTCTGGTCTCAAAGCTCTTAGGCCAGGCCTCTCCAGTACAACAGTGGTCATTATCTGTGCTTTTGGACTGCCTGGAGAGGAAATTCACACCATTCAGGGCAAAACAATCCACTCCAGTTTCTAAATGGTGGGGATTGTCTATCTATGGAGCACAAATTCAACAGATGGTTGCCAACCTTCCACTTGATTTTGTGACTCTCTAAACTGTGTTCATTAAAACTTCAGCCTGCAGACAGCTTTGTAGAGACTTGGAAGGTAGTGTGAATAACAGTTTGTGATGAAACGGATACAGCCCATAGGAGACCTGAGTGTCATCTGTCTCGGATTCTTAGAAGCAGTGGTTAAGCTAACATGGAAAATAGCGAACAAGATCACTCTATCAATAATTAGAAGGGCTTGAGTTGTTTCCCAGATGTTTACGAATCTCCTACTGAAGTCATCTTTCTGGAACTTCACTAATAAGTATATTTTCAGAATCTGAGCACAACCATGTTTCATGTTGAATTTCAAGATCCTTTTTTTCCTAAGAAGGAACACAAACCTGAACCAGGGTTTCGGGGAAGCAGAGACTAAGTCTGTTTCTGTTTTTGTTTTGCAGTCTTTATACAGATGTAGCATGCGGTGGCCCTTTCCACTTAAGGCTGGCATGATTTACTTATTCTTCTTTTTGCCTTCTGTGGGTCTATACGTGTACATGTATTCACTATTTAGCTTGTGAAGTTTTAATTTATTTAGCAAATGTCTTGCTTTGCTGAACATTTTGACTATTTCCTTGGACCATTTTGCTGTGAGAAATAAATGTGCTCTTTAAATGATTTATTTCTTTTTCTATCAACTTAGGAGCAAAAATAAAATTGACATTCTCATAAAACAAAGGTGCCGTCGAATGTGAAAACGTTTACTCTGAAATAAAAATTTGTGTTTACTTAGAGCTCAGTTTCTGTTGAAAAACAAACATCATAGACCATCAGAAAAAGAAGAGAAGCCCCCTGCTGACACATGCTCTCCTTGATTGATGATGTTGTCTGGCCGAGAAGCTTCAGAAATGGCAATCGGGGAACAAATGGGTTGGGTTTTATTCAATAAATACCTTTGAAAAAAGAAAAGAAATTCCCAAATTCAAGGAATTGCATTTGAAACTGGTGAAACATAGCTGCATGAGTTCATTCTTTGAAAAACAAAGAAAATGGAATTGCACCTTGGTCTCACTCCTAGGACATCAATCTGATTTGAAGGACAGCAGACCATACTGCCAATTTGTGACATTATGTATTGAGAGATGCACAGAAATGGGAGTATGGCGTCTCTGTTTCCTACTGTGTCATCCAGTGAACGCAGATCTGAGTGAAGAACTATATACTACTGAGGTGCAGAGAGATGGGGGGGTGGGGAACGAGGCTAAGCATAGTAAGGCTTATGAAGTGTTTACAGTGGGCCAGACCAAGTGCATTACATATATTAACTCAGTGTATCCTCAGGTTGGTTGGTCTTATGACAGTCTTTATTATACAGATGAAGAAATGGTCCAGAGTGGTTAAGGCACTAGCCAGAGATCACACAACTAGGGAAGAGCAGAGCTGGGATTTGAACCTAAGTAGCCTGATTTGAGAGTTCATCTCTCCTTAGATCTATGTTGACTCTCTTTGTTTACTAAAACAGTATCAACTCTTAATACATTGATAATTTAGTACAAAAATAATGTCTGAATTATCACATTGTTTCCATATTTTCATT
The DNA here is from genome assembly GCF_964374135.1 of Grampus griseus. Classification (NCBI taxonomy): domain Eukaryota; kingdom Metazoa; phylum Chordata; class Mammalia; order Artiodactyla; family Delphinidae; genus Grampus; species Grampus griseus. The sequence goes on from NC_139007.1 coordinate 64,811,247, forward strand.
CTCTACTTTCAGGCATTCGTAAGTTTTTTCCTGCTTTCCATTTCTCCAATGGGTTCTTATTTTACTGTAATTCTTTTGAACCCATATGTAATACAATTTAACTTTGTTCATGGGCGCTCTCTTTTTGGTTGCTGTAGGAGTCTATAATATTACTTTAAACAAATGTAAATCTCTTTTCCATTTCGTTTTAATTTTTCTTTTTAGCCATGAATACAAGTCTTAAATCTTGTTTTCAAAATATAATTTCGACTACTTATAATCATATCTGTGTTTTCCTCTTAGATATAGCATTTCTTGAGATTTGGGGGGCTTTGGGGGGCATGGTGGTGGAAGTGTCTTTTCAATGTGGGTGTCCTGTTTTCACTCCCCTCCAGTTTGGGGAGCTTATGCTTATTTTTTGTTCTTCAAATTTATGTGTCTCTACTACATGCCCCAGGAGAGTCCAAGTTTCCTGGACTGAACAGAACATTTAGAGTAACCATAGAACCATCTTAGACCAGAACTTGTTTAGTAAAAGGGTTCTGATACATTTACCAGATACATGGGCAAATTCTAGTCTGTCTAAATTCCCATAGGACAAAAGCACGGATGATCTAAAATCTATCTCTAAAGATTTGGGGCTTCTCTATGAGAATCAACTATGCCCCAAAATCTTGGGTGTTTAAGCCATGACTCTTCTCCTAAGGTCCTGCTATTAGTAGGAGAAGTGTGTTTATATTTGAAAGTTTTCAGTTCCAATGGTGATGTTTGTGTCTTTATTTCCTTTAGAGAAACAAAGAAAAAGAGGGAAGAGGTGGAGGGGATTGGGGACCAAGGAGTACAAATTCTCCTTTGTGGTATGTGCTCTTCTAGATGGACAGAGATTTATTCTCTCTATTTTTGATTCATATATAGTTATACACAGTAGTTGTGTGTGTGTGTGTGTGTGTGTGTGTGTGTATATATATATATATATATATATATATATATATATATATATAAAACTGGTTCTGTGTGGTTGAGTTATATGTGGCTGGAGTTATGCATGGTTGAGACCAGAAGATGAGGCTAAGTAGAAATATTGGTAAATTATCTTAATTCCTCTCTGACTTTGTTCCTGGCAAATAAATACATTTGCTTGAAGTTGAGTGTGAACAGTTTACTTGAACAGGTGATGTCAAATTTTGTAGTCTCAGGCAATAACATTTTGTGTTGTGCTAGTAGCTTTAAAACTTATAATTAGGCAGATTTCATATTACAGCTTCTCCTACACCTTCTGGTAAAATTTGAGTCTTGGCAAATTTCCTCTGTAATTTTATTCCTGCAGGAGGGTCTATGACAAAAAGTTTTAACATAGGAAATCCAGAGATTTTCCCTATTCCCTTTTGGGGTGTGTTGTAAAGGAATCCACCTTCAAGTTCATATATTTATCACAGTAATAACAGAGGTCAATATCTTCTGACTGCTCTATCGTAATACAAAGTGTTAATCACAAGTATTTTCCGGATGAAGTGATGATGGATGTTACCAAAATGTTCCTATCTGTTATAAATTAGTTCTTCTAGACACACACACACACACACACACACACACACACACACACACACACACGAGATACAGCAGAAATGCTTCTCGTTTAGCAGGGAGCTCAAGGTGGTTGAAATTCAGCAATTATCCAAGTACAAGCTAAGAATTAGGCAACATTTTTCAAATTCCAGAAAGAATCACAAAGATGAGGGGAAAGAGAACTCACTAGGAGAGTGTATCTTGGGGGAGGGGAAGAGAATGGCCAGCTTTTTATACCCCTCCTTCTTTTTTTTTAATAGGAAAAAGAGCAGCCAGCAGAAACTAGATGAGGATCAACACGGGGTGAGCGTGGAGGGGCTAGCGACCGCTGAGACAGTCAATAGGCAGATTGTTCATCGAGCATTACCAGATTAGCTGAGCAAATGCACTGACAATGCTGATTAGCGACTTGAAATGCATCAGTTCTTACTGGGGAGAACAAAGACAGTCCAGATCACTGCCCTACAGCCCAACTGCAATAACGGAACCTAGCTATGCTCAACATCATGTTTAGAACTGAGAAATGTGGGCAGTGTGTCTGTTTGTATTCGCTAAATTTCTCTCATTTCTGGAATGGCCTCGAGAGATACATATCTTATTTCTACCAAGTCCTCAAGGGTCAGTAGGCTTATAATCACACCCCCACATATTTCAGCCCCTTGCGAGTTGTGTATTTCTTTCCACTTAATCTGAGAAGGCAGATATCATTGAATTGTCACAATTTGGCCTCTTTTTTTTACACTGATGTTGCAAACCCAGGTGATCATACTGGGGGAAAAAATTTAAATTGCTCTTAAAATTTATTTTTACTTACATGAAGAACGGTACCAACAGTTATGAATATATTTGAATATTTTAAATTTATGATTTAAAGTGGAAAATATGAATTAAAGTGGAAAATATTTCTAGCCTTCCTATGAATATTTTTCAGATGAAGGCTGTGTATTATCTGTTTCATCTTGATCTTTTTTCTTATTATGAGTCCAGAGACCTATAGCACTTTCATTCTACCACTCTCCTTTGGACCTTTGGTTGGAGCACCTAGGAAATAGAATATGGCCTTGACTTGGCACTAATTCTGTGACGCTAGAAATTTTCATAGAATTTTGTTTTACTTTATACAATATTACTGTACCCATCAAATGTAACATTTCCATTTAATTGCTATTCTAATTTAACCTAATAATAACATCTCCCTTTACATTTTCTTTACATAGGTGAAAATAATCTTAGTGTTATTTATAGATTTGTGTTACTCCTTTTTAGAAATCTTTTTCTTCTTTAGATAAAAGAGCTTTACTTTAGTGATAATGCTCTTAACAGGATTCATCTAGGAAGAAAGCACTACAAGGCTGATGTGCCTTTCACAGTTCATTGACATTTTATACCTTATTAGTTTTGCTCTTTCTCTTTCTTTTTTGTTCTTCCTTTGTATTTTTTTAATGCCCAACCCCACTTAATTACTTTATTTATTCACTTACTAACATCTGGCTCATTCCACGACCCTTCTCTAAATTAGGGAAGCAATGAAAAAAAAACTTTGGAATATTTTATAGAAACAAAATTTTCTTTTTTTCTTTTTTGCAGTTAACCATGCCACAGTTAAACACATAAAACATATTATAAGGAATTATTTGCACCAAATTTCAGAGACTTAGCAATAACACATAAAGAACACCCACAAATAAGTATTTTAGAAAAACATACCTCAAAAAATCCAATGACAAAAGCAGGCAGTGGCTATGAATGAACATTCAGAGATGAAATGCAGTAGCCAACACACATATAAAAACGCACACTCTCACTGATAAATTACGTTAAATACACACAGAAAATAAATTGCCATCAAATTGACAAAAATTATTAAAGATGGGTAATACCCAGTGTTGGCAAAGGTATGGAGAAAAGAGTAATAGTGTAATTTGGAAGTGCTCTATTTTTAGGTAACCTGCCAATATCTGTCAAAATGTAAAATGGTATAGTTTTTCATCCCTTAATGCTATTTCCAGAATGTTGTTCTACAGAAGATTCAGATGTGAACACCAATACCTTTTTTCCCCTCTTTCAAGAATGTTTTTAGAGAAACAAGTTAATCGATGTGTAACTGCTGTTACATTCACAACAGTATGGAATGAAATACCGTATAGCCATTGGTGAAAATGATGTCCTAACAGAAATATCCATGCAGTATGTTGAATCTTAGAATGAAAAAGATAAGATAAGCACTGAATGATTGCATAGATGCAAAATAAAAAGAAAACTACCTATCCATGTGTGTAAAACTATAACAAATATCTGGAAGGGTACTGCCATCCAGTTAACTCTGGGGAAAGAAATAAGATTGCAACACGAAAGATGAGGACTGAATCACTAAATTGTTCTAGGTTTTTACAAATATGCTTTCTTTTGGTAACCCAAACCAATAAAAACAATGCACTTTCAAGTACGCGGATTGATTCAAACTAAGCTAACAAGGATGCTAGCTAACAGAGGGCTGCAGGAAATATGCTTTAATGAATGCATAAGAACAAGGCATTATTTGTGACTAGATAGTCATATAAAGTTAGTTCTGCTATAACGCTCATCTTGAAAATGACAAATTTTCTAATGAGATTGATGTATTAGGGAATAATTTGAGCATAACACAAATGTTCTGTTTCTTTATGTTTGATTTCATTGAAGAGAAACACTAGGTGAATGCGTAGAATGACACCCAGCTCAGATGAGTCGTGACGCAAACACAAAATGTACACACACACACACACATCCACCATCTATCTCAGTTCACCCCGTGTATTATGAGTTACTCCCATGTCCAGCTGTTGTTACAACTTTCCATCTGATTTCAGATGACTGCTTCCACCACTTCACAGTAACTCAAAACTGAAACTCTCAACACTCACTTCCACAAGCAAACGTCAAGTTTTTTCCAAGGCAAATTGTCATATTTATTGGCGTATTGATATTTTAGTTAATTATTTAATATGTTTAAAACTATGCTACTGTTTCATTAGGTTTCTATATTATTTTTAATGTGTGGTAGACAAAGTTTTTGAGTGCCGTGCTCCTAACACCATTCCCCTGCCCCGCCAGCTCTGTTATTTTTATTGCACAATTTTACATAAGCTGGCACTTTTTAGGAATGCGTATTTTGTATTACTGTAGACCTGATTGTATTCTATTCATGACAGACCAGTGAACTTTGGAGTCTGCAACTCAGCTTTGATGGGAGTCAATGAGTGATATTTGTTGGGAGACAGTTATTCACAGGCGTCTCACTTTTCTATCTTCTGAGCAAAGGCACAAAGTCTCTTTCTTCTAGATGATCTTTTCCAGGACGTTTGTATAGCAAATTGCCTTGGCAGTTAGAGAAAGTGTGTCTCTCTGGAGCAAAGGGTACATTTCCTTACAGTCTTGGAAGATGAAGGATTTTCTTTCCAGAGCAATGAGCAGATATGCTTACTGCCCAGTATAAAAAATCTGGTTCCCTAAACTCGAGATTTCTTTCCTGCAACCAACTGTGTGTCCACATGTCACTTGACCCTTTTGTATCACCCTGTAGGAATTGAGGATTGGAGAGCTAGTGCAAAAAGAATCATTCTCTGGCTACTGCTATTGCTTTGAGTAACAAACTTTCCTTTGTTTTTGACTCAGAGGTTTCATGTCTTTTGTGAGCATCCATGAAACCATGGCCAATTAACAGATTGACTTGCAAACAGTAAAAATCTCAAACTCTTCATAGATCTTGGTAACATTCTGTGGGATGTCATGGTATTGCAGATAGCTTCAAAAAATTTTTGTTCAGTATAGTTCAGGACCTATTGCAAGATAACAATCATTAAATACTGTCTTTTTCACTTTTTTTTTTAAACATTAAAGCATGATGTATCCAGTAACGGGAAACAAAAGGATGTGTTGGAGAACTTTTGAACTAAGCCACTTCTTCAGTGGTCAAAAAGTAGGGTGGAGAATATTTCTAGTTTTCATTTTATTTGATTAAATGAACAACTTTGTGTTTACATTACCTAAAATAAGAATTATTTATGTTAACATTGTTTTGCTATATGTAATTATCTTTGAAATTCTTAGAAATAACATCATTCAGTGAAATATAAGTAATTCTGTTACAGTTTGATCAGACAATATATATTGTTTCTATCCCATGTAAAGCCCTGTGAGGATATAAAAATGAATAAACACTTTCTGTGCTTTCAAAAGTTGGCACTCTAGTACAAGAGATAAAACAAAAGAAAACATAAACATTATGCAAGGCAGGAAGTATTAATTCTGACATGATAGGAACAAATAAAGGATTACAGTTGTTCTTAGGGGAGAAGATACCAAGGATGTGAGATTACACTAAGAAAGAGCACTTGAAAGAGGGAAAGTTCTATGCAGAGGCAGGAATGTTGGCAGGCTAGAGGAAGAGAAGCCTAGAAAGAAGTGGGATCAGATTCTCAATCATAAGGAGTCATGAATGATTAAGGATACCTATTTCACTGATTCTAAGACTGTTTTTAAAATCGGAGCACCTCTTTATTACACTTAACAATTTATGCTCTTTTATGATCTCTGGCATCTTACAATTTCTCTCTCAGGTGGCAACCATTACATAGCTGTATGAAAAACCTTTTTTTTTTGGACACTTTCTGATAAGCTCAAGGAAAGCCAGAAAGAATCCAGTTTAGATTAATGTGAGTGTATTCATGTAATTGTAGGGTCAAAACAGAATCCTGAAAGTGACCTTAGAATTTAGAACCTCTAGAATATATTAACCAATTTTCTGGCTAACATACTTCTAAAAAACACATAGTATTTGCCAAGTATTAACTGACTACTCTTTACTAAACTAGTGTTTAGGTTTTAATCCATTATCATATTTAATTCTTGCAAAATTCCTGAGACAGGGATGAGGTCCATTTTTTTGGAAATGTTTTGTAAGTAGTGCAAGGTCACAGAGCTAGTAACTACAATTTAAGTTTAGATAGTTTGGGGATTTAAATCCAGTTCTCACTTACTCTCAGAACTATTCTGTTAATTACATAATTCTTTTTATAATGCATCTTTGCTTAACCACATACGTGAAAGTGAGCTCTCTTGGTCTCTTAGGGCAGTGCTTTTTCCTAATGTGGAGAGGAGGTGATGGGGGTGTTAGAAAAAGCTTCTTTGAGAAAGTAACTCAGGAATATAAGATTGATCATCTATTTTGATCTTCACTAAGATGAAAGATATTTATTATTTTACATACTTATATTTATTAATGTTATTACTTATGTATTTAAAGCTTTTATAAAATTGATGCAGAGACACTGGTGAAGCTCCCATTAATTTAGCCTGCTGAAAACTTAACAGTCACGAGAAATCTTCAGCAGCTTGTCCTTATTAATGAATATTAGTAATTTAATTTAAAATTTAGAATAAGTAGCTTTAAAATTATTTTATTTTTTGCATGATTTTCAATTAATACATAGAGAGTTGAGGCCCAGAGAGGTTGAATGATTTGCCCAAAGTCACACAGCAAGGCAATACAGAAAACACGGTTTCTAAATATGCTTGAATATCCAGTGTTGAGTAATCTGAGACACATCATCATCACATTACATAGCAAGTTGTCCATGCATTGGCAGATTTAATTGTTGGGTTTTGACTCGGTTTCTAAGAAAGATCTGCTTGTAGTTGTTGCAAACCAAAAACACTCCATCCCTCAAACTCCTTTTTTCACTCTCTCTAGTGTTTAAAGTATGTTGTGCATTTGCTTTTCCACCATCACTTTTTGTTCTACAACCAAGTCAACTCTGGAATTAGATTGTCCTAGACTGACTTTACAGAAGAGCTTAGTTTTCAATTTAGATCCTTTATAAGTTGAATATAAACTTTGCTAAAAAATTAATTAATCTGAATGTGAAGTGACATTATTTATTTGAGGTATATCTAAAGGAAAGGACTTATCAAGAGGCAATTGGGTAAGCCCAAGTTGAAATATGAGTCAAGATGTTGGATTAGAATATTTCCGAATGGGTGAAATGGTAAAAACAGGACAATGTGCTGGAGAGTATCAAGTCGGTAAGCCCTTTGAATTTTATTTGTTAAAATATTCTTTTGAGGTTAGGGCTCTGTTAGCTTCAACTCGTAAATATTGCTTTCCTAGATAAATTTTTTGTTTTATGTTGTACTCAAACAATAAAACCTTGGGATTTTGAACTTCATATGAAAAAAATCAGATCGTTAGAGCTGCTTCTGTATCCTTTCTCTGAATTTGACTTAATTTACTATGTTGGATTATGAATTGTATAAAAAGGATTGGTTTGAGTGGTTATGGACATTTAACAGTTCAACCCGAGCTTGAACCATGTGTTATTTTCTTAACCTACAAATTATGTGCTAGGTTAGGATATTCATTTGGAACATATCCAACATGAATAAATTAGACCAATTTTATATTTTAGGGGAATTAAATTTTAGATTACTTGAGTAATAATCATCATAACTAGAACTACTTATGATAGAACCCATGATATGTGTTCTATAATAAAACAGACTGTATGAGAGTGTGTGCATGGTATATCTGGCTGATTCATAATAATAGACCCACAAATTCTCAGTAAAAAAAAAACGAGTCTTTTGGATATTACCATTCTACTAAAAAAATTCTAATATAATTAGATAAGCTAAGCATTTCCTTTTTTATAGGAACTAAAAATAGCAAGAAGTATTTTTGTAAAGTCAGGCTCTCCTTGGGGAGTTGGATTCACCTTTATGCATTAGTTGTAAATATTTTAGATTTATTAGAGAACATTTATGAAAATCAGTATCACTTCTCAGTGTTGGCATCTGACAAAATTAGAAAATTGAAATGTAAAATTTTATATATAAATTTAAACAGACATAAATGGGATGTAATATTACATGATGTGATATATGTGATATGCTATATATTGGATATGATATTTTATGATAATATTATTTCAAACTTAAACTCCCTGTAAATTTTCTTTTTTTCACATTTGAGAATGTAATTTTTATATCCTTTTTGGAACACTGGCATGTCAAGGATGACTGACAGTGGTTTGATTTGCATTAGGATTCAATGGATCCTTACACAGACTTCATGGCTGACCTGATAGAAGGTTCTCACAAAAGGGTAACAACAATGGCTGCTCCTTTGACCTCTGACCAGAGGGTAGCTTCTCCATGGGGGCAGGGAAGTTACCATGAGATAGTAGTTTTCTGACTTGGCCTCTCTCAACTCCCAACTCCCTAAATGATGACTAGAGAAACCTGTTGTGTATTAAAGCTACATTTATTAAACTTGCAACAGCAAAGGGAAAATGCCAACTTGACAGAATCTTAGTGATGTCTTAGAATAGGGAAATCAGGGGAGAATGTTTCTAGTCTTTAGAGTGTGGGTTGAGTGATTTTAAGGTCTTTCAAGGCAGGGAACTTGTTGGGAGTAGACAATATTTATAATATAATAGTTTTGGTTTTGTGGGCCCAGAGAGGCAATGATCTTGAAGAACTTGATGAACAAGGTGTTAGTTGTAATATGTAATTGATTGTTATTGGTTTATAGTTTATCTTCCAAGAGCAGATGTTTTTTGAAGCAAGCAGCTAAGTTATCTTTGCCTGTTCTCAGTATTCTGAGATAAGAATTTATGCCTGATGACCCAATTAGTGTTTAACTTAGGGGCAAAGTTGACTTCAGTTCTTTGGTCTAAGCTGGACATTCTTTGGGTCTAAGCTGGAAGACAGATGATTATCATCTGGGGACATGATCAATCCCAATCTATACATTAAGCTTAATGTGTAGAATTTTTTTTTTTTTTAATAAATTTATTTTATTTATTTATTTTTGGCTGCGTTGGGTCTTTGTTGCTGCATATGGGCTTTCTCTAGTTGTGGCGAGCAGGGGCTACTCTTAGTTGCAGTGCACGTACTTCTCATTGCTGTGTCTTCTCTTGTTGCGGTGGCTTCTCTTGCTGCGGAGCACGGACTCTAGGCGCGTGGGCTTCAGTAATTGTGGCTCTCAGGCTCTAGAGTGCAAGCTCAATAGTTGTGGCAGACAGGTTCAGTTGCTCCGCGGCACGTGGGATCTTCCCGGACCAGGGAGCGAACCGGTGTCCTCTGCATTGGCAGACGGATTCTTAACCACTGAGCCACCAGTGAAGTCCCTGTACAGAATTTCTGATGGTACTTGTTCCTACCTTTGTATTTGCCAAATTTTCTTGCTTTTTATGTGGTAATATTATTTGTTGGATTATTTGCTAGGACACTGACTGCATAGTAGCATTTAAGGCTTTGGAGATCACACATTTGAGGACTCTAATGCAAATACTAAGAGAAGGATTATTTATGATCATCATTTGTAGCACATTTCTAGGCCAGAAGCCAAGAGTTTCCAAATTAAAACAAGAGATTCCATTTCTAATCCAAAGAATCTGTAGAATCGGATAAGGAATATTAGCCAAATCACTTTATTTCATGATTTTGTTGCTTCCAACATTTATTAGTAATATACTTGTGAAACAGGCAAGGATGTAAATGTAGCACTCTTTCCTTAAGGAAGCACGTATTCCATCTTGACAGCCCAGCTTTCAATAAGCTCTGTAGTGAACCTCCACTGTGAAATTTTCATGATCCTCTTGTTCTTTATGATAGGCAGAACAAAGGCCCCCCAAAATGCCCATCTCCTAATACCTGGAACCTCTGAATATGTTTGTTACATGGCAAGGGAGAACTAAGGTTGCAGGAGGAATTAAGGTAGCTAATCAGCTGACTTTAAGATGAGGAAATTTTTTGGGCCCAATATAATGACAAGAGTCCTTATAAGTGAAAGAATGGAGCAGAAGAGTCAGAGAAGGAGTTGTGACAGTGGAAGCAGGGGTCAGAGTGATGACATTGTTGGTTTTGAAAATAGGAGGCCATGAGCCAATGACCACAGGCAGCCTCTAGAGTTGGAAAAGACCAGGAGATGGATTTTCCTCTAGAGGCTTCAGAAGGATGGCAGCCCTGCCGACACCTTGATTTCACTCCAGTATAATGCATTTTGGACTTCTGACCTCCAGACGATAATACATTTGTGTTGATTTAAGACACTAAGTTGGTGGTATTTGTTACAGAAGCAATAGGAAACTAATATGGTTTTAGTGACATAGTTCAATTCACCTGCTATTCTCTGAACCGTAACATGTATAATTTTTCTCCACTTTTTGGGTCCCTTGAAAAACATGAAATGAAGATTTGAGACAGGAAAAAGCAGTTCAAATTTCCTTTAAATGACTAAAGTTTTTGTAAACTTAATTCAAGGCTCAGCTTTTGTCTTTGAATTAAACTATGTCCAGATCTCTTTTCTGGAGATGGGAAATTGACAGGCCAATAAGACCCTTGGGTATCAAAGCTATACTGAAGGGACCAAGATACTTGTTATACCAAGATAACAGATCTTTGTCCAATTTGTAGGCAATAGGCAAGAAACTTCAGTGCTATAAATCCAATGCCAGAAGACCACACAATGATAGGTTTTCAGTCAAAATATCCCTGTGCAGTTTTCAAATAGCAATAAAATATTTTGGTACCACTCATTAAGCGTGGTCCTATATCAGGTGATCCATTTATAGTATAAAGTTCATCAGGTAGCTCTAAAGACAAAGAGTTCAGAGTACAGTCTAAGTGGTATGCCTTTTTGGTAAGGTCTGTAAAAGTGAGATAGCATGCACATATACAGTCTCTGTTCCCTAGCTCTTTACAGAGTCTAGCTTCTTTAAAAGTTCTGTAGGGAGTGGTTTCTGTGAAACTTCCATTTTTCGGTTTGACATAAGAGAGAATTTTATATATCTATCTTTCTGGTATGTATATTGTTTTTAATCTAAAATGTTACTTAATGATTTACTCCAATTACTAAGGAAATCAACAGAGTAATTTACAAGTGACTCTTATGAAAGGAAACTGGGTGACATCTAGGAAAATGAGCACAAACCCTACAGTCATTTTGGTTGTGTGTGTTTTTTCTTTTTTTTTTTTTTTTTTTACCAAATCATAAGCAAATTATAGCCAGGCATTGAATTTATACTAATGAGTGACTAAGGATGCCAAAGTCAATGTTAAGAACGGAATCTTATAAATATCTCAGTTAAGAGATAGCAAGTGTCTGTTAAAAATCCAGAATCTTTATAACAGCTAAGAGGAAAGAAAAATCACTGTGAAAAAAAAAAAAGCATGCAGATTGAAGTGTGACAATAGTGGCTCTTGTCTGTGGGTCTTGCATAGGTCTTGCTGTTTACAATTATCTTTACAGAAAGTTTTGAGTGGAAGCTTTCTCTTCCCAAATGTCATCTGCTTGCTTTTGGACCATTCCTAAGAATTTTTCTAGATGGAACATGATTCAAAGAAGATGTTTGTGTTTTCAACTGAGAAATGTGAATCTAAAGACTAACATCTTATGGACCTAGAGTCTGTCATACAGAGTGAAGTAAGTCAGAAAAGAGAAAAACAAATACCGTATGCTTACACATATACAGGGAATCTATAAAATAAAAATTGTTCTGAAGAACCTAGGGGCAGGACAGGAATAAAGACACAGATGTAGAGAATGGACCTGAGGATATGGGGAGGGGGAAGGGTAAGCTGGGGTGAAGTGAGAGAGTGACATTGACATATATACACTACCAAATGTAAAATAGATAGCTAGTGGGAAGCAGCTGCATAGCACAGAGAGATCAGCTCGGTGCTTTGTGACCACCTAGAGGGGTGGGATAGGGAGGGTGGGAGGGAGGGAGACGCAAGAGGGAGGGAATATGGGGATATATGTATACATACAGCTGATTTCACTTTGTTATACAGCAGAAACTAACACAACACTGTAAAGCAATTATACTCCAGTAAAGATGTTAAAAAGAAAAAAAGACTAACATCCTAGAATTTTACTATTATGTTAGTTGTTAACAGCACCTGATATGGTTTTGTCAGATAAAGAAAATTTTCTTATTATGGAAATTTTACATTTGCAGTATACTGTTAAATTTATCTTCTTTTATTATTTACAAGTATTTGAATTAATCTTAGTGTAACTTTTTATGTATATGTTTAGATATATATACAACTATGCAAAGAGATGATGAAGTTAAAGTTTTTAATCTTATCTTTCCAATATAATTAACTTAATCACCTATACATAATCAGTATGTATATATCATTTTAACATTACCATTTCAATAAACTAGAACAAGTCCTTTAAAGAACAAAGTGGATTTATTATCTTATATACACATTCCTGTTTCTCTATAATCATTTTTATTAATTACAACCTTTAATTAAAGGAGCTAACTTTTGTTTTTGTGAATAATTTCTAGAAAAGACTGGAAGGTAGTATATCAAGAATTATCTAGCTATTTTCTTCCCTGTAAACACATTTTATACAGCTTTAACATGTTTCAAGATGACAAAATAAACATATGAACAATAACATTTAAGGGATGTGTACATCCTTTTAATATATATTCATTCCATATATAAAAATAAGAAAAAAATGATTTATTTAAAACAATATTAGTGACTAATGTGTGTAGTTTCTTTTTCATATTTAGAACTTGTCTAAGATAATTTATTAATTACAACTTAATATTAGGCTGAAGTCTTAAAGTTGACTACAAATCTGGAAATTATGAGTTAAGTTGACACATTAAATCCGTGTGATTTATAGCATTAAAAGAGTACATAATATTAAAAAGATAACTATTATTCAGTTTCATTTAGTTAAACATATTTTGGTATATATTTGTACTCTAAACCATTTGTAAAAATAATAATTTAATGGACTCATTGAACTAAAGTAAGATTTTTAAAAAGTTTAAATGAGATTTTTAAAAAGTTTAAATTTAAAGTTTAAATTTAAATGAGAAATTAAGTTCAAATCATGTATTAATTAAAATATTGTGCTCACATTACATTTTCTGGTAGTGATATTATGGAGAGGGCTAAAATTGTTTTAAGCTAAAATTAATCACTCTAATTTACCTAAGTAATCATCTCTTTATAGTTCATGTACTTAAAAATACAAATTAACCTCTGTATTTATATAACAGAAGAATCAATTAAGGTTGTGAATTCATGTCAAAAGCTCTAAATGCCTAGCTTATCTTTTTATCTAACAAGATCATTATCCAAACTCACAGGTAAACTTTTTCTTCTTACATACAGCTTTGGCAAGTTAAAAAAACACATAGAGCAATTTGTTTTTGAAAATTCTTGACAGTTTATCTGTGCTAGATATTCCTAGAATGTGTACAGAAAAACAAAACAGTTATTTTTTGATCAATTAATCCCTAAAGTTACAGAAACAGAAAAAGAAACAGAAAAAGGAGTTGGAAAGGAAAAAAGAAAAAAATGAGAAGCTGCATGTTTCAGACCAATATTAAATTATCACTGCAAAAGACGAATTATCTTGTCCTCTGCAAGCAGAGGGGAATGTTTAGCTTCACAAAAACTTACTTTCACACACACACACATAACAGAAAAAGAGTGAGAGAAAAAAAATATAGTTAAACAGTAACTCAGAATTTTCTCAACTCCATCAAGCTGTGTGTTTTTTAATTGTACGTCAAACTTTGAAGTATGGTCATGTCACAGGGAGAGTTTCCTGTTTTAAACAAAGAGATCTCTCTTTGAGACAGACAAGTCAGAGAATCTTTCTATAATCTCTCTATTTGTTTTATTGCCTCTCTCAAATAAGCATTCTTGTTCATGCCAAAAGTTTCCCAAAGGCCACTGAAATGTCAGATTCTCCTTGGTGGAATTATGTTGGAGAGTTACACACATGAGTTAACATGTGAAAAGAGACCCTCATAATCAGTAAAAGTCAGAAAGAGGTAGCCGTTCCTATTTCCTGTTTCTAGACCTTGCCAAAGGTAAGTTGTTAACAGCTGGGAGCTCAGGGCAGACAAAACTAAATAAAGCATTTCTAGGGACACAAAGACCTGTCTCAGGAAAGTCCATAAATATTTATTTTAAATCAACTTTATTCATATATAATTTATGACAATAAACTACATCTATTCAAAGCATACTATAAATTTTGTCCAAAAAATGTGTCTTCCAAGATCTTCTGAACCCTTCGGTCCTTGGTGATAGACTTGCTGGGCCTACGCAACTCCTTTCCCCATAAAATTTTTCTTACAGACTCATGAGAGAAGGGCTGACAGAGATATAAACCAAAGTGTAAGAAGAAAAGGCTGTTTTCTACTTGATAATCAAAGAATTCCTAAAACCCTTTATTCCTCATTGAGAAAATAAACAATCTTTATGAGCTGATGAAAGGAAATTGGAGCCGAGACCCAATTTAAGTCGTACCTCACTCTTGGGGTCAAAGAGACTCCCAGCCAGTCCCAACTTGGAGGATGAAGAGCTCCCTATATTTCTTTTAAATGGAAACAAGTAATTTTATGGTTTCACTGGAAATCGAATTTTCTGTGTGTCAAGCACGTGTGATGTCGACCACAACATGGAACCTGAACATCCAGCTTAGAGAATCAAGGAGCCTCAGGGGAAGGTACTTCTCCAGTTATTGTACAGAGGATGAAGGGATCTTGATTGGATGCCCATGGGACCTCTACGTTTGTCAGTTTTTGAAAGTCTACTGGAAATACCCATTGATCAAGGAAAACTAAGTTTATTAGATGAGGAAGAGCATCACCTTGGCAATATCTTAACAGTGTTTCAGAAGGGGGAAGTCAGGGTAGGATATCAAACAAGGTTTCAGGACCTGGACTGGGAAAGTTTTCAGTCAGGCCTTGTAAGATAGAGTACAAGTTGGGACTGGAGAAAGTGTATTACGTAATAGCTTTGGATCGATGGGCTCTGAGAAGCCAGGGCCTGGAAGCTATTCTTGACGAGCAAGCTATTAGTCTTAATAAGTTGGCTATTGGTTCACATTCTTATCCTCAAGGAACAAGTACTTCTGGTGCAAGTAGGTAAGTTAAATTTGCTTTGCTTTCAAGAGTATTATTTCATGGAGGAACAGAAAATTATGTTGTGTTCAGTTTTTACTCCCCACCACCACCCCCGGCCCCAAAGGAACTTGTTTCAGGTTTCCAGAGAATAGGACTGCAAGATTATTCCAATAAAAGGGTTATAAAACAGGGCTATTGTAAGGACCCAGACTTCAAAACCACCCTATTTGGGAGCCCGATAGTAGGATTTAGCCCAGTGACTCCCGATTAAATTAGCTAAACTAAATATTTTTTAGTGTTTATTGATTGATATACATACAACTGTATGATGGACTATTTTGCATTCAGTGATGATTTTTATGTACATCTCTGTTTTGTAAACACATTAACTCCATGACCAGATAGCAAATCATCTTGAATTGACTCTTTAGGTTCCTTTCTATATCTACCAAGTGCACAGGCTGGGATTTATTGCCGGAGGTTCAGTTAGAGAAGAAATGAAGTGGTGGTGATGATGGTGATGACTATAGAATCAATGACAGAGTGGCAAATAGTAAGGTCACAGACTGCATCAGGAACCCACATCATCAGAATCAATAGTAAGGCAGAATGATAAACCAAGAAAGCAGGCAAACCCCTAGCAATACATGAAAACATCTGGATGCCCCTCAAGGTAGCAACTAGAACTTCAGCATGGTTGAGGTCCTAAGGAAATAAAGCAAGATTCTGTATGATAATGGCTTTAGAGAGAAAAATAATTAATTACCACCAATGGAAATTTAAGCCGCTTTGGAGCCATGTCAAGAGGAGAGAAAAACATGGAGCAGCACAAGCTCCAGCAATGACACTTGTACTGTCTCAGAACTAAAGACTGTAGTTATTGTCACCCATATTTCCTTGATTGAGCTCTCTTGTGCCAGGTAGGTGGATGCCAAAAAGACAAGGGTCACATTCACAGAAAAAAAAATGAACTGTTAAACTCTAAAGGCATGTCAAGGGCATTATTACCATAAAGCATTAAGAATAGATGAATCTGACCCATAAAAAAAGCACCATGACAAAATCTGAGAGCTGATGTAAGTTGCTCTTGAGCTCAGGAAGAGAACAAAGATTTATAAAGAAAATTGCATTTCCATGGGCTATCTTTAAAAAAAAAAAAGACTTTTAAATTTTAATTTGGTCATTTGACCTTTTAGAAAAATTCAATCTTAATTTATAAAGTCACAAAGGAGACGGCTCCATAAACTTCTAATTACTTGTCATGTGTGTCAGTGCTTTCTGATACAAATCACCAACCTTAGAAATCTCAGGACACATGACCAGGTTCTAGAAAGCAAGTGGCTTTGTCAGTTTCAGTAGGGTTGTACTTGTGCAAATGTTAACGTCTAATCAGGTTTGGACTATTTTACTTGGAAGGAAGAAATCACGTGGCCCTCCAGGTGATTCCTTTCTTTGTTTTGGGACAGCAACTGCTAATGGCACCAAGTCCTGAATATCTGTCTTTGAAGGCACAGAATCTTTAATGATCCCTTATTGGAAACTTTCTGGACTTTATTTCTTATACGTGAACTTAGTGGCAGTTCTCCACAGCTTTCTGAAGGAAAATAACCATTGAGTATCATTCTTGAACCTGTTAGTTTATTCCCTGGGGCTTCATTGAATTCAAGGAAAAACACTAGCCTGCAGTCAGTCAGCCTGGGGCTGTAAGGTTGTCAGATGGCATAACCAAGGCATAGTGTTTGGGTCTGGCCAGGACTTGGATAGGAAAACTCAAAAGAAAAAAAAAAAAGTTTGTGGAACACACATCTGTTATGTACCAGATGGCAGCTGTCATTTCATCTCCTGTGGAACTTTTTCCTATAATTCTTGTTACATTTCTTCTACTCTAGTACTTCTGGGTTTTAAGGAAAAAAAGCAAAATATTTTGGGAAAAAATGAGTGAATGTAACATTAAAACCAAGGCTTTAATTGTTCCAAAACTCAGGATTTGCAGAGTTAAGGTTCCCACAGCAATTCTCCAACTGTGCAGTGTGTATTATAATAGGAGCCCACATTACATAATCATCAAACCTCGGGTAGCGTTACAGAGTGTTCAGCAGATAAAGGGCACAACATAATGGAAAGGAACTGCACTTTTTCTCTAATCTTAGATGTACAGAGAATATTGTGTTACTGCATAAATATTACATGATCATGTAACAAAATATACTAATGAAATACACAGTTGCAAAGCAAGAGTGCAAGGGTTGAGATTGCACTGGGAACACATAAATTGATTTTCTTATTCTTTGCTAATTCAAATTCAAACTTAATTTAGCATTTGTGTCTTTTTATGAGAATATAATATGTCATGGGAGACCTGACAGTTTTTAATGGTTTATAAAATGGTGCTTAGGGTCATATAGACATACAACAATAACACTGTCTTTCATGTCCCAAATTTCTGTCCCTGACTGTGTCTTAAGCATTTCATTATTGACCTAGAGGCTAATTTCTGCACAACGACGGTTCTTCCACCTTGAGAGTATGACACATTTGTTCTTTACATTAAGGACAAACATATTGCCTTTTGGGTTTGGTGAGTTTCTGCCTACGTTTGTCGGTGACTTAATATTTGTGTGCAAATTTGTCAGCCTATTGTGATAGACACTCTCCACCAAATGATTCAAAACACACTTATGTAGCACCTACTTGTATAAAGAGCTCTGTTCTAGATTCTGATGTGACAGAAAGAAATCGTCATGGTCTTGCTTTTTAAGAAATTAAGACCTTCAGTTACTGATGACAGTGTTAATTATATTCACTTTGAGTCAGGTTGCGTTGTGCACCCTAAGCATAGCTTTGACAGCGCTGGCATATTACATCTCATTACATTTTTTCTTTCATTTTACAAAAGCTCTATTTTATGCAAACATCTCTTGTGATTCCTACCACTGCTACATGCTCTTTTTCTCCCCCTTTCTTTTGGTATTTTTATTTTTTATTAAAAAATTTATTAACACTTTATTTTCTTAGAGCATTTTTAGGTTCAAAGAAAAATTGAGAGATTTCCCAAATACACTCTGCTCCTACACACTCACAGCCTACTTAATTATCAACATCTCCCACCAGAGTGGCACTTTTTTTTTTTTTACAATTGATGAACCTACATTAACACATCATCATCACCCAAAGTCCATAGCTTACATTACAGTTCACTTTTGGTGTTGTGTATTCTATGATTTTGAACAAATGTATAATGATGTGTATCTATCATCCAGAGTATTTCCAGTGCCCTAAAAATCTTCTGTGCTCTGCCTATTCATCTCTTGCCTCCCTCCCCCTTCCCACCAACCCCTGGCAACTGCTAATATTTTTCCTGTCTCCATAGTTCTGTCTTTCCAGAATGTCATATAATTGGAATCAGACGATTGCCTTTTCAGATTGGCTTTTTTCACTTAATAATATGCATGTAAGACTCTTCCATGCCTTTTCATGGCTTGATAGTGCGTTTCTTTTTAGTGCTGAATAATATTTCATTGTCTGGATATACCACAGGTTATTTATCTGCTCATCTATTAAGGACATCTTGGTTGCTTCTAACTTTTGGCAATTATGAATAAAGCTACTATGAACATCCATGTGCACCTTTTTATGTGGACATGCTTTCAACTCCTTTTGGGTAAATACCAGTAAGAGTGTGAT
This sequence comes from Grampus griseus, assembly GCF_964374135.1. Classification (NCBI taxonomy): domain Eukaryota; kingdom Metazoa; phylum Chordata; class Mammalia; order Artiodactyla; family Delphinidae; genus Grampus; species Grampus griseus. The sequence goes on from NC_139007.1 coordinate 64,830,416, forward strand.
TGCTGGAACATATGGTAAGTGTATGTTTAGTTTTGTAGGAACCACCAAAATTGTCTTCCAGAGTGGCTGTGCTGCTTTGCATTCGCACCAGCAATGAATGAGAGTTTCTGTTTCTCCACATCTTCACCACCATTTGGTATTATCAGTGTTACAGTTTGGTGTGTAGTAGAATCTCATCTTTGTTTCAATTTGCATTTCTCTGATGACATATGAGGTGGAACATCTTTTTATATGCTTATTTTCCACCTGCATATCTTCTTTGGTGAGATGTCTGTTAATGTCGTTTGCCTATTTTTTAATGAGTTGTTTGCTTTATTATTGAGTTTTAAGAGTGTTTGATTTCGGTAGTGTAATGATAGCTTCATAGAATGAGTTAGAAATTATTCCCCCTGCCTCTCCCGTTGTGGAGCATAGGCTCCGGACGTGCAGGCTCAGCGGCCATGGCTCACGGGCCCAGCCGCTCCGCTGCATGTGGGATCTTCCCGGACCGGGGCACGAACCCGTGTCCCCTGCATCGGCAGGCGGACTCTCAACCACTGCGCCACCAGGGAAGCCCTGCTTCTATCTTATGAAAGAGATTGTAGAGAATTGGTATATATATTTTTTTCCTTAAATGTTTGGTAGAATTTACCAGTGAACCTGTCTAAGCCTGGTAGTTTCTGTTTTGTAAGGTTATTAATTATTGATTCAGCTTCTTTAATAGATATAGGCCAATTCAGATTGTCTATTTCTTCTTGTGTGAGTTTTGGCAAATTCTGTCTTTTAAGGAATTGGTCCATTTCATCTAGGTTATCAAATTTGTGGGCATAGAGCTGTTGATAGTATTCTTTTATTATCCTTTAATGTCTACTGGTTGATGATCTTTTTTTCTGGTATTAGTATTTTGTGTCCTCTCTCTTTTGTTCTTAGATTGCCTGACTAGAGTCTTATCAATTTTATTGATCTTTTCAAAGAACCAGTTTTTGGTTTTATTGATTTTTCTCTATTGATTTCCTGTTTTTAATTGCATTGATTTCTGCTCTATCTCTCATTATTTCTTTTCTTCTGCCTACTTTGGACTTAATTTGCTCTTCCTTTTCTGGTTTCATAAGGTGAAAAGGAGCTTCTGTTTCATAAGGTTAAGGTGAGCCTTTAACCTGTGGATTCTGATGCTATCTCTCTGTTGTGTGGTAGTGAGGGAAAAACCCACACACTGGAAGTGGAACTGGAGGCAGAAGTACAAGTGTAGAGCATGTATTAGTTTGGAAAGATTTTACTGATTGTTGAAGGGTGGGTGATCACCCCATCAACAAGTTCTGAGATGCCTAAGCAAGAGCATGTCAGAATTCTTGGGAAGAGCGGGCATTCATGTGGATTCTGTTTGAATATCCTGGAGAGATAAGGACAAAAGAGAGAGAAGGCAGGGCTTCCCTGGTGGCGCAGTGGTTGAGAGTCCGCCTGCCGATGCAGGGGACACGGGTTCGTGCCCCGGTCCGGGAAGATCCCGCATGCTGCGGAGCAGCTGGGCCCGTGAGCCATGGCCGCTGAGCCTGAACGTACCGCAAAAAAAAAAAAAGAGAAGGTATGGGGTGTAGGCAAATGTTACGGAGTACAGACATTTCCTAGATGTCTACTCTGAGGCCTTGTATTAGACTGAAAGAACTGAAGCTGGGGGTGAGAGCAAAAGGGAAGAATTACAAAGTTGAACATAACGTTAAGCCGGGCTTCACAGCTATCGAATTATGATGAGAGGGTCAAAGATACACCACTTAAAACATCTCTTACTCTGTAATTTTGCCAAGACTTGCTCTTTGGCTGGGCTTTCAGTATTCTCTAGAAGACTCTACCTTGATAAGAGTGATCTGTATCATTTTGGATGCAGACAGCAGGATAAAGATACCTGTTGAGTCAGTATGTCCATAAAGGCCGTAGTCACCTGACCAGATGGGCCCGAAGGTCAGATCCAGGACATTCTCTGTCTCTATAAGGAGCAGCAGGATGCTGTAAAACTGAATTTAATCAAGGTGACAGCAACATTTGCATGATTCTAATTTTAATTAAATATACAAATACTTCAAAAGATTTGAAGTCATGCAGAGAACCATAGGTGAAATATGTATGTGTTAAGAAAACGATACCCTTAAATTTAAAAAGCAATAATTTTCCTAACTTAAAGAGTTGAATTTCTTAAAAATAGGAAGTAAAATATACCTCGTCCCACATGGTTTTGGTTAGGCCTCAATATTACTTATGTATATAGTTTTTTTTTTTTTTAAAGGAACAATTGGAATAGCAGACCAAGAAATGGATAACTAAACATCTACAGAAAAAAGCAAAATTGATAAATATTTAGTGTGGAGAAAAGAATGGAAGACTTGAGTTTGGCCTAAAAATACTAAAGGAACATTGACAATTGGACATAGATTAATTACTTTCATTAACTAATAAAGAATAGTTTTAATTGCAAAGTATAATATTGTAAAGTAAAATATCTTTATAAATTATTACTTAAAGCAAAAAAAATGTTAAGTAGAAAAAAAACAAGATAACTAGTAAGCTGTCAGGAAAAATGGTGGGATGACTTTTTTGAGGATACATTCAGAAGATTAGAATCTAATTTTTCAAACCCTGCCATTGTGTACAGGGCTAGAATAACTAGAAGTGTGGAATATTTAGCCCACACTACTGGAAGTATTTTCTTATCTCATATGATAGCCAACCTAACTATTTCATCAAACTTTTTAATTTGCTGGAAAAGATAAACGAGTCAGTTGAAAATAAGACAGTATTTACTCTTGACTAGTCCTATTAAATTAATAAATATATACTACAGAGTGTTCAGAGATTGTAATGTTAGAAACAAGAGAGTAATTTGTTCATTTTCCCTTACTTTTCTCTTATAGGGTAACTCTTTCCAAAAGCTCTCAAAATCTATTTTATACATCCATTTGAGAGGTGTTTTCAACATCTTGTAGCTCGATTGTTAAGTCCATTTCATGGATCGCAAGCGAGACAGAACGTCATGCTGAAGATTAAAGAGAAAGAGGGAAAGACAAATAGAGAGAAGCCATGAGAAAAATAGAATAAAATATAAAACCTGTTGGTCCTCTTTCCACAGGTCTTTGATTTATTAGGATTGTTCCCTATAAAGTTATGCTCAATCAGAAAATTATCACATCCCCCTAATATATTAAAAATCAACCCCCTGCCCCCTCTTCTTTCCTATTTTCTTCCAAGCCCCAGCTCACACCTCCCATTGTCTGTGAATGACAAGGTCCCTGTTCACGTGTTGGCGAATGAGGTCTCTCAGGGTGTTTGTCACTGTCATGTTTTGATTGTTTGTCTACAGCACCCAGACTTTATTCCATCTTTGGCGCACAGATATTGAAATGAAACAGTATGTCAGAAAATCCAGGTTGCCTTTATAACAAAGAGCATGTTGCCTCTTTAGGAAACAATGAAGCATGATGAATAGCTATTCAGTTTTTTGTAGTACTTCCAGCACTGGATAAAGCAAAAATCTGGCCCAATGTTGAGAGTGTCTATCTCTTTTGTAACCAGTACTGGAATGGTTAATTACTTTGCAGTCTCCAAGAAGCAACAATGAGCCAGCTCCTGCCACTACATCCCCACCAAAAACAAAACTGACAGATCGCACTCCGCCGCTGAAACAGATGGTTGCTTACAGGGCTGACAAAGCTAACATAAACTGCAGAGGCTTCCTTCTCTGCCGCAGCCCCAAAGAGGCAAAGAGGTGAAAAGAACACCTTCCCTTTGGAAGGACACACACACACACACACACACACACACACACACACACACACACACACACACACACACTGCGAAATCTAAACTCTAGCATGCTGTCGCCTCATAAACTGTTGCAAAATCTTTAGCCATGGGAAATGGCATTCAGGCGAAATTGAAATATGGCCCTGTGCTTTTCCACAAACACGAAGAATAATGGACTTTTAAAATATTGGAGTGGACAAAAACCAGGCAAATATAAAATTATGAAATGTGATTTACTCTCTTCTTAAATGGTGTGGTTTTATCCCCTTTAACTTCATCTCTATGTGCAAGTTCCTATTGTGTTCACTCAATTCTCTTGTCCTCTGGGTTTTCCCACAGGCTCTTTTTGTCATTTCCAGTGAAATGTTCATAGCTGAAACATGTCTCCTCCTGTGTAACTGTGTATATCCTTTTTGTCTGATTCATGTTCATGCCAGGAAAACCAAGCCTTGTATGTTTGAAATGTAAACATTGCTTCTTGGTGTTCCAAATCATCAATTATCATGCCTCTAGTTATACATAAAATTTTGATTCCTCAGTTTGGACTCTTTCACTTGAATGTTTTAGATGAACTGATGTCTATTTCTGGTGAATGACATAGCTATCATTCCGTTTGGATGCTCTGCCCCAAAGGAACTGACCTGAGGAGTCTTATTTTTCTGGGATCTGATGATTCATCACCTTTACTGTGGTTTACACCAAAAAGTGGGTAAGTCAGGGAGCAGAGTAGAACTCCATTCACTGCCAGGCTTCAGGGTATCTGTTTTAATGATGGATAAAAGTTCTCAGCAAATAGCTTCTGTTATCCTCAGCTCTTCAAAATAAAAATCCTTACAAATATTTATTCCAATTCTCTAGTGGGCATCTCCTGCAAAGCCAGGCTTTACTTTAAAGAAAAAGCTGGTCTCTGAAAATGTGCTTCTGAAATTGCTTCTTCCAACATTCTATAATGTATCAACATCCATAATTGGAAATTCTATGCCTACTTTATGGACGTGAAAAGTACAGAACACTGGATCTGTACTCCATGATGACAGGATTTGGCTCTCTACTATGGTGGCTTATAAATAGTAAATTATATTTTGCTTGTGTGAGCATATGTCCATGACCTAATATATTAAACACAGGGTGACATATTTTTTTATGTAACCCAGATGTCTGGAGGTGGTAACTTTCTCCAAAAAATGAGCATGAAACTTGGACTATTAGATTTGAAGGGAAGTTGGTGGCAGTGCTGCTGTGGGGAACTCATGGTCATCCTGAGTGGTCATGGTCATCTCTGCTCACAACCACGTTCAACGCATGGCAGAATTACAACTGGAACCCAGGGACTGTCACTTCCGTTCACTGTTCTGCTTTGAAACCATGATATTAATTCCCTTATTCTCCTTGTCTTTGGTTACTGTGGTACAAGAATGTCTTTGAAGTCCTGAGTTACTTTCCTGCCATTTAAAGCTTATTTGAAAATTGATACTAAGCAATAGGTCATCTTTAAAATGTAAGTCCTACAGTTTATCTTTTTCCATCTTGATACTTAACAATTATCCCAATAAAACAAGGAAATATTTTTACCTGTGGAAATTATTGTGGCACATGTTCCTGAATTTTATTCTTTATTCTCACACACGATCAAACGTACACACACAAATACTTATGTATTTATCTCACGGTCATAAGTGTAGAAAATGAATTTTAAGGGAATCCTCATAGTCTAGATGCCTAAGTAGTATATTCATTAAGTATTTGGATGTTGGGGGTAGACTGAATTTGTATCCTGGCTCTGTGATGGCTAATTTTATGTATTAACTTGGTAAGGCCATGGTACCTAGCTTTGATCAAACATCGGTCTAGATGTTGACGTGAAGGTATTTTTTAAGATATGAGTAACATTTAAATCATTAGAATTCAAGTAAAGCTGGTTACCTTCCAAAAGATGGTAGGCCTTCTCCTATCAGTTGAAGGTGTTAACAGAAAAGGCTAACATCCCTTAAGAAGAGGGAATTCTGCCAGCAGACTGCCTTCAGGCTCAAATGACAACGTCGACTCTTCCCTGGGTCTCCAGCCTGCTCTGCAGATTCAGACTTGCCTGCCCCTACAAACACGTAATCCAATTCCTTAAAATAAATCTCTCATAATGTATATGCATCCTATTGGTTCTGCTGCTCTGGAGAATGTTTTCTAACACAGGTTCCATCATTTAATAGCTAGTTAACTTTGAGCAAGTTATTTAATTTTCTGTGCCTCAATGGCTTCATTTCTAAAATGGATATCACAATAGTACCCATGTCTTGGGGTGTCATGAGGATTAAGTGACTCAGTGTAAATAAGATTCTCAGAACAGTGCCTGACACATGGTTAATTGTTAAGTCCTAGATATAGCTGTTGCTATTGTTATCGTGTGTAATATATAATATAATTATACATAATAATAATTATTATTTTTAGCCATAGGTAGCAAAATGCTATGCCTATGAGAGATTTTGGGAGTGGTGTCTGTTAAATCAGCAGCAAGTTTTATTGAGCACTTATTCTGTGCCAAGCTCTCTGTCGGAGACTAGATGTCACAGTGGTGAACAAAACAAACAAGTTTCTGCTCAAGGGGAGCTCACAGTGTGGTGAGGAAAATAAACTAAAATAGAAATAAATATATAACTTCAAACTGCATTACATAATGTGCAAGAAAACCCATGAGTTTTATGGGAGAATAACCTAGAGTTTCCATATTAAAGACGAGAAAGGAACTCAAGCCAGGCATCTGAGACTTTGAGTCTGAGGCCAGAAGGCTGAGTGTGATTTAGCCAGAGGGGCAGGTTGAGAGGAGCTGGATCAGCAGAAGAACTCTGGGTGTCTGGACTGAAGCAGGAAGGAGTCTAGAAACTTGAGAGAAGGGAAGAAGGAGTTGGGGCAGAGGAGTGATTGCAGTTGAATGTACTTTAGCTTCAGTTTGTAAAAACCCCAAATGGGGTAAAAATCCCATTGTAAAGATTTATACCTCATCGCATCCTAAAATGTATTATTCTGAAATCTATTACTGCCTGTTCTTGTTTTCTTTAATAATTATACCTATCCTTTTTTCTTATCCCTATTGACCAAATTGTGACTTTTACTTTGTATGAGATCTTATTTCTCTTCCCTTCTTTCTTTTCTTTATCATTTTCTACATATTAAAAACTCCTTTCATCACTGTGAAGCCTGGGATCTGGTTTCATGTTCGCAGCTAACTGGGTACCCAGTTCCTTTGATCCTATTATTCCTTGGGAGGGATGTCCTTGAAGAATGTTCTTTCAATGCATTTGTCCTAAAGTCACTCTTATATGTGCATATATCTATATCTATAAATATCTATATATACATCTACACATTAGAAAGAGAGAGAGAAAGATGGGGATAGATAGATAGTTTGAGCCTGGGATAAAAACTAAGAAACATTTTTTGGGTCTTCATTTTCATTTTTATCTTTTTGTAGACAGTACAGTGTTAAACAGCATTTAAATTAGTCCTGCTGAGTAAGGTTGCTGCTAATGGATTTTGCTTTGGGGGGAAGTTGGTATCTCTGTCTCCAACCCTGATTTCTAATTATTACTGCCTTTGTCTTTCAAATTTAGCTTTGAGATCATAGAGCTTTATTTATCCACAACCTGATGACTTGATGATAATTTTGAGGAATATTTTCCGAGATGCCACTTTCTCATGATTTCTGTTTATAGTGAGTTTATAGTTATGAATGGAAATGTTCAGTTGAATCTGATCTATGGGTTTTTACGAATGTGGAACGTTTGGTGTGTGTGTTGATCTTCCTGCCTTTTCTGCAGTGCACCTCTTCTGTGATTCATGTGTGAATGGGAGGCTGTTTCTCTTCAGTCTCTCCCTTAAATCTCATCTCGTATGCCTCACAATTAGAGTCAGTTGAGGAGGTGAACTCGATGGAGACCACTGAGTGATTTTACATGCTGTGGGCTGCCAGCACATTGTGACTCCCTAGGGATCCCTGGAACCCATTACCAACCCAGTGAATCACTCACTCTGTTTGCTTTTCCACAAAAAAAGAAATGTGCAGCTGCTTACTTCTGCCATGGACTTTGGAATTTTGTTCCCTTTTCCATCTGTCTTTTGCGTAAAGAAATTCTGCCTGAATAATTACTTGTCTGTCCCTTTTGCTCGTTCCCAACATCATCATTCTTCAACCTTCTGTTTCCAATTAGTTCTTATCTCAAATGGCTTATTGGCATCAGTCTGTTCTCAGCATCACCAAAGTGCACAAAACTACACTGAAATGTGGGGGAACCTCGATAAGGCTGAAACTTACCAGTCAGTCCAATGGAGTCTCTGATTTCACCCGAGCGCCTTCCTTTTCTCAGGAAACCTGAGACAGGAGATGGTGTGGAGACATGTCATTGATACAGCACATTTTAGAGCAAAATGACATGCCTGAGCCTTGCAGGGACTGTGTCAGGCCTGTGAAAATAGCCGTTGTTGGACATCTGGTGTCGAAAAGAGCTGTTTCAAAACAAGTTCTTAGTGTTAAATCATGGTGTAGACAGCTTCCGAGCAGCTGTCCACTGCTGGAGTGGGTGCCCTGAGACCTGCTTGTCCATGGTTTAAGCCTTGCTAGTCACTTCAATCTGCAAAACTTTGTGCCACAGGTGCATGGCTACAACTGGGCCAATGGAACCCGGCTGCCATTACTAACCAGCTAGGCATGAAGACAGAGCGGTAATAAGATCAGGCAAGAAAAATAGCACTTTTGAGAGGGCTAGTGATCTTGGTTGGTTGAAGTGTGGCATGAACAAGTACAAGGATATGTGTTTGATAACCGTGTAGTTACCTATGTTCAGAAGAAGGGGGTTTTAAAGCTTATCTCTCCATTGATTTCTTTTTCTATAGAAACTGACATCCAGGAGTAGGAGTATTACATCGTTTTTCCAAAGTCATAGCTTATTAATGGTAGAACTAGAATCCCAATTTTGTCTTTTACCCACTAGTAATGTGCTCAGCCTAACGAATCACACTGCCAAGACCACGTCTTGGAGAAATAGTGTAAAAAATAGGTCAAAGCCAGACTTTACGTTCTGTGAGCATCTGGACTTGCCATTCTCAGTCATTGTTTTGCCCTAGGATCAAGTCCAATGCTTAGCACACAGGAGATGTTCAACAAATACATAATTTTTTTTGGTAAGAGTGGAGAAATGAATCTAATTATAGCAAGAAACTACTGTGTGTTGAGTGCCTCCTATGGGCCAGACACTTTTCACATGGATTTGATCCTCATCTTGGTAAGGGGTCCCTGGGACAATTCCATCTTCCTGGGGTCTAGACTCTTCCAAGGAGAAGCTACTTTGTAAGGAGATTTTATCTGTTCACAGAACCAGCCCTTAAGGAATTTAGAAGCTGTAGGACTTAGATATAAAAATGTCTGAGGCATTTGACTCTGAAACCACAGATTTGTGAGTTGCTGAAAATTTGGGATTGGATTTTAGCTCTCATTTTAAAAGATGTGTTTGGTTGGGGTTGCTTGGAATATCATGGGCCCTGTCCTCCTGGCCACTCTTGACAAACTCCACCTTTAAACGCTTCCTCACTCTAGATGTGATCAGGCTGCCTCACCTCCCCACCCCTTCCTGCCCCATCTCTCCTTGCCTCAGAAGAGCCGGACTCTACCCAGTCCCATTGGACCTGTAAGACTGGCAGTTACTTATAGACTTTCTCTGGGATAGTCTGAGGCCACAGACATGAATTTGGCCTTACATCCTGCTCATATCCTTCCTGGGAACTCCTGAGAGAAGTTCTGTTATTTTTCTGGCTTGTGAGAAAGGAAGAGGGTTTCTAAGGGTGAGTGGCTGTCAAGATAACACTGCAGTCCTTCTTGGCTCTCAGTGTGTCTCATGCCTGCCTAGAGTGGTGAAGGTGTGTAACCCTGAACATGCCTAGTTGACTGGAATTCCTTCCCTTCCCTTATCTTCTCAATGTTGGAGGAAAGAGATGGCATTAAAACTTGCTTGAGTTTTCATGTACACTGTGAGTGTCAGCTTCTATATATATATAGTGGTTCATTTGTGTTGAAGGGAATAAAAAGTTATTTTACTTCCCCTAGAATAAAAAAGTTAACTTTAAACAATGAGATAGTTATTATCAACCCTATTTATCCATGAAGAAACCAAGGTTTAAAGAGATCTGCATGTGTGTGTGTGTGTGTGTGTTTTCAAGCTTCCTCAACTAGTGAATAGGAGGAAGCAGAATGAAAATACAGGTTGGTCTAATTCAGAAACCCACATTCTTTCTGCTACACCACACTGCCTTTACATGAGAGAAGATAACATATGAGGGTCAGTACTGTCCCCTTCTTGTAGATAATAAACAAGATAAAAGGAAAGTAATAGTTGATTTTCAATTGTACAATTGCCTGAGAGAGAGAGAGAGAGAGGGCGGTAAAGGCATTGTCCATTCATATTTACATACAGGTGTATAAAGGCACACACTCAAAGTCAGCAAAATTTCATGATCTACTCATGCAAAGTGCTATTCTCCTAGGATATTCTCAGCTTTTCGAGACACTCCTTTACATTTTGAGACTCTGCCTCCAAAGGTAGAAAGTGAGCTGATGGTGTCTATTAAGAGGCCATTCTGAGCTCAGTGCCATAGGGATATCAATGGGTTTAACCCATTGTAGCAGCTCCTGGATTAATTGGTTACCGGATTTTAGTTTAAATAGAAGTTTAATTCCACAAAAATTATCATGAAAATATTAGCAAAGTTTTTCTTCAGGAAGTTGTTCTAGATAGTCTTTGTGAAATCTCTTTATCCAAATCTATTTGAAATGACAAAAAAAAGTAGGTCCTATAAGCTTGTGGACAGAATAAAACTCATGATTATTATTGTTCACATATCTGGCCAGAGTGCGAGGTATGTTTTCAACCTAAGCTTCTTATTTCCCTCTTTTATTTATGCATGTATTTATTTTATATAGTTTTTAGCATTTAGAGACCACAAATCCTTTAGCAAATAGTATGTGGAATGAACTAGAGCCCCTGCTTCTCTGAAGACAAGAGAAGACTCAGTTCCTAACTTGAGATTGCGATACTCAAAATGCTCACTAACTGTGGCTGATTGATTGGCTGATTGTGTGATCGATAATTCTATGTGCATTGTGTTTTAGGCATGGTGCATTCACCATATGACCTGTCATTCTCCAGACAACCTCCAGGGGAGGTATTACCGTCACCATGTTACAGATGAAGAAACTGAAGCTAACAAAGCTAAAGCCACTTGCCCAAGCTCGCTTACCTAATATTTGTCAGAACTGAGATTACAACCCAGGTCTAACCACAAAGCTCTTGGAGTGTTCAGTTACATTCATTATTGTAAAGGATAGTTTCAAATCTTAAGCTAATAGCGTTTTTTATAAGTGAAAAGCAACAAAATCTCCTTTACAGGTTGCATATCTAACACTTGTCTTTCTATTAAGCAAATTATAGAGGTTTGAAATACAATTTTGACGGTCTAAAATCTCCATGAAGCCATACAAACACATCAGTAAAGCAAGAGTTTAAATGTCCACACAAACAACACACATATCAATGGAAAGTGGGGCAAAATCTTGATGCCTCTGCTGAGCACTTTTTCAAAATACAGAGCTATTTGGAGAAACACAAGACAAAGCAAAACACAAAGAAATAGATACTGTCTACGGACCGTATCATGTGCATATGGTTTGGTTATTTAAGATGGCAAACACACAATAACTTATTCAGTTGTCAGAATGATATAACATCTTTTTTATCTATGTGTCTGGTAACTAAATGATCTACCATATAACTTCTGCCAGAAACTTGGAAAGACACTGATATTCGAACAAGATATTCTAAGTATTAACTATTCAGTTTTCTACATTGTTTAAGCATAAATTTGCATTAAGGCATGTTGCAGAAACATGCGTATTTGTGCCTTTTTCTTTCTGCCAGCTTCTTTTTCTCTCCATTCCCCACCTTCACCTCCCACTCTGCCTTTATAGATCCACAACTTTCAATGGGCACTTACTTGGCTTCAGTGTCAGAACACTATAAAGAATAGCCATGTGGAGCATCTCTATATTGCTTGTAAAATTGCTATGGGGGACATTATGGAGCTCACTGTCCGTTATATAAAGCTCTTTGTGACAAATTCATCTTCGAACTCAGGGATAGGAAATTTTCCCTCTGCTGATGAACTGGTGTGCTTTCTTTTCGTAGAAAATGATAGCTCTGTAATCCATCATGTTGTCTCTTTGCCTAGTCTGTTAGGAAACTATGCACTAAGACTTGGCCCAATGACAGCCATGTTCCTCAGGTAGGATTTCCTGCTTGCATTCTTTCTCTGATTTTCCCTTTCAGCATTTATATTTGGCCATTATTTTGCTGTAACAGTTGTTGATCTTTATCTCTGCATTTTTAAAATTAATCATCATTTATTCTGCTTGGGATTAGGTGAGAGTGTAAATGAGTTAACAAAATTATATGTTTGCAGGTGTGTGTGTTTATGTATTCGTGTGTGTATTATGTGTGTACACATGTGTGTGTGAAAGAGAGGAGAGAGAGAGAGAGATACATTTCTTCAAGATTCACAAACTGTATTTTATTACTTATCCTCATTAATCAAAATAAAATTATTCAGACTCCAGGGTGACCATGACATTGTACAGAAGAAAATATAATGAGAATCTGAATTTGTGAGATGGAGGGTGATAAGAATACATGTACACTTAAAACAGTACAAGTTCTGTTTAAAGAATTTCAAGGCTTTTCATATTACATAAGGAAGGGATTGGAGAGATCAGCCAGGCTACTTTACTCTAATACATAAATCACATTTTTCTGAATGTACCTTCAATTAAATTCAGTAAAACAAAATTTATTTATTTTTATTCCTCCTGATTTCAAAAAGAATTTAAGCAGTTACATTAATATGAACTAAATATCTAATTGACAAGTAATTAGATTGTAGTAAAGTTCATGCTAACATGGATAGGGCTCAGAGTTTAATGGATCCTTAATCTATTGGTATTATTACTTCTAAGAAGTTCAGCACTGTGACTTTTACTTAAGAATGGAAATCACCTCCACTAATTTGACATAAACAGTTGCTTATAGATGTTTACTACTGGAAGTTTGTACCATTTGACCACTCTCACCCAGCTATAAAATAAATAAGTCATGGGGATAAAGCGTACAGCATGGTGACTACAGTTAATAATACTATATTGTATATTTGAAAGTTACTTAGAAAGTAGATCTTAAGGGCTTCCCTGGTGGTGCAGTGGTTGAGAGTCCGCCTGCCGATGCAGGGGACGCGGGTTCGTGCCCCGGTCTGGGAAGATCCCACATGCCGCGGAACGGCTGGGCCCGTGAGCCATGGCCGCTGGGCCTGCGCGTCCGGAGCCTGTGCTCTGCAACGGGAGAGGCCACAACAGCGAGAGGCCCGCATACAGCAAAAAAAAAAAAAAAGAAAGAAAGTAGATCTTAAAAGTTCTTATCACAAGAAAAAGAATGTGTAACTATATATGGTGGTGGAAATTAACTAGACTTATGGTGATCATTTCACAATATATACCAATACAGAATCATTATGCTGCACACTTGAAACTAATATAATGTTCTGTGTCGATTACATTTCAATTAAAAAAGATGTCTGTTACTGTTTTAGTTTCAAAAATGTACATTTTTGGTAAATGTGGTATATAATTTTTGGTAAGTGACTTCACAATAAAATCTCTTAAAGAGTTGCCTAAGAATCTAAAATGTTTTCCAAAAGAGAGCAATTCAGAAGAGTCAGGAGGGTCAGGCAGGGTAATACTGGAATTAACAGGCAGGGTTGAGGGATCCAGGCTCCTGGTTTATGCCATTTTATGATTAACTGAGGCTCAACTCTGTTTGCTATGAAACCAAGTACTGCGAGGGAAGAGGACTGGCATTTTAGGAATGTGTAATTGCATTAAACATAGTGAAATTTGTCTCTCTGTCACTCCTCTTCACAGCACCGCCCTTCTTACCTTTCATTTAATTCTAGGTGAGATGCCTACTAGGTGAGATTCTTTCTCACAACCTTCAACTTTGCAGCTGACCACGAATGAATGGGTGAACTAATACAGGCTAAACTATCGAAGTTTATAGGGGCTTAAAGGACTTCCTTCTGGAGAATACTTGCATTTGCATAGAAAAACCCAATAGATGGAAACCCTGGAAGACTCAATGCAATGATCTCTTATGGTCAATATTTAGGCCCCGTGATAGGCCAGAAACTGATGGTGGAGTAAGAGAGATTTCTGTGATGGACTCATCAAAAAATCATACCACAGAAGTGTCCAGATCTGCTCTCAAGTCTGTCTTTCTGGAAATATGAATTTTTACTAATATTTAATCTAGTAAAAATGAACCATTATTATTAGAGACAACATATTTTGGAAAAAAAAGTAACACCAGTTTTAGTAACTAATATGCTCCTACAAAATACGGTGTACTTTCCTTTTTTAAAAAATATATTCTATCACCAATGAAAATTTTGCAACAGTTCATATTCTCTCTCCCCTTAGGTTTGGAAATTCTGTATCATCTTCTTCATTTTCACAAAATTGGCAAGTATATTTTTTCCTCCTAGAGTTGGAATAAAATACTAAAGCATTTAAAAAATTCATCCATCAGTTTTCCTTGTTTTCTTTAGAAAACGATTAACCTCTTTTTCATTGATTTTACTGCCTCACTTTCAAATCAACTTACCTGTATTTGTTTTTCATGGTTCAGTGTGCAGGAATGAGCAATGATTTCCTTCATCAACCATCTAGCAAAAAATTATTTTGCTTATTAGTCAGTATAAATTGTTTTCCTGTCAAAACATAACATTAGAAAGGAAGGATTTATTGCCCAATTTTATTCTATTGGGTTTTCACTTGTCCAGTACAGAAGCATAAAAATACTGGTGTCTGATGTGCTATAGAATGGGAACAGACTGTGTTATTGCTAAGTTCCAAATTCTCTTTAATTTAACAGCATCCACTTTTTGTAGCCTTATCTCCTATTTGTCTCGAATGTGAATCATTTCCTGCAGCTCATCTGCACTGCTTCCTTAATGTGATTTTTGAGCCTGGATTCCCCGTCATAACATGTTTCTTCAGTTACCATCTCCTAAACACCCTCCTCATATATCTATGTAGAAATGAAATTTTTCTAATTACTTCTCTATAACCTTTAGTCTGAACTATTCATATGACTTCTATCCCTTGAAGTTTGATGATAGATCTTTGTACACTTGCATTGTTGTTTTATATTCCTAGATTGTTATAAGTCCACTCTATTCCACCACTAATATTGAGCATCTACCATATGCCAGTTGCTATATTATGAACAGAAGATACTAAGAAGAGAAAGACACAGTCCCTGCCTTTGAAAGCTTACAGTTAAGAGGCAGTGACAAACATTTAAACACATGATTAGTGTACAATGTCATCAAAACAATAAGAGAGGGATTCACAAAGTACTAATGAGACCCAGAGACGTGTCATGGATGTCATAGATTATATTCATCAAGATGATGATATCCGAGTTGGGCTTTGAAGAATGAATTGTTTGAAAGGCAGAAGAGGCATTAGTAACAGAGGTTTTACAGAGGAACAAAAGAGCATTTCATATTTGGGTGACAGGGATCAACATCCCTTATTCACAATTCTAAAGTCCCCAAAGTTTCATAGACTACAAGTTTTTTCTAACTCTTTTGGTGTCTATCCATCAATTCTGATCTGATCTGATCTCAGTTGTCAGGAGAACCTCACCTGAACTGGCATGAGATGAATAGGTTTGTTTTGTTGCAGGTGTATTGATATGTTTGATTATGTGGTGTTACCCCAGACCTCTGGTAATCTAAAGTTGGATACTGAATTACCTTTCTAAAATCTGAAAAGTTCTGCATTCTAAGACACATCTGTCCCTACCAATGTTGGATAAGAGATTATGGGGATATTGGGGAAATTCTAATGGGTGTTAAGGTAGAGTGAAAAAGATGAAACCGGAGATAAGTCGGAGCCAGACATGTAGGATATTTTATTCCAGGGCTAATCAGTTTGGACTTAACCCTATAAACATAAGAAAAAGTATACACGAAAGGCCTGGCTTTACATGATTTTCAAGACCTGTGTCTTATTTTAGACTTTAGCAAGAATGTCATATCCTTTCTGAAACTTTCTCTGCCTTCACAGGCCGAACCGATCACCTACCTCTATTTCCAAATGGCTTTATTCAAAGGATTGTTGTGATGCAGCACATTGTGCTATACAATTTACTTGGTTTGCTTCTCCATTTAATTAGAACATAAACTACTTCAACAGACCATTTACTACAATTCATTCAGTTGCTTTTGCTTGTTTCTTTATAACATTGTATTTGTTTATTGTCCTCCAAGTTTGTTTGGGCTGTTATAACAGAGTATCATAGACAGGGTGGTTTATAAACAACATAAATTTATTTCTCACAGTTCTGGACACTGGGAAGTTCAAGATAAATGGCGCCAGCAGATTTCATATCTGATTATAGCCAGCTTCCTGTTTCATTGATGGTTGTCTTCTCTCTGTATCCTCACATGGGAGAGGTGGCAAGAGAGCTCTCTGCTTTCTCTTTTATAAGGTCACTAATCCCATTCATGAGGGGTCCACCCTCATAACCTAAGCACCTCCCACAGTCCCCACCTCTAAATACCATCATGTTGGGAATTAGGTTTTAGCATGTGAATTTTGGGTCTATAGTGTTTACTTACAACTTTCCTTGTTCCAAAAGGATTTTAGACAGCTGGGACCATCTCTCAATAACTCTATAATGAATTCATTAATTAAAGTAAATACTGAATTTATAGTGCTCTTACTTAGTGCCAGGTACTATTATAAGGGTTTTACAAAAATTAGAAAATATATTTTACTTAATCCTCACTACAGTTTTATGAGATAGGTACTATTATTATGCTCATTTGTAAGTTGAGGAAATTGATGCTCAGAGAGATCAGTTAATTTGCATAAGGCCACGTACCTAGTAGTTGTTAAAGCCATAGCCTTTCTTTTTTGTTTTTTATAAAACAACAAACATTTATTTATTTATTTTTTACTTCTTTATTGGAGTATAATTGCTTTACAATGGTGTGTTAGTTTCTGCTTTATAACAAAGTGAATCAGTTATACATATACATATGTTCCCATATCTCTTCCCTCTTGCATCTCCCTCCCTCCCACCCTCCCTGTCCCACCCCTCTAGGTGGTCACAAAGCACCGAGCTGATCTCCCTGTGCTATGCGGCTGCTTCCCACTAGCTATCTATTTTACGTTTGGTAGTGTATGTATGTCCATGCCACTCTCTCGCTTTGTCACAGCTTACCCTTCCCCCTCCCCATATCCTCAAGTCCATTCTCTAGTTAGCATACGGTATTTGTCTTTCTCTTTCTGACTTACCTCACTCTGTATGACAGACTCTAGGTCCATCCACCTCATTACAAATAGCTCAATTTTGTTTCTTTTTATGGCTGAGTAATATTCCATTGTATATATGTGCCACATCTTCTTTATCCATTCATCCAATGATGGACACTTAAAGCCATAGCCTTTCATCTTAGCCATTAGCCACACTGCCTCCTGATGACTGAAATCTGCATTCCAGGTACAGCTTAGCAAAATGTTTCACATGTAATATAGTCTAAAGATAAGTTTGTTGATAGACAGGATGAACAAAATTTGATATTTTTCAATGACAATTTGTCTGAACTTGCAAAGTGACCTTCTTTCAGTGACTTCATGTTACCTCATTCTAAATATCACATTTGGGATGGTGAGGGCAGATCATGCAGGTACAACCTATAATACATATAAATATGTTTACTTTTTAAAAACACATGTAAGTCATGCTCACTGCAAAAAATTGAAAAAATTACACCAAAAAAGTGAAAATTCCTCTGAATTTCTCTCCCTGGATTCCATTCCTTAGAGCCCATTCCTCCCAGCAGTTGAGCATCTGCACTGACATATGGGATTGACATATACTTTAATGCTCCTAGGTAAATACAAAATAGTCTTACACATATGTATATACGACTGTTGTTTTAAGTGTCTTTAGTCATTTTAGTGCAGATGATATAATTTATGCGTATATCAAAATTATGGCTGCCATTACTGATAAAAATTTTAGTAGCCTCCTAGAAATAAATGCTCAGGATTCTTTCCATTGGCAGAAATGAAATACCTGTATAACTCCTACATTTTAAAAGTATTATTGGTAATTCTGGTGCTTTGTGAAGTAAAATGCTTTGCATGACAAGACAATGTGGGGTCTGGTAGGAGTTTGTCATGGTTTAATTTAGCATGCTTTTTAATGATCTGCAAGAAGGGACAGAAAAAGCACTTAATTAAATTTACAGATGATGCTAAATTGGGAGATGTTAAGAACATCAGTGAGGACAGCTATTTAAAGAAGTTAGAAATATGTGAAAGAAATTGCAAAATGATATTTAGATTGCAAAAACTTTAATAGAATGTGTTAAATGCTTATTAATCAGCCCACCAATTACTCATAGGAAGTGGAAGAAGGCATAATGACTTCTGCTTTTATAGTGTTGCATGGCTGCAAAACTAAGATCACCCAGAACTAAGCAACCTTTGTTCACATCCACGCTAATGTACCTTGTGAGTCTCTTGAAATAATTAACTTCACAAGTTACCTACTGTTCTTTTTAGGTCACTCTAAGTTGTTTCATTCTAGAGAAAAAGCTAGAAGGAAATTAATGCTTACTGTAGCTCTACTGTTGACGGTCATTTTATTTACATGGATTATCTCACATAAGTCTCACAGGAGAACTGTGTGAAGAAGATACAACGTTAACATTTTTGTTTGTTATTCCTTTTTATTTCAGTTTATATCTGAATTTGACAATTTATTTTCTGATGTGACATTTTCTCCTAGAATCAGACTTACATGTGAACTCACATTAAAATATCTATACATATTCAAATATGTAAAAACTGAACAAATTTTTATTTTAATTAAACTTTTAAAATTAAAATGCAGTGCTACACCAGTTACCACTCATAAGCAAATGAGTGATTCCTAAATGAGTCCAATTATGCAGAGAGAACCATGGAGAGCTGTGCTGATGAACTACAGTAATAATGACATGTGTCCATAGTTTGTTGTTGTGTCTATGCCAGGCATTTGTGAAATATCTATTCATCAGGCAATACTTAGTGAAAATGTGTTTAGCCATTATAACAAGGTATATGCAAATGAGCTTCCCATGAGACTTTGCAACAAACATTTAATTAGCTATACAAAGAAATAGTTAAATATACAAACACACATTACCGAAAATTGGCTAGTGTGTATTGTTAAGTTTATGCACATAATTCCTAAATAGCACCATTTAATAATGTATGTCTTTATCATATGCTTATTAGTGGAAATGTGTAATTTTACTTGAAAATTAATTTTGTTGAAATTCTTATATCCTCCTTTTCTTACTATAAAAAAATCAGAAATATACTGAGTAACATAATTTGGATATTTTTAGTATTTCATTTACAAATAAGGGTAGTAAAATGTCAAAACTGAAATACATGTTTATCAAGTTGATCCAGAAAGGAGAAATGCACAGAATAGTGTACATTAGGGAGATAGATGAAAAACATTAGTTATCATTATTTATCATTGTACCCAAAAATAATACTGATCTATATTTTAGAAATTACTGTATTTATTCAAAAATACTTCCATTAAACATTTCTGTTTCTTTACCCACTAAAATAGACACACACATTTCTTTTCTTAAAATCAAAACTCGTTAATGATATTTGTAGTTTGAGTATTAGTTAAATGTCAAGAAAATCTCTTTTATGAATCTGGGTCTTCAAAAAATTATTTTATATTTTCTTGCTTTAAATTATAAAGGCATTCTTTATGAATATATTCAGAATAAAATGTAAATTTTACTGTTCTGTAATCATCACACTTTTTCATATCTTTTAAAGACTCTATATTAATTTTCATTATTACAGTTTTATATTTGCTAATGATTGACAGAGAGTTAACAGACAACACTATTGTGTATCTCACAGTTCCATAATAAGATACTTAAAACTACACTCAGAATACTCTTTTTTTAGGGACATAAAGAGTAATCACAAGTTACAGCATGGATAATAGTTCACAATTTCAAGCAAGTCTTTCAATTTTGAATATTAACTCCTATTCAATGTGATTCAGAAATACCATTTTTTAAAAAAAATATCATTTTATTTTTAGACAATCAGGAGGAGTTACTAGGTGTAGCAGCTGACCAGCCAGCCCTCCCAACACTATTTGCATCTCTGAAGCCCCCAAGGGCAGAAAGGAGTCTTTTAATTGGTGATTCAACTTTAGTGGAAACATGCATTTAGGAAATGAGGCCTACACTGTTGTCTTCACACCAGGCAAACTAGCTCCTGTTGTCATGGTGATCTTCTATAGCATGCTAGAGCCAGTGATGTGGAAAAACAAGATGGCTTCTTCATTTATTTAGTCTTAAAGAGAGTTGCAGATATTAGCAAATGATTACTGAATTAAAAATCTGTATTTTTTAAGATACGTGAAAATTAAGATGCATGAAAAATTTTGCTTTGGATAAAATTTAAATGCCTCCAAAATTTCCAAGATTATTTATGTTTTTCAAGGTAAAGGAATTATTGCCTTTCTTTTAAATGTAAATGTCTTAAAATGCTGCCTTCTCATGGAGCTATGCTTCAGATTTTAGTTCATGTAGGATTTCTATTTATTTTGGATTACCATGAGGGTTGTAGAATGACACATGTTATTATATGTAGACTTGATTGTGTGAGAATAAACTGCCTCAGCAATTTCAATGCTTGTAAAGGAACTCTGCATCTGAAAGAGACCCTGAGTTTTCAGGTTGGACACCAATAAAGTAGGAAAAATGCAGAAAGGGGTCATTGTAGCCATCAAAAATGAGAAAGAAGCTCCTTGTTACTCCTAGGTGACTTTTCAATTGCCATTTTAAAGATGATATAGGTAATAATCTGAGTGGCTTCTTGATAAGCACAATATTTGGACACAAAACAATCTCCATTTTGAGCCACTCTACCTATTCATTGAACTGAGAAAAATCTCTAAAATATTTTGTAAGCATTAGGAGAGACAGAAGAATTATGATGCAAATGGTTTACAATTAATGAATTGTTCACACTACATTTAGTTATGAAAACAAGCATGTGGAAAGAAATAAAGACCAAAATTTCCCCTAAAGCACAATATATATTTCTAAAATTGGTCTGAACTTTAAGCAATAATTATATTGCTGAGTGCATGCTAACTATAATAAATTTGTTGTTGGCTTATCTGATTACACTTTTAAAATGTGATGCTTGAATTAGGTTTTATATCTGTAGCTACTTCTTATATTAATTCATCAATTTGACGAATAGCTATAGTGTTCAATAAAGACATTGATATCGAAAACTGTTAAACATCAAATACAGCACTTTCCAAAGTGTTCTTTGAGACACTCGTGTTTTGGACAAGGTTAATACATTTTCTTTGATCAGGGGTTTTACAGTCCAATTAGTTTGGAAAAAGTGGCATTTTTTTTTCACTCTTTCGGTAATTCAGAAAGAACTTATATATTAAGGGTAGACAGAAGTTCTACAGTAGAGAGACCTGTTTAACCAGTGTTTCCCAAATCTTTTTGACCATGAAATGCTTCCTTCCCCCTGCCCCCCAAAAATATTTGATTACATTTGTGGCACACTATTGCTTTCAGAAACACTATTGGGAATTCTGACATTGTCAAAGCTCTGATTTTGTTTTCCTCATGTCTCTGGTAATCTTCATTTGTTTACGTTTTGGATGTACTCTTAACAGGCATAAACCTCACCACTGAGGTTTCTAGAGAATGTTTACACTGCCAGTGTGAATAAAAGTCCCTGCACTGAGGCTATGCCCTGGTCTGAAGTCTCACATGTTTACTTCCACCCCCTTTTGCCATCTTTTCTTCACAACCTCCTTGGCAGAAGTGATGGCAATGTTTTGTTAAGGAAAAAAAATGGGATATTTTGGCCCAACATAACTTTTATTTTAGCATCTCTGGCTATAATTACCATGTTGCTGCTTGGCAAAGTAAACTATACAGAGGTAGAAGGTTGTGTAAGGGAGACAAAACTATGGACAGTTCTCTTAACAGGATTTGAGCAATAACTAGTGATAAATATATATGTATCATGACAATACATATGTATCATGACAATGGAAAGGCCCAAAGTACTGAAGCTGTAAATATCTGTATGAAGTTTATTAGCATGTAATATCCTAAACCAGAATTTGAACATTTGGAATTGCAGAGTAAACTTACCATTTTTTGAGAACAGAAATAGCAATTATTCTATAACGTAAGATGACACCATCCTAAGAAAGTTTTGCTAGTGTTTTTGTGTTGTTGTCAATTCCCGTGTTTAAATGAGAGGTAGTAGTCTCATTAGATTAAATGACTCCAGTGGATATATTTCTGCTTTTTTTTTTCCTGAGAGGAAGACAAGCCAATAGTTAGCTTTCTTTTGGCCCTTTCTGTAAATATATATATATATATATATATATTTAAATCTCTCTTTCAACATTATTTTTTCTGAATTTATGCAAAAGTGGAGATGCAGCTGTCTGGGCTCACCCTCCTGATTTGGGAGGCGTGTAGCTGCACCAAAGTTAGGGGGCATTGCTCGTGTCGTTTAGTCAGGGGAGAGGAGAGGTACCGAATTAGATTACTTGCTCTGAGAACTCTCCTCCTCGGATTACTTGTATGCATCGAAACATTCATGGAGCACAAAGTACACAGGCAAGATGGAAAACCTAAAATGATGAGATACATAAAAAGACTAGAACAGTCAGTGAAGTAAAGAAAAAAGCCAGAGTAAAATAAGCAAGCAGGTGGGTGACGGGACAGCAGTGTGGGGTAAGAAGAGGGAGGATAATGGTTCACAGGCAGAAAGAGAAGTGTTCTCAGAGACAAACATGGACTTTAATGTGTAAAACACTTTCCTGGGTTCTCAGTGATTCTTCTCCCAATGAGATCAGCAGAAGCTGGGCACAAAGGTGTTAATTTCCTGTTCACAGGCCCATGTAACTTTCAGGCTTTTGCCGTCTTCCCTGTGGGAGTTGTCAGCTCAGGTAATTCCTACTGAATATCCTAATTACTGTCATTTTGTCCTATGGCTAGGCTTATTTTGGGGTCCAGGCAAAGGAACAATACTGAAACCAGGAAAGATTATTTTCAGTGTGTTAGCAGAAGCTGCCTGCCTATATGTAAAACTCACCAAGCAATACTGTACTCTCTGTCAGATGTTCTCATAAAAGTTGCTGTTTTCTGATTTCAGCTTCAAGTTCTCTACCCCCTGTAGCCCTACTGCCTTTGTAATTTTCTTAATATTTATAGTCTCTCCAATGTTGTTTCTCCCAAAATCCTGTAGGAATAAAGCAGTTGTCTTCTAAGTGATGTTTACTATAGCAATTAGCAGAATATCCTCCTTTTCTGTGAAATGAAGGTGAAGGAGAAAGAAAACTTTAATTTAGTTTCATTTTCCTTTAACATAGGAACTTGCAGCAGACTGAGTGTTGACTTTTTAAAAAAAGGATTTGCCCCTTCCCCCCAAGCAACTCATGTTTTCCCAGCAGTGAAGAAAATGAGTTATGCACACAACTGTTCAAAGTTACCTCATCACATCAGAATCAGATGGGGGTGGGGAAAGGAATCATTTTGCTATGAATAACCAGGAAGTGAGTTTTTACAGGCAATAGTTCAGAAAGAAAACTGTAACTGCAAATTAGTTGGTTTTAGAAAAAAATGGAAAACAAAAATGTTGAGTTACTCGTGGAGATAAGATTGTGACTATGCCAGGTCTATTTAAAACAATCTGAATATATTGCTTCTTTTTAAATTTTGTTTCCCCCAGATTATATCCATAAATTATTTCTTGAATCAAGTACATAGAAAACAACTGACAACTGATTTTTGTGAAGCCTAGCAATTAAAATCTTATTTTTGTCTTTCTCCTCCTCCTGATTTCTGAACAAAAAGAACATTTATTTTGCCTTTTAAATTTACTTCTAGTTTAACTTCTTGCTTCATGATGCCCAAACAGGTTTTAAAAGTGTGACTGTTGACTCAGCTTCACCTGAACTGCACATCCAACTATAGATCTAATTAAAAAGTTTGAATGGCATCAAGTCATATTGGGAAAAATAACTCAGTTTATGGCAGAAAGAAGTAAAAGTCCTCTTAGGAAAGCAGGTAAACTTCAAAACCAGTCTCTTAGACTCCAATTCAGAGAAGGGTATTTTTCAAACCTTTTAATTCAGCTCGAATGCCTTGTATGTCAATGAAATGTGATACTCTCTTTAAGAGCATTAGGTTGAATATAAAGAAAGTTTTAAAGTCTCCAGGGAGAACTTTCATTAGTGGTTCTTTTTACAACATCTGGCTAGTGACTTTTAACAGGCTGAAATTAGTGTCTTTTCCTTTTCAATTTTCTATATTAAAACTATTAGGAAGATTACCTGTGGTCTAGAAAACTAAACAAAACTTATACTACGCATCCTTCTTAATACGTCCTTTGTAATACATGTAGAATATAAAAGCAGTTTTCATGGTCTGAAAAAATTTGAATTTGAATTCAAAATATAAGTAGCCCTCTTTGCTGGCCAGGATAGTAGGCTAATTCATAGAATTAGCCTGACAGCTCTGCCCAGTTGGGGCACTCTCCACTGCATGGTAATTAGGTAAAACAATCAAAATCTACTTTCTTAAAGAGTTTCAATCTAATGCAATATAAGGAGGGGTACTGCAATAAGATTGACATAGGGATATATAGAGAGAAGGCAACAAACGGAAATCATGGAAAAATAGACACCAGGGGTATATAGCAGCCATAGCAGAGAGAGGGCTTAGTCAGCAGTTAGCAGAAATAGTGAAAACTGCAGAAGGAGAAAAAGAGAGAACAGGACTTGCCTGGTGGCACAGTGGTTAAGAATCCATCTGCCAAAGCAGGGGACACAGGTTTGAACCCTGGTCCAGGAAGATCCCACATGCTACGGAGCAACTAAGCCCGTGCGCCACAACTACTGAGCCTGAGTGCCACAACTACTGAAGCCCACGTGCCTAGAGCCCGTAATCCGCAACAAGAAAAACTACCACAAAGAGAAGCCCGTGTACCGCAGTGAAGAGTAGCCCCCGCTCACTGCAACTAGAAAAAGCCTGAACACAGCAACAAAGACCCAATGCAGCCAAAAATAAATAAGTAAATAAATTTATTACAAAAAAAAAAAGAAAAAGAACAGATCTGTTATCCTAACAGTGGATCACTGGAGTTAAGAGCAGTGATTGCTATATGGGAAGTACTACCAAATAAATGCTTACTATATCTCCCAATCTCCTTTGCAATTAGTAAGTTTTGGTCAGTGGAGTCTAAGCAGAAATGTCAAGTGGCAGCCTCTGGGAAACTTCCTTATGAGACAGCATGTGTGAAGTGTTAGCTGTTTTCCAACGACATCACCTCAGTTATAAATGTTACCATTTAGACCATTGGAGCCATGCTTTATAAAACAATGAGAAATAAGGAGCTTGAGTTCCTGATACTATGGAACATGATACCAACTTTGGACCACCTACTCAGATATTTATTTGAGGGAGACCTAAAATTCTGTTTTGTTTACATCACTGCCTCTTCTTCCATCCTCCACTCTGATTCTTTAAGTCAACCAAACCTAAGTGCAAGTAATTAATATAGGTAGTTGAATGGGTGCCTAGGGAAAACTACATATTTGAATAAGATTCAAATCAAACAGGCAGATTTTAAAATTATTTAATAACTGTTTTTCTAACAAAAGGACTCAGAAATACAATGCATCTTCTTATTCCTGGAAATGCACAAGTGAAGCTTTCATGTCAACTTATGAGATATGTTGGAGGGGAAATGTTAGCATTTTATGAAGCTATTTGACTGGATGATTACTCTGTGAATTTCCTATTATAACACAGATAATCATAATTGATGGATAAGTTGAGGTATTTGCATTGCCCACAGTCTATTATAAAAATATTATCCTCAGTTTTTTTTTTAAAATAAATATCGATTGTTACTTACAAGGAGTTGACCATATATTTACTGCATGACTGTCTCTCTGATTATGTAGTTTGGACTGAGGTGGGCTCCTGATGCAAATCTTGCCCCAAGAAGTTAGAAATGAGACAAGGATGCTAACTATTACCATTCTATTCAACATCTTAATGAGGTCCTATCCAGTGTAATAAGGCAAGAAAAAAGATAAATACATCAGGATTGTAAAGTAAGAAAGTAAAACTCATCTTTTCACATGATTGTGTGCATAAAAAGTTCAGAAGAATCCACAGATAAAATAATAATCAAGTTGATGGAAAAAAAAAAGAAATGATGAGATAATCTTGAAAGGAGAAAGTGTTGTATATAACACTTTCTCCTATATTATATATAGGAGAATAAAGATGAGAATGGCTAAAGATGTCACAACAGAAACAATGCACATCAAAAGATAGTGAAAGGACACTTGTAAAATTAAAAAAAATCAAAACTGTCAACTTACAATTCCATATTCATAATTTTGAAATTCTTTTTCAAAAGTTAAGGAAAATAAAAGATTGTTACAGAAAAACATAAACAGAAAATTCATTGCCAGTAAATCTGCATTACAAAAATGTTAAATTAGCTCTTCAGGAAGAATGAAAATAATACTAGCTGGAAACTGGAATTTCCAAAAATGTAATTTAGAAATGCTGTGTATAGAAAATATTAAAGAATTTTTTCACAGTTAAAACAAATTAAAAGATGATTGATTGTTTGAAGCAAAAATAAGCACCAGGTATTTTGGGATTTGTAAAACACGTAGAAGTAAAAAGTCCTAAAAAAATAGTGCAAAATATGGGGAGATAAAATGGAAGAGAGTCCTTACATTATAAAGGCTATACTGGTATTTGAAAGTAATATTTATTGTGAGAAGTAAATAATATATATTGTAAACCTTAGATCAACTACGAGGAAAAGAGCAAAGAAATAAACTAATAATCCAACAGTGGGAATAAACTGGATAACTGAAAAATATACAATCAAAAAGACAGGGAAAGAGAAAAGAAGGAACAAAGAACAGAATAAACAACATTGCAAAATGGTAACCATATTGTTAATTATATAAAATGTAAAGAATGGTACAGATGAACCAGTTTGCCAGGCAGAAATAGAGACACCGATGTAGAGAACAAACGTATGGACAACAAGGGGGGAGAAAAGGGTGGGATGAATTGGGAGATTGGGACAAACATATATACACTAATATGTATAAAATAGATAAATAATGAGAACCTGCTGTATGGCACAGGGAACTCTGCTTCACTTAGCTGTACAGTAGAAACTAACACAGCATTGTAAAACAACTCTACCCCAATTAAAAAAAAAAATTGAGAAAAAAAACCCCACAAGGACTCACTGTATAGCACAGGGAACTATATTTAATACTCTGTAATGGCCTATATGGGAAAATAATCTGAAAAAGAGTGGAGATATGTATATGTATAACTGAATCACTTTGCTGTACACTTGAAACCAACACAACATTGTAAATCAACTATACTTCAATATAAAATTAAATTAAAAATATTCAAAAAATACGTAAAGGTAAATGCTCCAATTAAAAGGCAGAAGTAGCCTGGATAAAAAGCTAGACCCAACTGCATGCTGTCTAGAAAAACAAATCTTTAAATATAAAGATGCAGATAGGTTAAAAGTAAAACTTGGGAAAAGATACACCATACTTAACACTAATTATAAAAAGGATAGAGTGACTATTAATATCAGAAAATATAAGGCTTTTAGACATGAATATTAAAAGAGATAAAAAGGGCTATTCATATAAAAAAGATACATCAATATAATGTGTACATGCACCTCATAAGAGAACTTTAAAGTATATGGCACACTAACTGACAAAACGAAGGGAAGGAATAGACAAATTCATTATTGTAATTGGGGATTTCAACTCTCATCTCTAAATATAGATAGAAAAGTAAACAGAAAATCAACAAAGAGAGAGAGTATATGAATGTCACTATCAACTAACTTGACCTAATTGATATTTGTGGCATACTTAACCAATAACAGCAGAATGCACATTATATCAATTGCACAGTGAACATTTACTAAAATAATGGGACATAAAGCAAATCCCTAAAACTTAGAAGAACTGAATTTTTTTCTTGGACAGCAATAAAATATTTTTAAAAATCAATTAAAAAATTGGAAAGCTCCAAATATTTAGAAATCAAATGACACACTTCTAAATTACTGAAGGGACAAAGAAAAAAATCACAATGGAAATATTTTGATCACAACAATAAACAAAATACAATATATGACAATTTATGGGATAAAGCAAGATTTAGAGAAAAATTTATACCTTAAATCCTTACAATAGAAGAGAAAAAAGGTGTTTCAAATAAAAAATTTAAGATGCCACTTTAAGTAAACTACAAAAGAACAAAGTAAACCCAAACTAAGTTAAAAGAAAGAATAAAGATAAGACCATGTGTAACTGAATGCAGGTTCTGCTACTTGACCTCAACAGCCAATAAATCCAGAGGCAAGCTTCAGTTGAGAAGAAAGGTACTTTATTCAGAAAAGCTGGCGGTCTGGGGAGATGGTGGGCGTATGTCCAGAGACCAACTCGAAAGATTCTGCTCAGCCATGACAATGTTTAAAGGGAAAAAGGGGAAACAATCTCAGTTAATCATTAAGGCAGGAGGTCAGACTCTTCATAATGTTTCCATTGCATGCAGGCCTGCTGACTTCTCCCCATCTTCCTTGGGATGCTGTCTTGCTTGTGTGGTCTGCCTGCAATTGGATGTTCTCTTGTCCATGTGGTCCGCCTGCAAATTTACCAGGGGGAAGCTAGGGGTAGAGTGTCAGTCATTCTTAAACTACTTAATTCTTCATTCTTACTCCTTCTAATTCAGAAAAGGGATCAACAGGTTAGGTAAGGTGTTGTATATATTTAGTAAAGCAGAAATCTGGAGCTAAGTTAAATGTTGCCTAATGATCTCATCTTTATGATTAAGGTCTAAGGAAAACAGGGATGAGCAAACAGAAAAAGACAAAGGCTTACAAATCCCTACTCTCAGACATCATTCCATTTCTATGGGATTAGGGGAGAAGGTCCATCTTCTTAATTTCTTCATGCTGACATAGGACATCATATTCTCAGAGTGAAAGATGTCAACATGGGTCTGTAGCATCTCTTTGCTGACAATTTTATTTGCCCACTTACATATACGGGCAGAGCAAGCTACAATTATTTTGATGCCCACAAAGATATAGATTATAAGCGATAATGTTAGTCCCATTCTCTTGAGGCCAGTTCTTGGAATTGTGCTAGCCGTAGATCCAGTACTGCTCAAGTTGGAGCAGCTTGTGTCATGGCTACAGTCTGGTAATCATGCAGTTAGCTTTTTTTCTCTGGTGGCAGTTACAGTATCTGTAAAACAACTCAGGAATGTGCATCAGACACTGAGTCTGTGATTCTATTGCCCTAATCATTAACTGCTCGGTTTTGTACTTGGGAGTGGGCATGCAGAGTTCTGCTTGGTTCCATACAGATGAATGAAATAAAAAACAAGCAAATAATAGAGAAAATTAATAAAACCAGATAATGTTTTTTTCTGAAAAAAATCAATGAAATTAATTTAATCTCTAGCTAGATTGATTGAAGAAGAAAAAGGTCGGGGAAGACACAAGATACCAATATTAGGAATGAACAAGAGGAACACCACTACAAACCCTATATATGTGAACAGGCGGATTATGGAATACTGTGAACAAATTTATCCCAATACATTTGACAAATGAGAAACAAAATGGGCAAATTCTTTGAAAAATACAAATTGCCAATGCTGACACAAGACAAAAAGAGAAAGTCCAAATAAACCTACATCTATTAAAGAAATTGTTTTAAAATCTGTTTTCAAAAATCTTTTTACAAAGAAATGCAAAGAGCTTCACTGGTGAATTCTGTTAAACATTTTAGGAACATTTATCGATCATACATTAACTCCTTCAGAAAATCAAAGAGGGCTAAACATGTCACAACTCATTTTATGAGACCAGTACTGCTCTGATACTAAAACCAAAAACAGTACAGAAGGGAAAAATATATATCAGTATCCCTAATAAATATAGATGAAATTACATTTAACGATATTTTATCAAATTAAATC
This sequence comes from Grampus griseus, assembly GCF_964374135.1. NCBI lineage: Eukaryota > Metazoa > Chordata > Mammalia > Artiodactyla > Delphinidae > Grampus > Grampus griseus. Next base: position 64,860,506 of record NC_139007.1, read on the forward strand.
CAGCAATTTATAAAAAGGATAAAATATTACCATGTGGAGTTCATTGCAGGAATTCAAAGTTGATGCAACATTTGGATATCAATTATATTAAATGAATAACGGAGAAAATTCTAGATCATCTCCTAGAAAAAGAAAAAGTATTCAATAAAATTCAACACCCACGTGTTTAAAAACAAAACACAACACTCAGCAAACTAGGACTAGAGAACTTCCTGAACGTGATAAATAACATCTACAGGAATCCTACATTTAAAATCATATTTAATGCTAATAGAATGTATTAATATTTTATATATGTGTGTATATATATTGATATATGTGTGTACATGTATGTATATAATATAAACAATAATAATGCAAATAATCCAATTTTTTTTTAAATGGGCAAAAAACTTAGAGAATTTGCAACAGAAAATATACAAATGGCCAATAAACACATGAAAAGACACTTAACATTTGCACTCATCTGCGATATTAAAATTAAAACTGAATTAATACAATTACTCACCTACTCACCTGGTTAGAATTTAAAAACTGATACTAGAGAACTCTTTTTTGCTACAAGGGAGAGTGTAAAATTGTATAAAATTCATCAAACTGTATATGTATTAATAGAATTGGTATGCTTTATGTTATGTAAGTAATACTTCAATAAAGTTGATAACTTAAAATAATATTTTTATTCTCTGACAATAAAAATTTGGAAATGATTTTAAATTTTATTTAAAATTTAAATTTATTTTATTTAAATTTATTTTAAATTTTAAAATATGTTACAGTATCTTTAATAAATACCAAGGAATAAATCTTACTGAAGAAGTGAAATATTTCTACATTGAAATCTATAAAACTAACATAGCTAAACAGGTGGAAGGATATTCTATATTCGAGGATTAGATGGCTCACTATTGTAAAGATAACAATTCTCTCCCAATTGATCATATATTCACTGCTGTTCCAAACAAAATCTCAACAGGCAATTTTGTAGAAATTGACAAATGTCTTACAAAAATGTACATTAAAATGTAAAGGACAAGAGAAGAGTAGCCTAGTCTCAAAGAAGAATAAGACCAAAGCTAGAGAGCTTACGTGACCTGATATCAAACTTTATAAAGATACTCAATATAGTGTGTTATTGACTTGATGCATGGCAAACTTTCTCCTGCAACAAAATGCAAGACTGATGATCTTTTAAATAAGAGGTGCAGAATCAACTGAATATCTACTTGGGAGGGGGAGAAAACCTCATACCTTCAAATAAATTCCATACCAGTTGTAGATCTATCTGTTTAACACAAATCAATAGAACTTCTAGAATAAAATTTAAGAAAAATCTTAATTTGAGACAGGCAAAGAGTTCTTCAACAGAGCACAATAAAGCCCTCAAGTATCATAAAGAAAATATTGATAAATAGAATTTCATCCAAAAAAATCTTTAAGAATATGTAAAAGCAAACCAAAGAGAGGGAGACTCTATCTATAATACATATATCCAACAAAGCACTTGTATACAGAACATACTAAGAAATCCAAAAACTCAAAAACAGGCAATTAATCCAATTAAAAATCAGCAAAAAATTCAGGAAGTACTTTACGTAAGGGATACACAGTTAACTAACAAGCATATAAAAAGTTCTTTAACATCATCATTAGTCATTAGAGAAATGCAGATAATCATTTTGAGCATCTACTAGCTACCCACTGGAATGGCTAAAATTGAAACGAGCCAGCAAAAGCCCTGAAAATACCATATATAAGCAAAGACTTTAAAAGTTGGAATGCTAATAGATAATGGTAGTTTAAATTGGCATAACTACTTTGGAGAACTCCTTGACATTATCTACTAAAACTGACCATAATCATATCCCACGACCTAACATTTTCATTTCTCATTATATTTCCAACAGAAATGTGTTCATGGCTATATTCTTGCTAATAGCTGAAAACTGGAATCAACGCTAATATACACTGAACTGTTGAATGGATGAATATTTTTTAGTATAATCTTAACAATGGAAAATGCTACATGAATTTATCTTACATACATAATATTGTACAAAAGTCAGACACACAAGAATGGACACTATGATTCCATTCACAGAACGATCAAAAGCAGACTTAAAATCTTATGATAGACATCAGAATAGTGGTTTCTTCTTGGGTAGCAGGATTGAGGAAGTCTTCTTTGATTCTGGTAATAGTCTATTGCTCTGTTTGGGTGGTGGTTACAGCAGTATATTCACTTAATAAAAATTCATCAAGCTGCACATCTAAGATTTAGACAGTTATACTCGTATAAAAAGGTTTACAAAAAATATAATTCACAAGATAAACACATACACAAAATGTTCAGAGGAGTTAAGAATCTGGTAGAAGGAGTGGGAGAAGAGAGAGAGACCTGAGGATGGGTTTGTGAATGTGGACTGAAATCCAAAGAAATCATCTTAAAGATTTCAGTTAGTGTTAATTTCTGGTGTGGAAGAGTTCTTCAAAAATTCTTTCACCCAACGAATGGTTGATGTTGAAAGGGATTATTTGAGTATCACGGAGATTGATATTTTCAGAGAGCTGCCTGCAGTGAATTTTTCTTCATGATCTTGGTCATCCACGATGGTTCAGAAATTGGGCTACTATAATTAGGAATAGTTCTTCTGAAAAATGTCTGATATGTGCCCACCAAAACCCAAAGGTCAAGTTTCTATCCACAAAGATTACCTAACCGAACTTCTTCATTAGGCCTACATCTTGCCTTTTCTCTCCCTCAAAAGAATTAGCATAGTTCCCAGGTTTGAGACTTGATTATGTGCTACCTTCAAATTAATGACATAATATTGTCAAAGTTTTCATTTTTAAAAGAAAAACGATGTGATTAGATCATTACCCATCTTACTATTTACTTACAACATGCTTACCTCCAAAGTTCAGCTGGATTTCTTTCTCTTCTATGCTTTTTTTCTCTTGACTGCTTCAACCCATTTAAAATTAGGACTCTATGGAGTCATGTTTAGATGTTAACAGATCTCCATCTTTTAAAAACTTTTATAGCACTTATTTTTACCTTATGAGTTAGCATTTAATTATTGTATTAACCAGGGTACTTAATTTTGGCTGTGTTAAAAAAAAAAACAAAAACAAAATACCTCAGTGCCTTAACAGAATAAAATTTTCTTTCTCACTCATATCACAGTCTATCCAGATCCGGGACTTTCCTTCAGAATGGTGTATATACCATGTGCTCTTTTCCTCAAACTCCTAACCAGTCATAACCTGGTAAAAAAGTTTTATTTTTTTCTATGTGAGTCTGGTTCCACCTTTCTTAAAAAAAGACTATGTGAAACAATAATTAATTCATTTTCCTTCCCTGTCTTTTTTCTCTCCCCCATGTCTTTTCCCCCACAGTTCTTTAAGCTACCATCCTTCCCTTAAATTACATTTACTTTCCACAAGTTTTTATTATTTTATTTTTATTTATTATTATTTTTTTTATTCTCAGGTTTTTCATGATCAATTATTTTTAAAGACCTCTTATTTAGTGGTACAGACAATTGTAAACAAAATGCATTTATTTAAACAACAGACAGGAGATAATTAGCTAATGTGTACAGGTGGTAATGACAGACTTTTGGAAGAATATAGCAAATAGCATTTTGTGGAAATTAGTTTTCTTTCAGCTAGGATGATTTGACAGTCTTTGCCAGAACATGCAAAAATTTTATGATGAAGAGCTAAGCAAAAGACTAGCCAATTCTTTAGTATTTGCATATCTGACAGCTCCTATTTTCAGATTTTATTGATGAGATTAAATATACTAAGTAATAAAGTACTTTGGAAGCTCTTTTCCAATTTTTGTTTGATTTTGTTCTCCCACAGCACCAGCAATGAGCAGGAAAGCATTTGTAATAATTCTGAGACAGTGTGAAAGGAGGGCTCAGCCAGGGTGGTGCTTTGTTACCATATGCCAAGTAGGTCCACCTGTCTCTAGAATACCTGAGGAGCATGGAAGATTCTGAGCCATGGAGTAAAATGAGTAATGTGGAAAACTTCCTGTTTTCCCTCAAACTGTCTCAGGGTACATTTGTTATTCAGGGTCTAAATTTCTGTTACTTCTCAAAATATGTAAGTATCAGTGTCCAGGTGTAGTCACCCCAAACATTACAAAGGCTAATGAGAATGACTTTGAAGCTGACTTACCTAAGTCTTACCAATCTATCCTCCATTAGTCGAATTGCTTCATATGGGTATCTGTATATTTAAACTTCCATTTTAGATTCTGCTAAAGGAATAAGATCTGCCCCCCCTAAAAATCCTGTTTGTATTATACTCGTTTAAGAACATAATCTCAAGGGAAGGTATTTGGAACAATTAGGGCAGTCATAATAATCTCATGTTATTTTTCTTAAATCTAATAAAAAACCTGATAGATTTATAGCTTTCGTGGCATTTTTCACATCCTTTTTTTTCATTATATAGAAAAGGAAACTGAGATTTGTAAACACTAAGTATGTTGTCCAAGGTCTCTTAACTATTAAACTATAAAACACAAGTCTTTTGGCTCCTGGTCTAGTCTTTATTCCAGTACATTAAACAGTAGGTTGAAGAAATGGAGAGACAGAGAGAGAGAGAGAGAGGGGCAATAAAAGGAAGAGATATGGAACAAAAAATATGCGATCTATTTCCACTTTGTGAATATTTATTGCTTAAGATCTGCAAAGTTATGAGATCTATTTTGAATGGATTATCGTTTTTCACTCATCATATCATGTTAGCCTCACAACATACCTAGAAACTAAATCACTTATATAAGAAAAATTGGAGGCTTAGAGAGGCAAAGTAACAGTCAGATTATTTTGGCTAGTATTCAGTAGTTGGCAGAGTGGAACTAAAACTCAGGTCTTTTGATTAAGTCTACCACCATGAAATGCTGCCTTGTTAGAATAACAGCAAGATATGTATGTGTGGATACATGTATATAAACCCTCCTAGACATCTATAGGTGGGAGAATAAGACAATGAATGTTTATACGTAGAGTTGTAAATGTCAATATAAATATCAGAAATACTATACTAAAAATAACATTATTTTTAACACATTACATGGTATTAAGTTTTGCATATTTTTAGAATGTCATTAATTTTTTCACTAACTCATAAAGTAAGCAAATAATTATTCTATTTGTGCAAGCTTTTTGAAAATGAATCATTACAGGTCTTCCTACAAGCTTACAGTCTAATAGGTGAGATGAAATGCCCTTAAAAATTAAAATAACTAGAAAATAATAATGACCATAAAAGAGGTATAGACAAAAGTACACTGCTGTAGGAGATCAGGGTAGAGTGATTGCTCCTTGAGGGTTGAGTGAATTTTATGGGTGATTAGTAAAGTAACTGTTACTTTAAAGACACTCAAAAGGTACCCATGACATGTTCTGTGAATTGGACAATAAGGATGAAGAGAAGGAGACAAGACATTGTTGAGATAGGATCTAAAGAATTCAGATATTGGATATGATGCAAGGAAAGGAGACCACTCAAAGATGGCAGGAATGTTTTGAATCTCAATGCCCAGGAACACAGAGAAGGACAAAGGAAACAGATCTTAGGTGGAAGAGACTAGGAGATTTGTTTTGAGAAAGATTATATTTTATGAACTAATCAGAAAACCAGAAGACATTGAAATCAACAAGCACTTATGTTTATTTTTAATATTATTTGTTATAAGAATAATTTTCCTAATCTTCCATCAAAGACCCAAATTCAAGGCACCACTGTTATCTTCTATTATTCCCTCTTCCGTGTCACCATTCTCCTGTTCCTTCCTCTTGGTAGAGTCTTTTCAATTTTGCCACCACAGAGTCTCCTCCCTGTTCCCTTCTCTCTTTTCTGAATACTCCCACACTTTTCTGGGTTGTGGATCCCATGATGCATAGGCATGCATGCCTTGCTTTCACTGTCTGCCTCTTTCTTACGCAGAAAATTACAGGGACTCAGGCTCCACCCACCCACCACCTTGCCTCCCCTTGCTGACATCTTGTAGTCTCCTCTGCTATTGGGAGCAGTTCCCACCTGTATTGTTGTCATTTTGTCACTGCCTTAGGCTGATGCTATCCTATTCCCTAAACTGCTGTGATCACTTGGTGTGCTCCTCAAGGCTGAATTCTAGGTCCTTGGCTTGGGCCATTACTCAAAGCAGTGCTGCCGCTGCCTGCCTGTGAACTGCTTCCTGTCCCTCTGGAAAGGAGTAGGGAAATAGCACCTTCTCTGCTGTGTGAGGCTCTTTCCAAGTGTCTCCACTGCAGGATAGCATGAGCCTCATAGTGTTATTCCTTATGTTAAGCTTTATCCATACACAGTGTTACTCCTCATGGACTTCATATGCTGTAGAAGGGCAGGGTTCTTTTAACAGCTGTTTGCACCCTACACTTCTTCCATCCTCGGTTTCTATTCCAGAACCTAACTCAATGTGCTTGACTTTCTCATTTTTCATGGTGACTTTTCTCCTTGGAGCCTCATAGAGACTCCCAGTCTCTTCTTCAGTTTCCACACTTGGCATTTGGGTTCTGTTAGATTCCTTCTAGTCAAATAAGCATGCTTGAACCACAATCTTGTTGTAATTAGAGTTCTAAGGGAGGTGCTTAGCCTTCGCAAAAAGAAGTTAATGGTAGTGGTAAGATTGGGTTGGAATTAGGTTATGTCTGCCATCAACATCCCACATTCCATCTTTCTTAGGCTCAATAAGGATTACTTGCAATACACTAATTAAATCTAAAAGAAAAATATCACTTAAAGTATTGCCACCCTGAATTGATTTTTAGCACTTGCTCTATTATATCTCAACCTTTATATTTAGAAAAATGGAGTTAATTTGTCTGTTTTCTAAATATATTTCACTCTGTGTGTGTATATCTTTCTTCTCTCTCTCTCAGCATGACTGTCCTTCTCAGTTATCTCTGCTGAAAGTCAAAAGGCCATGCCTGATCCACCCTAATGAGGCCCTATTAAAAAGCTGGTAACTACTACTGAAGGGAAGTCTTAAGTACCTGGGAAGAATTAAGAAGCCCTTCTAGAACTTACTCTAAAACTTCATTCCTTTTTCAGTGGCTGGAATTTAATTACCTTTCTGTGCTGGTCAAAATGCCCCTAACTAGAGGAATAAAGACAGGAGACTGGGACCAAAGCATAAAGTAAAACTGTGTAAGTTTAAATTCATTTTTTGTTTACAAAATCATGTGAATTTGCTCTCTATGACATTAGGCCATATTTGTTTTTAAAAATGAAAATTAAAATAATATGAAATCCTTCTACCCCATCTCTAAGCAAGATTTGTGATCCAGATAGATTGACCTTAATTGGTGCAAAGGCCCCAGATATCCCTTGGGTCACAGAAACTTTAGTTTGCAAGTGATTTTACATAATCCAAAGGAAGAGGTCCAGAGATAGAATAACCAGGAGGAGTTATAAATATTTCCACATTTACCTATTTTGATAATTTTCCTCCAGATTTTTTTTCTTTTTTGCCTCTTGTGTTTGACCTCCTCAGTTGATTTTCTATTGCCTTTGACCCTACAGAAATATGTTTCTACTTCTAACTGTACATTCTCCTAGAGTAGTCAGTCCTATCTTTAACTTGCTACTCCTTAGTCAAAGCTTTTCTTTTCTAACAATTCAACTTCCCCCTTCCAGCCATTAACTTTTGCTGACTCCTGAAGTTTTAGATTAGACTTCTTTTAGTTTAGTTTAGACTTCTTGCTGCCACTCATGAAACCTATTATGAGCAAACTCTGTTTTAATAAAACTCCTGTGGTTTTTGTATCCCAGAATAAATGTAAGGTGGTAATGGAAAGCCTAAGAATTCCTTAACTACGACTACTTTAATAATAGTGAAGGCAACTTCAACCTGAGCATTAGGGTTGAGGGAAGATCTATTTAACCTGAGTACTTCTCTACAAGTTATATTTGACATCACATCATTTGTTACCTTTTCTGGAGTAGAAAGACTTGCTTTCCTGGACACTTTTCTAACAAATATTTAGATATTCCAAAATTCCCGTTGATGAATTGTCCTGTGGCTTCACTAGTTACTGACAGACCTCTCCTTTAGCAGTTAACTCAGAAGGGGACTTTGATGTAGGTTTTCTAGTACATTTCATCAGAAATAATCCCATCAAACAGATTCTGCCAAGAGAGAGGACCTAGCAGAAAGACTGGCTGTAGAAGAGCAGCAAATTGATCTCTAAAGAACATGGCTCTTGTTCTGTGTGCAGTGTTTATAAAAATATTATCAGCAGTGCACATTTTTAATCTAGTGAAAATTTGGCAGTACCACTGAAATCCTTTCTAGCAGAGCATTCAGAATGACTTTAAATAAACAGCCAGCAGCCAGGAAATGCAAACTTCAGATTTACTGCAGGAAGTGATAGCTACCAAAAGGCTCTTATCCCTGGTTAGAGTTAAATAATTTATTCTTCACTACCATTAAATGTTTTAAAATTAACTCGGTGCGTTTATGTGCGTGTGTTTATTTCAGTATAATTATTCCTTCTTGCCACTCTTGATGTTAAATCCTGAAAATGGATCATGGTTCCCCCTAGATTATTAGTATATAATTTGCCCTCCTGAATGTACAGAGCCACAGCTGTGAATGACTCGCAGAGTGTCTTTAACTAACTAGCAACCAGACGCCACTAAATAAAAAAGTTAGAATGGAGTCTTTAACTCGAAGGCTCCTATAAGCAGATTAAAGCTTTGTTTTATTTCTCAGGTTAACTTTAATAAATTCTAACAGTGTGGACTGTTCCACATAATTATCAGTAGCTTTTTTTCTATTTCTTTTTCACAAACTTTTGTTCTTAATTCATTTTTTAAAGAAAATTAGAAACATATACTTTCACGTTCATTTTATGTATACACAGATTTTACTCTTTTTCTGACTTTTTATCTTTCTTGTAAATTAAGAAAATGTTCCTGTTTTCACTTACACAGAAATAATGCAAAAAAATCTTACATTTCAAATAATTTTTCCATTTTATTTAGCCAACATTCATTCAACAGAATGTTTAATATGTATCTGGAAATCTACTAGGCAATGGGGATATAGCTTTTATATGCATTTTGGGGATTTAAATGATTAATTTATTTGATGCACACAAAACAATGCTTGGCATGTAGTTAGTGCCATGCACATCTCTGATACTACTATTATTGTTTTCGCTATCTCATAACTGAGGTCCAGAGAGATGAGATTATTTGCCCACTGTGACATATCTCATTAAGATCATCTGGTTAATATTTGGCTCAGAATTTCTACTTATAACACTTACAGCTGTATTATGCATCTCCTATCTTCTTGTGAGATGAGCAGGGTAAGTAAAATTATACCCATTTCACAGATTGAAGAAACTTTGGTTCTAAATTGTTAAGGACTAGCTAGCGTTCTAGGGCTAATAAATGTAGAGATTTACACTACACTGCAACTTTGCATTTGAATGTCTAGCCCAATATGCTCACCGTAGTACCAGGAATAGATATATTAAAAGATGAATCTCAGCATGTATACTTGCTAAAAGAGGATTGAGTTTAAGCGTTGACGTGTATATTGATTATCTTCATTCTTTTAAAAATCTACTGCTTAAAAATTCCAGTTCAAAATTATGTTAAGTCTGATGGGCCATTGTTACATCTTGGCAGTATTACCCATGTTAGCAGTGATGGTTCATTTTCCATATTCTCTTATCCCAGAATTACTTATCTATGAATCAGAGCATCCTGGTTAATCTCTTTTACATTGATGGATTGCAATGATACTTGCACTAGAAGTATATCAACTCAATGTATAATAATAGATTTATACCAAGTGATAGTAGTTTCAGTTTCAAGAAAGGAGACAAGTTATTTACCTAATAATTAAACTCCATAACTGCAAAACTCATAATCTGTACCTACTGTGTGAAGCACTTAGGATTCCGTATTTACTTAGTCCTGCTATGTAAGAAATACACCTAAATACACATTAGAAAGTATGTACTTAGAGGTGTTAGAATTTTTAATGATGGGAAATTTTAAATATGGTTTTAGTTTTCATGGTTTAAATAATTTCCCTCTTCTGAGAGCTGAAACTCAGGCTTTTTTATATTCTAGTCAAGTTTATTTTCAGGGTTCATAGGCTGGCAGAATGTTGTAAAAATTTATTATGACCTATCAATGTGATAAACATTCTGATTTTTATTATTTGTTATATCCTCCCTAAAATTCCCATACTAGCTTATTAAAAATAAAATTCTATATTTTGGCATTGAATTAAGTTGTCATAATTCTTCTTTCAAGGGTGAAATCACTAATGAAGTGTTAATCAATGAATTTTTATTATATTTGAAGTAGTGTCTAAGTTTCTCTGAAGATACTAACAAAACTGCTTGCCTTCATTCCCTGGAAACACTATTTTTTAATGGTCAGAACTGGCCATGTTTTATTGAACAATGTATTCATGTTGATGTGAGCAATCCAATATGTTTTATTAGGTCATTTCTACAGGAAGTGGTGATTCAGTCTTGAAAAAGCAAAATAGTTCTCTCTTCATAATGCCAAGCAACTGCTGAATGATGTTTTTGCCTTTGATAGCAGATTTCTTTCACTGAGTTTGTTAAATTATTGTTTGTCTGTCATCATCTAGACATAACCCTGTGCTTTTTACCAAATAGATTGCTGATGCAAGAATACACTTTGGGGTTGTATTTTTGCAACCATAATGCCAAAAAGCAAGGTACATTATGTCTGAATTTTTAGCACTAATTATTACATCTCCTCATATTTTCTTCTAGGAACAACTGTCTGGTGGTACAGTAGAATTTTCCAGAGAACTCACGATTCTACAACTCAGATAAAGTTATTCTGTCTCTACCAGATCCTCTTTATCCTTCTACATTGCCTTGTTACCTTTCCCTGTAGCAATTTTAGACTTTCAAAAGTCCTTGGTGCTCTTATTTTAGATGTACCTACGTCATACCAAGCATGTAAAAATGTTTCTCTTTCCCAAAGAATACATAATTGATATATAAACTGTTATATATGCATAGGACACAGTTGATTCGAAAACACAATATTAAAATTTGTCAGCTTTTATATATTTTAAGATTTGATTTTGTGGTTTTCATTTTTAGATCCAATGCATTTTATATTAAAGCTTCATATATTTCTGTAGGCTCTTTAAAAGCTATAATGCTCTTGCCTTGGGTCTATGGTGAAAATAACTTTCTTTTTTTCTTTGCTCTTATGCTTCCACTTCACATTTTAGACTCATTTTTCTGTAACTTCTATAGGTTATCTTTGTTCTTTCAGTGTAATTTTCATGATCTCTTGCTCTCCCCAACAATTTTATTTTTTTAAATCTTTTTTTCTTCCTTCCAGAATCTCTACTTGTCACTTCTTTTGAAATATACTTTTTTTTTTTCCTTCTAGGTTCAGTTATATCTTCTCTTCTTTATTAGTTTGTACAAATGATATACCCTCTGGTAGCAGTTTATGTTAAATGGAATATACATATATAGAGTTTTCTTGGAGACTGCTGTCTTTTTATCTTCAGTTATTTTTCCTTATAGGTTATTACAAGATACTGAATATAGCTCCCTGTGCTATACAGTAAATCTTTGTTGCTTATCTATTTTATGTATAGTAGTTTATATCTGTTAATCCTATCCTCCTAATTTATCCCTCCCCCCTCCCTTTCCCCTCTGGTAACCACAAGTTTGCTTTCTATTTCTGTGTCTGTTTCTGTTTTGTATATAGATTTATTTGTATTATTTTTTAGATTCCGCATATAAGGTAATATCATATATTTGTCTTTCTCTGACTTACTTCACTTAGTATGACATTCTCTAGGTCCATCCCTGTTGCTGCAAATGCCAATGTTTCATTATTTCTTATGGCTGAGTAATATTCCATTATATATATCACATCTTCTTAAACCAATTGTCTGTTGATGGGCACTTGTGTTATTTTTCGTGTTGGCTGTTGTAAATAGTGCTGCTATGAACACTAGGGTGCATTTATCTTTTCAAATTAGAGTTTTTATCTTTTCTGGATATATGCCCAGGAGTGGGATTGCTGGATCATATAATAACTCTATTTTTAGTAGTTTTTTAAAATTTATTTTTTATTGAAGTATAGTTGAATTACAATATTGTGTTAATTACTGTTGTAGTATTTTAGATTTTAGGGAACCTCCATACTGTTCTCCATAGTGGCTGCACCAATTTACATTCCCACCAACAGTGTAGACGTTTCCCTTTTCTCCGTACCCTCTCCAGCATTTATTATTTGCAGACATTTTTTTTTAAATTTTATTATTTATTTATTTATTTATGGCTGCGTTGGGTCTTCGTTGCTGTGCGCGGGTTCTCATTGCGGTGGCTTCTGTTGTTGCAGAGCACGGGCTCTAGGCGCATGGACTTCAGTAGCTGTGGCTCGAAGGCTCTAGGGCACAGGCTCAGTAGTTGTGGCGCACGGGCTTAGTTGCTCCGTGGCATGTGGGATCTTCCCAGACCAGGGCTCGAACCCGTGTCTCCTGCACTGGCAGGCGGACTCTCAACCACTGCGCCACGAGGGAAGCCCCGCAGACATTTTTTTTTAAACATCTTTATTGAGGTATAATTTCTTTACATTTTTGTGTTAGTTGCTGCTGTATAACAAAGTGAATGATGATAGCTATTCTGACTTGTGTGAGGTGATACCTCATTGTGGGTTTTTTTTTGCGGTACGCAGCCCTCTCACTGTTGTGGCCTCTCCCGTTGCGGAGCTCAGGCTCCGGACGCGCAGGCTCAGCGGCCATGGCTCATGGGCCCAGCCACTCTGTGGCATGTGGGATCCTCCCGGACCGGGGCATGAACCCGCATCCCCTGCATTGGCAGGCGGACTCCCAACCACCACGTCACCAGGGAAGCCCCCCTCATTGTGGTTTTGATTTACGTTTCTCTAATCATTAGCCATGTTGATCATCTTTTCATGTGCCTGTTGGCCATCTTTTTGTCTTCTTTGGATAAATGTCTATTTAGGTCTTCTGCCCAGTTTTTGGTTGGGTTGTTTGCTGTTGTTGTTGTAGTTGTTGTTTTTTGATATTGAGTTGTATAAGCTGTTTGTATATTTTGGATATTAACCCCTTGTCATTCACATCTTTTGCAACTACTTTTTTCCATTCCGTAGGTGGTCTTTTTGTTTTGTTGATGGTTTCCTTTGTGTGCAAAAGCTTGTAAGTTTGATTAGGTCCCATTTGTTTATTTTTACTTTCATTTCTTTTGCTTTAAGAAAATATTGCTACAATTTATGTCCAAGAATGTTTTGCTTATGTTCTCTTCTAGGAATTTTATGGTGTCATGTCTTATATATAGGCCTTTAAACCATTTTTGAGTTTATTTTTGAATATGGTCTGATGGAGTGGTCTAATTTAATTGATTTACATGTAGCTGTTCAGCTTTCCCAATGGCACTTGTTAAAGAGACTATCTTTTCTGCAAAGTATATCCTTGCCTCCTTTGTCATAGATTAATTGACCATAGGTATGTGGGTTTATTTCTGGGCTCTTTACTCTGTTCCATTAATCTATACGTTTGTTTTTTGTGCCAGTATCACACTGTTTGATTACTGTAGCTTTGTTGTATTGTCTGAAGTCCGGAAGGGTTATGCCTCCAGCTTTGTTCTTATCCCTCAGGATTGCTTTGACAATTCTGGGTCTTTTGTGGGAGAACCAGTGTCTTGATCATTGTGTTTTCCTCCCAGGTAAATATATCTCCAGTGAATATCCTTTAAACACTTTGTCTATTTCACTTTGTTGTTAATATTTGCTAATATCTGTGTAACTTCAACTCTCATTCAGTGAGTCAACAAATAGACTTTTGGGATATATTATACTTTGCTAAGTTAATAAGTTTAAATTAAAACTTTTAATAAATGAAGGGTATATTAGTTTTCTGTGGCTTCCACAACAAAATACCACAGACTGTGTAGCTTAAGCAACAGAAATTTATTTTCTCACAGTTCTGGAGGCTAGAAGCCGAAGATCAAGGTATCAACAGAGTTGGTTGCTTTCTTCTGAGGTCTCTCTCCTTGGCTTGTAGATGGCCATCTTCTTTCTGTAGGTTCACATGGTCTTTCTTCTGTATGTGTCTGTGTCCTAGTCTCCTCCTGAGACAGTGAGGGCTTCAACTTGATTTCTTTGGGGGGGGGGGTTGACGCAATTCATCCTATAACAGAAGGCAATTACAAATAAAATAAACATCACAGTGCACACAATATCCATTTCACCCACACTGGCAATTGTTGTCATGAAGATGTGAGATTCTAACTCTTACAATGAACCCATTTTGGTAAGGGGAGTATCTGGACTTACCCATTATGTGGGACCAGGCAATGGTCTTTTTATACCATAACTTGTATCTTGTAAAGGCTCTTGTCACAGAGTTATATTTATATATTTAATTAACAGAAAATGATATATATTAGCAGTAAGTTATTAGCTCATGTTTGACAAAGTTTCCCCTGCCCTACCCACTATGCTATTCTGTTCCCCAAATGTTGGGCTGTAACCTGCATTGCTTACAATGGCTAAAGATGTGAGACATCCGCATATTTTACATACCATCTCCCTAATCTGCTCCCTACTACTCCCATTCTTGTTCCTCCAACTCTGAATGACCTAAAAGGGATAGTGTATTTATCTTTTGACTACTGACAGTTTAGTAAAGTCTAGTGTGCGTCAGTTCTGTGCTAGTCTACTTCAGTGATTCTAACATAGGATAAATTTTTTTTTTCACTTATTCAAATGCTGTACCAGGAGCTATAGTAGTAAAGCAGTCAACATTCTTGTTTTCATGGAGGTTTATTTTACTTGGGGGTGAGGGGAACAACAAGTAAGTAAGTACATGTAAGAGCTTTGGGGAAGAAGTGGCTTTTTGTATTAAAATACTAGAATGGAAGGTCCCCATTGATAATTTGACAAAGGCTGCTAATGGAATTACAAGAACAAGACGTGGATTTCAAGAGATTTTTTAGACAGAGAGAGCATTAAGTAAGAGCTTAAGAGGAAGGGGGTTGCTTTGCTTATTCAAAAACACGAACAGTCATTTATTCATTCAACAAATATTTAAATATTTTGTTAGCACCTTCCATGTGGTAAACAATGCCCTAGATTCTGATGATTCAAAAGTGAACAAAAATAGACAAGGAGAGAGGCATCAAGTAGAATAATTGGATGCTAATCACATGAGCATACATAAAGTTATAATTGTAACTCATGATGTGAAGAGGGGTACTGGAGCAATGACAGTCTTTAGTAGGAGAATTTGAACTGTCCAAGCAATTATAATTGACTTCTTAGCAGAACTGACACTTGAATTTCGATCTGAACAATGAGTAGGGGTATCTAGATGAAGACGGGAAAGAAAATTGATAAGGGAGTGTGATCAGATTTGAGTTGTGAAGAGCTTTTTTTTTTTCCCCCTGGAGAGTGGAAAATACCTTGCTGGAAGTGTCTCCCTGAGCATTCTGGAGAACATCCACTTTTTGTATCATTCTGCCATGATGTCCTTTAGGGGGAACTGAGTTGAGTTACCTTACTATATCACTCATAAATCTGTACTGGAAGATTAAAATAGCAGTGAGTTTTTTGTAATTATTGAATGAATTGTTTGAAGAAAAGGCCAAGTGAGGCACGTGTAGACAGGGTGAGAAAGGAATTTGACAGGAAATGTGTATCCTGGCGGAGATGAGGGTCCTGAGCTGAGCCTGAAGGTGGAGATTTGGTGTCAAGGGAAGGTGATCACTTCACTCACTGTGGAAAGAGCCACAGACCGAGGAGAGAGACTAACAGTTTAACATAATTAGTCCAAACCAATGATTCAGTTAGTTAGTCCTCCTTTTCAAAAATAACTATGGTTATTGACATTCATTGCAGCATTATTTACAATAGCCAGGACATGGAAGCAACCCGAATGTCCACTGACAGAAGAATGGATAAAGAAGATGTGGTACATGTATAAATGGAATATTACTCAGCCATAAAAAGGAATGAAATAATGCCATTTGCAGTGACATGGATGGACCTACAGATTGTTATACAGAGTGAAGTAAGTCAGAAAGAGAAAGACAAATATCATACAATATCACCTATATGTAGAATCTAGAAAAATGGTACAGATGAACTTATTTGCAAAGCAGAAACAGAGTCACAGATGTAGAAACAAACTTATGGTTACCAAGTGGGGAAGAGGGGGTGGGATGAATTTGGAGATTGGGACTGACATATATACACTACTGTATATAAAATAGATAACTAATGAGAACCTACTGTATAGCACAGGAACTCCACTCAGTGCTCTGTGGTGACCTAAATGGGAAGGAAATCTAAAAAAGAGTGCATATGTGTATATGTATAACTGATTCACTTTGCTGTACAGCAGAAACTAACACAACACTGTAAAGCAACTATACTCCAATAAAATTAATAAATAAAAAAAAACAAACGAAAATAACTATGGTTATTGCATTCTTTTTCTTGAGTTTGAAATACTCAAGATCACCAGGCATTTTTCATCTATTACTTGTATACACTCCCAAGTCCCCTAAATCGTTGCTGTTGTCTCTTCTATTACACCCTTCTCCCTTCCCAGAGATAAACCTTTCAGTTGTACCCTGGGTAGCCTTCACTGTCATTACTGCCTTTTCAAAGGAACTTGTTAGCCTCTGCTTTTTCAGTTATCTACTCTTTCAAACAGCTACTGCTTACTTGGGCTTCTTCCTGATTCTTTTAGTCTGATTCCATGTCTGATTCCATCTAATTTCTAATTCAATTAAAATACTTTTAGTATTATTTTTGTAGGGTTTCATCTTGCAAGTTATCACAGAATTGATTTTTTCACAAAGAAAGCTTATATTCAAAGAAGCAGAATACTTGCATTTATTTTAATTAGTCATGTAGATTTAAAAAAATGACAAATGAGAAAACTAATAGATGAGTTTTCTTTCCTTTTGTAGGTGTTTTTGTTTGCTTTTTTTTTTTTAGGTAGAACAAAAAATATGTAAATTGTGAACTTTCTATAGGCAAAGAATTTGGCTTGTTCAGTGTCCATACTCAGGGCCCAGCCCCAATTTGGGCCCATAAAACATGTTTAATAAATGACTAAATATATAATAGATGGGGAAAGGGCAAATGGAGTAAGGCTTATATTACAGATCCCAGTAAAGGCTGGGATCTGATAAAGATATCAAGATATTTCATGTGGGTTTTATTCAGATTCTTCCTTGATGAAGTTCTTTTAAATCAGTGGTTCTCAAACTTGTGTGTGCCTCAGTGTCACCAGTAGGGCTTGATAAAGTGTAAGTTGCTTGGCCTCCTACCCAGAATTTCTGATTCAGCAGATCTTAGGTGGTTGGTTCATTTTCTAACAAGTTCTCAGGTGATGCTGCTGGTCTGGGGACCTTACCTTGAGAACCACAGCTTTAAATGAAACGTCACAAAAGGACAGGCAGAAAGGGAAAAAAACTGAAACTTTGTTGGTCTTCGAGGTAAGGGTTTATTTTCCTCTGCACTTGGATCTCCACTCTAGTCAGGCTGCTGCATAATCTCCTCTGGATTTAATCTACTAATTTCTATACTCATTCATGGATAGGATTAAGGTTTTGAGGGGAGACTAACATTTGATTTTTTTTTTTTTCAGTTGAGAGAACATAAACATAGAAGATGAGAATCTGCTCACTTTTAACTCCTTCCTACACAGGTGAGACAATTGCTACTCATAGATTTAATTAAATAAAAATTGTGTTTATATAATAATTTTATGAGGTAGCACATCAACTCAGGGAGGGCATGATGGCTTATTTAATAAATGTGTTGAGAAAACTGGGTAACGGTTTATTTTATCTCATAATATTCATCAATATAAATTCTAAGTGTAATATTAATATAGATGTATAAAACAGGTATACTGTGACTTGAAAAAAGCAAAGGTTCACCATTCAATTTCCAACTTATTTTTATCATTTATTTATTTATATAGTGTTTAAATAATCTTGGATGAGCAAAGCTTTTCTATACATGAACCTATGAAAGCAACCATGAAAGAAAATTGACAGGTTTGAGGAAGCAAAAAAACCAAACAAACAAATTCTCAGAGGGGTACCCTGTCAAAAACCACAATAAACAATCTTGCTGGTAGAAAAGAAAATATGATGAATTTTCTGAAGCATATTTTAACTGCTTACATCACAAAGTCTTGGAGTTTTTCTTATTTTTTGACAAATTTCAAGTGAATCATTCTCGGGAAATATTTATGGATAGACATAAATGGACAATGTAAGGGTTCATATCACAGACTGTTAACAGCAAACCATTGGTAACAACAATGAAGGATGAGATGAATGAATTATAAACAAAGCTGTAACAGAGTATGAAATAGTGATTAAAAGGGTGTTGTAGAAAAACATGGGGATAATACAGTGTGCAATGGAAAAAACAGTGCGGAATATGTACAAGGTAATTATACATTTGTTTTTAAAATATCTGTTTTCAGGACAGAGACTGAAAAACTGAATCAACATTTTTAATAGTGTTTATTTACCTCCACAATATGGGATAATATGTGATTTTCTATTTTGACTTACCTGTGTTTTCTGAATATTTTACAACAAACTTGTGCCACTTTTGAAATTAAACAATGTGAAATGATTTGTATAAGTGTATTATTTTTCTCACAGGTAGGTATATAAAACCCCTCTAGGCCCCATTCTGATCCTTAGCTTTGAATTGTTTCATTATGTAGAGGGGAAAAGCTGAGAATTTATCTCTGGGGTCCTTAGGAACTTTCTCTATGCAGTTAGTAATGGATTTTGGTTGGGTGTCCAGCATAAATTTCACTCCATGGCCCTCTTTTCTCCCTGTCCAAGTTCTTGTGTGAAGACGTAAAAATGTGACTCCAGAATTAGTTTACATTCTGGCCAAAAGAAATGGTTTCAGTGGAGATATCTAAACAGTGCTCTTGTATCTGTCTTGTTTAATAACTCTCTCTTAATTGAAAAATGAAGAAGAAAAAATAAAAAGAACTGTACTGGTTTGGAAAATACTTTTAGAGATCACTGTCTCCAACTGTGCTTGTTCCCGCTGTCTGCTATGGTCCATTAGATAAACATGGTGTTCAGCAGCCAGGCGGTTGTTGATATATTTGGCAACACTGATAATGTGATCTATGTTTAGGAGGAAGTGGATGCGTCATTCTGTGGGGCATAGGTTTTCTGAAAGCGATTGTTCCTTTCGCAGGGAAAAGTTAGTTAGGTCATTGGACCTTAAGTTCTCACTGAGAGCTTGAGCATTTTTAATTTGTCATTTGTACTGTTTTTCTGTTGCTTCTATTGGAATTTCAGATCATTCTTTAGGCTTATTCTCAGAGGCAGCAGATACTAACTGAAAAGAAATGCAACCCTGGTTGCTTCTGACTCTAGAGAGTATAATTAGTGTAATAAGGAAAATGGAGAGGCTTGTCATCTTAGCATATCTCTTTACTATCCATCAGTCACAGTTTTTAGTGTTTTCATTTGTGACCTTCAAGTTTAAACATACACCTACAAAAGAACCTTAAATCACAAAGTTCTCTCTCATAAATATGTTTTGTATATATGTGATCCATGTGTGTTGTACATGTATAATACATATTATATATACATACATAATACATAGTCTCTCTATAGTCAGTGCATGATGTATACAAACATACGTATATAGAGAGACTATATGTATGTATGTATATATAACATATAAACATGGACTATATATAACATATTCATATATATAACACACACACATACTATAGAGACCATATGTATGATGTATGCATGTATATCTGTACACATACACATACTTATATATGTAGTCTCTGTGTACATAGTCCCTGTAGAAGGGATTTGAACATATTTCAGTTTGGACACAAAAGGGCATAAAGTCTCAGACAGTAGAATGTCTTCTAGTGTCCAGCTGAGTCTAAATGTCCTCAGTGGTAGGGTTTCTAGCATTTCTCTTGGGAGGTGTCCATTATCTAATAGTTTCCATTGGGAGGAAGTTTTCCACGATAGGCTTAACGTGCGTCGTCTCTACTGATTCCATTAAACCTAATTATCCCCTCCCAAAGCTGAGCAATTCCTTTCCTCTTGGCATTTATACTATTTCAGTAGTGGAAGGCAACAATCAGCTCCTCAGCTGTCATCAATCAGGATATTTTTAACTCTTCTGATCTTTCTTTTTAAGTGGTGTAGTACATGTACACATATATGCATGTATCACATACACCAAGTCACCACAGTTGCTTTATTTAGTGTTCCTAGAACACCTAAACCTTATCACTATTTCAAATGTGTTATCACCTAAATTACATGATAAACATTTTTGGTTGCCTTTTCTTTGATATATTCTTTATGTTCACAAGTGGCTACTAACAATGTACTAGCTTTCACTTATATTTTGTGGTAGTGGTTGTAGATGACAAGCCACAGTCTAATAATCCTGAGCCTCTGTTAGAGGTTGCTGATGTCTGCAGTTTGGGGTGGTGATGACTCAGAGAATGTAAAATACACAATAAATGCCTTCAATCCCATTCAGTTCCATTAGGAATGGAAATTTTTTTCATGGGGAAGATAGATATTTTTGCTCACTCTAGAAAAGGACACTTGAAATCACTTAGGGTAATTGGGACCTATTGCCTCTACTGTCATGGCAGAAAGATGTTATTATTTTTAAATTGTTTACAAGTACATTCCCTACCTCTTGAAGTTTTTATTTTTAAAGTGTCCAGTTCAGGATTTTAAAGCTAATTGATGGGATAAAAAACTAAAACTATGCTTCCTCTCTCACCCACTTCCCTTTCTGCCCCTCTGACCTTCTCCATCTTTCTGCACCACCCCCTCTTCCCTCCCGTTCCTCATTCTCTTCCCAGTTGTCTTTCCTACCTCAACCTTAGTTCTCCCTTTTTTCTCTCTTTGCCCATTCTCTTCTCTCTTCCTCTGATTTTTCCTAATTCTCTCTTTTTAAAAAATTAATTAATTAAATTTATTTATGGCTGCATTGGATCTTCATTGCTGCATGCGGGGTTTCTCTAGTTGCGGCGAGCAGGGGCTACTCTTCGTTGCGGTGCGTGGGCTTCTCATCGCGGTGGCTTCTCTTGTTGTGGAGCACGGGCTCTAGGAGCGTGGGCTTCAGTAGTTGTAGCATGCAGGCTCAGTAGTTGTGGCTCACGGGCTCTAGAGCACACGCTCAGTAGTTGTGGCGCACGGGCTTAGTTGCTCCGCAGTATGTGGGATCTTCCCGGACCAGGGCTCAAACCCATGTCCCCTGTGTTGGCAGGTAGATTCTTAACCACTGCACCACCAAGGAAGTCCCCTAATTCTCTCTCAAGGAGATATTTTTGTGACCCTCAAGGACCATGTTGCTTTTCAGTCCTTGGATTTCCTCTACTCTGAGGATTATTTCCTGGGCCCTTCGGTGGTGAGCTCAAGGTGTGAAAGAAGGATCCTTTTTCTTACCCTCAGATCAGTTCTATATCATAGTATGTTCTGAGTACTAGCTGAATCTAGACTAAATGGAAAAGATTTTCTAGAAGTGTTTTCTTAAGTATCAAAGATCAGGCTTGATATCTTTATTTATCTTGAAATGTATTAATCTTAATAAAGTTCTTCTATGACCATCAGAAAAGAAACTGGAATTCAATACAATGACCTTAGAGGTATTTTGGTTACGACAAACATCTTTAAAATGTATTCGGTAACATCTCTCTAATTAGAAACAATTTAAAAATGTACAGTGGTCCCTTAAGAAAGCTTAATTATTTTGAGTGAGAACTGATTTGTTTTGTTTTATTGTTGTTTTTAATCATGAAATAGTCAACCTCTGTTCAGCCATCTTGAGCTGCTCTAACAACTGTGAATGTTGTACAACTTATCATTAGTCATGGATTCCTGGAATACGAAATTGAGGCCATAGGCAGAAATGACTAAAATATATAAATTTTTTTGCTCCTATCTTTATTTGGTTCCCTAAGTATTAGGAAATCATGGTTATACTGGGGGTGGGGACCTACGGTTAAGAACTAATTAAATTATTTCAACCAAAACTGCTCCATAACTCTTGGTTATTAGTGTTACCAAACCTGCAAGGTAAATAGTTTTATATCCACTTTGTTGATTCAGTGAATAATTTTCATATCTGTAATTCATGTTTTGGGGCAGTATACAGGGTCTTTATTGTCACACAACTTGTTTGTGTCTGTGGCTGTGTCTGAATCTGCACCTTGTCTATGCCCCTTCTTAGCTGAACATTCTTGGGAAAGTCATTTAAGCCTTTTGTGTCTGTTTCCTCATCATAAAATTCATAGGGGTGGTTCCACGATGAAATGAGGTAATATATGAAAACACTTTGGATACTACCTGGCACATAGTAAGTGCTAGGATGATGGTGATGATGACAATGACGATGACCAGGATAATGATAATGATGAGAGATCCATTTGGGAGTTCAGATACTGCCTACCTCCCAAGTCACTCTCTGCTTCACAGAAGAAAGGCTCTGTAAGTGCTGAAGGTTAAGATTCTTAGTTTAAAATTCAAGGAATTTGTTTACAAGGTAAGTAGGGAAAGGAAGAACAAAAACAAAATACAGTTCATACAAGGCCCATTAAATCACATTCTTATCTTTTCAATTTCAAGTCCAACCCCTTTAAACAGTTTCCAGGACACAAATATCAACTGGCATGCATGCAAGGTGACTCACCTTATTCCAACTAAACTAGATTGAGATTAAAAACAAATAAGCAAACAGCTGGAATGTGACATGTGGATCAGACCCTTCTGAGGCCAGTGGGGTAACACAGCAGAGATCAGAATGCTCTTCAAAACCCAACAACCAACTGGCACATGTCTCCAGGCATGCCTGGAGCCTCCAGGGCCAAATGGTCGAATATCCTGGCAGTGCCAGAAATTCTTAATTGATGACACAGAAAATAAATCTTCTTTCAAAGTAGTTATGCAGCCCGAGAAAACGCAGTGCATCTGCTGTGTGCATCCTGAGTCTGTCTACGAACACATTATTTCTATAGTTTGCTCTTCTGTAAACTTCAACATTGAAGACCAACATTATTTCAAGTAAATATTCTACTTTTTCTTTGTAAAGACATGTCATAGAGAATTATTATTTCCCTATTCATTTTTCTGGTTAGAGAAGCTATTTCTATTTTAATGGTCAATTATATCATATTCTGAATTTGCCACAGTCTCCTTTTTATATTTAAACATTCTTTGCATTGTTTTATTTTTAATATTTAAGTATGAAAGTAAAGGTTAGTAAAAAAGGTACAAAACAATTGCTCGTCTTAAGAAATCTTATTAGGGAAGTAGGTTTTGTTCATTCCATAATTGTTGACATTTTTCAATTTCAGTAATCATTAATATTTTTAAAAGCTGCCAGTGGATACTTACAATATTCCTTTTAGATACTATTTCCATCAAAGACAGATTTCAATGACCTCTTTAACTTTCGCTGTTATTTCTCTACTGTTTTCAATGTATTACTAATTCCTCCAAGTTCATTTGTATCCTGTAAGGTTCTTCTTATAACCAAGCAACTCTTTCTGTAAAGTAAGTTTTTATTTTTGGGGATGTGTGTGTGTATGATATATTCAGAAAGATATGTTAAAGTTATTTTCATAAAGTTAACCCCTCAATAAAGAACCTGAACTTTGGGAACAAACAGCTATGTCGTTTGAAAATTCTTTTCTCATTTATGTCACTACAGTTAGCTAAACAATTTAGAGGTTCCTCTCTCGACTAAACTTTAAAAAATGTTGATGCTTTTCTGTTTTTTTTTTTGGTTTTTTTTTTTGCGGTACGCGGGCCTCTCACTGTTGTGGCCTCTCCCGTTGTGGAGCACAGGCTCCGGACGCGCAGGCTCAGCGGCCATGGCTCACGGGCCCAGCCGCTCTGCAGCATGTGGAATCTTCCCGGACCGGCGCACGCACCCGCGTCCCCTGCATCGGCAGGCGGACTCTCAACCACTGTGCCACCAGAGAAGCCCTTTTCTGTTTTTAGAAGTGACACAGTTCATCAAGATAATTTGTAAAGCAGAAAATATAAAAGAACAAAATAAAAACCTCCCCCAAATAACCATGGGATAACCAAGGCGATAAGCTGCCAAATCAATAAATGCAAACGTGTGCAGTACTTCAGAGCTGGGAAGAAAGCCAAAGAATCAGCGAGGCAATTTGGTGATGCTGATGCAAATGAAAGACTCTTATGACTTCTTACACTCATCTTTACTGAGAAGACCATTAGGAACTCTTTCACTTCCCCTTTTTCTTGTGAAGCTTATCGTCGAGAGTGACACATGCAGAGATTTTTAAAAAATACATTGCTGTGAAATACGCAATGTTTCTATGAAATCAACTGTAGCTAGTAGCTTAAAGAAGTGTACTTGGGTTGGAGGGGAGAAATGTGTGAACAGAGATTTATTTGGCATGATTGAGAAGTAACGCAGCCGAGTAATAATGGTGCCTAAGCTGTAGCCACGCAGCGGCTCAGACAATTTTCAGTTGCTCCATTCAGGGTCAGATGACAATCTTTCTCTGCTGCAATGTCTTCATCATCAAAAAGGGAATAATATTATTAATAGCTCTCTCATAAGATTGCTATGAGGATTACATAAATTAATCTTAGTAAAACATAGAAAGTACTTTGAATATGTCTGGTGTTTATTTCTATGCAAATTTTTTAATATCAATAGACACTATTGGTTTTTTTTGGAAACATATTTAACTTTATTTAAACTTGGGTTTTCTTTCTTTTTTTTTTTTTTTTCTGCTGTATGTGGGCCTCTCACTGTTGTGGCCTCTCCCGTTGCGGAGCACAGTCTCCAGACGCACAGGCTCAGCGGCCATGGCTCACGGGCCTAGCCGCTCTGCGGCATGTGGGATCTTCCCAGACTGGGGCACGAACCCGTGTCCCCTGCATCAGCAGGCGAACTCCCAACCACTGCACCACCAGGGAAGCCCAATAGACACTATTTTTAAAAGCGGTTTAGGTTCATAGGAAAAATTGAATGGAAAGTACAGAGAGTCCCCATATGTTCTCTACATGCACCCGTCTCCCCCAAACTCCCCCACTATCAACATCCTCCACCAGAGTGGTACATTTGTTACCACTGATGAACCTACGTTGACATGTTATCACCCAAAGCCCGTAGTTTACTTAGGGTTCACTCTTGGTGTTGTACATTCTGTGGGTTTTGGCATACATATAATGGGCATGTATTTTAATAATAAAAATAGGTTAGGGTGTTAGGGACTAGATTGTGACACTTTCGTTACAAATAGAAGGAAACTTGAGGGATTGTTAATGAAATTCCTTTCTATAAGGAAACTGGTAATTCTCCCTGAAGTCCCTTCCCCGCCCACTGGAAGTTACGATGAGGAAGTTACGATGAGTGGTTAACATGCATGACCTAATGGGGAAAAAAAATGTGGTTTCTGTAAAAGGAAATCATGACGACTGGACCATCATTGTTCTTTGTAAGTTTGTGCCAAAGGGGAAAGAAGTAGATAAAATTTAAACTTAAGAAAAAGTAAAAGTGAAGTCTCTGCTCTAGCAAAGATAACATTTTGGTTTTATGGTTTTTTGTAGAGGGAGACTAATGACATTTTGCTGAATTGCTTGTGGTGAATTCTAACAAAAATAATATTTATTATTTTGGAGAAAAGGGAACGATGGTATAGAACTCATTGCTGGGAAGATTGAAAACATAAATTAGTGTAAGGTCAATTTAGGTAAATTCATAAATTACTTATCTATATTAATATGCAGAAGATGGAGACTTGCTCACCTCCACCCTAGTGTAGATTCCTGTACAAATATAACCAATATCCATATCTTTCATGTAGATACTGCTCAATAGGCTACCACGCTGACCTACAGAATGTGCCTCGCCTCAGTCAGTTGGAGCAAAGCCATATAGAAATAGGTCTGATTAAGACAGTGCTCTAAAAAGGAAACTACTAACAAGAGGGGTTTGGGTTCCTCTGTATCTCAAAATCGTGACTGTAATGGGTAAGAGAAACTGATTATATATTCGTATAAACTAAAACCTAAGGAAATCTTTAATTAATGAGTAAAGAGAACCACAAAAGGATTAAGTGGAAATAACTGACCCCACAATAAGGAATAACGCCAGCTACTGGACTAAGCTCCCCTACTCTTGATCTGATAGTACCCCAGTGAATCCACTCTCTTGTCAATTAACATACTCTATTGTAATTGCTTATCTAAAATGGCAATCTTCTTTAGACCTGGAAAAGTTCATACATTCATTCAGAAAATATTTGAGCATCTACATGCCAGGCAGTCACAAGTCTAAAAGTGAGCAATAAAGACAAAGCCTCTTCTAGCTAAAAGAAGATAAATCTTGGTTGAAAGAATGAAAGAGAATTACGTGCATGTTACAAACTTGACAAGCACTAAGTATAAGTAACAGATTTAAAATGTTCTGTGATGAAGTTCTGATATGTCTTATCTAGTTATCTCCACTAAACTTATGGTGCAGACACGTGCCACGTCTGTGTTCTGATACAGTCTGTTTCTTTTCTTGTATTGTCCAATAGGCGCACACACGTGGTGCGCAAGGAGAGAGTGCCAGCGCACTTTTGTGTAATTCTCTAGGTATTTCATAGCACTGGGAGAGATGGGATTTGAACAGGTGTTGGAGCTTTTCGTTACTTAGTTGTATCACTTTCTTGGCCTTTACATCTGCAAGTGCTCAAGGTTTAGTACAAGTTTTCCATTTAATGCAATGTTGCTGGGGAGGTTATGTGACATGTGGCTCGTTTGCTTTCCGTATAATCCCCAGAAATGCTGGTGTCTTTCTTGCGAATATTCCATGTCCTGGGTTTCCTACCGTGCAGCCGCGTAGGCAGATGAGGGCAATGTAAACTTCCTTGGACTGAGAGAATCACCTCCTGACTGATGGGAGTCTCAAAAGAGACTCCTGGTCAGTTTTTTAAAATATTTTTATATATACATTTTATTTATATATAAAATATATGTATATACCAGGACTCAGCCTGTGTAACACGATTAAACCCACTATTACCCTCCCCCCTCCCATCCTCCCTCCTGGATTCAAAAGTGGTGTTCCCATTTAACTCTCTAATGCCCAATAGTATGTAGAGTGCACTACCAATATCCGCAATGAAATATTATGTTTTCTGGATAATTGTTTTTAATCAGTTATGTCATTTCTTATTAAAAATGTGTATATATAGCCCTTGAAAAGGAAAGAGAAGGGAAAGGAGGCAAAGGAAACTGCATTTCAGAGGTGTTGTGCTAGTTGCTTTCATTTTTTCTTCTTGTATTTAATCATCATGCTTAACATTTCCTTATATTTCACATTTAAAGAAAACAAAACCAAGGCTCGAAGAGATCTACTAATTTACACACACTGCATGCCTAGGAAGTAGAATCAAGGCATTTCTGATCCAGAGCCAGTGATCTTTCTACTTGAATTATATGCATCATTGCCATACTTTTCTTTTTTTTTCTACTTTGTGTGGAGGCATCAGGATTTATTGACTATATCCAAGACTGACGAGCAGATTTTTAAAAAGAAAAAGCTGATGTTTAAATTCATGAACGTGTAAGTATTTGTTTTCAAATACACAGAGATAGTCTTTTTGTTCTTTCACCTGACCTTTCTTCCACGTCTTAATTACACATTTTTTTTTATTGAGGCAACAAATTCCTTCCTTCACAACAACCCAGAGCCCAGAACATAAACAAAGGCACATTTGGGAGCTCCTGCAGAGACCTATATCCAAGATCAGCAGATCCTGCAATTTGCTATTTCCTCCTCCTCCCAGTCTCCCCAGATGGGGGCTTATGTAAGCCTCCCTGAGGCAATGCATGTAGGGTTTTAGGGGAGAGGACTGAAAACCCTGGTTGGTGTTGTTAGATGACTGTAACGAACTAAGTGGGTAATAGTTAACATTTAGTAAGCTCATTTATGAGTACAAATATTAACAAATGAGTACCATCTACACAGTTTGACACCAACACTTTGGAATTCATGACATGTAAAAGGAGAGGAAATGACTCTGCCAGAGTATCTTTTCAACTTTTTAATATAACTGGGAAGCCTGAGGCCATTAAAGCATCTGTGAATTTCCCATATTTGCCTTGCTTTGGTCTTGAATGTCCACAAAGCTGGGTAGCTCATATAAAATTTAGAAAGGGCTTTGGTAGTACAGCTTTCCTTTTAATATCTGAAACTTGCTATAGAATGCACTGCTATTTCCAGAGTTTAGCATCATTAAAGCAAAAGCCATATAAATCCGACTTCTTATTTTCACACTGTAGAAATCTCTGTTAAGTGCCATGAACAAAGAAATGCACAGCACCTGAGGGCTTTTTCCTTTAACATGAAAAGCTCCCTTAACCAGAACGTCCAAAACCTTCCCAAAATGGGCTTGTTTTCAGCTTGTTCATCTTTTCCACCTCCTGCCTTTTTTTTTCTTTTTAAAGTTTTATGGCCATTTTTGGTGACAATTTATTATTTGAAGTTATCTTCCAAGAGCAGGAAAATTCTTTGTAAAAAGCATCTGAAATAAGCTTTATGTGCAAAACAAACGTATCACAGACCAGTAGAGACAGTTCCTAAGCAGACCATTTTCTCAAAGTTTGCATGAAAGAGTGCTATTTGGAGCTTGGAATATATTTTTCACAGAAACATTATAAATGGTTGTTAAGTTCTAAGGTCAGTGTTTTGAGGCCACATGACCTATGAAGTAGCTTGGCTGTGGAACTGTATTATTCATACTGTTTGGTGATACATCATTTAGGATACTATCAATATTATGGTAACATTACCTATTAGGACATTGGTTGCAGAGCTACTGGATAGCATTACAAGCATGATGGTATCACCCAGCTCCAGGCACAGTGAACTTCTCATTATTCCTCACGTGAGGATTTAGGACTGTGACATGGGCATATGAATTAGGCTAGTATATGATTTTAATGACGATCATGGTTTGCTTAAGTGTCAGGTTGTGTGGTTTGGGGTAATGTTCCCCACTTCTCTTGTGTACATACTTAAGTAAGAGTCTTATAGCATCAACATTTGTTGTTGGCTCTGTGTTGTGAGTTACAAGCCATGTGATCCTGGGGCAGCAGCTGTCATGATGGGAAATATTGCTAGGGCATGGCTCATACTTTCCTTTTCTACCTTTACTGGAATTGCACTTTGCTCCTCTTGGGCTCCGTGTATCTCTCCTCGTGCTCAGTTAGGGTCTAGAATTGTGCAGTACACTGGGGAAACTAACTGTGGTTTAGGTGGTTCTAATATTCATATCAGTGGACTCACCGGGCTGGAACTTGTACACACAAAGGGTATCCTGGTCCCTGCTGTTTAACCAACAATCAACGAATTTGCTGTCTGCCTGTCCCTCCTTTTACATTTTCACTGTCATAAATCCTTGTGCTGCTATGAGTGAACATGCTGAAGGATGGACCTTTCTTCTCTTAGCATCCTTGTAGGGACATAGCTTGGTTCAGAGACTATACTTTGTCTCCCTTTCCTTACATGTAGGTTCTTAGAGGGAAAGACCTTGCTTTCCTCTGTTTGCCATCTTCACCACTTATACTCAAGATGGTGATGGGGATTCGAGGGCAAACACAATGAAAAGAACCATAAATCCTTTGTTCAGTGGCTAAAAGCTATCACAATTTGATTAAAATATATAGCTGTATTAAATCAGTAAATTTCAGTTTCTGAGTAGGCCAAGGTTGAAATAACCAGGTGAGAAAAAGCAAGATGCTGAGTCCTGCTCTGGAACACAGGGAATGGAGACTGATTTTACTGCAAGGGGGACAGTATGAGCATCAGAGTTTGAGGAAGGAAGGGTAGGGGAAAGATATGAGTTTCTCAGCTGCTTTAGGTAAGTTCTCCAGAGGTCTCTTTTGAAGAGCCAAGGCCTCTTACACTTGTCATGCCTCAGTTACTCTTAAAGCCTTTGGAATCTAGCATGCTGCCAAAGGAAATTTAGGGCCATTTTGCCAGTCAGAGATAATTTATACAAAGAGAAGTAGAATAAGCATTTGTATTATGTACTTTTTAAACTGTGATTTTGAAATCATTTCAGTGGATAACAATTAGCATTAAAAATGGAACAGAGAAAGTGGGACAGTATAAAATATATCAAAGTGAATCACATTTGGTAAGGATTAGATTTACTTTATGGACTTTTGTTTCAGTGATTTAGCTGTGTATTCTGGATCATGAGGTAAAATGTATCTCTTACGGAGGGTCTTGGTCAAAAGTTTAAAAGCTATTGGTCTTTCCTAATGGTTTATATAAGATGTATCAAATTAGTCATTTTAGGGTTAGAGGAATAAGACAGATGGGTACAGATTATTGTCTCTCAGGTTCTGTGCCTATAAGGAAAGCCAGCTTCCTCAGGGGGACAGAGGCTGGTAGATTTAGGACAAGTAATTAAATGTCTAAGCTACCCATAGGCATATATGAGATAGGACACTTAGCCTATCATACTAAGTGATATGATACTCTTTCTGCAAATACCAAACTTTCTGTTAAATCAACAAGCAGCACTATTAACTAATAAATCATTATACAAATAATACTTAATTAGAAAATATTTAAATCAATATACCGGTATAATCAGATACCTTCCCATTAAACTTCAGTTATCCTTAAGCCTAATCCTAAATTTTTCTCACAAATCTAAGTAAAAGCTTTCAGTCTGAACTACTTTTTTTCTCCTCTGGGCCTCTCTGCCACTTTCATATTTAGCTTTCTTCTTGTGTGTTCTTTTTCTTTAAAATCTCTGTTTTCCTCTTCTCCGCGGCCTTTTGCTCCAATCAGAAGTGAGACAAAAATGGAAAATCCCTCATGACGGATTTTTCCTAATCAAAAGTAATTTTCTTACACATAACTATTTCTTTTCTCTTATCCCCATTTGAAGCCTAAAGCTAGTATAAAAGCTAATTTGAAATTAGCATACAATCGGTGTTTTTATTAGGCTCTATAGACATTTTCTGCAGATGTATAGCTTGACCTAGGTCACTGATCCCTGACAGAAAATTGCTTTTTTTTAAAAAAAAGGCCCAAACACATATTTCTTTAGAACGTATAAAAATATTGCTCAATGCACAATAAGGTGTTTAAGCAGAGATATGGATTGATTTCCTCATAGTTAGTGAACTTAAACTTTCTTTCCACCTTACGTACCTTTCAAAGAAAATAGTAAATGATTCCAGAATCCACGCCTTTCAAAATTAATGGTAAAATACTTCATCACGAATATATCCTGATCAAGCACAACCTTCTATTTTGACTCTCTATGGGGGAGGCACGTCAAAACAGAACTGGTATATAGGAAATGTCAGTGAATCAGACCAAGCTTTTTCTCTAGAAGATTCTCCTATCTTCTATTGGGGGAAGTGTCTACAGTTTTTTAACGACTTAATTTTTAATGAGTATTATATATAATTAAATGCACCAGTCTTAACAGTTGATTCCTTTGAGTTGTGACAATCATATACACCTGTGTAGCTACCACTTAAAAAAATATATGAAAGATTTCCATCCCCCAGAGTTCCCTTGGGGCCATTTCCAATCAATTTCCCATCTAGCACTCAGTGCAACTACTTACTGGTTTTAATCTCTATAGATTAGTTTTGCCTTTTTTCTTGAAAGTCATCTTAATGGAATTGTACAGTATGTACCCATTGTGTCCAGTTTCCAAAGTTTTGGGGATTCATCATGTTATTGCATCTATCAATAGTTAATTTCTCTTCACTGTTGAGCAGTGTTCTCCCATATGACTATACAACACTTTGACTTTTTCTGTTGATGGACCGTTGACTTGTTTTTGGTGATTATAAATAAGGATACTGTGAACATTCTTGTTCGTGTATTTTTGTGAACTTATCTTTTAATTTGGGGGTGGGATAAATACCTAATAGTAGAATTGTTGGGTCTTTAAGTAGATATTTCAACTTTATTAGAAACGGATCTGCAGCTTTTAATAAACTCTCAAAGGGATCCTTACATCCCCGAATTTTAAAAAATATATTGCTTTCAGGGTATCTGTGCAGATGTTTTTGTTTATTTTAGAGTCATTTCTCACTTCTCCTCCTTAGGCCTCAGTTACTTTAAAATGAGCACCAGACTCTGTCTTGTGTCTATAATTCATTAGGGTACTGATACATATTTAAATTAAATATTTTTCATAGATTCTTGGATAACAAGTTATCACATAATGGAAAAATTTTACTAGAATATAAAGTTCATGAGGGCAGAAACATGGTTCTATTCACTGCTATAACCCAAACACCTAGGATGTACCTGCACAGAGTAGGTGTTTAATAAGTATGTGTCAAATAAATGAATGAATGAAGTATTAGCTATATGTTGGGAAGCACTCCAATCACTTTTATATACAGCGTTTCACTTAATTCTCATCCCCAATCTTTGAGTTAATTCCTCTTATTACTTTCTTTTAAAAATGAAGAAATTGGGCTCAGAGAGGTTAGGTAATATGCCCTTCATCACATAGCAAATGAACTAGGATTTGAGTCCAGGTGGTGTCATTCCAAAGCCAACAATTACTACTATATATAAATACTATATATAAAACAGGTAAACAATAAGGACCTACTGTATAGCACAGGGAACTATACTCAATATCTTGGAATAACATATAATGGAAAAGACTCTGAAAAAGGATATATATTATATATATATATACATATATATTATATATGTATAACTGAATCACTTTGCTGTACACTTGAAACTAACACACTATAAATTAACTATACCTCAATAAAAAAAGAAATGATAAAAAATAAAAATAAAGACTTCTTTGTGTGTCTTTTGCTTTTTAAGTTTTGTTTCAAGAAGCTGAAACCTTTTTCTGTTTTTCTGTTTTCTAATTGTATATATATTTTTTGAAGGAGAGATCCTGGAGAGGAAACTTTACTGTCTTAAGACGGCAATTCTTTCATTTTTATTCTTACAACTGAATGATTTCCTTCAAATTACATTCTGGTTCATTTCTATAATGGGAATTGGGTTCCCACTTCCTCTATATTATAGATTAAAAAAATGAAAACACACACACACAATTCTTGAATACTTTTGTTTTTTTAATGCATTTTGTCTCACATTAGGTAAGGCTGAAAGTTTAGTGTTTCTTATGTGGGTTAGAAAGAGCATTGACTCTAAAATGCATGATTGCTGTTATAAAGGCTGAGCAGTAGAGCCCTTCATGGTGTCTTACGGATTTTAGGACATTGATAGGATGGTATCATTTTCATAATTCTTAGCCATTCCTCATTAGTCAGTTTTAGGTAATGCAAGATTCTATCTCCTCAGTCTTTTCATGGACTACTGTGGTCCCCCCCTGGCTGCCAGGGAAGTTAAGAATGGGCTAGTTCATTCTAATGAACTGCTTTTGTCAACAGAGCCTGAATTTGCTTACTGTTTAAAATAATCTTTCCTTGCTGTCTGCAAAACTTCCTCACAGCTGAATTATGTCTCTGCTTATCTTGATAGGAAAATCTAAATAAGTGGATTCTGATTAATATTTATCTCTTTGTAGTCAAATGAGGATGAAATAGGTCTCAAAATGGCACTTGTTAATGAAATTGCTCCCCAATTATTGTATCTGGAGCAGAACCCCTTGCTAAGACATAATGACCTCAAATCTCTCCACTGTATCATGTAGTGTTCAACAGCGTTCCCTGAATACTTTAGAGGCTGTTCCCTCTTACTGTAGGGAGCCAGAGATAAACAAGTTTGAGGCTGGAAAATGGTGACCAGAGATTTGTTCATAAGCCTAAACATGATAATCATAACTACATTTTGTCACCGATAAAGGAAAATTCTCCATCAAAATTTTGTATGGGGACTTCCCTGGCGGCGCAGTGGTTGAGAGTCCGCCTGCAGATGCAGGGGACACAGGTTCGTGCCCCGGTCCGGGAAGATCCCACGTGCCGCAGAGCGGCTGGGCCCATGAGCCATGGCCGCTGAGCCATGGCCGTTGAGCCGCGTCCAGAGCCTGTGCTCTGCAACGTGAGAGGCCCACGTACCACAAAAAAAAAAAAATTTTGTATGTTTTCACATCTTTTTTGGCAGCATGCTTTAACCATATATTAAATTATCTCTACCAAAAAAAAGTATCAGTCCTTATCTTCTTAGCTCAGCCGAAAAGATAGCAGATCTGAAATTCTGCGAAATTAGGTCCATTTTCTTTGCCAAGGATGGGGAAGAAAAACAGCCCCCAAATCATTAATATCTATTTTCCTAAGTGACAATTAAAGCAATCTTTCTTAAGCAACAATCTCAAATAAAAGTGCTATGACTCAAACAAATCATTTGTTATTGTTGCTTTTAATTCAGCCATTTTCTTTTTCCTATAGAATAGTTCCGAACATAAAACCAGGGCTGTTCATTTTACTTGATACTCTCAAACACCAAACATGATTACAATTCCTTGCCTATGATCTCTTGTAATTCTAGCTCATTCTGTGAAAGCAAAGAGTTGTTTTGGCATTTCACGTTTCTGCTGCTTCATCATCAAGGCCAAGCCCCTTAGCTGCAGCCTCTTAGCACATTCACAGCACATACATCTCAGAACAATAGTGTTTTCAGTGTCTTTTCAACAGAGGACTCTAATCTTGAGATTCTCAGATGCCATACCAAATTTAGGTTTTGCTGACACTTCCCTGA
Organism: Grampus griseus; assembly: GCF_964374135.1. Taxonomy (NCBI): domain Eukaryota; kingdom Metazoa; phylum Chordata; class Mammalia; order Artiodactyla; family Delphinidae; genus Grampus; species Grampus griseus. The sequence goes on from NC_139007.1 coordinate 64,895,315, forward strand.
TGTTCTAGGATTTAAAACACTTTCAAATGAAGTTTTGAAGCAAATGATGACAATGTGTTTTTATGCTCCTATAGCCCATCTCAGAGTTATTCCCAGAGTCAAGATGGAATCCTAGCCCTGTATCAGATAGAAAAGAGTAAGCTATTCTAGTAATCAGAGTAGAAGTGTTTTCAAGTATTTAGCATCATTCTGTGACCAATAGGAAAACCACTAAGAAAGAAGTTAATGTGGATGTTTTAAAATAAAGGAATACAAATGTTGTTTTTACTTGAATTTTTGAACGTGTTGTCTAATACACTGAATTTCTATGCAGTGAAATGAAGGAACTTGATGAGAGACTTTTGTCAGGATTAGCCTGGGGATAGAAATGTAACCAAGGGCACTTTTCTCAGGTGACTGTCCCCTCAAGGAGAACACTGTTTAAGAACTGCTGAGAAGCAGAGGCTGAGGTCTGAGCTGGGAGAAGTAAGACCATGGTTGACTCTGTACATGCAAAATAAAGAGAATAATTCACCAAGTTATTTCTCCCCCCACAAACTTTAAAGTACTTAAAAACCACTCCAACCTTTATGTACTAGGGCATTTAACTTTGTATGTGTACGTCCAGGCTGTATGTCTGCAATTATTTAAGTTTGTGGAATGTGAGGTGATATTTTCAGTAGGGTTGTTTGAAGTGCAAAAAAAAATCGAGCGGTTTCAGTACAAGTGTTTATATAGCAATTGAAAGGTAACAGGTGTTTTCCTATGCATTGTCTTTTTTATCCCTCCCATAAGACATTGCAGTAGGTCTGAATTATTATTCCCTATTTACAGTTAAGAACACTGAGTTTCAGTTGCCCAGAATTATGCAGCCAGTAAAGGTGACACCAATGTCCTGACTTAAATCCACTCTTGGAGAGGTCATGCATTGAATCTCCTATCATAACTTCCAGTTTCTTTATTCCTGCTTCCTATGTTCTTCATTTGAGAAATATTTTTCTTCCAAACACCTCCTAAAATTAATTGAAGACTTTAGACATTGCTCCCAAGGAGTGTGTGTGTGTGTGTGTGTCAAATTAAGATTTTTCCCTTTTTATGACGTGAGAGAGAATGCAGCTGGACTGTCACAAGAACTGTCCAGCTGAGCTTGCCAGACACTGGAGACTAACCCTGTAGTAGGGGCCAACTTGAATCGTAGAACTGGGGCATGAGGCCCAAGTCTGGTTTCAAGGATTTTCAGTTGGGCAAAATGAGGCACAGAGTAGTGGCTAAGCTAGGCTAAAATCACGTCCTGAGTTCAACCTGACAACATGGGTCACCTTTTAGGGATTCCTTTGATGGATGGGATGTGGCACAACTCTCAATTCTGGATTAATGCTAAGAGGGCAGGCTGTGGAGACAGCATGACTGGCTTTGTAGCCTATCTTGGATCACTCACTTACTAGCTGTATGGCCTGGGAAAAGTTATCCTTTACAGCATCAATTTTCATTTTAATAAGCTTAGGACTGATGTAAAGATTAAAGGATATAAGATATGCAAAGCTTTTAGAAGAGTGCCTAAAACAAGGTGCACACTCATCAGAGGTTCTCTATTATTATTATTATATTTATTTGGGAGATGTATAACTGGCAAGAGCAGCAAAGAAACCAATAGGGGAGAAATGTATGCATGAGGTAGGTGGGGTCCAAGCAGGCTTTGAATGCTGGGATTATCTGACGGACAATGCAGACATCCAGTTTTGTGCACTGAGCCAACATTAGGGAACAAGGGAACATATAAATTGGAAATACATTGATATCCAAGGTGAACCTAGGGGATGCCATTGAACAGACTCAGAGAACAGTGTAGAAACTTAGTAAGTTGTGCTGGTCTGGGGTCCTGGGCTTGAGGGGTCTTGTGCTGGACCAGTTGCAGGAAGCGCAGTCTGAGTCTGAACGATACCTGCAGGCCTGTAGGTCTTACCTCCAGATTGGCCTGAGAATTGGGACAGGATAAAGTTGGAAGGCCTAACTGTGGGGTCCAAAGGGAAAAAACGTGGAGTCTGGGAGAAGAGCTGAAAATGAAGTGTTAAATTCTTTTCCATGGACACTAATCACTGCAAGCACTCTCAGGAGGAAGAAAAAATCAGTAAAGGTGGGAGTAGTTAACTGTAACTATGGTGGAATCAGAGCTGAGTCTTAGATGAATAAGATTTGTGTGATGAATAAGCAGAGGGAAAAGGGAAGAAAAAAGTAGTCAAAAGTTCTGAAACTAGGATGAAGGTGAGGTGTTGTCATAAGTCAGTGGGGGTCTCGTTCTGATTAATACAGAGTTGGGGGTGTGAGGGTCCATAGGTAGGAAAGACTGGATTAGGGAGGGTTTTATCAGTCCCGCACAGGAAAGTGTATATGAAAGGGAAGGCAAATCTAGTAATAACTTGTTCTAAGCAGAGAAATGAAACATAACACCCAAACTCAGAAATTGCACATAACACATAAAAAAGTGCACAAGGAAAATTAGCTTGAGAGATAGTAAGGGAATGAAAAAATCCTTTGCTGAACACATACCCTGAACAATGCAACATGCGTCATTTATTATGACAACTTGTGTTTATATGTTAATGTGAAAATTTTCCCAAGAAAGAAACTGAGGCTTAGAAGATAAAGCAACATGCCCAAGGTCATTGGAAAGAGACTGGAACAGATTTCAGATCCAGCTGTGCTTGATTCCAAAGCATGTTGCATTTTCCTGTACTGGACAGTGGTCCACAGTAGGGAAAGGATGTGGGGAGAAGCTAGAATGATCCAGGCAGTCAGGGATGCAAGTCCAGATGAAAGGAGTGGCATGAAACAAACACAGCTTTCCAGTAAAAAGTAGTTTTCCTTCTCTTCTTTTTCCAAGCATAGTGTTTGTGTCTTTCCTGCTGCCAATCCCATTCATCATGTACTCTAGACATTCTTATACCTGTCTGATACTTACTATTTTTACTTCTGCTGTGTTTTTCATGTTTGTATTCTGGGTGCTCTTTGCACAGTGTCTTAAAACAAATAAATCATCAAGGTTACTTGCTAAGTGGGATGAGTATACACTCCATGGAAAGCAAGCCAGGCATGCTTTGAAAGCAGATCAACCTGATTTTATGCCATAGATGATCAACTCTGTGATTTTAGCCAATGCCCATAATTTTTTTTTAGAATCTCAGCTTCCTCATCTATAAACAATATTAGAGTAAAACATTATGCATAGGATTAGGGGGAGGAAGGATGTCAAGTATAATACGTCAGACAAAGTTCCTGGATCCAATGGAAGAATCATAAATTTAGCTCTCTTCTTTCTTCCTTTCAATGAATTGAACTATTAAACATTTCAGAGAGTGTCTTATAGAAGAATGGAAGTACATGAATAAAGAAAAGTTAAGTGCATTAATAAAAGTGCAAGTAAAGAAGGAGAGCAGTTTGATTGATGATCATTTACAAATCATGGTTAATGATGCTTTGTCCCCAAAGTTATATATATTAGTCTTTAGACAAAGCCTCAGTTCATAACCTGTACATTAATTAGACCAGAAGTAGGCAAATGAGTTGTACTCAAAAGTCAATAGACTGAATAAAATCACTTCTTAAATAACATTTTCTATTTGTTATTGGCCCATTTGGACCTCAGGGATAACTTATCAACCAATTTATACAGTGATGAGAATGAGAGATAATATAATGGATGAGAGAATCAAGATGAAAAATTATTTCAATAGGCTCAAATAATGGACAAAAACTAACAAGATAAAATTTCACAGGAATCAAAGTTGAGAACTGCATTTAGGTCAGGTTCAGAGAGAGAAGAGACATGTCTAGAAAATAATTCGTTTGAAATCTATCTTGGAATTTTAGTTGACCAGTGCTAAAGGAGCTTAAATGTGAAGTGATTTTGAAAAATAATTAGAGCTTGACATATAGGGGCTAAGAAAAGGAATTGCAGGCAATGGGAAATTGTAAAAAAGTTTGCACTATATTTTCTACTAGTATTCATTTACCATCATCCAGTTGAGCTCCTATACCAATCAGGTCTTTCCTTTTGATGTTTATCAGTGTTCCCAAAGTCTTTGGGAGAGATGTGTTTTCCATCAGTCCCTGGACCAAAATTTGGTCTCTTTGTTATGTTTTGGTTAATACGCTTCTTCAGCAGCCCAATGAGGGCATAGAAGTTTGGGCTGTGAGATGCATGTGGTTTTATGTGTACATTTGTATGTGTGCATATCTAGGAGAGCTGGATAGTGTTTAGGTCCCAAGCATGGAAAAAAAAATTTTTTTTTTTCCCAAATGAGATTCTCCAAATGTTCCAATCAACTCTTAGCTCTGATATCTTCCCATTCATTCAAGTCCATGAGTATCTATAGCCCTTTGGGGATTCTCATGTGCTCCACACTGGGGCATGGGAGTGCAGCTGTGAATGTTTGCTATGGCCATGATCACTGGTTGTTCTCCTTGTTAGATAAGCAGTGCTAAGCTCTATGTACACAATTGTGATTGTGACAACCATCACTACCTATTTTGGTGCTCAACATGAGTCACCTTCTAATAACTAGCTCTTTACCCTACTCAGTGACATGCTGCCATCTAGAGTCTTGTGTTCGGCCAAGGAATGTCTACTGGTTGGCCATAGCTACTTATCCCCATTGCCCCAGTCCATGGATCTGTGGCTTCCAAAGTCAAAAACACAAACAAACAAAACCACACAACCTGCCTTTTGTCTTTTTCAGTGTTCAGTAGAGAATTGTTTGGATTTTGTGAAACTCATTGATTCTTCCTTCTCTTGGCTAACTTGTTGGGTGCCACACCTTGTGGTGAGGGAAAGAAAGTCTTAGTGTTACAGACCTTTTCTGCTGATGAGACTATTTAGATTTTTGAGGATGCTGGTTGGAAAAGGTAATATTGGTGTTTAATTAAGGTAATTAATAGTAAAGTTTGCCTTTTGGATTTGTGTACGTATTTGTGGAGAGGGTGGGGATTCTGAGTAGCAACAAACTTTATGAATGGTACCAGTGTAATCTGGTTCTGCAGATTTGCTTCCAGTATCAGAGTACCTTCCATACCCTTAAAACCCATGCACTTTAATGGTGAAACAGGCAAGGGTGAGAGTGGTCTTTGTTCTTGGATACATGAAGTTATCTTCAGCTACTATGTTAAGTCCACTAGTGATACAGCAGATTTCCTTGAGGACATCTTCCATGCTTCGCCAGTAGATATCCTTTATCCATTTGTAATCCTAAAATACCAGGTTAAATAAACTTAGATGAAACAGTGGACGTGTTTGCGTATTAATTTTTTACTGAATGCACTCTTGCTAAATCACAGGTGGACTGTTTCCTTCCAGAGGATAATGACAAAAGGGCCATCAAGATGATGGAATGAGTTGAAGGCCAAGCCCTCTGAGGAATATTTGTATGAATTGAGGACATTTCGCTTTAGAAGCAAAGAAGTGAAGACAGAGTAGACAGGATGATTATTTTTATATACTGGAAGGGATGATGTGTAGAGTGGATTTCTGTTTAACTTTAGAGGGCAAGACTCAGACCCAGAAGTAGAATTTGTAGTAAGGCAGATTAAGTAACAAGTTTGAAATAGCTAGAGCTCTTAAAAAATGAATTCAGATGCCCTTGTGAAGCAGCGGATTCTCCATCATTGAAACGGTGTAAACTGAAGCTCATAGTTATCTGACAGGAATTTGATAGTAGTGAGACAACTAGATGCATTATGGAGGTTTCTTTCTATTTAAAGCCTCTATAATTCCATGTATCTAGACCTAAGGATGTTTGTTCCAGTATTTCTGTCTCTCACACCTTTTTAGAAGGTTTGCTCCTCCCTCAACTACTTTTGACATTTATTTCCAACATTTGGGTTTCTGCATTCGATGATATGAATAATTTAAATGAGTAGGCTGAATGGCCAGTGTTGCACTCTGCAAGTACCTGTCTCTTCACCTTGAAAGAAATGCAGCATCACTTGCAGCAATTACTGTATGACTGTAATTTTTTCCTGGTTTGGAGGATGCTGAATAAGGAAAAAAGACATTAGAGACGGGAAGTGACACTAAAGTTATTTTTATTTGTTGATTCATGGATCTAGGCTTATGCACGTTTGCAATTATAACCTGTTAATTAGAAAAAATCATCATTTAAAAATGTTTTATTATTCCGGTCACTTTGATTATTCTTAGTTACATGGAACCAAAAGTTACCAGGGTGAAGCACAGGAGCCATTCTTAACTTGATTGGTAGTGGAATAGGACATTCTGAAGATGTTCTTATTTTCAGTTTGAGTGATACTTTAGTCTTAATTTAGAATTGATCAGTAGGAATAAAATATCCCCAATCCGTCTATTAAGATACTACTATGCTCAGCTTTTGAAAACTTACATTGAACTTAGCAAGAATTATAACAGGGTTTTCTATTTTCCTTTTCACTTAAATAAAATTTCATTTAAGAGGATGGAAAGAAAATCAGTCTTCCATTCAATACTATGTTAAAGGTAAATAAGAAAATCTGGAGAAGACAGAGTTGAAAATTCATTCACTAATTTTTGAAAACATGAAAGAGAATATCATAATTGTTATAACCTAAAGGTATTTCCCAACACTTATGGCATAAAATTTATGTATATATTAAAGAATCTTCAGATTGTAGGAAAGTATCTGATACTTTGTGGACAGTACATTTGGTTAAATGTTGAATAAATAAACTCAACATTATTACAGTTGAATTTCAAATTCTTTAGGAAATTTTCACCATTCTTGAAAACTTTAGGGTGACATTCTTTTACTTGGAAATCAGAAAACAGGCACAGTAGATTATAAGACAAAAGCATAATATTCAAATCATCACAGTAATTAGATTCATTAATTGTAATTAGAGAGTTGGGAGATAACCTTCACGGATTAATCTGCTACAGTTCAGGGAATTGCAACTATTCATGGCTTTAGAGTTAGATTTTACATAAATAAATGTATTGTAATATTGTGGAATTTGTACCATCACATAAAATATGAGAACTTATAGTCTTGTTTTTCTATAGTCTCCTTCACTTTTTCTCTATACAAATAACCTAGATGGATATTATACACTATGGTAGTCAATATACCATATACGATGCCCATGTATTATTTGAATGGAATCTAAAACAAATAGGTGGTCTGCCACATCTATACTAAGATAATTATTGTTTAGAAGAAACAGAATATTGTTTTTTGTACTCTGAAATTAGAAATCCATTAAGTAATAAATACTGATCTCTAGTCCAAACCTAGCTCTGGCATCTGCAATGTTTGAGCTGAGTGGGTAAGACAGTACAACTCTTAGAATGTGCAGTTGGCAAAATGCCCTGGCCAAATTCAGAAAACATGTACAACTCAGGGAAATAAATATGCAGAATTCTAGAAAACTGAACAGAATTGCAAACCTAAACTCACAGGGATAATGCGATCTTGTTTTCAGAAACCATTTGGCCAATTAAGTGAATTTACTTGTGGGACTGACTACAACCTAGGGAATTTTCTAGTGTCAAAGCTTAATTCTAGGTACTAGAGGACAGAAAACATTTCAAAGAAAGGGGAACAAATACAGAAAATAGCATTTTATACACAGACACCACAATATACTGAGGTTTGAAACATTACAATATTCTCTTATTTCCTTGTATTTTTATTTGTTACTCTTGGGTACTCAGGGAAAATATACTTATAGTAGTTAATTTTGATTAATAGATTAATGGATTGTAGATGAGGAGAAGAAAAAAATACTTCTCATCTTTGGGATGTCCATTCTGAACTACAAACAAATGTATTTCTTTTCATCATTAATGTATATCCTTTGCTACTATTCCCTAAAGCTTTACATTTAGAATAGTTTGAAACACAATTTAATTAAAAAATATCTGTGCCATTGCAGTGGAAATGATACATAAAGGTTTTCAGGACATACTCAAGGAAGTAGGAGAGAAAAAGAGCAAGAGAAGGAGAACCAAGCAGCAGTTTGTTTTCTCCTGTGTATTGATTTGAGGGTCTTGGGGGAGGGTTGGGGAAAAGAGTGAAGTTACACTAACATTATGGGCTGGAAATGCTGCCACATATCCACTGAGAGAAAAATGCCTTACAAATATTTTTCAAATGATTTAGAGCTGGCTAAATCCAATGCATGTTTTTACCATGAATTTTCCATTTAAAATGTTTTAAAAAAATAATAGATTTTTAAAGGGAAAATCTAATCCATATGTTACTGATTCATTCACACTTATCATATTGTTTTGTGTGAGCAAGTTGGTGTCCAAAATCTTTTAGTTTTTTTCAACCAGGAAGTCACATTTTTACAGCACCAAAAAGGGCCTTGAACTTGAAAAGTCTCAAATTTCATTTTAAACTCAGAACCCAAAAATTTGAGTGGGTTCTAAAGCAGGCAATGTGCCTTCACCCTAGTTAACATATTGATGGAGTTATATATTCACGAGCATATGGGTTAACAGTGGAGCTGTTAATTCTGTTTTGATATTGATGTTAGATATATTCAGTTTGACTTCCTAGTTTGTTTGCCATGAGGAAACAATCGGTCACTTGTTTTATTATTTAAAAAATTTTATATATTGACCCATATCCTTAAATATACAATAAGTGTTATCAAATATGTAACAAAGCTGGTGTATGGAAAATGCATAATTTCCTCTAAGGGTTATTTGCTAATATGGAACACAGGCCTCTAAAATGTGATGAAAGGAAGGACTGTGGAACAATGGGTCATGATGGCTAATTTTATGGGGAACACATGCATACAATATAATTTAAAACACATGCTACGGCAGTTATAGTAAAAGGCTCAGAGAAATAGAATGGAATTCTGCTTCATAAAAAAAAACAGTTCCTTCTTTCTCCTGACAAAATTGCATTTCTCCTCTAGGAAAAAGATCCCATTCACTAATGCTTTAACAATTGCAAGGCCCACCCACAAACCTCACATCTTTTCTCTCAAATCTCCTCCTCCAGGTCCATCTACTGTGGTTGACCATTCAGAGATGTGATTTGAAATTGAAAACAAACAGTCCAATATGTACCTGGAATCTTTCTAATGCAATATTTATTAACTATTTTTCAAAACTAAAATATTGTGTTATTTATTTTATCTCTGTCTTACACAACATGCTATATTCTATTAATACAGGAAGTTTAAGAGAGAGGAACGTCTCATTCTGTCCATTCCTGTTCCTAGGCAGAAGGTTTAGGTTTAAGGTGAAAACCTTAAAACAAGTCCGACTGCTGAGTATATTATTCTGAAGATCTTCAAGGGTGGCCAGACAATAAACTTATCTGAGTAATTGGTTGCAATCATTTAATCACAGATTTTTAATTCATGCCCCTCCCTCAATAGAAAAGAAAGGAAAGAAAAAAATATCTCTCTTTTCATGATTTCAGCTTATTTTCTCTCGCTTTTTTTCAATCCTCTATGAAGATGAAGAAAAATTTGTTAGTAACTTCATCATAACTCATCATATCCTAGAATATAAATGTCAATTAATCATTAAAATTCAAAAAAACTTTTGAAAGTTTGTTAACATGATTTATATAAAAATTTTTGAGAAAATATAATTTCATATAACTCATCTTAGGCTTTCTCTTATAGATAACCCATTCCAGTTTATTTCACCTTTTACTTTATTTCTTTAAGAACTCAACAATAAATAGCTGGGTACATTGCTTTTAATCCACAGCCTCCAAACTAGAACAGTTGTTAAGATAAAGGTTTGACTGATATTTAAAATGTATATTATGGTTCATAAAATGAGATCTGTCTTTTGTTAGAATTAATGAGACTATGCCAGGAAATGCCTGTCTAGCTGGGCTGGTTTTTCCAGTTCTTGATTCTCATCCATCTGGTCTACCTTGTTGGTAGCTCTCTGAACAACATGTCGCTATGACCCACTCCCTCTCCATGAAGTAGATTCATGCTCACACGCTGCATTTTAATATTGTTCCTGAAATTTCAGGGCTTTAATTCTGACCAGGCCTTTTTTTTTTGGTAGATGTTAAAGACATTAAATTTTCCTATTCTGTTTATCAACTTTGTAATTTTATGGACCTATTACTATTGTTTTAGGAATGTTTTCTTAACATAGAATATATGCAATAAGAGAGTAAAAACTATATAATTATGTATTTGAGATAATTATGGCTAAAATTTTTGGTGTATTTATCTTCAAGTTTTCATATATATATATATATTGCTTAGAAGTGATCAATTTTGTTGTGGACTTTTTTAATTTAACATATCAATGTATTTTTTTTCCCACATCACTAAAATAGTTTAAAAAACATCATTTTTAATGATAGTATAATATTTCATTTACTTAAAATTCCTTTATTGTTGAAATCTTCATTTCCTTCAAATTTTTTCACTTGTGGAATTATAGGACCAAAGCATGAAGCTCTTTCATTCTCCTTTATATTGACACATTCCTTTCACAAAAGGTTGCCCAATTTATTCTTCCACATAATGTATAGTAGAGGTTAGCTTGTCACACCCTCACCAGCACTTAGTGATAATATTTTTCATATTTTCTATTTACTGTCCTTCTGTATATTTGTTCAATTACTGGTGAGATAGAATAACTTTTCAAGTACTTATTGGTCATTTGTATTTTCTTTGAATTTTGGATCTGTATCCTTTAAAATTTTTCTGATTTATGCTTTCATATTCTTACTGATTTATTTGTTGATTATATGTATGTATGTGTGTGTGTATGTATTCTATATTGATACTATGCAAATGTATTTATATATTGAATCTTTCCAAGTGCTTTTAATGGTATTGAAAAATAATTTGACATAACTTTTTACACAGTGAAGTTCATCATCATTTTCCTTTGTGAGTGCTTCCGCTGGTTTCATGTTTAATAATCCCTTTCTCAGGAATTCTTTACTTCACAGGAAAACTTATTATACTTGTCACTGTTATTCTAGGCTGGATGCACCCAAGACCAAGAATATTGGTTTACTTACTTGTGCATTCTTAATACTCACTGACCAGCAGAATGCCTGGTGGTCATTGAATGTCTAATGACATTTTTATTAAAAATCCAGAAACAATGCTACTGTATTTTCCTCTAGTTTTTGAAAACTGGGTAGGACTTCATTTAAGAATTAAATAGGGTCTTTTGAAAGCCATGGTAAACAGAGGGAAGGTAATAGGTAGAGGTTTGTCAAAGTTCTGTTGTATAAGTAAGGAAAACATAAATTAACTGGCAGAAAAATTAGAGTAAATGTAATTTGAGTAAATAGTTCTTATACTTCTCTGGATTTTAATGTAATTAATTACAATGATTTAAAAACTGGAATATGTTTACAATACATAGATTTTTCTTAGGGTAACTTGCTGTGGTAGGCAGAATTCTGAGATGACCTCCAAGACCCATCCCCTTTCTCCTTCCTCCTGTCAGTTGTCCATGCCCTGTATAATTCCCCTCTCTTCAGTGTCAGAGAGATGTAGGATATGATAGCTGTCATTTTCATGATTATGCTACATTATATGGCCAAGGTAAAGGAATTTGACAGATGAAATCAAGGTCCCTAATCAGTTTAAAAGAAGGCTTAGACCTTCCCTGAGTTCAGCTACTCCATTTCCTCTTGGCTTTGGAGAAATAAGCCACCATGAGTTCTATAGCTCCAAGGAAATGAATTCTGCCAATCATGTCAGCTTGGAAGAGGATCCTGAGCCTCAGATGGGAATGTATTCCTGACCAACACCTGAATCGCAGCCTTGTGAGATCCTGAACAGAGGACCCAGTTAAGCCAGGCTCAGACTCCTGACCCCCTGGAAACTGTGGGGTAAGGTGCTACTTTTTGTGGTAAGTTGTTCTGCAGCAACAGGAAATGAATACACTTAGAAGTATCTATCAAATACATTAGAAATTTTGTAAACACTTTTATGCAAGAGTTTGACCTTTAGTATAACCTAAGAAATAATTATGATTTCTACTTAACCATGAAGATGTTCAAGTGTTTGTAAAAGTGAAAAACTAGAAATTTAATATTCAATAGAAGCACAATAGTTAAACATTGGACTCTAGAGATAGAGATGGTGAATTGACACATGACACATGAAACCTTCCCCAGGTTTCACTGAGGATAATAAATGAACTCTATTAAAGAAAATAGAATATTAAATGTCATTAGAAAATGACTGCAAAACAGTTTTGGAAAGTAGATAACAGTAAAATATATTCACAGACTTAACCAAGAAGGGTAAAAGTGTCAATGTACTAGGTTCTGAAGGGCCCTGGCTTTCCTAATAACTGCTCTGGATGCTACAAGTGAAGAAGCAAAACCTTCAAAATTTGGACAAAAGATATTTTCTATATGAAATTCTATATTCAACCAAAATAAATATAAAGGCAAAATAAACAGCTTGGACATCTAAATATCCAGATGCACTTTTAAAGTTAGCTATTGGAAAATGTGCTAGAGAAAATGAAGGAGTTAATAAAGGAAGAACAAATTATAGTATCTAGGGAAGAGTGGACTCCAGGAGAGAGGTGAGCAGTACTGCCAGAGTGTCAACATTGCATGTGGCACAGAGAGAAGTCAGTAGACAGAAACCCAGAGAGAAATCAGCAGACAGAAACAGAAACCCAAAATGGAGGGATTCAGAAGCAAAGCCTTTAGGGAGAAAAATGAATGAATCTTGTTAGGAAAGATATGATGGATCATTTGGAAAAAAGAAAAAATATATATATAGCAAACCATGTAAGTAAGAAATTAATTATATAGGGACTTGATTATACAAATTATGTAAAATCCATACCATGGAATAGTATACAGTCATTAACAAGAATGAGAACAAATCTACTTGTGTTTCCATACAAATTGTGAAATTTCTTGTTCTAGTTCTGTGAAAAATGCCAGTGGTAGTTTGATAGGGACTGCATTAAATCAGTAGATTGCTTTGGGTAGTAGAGTCATTTTCACAATGTTGATTCTTCCAATCCAAGAACATGGTATATCTCTCCATCTATTTGTATCAGCTTTAATTTCTTTCATCGGTGTCTTATAATTTTCTGCATACAGGTCTTTTGTCTCCTTAGGTAGGTTTATTCCTAGATATTTTCTTTTTGTTGCAATAGTAAATAGGAGTGTTTTCTTAATTTCACTTTCAGATTTTTCATCATTAGTGTATAGGAATGCCAGAGATGTGCATTAATTTTGTATCCTGCTACTTTACCAAATTCATTGATTAGCTCTAGTAGTTTTCTGGTAGCATCTTTAGGATTCTCTATGTATAGTATCATGTCATCTGCAAACAGTGACAGCTTTACTCCTTCTTCCAAAGGGAATTTGGATTCCTTTTATTTCTTTTTCTTCTCTGATTGCTGTGGCTAAAACTTCCGAAACTCTGTTGAATAATAGTGGTGAGAGTGGGCAACCTTGTCTTGTTCCTGATCTTAGTGGAAATGCTTTCAGTTTTTCACCATTGAGGACGATGTTGGCTGTGGGTTTGTCATATATGGCCTTTATTATGTTGAGGAAATTTCCCTCTATGCCTACTTTCTGGAGGGTTTTTATCATAAATGGGTGTTGAATTTTGTTGAAAGCTTTCTCTGCATCGATTGAGATAATCATAATGGTTTTTCTCTTTCAATTTGTTAATATGGTGTATCACATTAATTGATTTGTGTATATTGAAGAATCCTTGCATTCCTGGAATAAACCCCACTTGATCATGGTGTATGATCCTTTTAATGTGCTCTTGGATTCTGTTTGCTAGTATTTTGTTGAGAATTTTTGCATCTATATTCATCAGTGATATTGGCCTGTAGTTTCTTTCTTTTGGACATCTTTGTCTGGTTTTGGTATCAGGGTGATGCTGGCCTCATAGAATGAGTTTGGGAGTGTTCCTCCCTCTGCTATATTTTGGAAGAGTTTGAGAAGGATAGGTGTCAGCTCTTCTCCAAATGTTTGATAGAAGTTGCCTGTGAAGCCATCTGGTCCTGGGCTTTTGTTGGTTGGAAGATTTTTAATCACAGTTTCAATTTCAGTGCTTGTGATTGGTCTGTTCATATTTTCTACTTCTTCCTGGTTCAGTCTCAGCAGGTTGTGCATTTCTAAGAATTTGTCCATTTCTTCCAGGTTGTCCATTTTATTGGCATAGAGTTGCTTGTAGTAATCTCTCATGATCCTTTGTATTTCTGCAGTGTCACTTGTTACTTCTCCTTTTTCATTTCTAATTCTATTGATTTGAGTCTTCTCCCTTTTTTTCTTGATGAGTCTGGCTAATGGTTTATCTATTTTGTTTATTTTCTCAAAGAACAAGCTTTTAGTTTTATTGATCTTTGCTATCGTTTCCTTCATTTCTTTTTCATTTATTTCTGATCTGATCTTTATGATGTCTTTCCTTCTGCTAACTTTGGGGTTTTTTTGTTCTTCTTTCTCTAATTGCTTTAGGTGCAAGGTTAGGTTGTTCATTTGAGATGTTTCCTGTTTCTTAAGACAGGATTGTATTCCTATAAACTTCCCTCTTAGAACTGCTTTTGCTGCATCCCACAGGTTTTGGGTCGTCGTGTCTCCATTGTCATTTGTTTCTAGGTATTTTTTGATTTTCTCTTTGATTTCTTCAGTGATCACTTCGTTATTAAGTAGTGTATTTTTTAGCCTCCATGTGTTTTTTTTTTTTTTACAGATCTTTTCCTGTAATTGATATCTAGTCTCATAGCATTGTAGTCGGAAAAGATACTTGAAACAATTTCAATTTTCTTAAATTTACCAAGGCTTGATTTGTGATCCAAGATATGATCTATCCTGGAGAATGTTCCATGAGCACTTGAGGAAAATGTGTATTCTGTTGTTTCTGATTGGAATGTCCTATAAATATCAATTAAGTCCATCTTGTTTAATGTATCTTTTAAAGCTTGTGTTTCCTTATTTATTTTCATTTTGGATGATCTGTCCATTGGTGAAAGTGGGGTGTTAAAGTCCCCTACTATGAATGTGTTACTGTCGATTTCCCCTTTTATGGCTGTTAGAATTTGCCTTATGTATTGAGGTGCTCCTATGTTGGGTATATAAATATTTACAATTGTTATATCTTCTTCTTGGATCGATCCCTTGATCATTATGTAGTGTCCTTGTCTCTTGTGATAGTCTTTATTTTAAAGTCTATTTTGTCTGATATGAGAATTGCTACTCCAGCTTTCTTTTGGATTCCATTTGCATGAAATATCTTTTTCCATCCCCTTACTTTCAGTCTGTATGTGTCTCTAGGTCTGAAGTGGGTCTCTTGTAGACAGCAAATATATGGGTCTTGTTTTTGTATCCATTCAGCCAATCTGTGTCTTTTGGTGGGAGCATTTAGTCCATTTACATTTAAGATAATTATCGATATGTATGTTCCTATTCCCATTTTCTTAATTGTTTTGGGTTCGTCTTTTCCTTCTCTTGTGTTTCCAGCCTAGAGAAGTTCCTTTAGCAGTTGTTGTAAAGCTGGTTTGGTGGTGCTGAACTCTCTCAGCTTTTTCCTGTCTGTAAAGTTTTAATTTCTCCATCAAATCTGAATGAGATCCTTGCTGGGTAGAGTAATCTTGGTTGCAGGTTTTTCTCCTTCATCACTTTAAGTATGTTCTGCCAGTCCCTTCGGGCTTGCAGAGTTTCTGCTGAAAGATCAGCTGTTAACCTTATGGGGATTCCCTTATGTATTATTTGTTGTTTTTCCCTTGCTGCTTTTAATATTTTTTCTTTGTATTTTATTTTTGATAGTTTGATTAATATGTGTCTTGGCATGTCTCTCCTTGGATTTATCCTGTATGGGACTTTCTGTGCTTCCTGGACTTGATTAACTATTTCCTTTCCCATATTAGGGAAGTTTTCAACTATAATCTCTTCAAATATTTTCTCAGTCCCTTTCTTTTTCTCTTCTTCTGGGACCCGTATAATTTGAATATTGATGTGTTTAATGTTGTCCCAGAGGTCTCTGAGATGGTCCTCAATTCTTTTCATTCTTTTTTCTTTATTCTTCTCTGCAGTAGTTATTTCCACTGTTTTATCTTCCTGATCAGTTATCTGATCTTCTGCCTCAGTTGTTCTGCTATTGATCCCTTCCAGAGAATTTTAAATTTCATTTATTGTGTTTTTCATCACTCTTTGTTTGCTCTTTATTTCTTCTAGGTCCTTGTTAAACATTTCTTGCATTTTCTCTATTCTATTTCCAAATTTCAGATCAACCTTACTATCATTATTCTGAATTCTTTTTCAGGTAGACTGCCTATTTCCTCTTCATTTGTTAGGTCTGGTGGGTTTTTATCTTGCTTCTTCATCTGCTGTGTGTTTTTCTGTCTTCTCATTTTGCTTATCTTACTGTGTTTGGTGTCTCCTTTTTGCAGGCTGTAGATTCATAGTTCCCATTGTTTTTGGTGTCTGTCCCCAGTGGCTAAAGTTGGTTCAGTGGGTTATGTAGACTTCCTAGTGGAGGGGACTAGTGCCTGTGTTCTGGTGGATGAGGCTGGATCTTGTCTTTCTGGTGGGCAGGTCCATGTCTGGTGGTGTGTTTTGGGGTGTCTGTGGACTTCTTATGATTTTAAGCAGCCTCTCTGCTAATGGGTGGGGTTGTGTTCCTGTCTTGCTAGTTGTTTGGCATAGGGTGTCCAGCACTGTAGCTTGCTGGTCGTTGAGTGAAGCTGGGTCTTGGTGTTGAGATGGAGATCTCTGGGAGATTTTCGCTGTTTGATATTACGTGGAGCTGGGAGGTCTCTTGTGGACCAGTGTCCTGAAGTTGGCTCTGCCACCTCAGAGGCACAGCACTGACTCCTGGCTGGAGCACCAGGAGCCTTACATCCACACGGCTCAGAATAAAAGGGAGAAACAATAGAAAGAAAGAAAGAGGATAAAATAAAATAAAAAAGTAAAATAAAATAAAGTTATTAAAATAAAAACTAAAAAATAATTATTAATAAATTTTAAAAAGTAAGAACAACAAAAACAAAAAAAAAGACACGGTCGGACAGAACCCTAGGACAAACGGTGAAAGCAAAGCTAAATAGACAAAATCACACACAGAAACATACACATACACACTCACAAAAAGAGAAAAAGGGGAAAAAATAATATATCTTTGCTCCCAAAGTCCAGCTCCTCAATTTGGGGTGATTCGTTGTCTGTTCATGTATTCCACAGATGCAGGGTACATCAGGTTGATTGTGGAGATTTAATCCCCTGCTCCTGAGGCTGCTGGGAGAGATTTCACTTTCTCTTCTTTGTTCGCACAGCTCCCAGGTTTCAGCGTTGGATTTGGACCCGCCTCTGCATGTAGGCCGCCTCAGGGCGTCTGTTCTTTGCTCAGACAGGACGGGGTTAAAGGAGCAGCTGATTCGGGGGGTCTGGCTCACTCAGGCCGGGGGGAGGGAGGGGCACGGAGTGCGGGGCGAGCCTGCGGCGGCAGAGGCCGGCGGGGAATTGCACCAGCCTGAGGCGCGCTGTGCGTTCTTCCGGGGAATTTGTCCCTGCATCACGGGACCCTGGCAGTGGCGGGCTGCACAGGCTCCCAGAAGGGGAGGTGTGGATAGTGACCTGTTCTCGCACACAGGCTTCTTGGTGGCGGCAGCAGCAGCCTTAGCATCTCATGCCCGTCTCTGGGGTCCGTGCTGTTAGCCGCGGCTCGCGTCTGTCTCTGGAGCGCCTTTCAGCAGTGCTCTTAATCCCCTTTCCTCGCGCACCAGGAAACAGAGAGGGAAGAAAAAGTCTCTTGCCTCTTCGGCAGGTCCAGACTTTTTCCCGGACTCCCTCCTGGCTGGCTGTGGTGCATTAGCCCCCTTCAGGCTCTGTTCACGCAGACAACCCCAGTCCTCTCCCTGGGATCCGACCTCCGAAGCCTGGGCCTCAGCTCTCAGACCCCGCCCGCCCCGGCGGGTGAGTAGACAAGCCTCTCGGGCTGGTGAGTGCCGGTCGGCACCGATCCTCTGTGCGGAAATCTCTCCACTTTGCCCTCCGCACCCCTGTTGGCTGTGCTCTCCTCCGCGGATCCGGAGCTACCCCCCTCCGCCACCCTGAAGCTGCCCCCCTCCGCCACCCGCAGTCTCCGCCTGTGAAGGGACTTACTAGTGGGTGGAAGTCTTTCCTCCTTCACAGTTCCCTCCCACTGGTGAAGGTCCCGTCCTTATTCTTTGTTTTATCTTTTGCCCTACCCAGGTACGTGAGGGAGTTTCTTGCTTTTTGGGGGGTCTGAGGTCTTCTGCCAGCATTCAGTAGGTGTTCTGTAGGAGTTGTTCCACATATAGATGTATTTCTGATGTATCTGTGGGGAGAAAGGTGATCTCCGCCTCTTACTCTTCTGCCATCTTGAAGCCTCTCCCCTACTTGTATTGATGTGGAACAATCTCCAGAATGTATTATTGAATGAGAAGGCGAGGTAAGGAACAATATACATAGTATGATTCCATTACTGTTTTTTAAAAGATGGATATACAGATTTCTATAGTTAGCGTCTACATAAACAGACTAACTCTGTAGGGGTATATAGTAATCTGGTAATGGTTGCTGTGGTGAGAAAAATGAAGAACTGAGGAAAGAGCTCAATCAAGGAGCTGACAAAAATGTTGAAACACAAAGCCAATTAATAAACATGAAAAAATATACATCCATTAAAATGATGCAATGAGAAACTATACAATAATATGGAATATGTTCTCTATAGATTATAAGTCAACATCATATAACAAAATAAAATTCCTTGACATTCAGGTTTTTTTGTTGTTTTTAATTTAATTTTATTATTATTTTTATACAGCATGTTCTTATTAGTTAACTGTTTTATACATATTAGTGTATATATGTCAATCCCAATCTCCCAATTCATCTCCCCCTCCGCTTCCCCCCCCTTGTGTCCATAAGTTTGTTCTCTACATCTTTGTTTCTATTTCTGCCTTGCAAACCTGTTCAACGGTACCATTTTCCTAGATTCCACATATATGAGTTAATATACGATATTTGTTTTTCTTTTTCTGAATTACTTCACTCTGGACTTACTTCATTCTGTATGACGGTCTCTAGGTCCATCTATGTCTCTACAAATGACCCAATTTTGTTCCTTTTTATGGCTGAGTAATATTCCATTGTATGTATGTACCATATCTTCTTTATCCATTCCTCTGTCGATGGGCATTTAGGTTGCTTCCATGACCTGGCTATTGTAAATAGTGCTGCAATGAACATTGGGGTGCATGTGTCTTTTTGAATTATGGTTTTCTCTGAGTGCCCAGTCAAGTTTTTTTAATTCAATTTTTATAAATATAGTCACATATAGAAAAAATAGGGAGATATACACACAAAAGTAATAACAGTGGGAGGCAATAGCATATTTTTTATTATAACATTGTAGTATTTTGAATATGAGAAAAATGATTGTAAAAATGAACATCGTTGCCTATAACATAGGTGAGATAAACATTTAAAGTTCTTTTAAAAGTAAATTAGACTGCCTATTTTAGTAATCATCATTTTGGTCTTTGTCTTATAATATTTTTTAATATATCAATTAAAACTCAAACATTTGAAAACCTATGTTTTTAATGGCTTGATGCTACAATGACCTGGTCCTAGAGGAGTACCAAGGCATTTTTTTACCCACTGGAAATTTCAGTCTAGCTGAGGAAGCAAGACACATGTAAAATAATAACTAAAAATACAACATATTAAGTGTATGAGACAGTGAAATAGCATAGATATATCAGACTTTATAAGAAGGAAAGATCATTGTTGCCTAGAGAACTATAGTCAGCTTGAAGAATGGGTAAGAATTAATCACAGAAAAAAAAAAGACAATAACCTTCAAGTAGAAAACTTGCCATGAGCAGAGGAACAGATTAAGTGACTTAGGGGACATTTTCACTCTCAGATCATTGACTTGGGATGGTAATAGTAGAACAGCTTCCAATTTTCAAAGACATTTCACACAATAGACTCAGGTATGATGTAGGCAGGGTGAAGTGATGGAGACAAGCACCCTGCAGGCAGATAGTTGGGTTTTCAAATTCTAGTTCTGCCACTACATGATGTGACCTAGAAAGTCAACTTTTAAAGCAATAATGCCTAAAATTAGGGTTGCTATGAGGGTTAAAAATGAGAACAGGCGGAAATCGTCTAACACTCTGCCTGGCACACAGTGGCTGTTGGTTATAACTCCGTGTTGGAATAGAGTTTCGTCCCTTGCTTCTCCCCATGCGTTCCATCCTCACAACATCGGTGTGGAGTAATGGGAAGAATGATTCATCTCATTTTGTAGGTAAGAAAACCAAGTCTCAAATATGTTAACTTATTTACAGTCATTACAATCACAGAGCTAATAAGCAGTGGATTCAGATCATGTGAGTTTTAGCTCAGTGACAATGACTTTCCATGATGCCTAAAACTTTATATATACACAAAGAAAACTGTGATGTGGGATGTTTTTCAGTTGTGATCAGTTGTTTGGTCCTCATGAAGCTTCATTAGATGCTATTTCATTTGATGGATTCACCACAATCCAGTCTGTTCCTCGATTTTGTAGGCTCATAAACATGATTTTTTGAGCACATAGAGGGAGTATATTAACCTTTCAGGAACAAACTCATATTACTTAATTTCTCATGGGAATTCCCTTGAGAAGAAGACTCTTTCTTAAGTATCTGGGTGAACTTAGTGCCTAGCACGGGATCTGGAACAAACCAGAGTGTCAATACATTTCATGTGGTCATAAGACCAGAATGCTAATTTATTAATTAATGACAAAATTACAAACGTCAAAACTCCTAGATACTTACACTTTTTGCCGAAAGAAAAAAACATGTAAAACCAAGTAAGACTCAGAAGGGCACTTTCTGAGCACATCATTCAGAGCGAGGGACATTGAGCCCTGCAAATGTTTACTGATTTTGGGCATGATGCACTCATCCCGACGAGAGGTGCCTGGAGTTTCTCTTAGTGCATGACCCCATACACCTTATTCTTAAGAATGACCTTACATGTCTCTGACCACATCCGTCTTGCATTGATTTTCTAGTTTCACTTTCAGATGGCACCTTGCTTTTGATATCTACAGGGTATTTTGCTGTCTGCCCGGAGTCTGATGAAGTGGTTTCAACCTTTTTACCTCTGGAAACAAACAGTGGGTGACATTCGCTCACTGGAATCCTGGTTAGAAAGCCTCTCCTTCTCTCCTCAGAGAAGGATATCAGAATGCAGCTGAGTGAGAGTGACATTTCAGGATAACCTTGACTTCCCTCTAACTTACAAACAAAAGTAAATCATTTGCAAAATTTGAACTATTAATAGTAACAAATTACTTGCAACAGAGCTCACAGTGACACACTATTGGATCTTGACCGCTGTGTCTAGTGGAGAAAATAAATGGTTGTTTTGATCTCTAGAATTTTCCTAGTCAAGAGGGTGGTAACACACATAGCACAAGGACAATTTTTAATTTGACTCACACTATATAGACAGCAAATTTTGTATTATAAAGGAAGACTCTTTCCTTAAACTCTTAAAGGAAGAATTGCATCAAGTCTTTACCAGTGGGGTATTTTTTTCTATGTTCAGAAAATGATGAAGAGAGACATATATATTATTTTAAAAGATCATGAGTCTAAATCATCATTAAAAAAAAAAGTCAGGGAAAAAAAGGAGAAAAATATAAACTCTGTGTTCCTATTCTCTTTAGGATTTAAGAAATCTAAATATAAACTCACAGCTTTCCTTTTTTCCATTAAGTAAAGAACTTTTAATTCTAGCAAATTTTGAACTATGATGGTTTAACTTTGTGCTTTCTCATTCTCTCCTTGGATTTGTGGGTCAAAAGAGGAGTCATTAGGGACTTGTATTTCCTGTCTCATCTTTTCCTTCCTCCTTTCTTAAAACTTTGTGGAAAATCAGCTTTATGAAACACTGAAGCGAGCCACGTGCACTTACTTCTGAAAAGTCCTCCATAATTCTTATTTATCTATTTCCAAGTAGACTTTTCGCCCAGAGCACAGACCAGAATGAAACTTTGTATTAAAAAAAAATCACTTTATGCAATATTTATAATTTTTCTCTTAATTGAATAAGTTTTAAATTAAACTATTGTTTTAATTTTCTTATCTTTTTTTGATGCTTTACAAAAGAAGATTTTATTTTTTTATTTTATTTTTTTACATCTTTATTGGAGTATAACTGCTTTAAAATGGTGTGTTAGTTTCTGCTTTATAACAAAATGAATCAGTTATACATATACATATGTTCCCATATCCCTTCCCTCTTGCATCTCCCTCCCTCCCACCCTCCCTATCCCAACCCTCCAGGCAGTCAAGAAGCACCGAGCTGATCTCCCTGTGCTATGCGGCTACTTCCCACTAGCTATCTACCTTATGTTTTGTAGTGTATATATGTCCATGCCTCTCTCTCACTTTGTCACAGCTTACCATTCCCCCTCCCCATATCCTCAAGTCCATTCTCTAGTAGGTCTGTGTCTTTATTCCTGTCTTACCCCTAGGTTCTTCACAACTTTTTTCTTAAATTCCATATATATGTGTTAGCATACGGTCTATCCATCTCATTACATGTAGCTCAATTTTGTTTCTTTTTATGGCTGAGTAATATTCCATTGTATACATGTGCCACATCTTCTTAATCCATTCATCCGATGATGGACACTTAGGTTGTTTCCATCTCTGGGCTATTGTAAATAGAGCTGCAATGAATATTTTGGTACATGACACTTTTTGAATTATGGTTTTCTCAGGGTATATGCCCAGTAGTGGTATTGCTGGGTCATATGGTAGTTCTATTTGTAGTTTTTTAAGGAACCTCCATACTTTTCTCCACAGTGGCTGTATCAATTTACATTCCCACCAACAGTGCAAGAGGGCTCCCTTTTCTCCACACCCTCTCCAGCATTTATTGTTTCTAGATTTTTTGATGATGACCATTTTGACTGGTGTGAGATGATATCTCATTGTAGTTTTAATTTGCATCTCTAATGATTAATGATGTTGAGCATTCTTTCATGTGTTTGTTGGCAGTCTGTATATCTTCTTTGAAGAAATGTCTATTTAGGTCTTCTGCCCATGTTTGGATTGAGTTGTTTGTTGTTTTGTTATTGAGCTGCATGAGCTCCTTATAAATTTTGGAGATTAATCCTCTGTCTTTTGCCTCATTTGCAAATATTTTCTCCCATTCTGAGGGTTGTCTTTTGATCTTCTTTATGGTTTCCTTTGCTGTGCAAAAGGTTTGAAGTTTCATTAGGTCCCATTTGTTTATTTTTGTTTTAATTTCCATTTCTCTAGGAGGTGGGTCAAAAAGGATCTTGCTGTGATTTATGTCATAGAGTGTTCTGCCTATGTTTTCCTCTAAGAGTTTGATAGTTTCTGGCCTTACATTTAGGTCTTTAATCCATTTTGAGCTTATTTTTGTGTATGGTGTTAGGGAGTGATCTAATCTCATAATTTTACATGTAGCTGTCCAGTTTTCACAGCACCACTTAGTGAAGAGGCTGTCCTTTCTCCACTTTACATTCCTGCTTCCTTTATCAAAGATAAGGTGACCATATGTGTGTGGATTTATCTCTGGGCTTTCTATCCTGTTCCATTGATCTATATTTCTATTTTTGTGCCAGTTCCATACTGTCTTGATTACTGTAGCTTTGTAGTATCGTCTGAAGTCAGGGAGCCTGATGCCTCCAGCTCCATTTTTCGTTCTCAAGATTACTTTGGCTATTCGGGGTCTTTTGTATTTCCATACAAATTGTGAAATTTTTTGTTATAGTTCTGTGAAAAATACTGGTGGTAGTTTGATAGGGATTGGATTGAATCTGTAGATTGCTTTGGGTAGTATAGTCATTTTCACAATGTTGATTCTTCCAATCCAAGAACATGGTATATCTCTCCATCTATTTGTATCATCTTTAATTTCTTTCATCAATGTCTTATAGTTTTCTGCATACAGGTCTTTTGTCTCCTTAAGTAGGTTTATTCCTAGATATTTTATTCTTTTTGTTGCAGTAGTAAATAGGAGTGTTTTCTTGGTTTCACTTTCAGATTTTTCATCATTAGTATATAGGAATGCCAGAGATTTCTGTGCATTAATTTTGTATCCTGCTACTTTACCAAATTCATTGATTAGATATAGTAGTTTTCTGGTAGCATCTTTAGGATTCCCTAGTATATATATATGACATGTATAGTATCATGTCATCTGCAAACAGTGACAGCTTTACTTCTTCGTTTCTGATTCAGATTCCTTTTATTTCCTTTTCTTCTCTGATTGCTGTGGCTAAAACTTCCAAAACTATGTTGAATAATAGTGGTGAGAGTGGGCAACCTTGTCTTGTTCCTGATCTTAGTGGAAATGCTTTCAGTTTTTCACCATTGAGGACGATGTTGGCTATGAGTTTGTCATATATGGCCTTTGTTATGTTGAGGAAAGTTCCCTCTATGCTTACTTTCTGCAGGGTTTTTATCATAAATCGGTGTTGAATTTTGTGAAAAGCTTTCTCTGCATCTATTGAGATGATCATATGTCTTTTCTCCTTCAATTTGTTAATATGGTTTATCACATTGATTGTTTTGCATATATTGAAGAATCCTTGCATTCCTGGAATAAACCCCACTCGATCATGGTGTATGATCCTTTTAATGTGCTCTTGGATTCTGTTTGCTAGTATTTTGTTGAGGATTTTTGCATCTATGTTCAACAGTGATATTGCCTGTAGTTTTCTTTCTTTGTGACATCCTTGTATGGATTTGGTATCAAGGTGATGGTGGCCTTGTAGAATGAGCTTGTGAGTGTTCCTCCCTCTGCTATATTTTGGAAGAGTTTGAGAAGGATAGGTGTTAGCTCTTCTCTAAATGTTTGATAGAATTCACCTGTGAAGCCATCTGGTCCTGGGCTTTTGTTGGTTGGAAGATTTTTAATCACAGTTTCAATTTCAGTGCTTGTGTATGGTCTGTTCATATTTTCTATTTCTTCCTGATTCAGTCTTGGCAGGTTGTGCATTTCTAAGAATTTGTCCATTTCTTCCAGGTTGTCCATTTTATTGGCATAGAGTTGCTTGTAGTAATCTCTCATGATCGTTTGTATTTCTGCAGTGTCAGTTGTTACGTCTCCTTTTTCATTTCTAATTCTATTGATTTGAGTCTTCTCCCTTTTTTTCTTGATGAGTCTGGCTAATGGTTTATCTATTTTGTTTATCTTCTCAAAGAACCAGCTTTTAGTTTTATTGATGTTTGCTATCATTTCCTTCATTTCTTTTTCATTTATTTCTGATCTGATTTTTATGATTTCTTTCCTTCTGCTAACTTTGGGGGTGTTTTTGTTCTTCTTTCTCTAATTGCTTTAGGTGCAAAGTTAGGCTGTTTATTCGAGATGTTTCCTGTTCCTTAAGGTAGGATTGTATTACTATAAACTTTACTCTTAGAACTGCTTTTGCTGCATCCCACAGGTTTTGGGTCGTCGTGTCTCCATTGTCATTTGTTTCTAGGTATTTTTTGATTTTCTCTTTGATTTCTTCAGTGATCACTTCGTTATTAAGTAGTGTATTTTTTAGCCTCCATGTGTTTTTTTTTTTTTTACAGATCTTTTCCTGTAATTGATATCTAGTCTCATAGCATTGTAGTCGGAAAAGATACTTGAAACAATTTCAATTTTCTTAAATTTACCAAGGCTTGATTTGTGATCCAAGATATGATCTATCCTGGAGAATGTTCCATGAGCACTTGAGGAAAATGTGTATTCTGTTGTTTCTGATTGGAATGTCCTATAAATATCAATTAAGTCCATCTTGTTTAATGTATCTTTTAAAGCTTGTGTTTCCTTATTTATTTTCATTTTGGATGATCTGTCCATTGGTGAAAGTGGGGTGTTAAAGTCCCCTACTATGAATGTGTTACTGTCGATTTCCCCTTTTATGGCTGTTAGAATTTGCCTTATGTATTGAGGTGCTCCTATGTTGGGTATATAAATATTTACAATTGTTATATCTTCTTCTTGGATCGATCCCTTGATCATTATGTAGTGTCCTTGTCTCTTGTGATAGTCTTTATTTTAAAGTCTATTTTGTCTGATATGAGAATTGCTACTCCAGCTTTCTTTTGGATTCCATTTGCATGAAATATCTTTTTCCATCCCCTTACTTTCAGTCTGTATGTGTCTCTAGGTCTGAAGTGGGTCTCTTGTAGACAGCAAATATATGGGTCTTGTTTTTGTATCCATTCAGCGACTCTGTGTTTTTTGGTGGGAGCATTTAGTCCATTTACATTTAAGGTAATTATCGATATTTATGTTCCTATTCCCATTTTCTTAATTGTTTTGGGTTCGTTATTGTAGGTCTTTTCCTTTTCTTGTGTTTCCAGCCTAGAGAAGTTCCTTTAGCAGTTGTTGTAAAGCTGGTTTGGTGGTGCTGAACTCTCTCAGCTTTTTCCTGTCTGTAAAGTTTTAATTTCTCCATCAAATCTGAATGAGATCCTTGCTGGGTAGAGTAATCTTGGTTGCAGGTTTTTCTCCTTCATCACTTTAAATATGTCCTGCCAGTCCCTTCTGGCTTGCAGAGTTTCTGCTGAGAGATCAGCTGTTAACCTTATGGGGATTCCCTTGTGTGTTATTTGTTGTTTTTCCCTTGCTGCTTTTAATATGTTTTCTTTGTGTTTAATTTTTGACAGTTTGATTAATATGTGTCTCAGCATATTTCTCCTTGGATTTATCCTGTATGGGACTTTCTGTGCTTCCTGGACTTGATTAACTATTTCCTTTCCCATATTAGGGAAGTTTTCAACTATAATCTCTTCAAATATTTTCTCAGTCCCTTTCTTTTTCTCTTCTCCTTCTGGAACCTCTATAATTTGAATGTTGGTGCCTTTAATGTTGTCCCAGAGGTCTCTGAGACTGTCCTCAGTTCTTTTCATTCTTTTTTCTTTATTCTGCTCTGCAGTAGTTATTTCCACTATTTTATCTTCCAGGTCACTTATCTGTTCTTCTGCATCAGTTATTCTGCTATTGATCCCATCTAGAGTATTTTTAATTTCATTTATTGTGTTGTTCATCATTGTTTGTTTCATCTTTAGTTCTTCTAGGTCCTTGTTAAATGTTTCTTGCATTTTGTACATTCTATTTCCAAGATTTTGGATCGTTTTTACTATCATTATTCTGAATTCTTTTTCAGGTAGACTGCCTATTTCCTCTTCATTTGTTAGGTCTGGTGGGTTTTTATCTTGCTTCTTCATCTGCTGTGTGTTTTTCTGTCTTCTTATTTTGCTTAGCTTACTGTTTTTGGGGTCTCCTTTTTGCAGGCTGCAGGTTCATAGTTCCCGTTGTTTTTGGTGTCTGTCCCCAGTGGCTAAGGTTGGTTCAGTGGGTTGTGTAGGCTTCCTGGTGGAGGCGACTAGTGCCTGTGTTCTGGTGGATGAGGCTGGATCTTGTCTTTCTGGTGGGCATGTCCTTGTCTGGTGGTGTGTTTTGGGGTGTCTGTGGACTTCTTATGATTTTAAGCAGCCTCTCTGCTAATGGGTGGGGTTGTGTTCCTGTCTTGCTAGTTGTTTGGCATAGGGTGTCCAGCACTGTAGCTTGCTGTTCGTAGAGTGAAGCTGGGTCTTGGTGTTGAGATGGAGATCTCTGGGAGATTTTTGCCATTTGATATTATGTGGAATTGGGAGATCTTTTGTGGACCAGTGTCCTGAAGTTGGCTCTCCCACCTCAGAGGCACAGCACTGACTCCTGGCTGCAGCACCAAGAGCCTTTAATCCACACGGCTCAGAATGAAAGGGAGAAAAAGTAGAAAGAAAGAATTAGTAGAAGTAGAAAGAAAGAAAGAAAGGAGGGAGGGAGGGAGCAAGGGACGGAGGGAGTAAGAAGGAAGGAAGGAGTGAAAGAAGGAAAAAAGAAAGAAGATAAAGTTAAATAAAATAAAGTAAGATAAAATATAATAAAGTTATTAAGATAAAAAATAATTATGAGAAAAAAAGAAAAAAAAAACGGACGGATAGAACCCTAGGACAAATGGTGGAAGTAAAGCTATACAGACAAAATCTCACACAGAAGCCTACACATACACACTCACAAAAAGAGGAAAAGGGGGAAAAAATCATAAATCTTGCTCTCAAAGTCCACCTCCTCAATTTGGGATGATTCATTGTCTATTCAGGTATTTCACAGATGCAGGGTACATCAAGCTGATTGTGGCGCTTTAATCTGCTGCTTCTGAAGCTGCTGGGAAAGATTTCCCTTTCTCCTCTTTGTTTGCACAGCTCCCGGGGCTCAGCATTGGATTTGGCCCCGCCTCTGCGTGTAGGTCGCCGGAGGGCGTCTGTTCTTCGCTCAGACAGGACGGGGTTAAAGGAGCCGCTGATTCGGGGACTTTGGCTCACGCAGGCAGCGGGGGAGGGAGGGGCGCGGAGTGCGGGGCGGGCCTGCGGCGTCAGAGGCGGCGTGACGTTGAGGCAGAGGCCGGCATGACGTTGCACCAGCCTGAGGCGCGCCGTGCGTTCTCCTGGGTAAGTTGTCCCTGGATCCCGGGACCCTGGCAGTGGCGGGCTGCACAGGCTCCCCGGAAGGGGGGTGTGGATAGTGACCTGTGCTCGCACACAGGCCCCTTAGTGGCGGCAGCAGCAGCCTTAACGTCTCATGCCCGTCTCTGGGGTCCGCGCTTTTAGCCGCGGTTCGCGCCCGTCTCTGGAGCTCCTTTAAGCAGCGCTCTTAATCCCCTCTCCTCGCGCACCAGGAAACAAAGAGGGAAGAAAAAGTCTCTTGCCTCTTCAGCAGGTCCAGAACTTTCCCCCGACTCCCTCCCAGCTAGCCGTGGTGCATTAGCCCCTTCCGGCTGTGTTCACGCCGCCAATCCCAGTCCTCTCCCTGCACTCCGACCAAAGCCCGAGCCTCAGCTCACAGCCCCGCCCGCCCCGGCGGGTGAACAGACAAGCCTCTCGGGCTGGTGAGTGTCTGTCGGCACCAGTCCTCTGTGCGGGAATCTCCTCGCTTTGCCCTCCGCACCCCTGTTGCTAAGCTCTCCTCCGCGGCTCCGAAGCTTTCCCCCTCCGCCCCCCGCAGTCTGTGCCTGCGAAGGGGCTTCCTAGTGTATGGAAACCTTTCCTCCTTCACAGCTGCCTCCCACTGGTGCAGGTCCCGTCCCTATTCTTTTGTCTCTGTTTATTCTTTTTTCTTTTGCCCTACCCAGGTACGTGGGGAGTTTCTTGCCTTTTGGGAGGTCTGAGGTCTTCTGCCAGCGTTCAGTAGGTGTTCTGTAGGAGGTGTTCCACGTGTAGATGTATTTCTGGCGTATCTGTGGGGAGGGAGGTAATCTCCTCATCTTACTCTTCCGCCATCTTCTTTCTTATCTATTTATAAGCATTTCTTTGAATACTGCCTGTTCTCTCTCTACTTCTTACCCCATTGATAATTCCTAAGAGAAGAAATTTAAGTAAATTTATTTACCAGACCTCATCACTCTTGGTATCTGCATCAACATCCTCTGCAGTTTCATGTTTCTTTCTGAAATGTAAAATATTTCATTATGGATAAAGAATCATCTTCAGCCAAGAATGCAGACTTTAAAATATCTTTTCCTCTCAAGCATGTAGGGTAAGGCTTTTGCCTGTTAAGTAGTTCGAAGCCTTGGTTTTTCTTCCTGGTTAAGGTTGATTCCTCTGTTGCAGTGTCTGGATGGATGTGGCTGGGAGGTGGCCTTCCCTCATGGCTATTTCCAACAGCTAATGGAATAAAAATATGACTTTATAAGGTTTTTCTGGGACAAACACTGAAGGATAGGAGTGAATTTTCCGTTATGTGAGACCTAGGAAATGGTCCTCTCTGTTATAGTGAAAAAGATAATAATAGATATTGAAAAGGGTAGATGTTGAGAGTTTTAATGACATTTTCCCATTCACTGTATTCCCTATTTTCTTTTTTAATAGATAACTGACTCCTGAGATTAAAAGGACAGGAAAACAAAGAAAAATTAAGAGAAAAATAGAAGAAGACATATGAAGGACCAGGATGCAGGATGAGAAGACCAACATCTCCAGGTAAGTAGGGGCAATGCTTTTCCATATACAAAACCCATCAGGGTGCTCAGTGAACAAAAGAGTCATGTATTCCTTAAGAAGCAGGAAAGAAGGTAAGAATCTTGAGATCACAGCTTCCTTAGATGACTTATTCCCCCTTCATTTCTAAAGCTGTTAGAAATATATAATCTTAGCATTCAAAGCAACTACAGATATTGTTTAACTGAACCAATTCAGCACTTTTCCTTAGGGCTTACATGACAGAGAACTCATCATGACTCTGACAGAACCTAAGGGTAGTTCTAATTACCTTGGCCAGATTTGCAGGCAGGATCTGTGATGACACTAACCCTAACCTATCCACCACTGGCTCTAACACCACAGTAATTTTCCAGAAAAAGCTGGGGACTCTGAAGCCAATCAGTTCCTTCTGTGGCTCTCATCTTAGCCAACCTCATACATCCACCAACAAGGTGACATTTCTGGTGACCAATCCTTGTTTATTCAGTTATCTTTATCCTGCCATGAGCCTGCCCCCGCCTTGACTCTTAATGCAATTTCTCCTAAATATTTTTCTCCTCTGTCATCATAAACCTGTCTTCTTTTGTAAACAAGTTGACTCACACCTCACCTTCTTCATGTGGTACTCTCTCCTCACTTGTTCTTACCTAAATCTGGCTCTCCCTCAAGGCCACTGTTTCTATTACATCTGTTTTGAGAGGAAACTGCTTCTTTTACCATACTCCATGCCCTTGTGTCCATAAGTGGCAGTATGTAGCACTCTTGAATCCTAGAGGACTTAGACTCAACGTGATTACGACATGAATGAAGCTGACCCAATTGTAATACAATAGGAAATAGTGGAGAATGCAACGTATTGGAAAGTAAATGTCTCATGTAAATACTGCCTTCCAGATAAATAAAGTTCTACCATTCACGCCTATAAGCAAACTTTTGCCAGATCTTCCAGTTTTTCCAAACAAGCCAGATATTCATGTTTTATTGGTGATATCTGTCTATTTTAAACATTGACAACAGATTTAAAATATATGAACACTCTGGAATAAATAAAACTTATCTCTAGGCTAGATGTGCCCTGTAGTCTGCAGATTTAATTGGACTCTTTATCAACTCCCAGTATATTTCTCCTTCATCTATATACCAAACCCTTCCTCTTTTGACTCTATGAAATCTGGTTTATTAACCTCATCAACCTTAACCTTGACCTGTGGAGTGACCATCTTTCTCTGCCTGCAGATATTTACTCCATACAACTTATCCTTTACTCTGTATGTCACTTCTTTCCATCTATGGCTGGGGTTGGCAATTTTTTTCTGTAAAAGATCAGAAGGTAAGTATTGTTGACTTTGTGGACCATATGTTATGTCACAACAGCTCAGCTGTACCATTGTAGCATGAAATAGTCACAGACAATATACAAGTTAATGAATGTAGCTGTATTCCAATAAAACTATTTACAGAAAAAAAGTGTAGGTTGGATTTGGCCAGTGTGTCATACATAGTTTGCTGATTCTTGACTTCAAAGATGAAGAAGGAGTTCCTTAACATGGGATATAAGAACCTGCATGATTTATCTCCTGTCTGCTTTGCCAGCTTTATCTCCTGTTACTTTCCCTGTGAGTTAACCAGCCATAATAACAAACCGCAATTATTTATTCAGCACTTTCAATATGCCAGTTACTTTTCTAAACCTTTTGCTTATATTAAATTTTCTAAATTACTAAAAAGGGTAGGATTTAGTCACCTTAATTTATAGATGAGTAAATTGGGGCTCAGAGTGATTAACTGGTTTGCCCAAGTCACACAGACAGTATCTAGAAAAGCTAGGATTTGAACCCAGACAGTCAGGTTTCAGTGGTCATGCTCTTACCACTATATCATCCAGCCTCTCTGAGGTTTTCCCCACATTCTTGTCATGGGGGAGACTGTACCATCTGGTTCTGTGCATTTGCTCCCTTTATCTGATATTCCCCTTTCTACTTCCACCTGGGAAAACTAAATCAAGTCTTTCTTCTTTGGAAAGTCTTCCACTACTTCACAGCTCCACACTGACAGGGTTTAGATGCTTTCTGTTCTAGGCTTAATAGCTATTTCTGGATGTACTGATTACTATACTTAAAAAAATTCAGTAATTGTCTACTGTTGAAATTAGTGATCTCCTTCCCATCGGGGTTTAAGTGCTGCTCATCTTTGCACAGTTCCTGACACAGTAGGTGCTCAATAATTGTTTGTTGAATTGAATTCAATGAATAATTTATCCTAGAGTTTTCACTGTTTCTGATTTATCCATCAGTTCTTTTTTTGGTGGAAGAGAAGTTTAGAGTCTTGGTTGGTATGTCTCAGAAACAGATCTTGAGATATAGATTAGTGCACAAGAAATTTACCTGGAAGGAGAAGAAAGCAGTGGTAGGAGAATGACGACGTGAGATGCAGCAAAGCAGTCAATGAAATATACATTATCAAGGCTCCCACCGTTGTAGTCCACTAGAGCTTAATCCTGCTGGGGAAACTCTGAAAGCTGGTGCAGAGCATATACCTCAGAGTTGTTCTACCCAGGGGATAAGGTTGCTAGAGTATTTATACACCAATTCATTTCATTAACTGGTTGGAGGCTACTTCCCGGGGAAGTTAATACCCAAACACATCCAGAGTGCTACACAGGTGGGCAAAGCAAGGTTTGTTGGCTTGAGAAAGACCTCAGGCAAAGAAATTCAGCTGCTGGTATCTGCAAGTCCAGCCAGTGTGCACTAAAGTGTGAGGGTTGGCATATACGGGCGTGGTGCCCACAGCATCTGCTATAGTTTCCCTCCAAATGTCTGAAACTGATTGTAAGGTGAGAAGATAATTTTTCCCCTTTACCCTTTGCTAAAATGAGGCTTTAAAAGGGGTCTCTGGAGGTAGAATCTTTCATAATTATCACAATAATCCCGTTTTGTGTTGTGTGTAAGGAAAATAGCATCTTTATCCTTTTTCAGGCCAGGTGACCTCTAGTATACACTGAACTGTCTTCTCTACTTATCCTTTGGGATTGTCTTTGAAGACTGCCTTCAATCCCAGAACTTTGATTAGTGGTACATTTATGTATTTTCTTAACATGAGAGCTATAGCATTGCTGTTACTCTCACATCTCTTTCCCTTGTATAAAGCAAAATCTTCAGGTACCATTTATAACAGATAGTTTTATGGTTTATACAGCATCCTAGGTATTTGAGCAGACTTGTGGAGGAGTAAGACGTCACAGTTGCCATCTAGAGTGTTCAGAGTAGTGTCCTGGATAAATAAAGAGGAATGAGATAGATGTTGAAATAGAGAAAAATTCAAAGTAAAAGGAAGTATGGGGGAGAGATTGACTAATTACCTTGTAAGAAAAAACATAATTAAGGATATTCTAAATTTATCCTAATAGTAAGATAGTTTCTTGTTATCTGAGTATCCCAAAGTCTCTTATATTTTGTGTTGGCTCTCAATTTTTTAATTTTTTAAAACAGTGCTGTTTGGGCCAAGAATCATTTACCTGATACATCCTCCTCAATGTTGATAGTGAAAAGACAATTAAGACTTTTTCTTTATTCATGTCTTGAAATAAGACAGTTGCAGCTGGCAGGGAGCACAGAGAAGGGATTTAGAAGAATTTGAGCAGGTGTGATAGACAAGGGAATTGACTACAGCTGAGGAAAAGGGGTAGAGAGAGATGGATGCGTAAATGAAGAATCTGAGGCTTTGAGCTCTGGAAACCGAGGGACCGATTTCACAGCTGAGTCGGATAGGACAACCAGGCAGGTGGCTTCCATGTGGCGAAAGGCTGCAAGTTCAGTTTAGACAGGAGCAAAGGTGAAAGCGCTCTTGACTTTCCTAGGTAGAGCTGTACAGACATGAAACTCAAACCACTAAATCCCCTTAGGAATGAATGAGTCTGTCAGGGAACTCCGAAAATAGCAATACTGACAATGGTGGTGATAATGACAACAATAAATATTTCCATTTCTGCAGCAGTGGGAATGCAGGTTATTATTTTAGGAGTTTCGCACATACCTTGGCAGGCTTCTGGGATATCCGTTATTTTGGACAGCCCCATCGTCCTTCATTCTCATCCTTTGAAAGCCCTCTTAGCACAAAAAAAATTAAAGTTTAGTAACAATAATAAAAGTGCAAAAATGATTATCCCTACAGATGGCATATGAAAGCTGAAAACTGTGTGTTAAAATCACCATTTCGTCCCCAAAGTAACCTACTTCATTTATTGTGGCCGACGTGGTAGAGAATGTTTTCTTTTATGAATGTTGAGATAATTAGAAGCATGATTCACTTAGCACCTAGTATGTGCTAGACCCTTCACACACATTATCTCCAGTTCTCCCAGCCCTACTTCTGTTTTGCCTGTAAGGAAGTTGAAGCTACGATGAATTACTTGGTGTGTCCATGGGCCTCAGTTAACTTCTTTCCTCCATTCTTCCCAAATGTTACTGCTGGGATCAGATGTTAGCAACGAGAGTTCCCAGCAGTTGTGAAAGGACAGAGGCAGAACCCAGGTCCATCCATATCCTCTGTTAGGCCACTTGGCCTCTATACACACCTGCTGTATAACTGTTGACACCTGTATTCATCAGCATCTGTATTACTGTGTTTGTCAAGGTTCTTCAGAGAAACAGAACCTGTAGGAGATATATGTGTATCTATCTATCTATCGATCTATCTATCTACATCCTTTCAACCTTGAAATTTGGCCCTCATTTTTCTCATTGATGGACTCAATGCATCCTTATAGAGTCACCCCATTACATTAACATATGTTAATGTGTAATATTTTATCTTCTGTACTGAGCTTTATTTTTAAATTGGGCTTCCCTATGTATTTATCACATTTAATTTTCAGAACAAACCCTTCTCATTTACACTAATAATTGACACTACAAGGATTAAAAGTAGAATCCTTTTTCGCCATTGGCAAAAAGCTGAAGAGACAGGATCGGGACTCAAGTTTTTATTTGCTTCCAAAGCTTCTGCAGTTTTCATTACATTATCTTATCTCAATAAATTTTTCTGTATGGCAGTCTCAGTAGTACTTTAGAGTACTAAAAGAAAGAGAATGATAATGACAATTTGTTGAACTTCATTGTTAGGCAGTAAAGCATAATGCCATTCAGAACACTGTCAACCAGTAAATATATCTATCTATGTCATTCAGAATACTGACTATCAGTAAATTCATCTATTTGGAGAATCATTAGGCAACATGGGGATTCTACCAATATATCACTAAATCATAATTATTTGACTTCATGGAGGCTGGGATAAGACTAAAATATTGATGATAATGCATTCACATATCTTTAAACTATATACAATATATATGAATATTATCACAGCGTATAGAGTATGGTGAGATTTTAATATTAATCAAGGTGCTTTTGAAATCCCATACTTCCTTTGTTGTCACAGACTATCTTTGTTCCCATTAGTCCAGATTTATTACTGTCCTAGTAGAGAAAGAATCCAGCCAAACTAAAGAACAAAATGTTATACACTTGGCTTTTAAAAAGAAAGATTTGGGAAGAAAACTTGGTTCTCCAGACTAAGGAAAAGGCATTTTTGGAGGATAATCAAGGGTTAGAGATAGGATTGTCTATATTTAGATTAGAATGCACCGTTTCCGCCATTTCCACTCATGGAATTCTGGGGATTGAGAATAGAGTGAGTCTTTGTTCCATTCCTTGAGTGGAGCTTGGGAAGATGGCAAGCATCATTGAAAATTATTCCACACCAACATGGTGCAATAACGATAGGGTAGATAATGCAGAAAGCCATGTCCAATCCGGAACTCTGTGTGGAGGTAGGTTACAGCTGCACCCCACCCAACAGCAGCAGAATAGAGTTCCTAAATAGGAAATAATGCATAGGATGGGCTAAGAGGTCAGGTTCCCTAGAAGCAGAGTCTAAAACAAGAATTTGCGTGCATATGATTTATTGAGGAATACTCATCAGGAAAAAAAAATCTATAAGAGAATTGTAGACTAAAAGATATTCCCCAAAGATGGCAATGTCAACCATGTGACTGAAGGATGCGGGTCAGCAGGCGTTTTAGCAGATGAGAACAGAAAAGTGGCTAACAGTGATCTTAGTAGTACATTTCAGTAAATTCTAGTGTAGAACTTATGCAGACTGTATATCTGTCATCCACATCCCCTCCAAAGTGTTGATATGCTTATTAAGGAAGACGAATGCAACCTAGAAGAAAATGAAAGGTTTGAGGAGAAGGAAAATACTAAATCAACTTGCTTTATTGAAGACAACTTTACTGAAGTATAATTTACCGGCCAGGAAATACACCCAATATAAGTGTACAATTCAATGATATTTGTTTAGTACATTTATAAAGCTGGGGAACCCACTACAATCCAGTTCAAGAAAATTTTCTTTATACTAAATTGTTCTTTCCTACATGTTTGCTGTGAATCCCCAGACAACCACTAAGCTGCTTTCTATACCTATAGATTCACCTGGAATTTGGGAGAGGGGGAAACTGAATGAGCTGAATGATACGATATATAGTCTTTTGTGTCTGGATTCTTTCAATTAGCATAATTTTTAGACATAATTTATATTGTAGATGTTCTAGTAATTAATTCATTTTTATTGATGAAGAGTATTTATTGTATAGATATACCACATTTCCTTGCATTTTCTTTATACATTAACCAATGATAGACATTTGGATTGTTTCTAGTTTTTTTGCTACTGTGAATAGTGCTACTATGAGTATTCATGTGCAAGTATTTACATGACATATATTTTTATTTCTTTTGGGTAGATACCTAGGAGTGGAATTGCTGATTGGAACGATAAATTTATGTTTAACTTATTCAGAAATTGCTAAACTGTTTTCTGCCAGCAATGTATGAGGCTTCTAGTTTTTTCATACCTTTGCCAACACTTGACATTGACAGTTATTTTCATTATAGCTATTTTAGTAGGTATTTAGTAGTATCACCTTCTGGTTTTAATTGCCATTTCCAAAATGACTTATGGTGTTGATTATCCTTATATGTGCTTACTAGCCATCCTTTAGGATGTTGCTAGATTCAGTTTGCTAACATTTTCTTATGGGTTGTTCTGCATCTATGTTTATGAGGGCTATTGGTCTGCTGTTTCCTTGTGATATATTTTTCTGGCTTTGGTATCAGACTGTTTCTGGCTCATAGAATGAGTTGAGAAATGTTTCCTCTCTCTATATTTTTTGGAAAATGTGTAGAATTGATATCGTTTCCTCTTAAAATATTTGATAGAAATCATGGTTGAAACTGGGCCTGGGCTTTTTTTTGTGGGGAAGTTTTTAATTACTAGTTTTATTTCTTTACTTGTTATAGATCTAGTTAGATTACCTGTTTCTTTAGTCAGTTTTGGGAATTTATGTTTTTCTAGAACATTGTCCATAAATACATAAATATGCTTAATCTATTGATATTGAGTTGTTTATAATATTACCTTATATTTTAATTTCTGTAGGGTCAAGCAGAAATGTCCCTTCTTTTATACCTGATTTTGGTGGTTTTTGTTCTCTCTCAGCCAGTCTACCTAAGTATTTTGCAATGTTGTGATCTTTTTAAGAACCCACTGTTTATTTCATTGTTTATTGATTTTTCTCTTTCTATTTCATTGTTTGCTGCTCTGAGTTTTATTATTCCTTCCCTTCTGCTTATGTTGTGTTTAACTTGTTCTTCTTTTTCTAGTTTCTTAAAAATGGAGGTTTAGATTATTAATTCGAGATCTTTTCTCTTTTCTAAAACAGCTATTTAAAGCTATAATTTTACTCTAAGCATTGATTTACCTGCATCACGTTGCTTTGACCTATTGTGACATATTGGTTTTGTTTTCATTTACTTCAAAGTATTTTCTAATTTTCTTCATGGTTTCTTTGAACCATTCGTTATTTAATTTCCAAATATTTAGAGATTTCTGTAGGTTCTTTCTGTTGTTGATATCTAGTTTTCTCCCATTGTTACTGTAGAACATATTTTGAATGATGTTTAGTTCTTTTGAATTTATTGAGGTGTGCTTTATGTCCTAGCATTTTGTTTGTCCTGGAGAATGATCTATGTATTCTTGAAAAGAAAGAATATTCTGCTGTTTTTAGATTTTTGAATCAAATTTATGAAGTTTCTGCCCATTATTTCTTCACATATTTTTCTTACTGTTTCTCACTCCCTTCTTCTAGGACTCCCATTACAAATATTTTGGTATTTTCTTGATATTGTCTCATAGGTCTCAGAAGTTCTATTAAATTTTCTTCAATTTTTTCTATTCCTTAGGGTATATACTTTCTATTCATCTATCATCAAGTTCACTGCTTATTTCTATTTGTGTCAACTCTCAAATTTACATTTTTAAAAATTTTAAATAATTCCTATTTCTTCATTGAATTTATTATTTGTTGAGTCATTGTCATTGAATTTTTCTTAAATCTTGAAACAAAGTTTTCTTTAATTATTTGAATATATTTATAATAATTGCTTTGACATCTCTGTTTGCCAAATCCAACATGTGAGGGGACTCCTTAGAGTTTCCCCAACTCCCTTGCATCTAGGAAGCTCTGTGAAAACTTTGACTCAAAGAATACAACAAAAATGGCTGTCAGCCAATTTCAGGGCCTAGGATTTAAGATATTGGAAGCATCTAATTTCTCTCACTTCCTTGCTTGAAACACAGCTACTATGCTGTGAGGAAGAAGCAGCAGTGTAGAGAGGCCTTGTGGAAAGGCAGTAAGATATCTAGTCAATGGCCTCAGGTGAGCACTAACTTACCAGTCATGTGAATAAACCATCTTGGAAGTGCATTGTCTGAGGCCCAGCTGATCTACCCCAGTTAACAGCCTGTAACAAAGATAAGCCCTTCCTGCCAAATCCTTTCTAAATTGTAGATCTGTGAGCAAATAAATTATGATTGTTGTTTGATCACTAAGTATCTGGGTGGTTTCATTACATACCCATAAGTAACCGGAACATGAATTTTCTGCCTTGAAGAATGAGGGTTAGGAATTAAAGCTAAGAACAATTATTACAATATCTATTTATCATCTACCTAACAAGTAAGATTTTCATAGCCACAAAATCAAATTGCAAAAATATAACCTAAAAAAAGATCTGTGTAAGTAAAACTTGTTATCTTGAGTAGAAGGTGACTGTGATATAGAGGAACAAAAAAGTTTTCATCCTGGATATTACAGAACAGAACAGGAGGATGTAATGAAAAAGAAGAAAGAGAGGAAAGTGATCAGATGTTTGTTCCAATTACCCGTGTGCGGTTTGACTTAGTGATAAGAGGAAGTAGCTCTGAGCACAAGTGTGGCAGTTCTTGTCCTGTCATCAGTTTGATGCCCTATGAGGGTCCTGGGCAGGAGGTTCCACCCGAGCACTGAGCTTAACCTTAAGCAGGGTTAAGAGAGCACAGAAAAAGAGAAAGAGAGCATCTAATTTGCATCTTCATTTGACCTTCTTTTGTTCTTTGTGACCACTGAATTGAGAATCAGCAACGCTTCTGTGGAGTCCACAGTGGCTGCAGCAAGATGACACTATAGAAGAGGTTAAGGGCAGCCCGTCTAGGACAAGGACATGATGAAAAATGTAAAGTTTCAGAGGGGCTTAGAGAGCCCATCTGAGACCATGGTATCCAGGAATCTACCCCTGGGTTATAACCAAGGAGAGAGAGGCAGAGAGAGAGAGACAGAGAGAGAAAGAGGAGAGAGAGACAGAGAGATGTCATGAGTGGTTCTTGCTGCAGATGTCACCAGCAGATACCACAGAAAATTCAAGTATAAGACCAGTAACATCTCAAAGCTCATCAGCTACTGAATAGCAAGGCAAAGCTAGGGCATGCTAAGCCCTCTGCACCAGGAGGTCAAATGAATCCCTTTCCCATAAACCTGGACCCCATTTTACAAAGAAGTCAAAGAGGGAGGGTTCAGAAATAAGAGAATTGAGTAATTAACTCAATAGATTGGGCACACTTAGAGTGTTTAAACTATTAAACCAAACTAAGTTGACAACTATATTGGATATTGGTCATTTCCCCATTGCACTATCTAGTGGATAGGGTGCATGTGGAACACCAGAACACTTAGAGATGAAAATATAGAAAATACATCTTTACTGCACATCCTGGTTATAATATAAGTATCATATATATGGCAAAATAATCTGAGAATTTGACAATGGTTTAGCTTCTCCTGGAAAAATTTCATGAAGGAATAAATATAGCAAGTATTTTTCTTCACACATCTTTTTTTCCCCAACCTCAGTCACCACTCTATACAATGAAGCCTCTATAGACTGAAGTCAGTAATTACGTACCTTACTTAGGAGAAGGTGAACAGATTGCCATAAGGACAGATAGTATCATGTAGTGGCTAAGAACATAGACTCTGGGGCCAGAATATATGGATATGAATTCTAGTTCTTCTCTTCCTGGCTTAATGACAGGTCGCCTAACCTCTCTGTGCCTTAATAGTCTCATTTGTAAAATGGGTACAATAATAGTACATCTTTCCTCATGTTGCGATTGTTAAACAAGTTAATGCATTTGAAGTGCCCACATATAGTGAGTATTATTATTGAGCTTGGCTCTTATTATTACTGTTTTTGGAAAACACAAGCTCACTGAGATCGCAACCAGAATTTTCCAGCCCTGAAAGATGTTTGGAGCTCTGTTTGGAGAAGTATAATAAGCAGAACGTGGCCAACTTGTGTGTGATTGTGGCTCCCTGTTCCTGAAGAGTGAAGAGGGTGGTGAGTACATAGGTGATGCCAGCTTGATGGTGGGACCCTGATGTGGTTGGAGAGGTGGTCTGGAAACAGACCCCCAAGAGACACTGCTCTGGGATGTGGGCAATGGTCCCAGAGTCAAGATGGCTATGAGGAAGGCAGAGGCTGGGAGTAGTGGAGTTGTCAGCACAGCCCTAGACCATGATGGCTTCAAGGAGAGAGGCTGTTACATAGGAGTACCTGTCTCCCAAATATATGTTAGGTTTTCTACTACCCAGGCTGGTGGGGTCAGAACTAGAAGTAATTTGATTTTATAAATAAAATCATGTAATTTTTCTTCTCCCTTAACATCAATGAGAAAATCAGTAACCATTGATTATAGTAATAGCCAAAACTAGAATGTATTTGACAAACCTTAATGGTTTTAAGATACCATTGAGCTGTGTTTCATGCAGTGCTATTTTTAGACGGGTTTCTTCAGTATTGTTAATCAATGTTTTCTTCTAAATTGTTGAGAATACAGATTAAGTCATATTGTGGTGGACTCTCTTCTTAAAATTATCTCAGAAGAAAAAAAGCAGAGTGAAAACTCGTACTTTAAGAATGTAATTGTAGCCCCTATGTTAAGTCTCTAGAAAATGTCTAAGTCTGAAACCAAAATGACGTCTGTGAAGTTGGAGAAAAAAATCTAATTCAAGAGCTACAGGGCAAATATCATGAAGTAGGAAAAAATTAATGTGATTCTGCAAATTTTTAGAGCTAATAAGTCTATACTATTAGAAAAATTCAATCACATGCTCATTACACTGGCCTATGCTTTCATTTCCTGACTGGGCCTGGAAATTATTCTCGTTAAACTAAGGCATATGGGGAACACAGTCCCAGGGAATAGAAATCCAGATCCTCAGAACAGCAATTTCTCCCTAATGTAAAAAAAATATAAGAGAAGCAGGTTGAGTAAGACATTCTCTCAGAATAAATTGGGAGTACCATGATAACAACTTAATTTTTCCTTACTCAAACTGTAAGAAAATATTTATTTCTTTTGAAATATGGAAGAAAAGTCACTTTTCATGGCCTGAGATTCCATAGCTAGCACCTCTTTGCTATTTTTGCATACATTTTCCCCCTAATTTTAGGTAATAGGCAAAAAAAATATTTAACAGATTGTTAATTTCCAAAGTAAAAATGGCCATTGTTTAAATTAATGGAAGTATAAATTCAGTTATTACATCAGTGATATGGACAATAGAATTTGTGATTACATGATGATAAACTATAAGCCCTACTGATTACACAGACACACACATACACACGCTCTCACTCACACACCACACACTTTGCAGCCCAAAGTAGTAACATTCACAGTGCCTTTCTGAGTCAAGTTTGCACAAAGTAACAATGATATTTTTAAAAGGTAACATGGAATCCATGCAGGAATGAGGGCTATGCCAGCATGTCTGGCAGAGATTCATATCAAACTGAGATCATGAGGGTACAGTTTTGCGGGAGGACATGATGTCACAGAACTCCAGATGCTACTGAGCTCCACTGTCATGCACATCAAAACGTTTTGTTTATAGAGCAATTTTGTACATCAAAGTGAAACCCTCATATAAGTAAAAAGAGTACTTATATTAAGAAAAGTGTGTGTACATGCACTTGGGAGGCATGGCACTCTTACAAGTATAGCAAAGATTCAAGATGGATTGTCTTACTCTATTTTCATCATAGAACTAGGTGGCAGATAATTATTAATGAGTCAGGTTTGGCAAGAAAGTCATCAAATAGTTTTATGTAAAATGATAAACATGCAAGTTATTTATAGTGTCTTATGCTACATATATTGTTCTTTATGTATGCATGCATGCTTATGGACCATATAATCAATATATGGGTATTAGTTAAGTGATATTCAGTTATATTAATAAATAATTTTTCATAGAAACATCAAAGTAAGTAGAATCCTGTCAGTGCTATAATCTTATTTATAGTTCCCAAATTCTTTGACTTATAATCCAGGTGCTTCTAATTATCTATTGAATGTTATAATTAGTACCTAGAAGAAAACAAACATAACCTAGATCTTGAAAATGTAGGTAAACATCCTAGCAATGAACACTAATACAAAGAAACATTCAGTATAACAATGATTTTTTTTGTCTGAAAAGCTGATACGAAGAAACAATGTTTTGTTATCTTATTTACAGCCCATGCTGCACAATATGCATTGTTGGTCTCTAAAAAGACTTTGTTTATGTAAACAACCTAACCTAACACCTAAAGCAATGAGAGAAAGAAGAACAAAAAAACCCCGAAGTTAGCAGAAGGAAAGGAATCATAAAGATCAGATCAAAAATAAATTAAAGAGGGGCTTCCCTGGTGGTGCACTGGTTGAGAGTCCGCCTGCCAATGCAGGGGACATGGGTTCGTGCCCCGGTCCAGGAAGATACCACATGCCATGGAGCGGCTAGGCCTGTGAGCCATGGCCGCTGAGCCTGCGCATCCGGAGCCTGTGCTCCACAATGGGAGAGACCATAACAGTGAGAGGCCCACGTACCACACACACACACACACACACACACACAAAATTAATTAATTAATTAATTAATTAAAGAAATGAAGGAAACAATAGCAAAGATTAATAAAACTAAAAGCTGTTTTTTTGAGAAGATAAACAAAATTGATAAACCACTAGCCAGATTCATCAAGAAAAAAAGGGAGAAGACTCAAATCAATAGAATTAGAAATGAAAAAGGAGAAGTAAAACTGACACTGCAGAAATACAAAGGATCATAAGAGATTACTACAAGCAACTATATGCCAATAAAATGGACAGCCTGGAAGGCAGGGACACATTCTTAGAAAAGCAAAACCTTCCGAGGCTGAACCAGGAAGAAATAGAAAATATAAACAGACCAATCACAAGCACTGAAATTGAGACTGTGATTAAAAATCTTCCAACCAACAAAAGCCCAGGACCAGATGGCTTAACAGGCAAATTCTATCAAACATTTAGAGAAGAGCTAACACCTATCCTTCTCAAACTCTTCCAAAATATAGCAGAGGGAGGAACACTCACAAGCTCATTCTATGAGGCCACTATCACCCTGATACCAAAACCAGACAAAGATGTCACTAAAACAGAAAGCTCCAGGCTAATATCACTGATGAACGTAGATGCAAAAATCCTCAAAAAAATACTAGCAAACAGAATCCAACAGCACATTAAAAGGATCATACACCATGATCAAGTGGGGTTTATCCCAGGAATGCAGGAAATCTTCAATATACGCAAATCAATCAATGTGATACACCATATTAACAAACCGAAGGATAAAAACCATATGATCATCTCAATAGATGCAGGAAAAGCTTTTGGCAAAATTCAACACCTATTTATGATAAAAACTCTCCAGAAAGTAGGCATAGAGGGAACTTAACGTAATAAAGGCCATTGATGACAAACCCATAACCAACATCATTCTCAATGGTGAAAAATTGAAACCTTTTCCACTAAGATCAGGAACAAGACAAGGTTGCCCACTCTCACCACTATTATTAAACATAGTTTTAGCTACAGCAATCAGAGAAGAAAAAGAAATAAAAGGAATCCAAACCAGAAAAGAAGTAAAGCTGTCACTGTTTGCAGATGACATGATACTATACATAGAGAATCCTAAAAACTTTACCAGCAAACTACTAGATCTAATCAATGAATGTGGTTAAGTAGCAGGATACAGAATTAATGCACAAAAATCTCTTGTATTCCTATACACTAATGATGAAAAATCTGAAGGAGAAATTAAGGAAACACTCCCATTTACCATTTCAACAAAAAGAATAAAATACCTAGGAATAAACCTACCTAAGGAGACAAAAGACCTGTATGCAGAAAACTATAAGACACTGATGAAAGAAATTAAAGATGATACAAACAGATGGAGAGATATACCATGTTCTTGGATTGGAAGAATCAACATTGTGAAAATGACTATACTACCCAAAGCAATCTACTGATTTAATGCAGTCCCTATCAAACTACCA
Organism: Grampus griseus; assembly: GCF_964374135.1. Classification (NCBI taxonomy): domain Eukaryota; kingdom Metazoa; phylum Chordata; class Mammalia; order Artiodactyla; family Delphinidae; genus Grampus; species Grampus griseus. The sequence continues at coordinate 64,940,114 of NC_139007.1, forward strand.
CTGGCATTTTTCACAGAACTAGAACAAAAAATTTCGCAATTTGTATGGAAACACAAGTAGATTTGTTCTCATTCTTGTTAATGACTGTATACTATTCCATGGTATGGATTTTACATAATTTGTATAATCAAGTCCCTATATAATTAATTTCTTACTTACATGGTTTGCTATATATATATTTTTTCTTTTTTCCAAATGATCCATCATATCTTTCCTAACAAGATTCATTCATTTTTCTCCCTAAAGGCTTTGCTTCTGAATCCCTCCATTTTGGGTTTCTGTTTCTGTCTGCTGATTTCTCTCTGGGTTTCTGTCTGCTCATTTCTCTCTGTGCCACATGCAATGTTGACACCCTGGCAGTACTGCTCACCTCTCTCCTGGAGTCCACTCTTCCCTAGATACTATAATTTGTTCTTCCTTTATTAACTCCTTCATTTTGCTCTAGCACATTTTCCAATAGCTAACTTTAAAAGTGCATCTGGATATTTAGATGTCCAAGCTGTTTATTTTGCCTTTATATTTATTTTGGTTGAATATAGAATTTCATATAGAAAATATCTTTTGTCCAAATTTTGAAGGTTTTGCTTCTTCACTTGTAGCATCCAGAGCAGTTATTAGGAAAGCCAGGGCAGGTGCAGAAAAATAAGTGGCAGAAATGTTTAGCTGTCCTTTAATAATCTTCCCTTTTTTCCTTAGTTGCAGAACTCTGAATCGTACTGAATTTTTATTGAGTTATTGACTATTCCGTAAAAGAACTATATTCTCCTGCCTCCATTGTAGCTAGATGTGGCCATATGATCAAGTTCTGAACAAGATTTGAGCATCAGTGTTGAGTGTAATTTCTGGTTCACATCCTTAAGGAAAAGAGGTGTTCCGTCCTTTGTCCTTTCCTCTCTTTCTGCTGATTGAAAACAAAGGCATGATGGCCAGAGTGGAAAGAAGTATCTTGGACCATGAGATGAAGCCAAGCATTAAAGATAAAAGAGCCACAAGTTAGAAGAGGCCTGGGTTCCTGGTTGTCAAATCTCTTTCGTTGTCCTAGACTACAGTGCTCAAACTTTTCATGGGAGAGAAATAAACTTTTAACTTACTTCATACACTGTTATATTGGATCTTTCTATTGCAGAATTGGGGCTGTAATATCTCCAAAACTTACACATAGCTTAATCAGAGCTTCTCAAACTTTAATGTGCATATGAATCACCCAGGGATAGTGTTAAAATGCAGGAAGTGTGATGGATACACCTTCTGTGCCAACCTGTCTAGGCTATGATGCCTAGCTATTTAGTCTAGATGTTGCTGTGAAAGTACTTTGTAGATCTGATTAGCATCTACACTTGGGTGACTTTAAGGGGTTTACTATCTATAATGTGGGTGACCTCATCCAGTAAGGGAGCCACTTGAGAGCAAAAAGTGAGGCTTCCCAGAGAAGAAAGGAATTCTGTCTCAAGACTGTAATATAGAAATCCTGCCACAGTTTCTAACCCCCGGTCTCTCTTATGGATTTCAGGCTTGTTTGTTCCCACAATTGCATGAGCCAATTCCATAAAATAAAGCTCTCTCTACACACACACCCCCTTTATTGGTTCTATTTCTTTGAAGAACTCCAATTAATACGGTAGGACAGTAGGATTGGGGCAAGTCGTGAGATTCTTCATTTCTAATGCATTCCCAGTGCTCCTAGTCTGAGTGCTGTGCTTGGCATAGTGAGATTCTGGAGAACTGGCTGTCAGGAAACATGTGTTTCTGTCTAGACTTGGACAGAAATTTACTGCATGAGGCATATCAGTTGATGGGTAAATCTCATTTCCTCATCTCTGAGGTGAGAATGTGGGACTAAATGACCTCTGTGTCCCCTTTTGGCTCTAATACATTAAACTTCTGTGATCTTAACCCTCCTGGCCAGAGGTCCTGGTGAGAAAGCACCCCGGGGCTAGAGCTGGTGTCAGGGCCAAACCCTGAGGTGCATAAAAGCATGTGGCCCTGGTGCCCGGCTTCTTGGAGAGGTGGCGTTGGTTTGTTGTGTTGTTCATCTAGTGTGGACATTTATAAGTGGAATGGATGGCTGTTCAGCTGGTAACTTCTTATGTCCAGAAACCTGATTCCCACGGAAAGACAGTAAATTTTTCTCCCTTTGATTAGGAAGAGAAATTCAAGACCTTGATCACTTTTTCCCAGGACACCCATTTCCCAGTGCAGAGGACAGAGGCAGGTCTAGTGGCGTAAATGACTGCTTTGTGTTATTTCCTTACACATTACACACATCACACGTTACAATAATTTTGTAGAATAATCTTACGTATGAGAGAATTATATTAATGAACTTACCTCCTTCCTAACTTGGGCATGAATAAATCTTGGATTTGGAAAATTTTAATAAGAGCATCATTACTTGATTCTTCAAAAAAAATAGCAAAGAGCTTGAAAATGATAATCTGCTAAATTGTGCTTCTCTTTGAATGCTCTCATGCCTTGTCAACCAGCCTGTGATTTCGAATCAGATATTCTTTCTGATAGTATGATTTGTACCTATCTGTAAGCTTTGTTTTCTAAAATCCTAAATTGAAAGGGGCTTTGTTGTTATCCTTTGGAAACACAACCAAAATGAAGCTGTGATCATTCTTTAATGGTGGGAATCTGTTTCCACCTATAATATAGAACATTTATTCTTAAAATCAGTAAATGTACAATACAATCCAATAGACCCAGAGACAAATTTTAGTGAAGGATTGAAATTCCTTTACTTGCTCATTGTCTTAGTTTCCCATAATAAAGTGGCATGAAAAATGTGTTTCCTGCATTGTACGAAATGCTAATAGATTATTTACTGATGCTGCTTTGGTTAGGCTTATACAGACAGAGAAGCAAAGGAATAGAACTTTGGGAACATATATCTACTTATTTGAAATAAGGATTTATATATGTGTGTGTGTATATATATACATAATCTGTTTGAGATCTATCTGTCTATATATAGAGAGACTATATAGCTATGGTCAGTCTGAGATAAATAGGTTTCTTATCTCACCTGAAATACCACAGGAGGAGGAGGTGTTGTGTGTTCACGCCAGTGTGACATTGTGTATGTGTGTGTGCATTTGCTAAGCATGTGCATGTGCCAGTGTGTGCACATGTGTTAAGTTGGGGGTGGGTGTGGAAAGAAAGAACTCATTTCTTCCTTCTTGGCATGTGAATCTGAATGCAATCGAGAGCTTGAAATCATTTCCTTATTTTCTCAATGTCAAGCACTTTTTCGTCTCTTCCCTTCCCCCTCCAACACAATTACCTTAGGAGATTCTTCTAATAGATGCAACTCCTTTTTATGTCTAAAGGGGAAGGTTCCTAAAAAAAAATAGAAAGCAGCAAAGGCATGGAAGGCTCTCAGTCAGAGCTAGGAACCTGTTGCTGCCTCTCACTGATGTACTTTTCTTTCTCAACATTTGAGTGTGAGGGCAGGGAGAGAAATGACGGTGCAAGGGGAAAAAAATCTGTGAGTGTACAAAAGCTTGTATTTTTTAAAAGATTTGAGCCCATTTCTTTCTATTTTAAACTCCCTCTAGAAAGGAAAACAGGATAGAAAACTAAAAGAGATAGAACATGACATCGGTGTATTCAGCTCTTCACCTACCATATTAATATGGGCTTGTCTCGGGCTTCCTTGGTGGCGCAGTGGTTGAGAGTCCGCCTGACGATGCAGGGGACACGGGTTCGTGCCCCGGTTGGGGAGGATCCCACATGCCACGGAGCGGCTGGGCCCGTGAGCCATGGCCGCTGAGCCTGCGCGTCCGGAGGCTGTGCTCTGCAATGGGAGAGGCCACGACAGTGAGAGACCCGCGTAACACACACACACACACACACACACACACAAATATATATATATATATATATATATATATATATATATATATATATATATAGGCTTGTTTGCTCTAAAGGTTGTTGATATAACCTTTTATGAACTATTAATGAGGTATTAGAAATCCTAACATTCATTTTCTGAAAAACAAACAAACATTTTTCACAGTGTGACAGAAAGCACCCTGGTGGTCTGATTTGTGGGTGTTTGGTTTTTTAAATTATTAACTTTATAGAAGTATTGAAGATAGAATGAATGTCAAAGAACTAACACGTATAGCTTGTATTGGCTGCATTTCTCTTGGCATGATTTTCATGTATTGGGGAATGACAATATCCAGGAGGTACTGGCAAATGAAATCAAACCATGAGAATTTTAGCTTAGCTCAGAGGTAGTGCTTTTGTAACATCAGAGTTCACTGTGTTGTTTAAAACTGTTCAGAGAATTGTTAAGTGCTTTTCACAAGGAATTCGCTTGATTTGGTGGCAGAATTTATATTCATCCACTGTGACTGCTTTATTCCTATTGCAGTGTTGGTCTACTCAGAATGTGGGATCAGCTGCATGTCTTTGGCCCTCTATCGAACCCTGAAAATATAATGGACCTATTCTGTAGTTAATTCACGGTGTCTGGTATGTCTCCAGCAGCTTAACAGATGGATCTCTAGTCAGCTTCCTCTCAAACTCTTTATTAAATATTTATAGAGCCAGATTGCAAATAGACCCAGCTTCTTTGCTCCTGGAGTTATGTGCACTGACCTCTGGACCAGGGAGGATATCAGCTTGGTCAGCTCAGGGAGGAGAGACAAAATCTTTTCTCCAGAAAGTTTCCAGAAGCACATCGAGGGGTTAACTTACACACTGTGGTGAGATTACTGGTACCCTAGCAGTATTCTCTATAATAAACAGAACATTACCTTGAAAATACAAAGCTATTATTAATGTGGGAAGATAAAGATGTCCACCAAGTTCATGAGTAAACCTGAATATATGGGGACAGGTTTTATCACTCCATGAAAAAAATGTTGAAATGAATAATGGCGCCTTTTGCTTAAGTAGTACATATATATATGGAGAGTTGCCAGGAGAAAGTGCTAATGAGATGAGTTTGTGAGAAACGAGTGAACTTGGAGATTTAAAAACACTTAAAATATCATGCATTGGACATGTAGAGGAAGGTGTTAAAATGAAAATGCCAAAGTTGCTCAAGTCTTTTAACTGAATCAAGGCAGAGAGTGGGGGGGGGCCGCGGGCATGGGAAGGGAGGGAGTCCAGAGGATGCTCACCCCAGAAGAGAGGAGTCTTGGTGTTCTCAGAGGTGGCCAGTATTTGCAGAACACATGGTGCTTGAGTTAAGAGCAAAGGTAGTGGTCATTGGGCTGTAAATCTGTGAGAGAAGATTCTGGAATTCCAAGATGTGCTGTAATGCCTCTAGAAAAAATGCCAAGACCACAATCTTCATGCTGTATTTATGAGTTAAATAATCACTGGGCCAAAGAAGACTTCCAGTCCATCTCTTTTTCTTTGGACAGTCCCCTTTGAAATTGCTCCAAAGACTTAGAGACTAATCCAGGGAAATGTCATCGTGCCAGATTGTAACCACATACTTAATTTTAATGCCACAAAATAAATTACTAACTCTATCCTTTAAAGGTATTTCAGTGGTTTCAGGAAGTTTTTCAACATCTTCTTATGTAAAATTTTAGATGACAGTGCTAATTTGGCAGTGTATGAAACCATAAATGTCCTTTTCACTTGGCTAACTCCTTGAATGAAATCAAGTTATATTATGATAATAAATGCACTTTATGGTAAATAGTCTTTATTATTATAAACACTGGACATGTTGCTTCTCCTTTAGCCAAGAAAGTTACTAGCTGTTCTTATTAAAAAAAAAGCTTCTTTTGTTTCCAGTTCTATTGACTTAGCTCTTTGTCACTAACATTCTAAGTTGTCCACGACACTATATTAAGAGCTGTAGAAAGGCTATAAAAGAAATAGATTCTTGACCCAGTCCTAGCTTTGGGGGAATTTATAATTCTAGTCCACAGGGAGGAGATATGAAGTATAAATGAAAAACTTTAAGAATATGTCCATAGAAAATTGAGTTTGACATGCCAAGGACACACATACAGTGAATGAATGTTATGAGCAGATAATCAAGTTTTTTCTCAGAGATGTGTTGATGTTTCTATAGTACTGCCAATGATGGCTGAGTTTAGTGTCTGGTATAGTGTAGGAACTAATGAGTATTTGTTGTTGATGATACGTTAAAGCAGTGTTATGGTCAGAATGTTTATATCCTCCTAAAATTTGTGTATTGGAAATCTAATCTGCAAGGTAATGATATTAGAAGGTGGGGCATTTGGGAGGTGATTAGATCATGAAGGCGGAACCCTCATGAATGTGATTAATGTCCTTACAAAAGAGGCCACATGGAGCTCCCTAACACTTTCTGCCATGTAAGAGTACCGAGAGAAGTCTAGTCCTGGAGGAGGGCCCTCAGATGACTCTGCTAGTACCCTGATCTCAGACTTCTAGCCTCCAGAACTGTGAGAAATACATTTCTGCTATTTATAAACCACCCAGTCTTGATATCTTGTTATGGTATCTTGTGGTATCTTGTTATGATAGCCTGAATGAACTAGGATAGATGGGATCCCTGAAACTATTCTTCTATTAGGATATGATGTTAGCATCTCAGCTCTGGGGCTTTCTGGGTCAGAGAAGCTGTTAACACTGACTGTAACTATTTAGATGATGTAAGCAGACACAAGTGCAAGGTTAAGAACCTCCTCCCTCAAGCACATCTATGGGAAATCCTGTAGTTTTTGGGAAAGGCCCAGGTGAAATATCAGAAATGCAGCACCACACCTCTGCTGACAACACACAGTTCAGACGGCCTAGGAACTCACATGCTCTAAAGGAACCTCTAATTTTTCAGGGTTGCCTCACTGGAGGGGTTGGCAGGTAGATGCTGCTCTGTGTCTTCCTCCCCAGAGTGAAAACTACACTGAATCATGTAGCAAGGGGCAAGGGCACTTGCCCCTTCTAGAACCAGTTCTGAAGATTCTAGTTGTATTTGTTAATCTGAGGAAATGGCTTTGTGGATAACACAGCAACAGGGGTGCTGTGGGTTTCTGATATCAGGCCTGGTTTGAAGGCTTCTTCCAGTCTCTCAAAGGATATCAAAAAGGAAATGAGACATTTGTATGATTGTATTTAAATTCTCAGAGGTAGAGAATCGAAGATTATCACATATGCCCACCCTTGAGATGTGTGAGGAACAATGAAATGATACAGAGTACCTGTTAAAGTCTTCAGAAAGAAAAGCAATAGAAAGTATGGTCATATTTCAGACTTTGTTTTGGGGTGACTTTGGGTTTTTATTTCTCTTTTTACAGACATAACCTCATTACAAAGGAAACTTTTGGACTTCCTCTTGAAACAGATGATATTTGTCTATTATATAGTGAGATGACTATTGTGGAAAGTCAATTTTACTGTCCACAAAATCCAAATAATAAAATGCAAAAGAAGTGTTTTCTTTTCTTCCTGTTAAAACTCATAACCTCCAAAAAAGCACATTTCTTATTTTTCTTGTTTCAGAGTTCACCAACTAAAACAGACTGAGCTGGGCCATTACCATTCTCATCAGTTGAGATTTATATGATGCATGCATTGAAATGAACATCTGGACAGTTAGAGAATAAATTTCATTTGGAGGCCCTTGTAGCATTTTTTTCCACATTTGAAATGTCCCTTTGGAAAACAGAATAAATAGGAAAACAATATCCACTAAAAGAGAAATATTTTTAAAAGCCAGAATTATTAGAAATAGGATTATCAATGAGAATTTTTATTGCAAACAATAAGGTATAAGTGGACTCGTAAAGCACCGTACAGAAATAAAATCTATTGATGACTTGGACTTTATCTTGCATCCAGAGAACCAGTGAACTTAAACTTAACTGTGACTTCCAAGGCAACTAGCTCTAACCACAGTTTCCACTGTCTCCCGGGCTTAAGTGGAGATTTTCTGCCTGGAAAAGTGTTTCATGGAGACATTTGATCCAGGTGCTTTATGTAGTAGGATTGGTGATTCAGTGTGTGACATTTAACAATGTGAGTCAGAATTAGATGAATGTCTCAGTTTTATAGTTGAGTAGCTAATGGAAGGGCCACCTCTTGGATGAGTCATTGAACACAGATCCTGCCGTGGGCCACTTGCTAAAGATTGTGCAATCATTTTCCCAAGCAACTAAGATGGTGACCTTGACGTTTTGCTCTTTCTGAGTTCAGGTGATCAAGCTGCTCATCTCTGTTTCCTTAAAATAGATTTAAGCTACAAAACTACCTTTTATCTTCATTCATTTTTTTTTTTCTGCATGGGTGTGGTACCCTATTCATTACATGTGAATAATGCAGTTATTATATTTTAACCTAATGTATTCTGCTAGAGATAAACTACACTTGTTATTTATAACCCCTCTTTCCTCAAAAATATTTGAGGCAGCTTGGAATAAAAGATACAGATATGCCAAAACTATTCAAACAAGGGCAGATGAATGTGATTATGGGCTATGCCAGGTCAAGAGAGCTATACCAGAATTTATACGCTAAAGATAGCTTCTGAAACATAGCAGCAAATTTAGCTTTGAGCTTCCCGAAAATTATTTTCAACATGTATCATTTTGCCTTTTTTGTAAATGTCAGTGTCTGCATTAGAATCTTCTATGTCAGAATATAAATTCCATATGAGCATGGTTTATCAATCAGATGGCAAGTTTTATTGAGGATTAGTTGTAGTCAGAATATTATGTGAAGAGGGGGGAAGTAGAGCAAGACATCAAAGAAAAAGAGAAGCGATTACTTGCCTCTGTCCTCAGTGAGGTCAACGGTCAGTTAGATAAAACAAATCATACACTTGAGAAGTCTCTTACCACAGAACACACAAGCTAATAAATGTTAATAGAGTCCTAATTGGGGAGATGAGTGTGGGAAAATATAGCTCTTAACATATGCATGGCTTGATATTTGTCTGAGCAGTTGTAAATGAGAAGCAGAAGGCTGGTTTTCAAGGGAAGTCTTTCACTCCTCTACCGGGCTGATGCATGGCTGTCCCAGGACAGCTGTCACAAAAGAGTCCTCGGACAGTCTCTGTGGGATTAGGGTGACAGAGACACTGTCTAGTCAGATAATAGGACTGGGCTCTATTTAACCTATGTGTCCCTGTACAATCTGGAAATTAAAAAAAAGAAGGGAAAACAAAAAGGAAAGAAGGAAAAAATGAAGGAAGGAAGAAAGGAAGGAGTGAGAGAGGGAAAGAAGGAGAGAGAGAAAAGAAATTTTGACCAACTTCATGGACTTCTTTTTATGCTAAGGTGAAAACCATTTAGGTAAATTTTTTGTCTGTTTTTTTTTTCTTTCCTTAAGCTTAATTGGTATAACAGAATTAGAGATTATTGACGTTTTATGGAGTGATAACCACATATATTTCTCCTGTGTTTTAGGAAGCAATTTTTGAAAGGAGACAAAGAGGCTGGACAGATAGAGATAAATTATTAGGTTCATTACTGTCAAAGCTGGGTTGAAAAATGGCATCAATATATAGCCACACGAGGCTTCCTATCATTTACCCCAAGTCAGACCCTGATATGACCTAACTGAGGGACTTTTGGTCTATGGAGGAGACATACTTACCCAGCTTTGCTTCTTTATATCTCCACCAAATTTGGGACACACCCTAGTCTCCAAAATCCATCTTTAGAGGACTAGCCGGGCCCTGAACCAAGTGTGCCCACCATGTGGAATCAGGAGCTCCAGAAAGTATGGATTCATAAGAGAAGAAATCCAAAAAATAGGGAAAGGAAAGGGCTGTACCACACATGTTTGTAAACTTCTTCTGCTCTTACCCATCCCAAATAAACCATACTATCACCAATAAGCCACACTATGGTGAGGGATGAGTCAGGGTAAGGAGAGAGACCAGACAGACTACCCAAGTGGAGTGGTTCTCAACCCTGGCTGCCCAGTAGGATCAACCCTGGCTGCCCAGTAAATACACAACACACACTTGCATGCACACACACACGATGGCTGGGCTCCACGTGTGTAGCTAGAGTTGAAAACAGAACAGGGAACTGAAGCTCCCCCAAACAGAGGCCTTTACTGAATTTACAGTAATTGGCTGGGTGTACAGTAAAGGTTCAGTTGATATTTGTGGAATGAATTCCTAAAGAATGTATTGGATATTGACCATAGGTGAAGTTCTCCACATTTAACTCTGTGCCACATTACCGGAAAGTGGTAGTCTCCTTGCCTGTGCCCTGAGAATTATTCTTTGGGAGACTCCACCTTTGTAAGAATATGCCTTGATTAACAATCATCAGGCCTAGACTGGACTGGCAGGTGTGCTCCAGTGTTCAAAGGGCGTTACTTTGTATAAAGCAGAAGGTGAAGATTGGGAATCTATGGGAAAAGGAGAAAGAAAGAGGAGAGTGGCAGAAAGATGGCAGAGACAGGCATGCTTAGTGTCGTAGGATGTGACCTACTATCCCATGAACACCCAGATCCTCCCTGAAGACTACAGTAACACTTTGTATGCATAAATTTCTCATAGAAATCTGTGAGAGGGCTAAATGCTGCATTCTGGGGTCAAGGGCTAAGATAGCTTTACTGCAGAAAGGCAGCTGTGGATGAAATTAGGTTGTGTAAGGATCCTGAATGCCTCAGTCAGCACCTGTATTGATATCTAAACACTGAATCCGTAGACTCTTATAAAAGTGAATTTTTCTACAGAGACTGGTAATGCACCTATTTACCCTATTCAAAACTAGGTTAATTTCTCAGGGGCCTGGTTAGTATAGCATTACATCAGAAATAAAATAATAAGGCAATAAGGGTACCAGACTTTTCATTCTAAAATATGGCATTTTAAACCTTGAAGCATGAATAGAAATACAATAATACTCAAACTTTTTATCAATTTTCACAAGTTATAATAGATATTCCAATTATTTTGAATAAACTACATTACCAGTTCTAAAAGTTGCATAAATTTTTAAATCTCTGGAAGGAAAAAGTGGTGTAATTTGACTTGCAAACATTTTTAGCAAACAAAACAAGCTTTAGAAAGCAACAAAAATGAGAATAGGATGTATACAAATATAAAGTGTTATTTAACATAGTGGGATAGCTAAATCTTCTGTGAAGCTGAGAGATGTGTGCATGTAAGAAAATACCAATTTAGTTACTATTGTTTGCAAACTTCGTATACACACAAATGTGTCTCTTCCCTTCCTTTTGTACTGTCACCAGCTTAGAGTGCCTTCATTTTATACATCCTTCATTATGACAACCAACTTCTCTCTGATACTCAAACTCAATCTCAATCTCTTAAAATACTCCCCTATTATTTAAAAATGACAAAAATACAGTGTATCCCAATGACTTATTTTAGCTCCTAAACATTATTCATTCAGATACTGTATTTTCTGAGTTCTTGTATGGTTCTGAAAACACTTTTTATTACCTTTGTACCTGAAACTTGGCTGGATACACAATTCATGTGGCACATTTTCTTCAGAACTTTGTAGATTTTCCCACTAACCTTTTAGCCTTAAATGATGCTGTGGAGAAGTTTCAGGGGCTCCTGATTTTATCTTCTAGTGTGTGACTTGGGTTATCTGGAAGTAGCCTGGAGAAATCTTTTTTACCTTTGAAATTCAATAGTGAACAAGGATATGTTTTGGCTTTGAGTATTCTGAATTAATTTTGCCTGGATTACAGTGCATTCTCTTTATCTTTACGTATTTTTACCCCATTATCTTATGGAAATTTTGTTTTATATCCTTTAATATGTTTCTGGTTTTATGGTTGAGCTTTGCTCTTCAAAGAACCCAGTTGTCCTATGTAGGCTCATCTTTCTATGTCTTCAACATTGTCTTCCTTCCTTCCTCCCTCCCTCCCTCCCTTCCTGCCTTCCTTCCTTCCTTTCTTCCTTTTGTTTCATCCTTCTTTGCCCCTTTCTTTCTCCCTCTCTGTATCTTCTGAATTTTTTTTTTTTTGCATTCTCTGTACTTGTTGTGATTATAAAAACTGTTAATTTAGGGTAGCAATGTTTATTTTTAGCCTTGCCTATCCCATTTCTTCTAGTTTAAAATTGATTATTGTGTTTCATAATGTCACTCTGGACATAGATTTTACTTAATACTGGATGCTTTCTTTTCAGGTCTTTCAATTTTCTTTTTTAAATCAAAATCATCTCATTACATTTTTCTATAGCACAATGCATTTATGGAGAATTCTTTTTCTTTCCTTTTGCTGTGCTTTCCTTCATACATTTTTTTTTTTGACTTGGGCATTTTTTTTTTCTGTTTTTTTACTTATTACTTATTGATTGGTTCCCTGCCTCCCCGCCCCGTAATGTCTTTGGATTGTTGGCATGAGGCTTCTTTTATTCTCGCTTATACTTAATGTGAACTATTTGGTGCAGATTATCTGGTTTGTTGATTTTAGTAATAAAATGCAAGCAAATTCTCTTTTACGCCTTTCCAACCATGGTTGATAGCTATTTTTTGTCGCTTCTCCTTGGAGCTACAATTTGAAGCATGATGAGAATGAGCTAAGTTGAGGCTGTGTTGAATATCTTAAACCGTGGTTTTCTCTAAGCAATAGGGTTTTTATTTCATCTTCATTCAGATTACCCCCTTTTCATTGTGAACTCTGAAAACTTTATTCTCATGTTTTATATTTCCTCCTTTTCACCATCCCTCGCAGGAACTATTTCCACTGCTTGTCAGTTAGAAGAAAAAAATTTAATTTGCTTCTCCAGAGTTTGGCAGTGTTACTGAAAATCATCAGTATGTTACTGACTGAGCATTATGTTTCCAGAATATTGGTGAAGGTTTGGAATCCAATTAGGTTTCCCACACTGCATTGCTCTATTTTAGAATCTTCTGTTGCTTCATTTCAGTTTCTTTACTTCTTAATGTTTATTACTTTCAGTTGTGCATCTTTCTTTTTTTCCCCTTATTTCTTTTAAAAAAAAGTCTGTTCATTTGAGAAAGCAGAATGGAAAATGGAAATGATATGACCTAGCTTTACTCTATTATCTGTCATCTTTACTAAAACTTTCAGCAATCAACTTTTACTTTATTATTCCCAAACTTATCTAAAGATAGATTTATTTTTAAAATTTCAGCCAAAAAATACCACTTAGACAATAAGTCTTATATATTTATTACCTGTTGAATAGAGTGATTTTTTTTTTCACTTCCCCTGTGTTACAGCTTTCTAATTTAATGTAAGCTATATTCTTCTATTCAGGGTGTGTTGTGTAAGTCTCTGTGCAGTCTGTCCATATGGTTTATTGTTTTGCCAAATTTGATCATGGACCATGTTATTCTTTGTTGTGAAAGTACTACTCTTTTTCACTTGCTGCTTTCATATGCTGATTTCATAACATGCTTCAAACTCTCTCATTATGTTGTAAAGTTTTTCCCATTATTCTGTGAAATAATAGAAATTGAAATGTTATAGATGGAGAGGAGATGAGGTTTTATTTAATTAAACAAAAATAATAATTTAGACCATGCTATTGAAAAGCAGAGGGGAGTGTTGTGGGAAGCCCTTGTATGTAAGAGGAATACTAAGGGTTGATTTAAGAAGAAAAGATAAAGTTAAAATCAGAATCTTTATTTAGAATGATATTAGTAAATGAAGGAAATTGGTAGAGTCAGTTATTTTTTAGCTCATAAAAAATGTTAGGTTGCCATGATTTTTAGTTTCCCAACTGGTGGCCTTGGCTGGGTTGCCGCCCTCAGTGTCAGCACTGGCTCCTTGTAAGGAAGAGCACTACAGATGGCTACAGGCTGGGTACAACAAGGGCCAGGCTCACTAGGGACAGGGCCGGGAAGGGTGGAGAGCATCTCCACAGGTAGCAAAAACACCTCAAGTTTGGGAATAATAATACGGAATTGTTACATTTGAGTTACTTGAGATTTTTCCTTTCATTTTTCTAATGTTTAAGATGGTTGAACACAATTTTTTTCTGTGGCATAACTGGTTACATTTTCTAGTGAGCTTTGTGGCTCCCATTGTTTGAGAGGAAAAACACTAGGAAATATGCAAAGTCTTCTTGAGTGAATAATCTGAATTGTAGAAAGGATCCACTGACTTCTTTCTCAGCAGTGATTTTCCACCTGAGTGGCTCCTGGGTAGCTAGTGCATAAAGCTATGTCAGTGCTAGCTGGGTGCAAATTGCCTTCTTCTGAAGATGCCTGCTTTGTACCATTACCTGCCTACGGCACAATAAGGCCCTTCCAGTAGAGAAGCCCCTTAACCAAATATCAAACAAATTAACCTTTTAGTGTGTTCCTAGGAGCCTTTCAAGAGAAGGAACACTCTGGTGACATCACTGATGGCAAAGGTTAGCCTAAACGTAAAATGAAATCATCTGGCCAGGCAGACCCTGCAGGAGAATCAAGCCTTGTAATTAGATTGAAGCCTCCTAGGAAACGGAGCCCTGTTGCAGGAAGAGCGTTTGCAGAAGCTAATTGGGGTAAGCTTTCGAATCAGTTCTGGTCCACCGCATCGCTTACAGAACTTGAAAATAGCTGTGATGGTGTATGATGATTGAGTCATCCCTTAATTTTAGCAACCTAGGCGAACATGAATTACATGACGAATGTGCGCTTGAGCTTGTCCTATTTGTGACTTCAGACTCCAGAAAGATTCCAGTCCTCAGATTGGCTGATAATGGGGGTGTTTTCTGAGAGTTACAGGGATTGGGCAGCCCTGTTGCAGGCAGGTGCTGAGAGCTTTGCCCTGATGGTTCTACAGATTGACCTCTTCTAACTGGTGCTGTCCCTGCCTTGTCATCCCACCTCTTTCCCATACAGTTTCATCAAAGTGTGAGTCCTTAACTGAGCCTAGCAATTGTTCTAACTGATTTCTGTGGTGAATTAATGAAAAAAAATCTAGTTATTAGGCCAATAATTTGTTTTACCAAACAAAATAACAAAAAAATACCAAAATACCAAAAAAAATAACAAAATACCATCGACTGGGTGGCTTATATATAACAGAAATGCATTTCTCACAATTCTGTACACCGAGAAGTCCAAGATCAAGGCACTGATGGAGTCAGTGTCTGAGGAGAGACTGCTTTCCCAGAGACAGCTCTCTTTTTGTTGCAAAAAACCCCAACATGGTGGAAGGGGCTAGGGAGCTCTGTGCATTCCCTTTTATAAAGGCACTAATCCCATTCTTGAGGATGGAATCCTCATGATCTAGTCACCTCCAAAGGCTCCCAGCTCCTAATACTATCTCCTTTGGGAGTTAGGATCTCAACATACGAACTTTGGCAGGGGGACACAACCATTGAGAATGTAGCATAAGCTGGGAATCCTCCTTGCTGTAGCAACACAAAGCAGAAATAAACTGAGTTTGGAAGAGTGAAAAGGTGAGCTGAGAACCAATTTTTACCATCTTACCTTATCCTCAGACGATTACCTCAACTTTGATCTACACAGAGCCCTTCTAGCATTTTTAAGGAAAAATCAACTAAAGACTTTATGTTTCAGGATTTCTTTGGGTTTCAAGTGGCTGTTAGTCTTTGAGTGCCATTGGAGTGTCACAGTAATTAAGTCCAGGACCCATCACTAACTGCCTGTGTGACGAAGGCATGGTACTTAAACTCCCTAATGCTGCCATTTCTTATCTATAAAATAACAATGATGGAACAGTCCCTGGCACATAATCAGCACTGATAAGCATTAGAGTGCTATTATTTGGGGCAAAAAGGTAAAAGTAGGGGTATGTGACAGTTGTTATTTATTTTGGTAGCCATGTAGTAAGAACACTAACAAAAACAGCTAAAATTTTTGAGTGTTTATGGTCTGCCAGGTACTGTGCTAAGCACATAATATGATGATGTCATCCAGAACTGTCACCAACCTGCTTTATGCTCATTGCACAGGTGAGGAAACTGAGGCATCTGGGTCACATCCCAGATACTAACACAGTAAGTAATTGTTCATCAAAGAGTCGCAGAAAGAAGCTCTAAGAACAGGCTCATCTCATGAAAACATGCGTAATGATAATGAGTCATCTGTTCTAATCACATCACTGTAGCTATCCTAAACCAAAACCCTCCTCTTGAGCTCACATTAAATTTGTTTATTTCTCATATCTGGATTGCTTTTACATTCTGCACCAGCTAATCTCTGGTCCTATTTCAAGTCAGAATCTGGATATTATTTACCATCTGCCTCCAAGGGAGGTACTTGCCAAGTCCCTTAATTTGCTATAATTGGCAGGTTTTCAGTGTACATAATTTATATCAAAAAAAGCTACCCTGAAAAAGAAGATTAATTAAACCATTTCTTCTGGGTCCCTAAAAGTGTGGCGGTTTCCAAGAGGATGACTTTAAGGCCTTAAGGTCTTCTGTGTGTATAGGCTGTCACAGCTGAGCACATTAAAAATGTATGTTGGGTTGGTCCCTGGTGCCTCTGAGCTGGTCAGAAAGATGTCATTGGCACCTGGGTAACATCACAAATACTCACTGAATTAAGCAGCTCGCATTTGCATTTGAGTCTTTTGTTCCAAGCTTTCCAGGCACTAGAAACTACTAGACTGCAATATAATTTATGGATACCTCTGTGTTGGCAATTCTGTCACTGATATGATAGGAAACACTAGAAAAAATACACCCAGATGTACAGAATTCTAAATAGAGTAAGTGAGAGACCACAAACTGATTCAGACAGGCAGCACATGTGGCTAGTAAATAGACGATCTACAGGGTTTTTTTTGGTCTTTTTTTCCTCCTTTCTCTTTCTCAGGCTTCCCCGAAGTTCATGGTCCAAAACAGGGCATGCCCTAGGCTTTGTGGAGGCATTCTTATCTCTCCCCAGCTTCTGGATAATGCCACCCCAGGAGTTTATTCCTTAATCCATGCCTATCAAAAGATGGCAAGTTTATACCGCATTCTGAGAAAGAAAGTTCTGTGTTCTCTACCTTTTTCCAGAGTGGTTTTGTTATTTACCAGTCTGTGGGTGGATTACATAGACTAGCACAAGAAAGGACATAAAGTTGTCACATCCTTCCCCTTTCCGAGAATGCCTGTCTGCCCATCCTATGTAATGTTTCCCCCACTTACCTTCAAAATCTCAGCTGAGATATTGCCAGGCTTGCCTCTGTCCCATCTTGACCCCAAGTGATGAAAGTACTCTCCTCTGTGCTTCAGAAAAGATATCTGAAGATTATAAATCGGGCAAAAATGCCTTATGAGAGCAAAGGCCACCCAAGGATTAACTAGGGGAATGTATTAATACTTATGTCACCTCATTGTTCACTCAATTAAAAATCCCAGACTTTATGAAGTTACACATTAACATGTAGCTTTTTGCATAATAGAGATGCAAATAATTTCTGCCAAGTGGAGCAGATAACTCCAAAGGCTTATGGTCCTGTTAGATATGAACCAGTTTTGTATCTACTCATCAATTTATCTTAAGATTGTCTCTATCAAGCTAGTTTCTGAAATGCTCTTTGATTTGGTTATAACATCTGACTCATTAATTGATGAATTGACTAAAATGTTCATTTTCTGTGTGGGTGGGAGTCATGGTTTTGAACTCCATTAGGGTATAGCACTCTCCATGCTCTCCCAGGTTGACTTGTCTACCTTCACCACTAAAGTATAAGCTCCATGAAGGCAGGCTTGGTGACTTTGAACCCTCAGTGCACAGTGCAGTGCTTGACACAGGACTCACTCAAGAGGAGTGTGTTCTATGAATAAATGATTATGCAGTTTAATTCTGAGTCACTCAGTTGGTCTCTGCATCATTGTTCCAGGTCAGTGCGAGGTCTCTATTGCCCAAAGAACAGCTTCTATTTTGAGAGAACATAGACATGGAGTCGGAAATGTTATGAAAGTCTTTTTTATGACTTGATGAACTCTATGTAGTAGCTTTAGTCTTAATGCCTCTTTATTACTTTCATTTTGTTTTGCAGTGTCTTTGGATTAAGAATAGACAATGTTGCTCAATACCCATCTAAGCCAGGAATCTTTGCAAGGACAAGTAGAAATTTGAAAGATAGTTTTACTTGTCTTCTTTTTTGTTTTTTTGGTTTTTTTTAAGGTTGCTCCTAGTTGTTGTAGCTGGTTGAGAGGTTGAGGGAAGGTTTTTTATTTTCGTTTTTGATTTTTTTAATTTAAGAATTTTTTGACTGTGTGTAAGAAAAACAAATTCCAAATAAGCAGTTTCATGTCTAACTTGATCTTATCAGCCTCTATGGTATTGAAGTTAGGCTTTAAAAGTAAGTGTTTACCTAAAAACATCAATAGACATGTACTTTGCAATTATTTATATTGAATTATTGTTTAGAAGATCAAATATATCTATATATACATATATATATGACCTACAAATCTAGAGGCAATTTCTGTGTCTTGCCTTCTTGTCTTTTCCTTTCTTTTATACTTACTGTCACAATAATACATTTCCTGTCAAAGTACTGCTTTAGTAGCCTATTTTCCATTTTGTCTATATTTGGAAATATATTTAAAGAGAGTTCTGAAGAGAAATGTTGACTAGGATATTTGTTTTCAGAAACTTATTTGGAAATCATATCACGTGATAGAGAATTAAATATGCTTCCAGTAGGTATCCAGCGTTGAAGACAACAAAAATTAAGATAGCATCTAATATTTAAGAACATAAAAATAACCAGATACGTTAAACTCCATTCACTGTCTAAGGATTGTCAACAGATGAAAATTTGTGGAAGACCACAGACATCAACTTTCATAATATCATTAAAGTTGTGTTGTAGACCAAGAGTTGGCAAACTTGTTCTATAGAAGGCCAGAAAGTAAATATTGTTGATTCTGTGGAACATAAATGTCTGTCACAACTACTCAACTCTGCTGTTTTACCACAGAAGCAAACCATAGACGATACATAAACAAATGAAAATATGACTGTGTTTCAAATCAATAATACTTTATTTACAAAAACAAATGGTGAGCTGGATTTGGCCCATGGGCTGTCATTTGCTGACCTCTGCTCTAGACTATCCTCATAGCTCAGTTTTCTCTAGTTGGTCCATGAAATTAAAGTCACTACCCTTGTACTGTATTTTGCAGAGTTATGAGGAAAAAACCCACCTAAATTGCTTTGACCAGTAGAAGACACAATTATATGTCTAGGTCCTTTCACTTAAGAATCTAAATGTTTTTAAAAGAAAAACAGGTATTAGAATGCTTGGAAAATATATATTTTTAAAATAAGTATTACATGTATTGAATTGTCTCAATATTGAGGACAACTAAGATGTTATGAAAGAGGGAATAAAGTATCTATCTAATGCTCCAAAGGTCTCATTAATTCACAAAAGCCCAAAGTAAGTTTGTCCAGGATTCTAGGCTGTAAACCTATTCTGTAATTTTATCCTTTACCACAGGGCAGTAGCAACTAAGACATAGAAACTACTCACATGTTAATTCCAGGGCTAGGTGATAACTTGACTGGTGCTTTCTTCATATTACAGGAGGGTAAAAACCTTCAGGCATTTGCTGTAGGACATACTGAAACTTGCCACTGCTCTTTTGCAATTGAAACTCAGTCCTAAACTCATTAATGATTAAGTACGTTGGGGATGTCCTTTATGTCAGGAATATTTAATCCATGTCCTTTATGCCAGGGATATTTAATGCATGAATTTGGTATGCATTTCATGTCCAGTTCATAATGGAAAATTAAATAAATGAATAAAAATACAAACAAGGTGGAAATCCAAACCCTCTGCCCCACTCCCAGAAACTGAGGATGATGGAAAACTACCAATGAATAGGCTCTAAAATATGGTGATTTGACAAGATAAATAAATATTTTTTCTTACATTTAATTCCATTCTTTGTTATTAACCCGAAGGCATTTTGTTAGCAATTTAAATATCATGTTAATGGAGACATCCCTGTTTCTGATCCCTTTCCAACTTTATGTCCCAAAGAGAAGAAATACAGGAACTTCAACTAATTTAAATGTTCTTGCTTTTGTTCTTATCTGAACCTTCAAATTTAACCTTGGGGTTGCAGCTGAGAACTTGGAGTAAATCCCACCATCATGGACTTTGTTGGAAGTGCAAGGATTGCATGAACTCCTGGGACAAGAAAAGAAATGGGACCAATTTTTTTGTAGAAATTATGCCTTTTTTGTATATTTTACTATCATTTATTAAGTACTATGTTCTTATGAGCACTTTTCATACACTATTGTTACTCGAAACAATTATGGAACCTATAAATTATTATCTTTTTCTGATAATTGCAAGGATCAGAAAGGTCACATGACTTGCCCTAGGCAGGCACATAGGCAGCACATGGCAGGTCTGGGTTTCAAGCTGAGATCTATCCATTAAGAACACCTGTTTCAGAGACACTCACTGTCATTCTTCATTACTGTGAAAATGGAAGACATTAACAACATATCATTTAAGGGACGCGGTGAGATCCCAGCTCCCATCTGGATGATATTCCCACCATTGGAGTCTCTGGTTCAGGTTACAGCTTCTTCCCATGGGGCTGGCCACAGCTATCAGAAGGTCTTTATGAAGATACGTCTATGGGAACTGGGGAGCCTTCCAGCTCTCTCCCATTAGCCTAGATAATCAGCCAGATTACATGACATTTCGGAGAAGGAAAGAACATAAGTGGGTATGTTGGGACACAATATCTGTACAACAGGAATGAGGGGGATCCAGCAGCTTCAAGTAAAGCATTTTGGGAGAGCATCAATGAGATGAAAAGTCCAAGATACTGTTTCTCCATCTGAGGATTTTAGATCTTCTAAAACTGGGTCACCTGGAATTTTTTTTAAATGCTAGGGCTTGTCCCTCAATAATCTGAGTTTAATAGAACTTATTGGCCTCCAGGAAGTTTTGTAATTACCATTCAAATTTAAAAGCCACTGATGGGGAGTATTTGGGCAAATCTGGGAGTGTCTAAGGAAGGAGATGACTGCCAAAAAGAGGAACTCAAGGGGAGTTTCTAAAAACTGATGCTACATAGAATAAATGCACCAGTGTGTGTCCTGTGCCCTAGAAATGGTGGGAACACAAAAATCCCTGAGAACTGTTTTTACTGAAAAATATTATAGGATCGGTACCATATCTTCAAGCATGTCCTGCTTCTCTTTTATTTGGTTTCTGCTCATTTTTTTCTTGCATTTTTAACATTCATGGGCAATAATATTATCAAACAAAGGGTCCCTCTTTCATTATTTAATGATTACATAATGAAATTACATAAGTTGAGAGGATAGAAGATACAGATCAATCTGAATTAGGCAAAATTATATACTTTTACCAGGTAACATTTACATGGATGTAAACAAATATATTGTGGATAATGAGTTAAAGGAATTGGTATAAAATTGAATTCAAAGCCTTAATTTAAACAAAGTGTGTTCTCTAGTTTATACCAGATCAATACACGTGGCATATGAAATTTCATAAAATACGGTATAGTACATTGCTTCTTCTCTACAGCATTCACTATTTTTATAAGTGCAGAATATTTGGGGTTGATAAATATAATTAAATAGAGCAAAACCATATGAATTGAAGCCATGAAGAGTTTTTTTAAAATAGAATTACAGGCTTGCTACAGAGCTTGAAGGCATTACTAGTATAATATCAGAGAAATGTATTAGCCCTTAGGGACACATTCTTATTATCAGTTATAGATTCTGTGGGATTTAAATTAGAAAGAGAAATGTTATGATATTTTTCTTTGAAAGCAAGGGAAGGAAACTACTGAAAATTTTAAGCAAACAATTAATATTAGGTTCAAATATAAGAGTATTTGAGTTTGTACACAGCTTGCTCCCTAGTTTAAGCCAAGATCTACACTGCATGCACAATTGCATGCAGATTGGACTTAATTTACTGCATGCTTTGCCTCTTCAGTTAAATAAAATCAGAAGATGACTTTTACTTTAGAAGAGTAAAAATTCAATGAGTTAAAATATTTTACCTCTAAGTTTTCCAAACCTGTGTACCCAAATGTTTATTTTAAATAATTTATTTAACCAGTATATATTGAGTTCAGCTTTTCATGAACGGCATAGGTTCCACCCTCAAGAAGCTTATAGACTCATTGGGAACAGAAAATACATTGATATGGTAAACACCAATTATAGATTTATCTTCTCAAAACACCTTTTAATGTTTTTTTTCTCTTTCAACTCGTACCTTCCAAGTCCTTAGTCTTCCAAGTCTCTATCACTGTCTGAAATACAAAATCCAAACACTTTTATTATGTGTGTTAATTTCTTAGGACTGCCAAAAAATGTACAACAAACTGGGTACCTTAAAAAGAAAATTTATTGTTTCCCAGTTCTGGAGGCCAGATGTCCAAAATTAAGGTGTTGCAGAGCCATGGTTCCTCAAAACCTCTAGGAGAGAACCTTTCTTCATCTCTTCCTAGCTTCTGGTGGTCGGTCAACAATCTTTGGTGTTTCTTGGCTTACAGCTGAAGCATTTCAATCTCTGATTCCCTTATCATATGGCATTCTCTCCTGTTTCTGTGTCTAAATCTACCTCTTCTGATAAGGACACCAGTCATATTGGATATAGGGCCCACCCTAGTCCAGTATGAGCATCTCTTAATATAGCTAACTATATCTATAATTACCTTATTTCCAAATAAAGTCATATTCTGCAGAACTGGGGGTTAGGACTTCAACATATCTTATTTGTGGAAACAATTCAACATGCTACATGAAACATTTAAGTCCTTTCATAATCCTGCCTGTTCAGCCTGTCTTCAATCCTCATTAGGGGAGAAAGAACTTGCTAATTATTGATTTCCTTCTCTGTGGCAGGCACTTTACATATGTTAACTAATTAATCCTTGGGAGGACCCTAAAGAGAAGGCATTATTAGATAATAATTTATTGGTGAGGATTCTGAGACTTACAGAGTGTAAGTACATTTCTCACGATTTACTTGTTCTTCAGGTCTTAACTCAAATCTTACCATATCCAGAAAGCCTCCCTGAAAACCCAGACAAAGTGGGGTTTCCCCAATATATATCCTATGGAACCCCAGATTTTTCCTTCATAGAATTCATATCATATTGTAGTACTTCTGACTCAGTCATCTGATTAGTGTTTGCCTCTTCATTTAGACCATAAGCACCATGAGGTAGGGGCCATGTATTTCCATCATTGAGCACATAAGCACTCAGTAATATTCATGGAGCAAATATTTGAATAAATGACTCCCATAACCAGTAAGTAGTAGAATTAAGACGGAAATTTTACTCCAAAATCCAGAGTTCCCCCACCCATAATGATTAACAAACATTTACCAGACATCTGTAGTGTAGTAGGCACTCTACATTGAGCTCAGGACATTAAGATGAATGAGATCAAATCCTTGTACTCAGGGAGTTCACAGCCAGTAGAGAGGACACACAAGAAGAGGGGATGACTAACTTCCTGAAGCTGGGGATGGACAGTCAGGAAAAGCTTATCAAAGGATGTTGTACTAATGTTATATCTTCCAGTCACAAGTTGGAATGATTCAAGGGAAGGGAGTTGGGGGGCTAAGAAAGTGTTTGTGGCCATCCGGCAGAGAAGCAGGTATAAAGGGAACCACAAGGCCATGGGAAGGTGGTATTTTCACGGAGAGGTAGATTAGGGAGGAAGGTTGTTGAGTTAGATGCACTTCCTCTAAAAGAATATTTTCCTGAGCCAAATTGATCTACTCATGATCTCATCAATATATCCCACATATTTCTGACTCAGCTCAATGAAAAGCTGAGTTTTCTAATTGTTAGAACTTTCCAAATCTGGAAAAGGCTCTCTTTGGAGGTAGTGAGCTCCCACTCCTTTGGAGGTGTTTAAATGTTGTTGCACAGGTAGTCGGGACCTATGTTACAGCAGTGCTTCCTATCTATTCTCATGCCACAGCACATAGAAAACCTAAATATTTCTACTGCATGTCGGGGTAACAACCAGAAACACTCTGTTTTTCTAGGGCTGAAGTGATCAATATCTCATCCTCTCTTTACTCTTTCATGGCACAACATGTGTGATGTTCTAGGATGGGGATTCAATCCTTCTGGAGTTTTAGCTATAGGAGAAATTAAGATATCCTCTAATCCTGAGGTTCTTTAAACAGAAACACTCATTTATCAAATTATTCATATAGAATCCAGGGTAACGTAGGTGCAGATCAGATCATGTCACTTCCTTTCTTAAAACCCTTGATTTATTTCTTGAAAAATTTCAAAGAACATCCAGAATTCTTACCTTGTACTAACGGGCCCTGCACAGTTTGGTGCCTGCTTACCTCTCCCAAGTAATTGCCTATAACTCTCCCCTTTGCTCACTAGCATTCAGCCCCAGGGATTTATTTCAGACTTTCAAATAAGCCAAACTCAGTCCTGCCTCAGGGCCTTTGTACATGTGGTTACCTCCAAAGGCAAAGATACAAGGGTGACTCTCATACTTCAACCCTCAGCTTAAATATCATACCTTAGTAAGACTTTTCATGACCGATCTATCTAGAGAGTTTCTATGTATTATAGTCTATTGCACCACCTGTTTGTTTCTTTCATAGAAATTATCAAATATTATATATATGTAGTTTTAAAATTTCACCCTTTTATTAGCCCCACCCCCATCCCCATATACCACACTTACCATGCATCCTTTCCTTGACCTGTGAGTTTGACAAGGCTGAGAGTTTGCTCTACTCGTCCAATGCACACACCAATGCCTGGCACATGGTAGGAGCTCAATACTTATAAGTTGAATGAATTAATTAAAACACTTCAAACACAATTTGACAAATATATAAATGGGAATATTGTAAGCTCAAAGACGATGGATGTTTCATGAATGAGATGGGTACGAAGGATAAATTTAAAGGAGTAATCACATCAGGATGCAAGAATTGAGAAAGATTTCATGGAGGAAGCTCTAGATAGCTCCTGAAATATCAGCGTATGAAACCAAGGTGTGTGTGTGTGTGTGTGCGTGCGTGCGTGTGTGCGCCCACATGGGAGGGGGGTTAGGAAATACTTTGGGAGGAATTATTATCAATAATAATGCATTGTTAGATAGGAGAAGAGGATAATTTAGGAATAATAAGTAATTCAAGTTGATTTGATTATAGCAATGGTTCTCAACAAGGAGTGATTTTCCCCCCAGGGGACATTTGGTAATACGTGGAGACAGTTTTGGTTGCTACAACTTAGAGGTGCTACTGACATCGATTGGGTAGAAGCAAGGGATGCTGTTCAACATTCTTCAACGCACTGTACAGTCAATCTCAACGAAGAATTATCTGGCTCCAAATGTCAATAATGACTAGTACTCAGAATATTGGATTATAGGAATATATAGGAACATTACAGGAGATAAGGTTGAACCAATAAGGCAAGGCGAAACTATAGAAATATTTAAATATAAAGGTCAGGTATTTGCTTAGTAGGTAGAGGGCAGTTAATGCTGACTCCGTGCAGAGATGTGATAGGATTGGAGCAGGACTTCGGAAGGTCCAGCCCAGCGCTTGTATGAGGGCAGCCTGTAGCAGGATTGGAAAAGGACTGTTGGGAGGCTACTTCGATGGTCTAGATAAGAGGTTAGAAGGCCTCACACCAGAGGAATGCCAAGGAAGGTGGAAAGGACCGGGTAGATTTACGTTATCTCGGCATTGGGGATTTCAGGGATTGCCAGTGACAGAATGCATCCATTTTAGATAAGAAGTCTTAAATACAAATTCTTATGTCTCTTTGATTCAGTTCACATGAATTTTGAAGGGAAATACCACAAGTCTTGATGTTTTTGTCCATGGATGCTTGGAATACCCCTGAGGTTTCTTCAGTATTTCATATCACATGATTTTATCAGTGAACGGAGAACTTAAAAATACGTATTGTAATCACTAACAACACTGTCCCTTTGGTGAAGGAATTTGTTATTGCACCATATTTGGGGATGGGATGGGTGGAAAAGAGAAAGTAAGAGGAGAGAGAGAGAGAGGAAGAAAAAGAGAGAGGGAGGCAAACACACCAAACTATAATTGTAGAATTTCTCTTATAGAACATTTGTTTATAGGATACTTGAAAGATGAGGATATTTGAAAAATAGAGCCATGGAATCTTAGCGTTGGAAAGTTATCTAGTTCAGTCTCTTTTATTCAAGCACAGGATCAAAAACTTAAATGGGATGGCTGACTACTCCTGCCTTAAAGATCTTCAGTGCCTGGCCAGCTGCTGGGTTGTTCAAAATCTGTGCTCACATTTTCAGTGGGTTTCTATGATTTCAAGATATTGGCAATCTGACAAAACCCTATTTCAGAAGGAACTTGTAACTTTATTAATGTATGACAGATGAGATGTGAATAAATACTTTGCGAAGGAGCCAAGGTAAGAATGCAATGTAATTTTTATTTGGACTTGACCCTTTATTAGATGTTTCATAGACCTCAGCAAAATGAAGTCTCTATGGGTGTTTTTTAGTCCTTAAATCCTCCCATCTAGGAAGAGCCAAATACTGTGATAAACAGATGTCATTTATCAATCAGCAGTAGCCCCATCACGTCTTGATGCCAGCCTTAGGAATTCTGACCTCTAGGTAACACAGCACATTCTACCCCTTTGTGGTCAATAGGTCAAGCCTGACACTGTTCTTCCAACTCCTAGATATGAGGGAGAGAGGCTGAGCTCTGCAGCCTCCTGGCTTGGTTCAGGGCATCAAGGCACATTTAGTTCATTTACACTCTTGCACTCTTGATAATGTGTTTTTAAAATTACCCATGCACTTTGGTCACAGAAGTCAAGAGCATGTAAGGTCCTTACCTTTTCTGGAAGGAACATTAGATATGGAACTTTAACTCTCCTAAGAGAGCAGATGTCTGGTCAAACTGATGCAATTCATAATAAATGGAGCCCAGGAGAAGGACTAATGAGGACTGGGAATGGGGAAGGAGGAGAAGGTCTCTGTCAGCTATTAGGATAGATGGTTCATGTAGAAAAGGGTGATTAGCAATGTAAGTTTACGTTCTGGATTTCTAGATATGGCCATATGTGGCCGCAGATTGGAGATACGGGTAGAGATTGAAGGTTACCTTTGCCTACCATGATTTCAATGAATGCAGGATTATAAAAATGTTGCCTTAGGTCATCCTCCTTTGTGTTCTCATTCCTGGGCCTGCCTCCTCTGACATTTACCCTGGTATTTCCACTATAATTTGTAGAATAGATAATCACTACACCATAATCTGCCCTAATTTTGCTATCATGATTTATGTCCTCTCTCTCTTTAGAAGAAGAGTTCCATAGGAGACCTTAGTAGGTAAAATGACAGATTCTTTTTTTCATGTCTGAGGAAATTAACAGAATGTATAACAGACAGTCATATAACCAGAATTTTTTGTAATTGAGAAAAAGCCAAAATATTTTCTCTAAAATAAAAGATCTCCTACTCTACCAAAGTTTTTTGGTTCTTTGAGAGGGATAAACAGACTCTTGTTAGAGATCTGTAGTTTTTTTATTTTTAACAATCACTGATGTTATGGCCTCTTGTCAAAAGTTCACTGATGATACTATGAAAAACATACTACTGGACAGAGTAGAACATATAAGACCTTATAAACTTTATAGATGTTCTCTTTTCTAACTTTGAACTCTAAATATGTGCTGCTAAATATATGTTGAAAAAGGATTTTTTTTAATTTAAGTGATTTTTCAAATATACAATACTAACTTACTACTGATATGATTTTTGTCTTGTATACATACCTCTAAACTATTATTTACCTAGGATTTTAAAGATTTTTTTCCTAATTAATGCTACCTGAACAGGAAAGCAATACTAATGCCCCAAATCATGGAAAAAAAAATATATAAAACAATATATCATCTAAAATCATGGTACACATTCCATACTTTAAGCAACGCTATCTTAATATTACTAATATGATAAAAATTGCATTGAAGGTTTCTGTGTCAATGAGGGTATGTTGGTTAATTTTTATTCCCAGGTGTGTGTCTGTGTGTGTGTGAGTGTATGTGTGAAGTTCAGTGTTTATCAATAGTGTGAAATACAGACTTCTTGTTGTTAATGCCTATAACAACAACAGAAATTGTAAAGTCGATTACAATAAAGCTGTGAGGAAGGTTTCCTTGCAACAAGGCACGTGGGATCTTGGTTCCGAGTGGAAAAACAGCACTGCTGCTATTCACTTCATCAGTGAGTGACTCTAAGAGAGCAAAAGGCCGTGAGGCAGCACTGAAGAGAGAAACAGGCAGTGGCCCTGCCTGCCTCCTGATCAGATTGTGCTTGTCTTTTCAAAAAGAAAGAAACTCATCCTTTTAATAATTCCCTTAGATGGCACAGCTAAGCCAAGTTGGCCCTGCAGCCCACTCTTGTTTGTGAAGTGTAATTCTGTGGTAATGAGCTGGTGACAACGTGAGGAAAAGAGTCTAAACATTCTGAAAAACAATTCCAAACATGACTAAAGACAAGAAAGAAAAGAAGAAAGAGGGATGGAGGTAGGGAGGGAGGAAGGAAAGAACTTCCAGTGACCACTTCAGGGGAATTAGGAGCATAGTGGGCATGTGCAATTACCTATCAATAGGTGTATCACTTATTAATTGTGTATGTGCATTCTAATGCCTCTTCCTTACCAAAGACGTGTTCCATTCTGCTGTAAATGAAAAAACCTCATTCTCAGAAGATTCCAATGTATTTGTATCCTTTAGCTAACTTTAGTAGATTCTGAATAGTTGATAGACCTCTTCCCATCTATGAAAAATGCCCAAGAATATGCACTATTCATTCAAACATATAAAAAACTCAGCAAATGTGGGAAACAATTATAAGAAAAACCATAGGCCTAGTAACTCACATCTCTCTTACTCCTCTCCATTTATCAACAGGTAATCTTAAACTTTACGGCTTCTAACTGCTCGGGAGAAGCTATAGCACAGAGTTAGCTGCTGAGTGTGTTTCCCATAAAGAAAGAAATAGGTTTTCTCAGTTGTAGAAAACAAATATGGGACAGGGGTTTTCCAGGAGAGGAAAGGAGAAGTGATCAAGGGAAGACAAAGGCAAAATATGTTTCTCCAGTAGCTCAGGAAAAAGAAGTTAAGGTTTTGTGTTGTTGGTGCTGAACTACAGAAAGGGAGTAAAAAGCTTATTTTTCACTATATGGTTCATTTTATGTTCCACCTAACGATATATACTATTCTGGGACACATGGCATTCTTAGTTCATGGAAGGCAATATGAATTCTCTTGGCCCATTCTTCCTGAGCTGAAGCAAGCAATGCAATTCCCAAACATGCCAGGTTGGAAATGAGATAAAAAGAGATTTCAGGACATATGATATTTGCATTAAGGACTACTTGCAGTCTCTGGCTTTTCCTATGAGTTTCAGTCGGAGCCCTTTAGTTTATTAGTAAACATTTCAAAATTTAAATACAAGTATTTGTCATTCTACCATGGAATAGCTGGTTAGTAGGTTCAGGAAAAAGGAAAGTAGATTCTTTCCTGCTTATCTGATCACCTTCCATTTCCTCAGTCTCTTCTATTTTAGTGTAGTGGGTAAAAGAAGAACCAAGTTTTCCATTTTTTGATAAAGATTTTAAGATAGGAGTGCCACTTTTCTTTTATTGGTTGGACTACAAAATGAGATGTGTGCTCACACTAGGTGTTAAACCCTTTGTTTATATATGTACCTGCTCTTTAGTATTTTTTTTTTTGCTGCTTAGAAGCTCTAAGCTACAGGCGCTCTGATGTATATGACTGATGACTTGTTCTTACAAGCAATAAGAAATTTACATCCAGCGTTAACAAAGATTCCAAGTGCTCTAAGTTTCAAACCCTTCCTCTTGACAAAGGTTGACCTGTAGCTCTTTAACATCTACTAGGAAAGCACATTGCTGAGGTCACAGTCAACCACTCTCTTTCTCCAGAGCAAGCTCAGAAAACCGGGAGCTTGATTTACAGACCCGTGGCACCAACCATTAACTATCTATATCACATTCCTTGAAAACGTTCAAAGCCTCTCTTTCTAAGTTCAAGACTAAAATTATACCTCTTAGAATATTAGCTAATTTGCATATGATGTCTTTGATTTTTTCTGCTTGTGTGAACTGTGTACAAATCACACAACTGAAACAGGACCCCAGAAGCGGTCAGCAGAAATTCTCTCAGTTCTTAATTTGTTCCCTTTTTCCTACAGTATGTTAGTTTAGACGTTTTAAGCATGAAGCTGATTCTATGTCTCCATTTATAGACTTTTATTTTAGTTTGGACATAATAGTTGGAAATTTTATACACATGATGACTTGGGCACTTAAGGACAGGCTACTTAGAATTTACAGAATTATACAATGATATACAGCAATGACTGAAACAGTCTTATATTTCAAAATGTATTGCCTGGAAAGTATTTTCAAAACTATAAGAATATTTTGGAAGTACAAATACCAATGTACCTGTTTATGCTCTGGTAAACTTTTAGAAAATCTCAAATCACTTCACTGTTGGAGCAACTAAACAATAGAGAAGGAGATGAATGAGATCACGTAGTAAGCCTAGAGTAGAAGTCTAATGGGATATGACTGGGCTATCTCTAACATGTTTGATTGCTTGAAACCCCAAAGTATAGATACAGGTGACCAAGGCCCAAATCTAGCAGTTCCACCCATTTAAGGTCACGAGGGAACAAGCGAGAAAGTCAAAGACAGTGTACGATGTCCAAACTCTCAGTAGCTCACAATGTGGGGTTAGTAAGAGTAATTACTAAAATTTAGTAATCGTATGCTATATTTCTGACACTCTGCTAAAAGCTTTATGAATATTAGCTAAATTAACTTCATAACAACACTATTAGAGGATTCGGTTTCTACCCCATTTTACAGATGAAGAAACTAAAATATACAGAGGTAATTTGTTAAAAGACTCACAACTTTAAGTGGATTTCAACTCAGGTGATCAGAACCCAGAACCAATTCTACTCCTAGCCAATACAGTACTCCAGGCTATCTCTCAGATGTGTAAGGTGATGTTATTAAGTGTGCAGGACCAAGCCAGGATGCCAGAATATTAAGCAGAAGGGCTACAAGAACAGGTTTCCCTCAAACTGATAAAAAAGAGATCAGATTTGTGGTTCCCAGAGAAGGAGGATAGAGGGAGGGGAAATTAGATGAAGGTGGTCAAAATGTACAAATTTCCAGTTAGATAAGTATAGAGATGTAATGTACAACAGGATGACTACAGTTAATGTTGCTGTATGCTATATCTGAAAGTTAAGAGAGTAGATCCTAGGAGTTCTCATTACAAGAAAAAAAACCTTTCTTCTTTTTCTGTTCTTTTTTTTTTAATCTGTATGACATGATATGTGTTAATTAAACTTATTATGGTCATCATTTAACAACACATTATGCTGCACACTTTAAATTTATACAGTGCTAAATGTAAATTTTATGTCAATAAAAGTGGGGAAAAAACAAACAAGTTTTCGTAAAGTATGAGTTTTTATTTTTTTTAAAGAACTGTTCTTTGATAACACCCAAAGCTTTTGTTCCTTTTATAGACAGAAGTAGTAGATTGGGCTTCCCCCTGCCTGTCTGGAACACTGGTTATACGGGGACCACCCCGGGTCTGGGAGAACACACTTACTGTTTGTACCAGGGGCAGGGTTGTCTTTGAGGAAGGTTGTGTTATCTGGATCATCAGCAGTTTTGATTGAAAAGCCTAGGCATGGAGCTCAGACCCCAATCGTTCTTATCATTTCTCACTCTCGGGTTCAGATAGGGGTCCTACAGAGGCAACTCCAACAATAGTACCTTAATCATCTACTTGCTTTTACCCTAACTGCAGTTTCTGGAATATCCAGTGGCCTCCACAAGAAAGCAGGCTGGCAGCACTGTGGCAGTCAGAGTCACTGAAAAACTAGGTCCCTAGGACTACTTTTGCAGCATATCCCACACAAGAGTCCAGTGACATCTTTAGTGTAATGTTACTGCAAAGCACCGATTTTTGTATTTCTTCCACTATAAAATGGGATCAGTGTTCACATGGAGAGAAAGTGCAATAAGTTTAGCAATCAGCCATGCGTTGCGGGAAAGGAGCTAAATCTGTGGGGTCACTTGGGTATGTAGGACATCAGTTTTTGCAAACTATGGTTGCTAGTGAATAGAAGTTTAATTTCTTTTGAAGATATTTTTGCACAACTTTTTACTTCTTTTCATTTCTGATTTCATTCCTTGGAATTGTTCCACATTTAAGCATTCCTTATTGCTGCATATAGCTCATGGAAACTTTTTTTCTTCCACTCCCTTAACTACTGACATATTCTAAAGAGCTGCAGTTTCTTCCAATAGCAAGTTTGATTCTACTGCATTTACAAACTTCTAATATAGCTAGGGTAAAACTGACCTGCTCCACCAGCTACTGCTTTGTAGCACAGTGAACACTTGAAATTCTATACATTCAGGATATTAAATATGGGCAATTTCTATCACAAGTGTGAAACATAAGAATAATATGAACTGATAATAAAATTAATTCTGGAATAAGTAGAAATCCAGAGTTTGAGTCTCAACATCAATCACAAATTAGTATAATTTTCTAAGTATTTCCTTTCATAGAGAAAAAAAATTGTATCTCCATGATGCTGAACATTCAAACATAGAATTTGCCAACTCTCAGATAGCTGAAAATAGTAAGATATGCCATGTAGACAAGTCACCAGTAAAACTTTTACCTATGTTTTATCTGGATGTTTTGTTGTTACTTAGACTTACTAACCGCAAAGTAATGATATTCTCACTTTCTTCCTTTGAATACGTTTTCTGTTTTCTGTCTTGCTTTGTTTTTTCATCTACAAGGCCTGTAACTAAAAATACTGAAAGAAAATGTCATAAAAGAATTAAAATAATGTGGAGACTCATAAAAAGGAAACTTAACAGTTCTTAAAATCTAAGAGAACTTTTCCTTAATTTGCTCCTTTTCTTGGCAAGAATTATTGAAAACAGGGTGACAATCTGGTTCTCATTTTTCTTGCCTTATCACCACATAAACCTCTATTTAATAGACTACATAAATAAATAAATATTAAAAAAGCTCTTTCTCGGGTGTGATTTCTGACACAGAAAAAGCAGAGGTATATATAAGTGGAATGGTATAGTTTGATGGATGTCAGAAGAAAATGGCAACGTGACACAAACTGTCAAATTCTGCTTTCACTTCACGTCTGGGTGATCTCCCAGGAAATTCATGTAATTGAACAGCTATACAGATCCCGATGGCAGTTTTCCCTTGTTTTCTAACCCCTGCTCCAGCCTTTATTCTCTCTCTGTTGCCTTATTCTTTTCTATGTAAAGTAGACAATGGAATCCGTTTTAAGATATAGCCTTACTTAGAAAGGTAACACATCCTGAAAATTGTTATTCATGTTTTGCTTAATTTCAGACACACAGGGTTGTTTGTTTGTTTGTTCAAGAATCCAGACCGTATCTCTGTTAATCAAAAGAGCTAAAGGCCATTTCTTACCAAATCTAGAGTGTGTGTGTGTAACCCACACACAACTATTCAAGAATATTTATAGAACCTTCCTTATATGTGTTCATACTCGTCTTTTCTGCCAAGTTATTGTATAGAACAAGTTTCCCATGAAATGTCTACTTAAATTCCAATGGTTCGACTTTGTCTCTTATTCAAAATGTAGCTTCAAATTCTTGCTTTTCGCTAATCTTCTCTAGCTTAGCCCAGCTGGTGTGGCCACTGCAAGCCCTCCAAGGATCAGTCACAATGCACCAGTGCACATTTCCTCTTTTTTTCCTTTTATCGATTTTAATAGCTTTCAAAGTTTCTGAAGGGCAAGCGGTATCTCTTCTGTGTATTACATGCTAACCTGATGTCCCTGACTAAACAAAGATTCTTGCCAAGGGAAAGGGGGAGAAAATGTGTAGAAATCTTTAGCCACATGAAGAGAGTGATGTTCCATACTGACCACAGTAACACGTGGGAATTCATTCTGATGGCCTTGGAGCCTCTGTTAAAGGTCAACTAGCTATCCTGGTAAAGTCTCTGGCAATTTTCTCTGCAGTTAAAGTGGCTTTTGAGATAGAACCAAATTTGGCATTAGAATTGCAGATACACATGAGAACTTGTACGTGTAGAACAAACAATTTCTTGCTGCCTATTGCTTGTGGGAGGTTTGCCAAGAAAAAACAATTTGCTTTGCTTCAAGATCCCAGCTAGCCATTACTGGAGAATGTTTTTCCAAGATTGCTTATCACTGTTTTTAATAGGGCTCAGAGGTTTGTGTGGTTGCACAAAATGTTAGTTACTTTTTAAAAGCCCAAATTTCTCCCCTTTTTCCGCCCTAAGTCTGAACTCTTTTCTAATTGGAAAACAATCAGCACCTCCCTAAATGAGTAAACAGTAATGAATAATTAAATGCTTATGATAAAATGGATTTAACTATTTGTTGCTGTTCCACATAAAAAGCTGTTCTATTCAAAGAGGCTCTTTGGTTTTACACAGTTGAAACTGTTAGCTACTAATTTGGTTTTGCAGTTGTGTACTCTGTTCATGAGAGGATTCTGTGAGGAAGATATTTCTTCAGTGTCTCTTCATTGATTGATTGATTCATTAATTCATTTATTCATCAAGCATTTACTGGCAACAATTATTCACTTAACAAGCATTATTGAGCCATACCAAGCCATGGAGAGAGAAATGAGTAAGGCACTATTCTTGTCCTCAGTGAAGTCAAAGTCTAGGTGTAGGTGATTGACATGCAGAGAAAGAACCACTATTTAGGGTAATAAGTAAAATAATAGCAGTATACATCAGGATCAGTATTTCTGCTTGAATTGGAAGCCCATGTAAACACTTTTAATGTGGACCCGAAACTTGGCATAATGTAAATATTTATACATTTAGAGATTGAGACAACAGAACATAGAGATCTGGGCAGCTTAACTCAGTTGTTAAATCAGGGTGTTATGAGGCCAAAATCATGACTTGGACTCCAAAACCAGAAAATCTGCTGTGAATAGTGAAAAATTCTACTGGCTTTTTAGGCTAATCCTATAATGCTACTCCATGGTGAAGGGTGACTTAAAGCTGAAATTGTACAATTCAGGATCAGTCCAATAAATGCTTTACTGATAGCATATGGACAGCAGTTATTCTTCCTCATCATAAGGGTTCATGGTATATAGAATTTTGCCTGAAAGTAAATTAAAATCAATATGTAATATGTATGGCATTAAGAAAAATTATTTGATATTTTCCTCAGTGAACCCATTTCTGATCCAGGACTCCTCACAAATGAAACAAATTTGCAGTGATAAGATAGATGACGAAGCTGCTAGAAGAGATTTAAATTTTTAGCTCTAGGAAGCCTTTGAGGGAGGTTCAACATAAAATGCCTTTGCCTTATAGACATTTTGGAATCATCTCTATTTCTTACAGCAAATTAAACTGGGTAAGTTTCCCCTCTATGGGACCCAGGCCACTCAGATAGCTTCAGAGTGGCCGTAGCTGGCCTGGAGTCATGGGCCTGCAATGCTGACTCTCTCCTATCTCATCTCTCAGACCAGGAGCATCAGGAAGTGTAAATCCTGGCTTTTTCATTAGTCTACATTTCCTAAATGAGGATACACTAGGTTAGAGGGAAAGTCTCTGCTCTTACTTTCACCTTTAGATGTAGGAAATTAGTCATTAATTAGACTAGAATGCAGACATTACTTGTAAATTCATTTGTGTTTTCTGGTCTCATTAGTGCTATTCTGGACTACATGATAATGAGCATAACATAATTAAAGAGTAAACACTAGGCAACTACAACCAGAGTTAGGGTTTTCAAGTATCAGATGGTAACAATCAGAGAATGAATAATTTCGGCTCACTGAGGGTGGTCTTTCTCCAGTTTGAACTGAACTTGTTCTCTTTTTCCCTGTGGCCAGGGCTTATATAAAAACCTCTTCTTATAACATAGTTTAGAGTATATTTGAGAGACAGTGGTCCTGAGGAGAGATGTAGGAGATGCTGATGAGAAATTGTTCATCTCTTAATGAAGAAACCGAAATGCCTTGCAGATAGATTTGTCCAAACAAGGAAGGTTTGACAGCTGCCATTTGCGGTGAAAGAAAACTGGCTTAGAAATATAAAAGGGGGTGACTCTGTATTTAAAGTACCAGTTTGATCAATTAGTGACTGAAAGAACGAGGAACTGAAAATTATCCCCAGTGAAGATTTGACACTATGACAAAAGCAATACTTATTTCATGGGAAACTGATGGGTGAAGATTGCATGGGACACCCGTGAGAAATGAAGATCCAAAAAAGATACCTTCATCAGCTGCCAGTTCCCCAGTGAAGAGAGAGATAGGAAGTGAGAATAACAAAGTTTACATAAAGTGTTTCATAATCTGTGTAAAATAGGCTGTTGGCTGGCATTTACAGATTCAACATGTATTTCGTTCTTCATGAGCAGCAAGATGTCCATGTTAGACGGTACTTGAGATGATTTGCATTTTGCTGAGGCATGAATGTGCTCCGCACAGCTTCTCTGACCAAACAGCCTTGGTTCTCACCAGGCATCCTCTTTCCATCTTTATTGTTCAAAATATTGCCATAACTGGCCTGAAGTGTTAGGCACTAGGGTTCTTTGCTAAATTGACATAGATCGGGCAATTAAGTGGGGATAGCAAAATAATGCTAGAGAATTAATAAGAGAAATTGAAAAAAATCTTTGTGATCATTTTTAGTAAGAAAAAATTATGTATTTTATTAGTTGCTTCAAGAGTTTGATGCTTCAAGAGTTTGAAGGGCTTAGATGCTTCAAGAGTTTGAAGGGCTTGCTTAAATTTTTCAGTTGAACTTTATTGCATTTTATGAGGAGATTAGTTATAAAAATAGTAATACTTAGGAAATTGGAAAATCATGGATATTTCAAAATGTATTTGTCATAAATGGCAAGAGTCTACCCTATATCTCTGTGTTCATAAAATCGTGTTCCCCTTAATGGAAAAACAAGCTAACCATCCTCTCCTTATTATCGAGTGGCACTTCAACAATACTTAGATATTATTTGGGGAGGGCAAAATATTATAGAGCTCTTCAGTAAAAAATTGTTCAGTGAATAAGGGAAGTTCCCTCTCTCTACTGGGTATCTGTTCCATTCACAGCTCTTCCTAACCACATTTGACACCCTCACTTTTGTCTCTCATTCTGTCAGGCTAATTGTTGCTATCTGCGTGGGTCCTCATCACTCGTCTCCAGTCAAAATTACTTTGTAACTTTTGTCTTAAGGGCCAATATTGAGCTAAAGTAAAATTTAGTTAATTTATTACATTAATCTACATCTTTAAACTAATGAAATAAGACTAGAGGAGACTTCCAGGGATTTTATTCCCTTCCAGGTAATAAAGGATATATTCATAGCCTCTCAGACATTTCTGTTTGAACCAAGAGTATTCATACCCATGACAGGTTATATTAGGCAGGAAGGACATTTTAGAGAAGGTAGGAATTTCACATCTCCTTTCTATCAAAGTGTCATGTAAATGAATGACCAATATCTCATCTTAATGATTCACTCTTTTAATTCCATAGTGCTAGGAAGCATGGGAAGATAATGCCAATTTGATTTCCTCAGCACCCATTGTGTGGGATGCTGATGCTATGAATTGGGAAGTTGATATACCACTACCAACTTTCTCACTTTCATCTTCAAGGTGACTGACGGCAAAAGGATGAAATCTAGAATTCATCATTCAAAATCATTTATTACTTGAGTGAATTTTTAAACCTTATTGTAAAACTATTATGATTCACCATAACAGGAAAAAGGAAAATTTATTTTGATCTGTGGAGATGCAATGGATTCGATATATGTTGGAATAATTTTTTGAGATACTATTTCTAGATGAACATTCCTTGAATCACAATCTAACCTTTTTCAAAATCTTTTCCACTTATGCCTTGCTGACCATATATTGAGTTTTCACATTTTGCATTTTTGTCATTTTAACTAATAATATTTGATGTTACTCCCTGGCGTCATATTTCTACTAATTATTCTCTAGCTGTTGCCTGTATTTGCCCCCTGACAGGCAGAGAAGCAAATGTTTGTAATTCCAAGTCTCTAGAATATTTGAATTTGATCAGTAGCAAAGACATGTTTCTCATTCATAAACATTATGCCTCTCAAACTAATCACAGTACAGTGATATGTGCAACTTTTATTGCCACCTGTCTTTTTCAGAGCTGTTTGTTCTTGTATTTTTCTTATTATTCAGTTACTATTTGTTTGTGTATTTTGAGACTATTTTTTCAGGAGAGAGAATGAAACATTTACTTGTCAGCAGTAAGTTGTTTTTTTTTTTTTTGCTTTACGCGGGGCACAGGCTCCGGACGCACAGGCTCCGCGGCCATGGCTCACGGGCCCAGCCGCTCCGCGGCATGTGGGATATTCCCGAACCGGGGCACGAACCTATGTTCCCTGCATCGGCAGGCAGACTCTCAACCACTGCGCCACCAGGGAAGCCCTGTCAGCAGTAATTTTTTAAAAAATGACATAGCAAAACTGTATTGATTTCATCAAAACATAAAGACTAAGCATGAAAATCTTAAAAAAGCACCCACGTGCCCTTAATTGAAACTGTAAAATAGCAGACAGAAGTATCCAGTTGGGTTTTAGCAAGACCCTGCTAGACATTAGAATTTGTCGTGTTTGGCATTTTTTTAGAAGAGTTAAAGCCAAAGTTTATTTTAAAAGAAAGGTTAGGCAAATGTAGTCAAAATTTGCATAGGGATGAGAAAAATCAGTACAAATTTGAAATTGTGTATGAACAACTAGAGTTAACTTTTACTAAAACACGAGCATTTCAAAATATTTCCTTTAAGTTTTATCTTTTGTTGCTAAAGTTGGAGAAACGGGAAATGACCTGAACTTGTTACAGTTTCTGATAAACTTTGCATATTGGAGAATTTCTCAGACTGAAGAGAAGAATAGAATCACACAAAATCTGTATGATCTATAAAACAAGAAGCATCCTGTTTTTTGATGGGTATGATGGCAATCCCCTTTTCTTTATAAGAACGAGATGTAAAGAAACCACTTGTAAAGGATTTTTCTTAATAGGATACATGTGCCCTAGTGAGAGAGATGATCTTTTCATAAGTACGTATTTTAGAACTGTATATATGGTAGGGCTTTGCATATTTTGTTACCTCCCCTTACTGCTTTGAAGTTATTATAGCTTCTCTAAAAAGTATAAAGAACTCACTTGGAATATACTTAAAGGTCTGCATATCTAATCTGAATATTTATGAAGGATTTACTATAGGAAAAGATATATTAGCTTTGTCATTACTGATTTTTCTCCTACTATTTCAAAATTTTTATATGAAGTTTATAAAGCTGTTAAGTGGTAAAGAGATATTTGCAGAATTTATTTGTGAGGAATTACACATAAATGAGAAGTTAATCTTCTGGAAAATTTTCTCAGGATTTCAAGGGCAAGAGCCAATATGAGAATAATATAACACATTTCTGCTTACAAAGCACTGTTAAATGCATGCTCTCACTGACTCACAACAGTTGTGTAAAGTTGTCACTATCATTGTCCTTCTTTAAAAGGAGGTAACAGGGACTCAGTTCCACACTCCTCAGGATTCTGTTCCTTCCCCCGTGTTCCATAATCCCCACACTCTATCACACCTCTTCCTTTTGCCTCGTTGCTCATTTCCAGGACAACCTTGGGTCTGTACATCTTCAAGGTAGTATGCTGATATCATTTCCTCTTTTGAAAAACTTGATTTTTGTCATTTATTTATTTTTATCTTAAAATTTTAGTTTATTTTTTATTGAATGAAAGATTCTTTAAATTCTGTAGCGCTTCACAATTTTTAAAAGTGTCACACACATGATTTCATATAATCCCATAATAACCCCTTTTTTTATCCACTACCATTCCATTGCTCCTCCCCCTTTTTCTCTCCCCACTGGTAATCACTAGTTTGTTCTCTATATCTATGAGTCTGCTTCTTTGTTGTTTTATTTGCTAGTTTGTTGTATTTTTTAGATTCTACATATAAGTGATAGCATACAGTATTTGTTTTTCTCTGTCTGACTTATTTCAGTTACCATAATGCCCTCCAAATCCATCCATGTTGCTGCAAATGGCAAAATTTCATTCTTTTTTATGGCTGAGTAGTATTTCATTTTATATATATATATATATATATATATATATATATATATATATATATATATATCTCACATCTTCTTTATCCATTCATCTGTTGATGGACACAAGTTGCTTCCATACATTGGTAATTATAATGCTTCTATGAACATTGGGGTGATGTATCTTTTTGGATTGCTGTTTTGTTTTTTTCAGATATATACCCAGGAGTGGAATTGCTGGGTCATATGGTAGCTCTATTTTTAGTTTTTTGAGAAACCTTCATACTGTTCTCCACAGTGGCTGCACCAATTTACATTCCCACCAACAGTGTATGAGAGTTGCCTTTTCTCCACATCCTCGCCAACATTTGTTGTGTTCTTTTTGATGATGGCCATTCTGACAGGTGTGAGGTGATAGCTCATTGTGGTTTTGATTTGCATTTTTAAATTTTATTATCATTTATTTTTAAAGTTGATTGTGATAATTTCTTAGTGTCTTCAGACACTATTTATAATGAAGTCTGGCACAGAGTAGGAACTCAGATATTTGTTAAATGAACGGGAAACCTTGTAAGATGTAAAGGGAGACTTTTAAAGGGATGATTCCATGTTTATGCACAAAGAAGGAAGTCATTTGGAGGGCAGAGAAAAGAAAGCAGAAGCGGAAGTCCTGCAGCATCTTGCTATTCAAGGGGTGGTTTGTGAGCCAGCATCCTTAGCATCACCTGCGGAAATTGTTAGGAAGGCAGACTCCCTGGGCTCCATCCCAGACGTGCTGTATCGGTCTGCCATTTTACAGGATCCGAGGTGATGCGGTACGAGGATCACTGCACAGTGCAGTGGTTCTCAAACCTGACTACACATTATAATTACTTGGGGAAATTAAAATAAAATAATAAACTAAAACAAAATGACCTGTCTTCACTATAGGTCAGTTAAATATAATCACTGGATTATGGGAACTCAGTATAGATTTTTCTTGAAACTCCACTGATAATTTTAAGGTGTAGTATAAAGTCCTCAATGAGCATCAGAATATCTCATCCTATCGCAGGCAAGATACAGGATTTAGTGTAAGATCCTTAATCTCAGTAGAGCTCATTTTCTCATTCGTAACAGGGTACAGGTCATTTGAAGGTCTCTAAAGCCTAGTACTTTCCTAACACTTAGTGGGAAGTGGATCCCCATCTGTAGTCTAAGATTCCTCACCTGTGTGGCTTTATACCAAATGATTGTCAGCCATTCAAAAACTCCCTCCAAACTGAGACACTACCTTGGCCCATGTTTCCTTATCAAACATTCAGCTCACTTTCTTTTGCCAGGGAGTTCAAATCCGACAGTTTTATAAGATAAATTTTGGCCCTGGGCAGAGAGAACGCTGCAAAGACCTTGACTCAACACCATCTCAGTTCTTGCTGCTGGAGATAGAGTTCTCACCTAAAGCTATATCCTTTGCTGTATTAGTATATTTTCTTGGATTTTTCCTTCTGATATTTTATCTGGAGCAAAGCCTTATGCAGAGCAATAGTAGGAGATATAAGGATAGAGGGTTTGAGGATACACAGGAGGTTCATGAAGGGCAATGAAGAGAATTGCCTTTGTTTACGAGGTAGTGGAGAGCCATTGGCATTTTTGCAATGAACCCATTATCTGAGACACTGAAATATGAATGAATGAATAATGAGTAATTAAGAGAGGAATGCAGCTATGTTGGTTGGTTAAAGAAGGATAAAATGGCTATTGGCTTATATCCCAAATGGGAATGAGTTAGCTGTGGGAGATAAGAACGTAAAAAGGACAGAATGATGAGAGACAAGCAGACACCTAATTGAATTTAGGAGATGTATAGCAGATTAGAGTATTTCTGCTCATACTATGACATGTGTAAGAATCATTTGAAGAACTTGTAATCATGCTGATTCCTTGGTCCCACCTCCAGAGATTTAGCGATCTGAGGTAAGACCCAAGAATTTGCATTTTGAGAAAGTTCCCACGTGATGCTGATGTGCTGATCTGAGGACCACATTTTGAGTAGCACTGCATTAAGGCTTGGTTCTGCCACTTACTGGCTGTGATAAGTCTATTATGTTTCTTAGGACAATGCTAAAATAATGCAGCATTTACTTGGAATCTTGTTAGAATGCAGATTCTGATCCAGCTGGTCTGGAATGGGGACTGAATTTCTGCATTTTGTTAGAAACAAGTTTCCAGGTGATACCCGTGCAGCTGGTCCATGTACCAGACTCTGATTAGCAAGTTCCTAGGCCATTATTCCTCCCTTACCTCACATATTTATCATTACAATGAAATAAAAGCATGTAAATTAAAAATGACTCTGCGTATCATGAAGCAAAATGTAAATGTAAGGTGATGGAGGAAATAGATTGATAGAGGAAATAGAAGA
The DNA here is from genome assembly GCF_964374135.1 of Grampus griseus. NCBI lineage: Eukaryota > Metazoa > Chordata > Mammalia > Artiodactyla > Delphinidae > Grampus > Grampus griseus. The sequence continues at coordinate 64,982,618 of NC_139007.1, forward strand.
CAGCTCTGTGTTTTGAGCTAACTAGGAGAATTTTGGCAAATTTATAGAAATAAAGAAGTCAGGAAAAATAACTTGCTTTAAAAATGTTGATTTGGGAGAAAAGCAGCAGGCAGTTGAAAACATAAGATAGAAATAAGCTTGAGAAAATTTAGTCTTCACATACCAATTTAGGAGTTGTATACATATGATTGAATGATGTTTTTGAATATGTGGATGTATAGAAAGAAAAGAGATTAAGTACGGAATCTGGGAAGAGATAACATTAGGAAGAGATGAGAAGGAAGAGAGATATCAAAAGAGAGATCATATTTCAGCACTTTGTCAGAGAGACATCTCTTGTCCAACTGTGAGCTGTAGCAACAGATTTTACGTCCTCATGATTGAGGATAACAGTCGGTTGAGTTTTCTAGGCATTCCCCTACTTGGTTATTATGGAAGCATCTCATTTATGTGTGGGGTTTATAAGCAGCTGTTCCATGGATTATGGAAAATACATATCCAGGATTTATTAGTGTGTTGGACCGAGTCACAGGCACTGAGAAAATAGAGCAACTGAGGGAAATCATGAATTTTATAAAAGATAAAAGGATGAAGATGTGAGGGATTCTGCAACTGGATAGCCATAAAAAAGATGTTGATTCCTTGCCTTGTCAATCAGTTTAGGTATTTGGACATCTATGAAGCTCAAGAGAAAATGCAGTTCATTAGTTTGTGGAGAGTGGCATTTTTCACAGAGATAGTTGATCTATTGAGTAGAATAACAAGTGGATTTGCTGACTGTTAATAATTGCATAATTTAAAAAGAAAAGCAAGCTTGAGATAAGACACTAGTGTATTTGACTAGGTCATGATGTTGTTCTTAAGGATCCTTCCAAATAATGACCTTGGATGCTGAGAAAGTTTAATAAGAATTCTTCTTTCTTTCTTTTTTGTTTTTCCTGTAAATCATTGGCTCGTTTGCTTTTCGGATACTTTTATTTTCCCTCTTAAGTTTTAAAGTACTCTGTGTTAAAATGTGGACATTTTAAAGTTTGATTTGCAATCATCTATACTCCAAATCAACAAAGGTCTCTTTCTAACATTGATATTTACTCTCAAAGGGTCATTCGTAAACATATTCATTACAGACACACTCCTCGAATATTCAATAATACATAAATCACTGAGCTGTTTATGTTAAGAGACACAATTGAAATTGAACAATATAATTCAATAAAATTACTGGTCTTTTTATTTATTCATCTAAACCCTAGTTGCTCAGTCACTGTAAACAGATCCATTGAAAACAATTCACTTTTCTGTTGTTTCACGACTGATCTTCTCAAACACATGATTATTCTTAATTCAGACAAAATATTTTATTTCTTTAAGTACATGAAAAGGAATTAGAGCCAGCTGAATGCAATAAGGGATGAGGAAGGAAGACGCTCAATAAAAGGAAATCAAACCTGTTTACAAGTCTGGAATCTAAACACTTGTGAGGTTTGTGGTTTTGGAAACTATATTCATATGTTAGAGGAGAAAATGATGAAGGCTGGCTAAACATGGGTTTAAAATGGCCTGGGTCAAATTCTTATTACTCCTTGCACCCTAAATACCTCTTTTAAACAAAGAGGTCCCCTTAATTTCAAAGAAATCCTATTCAGGCAAAACACACCAAGGTATATTGGAGAGAAAGAGAAATTCCTTTTTTCTGAGAGGATCAAACATATTTATTATTCAGAAGACAGAAGTTAAAACATGGAAGTATTCATAAAAACAATTAAGGTATATACTGATCATGAGATACACCAAATTATCGTCTCATGCGAGTAGTAACTCTTGGTTTCCTAAATCTGTTTTTTGTTTCTAGTTCTTCTACTTTGAATATATGATACTGAAAATATGCTAAACACAGCCCTTGGGCAAATTAGAAACAGAGATTGGTAAAACATTAGGAATATTTTTTTTCTTATTTCAATTTAAATTGTTGTGTTTATTTAGAAGGTAAAAAAAGTTAATACAAGTGTATTCTGGAATCAGAAGGATGGCCATCTGCTAACCAATTACTATCCTGGAGTTTCAGTGCCCCTTAGGCATATGTATTTATTTATTTACATTTTTAAACCTGATAATTGTTTTAAAGAAATGAGAATAATCAGGTTCAAACTATTATATGCTGTGTATGCAGTATACATACCTGTAGTATACTGCATACTGTATATGCAGTCATTTTGGATCAGTGTAACTTCAAGTGATGGGTTACCAAAAAAGACACTGACTGCAAGAGCTTTTTAATTTGTGGGCTTTGAAATTCTGATGACTGGAAAAAAAAAAAAAAAAGAAAGGCTGAAGGGAACTGGCATTTTAATTCCATGTGGCTGAGCTTTTTAGTTGCATTGAGACACTTCTATTTTTATTTCTTCAAGCTGGGACCATTTCCAAGTAGGAAGCTGTGGAATTATTGCTCTCACTCCCACATTTAGTGCAATCCCCTATAATACTAAGGTTAGGTCAGCCTTTCCCCTGTCCCCTGCTTTAAACCTACAAATAGATCAGATTTCATGATAAGGAATAAGCGAAAAAGGACAAAAGATTGTAAGTGAAACATTGAACCAGCTTGACTTGAATTAGAATTGAATCAACTGCATAATCTAATGTTCACAGAGTGCTTTGGCCTCAGATCCTGGTTGGTTTCACCCCATAGCATTTAAGTCATTCTTTCTTTTCTTCTTCTTCTTTTTTTTCCCATTGCCCTGCTGTGTGCTGATATATTTAAAAGGATAGCTCTTTGTGTTTTATGCAATGGAAAAATTGCTGTTGAAGTCTTAGCCTTGAAAGGCACTGACTGTATCTAAAAACAGAAAAAAGCAATCTTTTGCCCCGCCTCCCACTGGTTGTTTGGAAACAGCTGTTGGACGCCAAGTTTGTACTTCACCCTTATCAGCCCATTTGGTGAGATCAGAATGTGCTTGAATAACTCTGAAGGTTAAAGTATGTTGACTGACTTTTCTGCTGCTGCCATTCCAGAAGGCCAGCTCATACCATCACTGACTGTCAACAGCAGCCAGGATCTGCCATTCTCATGACCATGCCATGTAATGGAAATATTCCTGGTTTCTATACATCCTAATCCCTGCATGATGTGTGTCACACTCAGGATAAGCACAGCAGGATGGCCCGCCAGTGGGCCTGACAGATCTGACCTACCAACATATGGAATTGCCCCTCCAATATAAAACACACTATTACACTGACTTGTCATGATTCAAGGACCTGGATTTTTATTTTGATCTTCTTTTTCTCAATCACAGGTGTCTTATTTACGGCATCTATTACATTTGTCTGAAAAAACCGGGCATTATGATTCCATATTCAATCTCATAATTATTTTAGCTTCCCCCAAAATGATGCTCCACTGATTTTGATTGCTATTTGAGTCCAAGATGTTCTTTCTAGACCTTATTTACAATGCCACCTAAAGTCCTTCATAACATGAACAGAAGTCTTCAATTTTTATGATTATTTAATCATTCGGCCATCTTACGGAGTTGAATCATGCTATATTATTATTGTTACTTAGCACTTAGAAAATACTCAGTGACCAATAAGAACTTTTAAATATTACAAAATTGTGTTCCAGAATCTTATGTTAATGATACATTCTTCTTAGCTTAAAAACATCGTCTAAAAGATACTAAGTATTAAATTTGCAGTTTGCTCACGTTTATCTCCAAATAATGTACAGTGATATGTCAGTTATTTATCTAGTTATTTATATGATCCCTATTTCTGGTATATTCACATTCATGGAAAAGGAAAGTCACTGTAAATTTTAGTGCCTATTTGTGTTGTACATATTTTGTATGACAGTTATTTACTTCGCACAACAACTCTGAAGTAGGTATTAATATCCAATTTACACTGTTTGTAAACTGTGGCTCAGTGGAGCTCAAGATCCATAGAGTTAGGAAGTGACACAGCTGGAGTACTTGGATTTGAGTGACTTGAAAGCCCTTACATGCTCTTACCAGATCACAATGTGACTTTTGTTCACGAGGGTGGAAGAGCAAAAGAAAAGTGTGTATGGGAGAGCTGAGTAGCACGCACAATAAGGAGCTTTATATCAAGGCTCCCGTATAGTTCCAAGATCAATACATTTTATTAACCTTTGAATTTTTATTAAAACATTTCTTACCCAGAACAAATTAAAATAAAGTAGTTAAGACCATATGTGGTGCTAAGAAAGACTTATGTCTGTTGATTCTGTACTATTAAATGATACTATAATGTTAATCATAATATTAAAATATTGACTCAATAAATAAGGATCCTAGCCTTGAGCTAAGACCATCACTGTCTTTTCTCATAACACAGATATACTTTCATAAGAATGATAAGCACATATAATTTACCCTCTATGAGAGATTACTTAAGCGATTATTATTATTTTGTAAGGTTTGTATTGCACCTCAAATCCATGAATGAATATTGAGGGCTTTGTGTTTAGATCTGTGAAATGAAGCAGAGTATATGCTTATTCTTATAATAACTAAGAAGCTATCAAATATGTATTATTGGATTGAGGCGATGGAAAGAGTGAGAAGAAGGAAGAATGAGTCTATTTTTAAAAGAAGAAAAATGCAATTAAGTCTTTTTGGGATATAAGAATTTCCAGAATTATTATAAAAAGAAGGGCCTATCTCAGCTTGATTACTTCAAAACAGCTTCCTGCAACCTCCCACCAAGTAGATGAGCAATTAGTATAATCACAGCAATAAGTCAAAGACACTTGCTGTTCAAACTTGTGTTGTGACTCTTCCTTTTGGCATTGCTTCTGGGCTATTCCAATTGCATACCCATAGACATGCAAGCACATATTTAATAACATTTTATTTGGTAAAAAGCAAAATGCCTAGGAATGACTTCTTTTTGTATCAAGGTTAAATAAAGGGCTCTGAACAATTAAAGCTGTTCCGAAAAGAACAGTGGCCAAGGCAGGGATATTCTTATACTCCAAACAGTCGTGCAGATGGAAGTCTGGCCAACAAAACCATAAAGCACCAAGTCTAACTGTGAGTCAATCTGTCAGTGCAAGTACAAGGTGACTCAGGAAAAGATAGCATTTTGTTTTTCTGACAAATATTCAGGGATTCTAGTACATTTGTGTGTGTTGGATGTTGATGGCAGGAAAGGATTAAAAGCTACTTCACAAATGGGAGAGTGAACTTTTAACAATCGATTATCTGCTAAAAAAAATAATGAGTAAGGGTAACCAATTGAATTTTTAAAGAAATTTTCAATGGGTGGATATTCAAACTACTCTGTATCTACTTGTCCATTTGATAGACTACTAAATATTTACATATCTTCTGCTACTGAGTTGATTCAGTACAAAAGGAATTGCTTCTAAGAAGAAGCAGTGCAGTAAAATATATTTTGCAATGCCAATCATGTGCTCTTTTTGCTATGTTATTAGAATATCTAATTTTAAAAGCTGCTTTAAGTCTCAGCTAAGTATTCAATTAATTGTTACTTTAAGTTACCAGGTTATTGGTTTGTCTGGATAAGTGATGCTCTAGTTATGGTAGCTTTGATTTTTCACTAGTTTGGAAGTTCTTATATGGGTGTTTTCCAAATGCTTCCCTTCTTTTATCTCTAATTAGAGAAATTCACAAACTTATAGGAAAATGTCACCTTTAACTTTTCATGAAATTCTGCTGAGAGGTTAAAGAATGAATATAGCTAATGCATTGAATAAATTCCCTCTATTAAAAGGCAAATAATAAGCTCCTCTTGTTATTATTTTTCATTGTGAATATGCATTCTTTTATGGTAAAAAGGAATCTAACTTTTCTGGTTAAATGATGTGTAGGAAAATGTGAAAACACATCAATACTTAGCCTGTGTTCTCAGGAAACAGTATTTTATATCCCTAAAAGTTTTTGCTTACTGAATACATGATTTTAAGAAGAGAGATTATTAGTAACACTGATAAATATCAAGGCATAAAATCAAGATGGAAAAAAGAGTGGACAGATGAAGATTGGTTTGTAACAGTTTAAATTATTCTGAAACTAGATACATGGAAAGATGAGAACAGCAGGAAGAGAGAAGAAACTTTAGAGGCAGAAATTCAAAGTCAAAGGTCAATGCCATATAGGAATCTGAATCAACTTGCCAAGAAAATTGCAAACCTTAACATCATCTTGAAAAATCACAAAAGGAAAGGAATAATACAAATATTTAAATATATGACTTATCATAGATGCCACACCATGATGATGCAGCTGACTGAAAGAATACTGTTGTATCAATGAAAATGCATAATCTTTTGAAATATAAAGGCAAATCCTTGATAATTTTGTGAAATTTGGCTTAAATTTGAAGAAAACCTCAGTTTAATGTGGGTATTACCTGCTGAGGTATGTTTCCCAAAATTTATACAAAGTTCTAACCTCTAAAAATTCTAGAGTATAATTATATTTGGAAAAAAGGTCTTTAAAGAGATAATTAAGTTAAAATGACGTCATTAGGGTGGACTCTAATACAATATGACTGGTGTCCTTATGAGAAGAGGAAATTTGGACACAGACATACACAGAGGGAAGACCATGTGAAGGCAGAAGAAGAAGATGGCCAAGGAGAGAAGCCACAGAAGAAACGAACCCTGCCAACACCTTGATCTTGGTCTTCTATCCTCCAGAACTGTGAGAAAATACATTTCTGTTGTTTAAGCCACCCAGTCTGTGGTATTTTGTTATGACAGCCCTAGAAAACCAATACACTGGGTCAGCATTCTATCTGAAGGACATTAGAAGGAAAAAATGTCTATAGAACATGCGAAATTGATGATTCCTTTGAAGGACATAACGAACCTCCTAGATTTCTCCTGGACCAAGTGCTTTGATGGTCAAGAAGCTTCATGAGATCTAAACTGGTTTTCCCTTACAAACCACCTTGGAGATGAATAGAATTACCCAGAATGCTAAATGGAGAAAAAATGAAAACTCACAAGGCCTTTGGGTGATGGCAGGTGTGTTTGGTGGGGTGGGGTGGACACTTTGCAGTGAGGCATGTTTTGTGATTGATCAGTGATGTCTATCCTAGGAGAGGGTATCGAGTAGCCACACGTAACTACATGGTGCCTTGGAATTAAGTTGTAAAGTGTTTTTTATTCAAAATGTTTTTTGGGTATGAATCAGATTGCTCATGGGTCATTACTCTGATCACCTTGGACTTAGAGTTATTAAAATGTTGAATAGTATTTACATTTAAGGGGGGTGAGGAGATGTGAGGGGAAGCATCCTATAGTTATTACTTCTTAGTAAATGAGTTCTTTCTAGATACGATTACTACCTAGATAGCACATCTACTTAAAGAATCAATCAGAGTTTAGACCTCACAAAGTCATTTGATATTTAAACAACAGCAAAATATGATGGATATCACAGTAATCATCTTCTCTGGCAGCAGAGGAAGGGAGAATATTAATATATTTACCTGTCTATTCTCTCATATTACCTCTGTATTCACAGAGGTTATAGAATTCTTCCCCCTTGGCTTTTGGAAATATGATACAGACATGTCATTCTTTTCTTTCTTTCATTTTGGTGCACTTAAGTGGCTGAAGTTAAAGTCAAGCCTTAAGAGGCTTCAACTTTTTCACTAAGGGAAAGCTCTGAATCTGTAAAGATGTTTCCCATTCAGGTCTGCCAGAGAGCTGTGTCCTCTCTCTTTTGGCAGGGAACCCAAAGGATCAGAAGCAGTTCTTTTTTGCTCTGGGCTCATGGTGACAACTTTGATGCTGACCAGCAAGGGATGCTCAGCTATCTGTTAGGGCAATTTTTTCAGTGGAGGAAGGAAGCTGCAAAATTGGATTAAGTATCAAGACATCATTTTTCAAAGGATGCTCTTTTTGATTCACAACCATGTTCTTTCTAAGGAAAAACTCTCTTTATTTGCCAATTATTGGCTAATCGATATTCTCAGTATCACCCTTCAAATGTCTACAATATTCAGTGTTATTTTTAACATGGTTATTGGATCTATAACAGGAAACCTATTATTCTGTTGAATATTCTGAAATTAGAAATATAAGACAGAAAAAGCAATTCATAGATGGATCAAGAAATAACATACCAAGGAGACTCTTCCCATGTATTCTCTTCTGCATATTATTTTTATATTTTTCTAAATTTAGTTTTGATTGTTTGTTTCTGAAAACCAAACTATGCTTGGTACATTTTAAGTGTTCATTTTGCTCTTCTAAATTTATCAGTCATAAATTAATCTATTACATTAATTTATCAATATGCCTTTTCTTTTGTGAATCTTTGAGCAGTTTGCAGTGCCTCTTTGAGACAGTTATTCTTGTCCTTATTTTACAGATGTGATACCAAGGCAGAAAATGGTAAGGTAATTTACTCACAGTTTTCCAGAAATCTATACTATGTTAACTTCAAATTATACATCACAGTGCATGCTGGGGCATATGTTGGACTTCCCTTAAATTAATAGGGCAGAGTCTGGGCTTGATGACCTCTTGAGGAGGCTTTCAGGTCTGTCATTTTAGGATCTTAATTCTGATGAATGCTTCTGATGGTAGATAGAACCAATCTGTTTCCTTACACTCTGGTTCAAAATTTAAGACAGGGCACACACTCATACAAACTGATATTTTTTTCCTCCTTACTAATTTGGAGGGAAAGAAATCCATTTCTCCAAAGCATTATTATATTCTCATTTATTTGTGGCTCTGTGTTGGTAGAAGGACCTTATTCACATGGCTGTTTGGAAACATTACAGAGATTTTGATTTGGGGGACGGACACAGTGGGAAGTTTGGTTCCAACTAAGTGAATGACATATTTATACTGGACAGTGTGGCGTAGGTTCTCCTAAATTTCTGGTCTGGACATGAGCTGACTGCACTTACAAAATAAGCTGATGATATTAAGATTTTTACCAAAACTAATTAAGCAAGATGCAAATTTCCCAGTAGATCTCTGTGACTAAGGCGTGAATTTAGTTTTTTTAATTAACAAATTTATTTTTGTTGTCTTTTTTGTTATATTAATTTTTATTTTGGTTCCAATACCTTGATTCTTGGTGCTTTGCAAGAACAATAATTTCTGACTGTAGCCAGTAAAAGGGAGCAAATATTTTACTTTTTCTTCATCATTTCATTTGCACTCTAAAATGGCAGTTTTAAAATAAAGACAGAAGCTTCCCTGAGTGAAAATATGATAACAGTTATTGTATGTCAACTTTTCCTGAGCGCCAAGGTTGTCTTGTCTATGGGAAGTGTGTTTATCACCTTAGAAAACTTGCTGAGGATTTAATGTGAATGTGGGGAACTGGCTGAGGTGTTGGGATTTGGAAGAGGTCCAACTTTTTGTTCCTTTTGCCTTAGTTACCCTTGTTCATCTGATCAAAATTTGGAGTTTAGAGGTTCATCTTTAATTTCTGAAACTCTAAAGGATCTAGAAGATGATGTGAATTAGCATATGTTCAAGGAATTTGAAATTGGGTCAAGAACCCGAAAGAAATGTTCGCTAACAGAACAATAAAACAAAGAATAAGAAGAGAACCCTTTCAATATTGTTTAAAGAACTCAGGTTGTAAAGTTTGTCTGTTATACAATGGAAGCATGCCAATCTATGTATAAAGGTAAACAATTTTAACTGAAGATTAGGTCTGACTCTGTCGTAGACAATGTACTTTCCGCTCTATCACATATTCTCCCCCAGATACCCTGACTATAGGTACAGAAGTGTATATTATGTTAGTTTGAGCTGATGTAAGGCATACTTCTCTTATTTTTAAACATTTTTATTTTTATCTATTTATTTATTTGGCTGTGCCACACAGCTCGCGGGATCTTAGTTCCCCAACCAAGGATTGAACCCACGCCCTGGGCAGTGAAAGCAGTGGAGTCCTAACCCCTGGACCACCAGGGAATTCCCAGGCATACTTCTCCTAATGTAAGCTGAAGCAAAGATAAACTAGAGGCAGATGCAAATGACATTTTCATCACAATGAGTTACTTAAAAATACACTGTCGAGCTATAGAATTCAACCAAAGTCATAATTCCCTAAGTCTGAGTAGAAAAAACACTTAATGGAAAAGTGAACTTCTCAATAAAGTCTGGAACTTCCATAAAATTTTATATTTTCTCATTCTCAAGAAATATTCTCATAATATCTTCAACATTGATGTTCTGATGCCTCCTGTGTTTGTCAACCCTTGGAGACATATGGTACCTTGATGTGGTAGCAGAGGTGCTCTGACAGAAAATCCATATTACAATTGTCCCATAACGAAGGAAAAAAAGTAGGGGATAATATTTTTAAAACAAAGGTTTAGAACAATAAAGCTAATGGAAAAGCCCATGCATAGTATTTTGATGTTTTCAGAAATTGAAATATATTTGAAAGATTCTGGGACCTTGTAGTAAAATACGACAGAAACAGACCAAAAAAAAAAAATAATAAAGTGAAAATTTGCCTAATGATAGCTCATGCTCCACAACTTTATAATGATGTCATAGAACACCCTCTTACTTGATATTCACTGAGAAAGGGGGCATTGTTTTCTCTCTTAAATTATCCACAGATTTTAATAATTTAATGTTGTCTCTCTTGTAGATTTCAATATTTAAAATCATTGCTTTAAAATTAAAAGCCTAAGTCCATTATGAAATGATACATATGTTTAACAGAAGCTAATTTAGACAAATGCATATGTCTGGATATTTTGAAGTGATTTGATAGAAATATAGACTTTGCACCTATGGATGTTTTTTACTCAATTGTCCTAGTACTTCCTATTCCTGGGCATAAATCTGGTTCCCCATGTGCATTTTAATGGAATCTGGGGTTTCTTTTTATAATAACTGGGAAGATTTTCCCTATCTGAATCTAGATTGTTGGTCATTTCTTTGAAGTATTTACTTATTTTCTGAAGACAATTTGAAAATGCAGGCTTGTTTGGAATATTAAAACTAAGTTGGCTAAACTCTATGACCCAAAGAACACATTATATACTAGTTACTATATTCAAGTAAAATATTGAATCATATACAAAACCTTTAGTTCTATATGTCCTATACATAATCCGTTCGGTATTATAACTCAAATTATAACTCAAATTCTCAAACATAACTCAAATTCTTCTTGGATTCCTACATTTGTATGCCAAGGAAAGAGCTATTCATTTATTAAAACTAAACAGAATGAATGTTATTTAGGTGGTAGCTTCATATTCTTATAAGGTTTTGCTTTTTGGACGGATCTTTAAAGGAAGCTACTTGTGAGGGCATCTTGTTACAGCAGTGCTTTGTGTCTACACTGGCTCCTCTTGCACAGCTGGGAGGAGTTGCCACGGAAGCTCTTTGACCATTGTTTGTGGCATTCTGACAAAACTGATAGCTGCTTGTGTCCCAAGATTTTGTCAGTTCTATTTGTACTTTCCCCTTTCCATTGTGTAGCCTAGTACACTTATGAAGTCCCCAGGAACAGAAGTGGGATCTTTGACAGCCAAAGTGAGCGCTTGTCCTTTAAGAGCTGGGAAAATTGTGACTTTTCAGTCACTATACACAATTAAACATTGAGGATACATGCAGTGCCTTTTGGAAAGGAAACATAAAAATAGTAAGACTTTACATTTAGGTAGTACCTTACAATTCTCAAAGCCCTTTAATATCTTACTCAGTGTTCCAGTTCTGGTAAATGGTACTACCAAGGTTACAGCCTGACTTTTTGAGGACTGAAGCTTATAGAGTTTAGAGAACTTTCTTTAAGAAAATTAATAAAAGTTATAATTTCAGAAAAGGTAACAAACTATTTCTTTAGAAGAAATTACAACAAATTATAAAATTTTAAAGGCTGAAAAGTAGTACAAAATTGTAAAATGTATAGAGATAACAGTATTTTTAAGAATCACGTACTCAAAACATTAATTTTTAAAATATTTTACTGCATATTTTTTATCAGTTTTGCATATGACAGTAGTCTATAATATTTTATATAGAGACAATAGAAAGATAATTTATTCTTTCCTCTAGCATGGTTAATACTTTCTTTAAAAATTACACTAAAAAGTAAATTAAACTCAACAATAAGGAAACAAATAACCTTACTAAAAGAATGAGCCAAACATCTTAACAGATACCTCATCAAGGATTATATAAAGATGGCAAATAAGGGTATGAAAAGATGCTCCACATCATATGTCATTAGCTAAATGCAAATGCAAATAACGATGAGATACCACTACAAACTGATTATAATGCCCAAAACCCAGAACACTGAAAACACCAAAATTTGTCCAGGATGTAGAATAACAAGAACCCTGATTTGTTGCTGGTGGAAATGCAAAATGGTACAGCCATGTTGGAAAATAGTTTGATGATTTCTTATAATACCAAACATACTCTTATCATACACTTTGGCAATCACACTCTTTGGTATTTACCCAAAGGAGATGAAAATTTATGTCTGCACAAAACCTGCACATGAATATGTAAAGCAGTTTTATTCATAATTGCCAAAACTTGTAAGCAACCAATATTTTCTTTACTAGGTGAATGGATAAACTGTAGTATATCTAGGCAATGGAATATTAGTGATAAAAAGAAATGAGCTATTAAACCAGTAAAAGATATGGAAGAAATTTAAATGCATATTATTACGTGAAAGAACCCAATCAGGAAAGGCTAATACTGTATGATTCCACCTATATGACGTTCTGAAAAAAGGCAAAACTGTGGAGACCGTAAAAAGGTCAGTGGTTGCCAGAAGTTGAGGGTTGGAGGGTGGTGAACAGGCAGAGCCCAGAGGATTCTTAGGGTAGTGAAAGTACTCTGTATAATAGTATAATGGTGGATACATGTCATTATACATTTGGCCATATCCATAGAATGTACAACACCAAAAGTGAAATAATGTAGACTATAGACTTTGGGTGATAAAGATGTAGGTTAATCAGTTGTAACAAACATGCCACTCTGGAGAGTGATACTGATAATGGTGGAGGCTATGCATGTGTGGGCCAGGGGGTATACTGGAAATCTCTGTACCTTCCTCTCAATTTTGATATGAACTTAAATTTGCTCCAAAAAAAAATTAAAATCTTAAAATTATTCTAGTTCTAAAATTTAAAGAAGTACATTAAAATAAATTTAAATTCTTGATAGTTTAGAAAAGCATATTTCAGCTTCTAATTGTCATTAATAATGTCATAAAATTAAAAAAGAATTGTCCCATTTAGAAACTGTGATTACATAAAGAAAATGAGATTTTTTTTCAAATATGAGACTTCACAAATATACTTCCTATTGTATTTCTAACATAAATTCGTGCCCTACAAGTGCAGAATTTCTGATAAATTGCATTGTGTATAATTCTCATCAAAAAAGAAAAAAAGATGTGGTAAATTTATATGCTACATTTCCAAGTGCTTCCATTTTGCTCTGACATTAGTAAGAACCTAATACTCAGAATTTTACACAACTAATACTTGGATGAACTTTTCCCACAGTTATTCTGGCTCTGTAGGTCTTAGCATTGTTTCTCTTCCAATGCTTACACAGTTCGAGTGCCAGACACTACAGGACACATTCATTGTGCCATAGCATCTCTGGCCGTGCACATCAGAGTCATGATGCCAGGAGAGTCAGCACAAGTGTCAGGACTATTCTTGAAGCCCAGCGCAACACATGGAGAGAAAGCAATAACTTAACGATATAATGAAGTGACTGGCAAACCGTGTAAATATATTCTACTGAAACCAAAGTAAATTATCCTTATACCAGTTATCCGCTACTGTGTTAAAAAATCCAAAAAGAAAAAAAAAAACCCCACATAATACTGTGGCTTAAAGCAGTAACCATTTTATTGCTTACAATTCTGTGGGTAGGATATATGGGGTGTAGTGAGGATGGCTTATCTCTGTTCAGGGTGGTATCTATCTGAGGTGGTTTGACTGGGGCTGGAAGACCAAAGTAGGTCCATTCGGTATCAGGGGCTTTGCTGCTGCTGTCAAACTGGGACACCTTGATTCCCTTCCATGTGGTTTCTCTCTCCATATGATATCTCGTTCACTATGTCTTTCTCTCCAAGTGGCTTCAATCTGGGTTCCAAGATTGAAAATGGAAGCTACAAATCTTCTTAAAGTAGGACTTAAAAATTTCACTCCTGCAACACTCTATTGGTGAAAGCAAGTCACAAGACCAGCGAGATTCAAGGGGAGTGAAGAGAAATAGATTCCACTTCCTGATGGGAAGTAGATTCATATTGCAAAGGGGTGTGGACAAAGGGAGGATGATTCACCACAATCCAATACTCAGCTTTCTTTTAGCTGGATTCCAGAAATGTCTACAACTACTGCAATACCCCTTGACCCAAGGAGTGGTGTGACCCATGGTAAGGAGATAGTGGTTTGAACCTATCACAGTTGATATATCTTAGTTTTGGAAAGTATATGTATATAAAAGACCATGGGAATAAACTTTTAGGGCCCAGATAAGAGCTTCAGAGCTTTGGAAAGATCTTGTGTAAGTGAGGAGCCCTGAGGCTTAAGGCTCATGAACACCAGTGTTTATCTGTAGTTAGGCACTAGCATCCACTCTCTTAATCAGGCCAAGACTGATAGATTCTCTTTCTCTCCTACCCCATATCTAATTAATCTGCAAACACCGTTGACTCAGTCTTTTAAAAGTTAGCCCCAACTCAACAATTTCTAAAGAATTTTATCACTAATGCATTAGTCCAAGACACCAGCGTCTTTTTCTAGACTCTTACAATGGACTCCCATATTATCCCCCCAATCCTATCCTTGCTTCTCTTTATTTTTTGCACAGTAGTCAGAGTTAATTTTTTCAAAGGCAGATTGAATTGTATGACTTGCCTGCTTTTGTTAACTTCAACTAAATCCCAACACATAGAAACATATTTCAAAACTACTCTACACTGATCTGTCATTGACTACCTCTGTGATGTGATTTTCTACCAGTTTCTCTGTTTCCTTCCTTTCTCTCTCTCTTACTCTGCTCCACCTTTATTTTCTTAATCACCATTATAATATAAAATCCTCGAGAATAGAGAATTTTGTTCATTACCTAATACCCTGGGCCTTGCCTGTCATAAGTTAGTGACATAATAAACATTTGTTAAATAAATGGATATAATGTGGTTGAATTTTAGCAGCAAATTATATAAGATATATATTATCATTATTGAATTTGAGAGTACAAATTCTAATTTGAAATGAGATGAATGAAATCACCTTAAGCGTTTGGCAGAGCTGCACCCAGACATTGGTCCAGTGCTCTTTCGGCTAAACACTTGCTAACACGATTTTGAGACTTATTACAATGAGAGAGAAACTTAACCCATTTTCTTACTGTTATAGAGAAGCACCATGAACATACGAAAGTTGGCCTTATTTCTGAATATGTTTTTGATTTTTTAATAATTAATAGCAAAATATTTATAAAGAAACACTTGTTGGCCCTTGCCTTTGGCATAACATGTTGTGGTCCTTATTGGTAGAGAATATTTAGGCATGGATTCCATTACTAACACATTGTTATCACTTCAGAGCTGAAGCTAATGAGACAATTCAACAATGACATGGTAGTCAATTTTGTTTTCTCAGACAATTCTCTCTCAGAAATTGGTAATAAGTGACTATTGTTTCAGTTCCAGAAAAGAAATCACAAGCTATCTTTCAGGAAGTCAACATCTTTTTTAGTTGCACTTGGAAATTCATACTCAGCATCCAATAACAACACCAACAGACCTTCCAGATCTCCTTATTGCTTTGGGTACCACACAGGTATCTTTTAATCTGGTTTTGCAGAGGCCATGTAGAAATAGAGTTGGTGGGGAGATGTGTGGAAGAAAGGAGAGAAGGGTGGAAACAAAGGAGAGAGAGCTTAAAGACAGCCATGTCTTAAGCATCCTGGTCGTAGATGTTGCTGATTATACTCAATATCAATTTTTCTTTCTGTAGGATATGGATGGTGAAGTTTCTCAGGTATCCTCGGGAGTCAGAGCGTAGATTAAAGCAAGCTGCCTCAGGCTCCAGGCAGGGGGAAGCAAAACAAGAACTAATTCCTTTGCCTTGAAAAAGATATAGTAAGCAAATAAGCAGTAGGTTTAATAGAGACTGGTAAAAGCTTTAAACTATTTTCATGAAGATTTCTAACTATACATCAGTCTTATCCTCAAGATACTCTTATATCATGAGTCAAATTCTCTTTATATATCTATTAGGTATGCTCACTAATTCCATAAAAAGCTTTGGAAATTATCTTATTCCTTAATAAGTCCTTAAAAAATGAGCAACCAACATATTTATCAGGTAAGCAGTGCATAGGGGGTAAACACTATATGTATATTATTCACTTAAGGTACGCTCTGATCTTTTATGAATACTGCCTGATGGCTGAGGAAGAAATACATATTTCTCTTCTTTTTTATATTTTTTAAGCCAAAGGCAGGATTTCTACTTCTATTAAAGATTTAATAAATTCAAAAGTAAGGAAATTACGTGCAAGAGCTAGATTTCTCTTTAGGCCTTCCACATTAAGATAACATTACAAAGGATGAAAACAAAGCAAATTTAATTTGTTTCCCCTATTTCTCACTTCTTTATTCATACTACTCTGTCTTCTATTAATTTTCACCAGAGTTAGATTATGTTTTAACTCTCAAATTCCCTCACTTTTGTTGGTTTAAGTGATGCCCACAGGGGACATTTTTCAAAGTGGTATGTTAGGATTTAGCTGTGGGAGGCCCATTAATACACCACACAGAATTTTACTCGCTATAATGACATTTAAAGTGAGCTATTTGTTTAGACTGTGTTCTTTGTGTAGGCCTGAAGGTTACCATAGTAAAACCCCTTTGGCAAATGTGCAGTCAAAAATTTCTGGGTTAAAGTGGTAGGGGGGTAAGTAAGAGGACAATTCCAAAATATTTTATGAGCAAAACCCTGATAAAAGGGAGAGTCTCTGGGGCCTGTTTTTTTCCCATTTCCTTCTCTGAGAAACAAGAGCAAATGACTCTCAATCCCTCCTCCCTTTACCCTCAAAACTCTAACCTTCGAGAGGCTCCAAATTCTGACCTTTCAGATTCATCCTACAAATTAGATTTTTATGATATTATCAGGTCAAATTTTGTTTATGAATATCCAGTTTTTTGGCTATAGTTACAAATGATCATGAAGCTGAAATCTTCAGAGGCAGTGAACAAGGATTTTGAAGTCTGATACGTTTTTATTCAAATCCTTAATTTGCTACTACTGATGACCTATGTAAACTTGGGTCAGTCACTTAACTTCTTTGATCTTCATTTCCCCTCATCTGTAAAAATGAAATGATACTAGATATTTTAGCAGAGTTGTCATGAAAACTGCTTTAGATGAAGAGAAATGTCCCAGCCCAATTCTTGGTCCACGGGCAAGCACAGATAAATGTTAGTTTCCCATCTCTTTTTAAATTTGTTACCAGTTTGGATGAAATAAGCAAAGAGAGATGAGCATTCTCTTTTAGTGTAACAAATCTTTTTTAAAGTCCTGTAAAGACAGGAAAACAATAACTATCGTGGGTGCTGTAGATATGCAGCTAGGCAAGTTTCACTTGACCCTGCTTCATCTGTTCTGTCTGAATTCTATCAGGTATGTCCAAATAATGTAACATCCTCTTCCATTGTGGCTGAATGTTCACATTATGTCTTGATGATTCATGCCTTTGAAGGGAAATTGAATTAACCAAGGAGGGAAATAAAAAATTTAAAAATAAGTTTAACAAGATCAATTCTTTTATAATTGGACCGCTTACTCTCAGCCTTGAAAAATAGCATTTAAAAAGGTGTTCATGGTCTGTGACTATCATTTGTAAAGCAAAAACTAAGTTTCTTGCCCAAAGGCTCAGCTGGAAATAGTATCTTTGAAAAGACTTTCATTTTAAAGAATCTTACTGCATCTTTATACCATGTTTTCCCCCAGATTATTATTCTTGTCACTACCCTGCTTTAAACTAAGAGTATGGGAATGTATTGTACACTCAATTCCTGGCCCTTAACCTTGTCTTTATCAAAATGGTATTAATTTTATTCCTACAAATTAGTGTAGTATGCTATAGCTTTTTGGAGTTTGACAAGCCCTATACTACTACTTGATAGCTGTGGGACTTTAGCCAAATCACTTAACTTTTCTCAGCCTCAGTTTCTTCACCTGTCAGATGGAGATAATAATTTGTTTCACGTATGTTTTTGTGAAGCATTACTGGGCTAAAAGTTTACTGAAAATTTCCTGTGTGTTGTGGGTGGGAGCTAGTCTCCAAACACGGCCACCAATGAAAATGTCTTCTGAAATTGAAACCTTGTGTAGTCCCCTCACATATTGAAGATGGATTGCCCATGTAATGTACTTTGATACAACTAATATTTTAAAAGGAGGTTGGGAGTTAAAAGAACATTTTAAGAAAGATAAAGACCATCAGCAAAAGCCACAAAAGTAATTTGGAACATGCTTATGGGATAATAGGCAGACCGACTGATTAAGAGAAAGCATGCTAGAAAATCAGATAAGATTTGATAGGCAAATAAAGCAGAAGTGACACTCTGCCATGTCTGGTCCTAAACCTTAAGGCCTGGAAGTACCAGATTTGTGCTTTCAGGAGTCCTGAGCTATCATGTAAGAAGTCTGGCTACCCTGCTGGAGAGAGCATGTGTAGAGATGATGGGAAGACATCACAGGAAAAAGGAGAGAGAGAGAGAGACCAAGCCATTACAATAGCTGTCCTAGTGGTCCAGTGGACACTGGGAGCATAGACTTCCAGCCATAGACTGGAAGACTTCCAGCCATTTCCACCAAGGTCTCAGATATATGAGCCCCATCTGCCACCTGACTTCAGTTTCATTATACACCCCAAGCAAGACCAGCAGAGAAACCATAGAGCTGGGTACCAAACCCACACAATTGAGGGAAATAATAAAATGGCTGTTGCTTTAAGTGCCTAAGCCTTATGAGGGTTTGTTATATAGCCATAGATAACCAAAAGAGCTGGGTAGTTTGCATGTATATCTTCCTTCCTTTTCATTACTTTTCTCCCCTACTCTTCATGTTCCCCACAGTTCAGTCCTTGGTCCTCTTGTTATCCTCCTCCAAAATACTCTTTATTGGGAGCTAGCTTATTTTCACAGCTTCAAAAACTCTCTGCTCATGACTCCACAGTATTTTTCTATTCATGCCTCTTCACCTACATTATGGAACTGCACTCCCGTCAGCTTAGTGAATGCTTCTTCTCTCTAACTCTTCACCATTATCATAATACTTTTCTAGTTAAGGGTTTTCATAACTATTCATATAAATTTCAAGGACCTCCACGTTCTGTTGACTTTTACTATCAAATCTTATTTCTTTCACTTCCTGGCATGATTTCTCTCCTCTTGTCAGTTGATCTTCTCACTCTCCCATAAGCAACAACTGCTTCTGTGCCTTTGCTGATGATGCTACTTCCTTTGAAATGTCCTCTCAACTTCCTTTTACTTTTCAAAATATTATTCCTCCAGTTTGAATCCTATATCTTCAGTGATTTTTTGCTAATTTCTCTTCCATTGCTTTTCTTTATCTCTGTGTTTCTACAGATTAATCACATAATTTCTAACTCTTCATATACTATTTTATATGTTAGTTAACAGGTATATGTTATTGGCCACTAATCATTACAGTTGCAGGTTGGTCTAATACTGAAGATATTATTTCTCAGCATCTTACTTTAGGGTCCAATTCATGAGTAGAATACCAAATTTAGGAAGAAATTTGGAAATAGAACATAGTTCAATTTCATATGGCTTTGTGTAGAGCGCAAGAAGTCAGAGGGCACGAGAGTACAGTGAGAAGGTAAAGATTATGAAAAGTCTTCTGTGCTATACAAAACGTTTTGTAATTTACTCTGTAGATCCTAGGAGACAATGAAAAGATTTTAGGAGAAGAGTAAAAGCCACTGATTTCTATTTTTTTGCGAAATGAAATTGGTGCTGTCAAGAGAACAGCTTGAGAGGTTGAGTTTTCGTGGTAGGGAGTGTGGAGTCAGTGAGATGAGTTAGGATGATAGAGCAATCATTAGATTAGGTGAGAGATGATAAAAACCTGAATAAGAGCAATGGAAGTGCAGAAAGGAGACAGAAGACACATGAGATTTCTTTAGAGAGAAGAATTTTCAGAATGCGGTAACCAATTGGCTGAAGAAGAGAGGATGAATATGACTCCGAGATTTCTGATTTAGATAATGGCTGTACCTACACAAGGATAGGAAAGGTATGATGTGAAGCAAGCAAGTGGTAGTGAGGAATGATCAGGTTTTTTTGTTTTTGTTTTTTTTGCATGTCTTACACTTAAATTATCTATTGGGTATATAAATGGAGATGTCCAGAGGGTTATGGAAATATAGGTTTAAAACTCAAGAGAGAGAGAGAGATCTGACTTAAGGGTATAGATTTCTGAATCATTACCATATATGTGGTAATAGAAATCTTGAGAATTAATGAAATCTCTCACAGAGAGTTTCAGTTGAAAATGGGTCACTGAAGACCAATAAAATTTGAAGGTACGTGAAGAAGAAAAACACTTTAGGTGGGAAAGAGACTCTAAGAAGGTGATATTGCTTAAGTATTAAATGCCCATGGAGAGCACAAGTAAGATAACACCCAAAAAACACAGTGAGTTTAGTTGGACTTCACTGGAGATTTTATTGAAGGCACATAGTTTGGGCTGAAGGTACATGGTCTGTGTTGGAGGTGGAAGCAATGAATGGGGATGAATGGGAAGTAAATAAATACAGTAGGGCTGTGAAGGAAATGAAAGTTGATTAGTAATAGAGACAAATGTAGCACAGTAGGACTTCTTGAATTATTTATTTATTTTTAAATTAGGGAAATTTGAGGTTGCATGGTAAAGAACAGAAACTTGTGAAAAAAAGGCTAAAGATATAACAGTGAGAAAGAGAGGGGCGATGCAGAAATGGAGGAGAGAAGAGAGGTCTGTAGGAAATTTATAATTTCTAAAATTGTATCTATATTCCTTCTTTGTGTAAACTGTATTTAAAATTTATTGCATTTAAATTATAATTAACTTCAATAATTGTCTTTTATATTTGCTATATAAAGAAAATTGTTCTGTCGTGTGAACTTTATATTTTAGCCAAAAATAAGTTTCCGTTGAATGTATTTCATTAGATCAAGGAACACAAGCTAAGTTTTAATTACAAAATGTTTAAGGAAACAGAAAAGAACTTTATTTCACTGTTTGATTTGTTTTTACAATTATCTGACATTAAAATTAGATTGGTATGGTGTATTGGCCATGAGTGTAGGTATACAATTATCTTAGAATATGCAATTATCACATAAACTTATTTTTCATAACGTTTATTTGACCCACTAAAGAGCACTTAAATGATATATTTTGACTTTCCATACTGAAATACAAATAAATTACTGAAAAATATAGAAATGAATAAAAACTAAATCTGATAATAAAATATCCCTCATATTTAATATTTTAAAATTCTCTAGGCAAAATAACATTGTTACTGCCACAAAATGCCTTCATGAAGGAATAATACAAGAGCCTGGAACAATCAATATTTTTCTATTACAGTAGATCTTATGAATGATATAGCTAAATAGCTTTTGATTATAAACTAATTAAAACAATGACCATATCATTCTCATCATCTTCATTTTCATTAGACATTATTAGCTAAGTTTTACTGAATGTCTTCTATATGCCAGGCTCACTACTAGGCAATTTAAATTTCTTTCTCTCTATCCTCAAAATTAACCTATGAAGTACGAGTAAATGGACCACCATCTCTATGGTACAAATAGATACTGGAGAGGAAAATAGCTCTTTCCTCTTCATCACACGAAGCAAAATTCAAAGCCTTTAGAGCTTAAGCCTGGCTTTTATTTAACGAGGGGGCTGCCATTGTTAGCTAAATATCAGTGGCATCCAGTTCCTTTTAGCCTACCTGAAGGGGCAAAAATTCAAATGCATGGTATGAGGGTGAGGTACCTACACTTTCGTGAGAGGATAGCCTTGCAAATATAAGGCAAATAGAAAAATATCTTCTTATAATTTGAGTTAATTTGTGTGTTAACAGTGAGAGTTAGGTTTGTCCTTGTGAGGTAGGGATGTGTGTGTGTGCCGTGTGCGTGGCACACACGTGCTCTAAGTACAAAGATTTAGTAATGAGTGGAAAAAAATGTCAGAAAACTACACTGATTGGGTGATATTTAAGATGGCCCTAGTTAAGTGCTTGCACTCATCCTAGACTGTTTTGTGAGACATGAACTGCAATGCTATGTGAGTGTGACTTTAGACTGGGGTTTGGGTTTATCTGAAGATCTCAGTAAAAGCATAAATCAACTTGACAAGTGAGTGGTGTGTGTGGATGAGGCCAGGCCCTGTTGGAAAGTGGTGATGTTTTCTAACTGATGGATAAAGAATCACAAGGTGAAAGTTAGAAGTTGAAAATTCTCTCTTAGTTAATTAAGGACATGAGCTTTGGAGGCACAGCTAGGAACCAAGAGGCTCCCAAAGTATAGATCTTTTTCCTCTAGTAATGTGCATACACTTTCATTTTACTTATCTCATGTGTAGTATTTCTACCTTGATTTTTTGAACCCTTCTAATACAAGTTGAGCGCTTTGTAGAAAAGAGATTTGGAAAGGAGTCAGAGCTTGTTTTATAATGGAGAATTCCAAATAGAATTGGAGGAAACGGAAGAGGAGGAAATAGCTGAAAAACAGGAAGAGGTTCTAGAGCTGTGTTAACCAGTATGGCGGCCACTAGGCAAACATTCTACTGAGAACTTGAACTATGGCTAGTCTGAGTTAAGAAGTTCTGTAAGTGTAATTTACATGCGAGATTACAAACCTTTATATGGAAAAAAAGTATCTCAATTTTTTATTACCTGTTGAAATACTAATATTTTGAATATATTAGGTTAAACAATATTTTATTACAATAATATTACTTGTTTCTTTTATTATTTTTAATGTAACTATTAAAACTATAAATTATGTGTATGGCTCACATATATTTCCATTTTACCATGCTGGTCTACACTGAAATTCGCAGGCAGTGAACAGTGGTCTACAGAGGAACAGAGAGGAACAAAAATTTTAAATGACAAGTGACAACTATAGAGCTACATGATGAACTGCCTAACAAACATAACCTTTCCCCATATATACCAGAGGGAAATGACCCATAAGAGAGGTGGAAAACTTCATTCTTCAGATATAGATTATTCAATTTTATAAATTAGTAAATTGAAGCACAGAAAAATATAAATAAAGTAATTCATCCAAGATCAGATGAGTAATTCCCCTCTCAGCTGTTCCTAGTATTCTGTTGTGTTTATCTTGGGAATGTCTCAATGAATATTTGTCTAATTGTGTGATCATTCTCTTCCAATTACACAAGAAATAATAAAATGCTCTTCAAGCCTGCAGTGGGGAAAAAAAAAAAAATATATATATATATATATATATATATATATATATATATATATATATATATTTGTTTTTGCTCCTTTGGTCAGAAAGGAAAATTCAGTTTCTAAGGTCCATGAACACCTGTGGAGGGGTTTCATAGAGAGGGTTTCTACTGCTTGTTTCAAATAAAAGTCACCAAGAAGGTAGGTGATGGTTATAATTCGGGGTCACCCCTTTCTATATCTCAAATCCCCACATCCTCATTTATAGATTATATTTTATGTAATTAGGCTCTTTCTTAGCGGGTTATACTTTTATTTTCCTGCTAAAATATAACAATCTCCCCTTACATGTTAGAAAAATACAGAAAAAGACACGAAAAAGAAAATGTTAAAAAATTCATCCCAAGGAGGAGCTTCAAGATGGCAGAGGAGTGAGAGGTGGAGATCACCTTCCTCCCCACAAATACATCAGAAATACATCTACATGTGGAACAACTCCTATAGAACACCCACTGAACGCTGGCAGAAGACCTCAGACCTCCCCAAAGGCAAGAAACTCCCCACATACCTGGGTAGGGCAAAAGAAAAAAGAATAAACAGAGACAAAAGGATAGGGACGGGACCTGCACCAGTGGGAGGGAGCCGTGAAGGAGGAAAGGTTTCCACACACTAGAAGCCCCTTCGCAGGCAGAGACTGAAGGTGGCGGAGGGGGAGGCTTCGGAGCCACGGAGGAGAGCGCAGCAACAGGCGTGCGGAGGGCAAAGTGGAGAGATTCCCGCACAGAGGATCGGTGCCGACCGGCACTCACAGCCCAAGAGGCTCGCCTGCTCACCTGCCGGGGCGGGCGAGGGCTGGGAGCTGAGGCTCGGGCTTCGGTCAGAGCGCAGGGAGAGGACTGGGGTTGGCAGCGTGAACACAGCCTGCAGGTGGTTAGTGTGCCACGGCTAGCAGGGAGGGCATCCGGGAAAAAGTCTGGAGCTGCAGAAGAGGCAAGAGACATTTTCTTCCCTCTTTGTTTCTTGGTGCGCGAGGAGAGGGGATTAAGAGTGCCGCTTAAAGGAGCTCCAGAGATGGGCGCGAGCTGCGGCTATCAGTGCAGACCCCAGAGACAGGCATAAGATGCTAAGGCTGCTGGTGCCGCCACCAAGAAGCCTGTGTGCAAGTACAGGTCACTATCCACACAGCCCCTCCCGGGAGCCTGTGCAGCCTGCCAGTGCCAGGGTCCTGTGATCCAGGGACAACTTCCACGGGAGAACACAGGGCGTGCCTCAGGCTGGTGCAATGTCCCGCTAGCCTCTCCCACAACAGGCTTGCCCTGCATCCGTACCCCTCCCTCCCCCCGGCCTGAGTGAGCCATAGCCCCCAAATCAGCTGCTCCTTTAACCCCGTCCTGTCTGAGCGAAGAACACACGCCCTCAGGCGACCTACACACAGAGGCAGGTCCAAATCCAAAGCTGAACTCCGGGAGCTGTGCAAACAAGAGAAAGGGAAATTTCTCCCAGCAGCCTCAGGAGCAGAGGATTAAATCTCCACAATCAACTTGATGTACCCTGCATCTCTGGAATACCTGAATAGATAATGAATCATCCCAAATTGAGGAGGTGGACTTTGGGAGAAACGATATATATATATATTTCCCTTTTTCTCTTTTTGTGAGTGTGTATGTGTATGCTTCTGTGTGTGATTTTATCTGTATAGCTTTGCTTTTACCATTTGTCCTAGGGTTCTGTCTGTCCTTTTTTTTGTTTGTTTTGTTTTGTTTTTTCAGTATAGCTTTTAGTGTTTGTTATCATTGATGGATTTGTTTTCTGGTTTGGTTGCTCTCTTCTTTCTTTTTCCTTTTTTCTTTCATTACTTTAAAATTTTTTTTTAATAATTATTTTTTATTTTATTAACTTTTTAATTTAATTTTATTTATTTTACCT
Source organism: Grampus griseus (assembly GCF_964374135.1). Taxonomy (NCBI): domain Eukaryota; kingdom Metazoa; phylum Chordata; class Mammalia; order Artiodactyla; family Delphinidae; genus Grampus; species Grampus griseus. The sequence continues at coordinate 65,008,041 of NC_139007.1, forward strand.
TATCTTCTTCTTTCTTTCTTTCTTTTATTTTCTCCCTTTCATTCTGAGCTGTGTGGATGACAGGCTCTTGGAGCTCCAGCCAGGCATCAGGGCTGTGCCTCTGAGGAGGGAGAACCAAGTTCAGGACATTGGTCCACAAGAGACTTCACAGCTCCACGTAATATCAAATGGTGAAAATCTCCCAGAGATCTCCATCTCAATGCCAAGACCCAGCTCCACTCAATGACCAGCAAGCTACAGTGCTTGACACCCTATGCCAAATAACTAGCAAGACAGTAACACAGCCCCGTCCATTAGAACAGAGGCTGCCTAAAATCATAATAAGGCCACAGACACCCCAAAACACACCACCAGACATGGACCTGCCCACCAGAGAGACAAGATCCAGCCTCATCCACCAGAGCACAGGCACTAAGCCCCTCCACCAGGAAGCCTACAAAACCCACTGAACCAACCTTAGCCACTGGGGGTAGACACCTAAAACAACGGGAACTACGAACCAGCAACCTGCAAAAAGGAGACACCAAACACAGTAAGTTAAGCAAAATGAGAAGACAGAGAAACATACAGCAGATGGAGTGAGGTAAAAACCCACCAGACCTAACAAATGAAGAGAAAATAGGCAGTCTACCTGAAAAAGAATTCAGAATAATGATAGTAAAGATGATCCAAAATGTTGGGTATAGAATGGAGAAAATACAAGAAATGTTTAACAAGGACCTAGAAAAGCTAAAGAGCAAATAAACAATCATAAACAACACAATAAATGACATTAAAAATTCTCCATAAGGGATCAATAGCAGAATAACGGAGGCAGAAGAACGGATAAGTGACCTGGAAGTTAAAATAGTGGAAATAACTACTGCAGAGCAGAATAAAGAAAGAAGAATGAAAAGAATTGAGGACAGGCTCAAAGACCTCTGGGACAATACTAAATGCAACAACATTTGAGTTATAGGGATCCCAGAAGAAGAAGAAAAAAAGAAAGGGACTGAGAAAATATTTGAAGAGATTATAATTGAAAACTTCCCTAATATGGGAAAGGAAATAGTTAAGTCCAGGGAGCACAGAGAGTCCCATACAGGATAAATCAAAGGAGAAATACGCCAAGACACATATTAATCAAACTATCAAGAATTAAATACAAAGAAAAAATATTAAAAGCAGCAAGGGAAGAACAACAAATAACATGTGAGGGAATCCCCATAAGGTTAAAATCTGATCTTCCAGCAGAAACTCTGCAAGCCAGAAGGGAGTGGCAGGGCAAATTTAAAGTGGAGAAAGGGAAAAATCTACAACCAAGATTACTCTACCCAGCAAGGATCTCATTCAGATTTGACTGAGAAATTAAAACCTTTACAGACAAGCAAAAGCTAAGAGGGTTCAGCACAACCAAACCAGCTTTACCACAAATGCTAAAGAAACTTCTCTAGGCAGGAAACACAAGAGAAGGAAAAGACCTACAATAACAGACCCAAAACAATTAAGAAATGCATATCGATAATTACCTTAAATGTAAATGGATTAAATGCTCCAACCAAAAGACATAGACTGGCTGAATGGATACAGAAACAAAACCCGTATATATGCTGTCTATAAGAGACCCACTTCAGACTTAGGGACACATACAGACTGAAAGTGAGGGGATGGAAAAAGATATTCCCTGCAAATGGAAATCAAAGGAAAGCTGGAGTAACAATTTTCATAACAGACAAAATAGACTTTAAAACAAAGACTATGAAAAGAGACAAAGAAGGACATTCCAAAATGATCAAGGGATCAATCCAAGAAGAAGATATAACAATTGTAAATATTTATGCACCCAACATAGGAGCACCTCAATACATAAGGCAAATACTAACAGCCATAAAAGGGGAAATCGACAGTAACACATTCATAGTAGGGGACTTAAACACTCCACTTTCACCCATGAACAGATCATCCAAAATGAAAATAAATAAGGAAACACAAGCTTTAAATGATACATTAAACAACGTGGACTTAATTGATATTTATAGGACATTCCAACCAAAGACAACAGAATACACTTTCTTCTCATGTGCCCATGGAACATTCTCCAGGATAGATCATATCTTGGGTCACAAATCAAGCCCTGGTAAATTTAAGAAAATTGAAATCGTATCGAGTATCTTTTCTGACCACGATGCTAGGAGAGTAGATATCAATTACAGGAAAAAAAATCTATAAAAAATACAAACACATGGAGGCTAAACAATACACTACTTAATACCCAAGAGATCACTGAAGAAATCAAAGAGGAAATAAAAAATACCTAGAAACAAATGACAATGAAAACACTATGACCCAAAACCTATGGGATGCAGCAAAAGCAGTTCTAAGAGGGAAGTTTATAGCAATACAATCCTACCTTAAGAAACAAGAAACATTTGAAATAAACAACCTAACCTTACACCTAAAGCAATTAGAGAAAGAAGAACAAAAAACCCCCAAAGTTAGCAGAAGGAAAGAAATCATAAAGATCAGATCAGAAATAAATGAAAAAGGAATGAAGGAATCAATAGCAAAGATTAATAAAACTAAAATCTGGTTCTTTGAGAAGATAAACAAAATTGATAAACCATTAGCCAGACTCATCAAGAAAAAAAGGGAGAAGACTCAAATCAATAGAATTATAAATGAAAAAGGAGAAGTAACAAGTGACACTGCAGAAATACAAAGGATCATGAGAGACTACTACAAGCAACTCTATGCCAATAAAATGGACAACCTGGAAGAAATGGGCAAATTTTTAGAAATGCACAACCTTCTGAGACTGAACCAGGACGAAATAGAAAATATGAACAGACCAATCACAAGCACCGAAAATGAAACTGTGTTTAAAAAAACCTTCCAACAAACAAAAGCCCAGGACCAGATGGCTTCACAGGCGAATTCTTTCAAAATTTAGAGAAGAGCTAACACCTATCCTTCTCAAACTCTTCCACAATATAGCAGATGGAGGAACACTCCCAAACTCGTTCTACGAGGCCACCATCACCCTGATACCAAAACCAGACAAAGATATCACAAAAAAAGAAAACTACAGACCAATATCACTGATGAACATTGATGCAGAAATCCTCAACAAAATCCTATCAAATAGAATCCAACAGCACATTAAAAGAATCATACAACAAGATCAAGTGGGATTTATCCCAGGAATGCAAGGATTCTTCAACATACACAAATTAATCAATGTGATAAACCATATTAACAAATGAAGGATAAAAACCATATAATCATCTGAAAGATGCAGAAAAAGCTTTCAATAAAATTCAACGCACATTTATGATAAAAACCCTCCAGAAAGTAGGCATAGAGGGAAACGAAAGAGAGAAACAAAAAAGACATACACAAAACACATACACTGGGAATGTTCAATAAAAGAATGTGAAATCTAATGATGGTGGCATAAAAGATATTAGGGAGAAATATAATTTTTTTTTTTTTTTTTTTTTTTTTTGTGGTACGCGGGCCTCTCACTGTTGTGGCCTCTCCTGTTGTGGAGCACAGGCTCCGGACGCACAGGCTCAGCGACCATGCCTCACGGGCCTAGCTGCTCTGCGGCATGTGGGATCTTCCCGGACTGGGGCACGAACCTGTGTCCCCTGCATTGGCAGGCGGACTCTCAACCACTGCGCCACCAGGGAAGCCCCGACCCTAGAGTTTTATGTAAAAATTTAAAAAAAGAAAAATCTGCCATGTTAGTTTCTTTGTTTTGTTTTCTTTTGTTGTTAATTTGTTATTTTATTGAATTTTGGACAAAAATTATTGTCAGTATTATATCTGTTTTCTGTGTATTTATTTGTTTTGTAGGTTTCTTCGTGTCTTATTATAAGATTAATTTTTATAAATATTCCAAATGCTGCTTAGAAGTGATCTCTTAAGAACATAAGGTTTAATAAAAAGAAATCTATTGAATCGAACATTAATTATTCAAATAACTTTATCCTTATTTTCTTTTTTTAAGCTTTCTTATATCTGTTTCCCTTATGAATTTCTACGTCACATTCAGATATCCCATATTTTATCTCAATCCATATTCTTATAATTTCATCATTCATTTCTTGTTTCATGGAGTTTATATTTTATTGAATTTCAGCAGGCTAAAAATTTATTTTATAGAAAATTATTTAGCATTGTTATACCCTTATGTCTGCCTGTTAAGCACTACATCTTCTCCTTTTCTGGCTCACATAGGTATTTTTCTATCTTCTCATATAAATGCTAATACTTTCTCTCTGTCACTGAAGTTGCCCTACAATGGGTTGTTCAGATTCTCCTTGAATTCTCACACTGTTCACCCAAGTTGCGTTTGAATCACCTTCTTAGTTTCCATGTCAGAAGATTGATTTGTAAGACCAATTGTAGAGAATGGACTTAAGGACATGGGAAGGGGGAAGGGTAAGCTGGGATGAAGTGAAAGAGTGGCATAGACTAATATATACTACCAAATGTAGAATAAATAGCTAGTGCGAAGCAGTCACATAGCACAGGGAGATCAGCTCCGAGCTTGGTGATCACCTAGAGGGGTGGGATAGGGAGGATGGGAGGGAGACCCAAGAGGGAGGAGATATGGGAATATATGCATATGTATAGCTGATTCACTTTGTTATAAAGCAGAAACTAACACATCATTGTAAAATAATTATACTCCAATAAAGATGTTTAAAAAAAAATTTCCATTACCTGAAAGACATGAAGAGTTAGGGCAATGGGCGTATCTGGCAGGTCAGTCTTTGCTGGGATTTTTTTTTTTTTTTTGTAGTTATAGAATTCTTCCTATTTTACTACAGACACCTTGCTAGCCTAGTTTGTATTGGTACCTGAGGCTAGAATTATGTGGCTTTCAGTACAATTTCACACTGAGTCCTTTAACAGCAGATCCTTCCTGTGGAGAATATCCTATGCTGCATGATCCTTTTCTTAGGATGACTTGGCTTGAGGGTTCCACTAATGTGACATTGTTAGACTCTGTAAATCTACTACATATGTTCATATATATTTGAACTTCAGTATTGGGCAGAGTTTTAATTTTTCCCATGGGGAACCTACTCCTTTAGCAGGGGATCTAACTGTATATCTGTTGCAAATATTTATAAATATTCTGCCATAGTTAACAAAGTAGAATCCCATTCAGGAGACTTCAGTGTCAGATCTACTGATAGATATTCAACTCATATTGGATGATTAAGTCTTTTTTCTAGGATTCTTAGATTTCAGAATGCCAGAACTGCAAGATTGTGAGGGAAAACTCATGAAGCCCAGCTTCTGTGCATGTGGAGAAAGCTCTCTGCAGAATGATGGCAAGTGGGCACTGAGAGCTCACGGCCAGCAGGCTACTCTAATACCTACTCATCCCTCCTTATATGTGTATACTTCAACCAGGTGACTTCTATTATTACCAGGAGTCAATTGCATTTTTTCCCCACAAATACCCCAATATTTTTGCATGTGTAATTGTCAAATTTAATGGAATATTATGCAAATTATAGAAATTAATGTGTCACAAGGTCACATAAGAGAATGAACTTAGTAATAGTTTTATTTGTTCTAAGTTAGTAACAATTCTTCTTAGTTATCCAAATTTAGTCACATTCAAAGCTATACCCTGCCTCTCTGGGCTGGAGTTATCTTAACCTATCCTCTCTTGCATTATACTATTTGGCAAACTCCAGTCTTACCCTTTGGGTCCTTTGCTTTAAAAACATTTTCTTAATGTTTAAATTTATTGAAATTAGGTTTCTGTAACATGAACATAGAAATACATGATAAATACACACAGTTAGGTAACCTCATGACACTCAGAGCGTGATATCATGAGTGAACATTAATATACAGTTACATCATTCTCAACATAAAATTGTCAATGACAAAATGGTTATTTTTCTTCCAAGGATTTTGTATATACAGAAGAAACCCTTAACTGACCTGCATTTAATAGGCTTTCTGATTATCCAGGGATCTCTAGTCCCTCTGTAACACCTGCAGCTGACTGATGCTTATAATATTCTGGGTGCTCACGGCTGGTAAGCTTCTCTCTAAACACCTACCCTCCATGTGTATACATCTATTAAGTAACTTCTATGATTGCCAATAACCTGTTTTATTGTTTCTCACAAAATGCCAATATTTTTATATTGCTATTTATGAAATGGAATGGACTATTATGCAAATTATAGAAATATAAATGTGAAAATATTTGTTGTTTTGATGAAGACAAAATTGACTATGTTGTAAAGGTTTGGTAGAAGCAAGTTGAATTCAGTGGGATTGAAACCACTGTAAATGATGGAAAAATTTTTGCTAAATTCTGGAAAATTTTGCATTCACATAAAACTGGGATTTTTTTAAAACTAGATTTTTAGATCTTAACTAAATTAAAGATGATTAAAACCCAAATCAACAGATCTATACTCTAAGAGGACTTGTCCTACTGTCAAAATATTGGTGAAAGAATATAGATTACATGTTTTAAGTTAAGGTATGTCTCTCTATTTTTTATAATTCTCAATTCTAACTAATTTTTAAATTAATTGAATAATTCTTATCCCCTGAGTTTTGCTACATTTTCTAAAAACATCATTAGACTTAGTAGAGCTCCATTAAATTTCTTAGTTTCCTTTCTCACACATACTCTGTATTTTTTATTTTCTATAGTATCTCTTTTAGCCCTTTAATTTTCAATTCCAGAAATTGACAAATTATTTCATTGGATAAATATTACTAAGTACCATGTGTCACTATGTTTCTATTTCTGTTTAAGTTAATGTGATTAAATAGAAAGACTCTTATTCCTTATGAGAGGCAGTGTAGTGTAGACTTTTTAGAAGAGTCAAGGTAGAGTGGATTAAGAATGTGCTGGGAATCAGGCTCTCTGGCTGTTCCAGTCTTGACTCTGCCATCTCCTAAACTGAGTGACTTTGGTCTATTTATGGTGGTTCTCTGTGCCTCACTTTTCCTTTGAGTAAAAAGAAGAAAGCTGTGTTACCTACTTCCTATGGCTGTTCTGAATATTAAATGAGTTAATACAGGTCCAGCCTTTTACAATACAGCCTCATTATCACTTAGCCAACTGCAAATCTAAAAATGTCCCAGGACACTTGTTGAGTTCTCAGATTTTGAAAACTAAACCTAAAATTTACAATAAACAAATAGTTTTTCTTTCATATATGTAATTAACAATATCCATGTGTTTGATAATATTTTGTTAATAATCTCTAAAAGTCACAAATGTGTGTGTGTGTGTGTGTGTGTGTGTGTGTGTGTGAAATACAGGAGCAAGTTAATTAGAAATGAGTACTTTTACATGAGGAAAGCTGCCTGGTAGGCCAAAACAACATCTTCATGGGGAAAATAATAAGTCCAATGGCTGGATTATCAAATGTAGCAGCTCAGTGGTTCAATTCATACCTGACAAGCTTCAAAGACGCTATGCAAATTCATCTCCCAGCTGCAAGGGTAATTAACATGGGTTTGTTGCAAGGACCTGTTCTTCTATCCATTCTTCTTCATGATTATTTTAGTAGCGTAACTGTTGTCTGTAATTACTTAATCCACTCAGAGCAGATATAAAATTACCTTACTCTTGCGTGTAAAATAAGACTCTACCCTCTTCAAAATGCATGCTGTCTGCTTGATATGCTAAGGTTGGCGCACCAGGTGGAGATGCAGGAAAACTGGATTCAGGCAGTACAGTTCTTTTCCACTCAGATTCTTGTTTGAACTGATCCCTTTGATATTCTTGGTGTTGCATACTTATTAGTGGATTTGCTGTTAATATTTCTTCTTGGTTCATTAGCAATGAAGTGTGTGTATGTGTGTGCATGGATGTGTGTGTGTGTGTACGTGTGTGTTTGTCTGTTGCAGGGGAGTTAGAGGAAGAGCATTCAGGCCATCACCAAGGCTGTCAAGCATAACTGAGCTTCTCTCTAGCCAGAGAAAGTCACACAAGCTCTTAGCTTGCATGTGATTGGATCACTAAGAATCATGTTTGGTGTTTCTCAAAGACTCATCAAAGTTCCTTAAGAGCTTACAGGATCTGATTCAAAGGGCAAGTTCACACAGCGTTACCCATTCAGCACTTGAATAGGGGCATCTCTGTGAAAGGATTTGCAGAAGCTCAGTACTTCAATGAAAACAAAAATAGCTGTGCTGATTATATGTTTTACAGACGATGTAGTCAGTTGTCTATGTTAGATTTTGTTAATTAAAATCTAATAAATATAAAATAAATTATACAGAGTTGATCTCAATATTGCATCTATTTAGAAATTGAACAATTTAAAAATCAGTGGCTTACGGCAACAATCCTGTGTCTACCCTCATGTATCACTGATATAGAATAGTCCATTGCACGAATCTCCCATGGTTTATTTTTCCTGTTTTACTCTTAATGGAGATTTAAATTATTTCCATTATTTTTCCTTATTTCAAAGAAGGTTTTTATGTCTCTTTGTGCATAGATGTGAGTTTTTTCCTAGGGACTGCTAGGTTGATGGATGTGTGTTTTCAAATTTGCCAGATAGTGTCAATTACTCCCCAAATGGTTATGTACACTACCACCACCAACTGTGTGAATTCTTTTTGTTCCATGTACTCACCATCTCTTGGTATTGTCTGATATTTAAAATGTAGCCATAGGATTACATAATGAAATACCTTATCATTTTAATTTTATTTTCCTGATTACTGAGGTCGTGAGCATTTGTTCAGCATTTATTGGTTTTGTAGGATTCCTCTTCTGTAAATTGCTCTATGTATCATTTGCCCTATTTTGAATGAATTGCTTTCATGTTTGTTTGTATTAATTTCTATGTTGGACCAATACATTTTGGTCTGTACCTTGTAATTTCGTATTTTAAGTGTCTTTTGATATGCAGCAATTTTGATTTTTTTGTTGACAAATTTGTCCATCTTTGCTTTTATTATTTTTGTTTTGGGGAAGTTGATTTAAAAAATCCCTTCCAAATTACAATGTCATAAATACAATTTCTTTATATCTTCTAAAAGTTTAAGGTTTTACTTTTTAAAGTTTATTTTGCTTAGAATTGATTTTTGTACATGATATGAGGTAGGAACAGAGTTTTTTTTTCTACTATGAAACCATTTGTCCCAATACCATTTATTGAATAATTCATTCTAATCTGCAATACCATCTCTGTTATAAACTGTTTCCTTTCTTGCATGGTTCAGTATACTGTATTTTGTAATATAGATCTCTTTTTTTTATCCTTGTAACAACTTCACAGTCTTAACTACTACAGCTTAAAATAAGCCTTGAAATCACCTCAGTGATTTTCAAAAAAGTTAAAGTTGTTCTTGGCCCTTTTTCACATACATTTTGGAATTGGTTTGTCAAACCCTAGTCAAAATCTTATGTGGAGTTTGATTGGAATTGCATTCAATGTACAGATTAATTTGGGGCAAAAGTGACATATTTTTAATTGGGTCTTCTTATCTAAGAATATAATTTTCCTACTTATAGAGTTTTACGTCTTCCAATAAAGTTTTATACTTTTCTGTTATATTTCAGTTAGAGTTCTTCAGTGGGATCTATATTTTTATGCTATTGTAAATGAGATCTTTTAAATATTACATTTTCTAACATGTAGCTTTGGAGTAGAAATTTATGAATTTGTCTTCTGTTCATCAATGTTCTTCAACTCTTATTAATTCTTGTTATTTTTTAATGTAGCCATCCTCAAATCATGGTGGTTTTGTTATTTCTTTTCTAGTTTCTATTTAGCTGTGTGTGCCTTTATGTAATCTGACTCCATCAGCAAAATTCTCATAAACAATTTTGAATAATAGTGATTATGTCTATTTTGATCCTAATTTTCAAAACAATATTCCTGAAAACTCTATGTATATTTTTAGCAATTGAGTTTTGATAGATAGCCTTTACTACATTCAGTTTTGTTTATATTCATAGTTCCCTAAGATGGTTAATCATGAATAGGTGCTGATTTTTTAAACAAATTATTTTAATATAACTGGTGAGACAATTTTTCTCCTCTAATCTGCTAGGGTGGTGAATTATGTTGACATTCAATTATTAAAAAGCGCCTTGTATCCACTGGATAAACCCATCTTAGTCACGATTCATTTAAAAAATAAAATAATACTTTTTTTTTTTTTTGCTCAGATTGGTTTAAAATATTTTGATTCTGTTTTCGTGTGTAAGGGAATAAAGTCCAATTTTCTTCCCTACTACTCATCATGATTTTTTTTTAATAATTCTACAGCATTTATATTGATTGATTGATTGATTGGCTGTGTTGGGTCTTCGTTTCTGTGAGAGGGCTTTCTCTAGTTGCGGCAAGTGGGGGCCACTCTTCATCGTGGTGCACGGGCCTCTCACTGTCACGGCCTCTCTTGTTGCAGAGCACAGGCTCCAGACGCGCAGGCTCAGCAGTTGTGGCTCACGGGCCCACTTGCTCCGCGGAATGTGGGATCTTCCCAGACCAGGGCTCAAACTTGTGTCCCCTGCACCAGCAGGCAGACTCTCAACCACTACGCCACCAGGGAAGCCCTCATCATGATTTTTATATCATGATAATTGTAGCTTCATAAATTGATTTGGGAAGTATTTCCTATTTTTCTTTTTACTGTAAGAATTTGTGTAAGGATAGAATTACATGTTCTCTGAAATTTTAGTAGAATGTCTACAGTATTTCCCCCTCCCCTAGTACCCTTAACCCTGCTATTTAACTCCTGTTACTTACCCAACTAGAATAGGTAGTGTGGTTCTGGAAATTACTAACATTTTAAAATAAGACTATTTAGAAATAATTTAAATAAGACTATTACATAAGTCTTTATTACTACACCTTACTACACATATCATCTCCCTTGATAGTCTATTGTTATCTCCTTTTCATCTTATTCTGTCTTAAGGTCTCAATGGTTTGTTTACTTGTTTATGGACACAGAGGCATTAAAGACACATCTCAAATATTTCCTTTCCATCAAATTTATCCCATTAGGTTGTGCTAGAATGGCTATGGGATTTTGGGGAATCAGCCCAAGAGGAAGTTGATTCGATACATTTAGTTTGAGATTAGTGGGATACTAATTTTTGTGGTTTACAGTCAGTTTCATTTCTATTATATTGTTGCTAGCCACCCTGGTGTAAAAGTAGCTTCCAGGTATACTGCTATTGTGTCAACTTACGTAATGTGATCCAAAGTTGCAGGTTCACAGCTCATACTATAATGTAAATATGTTCTTTAGCAACTGGCACTGGGGCCATGTTGGCAGTGAGAGAGAAGCAATATTTATAATCGCAGAGCAAGAAGCTGGTCTGTTGGAAGTTCTACCCAGCATCAGATGTGTAAAATTATTAAGTGTAACTGTTTCTCTGGAACACCCTGTAAAAAATAAAGAGCTGTTCTATTAAAAGTATAGAAGTATACTTGATAGAGCAATTATTATAAATACACCATATATTTTTCTGTTGTGAATCACACAAAATAGAATTTATAAATTATGTGTTTCAGTGCGTGTCTTAATGAGACTACAAAGGGTAGTGTGTTTTTGTGAGAAGATGGGTGTTTAATGTAGCCCAGTGTATTAGATATATATTTCAGCATATATGACCTTGAAGTCTGGTGTATCTGGATAAAATTAAATGCAAGATTGCCACCAACACAGTCAACTGGCCTGAAGATGAACTATTTCCAGTGATCAAAATCTCACCTAAACCTATTAATGAGTCAATGTATTGAAAGAGTAACTTGATCATATAAAAAAAGAAATTTCTGTAAATCAGAGCAGAGTGGTAATTTTAAAATGTTGACTATGCCTTAATTTCAGATTAAATTTGTATATATACATTTTTCAAAAGTATTGATTATACAAAAATTCAAATGTAACAGAAAGCCAAAAGTTCACCCCCCAAATAAAACTTGTAGCCTTAGAATGTCAGAAGTGTATCCTATTTTTGACAATGGGTGGTACAAAAAGCACAGCAGTCTGTACCTTAGTGGGCTGGAGGTGCAACTGCAGGCAGAAACCCAGCTTTCCTGAGAGCCTCTAGGAAGTATTCTCACTGCTCCCAGGCTTTCTTATGCTCTTTCAGCTTCAGACACTGCATGTGTTCAGCCTCTGTCACTGGGTCCAGGGTTGTGTTGACTTTCTCTACTAGATACCCATGCATCTCTCAGGGTCAAGCTGTTTTAATGATTTACTGTATTCTGATCCTCACCTTGGAGCTTTCTCCTGCTAGTCTCCTGGGTGTTTCCCAAACTACGAGAGAGAGAGCCCTGTACACGTTCTTCCTGCTGAGGCTTCTGTAGTGACCAAATTCTCACTGACATCAACCATCCTTCTGCCCAACAGTCATTTAGCTGAAGAGTAGCATATATATTGGAGATGGGGGTGGAGGAGTAGGGTATTAGGGTAGGCAAATGCTGGCAAGAAATCTCAAATGCCAAATCTTAGAATTGTAGCACAATAAGTGTATTTCTCTCTCATGTGAAAGTTCACTGTAGTCAACAGAGTCTGTGGGGAGCTTTGTGCTACACAGTCATTTAAAGAACTGTGAATCTTCTGTGACAACCACAAAAGGTAGAAGATAAAAGGAGTGGAGGATTGTGTAAGGGAGTATTAGGCCAATTTGGAAGTCATATGCATGATATTGACCTATATTCCATTGACCAGAACTTACTCATGTATCTATAATTAAATCCACATGAGCTGGGGAATGTAGCCTTCCTGTCAACCCAGTAATAAAATTAATTAGATTTAGTGAACGCATAGCATTTTGTCTGGGAAAGGTAGCAAGTCATAATCAGCATACCACCTTTTCAGAACCATGTCCTTCTTTTTTTTTCCATACAGATTGTTTTTAATAATGGAATAGAAAATAATTGGAGGAATATTAGGTATATGATAGGTAGACTGGATAATATTATAGTAGTATATATGTGAAATAAAAAAGCCTGAACTGGCCAAGTGATGATATAAATAAAAGTGGTAGAAGGATGGGGTAAGTTATTACACAGGTTCAGAGAGGAGTTGGAAACTTATTGGACCCAAGGACCAAATAAGAGAGAGAAGATTCATTTATAACTGTAAAGTTTACTGATGGGTGGAATGATGCTAACATAAATGGAAATGAAGAGCATAAAAGAAAGAGAGTACTTCAGTTGAAATTGATGAGCTCCATTTTGTAAATAACAGACTTGAACTTTCAGAAGGACTACAGAAGGTAGTGTCCAACAGGTCCAGAGAAATGTACTGGAGTTTAATTAAGCAGGACTGGGGCTAGAGATTTGATTAATTGTTTGCATAAGCGTAAGAGCTTAATTCATGCAATTGTTAAGGGAGATACTGTAGAAGCATAATAAAGGAAGGCTGAAGGTGGTAAATTTATAGAGGAATTCATGGAGAAGAAAAAAGGAAAGAGAATTAGAAATAATAGCATTTGCTTCTTTCTGATTAACAAGAGGGGCAACTGCAGCCCATGGCTGTGGAGAAAGAGGTAAAAAATGTAAGATGTTAATTTTCTTGGAGCAGAGAGAGATCAGTTCAAGATTAGAAACAAAAATCTTTAATCTTGATTGTCTTAATGTTTTTACTTCTTTTCTGCTGAAGGAATCTTTGCTATCTTAGTTTCTTCAATGGTTTAATGAGATTTTCCAAAAAAATGTGTATTAGTCATTTGGGAAAGGATCCTCATTTTATTATGAAATTATTTTCAATTTATACCCTAAAAAAGAAGCACTGGATTTATCTGATCTAATAATCTGTTTTTGGTTTCACATATCTAATTATTTTACAGGAGGCAAATGGCAACACACGAACAGTAGGCTGTTCATGAAGAAAGGCCCTGTAAAGGTGGAAGATGAAAGGTAATTGATCATTCAGAAATATTACATTGTGCACTATAGTTAACCACATAAATTAATTATGACATGCTATTGTTTCAAAATTAGTATAGTAGTTAAGAGGCATTATTAGGATTTTAATACACATGCATTCAAGAAGCATTTATTGAAAATTTGTTTTGTTCTGAGCATTGTTCTAGAACCTGGAGATACGTAGGCAGATATGATACAGACTCTACATGCAAGGAGTTGTAATCCACCCGGGAAATCAGTCCATATATGAATAATTACTTTGCAGTATAATAAATGCTTGTAGAAATGTATCAGGATGCTGAAGAAACTCAGGACTAATTTATTCTCTCAACATACTATTGAGGTTATTTAGCTTGAAGGAAAGATATACAGGTGCCCCATGGCTTTATCTTGTCATCACTGCTAGCGAGGAGCAGGAAAGTTTTCTTCTATGAAACCACCAGCGGTTTAATGTCTATTGTTTATATACATATATTTGGCAGTACTGGAGGGTGACATTTAGGAATGTGGTTAAAAATTTTGGCCAATATATGAGGATAATGAGACAGTCAAGAAGAGGAAGAACCACAAATTATAGCAGGCTTTGGAAAATTCCTCAATCACACAAAGCACATTCAGCATGAAAGCCTTAGAGCGGCATTTTTCCTACCCACACACATATAAAAAACCTGTTTCTATCGCAGTATTTCTACTGCAAAATGCTATATGTTGACATAGTTGTTGCTTATTGAGAATGTTGTATTTTGTTTTATTTAAATATATTTAAAGAAATTGCTTCTTCACTTTCCTGTGATTCTTAGGGATAAAATATATTCTGGATATAAATTATTTCTAAATTTGGGTTCACTGGGTGGGAATAACAAAAGGAAATAGCCAGTGTTTGTCACAGTAAGTTTTCAAATGATAGTATCTTTCGATCATATCAGTTTGTAGAATTACTTCAGTGAAAGAAAATGTCTATGCCAAACGTTTTCTCGCAGTCTGGACCAAGTGTCTAAGATGAATTGGATTAAGAAGGGGTGGGAGAGCAAACTCTTGGCTGTATTTGTTGCATGCTTGTCTTTTAGAATATGCAACATATAGAGAAAAATACAAATACCCACTTCTCTAATGTCAATTTTAACTCCAGAGTATTTGGGACCTGGTATTCAGGGTTACTAAGATTTAAAAAATTATCTTTTATTCATTCATTCATTTGTCATTCAACAGTGTTGAATTAAACATTTCTTACTGTACTTAAAAATAGAAATAAATAAAGAACCAGGTAGACATGGTTATTTGACCATGGAGTTTAAAGTCGAGCAGGTAAGACGAACAAAAATAAGATTGAAATAAGTGTAATAAGTGTTTTGACGAAGGAGAACCAGCTGCTATGGGAGCACATAGCACCAAATCTGGTTTGTGTGTGTGTGAATGTTTGTGGTGTGTGTATGTGTGTGCATGTTTGTGGTGTGCATGCAGATGCACATCAGGACTTTTCCCAGGAGGAATGATGCTCATGCTGATATATTAAAAATGAATAAGAAATAGTAAAAGGTAGAATATAGGCTTGATCACCTATGGTGTGCAGGGGACATGGGACAATAAAAGGAGCAATGGCATTGAAAGTGATCATTGCTTATGTGTCCTCAGTTAGATAATTTAACATTCAGATTATGCATAATTTAAGTATCTTGTTAGCTTGAAATTCAGTGACTTTATTGAATTAATCCTGAGTGGTTAAAAAATTTTTTTCTGCTCTGCAAATTTTATGATTCCTGATTGACTCAACACTTCACAGTTACAACTTATCCATTTTAATTCTGAAGACTGTACAATAGTAAGAAAGAATTTCTATCTAGGGGCAAGTTGAAAATTCTCATTGACCATAAAGCTAGAAATTCGATAAAAGGAGAGTTTTGACTTCCAAAAATGTGTTGTCTGGAAAAATATACTTCTGCAGTTTAGATTTCTTTGGTACAGTAGAATAAATAGAGGGCATGAGTTCTAGGATGGGGATGAAATGCAGTTTCTTTCAAGGTCTGAAGTGGAGAAGAGTTTGGTAGGAGAGCAAGCGATGGTGATACTGATGTGAATTCTGATCACCGAACTAATCCAACCAGCAGGGGATTTATTTCTGTCATGTTATGAGAAGCATATCTAGGGAGAGAAGAGGAAAATATTAGAATCTATACTTTCATTCAATATTTGTTCCACAAATATTTACCGAGTATTTTTTGTTTGACAGATACCATGCTAGGCACTTAAGGAGTTCAGAGTCCAGTGGGGGATATGAAAAGATTAATTATTTCATCAATGATAATAATAATAATAATAACTAATGCTAAGTGAGTGCTTGCTAGGTTGGAGATCCTGTGCTTAGTCCTTCACGTGGCTTCTCTGAGTCAGTCCTCACAAAGAGTATCAGAGATGAGTGCTATTGTTAACCTAATTTTATAGAAACGTAAACTAAGGCGAGGGCAGTGAGATCAGTATTGTATCTGAGGTCACTCAAGTAGTAACAGGAACTGCTATGAAAGAAGTAAATGCAAGGCTTTTTTGCGTGTGAATTTTTAAATAAATATTTCATTTTTGAATATGTTTAGACATACAAAGATAGTCCAGGGTTATATATTCTTCATTCAGTTTTAGGTGTGAGAGTCCCCTAATGTTATTATCTTATATTTCTGTGGTACATTGTCTAAACTAAGAAATGCACATTGGTACATTGCTATTAACTGAACTGTAGGTTTATTCCAATGTTACTAGTTTTCTCCTTTTTTTCTGTTTCAAGATCCAGTCTAGGAGATCATGTTACTTCAGGCTATGTTTGAAGTCTAAAGGTAGTACACAAAGAGGGTCACTGAGTTAGTATGGGAGTGGCAGGAAGGATGATGTGAGGAAGAGACAGAGGAAGACTTCCAAAGAAGAGGTGTTGCTTGAACTTGGCCTTGAAAGTTCAGAAAGAATTATTCAAGCAAAAAGCTATGGGAAGAGCACTGAAGACAAAAAGAAAAAAGGGTAAAAATTATGTTATAATAGGGTGAGCTGTGAGTAGTTCAAAATGATGGAAGCAAATCATGTATTTAGAAAAATAACAGGAAGATGAGACTACGGAGTTAAGCCAGGGTGTAAAGTTAAAGGCTTTAATTACCAGGTTCAAGAATTTTCACTTTATATTACAGGTTTTCAAAGCCATGGAAAAACTTAAGCAGAGGAATAATAGTCAGGTTATCATGTTTGAAAGCTCCATTTTGTAGTATTATGGAGGTATAAACATTGGATTGGCCAAGAGAGATTATTTAGGATTTATTGCCATAGTCTGGGTGAGAAATAATGAAAATGGTGGAGAATTGAACAAAGTCCATGCCAGTAGATATGGAGAAGAGGATTCATAATTAAAAGATGGGAATAAATTTGCAAACATCACTTGAGAGATTAAGGGTTCAGGTTTACTCATTTGGTTGTTTGATCAATGGTTGTGCTATCCATCAAGATGGGAAATGAAGAAGGCAAGTAGGAATGGGATTAAGATTATGAGTTTGAGGTTTTTTTTTTTTTGCCTGCAACATTCCAAGGAGGGTTTATTTAGGAAAAACAGCTGAATATTGGTACGAACAGTAAGCCTCATGATGTTTTACCATCCCCTCAACCCATCCCTCTGTTGACTGAAGAAAAATGCCCAATCTACAAGTTATGAGTTAAATTTTATTCCAGGATCTTACTGAGGATTCTAGTCTGGGAGACATGTCTCAGAGAGCTCTGAGGAACTGCTCCAAAGAGGTAAGGGAGGAGCCAGGATATATATGAGGTGTTTTTGCTGGACAAAACATGTAGTTGAACATCAAAAGATTACTGTTAATCAGAAAAAAAAAATGTATCTCAAGTTAATGATTTTAGTGCTTTTCTATGTATGGGAATATGCAAGAATCTGGGTTCATTGAAATTATTCCTTAGATGTGCATCTTAACTATTTAGGACCAGTATCCAAAGCACAGAATGCTTCCTGTTTTTCTCTATCCTGAATTCCTGTCAGGGCACACTGTCAGTAGGCAACTGCAGTGGTTTGAGTTCAACTTTTGACATCTCTTTTCTGAAGGTTGTTTGGTACCTCCATTTGAAGAAACCCAATTGGCCATTGAAAATAAGGTTATGGGAAATCATATCTGGGATGATGATACAGATTGGGAATTCTGCATCATATTCATGGTGCTAAAGGCAAGCTCAGTGAGAACGTATAGGGTGGCAGTAATTGAGAATCTAGGATTAGAGGGAAAAACAATTAAGAATGAACTGGTGAGAGAGAAGAGGAAAACTAGTGAATGCTGGCAAAGACAGGAGAGAAGAGAATCTTAAAAGGGAAATGCAGTCATTTTGCCATAGGCTTCACAGTTGTTGAGTAAAATAACGAATGAAAGACACTTCTGGCTTCAGCTCCACTATGTAAAGGTCTTGGTAGTCATCACCTCTACACTTACAACAAGATAAAAGCTGAGCAAACTAAAAATCAACCACTTTTTTTGGACCTATTAGAGACTGAGGTTACAAGGAAAATTTCCACACCCAAATCTGGAGGGTTAGGTGAATACAAAAAGTGAAGGCTGACATCTGTTACCTGGAACAAGATCCACCGGAGCCATAAACTGGTAGAAAGATAAATCAGAATTTTGACAAATTGTGGAGGCTGAATGTGAACTAGTCTGAGAGAAGAAATTCCCGAGACCCACACTTTCCTGGGTTATACCTCTAGGAACATCACTGTGTTCTCAAGGTAAAGAGCCAAGAAAGACCCCTTCACGGCTCTGGCAGTGGGTTGGGGGAAGTAACCATTGTGAAATAACAGAGCATTCTTCATTACAAAGGCCTACTCCAATTTAGAAAGCAAATACTTTACCAGAGCCTTATCCCACCCAAGTGTGGGTCATTTCCTAGATTTCAGCCCTCTCTAGCCCTTTTTGGGGTCTCACATAGGGGAAAATTACTAAGAAACATGTGTTAAAGAAACAGCATAGGGACACAGGGCAATTAAAGGAATGATTTGTCATAAGATTGTAGAAAGTTTCCCTCCTCACAACAGGCTCCAATAAATAACAGTGGATTCTGGCAGCAGGAGCTGCAAGAAATAGACCCTGTCTGAGAAGCAGCACAAGGAGAAACTCCAAAGTCAAAGGACAGACAAAAATAAGGATACTAGAGGACATTGAAGCCTCTTTCCTTTACACGTATGGCAAATATTAAATACAACTCCTAGCTATATTAGCATAAAACCTTACACTAAAGACCTATTTACTTGAGTTCCTATTACCCAATGTATCATGTTCATGTCCAGATTTCAACAAAAATCACAAGGTGACCTAAAAGGCAGTAAACAAAAACAAATGAAGAAATACCAAAACTCACAGTTTGAAAAGACGAAGCAAGCATCAGCACCAGATTAAGACCCAGATTTTAGAATTAGCAGGTTGAGATTTAAAATAATATGAATACTGTTAAAGACTCTAATAGAAAAAGTAGACAACATGCAAGAACAGATGAGTAATATAAGCAAAGAGATGGAAACTTTAAGGAGGAGTCAAAAAGAAGTGTTAGAAATCAAAAACACTATAAACAGAAATGAAGAATGCCTTTAATGGCTCATCAGTAGATTGGACAAGATGAAATTCAAACAGAAAAAAGGAATGGAAAAACAGAAGAGAATAAAAAGTTGTAGCATATGCATACTTGAAATACCAGATGGAGAAGAAAGAAAGGAACAGAAGAAATATTTGATACAATAATGTATAAGAATTTTCCAAAATTAATGACAGACATCAAACCATAGACCCAGGAAGCTCAGAAAACACCACACAGAATAAATACCAAAAATTTGACACCTAGGGACATCACATTCAAAGTGCAAAAACCAAACACAAAGAGAAAATTTTGAAAGAATGCAGCGGGGGTGGGGGAGAAATATCTTGCAAATAGTGGATTAAGGTTAAGAATAACCGTATTCTTCTCATAAGAAATCATGCAAGCAAGAAAAGAGTGGCGTGAAGTATTTAAATAGTGGAAAGGAAAAGAAAATCCTACCAATCTAGAATTCTGCATCCAGAGAAATTGGCCTTCAGAATGAAGGAAAAATAAAGATTCTCTCAGACACACAAAATTCAAGGAATTTCATTGTAGCAGTTCTGTCCTGTGAGAAATGGCAAAAGAAATTTTTCAGGGAGAAGGAAAATGATGTGATCAGAAACTTTAGTTACATAAAGAAAGGAAAAGCACTGGAGAAGAAATCAATGAAGGAAAGGTAAATATTTTATTTTTCTTACTCTTAATGGATCTAATAACTGTTAAATATAGTAATAGTAACAATGTATTGGATGATTATAGCATATGAATAAGAAATAAATGACTGCAACATCACAAGGAACAGTGTAGTAGCCTATAACAGAATATGACCCATTTCTACTCTCGTCCCTTAGTCCCTTATGACAGAAGTGATTAGGTCATGATCAGACCCTCATGAATGGGATTAGTGCCCTTGTAAAAGAGGCCCCAGAAGTCTTCCTCACCCCTTCTGCCATGTTAGGTTACAATGAGAAGACAACTGCCCATGAGGAAGTGAGCCCTCACCAGACATTGCATCTAACAGCACCCTGATCTTGGACTTCCAGCCTCCAGAATTGAAAGAAATTTTTGTTGTGTATAAGCCAGCCAGTCTGTGGTATTTTGTTATACCAGTCCAAATGGATTAAGACAAACAATTCCTAGCAGCCCATAGTATCATCCCAGATGTAGATGAGAAATCTGCAAGATCAGAGAGGCTTGGTAACTTGCTGAAAATCACACAGCCAGCTTGTGACAATATCAAATCTTAAGCTCAGGACTGTTCAGTTTCAAGGTTTGTGCTCTTTTCTCGGTATGGTCTGACCTTCCAGGCCGTTGCTTTTGGACTGAGCTGATGGCACATTCTTAGGTAGTCTCAATTTTTAGCAATTGTGCTTTTTTTGACCCATAAGATAGGTAAGAAATACTTAAATAAAAATATTCTATATAAAACCGAATATTCTAGTTGTACACCCACTTTAAGTTTTCATCTGAACGTCTTTATCTTGGTGAGACACTTGAACACAACCTCAAGTCTTTTCAAAGCTGGAAAAACTGACTGATTCTGTCAGCTCACTCCCAGTAAAACAGAAAATGAAGCACTGGAGTGAAAACAATTACCCCACTGAACTGCCCTCTCTTTGTTTTGCTGAGGCTATGTATTTTGTTTATAAAAATAGCCCTTTTCTTTCACCTTCCCAAGTTCCAGCTCCTCCCTAAGTAGCTTGTCCAGTTTAGGCTCTTCTCCAATATTCTGGCCTTTGTCTACACCATTCCCAGCCCCACGGAAGCTGGGGCTGAGGTGGTGACTTTCTCTAAAGCTCACATCTCACCGTGGCATCCTGCACTTGGCTTGCTGGCTCTGAGGCTGCTTTCTGTCCTGACAACAAAACCTACATTCAGACACCCATCCCAAGAGTGGCCTTTGTATCTTCACACACTGCAGCCCTCACTCCAGGACATTTAGCTGTTCTGTTATCCATTGATGTGAAGTGACCTGAAGTACCTCGGGGAATGGGAAGGGCAAGGTCAGAGCACAATGGGCATGACCAGTCGGGATTTCCTTGAGAACGTGGCTTTCTCTCTTATTGTCGCTTCCTTATTCACTTCAGTGATCATCAGCAGGCACTCCAATTCCTACTCCGAAGAGAATTGTTTTACCTCTGTTCTTAATAAAAGTTTAATAGCCGATGATAGAGCACTTTGGTGAGAGCTCATGATTTTTATTTCACCTAATATACCAGCATATTATGCACTTGAGTCATCTATGGGTTATTGTGAATAAAGTAAACAGCATATATTTACAGAATTGAGCAAACTGCATTTTATGATGCTATCCTCGAAACTTTCACACCCTGATCAGTAATAGCTCTTCCTCTCATTAGTGAGCATCAGTGAGATGCTCCCCTAATTAGCTATAAACTTACTGCTAAATAGCAGTCATTTCAAGTACTTTTCGTTATTAAAACAAATACCTGGAAATTACACTCTTAGTACAAAAATCAATCCAGTTCTAAGCCTAAATTTAAAGCAAACTTAACACCCTCACTCCTGCATGCAACATGCTATCAGCAGGTTTTCTTTGTAGTATTTGAGGACCTCTATCAAGCCAGGATCCACCAAAAAAATGTGGAGTCAAGAACTAGATAAAAGCATTTGCTGTATTTTTATAATTACTTTGGAAGAGAGGCACGCTAACAACAATTTTGGGAAATGTGGAAATGCTAGTTTCAGTACCCTTGCTTGGATTCTGTTTTTCTAATCAGTGAATATCTGGGGACACTTACTCTGATCCCGTCATTGAAGCCATAGAGATGATGAAGATATTTTCTTGACTCTCGAGAAATTTACCATGTTGCAGGGAGTGCGTTGAGGAAAGTAGGCAGATCTGTATACATAAAGTATCGCATCATGGAAGGGGCAACCAAGTAGGTGTCCAGAGGACCCTGAGAGCATTGATGGATTTAGCTTAAGAGGAAAGGCTTGAGAAAGAGGATTTTTAGATTTATTTGTACTGAATGTAAGTAATAGAATATATGACATTTTAAAGGTAACATAGGCTAATTTAAAGACAATCAGGGGAAATCCTCTGCTTTAATCTCATCTCGACCATTTGTTAACTACGTAGCCATGTCTGCCATTTAAAAGCTGGGTGACTATGTGTCTTGGTCTTCTCATTTTAAACATGGAGATGTGAGTGCTGAAATGATGTAAGTAAAACTTATAGCACAGCAGCTGGCAAGAATAGATTCTCATTAACTTCTGCTCCTTCCCTTTCCCTTTTCTTCCTTGCATTTCCACTCCTTCCCTCTTCATGCCAAATGCCTTCATCTACAATTCCAGGCTTTTCCACTGCCCTCCTATCTTATCACTTAGTGTCCTTCTTCAATGCTCAAGTCATTCCTTCTTTCAGGAAGGCTCTCCTTTTCCTTACCTTGCTTGCAATGTCAGAATTCTGTTCTTTCTTTAAGTACTGCTTCCTCATCCATGCCTATCCTGATCTCACCCACTGAACTCTTTCCTTCTTCTGAATTTCCATTATATTTTGCATATGTGTCTTAGTTCTCATTCTCATTACAATGTACATTGTAGTTACTTTTGTGCATGTCTTATTTATTTTTAGCCACCTAAAGAGTGGGATTAAATCGTCTGATAAATCTGTAAATCCAGTGCTTAGCACATTGTCAAAAGCTATCTCACAATTATTTTTAAACTAGTATCAGTTCTTCCATTAGTTAAATCAAACTTTAGGTGTCTTTGGATTTGAAACATTTTAACGTGAAGTTTATCTAAGTGGATAGTACCCAAAATTAGAAAATTAAAACACTAAGTGTATATTGAATCACTACAGGTCCAATTGGTTGCCTACATATCTTCTTTACTAAACAAAATGATAAAAAGGCCTTTGTTCAGAATCATTTTCATGTTCGACAAAGAGCTCGTTATACCAAAGAACCTAAAGTTTGACTTGGGCTCAGAAGAATTCCTCTAAATTGAAAGAAAACAAACAAAAAAAGGAACACTACCATGCAATTGGACACTATATACCCATTCAAAACCACCTTTTTAAAGACTATTTAAGGACATGAAGAAATGTTCATAAGAATATTGAATAAAAACTGTAAAATTATAGGATGCCAAATGACATAATAAATTTAAATTTAATATCAGACAAAAATAAAATATACTGAAATGTAACCAAATGTTTTAAGTAACTATGTTGCAGTAAATAAAATGCTGATTTTCACTTTATTTTATTTTTCTGTATTTTAAACACTTGTTTTCAATAAATTTGTGTCACTTTTATAATGAAAGCAACAATTAAAATGTGTTTTTAATAGGGCAGTGGTTCTCAATTCGAGGTGATTCTATCCCTGAGGGGACATTTGGCAATTTTTGGAGATATGTTGCTCACCACTGGGGGGAGGGGATGTTGACACTTAGTGGATAGATGCCAGCAACGAAGGATTATCTAGCACAAAGAGTCAATAGTGCTGAAGGTGAGAAGCCCTGGAATAGAAGGAAAGCAACCAAAATATTCTAAAAGAGGAAATGACTTACCAAACCCTGGGTTATCAGTCAATATAATGGACTATAGTGCAGGTCTTAAAACTCATACTGCAAAACAGATGACTCAAGTGCATAATATGCCAGTATATTGGGTGAAATAAAAACCATGAGCTCTCACCAAACTGCTCTATCAGCTATTTAACTTTTATTAAGAACAGAGGTAAAGGGCTTCCCTGGTGGCACAGTGGTTGAGAGTCCGCCTGCCAATGCAGGGGACGCTGGTTCGTGCCCTGGTCCGGGAAGATCCCACATGCCGCGGAGCGGCTGGGCCCGTGAGCCATGGCCACTGAGCCTGCGCGTCCGGAGCCTGTGCTCCGCAACGGGAGAGGCCACAATAATGAGAGGCCTGCATACCGCAAACTAAAAAAGAAAAAAAAAAAAGAACAGAGGTCAAACAATTCTCTTTAGAGTAGGAATTAGAGTGCCTGCTGATGATCACTGAAGTGAATAAGGGAGCGACAATAAGAGAGAAAGCCACGTTCTCAAGGAAATCCCGACTGGTCATGCCCATTGTGCTCTGACCTTGCCCTTCCCATTCCCCGAGGTACTTCAGGTCACTTCACATCAATGGATAACAGAACAGCTAAATGTCCTGGGTTTGACATGAACCACATTCTGCCTATGGAATATGTATCTCTGCTTTCACTTTACTATGGCTCATTCTTGAATTCTTTGCTGCATGAAGCCAAAGACCCTCAACTTGGTGGCTTGTCCCAGGAACTTGCCTGAGACCTGGGACATGACCATCCTCTCATGCCCCATTTTCCTACAACATCTTTACAAAGGAAGAGGAAGAAGGTAGTCTTCTCTCCCTCCACACTTTTCCTTTGATTTTAAAAATGTAACCCACTTAGTTCTAGGGGCAGAGCCCTTTAGCCTGCTTGCTTGTATACTTCACAAGCATCCTATATTAATAAATCTGCTACTTGCCTATCACTTTGCCTTTTGCTGAATTCCTTCTGTGCCAACACATAAAGAACTTGAGCTTCACTGCGTCCTGAGACTAGCTGTGGGGTTTCAGTTAGAAGATTGTGGGTTCAAGTCCCAACTGAGGTGCATCTGGGTTGGAGTCCCATCTGAAGTGTGCAGTTTCACTATGAACCACTCATACCAACTTTCTGGAAGTCCTCCCCCTCTCCACAATTCTTAACATGTTAAGTGGACCACTCTCTTGGACTCTTATTTGTAGAGTACTGTTCATATCAACTATATCTGTACTGATTTCTGCCTGCTGGATCTGCCAAGTGCTGAAAGAGGGGTATTGAAGTTTTCAACTTAATAGTGGATTCCTCTGTTTCTTTTTGCAGTTCTGTTAGTTTTTGCCTTAATTCTTTTGATGATTTTGGTTAGGTACATGTATGTTAGGGATTATTATGTCTCCCTCAAGATTTCATTGCTTTATCATTATGTAATATTCCTCTGTATCTCTGATCACTTTCTTTTTTCTGAAGTCTGCTTTGACTGAAATTAATATTGTTACTCCGTTTTTCACTTGATTATAGTTAACATGGTATGCCTTTCTCCATTTAATCTAGCTGTGTCTTTATATTTAAAATGGGTTTATTAAATGAGTAGATAACATATTTTTAGGTCTTATATGTTTTATCCACTCTGATGATCTGTGTTTTTATTTTATTTTTTTAAGATGCACTTAAGTATTTTATTCTGTTTACAACTTTAGCATATTTATTCATATATTTCTTTTTTGAATTTTTGCATTTTATTTTATTTATTTTTTTAATACAGCAGGTTATTAGTTATCCATTTTATACATATTAGTGTATATATGCCAATCCCAATCTCCCAATTCATCCCACCCCCACCACCCCCCTGCCACTTTTCCCCCATTGGTGTCCATACATTTGTTCTCTACGTCTGTGTCTCAATTTCTGCCCTGCAAACCGGTTCATCTGTACCATTTTTCTAGGTTCCACATATATGCATTAATATATGATATTTGTTTTTCTTTCTGACTTACTTCACTCTGTATGACAGGCTCTAGATTCATCCATGTCTCTACATGACCCAATTTTGTTCCTTTTTATGGCTGAGTAATATTCCATTGTATATATGTACCATATCTTCTTTATCCATTTGTCTGTTGATGGGCATTTAGGTTGCTTCCATGACCTGGCTATTGTAAATAGTGCTGCAATGAACATTAGGGTGCATGTGTCTTTTTGAATTATGGTTTTCTCTGGGTATATGCCCAGTAGTGGGATAGCTGGGTCATATGGTAACTCTATGTTTACTTTTTTAAGGAACCTCCAGACTGTTCTCTATAGTGGCTGTATCAATTTACATTCCCGCCAACAGTGCAAGAGGGTTCCCTTTTCTCCACACCCTCTCCAGCATTTGTTGTTTGTAGATTTTCTGATGATGCCCATTCTAACTGGTGTGAGGTGATGCCTCACTGTAGTTTTGATTTGCATTTCTCTAATAATTAGTGATGTTGAGCAGCTCTTCATGTGCTTCTTGGCCATCTGTAAGTCTTCTTTGGAAAAATGTCTATTTAGGTCTTCTGCCCATTTTTGCATTGGGTTGTTTGTTTTCTTAATATTGAGTTGCATGAGCTGTTTATATATTTTGAGGATTAATCCTTTGTCCATTGATTCGTTTGCAAATATTTTCTCCCATTCTGAGGGTTGTCTTTTCGTCTTGTTTGTAGTTTCCTTAGCTTTGCAAAAGCTTTTAAGTTTCATTAGGTGCCATTTGTTTATTTTTGTTTTTATTTCCATTACTCTAGGAGGTGAATCAAAAAAGATCTTGCTGTGATTTATGTCAAAGAGTGTTCTTCCTATGTTTTCCTCTAAGAGTTTTAGAGTGTCTGGTCTTACATTTAGGTCTCTAATCCATTTTGAGTTTATTTTTGTGTGTGGTGTTAGGGAGTGTTCTAATTTCATTCTTTTACATATAGCTGTTCAATTTTCCTGGCACCACCTATTGAAGAGACTGTCTTTTCTCCATTGTGTATCCTTGCCTCCTTTGTCATAGGTTAGTTGATCATAGGTGTGTGGATTTACCTCTGGTATTTCTATCCTGTTCCATTGATCTACATTTCTGTTTTTGTGCCAGTATCATCTTTTCTTGATTACTGTAGCTTTGTAGTATAGTCTGAAGTCAGGGAGTCTGATTTCTCCAGCTCCATTTTTTTCCCTCAAGACTGCTTTGGCTATTCGGGGTCCTTTGTGTCTCCATACAAATTTTAAGATTTTTTGCTCTAGTTCTATAAAAAAATGCCATTGGTAATTTGATAAGGATTGCATTGAATCTGTAGATTGCTTTGGGTAGTATAGTTATTTTCACAATATTGATTCTTCCAATCCAAGAACATGGTATATCTCTCCATCTGTTTGTATCATCTTTAATTTCTTTCATCAGTGTCTTATAGTTTTCTGCATACAGGTCTTTTGTCTCCCTAGGTAGGTTTATTCCTTGGTATTTTATTCTTTTTGTTGCAATGGTAAATGGAAGTATTTCCTTAATTTCTCTTTCAGATTTTTAATCATTAGTGTACAAGAATGCAAGAGATTTCTGTACATTAATTTTGTATCCTGCTACTTTACCAAATTCATTGATTAGCTCTAGTAGTTTTCTGGTGGCATCTTTACAATTCTCTATGCATAGTATCATGTCATCTGTAAACAGTGACAGTTTTACTTCTTTTCCAATTTGTATTCCTTTTATTTCGTTTTCTTCTGTGATTGCTGTGGCTAGGACTTCCAAAACTATATTGAATAATAGTGATGAGAGTGGACATCCTTGTCTTGTTCCTGATCTTAGAGGAAATGCTTTCAGTTTTTCACCATTGAGAATGATGTTTGCTGTGGGTTTATCATATATGGCCTTTATTATGTTGAGGTAGGTTCCCTCTATGCCCACTTTCTGGAGAGTTTTTATCATAAATAGGTGTTGAATTTTGTCAAAGCTTTTCTGCATCTACTGAGATGGTCATATGTTTTTTCTCCTTCAGTTTGTTAATATGGTGTATCACATTGATTGATTTGCATATATTGAAGAATCCTTGCATCCCTGGGATAAATCCCACTTGATCATGGTATATGATCCTTTTACTGTGTTGGTGGATTCTGTTTGCTAGTATTTTGTTGAGTATTTTTGCATCTATATTCATCAGTGATATTGGTCTGTAATTTTCTTTTTTGGTAGTATCTTTGTCTGATTATGGTATCAGGGTGATGGTGGCTTCATGGAATGAGTTTGGGACTGTTTCTTACTCTGCAGTTTTTTGGAAGAGTTTGAGAAGGATGGGCATTAGCTCTTCTCTAAATGATTGATAGACTTCACCTGTGAAGCCATCTGGTCCTGGGCTTCTGTTTGTTGGAAGATTTTCAATCACAGTTTAAATTTCAGTGCTTGTGATTGATCTGTTTATATTTTCTATTTCTTCCTTGTTCATTCACGGAAGTTTGTGCTTCTCTAAGAATTTGTCCATTTCTTCCAGGTTGTCCATTTTATTGGCATATAGTTGCTTGTAGTAATCTCTCAGGATCCTTTGTATTTCTGCAGTGTCACTTGTTACTTCCCCTTTTTCATTTCTAATTTTATTGATTTGAGTCCTCTCTCTTTTTTTCTGATGAGTCTGGCTAATGGTTTATCAATTTTGTTTATCTTCTCAAAGAACCAGGTGTTAGTTTTATTGACGTTTGATATTGTTTCCTTTGTTTCTATTTCATTTATTTCTGTTGTGATCTTTATGATTTCTTTCCTTCTGCTAACTTTGCATTTTGCTTTTTCTTCTTTCTCTAGTTCCTTTAGCTGTAAGGTTAGATTGTTTATTTAGGTTTTTCTTGTTTCTTGATGTAGGCTTGTATTGCTATAAACTTCCCTCTGAGAACAGCTTTTGCTGCATCCCATAGGTTTTGGATTGTCGTATTTTCATTGTCATTTGCCTGTAGGTATTTTTTTATTTCCTCTCTGGTTTCTTCAGTGATCTCTTGGTTATTTAGTAACGTATTGTTTAGCCTCCATGTGTTTGTATTTTTTACGTTTTGTTCCCTGTAATTGATTTCTAATCTCATAGCGTTGTGGTCAGAAAAGATGCTTGATATGACTTCAGTTTTCTTAAATGTACTGAGGCTTGATTTGTGACCAGGATGTGATCTATCCTGGAGAATGTTCTGTGCACACTTGAGAAGAAAGTGTATTCTGTTGTTTTTGGATGGAATGTCTTATAAGTATCAGTTAATTCCATCTTGTTTAATGTTCATTTAAAGCTTGTGTTTTCTTATTTATTTTCATTTTGGATGATCTGTCCATTGGTGAAAGTGGGATGTTAAAGTCCCCTAGTATTATTGTGTTACTGTCAATTTCCCCTTTTTTGGCTGTTAGCATTTGCCTTATGTACTGAGGTGCTCCTGTATTGGGTGCATAAATATTTACAATTGTTATATCTTCTTGGATTGATCCCTCAATCATTATGTAGTGTCCTTCTTTGTCTCTGGTAATAGTCTTTGTTTTAAAGTCTATATTGTCTGATATAAGAATTGCTACTCCAGCTTTCTTTTGATATCCATTTGCATGGAATATCTTTTTCCATCCCCTCATTTTCAGTCTGTATGTGTCCCTAAGACTGAAGTGGGTCTCTCGTAGACAGCATGTGTATGGGTCTTGTTTTTGTATCCATTCAGTGAGCCTGTGTCTTTTGGTTGGAGCATTTAATCCATTCACATTTAAGGTAATTATCTATATGTATGTTCCTATTACTATTTTCTTAATTGTTTTGGGTTTGTTTTTATAGGTCCTTTTCTTCTTTTGTGTTTCCCACTTAGAGAAGTTCCTTTAGCATTTGTTGTGGAGCTGTTTTGGTGGTGCTGAATTCTCTTAGCTTTTGCTTGTCTGTAAACCTTTGGATTTCTCCATTGAATCTGGATGAGATCCCTGCCAGGTAGAGTAATCTTGATTGTAGGTTCTTCCCTTTCATCACTTTAAGTATATCATGCCACTCCCTCTGGCTTGCAGAGTTTCTGCTGAGAAATCAGCTGTTAACCTTATGGGAGTTCCCTTGTATGTTATTTGTCGTTTTTCCCTTGATGCTTTCAATAATTTTTCTTTGTCTTTGATTTTTGCCAAATTGATTACTATGTTTATCAGTGTGTTTCTCCTTGGGTTTACCTGTATGGGGCTCTCTGTGCTTCCTGGATTTGGGTGGCTATTTCCTTTCCCATGTTAGGGAGGTTTTCAACTATGATCTCTTCAAATATTTTCTCGGGCCCTTTCTCTCTCTCTCCTCCTTCTGGGACCCCTATAATGCGAATGTTGTTGTGTTTCATGTTGTCCCAGAAGTCTCTTAAGCTGTCTTCATTTCTTTTCATTTTTTTTCTTTTTTCTGTTCCGCAGCAGTGAATTCCACCATTCTGTCTTCCAGCTCACTATCCGTTCTTCTGCCTCAGTTATTCTGCTATTGATTCCTTCTAGTGTAGTTTTCATTTCAGTTATTGTATTGTTCATCTCTGTTTGTTTGTTCTTTAATTCTTTTAGGTCTTTGTTAAACATTTCTTGAATCTTCTCGATCTTTGCCTCTTTCTTTTTCCAAGGTCCTGGGTCATCTTCACTATCATTATTCTGAATTCTTCTCCTGGAAGCTTGCCTGTCTACACTTCATTTAGTTGTTTTTCTGGGGTTTTATCTTTTTCCTTCATCTGGTACATAGCCCTCTGCCTTTTCATTTTGTCTATCTTTCTGTGAATATAGGTTTCTTTCCCACAGGCTGCAGGACTGTAGTTCTTCTTGCTTCTGCTGCCTGCCCTCTGGTGGATGAGGCTACCTAAGAGGCTTGTGCAAGTTTTCTGATGGGAGGGACTGGTGGTAGGTAGAGCTGGCTGTTGCTCTGGTGGCCAGAGCTCAGTAAAACTTTAATCCGCTTCTCTGCTGGTGGGTCAGGCTGGGTTCCCTCCCTGTTTTTTTTTTTGACCTGAGGCAACCCAACACTGGAACCTACCTGGGATCTTCGGTGGGTCTAATGGCAGACTCTCTGAGGGCTCACACCAAGCAGTATTTCCCAGAACCTTTGCTGCCAGTGTCCTTGTCCTCACAGTGAGACACAGCCACCCCCTGCCTCTGCAGGAGACCCTGCAACACTAGCAGGTAGGTCTGGTTCA
Source organism: Grampus griseus (assembly GCF_964374135.1). Taxonomy (NCBI): domain Eukaryota; kingdom Metazoa; phylum Chordata; class Mammalia; order Artiodactyla; family Delphinidae; genus Grampus; species Grampus griseus. Next base: position 65,039,182 of record NC_139007.1, read on the forward strand.
GTCTCCTATGGGGTCACTACTCCTTCCACTGGGTCCCGATGCACACACTACTTTGTGTGTGCCCTTCACAAGTGGAGTCTCTGTTTCCCCCAGTCCTGTCGAAGTCCTGCAATCAAATCCTGCTAGTTTTCAAAGTCTGACTTTCTAGGAATTCCTCCTCCCTTTGCTGGGCCCCCAGGTTGGGAAGCCTGACGTGGGGCTCAGAACCTTCACTCCAGTGGGTGGACTTCTGTGGTATATGTGTTGTCCAGTTTGTGAGTCACCCACCCAGCAGTTATGGGATTTGATTTTATTGTGATTGTGCCACTCCTACCATCTCACTGTGGCTTCTTCTTTGTCTTTGGATGTGGGGTATCTTTTTTTTTGGTGAGTTCCAGTGTCTTCCTGTCGATGATTGTTCAGCAGTTAGTTGTGATTCTGGTGCTCTTGCAAGAGGGAGTGAGAGCATGTCCTTCTACTCTTCCGTCTTAAACCAGTCTCCTTGATCTCTGTCTTTTTAATTGGTGTATTTAGACTATTCCATTTAAAATGATTATTGATATAGTTGAGGTAATGTCTAATATGTTTGTAATTATTTTCTATTTGTAGCAGTTATTCTCTGATTTTTTCTTCTTCTACCCTTTTTATGCCCCCTCTGGTTTAATTGGACATTTTATATTATTTCATTTTCTCTCTGCTCTTAGCATATCAATTATCCTTCTTCTTAAAACTTTAGTTGTTTCTCTAGAATTTGAAATACACACTTCAAGTATTCTAAGTCTACTTTCAATTAACACTAACTACTTCATGTATAGTACACATAATTAATAACAAAGTATTTCCAGTTCCTACTTTCTGTGTCTTAGAACATTTCTGTCATTAATTTTACTTATCCACATGCTATAATTACCCCATACATTGTTACTATTATTACTTTGAACAGATAGTTGTCTCTTAGATCAACCAAGATTAAGAAAATTAAAAAATTTTATCTTCATTTATTTCTTCTCTGGCATTCTTCCTTTGTTTACATATATCTGACTCATATCATTTTCTTCTCTATGAAGAACTTCTTTTAACATTTCTTTCAGAACAAGTCTGCTGCAATGAAATTCTGGTTTTGTTCACTTGAAACAGTCTTTCTTCTTCTTTTTTTTTTTTTTTTTTTTTTGAGGTATGCGGGCCTCTCACTGTTGCGGCCTCTCCCATTGCAGAGCACAGTCTCCCGATGCGCAGGCTCAGCAGCCATGGCTTACAGGCCTAGCTGCTCCGCAGCATGTGAGATCTTCCCGGACTGGGGCACGAACCCGTGTCCTCTGCATCGGCAGGCGGACTCTCAACCACTGCGCCACCAGGGAAGCCGTCTTCTTCTTTTTTGACTTTGATTTCATTGGATATAGAATTCTGGATGGGTTGGTCCTCTTTTTTTTTTTTTTAATGCTTTACATATTTCCCTCCATTCTCTTCTTGTTTATTTGTTTTCTGAGAAGAAACTCATAAGAATGTAATTCTTATCCTTGATGTTCTACTGTTTGCAGGGCATTTTTATTCCTTTGGTCTTCTTTTAAGATTTTTACCTTTGTTTTTGGCCTTTTGAATATGATATGCCAGTTTAAATTTTTTGGTATTTATTCTGCTTGGTGTTCTCTGAGTTTCTGGGTCTGTGGTTTGGTGTCTGTCATTAATTTTGGAAAATTCTCAACTGTGACCCATGGAATAATAAAAACTAAGGTCAATAGGCCTTCAGTGTAAGGTTTTATGTTAATATGGTTAGGAGTTTGACTGTGTTCAATGTTTGCTGTAGCTATAGGTGTCAGAGGCTTCAAATTTCTCTAGTAGCCTTATTTTTGTCTCTTTTTCTGAATTTGGGCCTTTACTTTTTTACTGCTCTTCAGAGAGTATGTGTTTCTTGCAGCTCTTTGAGCTATAATACACTATTATTTATTGAAGCCTTATTGATGTAATCGTATAGTATGGGAGAGAGGGGCAGAGGAAGCATTCTACAGTTTTGTGTTTAAATCCCATTCATTTAGTGGGCCTATGATCCTGGTGTGTGAACTTCACAACTGTTTTTTAATTCCTTCTCTGCCCCCCCACCATTTCCCTCTAGGTAAGACAGGAAGTCTAGAAGGTGTTGAAGTCAGGCAAGTGCCCATCTCTTAGATAGAATGAGTCTCTGGTAGTCTGTTACCCTGGAGAGTAGGCTTATGCATGTTATGTAGAATACTCTGGGTCTTTTCAAAATGGTTGCTTTTCTCTCCTCGTCAGAAAAACAAGGGGAATTTTTCCTTTTTTCTTTGTCATTAGTACCTGTTGGGGTTCCTGGAATTTAAACCTATGGAAGTGTTGGTGTCCTCCTAAATCCACAGCCCTGAGCAATTTCTCATTCTCATACTAGTTCACAGGCACACTCCAGTAATTTTGTCAAAATTACCATTCAGCCCTCCTACCAATTTATGGCTTCATTCACTTTTGCTCCAGGTAAGCTGATCTCTGATGTGATTCTCTCTATTCACTTGACTCTCCAGATTTTGGGGTGTCCGTTCGCCCTGCCACCTCGCTTTTTCTGATGGGTTCAAGTGAAGTAATCAGTTTCTCTTTGTTCAGCTTGATTCTTCTAAGAACAGCAGTGACATCTTCCAAGCTCAATACCTGTCAGAATTGAAAGCAGAAGTCCTACATAATCCTTAAAGACATTTTAGTTTCCATTTTAAAATCCATTGGAATATATATAAAATATTGTACCCCTGGTAATTCTTATTCTATCCTCAAAAATCCTTAAACTTTCAAGAAAATGTTACTTAATAAAAATGTTTATTTCCCTGTATGCAATCTCCAGAGAGCTGTCAAACTCTTTTTGCGAATATTGTACCCATGGTAACTCTTAGTCTGTTCTCAGAAATCCTTAAACACTCAAGAAAATGTTACTTAACAGTAACTTTTATTCCCCAATATACAGTCTCCAGGGAGCTATCAGCCTCTTTGTTGAATAATATTTTGATCACTGTTTTATAAGCAGGCAGAAAATTAACAAACAAAAATCCTCTCATTAGTTGAGACTTTGAGATTTGAATCTTTCCATAGCTGAAAATGATTCTAAATAATAAAGCTTCCTAAAATAATTTGTTGCAGCCCTAACCAGAGCAATAGTTTTCTACTTTCTTTATTTTGTAAGTTATTTTCATATTACTATTTTTATTACTCTTTGAGTTTTCCTTTTCCTTTTATATTATTGTTTGGTCTATGTGGTTTTATCTATGGAAAATTATACATTCTTTTCAAACAAATAGAGTATTTATCAAGATAGATATATTCTGGGCCAAAAATGAGTGTTAATAAATTTAAAAGAATTTCAATCATATAAAGTATGTGCCCTGACCATAAGAGCATTAAATTATAAATCAATAGACGAAAAATAGGTGGAAGTCCAGAAATGATAACTTCAACTAACTGGTAGTTCAAAGAAGAAAAGTAAAGTATTTTTAACTGGATGAAAATGCAAACAGACACACCAAAATTTGCAAGATGCTGTTAATACAGTAATTAGGGGAAATTTATAAGTATTAAAATCCAATACTAGAAATGAGAAAAAAGTCTCAAATCAGTATCCACAACGTTTTCTTTAAGACTCAAAGAGCAAATTGAACTCAAATTAATCACATATGGAAAATAATGAGAGAAATCAATGAAATAGAAAATGGTGAAAACAATAGAGAAAATCAGTGTAACCAAAAATAGATTTATGAAACAATTAATAAAACTGAAAAACTTCTAGCCAGGCAAAACAGGGGAAAAAAGGACATAAATTGCCAATATCAGGAATGAGAGACATGGCATCAATACAAATTCTACAAAATATTGAAAGACTAGTAAGGAAAGTCTGAACAACTTTATGGCAATAAATTTAACAACTTAGATGAAGGGAACAAACTCCCAAATCTCACTCAATAGATAAAATCTTCTTTAAATTAAAAGATAATCTGAATGGCACTATTCTATTAAATTTAATTTGAAGTTACAACTTTCCCACAAAGAAAACTCCAGGCTCACATCACTTGGTGAATTCTTCTAAATATGTATGGAAGAAATAATAGCAATCCTAAACAAATGTTTCTAGAAGATTGAAGACAAGTGAATGCTTAAACAACACGTTTTATGAATCAAGTACTATCTCAATTCCAAAACTAGAGAAAAAGACATCATAGGAAAAGGAAACTACAGACTAATATCCTTCATGAACATAGATGCAACAATTCTTAACAAAAAATTTAGCAATTAAATCCAGTAGGATGTAAAAATATAAGACAGCATAATAACAAAGGATTTGTCCTGGGAATTCAATGTTAGTGAATTTAAAAATCAATCAGAATCATTAACCTACTCAATACCATATACTAAAATTAACATCAAATTGGATCATAGAATTAAATATAAAAATTAAACTATAAACTTATGGAAGAAAACATAGGAGAAAATCTTTATGAACTTGGGTTAGGCAAAATTCTTAGGTACAGCCTCAAAAGCATGCTCTATGAAAGAATAAAAATTGATAAATTGGACCTCATCCATGTAAAAACTTACGCTCTTTGAAAAATTCTGTTAAAAGACTGAAAAGACAAGGCAAAGATTGGGAAAAAGTATTTACAAATATATGAGTGGGAAGACATGTGGATGGGAAATATGCACATGAAAAGATACTCAGTATCTTTAGTCATTTGAGAAATGTAAATTAAACTCACAATGAGATATCATTACACTACTATTCGTATGGCTAAAATTTAAAAGACTGATCATACCAGATGTTGGCTAGAATGTTGATAGACTGGAACTCTCTTATAGTGCTTGTAAGAATGTGAAATTGTACAACTACTTTGGAAAACAGCCTGACAGTTTCTTAAAAAGGTAAGCATACACGAATCACATGATCTAGCTATTCTACTCTTAACTAAGAGAAATGGAAGCATATGTCCATTCAAAGTCTTATACATGAATGTTGATGGAAACCTAAATGTAATGGGTAAAACCTGGAAAAAACTCAGATGTCCATCAACAGGTAAAAATATAAACAAAGAGTGCTGTATACAATACAATGGAAGACTGCTATGCAAGAATTATGTATGGACTATTAATAAATGCAACAATATGGATGAATCTCAAAATATTGATATTTAAATTAAGTGACAGAAAACAGGCAAAATGAGTGTATACTGTATATTTTCCATTTATATCAAACTCTAGAAAATACAAACTAATTTTTAGTGAGTGAAAGCCAGTCAGCGGTTATTTAGGGATGGGAAGGAGCTGGGGAGGGGTAGAAAGGCAAGATTACAAAGAGACATAAAGAAACTTTGAGTGTGATGTATATATTCACTATTTTAACTGTGCTGGAGTTTAACATATATATATATATATATATATGCCAAAACATTAAATTATACAATTAAAATATGTTTATTTTAAATCAATTATACCTACATAAATATTTACAAAACTTAATGTAAAAGCAGTTAGTTACGTTAACTAATAAAAATTATGTGGTAGTATGAAGAGAAAATAAAAAGAGGGTCTACTCAAATTTATGGTTGTCAGTGATCTGTGTGTTTTTGTTGTTCTTGTTTCTCTACATGTACTGTGCTTATTTCATCTATGTCCATTATTATTTTTAGTAACAAATTGCTCCTTGCAATTGTCATAATTTGTTTATCAGTTCTGTCTGGCATGGTTTTGATTTGTCTTCAATTTATTTCTTTATCTTAAAGTATGTTTTATGCTCTTTGATTAAAAAAATAAATACATGCTCTCATTGAGTTTTTCCTGTGAAAAACATTTTGGGGTGATTTTTTTCTATTCTTTGGGATTTTCTTGTTTGTTTGTTATTTTGCTTTACATGCTGGGTTTTTTCCCCCAATTCTTTTCCTCTGTCTAGCTTTTGCTTTTCTCTCTTTCATAGAAACATACTATTTCTTTTCATCCTCTTTATGTTTAGTATCAGCAGCTTTGTTTTCCTGATATTGTGTAGAGTAAATTATCTTTTGTTCCTTTCCCCTATTTCCTTTTTTTTTTTTTTTTTTTTTTTGCGGTACATGGGCCTCTCACTGTCGTGGCCTTTCCCGTTGCGGAGCACAGGCTCTGGACGCGCAGGCTCAGCGGCCATGGCTCACGGGCCCAGCCGCTCTGCGGCATGTGGGATCCTCCCGGACCAGGGCACGAACCTGTGTCCCCTGCATTGGCAGGCGGACTCTCAACCACTGTGCCACCAGGGAAGCCCTCCCCTATTTCTTGAGGTCTGTTTTTCCTCTGAGTTAGAGTGTGAGGATTTAAATATAACTTCTGTTTCATGAGGTTATAGCAGGTGAGGGAGTTTCTTAGTTGGAATGATGTAAAGCCTTATTCTTTCTCATTGTATATGTTGTTAAATGCTCTGTACCATGGTTCACTTTACCTACTGGAGGCAGGGCTTGGAGGGGCACTGAGGTAGTATCTTATGATGTGGGGTATACTGTGGGTTTGGAATCATGCCTTTTATTCATATTGGTAACCTGCAATTTGGGCTTCCGTCAGAGACAATTGTCCCCAGTATCCCCATGCTTAAAAGCCGTTTACTTCCAGTTAGTCAAAAAGGGTGATTTACGGATATCCTTGAGAATTTTGAGGTCGCTGAGACTCAGCATTATGACTTTGGAGAAAGAGAGAGTTCAGAGTCATGCCATGTATTCATACAATCTTCAGTATCTTTTCTGACTTACTTCTTTTGAGTTTATGGCAGGAAATTATGGATATTTTCTCATTTGGGGTAGCACTTTTTGAGTTATTTTGTACTCTTATTGGGAGAACATTTTACAAGGCTTGACTTCACTGTTTTTACCCAGAAATTACAAAGATGTATTCCAGAGTTAATTATCTGTGAATTATTTAATTATCTAAGGGAACCAACTGATATATCAGTTACTTAAAAAATGTGGTTACAAAGTGGTTTGAAACTAAAAAGAATAATCTTTGCCCCTGTGCTAAGTGGATAGATCTATTAAATGAAATTGCAGTGAGAATTCCTAAACATTTGTCTAAGAAAGAGCACTAAATACTGGGGAATTGACATAAAACTAATTTTTAAAAAAATTCTTCTCTGAGGTTTCTCTAAATTTTTAATTTTTGAGTGGTGGGCCTAACTGAATAAGACATGTGTATTTTGTTATTGCTGGGACTCATGTTCTTATTAGAAAGCCACTGGCAGAGTCACATGTTAATAAACAATGAAGGTGGCAAGAAGAGGCAGTGTTCAAAGATCAAGAAGCTCTAAAGAAGGTAACCGAAGCTAATTTCACTTGATAAACCCAGTCTAAAATCTCATTCTGTATATTGAAATTGCAACATATTCCCCTGTTATGGTCTTGAGGATAGTAAAAGATGGAGAAATAGATTCATGCCTTACTCATTGTAAGATCTCAGTTCTGAGTAAGAAATTGACAGTATTCAGACAGGCACTTTGCCTAAACTTATGAAAGATTTTAAAGAAACATTTTTACTTTGGTTTTTATAACTATAATAATTAGTATGATTTTGCAAAGATCAAGTCTGGTGAATATAATTAATTACTAAATAGATTTAATCTATAATGACTTTTTAAAAGCTTTTGATATGTTTTTGACAGTTATACTTAATTAACTAGCATAGTATCATACATAGAGTAGTAGGCAATGATTTAAAAAAAATTGTTTTACAAGTGAGGACTCTTCTTATCTCAGCTCTGAAAATTTCATCCCTCTGTTTGCTTTGGGTAATTTGGGTGTTGGAACCACTTGATTCTTCGAGAACCCCTTCAGTGCAGTGTAATTCCAAGTCAGAATTTAGAGCAACATCAAGAGCAATAATTTTGAAATCACACTCTGAAGATCCTTTGACGACTTCTTACCATCATTTTAGAGTCCAAAGGGTCAAGTGAGCAGGACCATCTTTTAAACAGAACAGTTCTTCGTCTTTGTTTAATGCTTTATATATTGGGTTTCCAGGTTAAATTAATAACATAAAGAGTTTGGCTGCTAAAATTTTAAATGCAAACTCACTGACTACACCATGTCAGTGAGAAGGATATTTATCAAATTGGATGATCCCATTTAGAATGGACATGAAACTCATTTATCTGGTTTCTATTCTGGAACTACTAGATTTTAGCATTAATAACCTATCTGAAAATACTTAATGTACTCTGAAAGAAAGCAGAAGGGATGATGGTCACTATGAAAAAATTCAATCTAACGCCATAAAGTTGAAAATATTCTAAAAATAACAAAAAGAATAAGCCTGCATATGGAAACTTATATGGTAACATGATATAGGGAGGTAGGAGATTTTCTCACATTGATGATAGTGAATAATGAAATACTGCCAAGTGTTATTACAGCCTAATCATCACAAAGCATGTTCTGTAAAGAAAGTCTTTCAATTTAAGCATGATATTATGTAATCAAAATATAAAAATTAAGAATGCACCACAATTTGCTAGGTGTCTATTATAGATTATGTTAATCATAGATAACTTGGTACTTTAACTTTAGAAATTGAATATAGGAATTGAGAGGTAATTACCTTGTTGCTCTCTGCAGGGTATTAAGACACTGTGTTCAATGTTGGGATCTCACGACTAATGAGGAGCTTATACTTAGATACGACTTATTAGATACAGAGGTGACAGATAAGAAAATGATGTATGAGAGAAATCGTGAAGTCAGAAGAATAATGTGAAAGTGAAGTTTAGCATACAAAGGCCTAGAGTACCAAGCAGATGTAACATTTTGTTTTCCTAAAATTCATTGAAATTGGGATAAGTTGTTTCTCTGTGCTTGAAAAGTGAGATGAGAATGGATAATATTTCTTTGAATATTAATATTTTAAAGTTATTTCTCATAATAACATTTTGGGAAGACAACTAGAAGAGTAGAGAGCAAGAAAGATAGCAATATGTGAATAAATGGATAGAATTCTGAGTTTAGGAATTAGATCTGATTTCTAGCCAGTGAATATTTTGAGCATTGTTTTTTGTGTCGTTGGGCTGAAAGCTCTGCATCAGGGCTACCCTTTTCAATTTAACATTTTTATGGTTAGTGGTGATTTAGAGTCCTTCCCAGAGGAAAAGAAGGCCATTTCCTCTATAAGGTAAAGTCTTACCATTTCTTTTTTTTTTTTTTTTTTTTTTGTGGTATGCGGGCCTCTCACAGCTGTGGCCTCTCCCGTTGCGGAGCACAGGCTCCGAACGCGCAGGCTCAGCGGCCATGGCTCACAGGCCCAGCCGCTCCACGGCATGTGGGATCTTCCCGGACCGTGGCAGGAACCCGTGTCCCCTGCATCGGCAGGCGGACTCTCAACCACTGCGCCACCAGGGAAGCCCTCTTTCTTTTCATTGAGAAGATAAATTTGGCTTTTATTAATCAGCTCCTTGGTGTTAGACACTATGCTAGATGCTTTGTCCATGTTTTATCCTTAAGTATTTACAACTACTTTCTGAGGTCCATCCAGTTATTGTGACTTTTAGATGTGAATTTTCAGATGAAGTTTTTTCATACTAAAATATAGACTCCCTGAAAAGAAGCTTGTATATATCATTCACTACTTTATCTTCAACATTTAGAGCATTGCCTGACTCTTAGTAGGGATTTAATAAATATTAAAACAATTATTGAGAAAACAAAGGCTCATAAAAGTTTAAAAATTTATTCAAAATCACTCAGTTAATAAGTGGTAGAATTAGAATTTTATTCAGAGCTGCCACTTAGACTCTGTGTATTCTGGGATTAGATATTAACATTAATCTTAACAATGTGCAAAAAAATAATTTTTCATAGATGAGACATTGGAATGAAAAATAAGTTATATGAAGGACCTATTGAAAAGATAGAAACTGCTAATTTGATAATATTTATGGTAGTCCAGCTAGGTAATAGGGTTTGAATTCTGTTAGCCTACAGGAGTAGGAAAGAAGAAACAGATTTGAAACTGTGTAGTAAGAATTGGAAATTTGGTGCTTATGTGTATGGGTATGTGCACACATACAGTGAGAGAAGAGTCATGGAGGAGAACATTTGGCAAATGATTCTAAGATTTTTAGTTTGGGTGACTGCGATGTGGATGGCACTAGTCTCTGGAGCAGTTAAAGCCTAGAAGGATGGGGTTCAAATAGGGTTTCTTCTTTTATTTTGTTGGTTAATCCCTTGAGAATCCATATTTCCTATTTATAGGAAATACTTTGTCTTCTATTTGTGGGCTTTTCTCTCACTGTTGTAAATTATACAAGAACTCTGGGATAGTCCTGCTTCCAAGAGAAGCTGGAATTGTTTTATTCCATTCTCACTGCTTCTTGCTGCCATATGTTCCTGTTGAATTCTTCTCACCATATCACAGAGACTTGCCTCTTCCAAAGCTATGTCCTCATTGGCATCTACCTCTACACTGGCAGCAGTGGTGTCCTATCCTGAAGTTCCAAGGTTAGAGCTCTCCTAGTTTAAGAACATTGAGCTACCATCGATATTTTAAGTATCTGAGAGTGAGAATTAGGATTTTGATCTCTTCCTACCAAGAAGATCTAGACACCTGTTCACCTACTCACTAGTGATTAACAATACATACCAAGGGGAGAGGTATCTTTTGCTAAAGTGTTTTAAAAAAGTAGCATTTCCCCATAGAATAATGGATTTTTCCTTACAATCTTCCTGAGAAGCATCTTTCTTAGGTGGCCTGTTCTAAGTTGGCCTGTGTCCTTTAATTGTAGACATCACATGATATAATTTCTAAGGGCTCCTTTCAAAGAAAATGTTTAATCTCCTTGATTCTGCTTTAAAAGATATCTCACATGAATTTTGGGGAGACGAGAAAATTCAGCCCCTAAGACAGATGAGAGAAAGTATGACCATGAAATTAGAAAAGATGAGGTGGTGTCCTCAGTTCCAATGTCACAATGAGAGTTCTCAGACGTGACGAGTGGAAAGCTATTTCATGAGTCAAGATGATGAAACAATGAATACATTTCCTGGCAGATTTCATTACTGGATACTAACTCTTGGAATTGTCTTGATTATATTATCTTATTGTGGCTTTGATGAGATGATTTTTTGAGGGCTCTTCTTAATCCATGAATATGAAATAAAAGAAAAAAGTGAGGAGACAAAAGGAAGAGTTGAGTGACAAATTTATACTCCGCTTGATCCACTTGCTGAACTGATTATCATTTTCTCTCACTACTAAATTATTTGCCCTTCCTCAGTTCCTCTTGAGTTTATTCATATGTACACATAAAATGATGGAATAAAATACCCAGGAGTCTCCAACAAGGAAATCAATTTACTCTTTTCCTGTTAATGATAGACATTTATGGGTGTGGATTATGGTAGACCACTATTTTAGTTATTTTATAATGTAATATATGCCTTGAAGTTCTTAATGCTAATTCTGTAACTGTGCTTGTGCAGGGTTTTTATGACTTGCAGTGTTAATTATCTTTCACTGTGATAAACCAATAAAAAGGGAAAAAAGGCAAAAAGCAAGGTCATTTACTTCAAAAATATAATAAGCTTCAACGTCTTAGCTGTTGCAACTATTTATGATTGGTGTTGAGGGTGAGCTGATGTAAGGTGTCTGGTATAGAGGAGAGCTTTATGGATACCACATTCCAAAATCTGAAATTAGCCACCTTCCTCTGTACCCAGGTTATTTTCTGGGTAACTTAGGTTTTAAGGCTTTTGTTTACTTCTTCTGTGAAAAACACTGTCTTTCACTTCCATTCATTTAAAAGCAAATTGTATTAGGTCATATCCTGTGCAATTTCTTGTAGGAAATGAAAATGAAAAAAAAATATTTTGATGAGTGTTTATAGACTAAGTCACCTCATTTAGAATATGCCTTCATTTTGGGAGGCTTTTTTCTTTTCTTTCCTTTTCTTTTCTTTCCTTTCCTTTTCTTTTTCTCTCTCTCCCTCCCTCCATCCCTCCCTTCCTTCCTTCCTTTGGAAGGGAGGTATCTCAAATAGGATTTATAAGACATTCCCAAGCATGAAAAAAAAGGGAGTTTTTCCATTTTTCCTCTTCAGTAATTCAATGGAACTGAAAGAATGTACAAATTACAGAAAAAATGAAGTGTCATGTGGATGGCTAATTTAACAAACAAATCAAATATTAGCATGGATAAGATTTTTCCAGATAGCAATCTTTTGAGTAAATCTGTCTTTGAGAAAAGTAGCAACCAAAGTAATCACAGAATTTATAGCAATAACAATAAAAAACGTGTTTGTTTTTGCCTTTCATTTGCTTCCAAAAAAACCAAAGGCCTTTACACATCAGTGTTCTACATCTACATAATCAGTGGGATTAATCTACAGCAGGTATTAGTCTTCATTTTATAAGCTGCAAAGACTCATGTGCTGAGAGAAGGCTTGCCTGAGATCACACAGGAATTCCATAGAACTAAAAGGATTTAGGATTTGGGGCTCCCAAACCAGTGCATGATCTTTAGATAATACTGTTTCTCAGCAAATGTAACTTGTGCCTTAGCTAAAAATTTGCCTAGTTTTGAACTTTCTTTTCACTGAAATAACAAAATGGAAAATGCATAATGGCTCATTTACAGATTTTATATCCTGTAATTAAAACTCTGAATCAAATTACATAGTGTCAGCTCTATTTCTTTTACCAGATATCACTGGAAATCAGGCGCCTTGCATCTGCCACTGACTGTGACTTGGGGGCAGTTAGGTTCACCTTTCTCATTTACAGTCATATTATTGGCTAAAAATTATTGATACTTTCATATACTAGAGTGAGTATAGATGTTTGGCAAGAATAACACATGATCATGTTATTTTCTCATGCATACATTCTTTTGTGATTCAGTAACTGGTGAACAAAATTGTCACCTACTTAATGGATATGCTTGAAAATATATAGTTTCAAATTACTCAAGTCATTTTAGCAGCATGCCTAATCTCCTACACTTTATTAATTTTGTCACTTTGGCAGTTGTGTTAAATCATAAGCAAACTCTAATATGTGCAAGAGTCAGACCAGTAAATAAATGTATGAATTAGATCTGGGACAGGGACACAGGCAAAGTTGGGGTCGGAGTTGAGCTCAGGAGATCATGCCTCTGGTATCCAATTCAATTTTCATCTAAAAATTTTGTCAACCTAATCAAGCCCACATCTATTTGGACTGGAGCTTGCCTACGGATTGTCATCTGGCATCTCCAATGGTGAGCACTTGGTATGCTGTAACTACAACTCCAGGACATTTCTATTCTGGTGACCTAAAGATTTTAAACTGCTATTTATAGATTCTTAACTTTAAACTTAAATTGGAAGAGACTGTGTCATTAATATAGAAAAGTCATTAATGCAAAACCTCCCCAAATCAATGGTTAAATAATTGCTTTAGATAAAAATCCCATGAGGTTTGTATAATCCATACAAATTGGATTTGACATCAGAAAGGTGATTTAAGAAAAATAATTCAGAGAAAAAAGTGCAAATCATAATTTATCACTTCCAGTTTTCTGCTTTTGCTTATTCTACAAAGTTATGGAAGCTATCAATGTGCATGAGTGACACTGAGAATTGGCTGGTTCCTGGATTTTAGCCTAAACGTCTCATCAATTCAGAATCAATAATGGTACTAATCTCCACAATAGCTAAAATGCTTCCCAAGATTGTATATTATTGTGTAGCATATACTGAGTGCCAAGATCTTTCCAAGGAAATATTGACTCATAAACATTTCCACAGATTAGGAAAGAAAAAATATATCATTCAATTGTACAAATGAGAAAATATAAACAAAGGGAGACTAAGGTAGTTCTTCAGAATCACACAATGAAAAGAATTAGAAGGGAAGACTTTGGCTTTATGGTTCTATGTTGAATCACTTATCCATTCCTTAATTGGTCTTTTGTAAGTAAACCTCTGTGGAATTTTATAGTATGAATAAGAAAAAAAAGACACAATTTGTAAAAGGATGTGGGAAGAGGTCTATTATGCAAGCATTGACCAAAGGAAACAGGAGTGGGACCACTGGAGGGAAACTATTTGACCTTACATTTGACACCCCACCCTAGGCCACTCCTTCTCAGGGCACCCTCCTTGCTCACTAACGGAGTAACTCCTTATGTCACACCCTTCCCCTGCATGGATGCCCTCCTTATCTTAACTAAGGGAATGTCCTCCCTACTCTGCTTGAACGCAGCCTACTCTGCCCATTGCAGCTACCCTTCCCCTCCGCCACCTGCCCCACTGTAGACACCTACATTTCTTGCTTTAGGATGGAATTGCTTAGGAAAGGAAGGGAATACAGAAGGATATGAATGTAAAGGAGAAGGAAAAGAGGAAGAGGAAAAGGATGCTGCCATACAATTTTTGAAATACTAGTTCAGATAATTGATACCAATTACTTATCAGCCAGCTATAAATGTACAAAAGTTTGGCTTTGGACTCCTGGTCCTTCAAATATTTGTTCAGGAGTTTCAGCCTCAGATTCAGCATTTGGAAAGCTGAAGACCAAACATATACTTCATTTAATTTGTGATATCTCTGAACTTCTTTGTGAATAATGATCACTTAATTATATTAGGGACCATTATTTATGTTTAATCAGCATAAAAATAGTAGTCATAGGACTATGCCACCTGGATTTTTTTGTAAATATCTTACAGGCTAATGTTTTATAGTACATTCAAGCGTAGGTAGAATTCTAGCTATAACTTGAAATAAAAGTTTCCTTATGTGCTTTATATGTTAAAACTCTTATTACTTGATTGCATATAATTGTGTACTTATTATTTCCACAAATAATGATGATTGTGAAAGTTGACAATTTATAAATATGATCAGTAATTCTCAAATAAAGAAAAATGACATATTTTGACAATTAATATTAATATCATGATGTATAGCACTAAAATACCAAAAGGACCTATATTCTTTTTGAGCCTTATATCAATATAACTTTATATCCATAAATGTCTATAAAGTTTACATAATAATCTAAGCTATAATGATAGAGATTATATTTTATGCTTCTTTCACTATTTAATTCCATTAAGACCTGAAATAAGGCCCCTAAGGCCTGCAAAAAAAAATCCTAAGTGGATATTCTTCAAATCATAAAAGAAGAATGTAAACTTGGCCCCTCAAAAATATGTTATAAGGAAGAAAAACTGCAAAGTCAAGTATGATAATACTCAGGATAAATCAATATTGATTAAGACAACAAAACATAAATATAGTTTAGAGTTTTAAAAGTTAAAAATATTAGAGAAAAACAAGGCATCTCCCAATATCTGACTCTTCTAAGGTCTTTAGGTGAAAGTAAGCACTTATCAGTACCACAAATCCTCATTACACACTGCAGGAACAATCTAACAGTTGAAAGTGCTGAGACACTTTTGTCCCTGAACTGTGACAGAGAAGAACAAACCTGACTCCATATTGGATCTATTTCTTTAGCTCTAACCTTTGTACTCTGTTGTCTGTTCTTAGTCATGCTGGCTCTGCCCCTTTAGTAAAAGAATGTTACATATAGCCTGAAATATACATGATAGCCCATTATCAAGGCTCTGACCTTTAAAGGTATAACACTTTTCCATTCCTATAGAGTTAAAAAGTTGCAGAACAGAAAATAACAATTGTCTTGTAGGAGGTTTATAGGAACATTATGACCAGACCTACCTGGACAGCTGCAAGAACAGAGGATTCCTGCAGCAAGAAGTTTGCAGCAACCAGCCACATCCTCTCCCCTTTTAGTATAAAAGAAGCCTGAATTCTAACTTGGGTAAGATGATTCTTTGGGACACTAGTCCACCATCTTCTTGGTCTGTTGGCTTGCCAAATAAAGTCACTGTTCCTTGCCCCAACCCCTCTTCTTTTGATTCATTGGCCTGTTCTGCGGTGAGCAGTATGAGCTTGGACTTGGTAACAGAACTATAAAATTCAAAATTAATTTCTATTTACAAATTGCATTTTTAAATAAAAATTCAGATCTATTTAAAATTCATTCTATAATGGTGATTTTGTCTTCACTCTTCATTTGGCCATTTGATATTTAACTAAAATATGTATTAGTCAGGACACCTCTAAGCCATACCTTTGCTTGAAAAGAAATCTCTTTCAAAACACAGACAGATGCTTATAATTTTCTCATATTAATTACAGACTTGCCTTGACCCAATATGTATTTATCAGAACAATGAAAATTACATTGAATCAGTTCGGCTGAAATTCATTAGATAATCTATTTGTTTACCTATTGTGTAAATGCAGGTGTCCTCCAAGGACTGATGGTACTTCCTGGTTGTAGTCCTCTCTCAGAGCATTTGTAACATCCTTAGAGTGTGTTGTTTTATGTTTTCATTGAAGCTTCGTCAGAATCGTAGGGCACAGTCAGGGTGATGCTGATTCAATGACCCCACTTTCCTTAGTACTTTAAGAGTTACTTTCTTTTATTGCATTTGATTTCTCTGAACTTTCGCCAATTTCTCTTGGGCTTCCTTGAATATATTAGGAACTATAAAACACTAAACTATGATGTCTGAAACCTAACAAATGAGAAAGATACACTGGCTTCCTACAAAAAAATGCACTCTAGATGAGTATAAGAGTTTAGGTTGGATAGCCTAAAAGAAATTTAAACAGTAAATCACTTTAATGTGAATTATTTCCTGAAATCTTCATCATCATGTATTTTTTACAAATCTCTCAGCAGTTGCATCCCTGAACCATTAATTTGTTAAAGTATTGAGCACTTAATGAGTCACATAAAATTTATTTAGCTTCTTTCTATATGTTATCAAATTTATTCATCACAACTCTGTGGAGTCAGTACTATTAATATCAATATTTTGTGAAAGAGGAAATTGATGCTTAGTAAGGCTATTATACCTCCAAATATGCAAGAGCATGAAGAGCTGGGTTTGAATTTACAGTCTTATTCCAAAGCTCGGGGCCGTTATTCATATGCTACTCATAATATAGTTAGAGGAATCAACAAAACATATTACGGTTTACATAATGGTGCCTCTTAACTCCAAACAATTGCATTCTGAATACCAAGAGGTACTGAGTAAAGACAGGTACTGTGTGGCTTAGGATGAAAATTCAGTGATGGAGGAAGTAGTTGGGCAAGATAATAGTAATATTGGATAATAGTAATATTGGATGAATCTCAGAAACCTTTGTATATCTTAGCACATTAGTGTCTATATTTTATTATTGACTATTAGGATGCCCACAGAAACTCAAAATGGAGATAGAAGTAATAAGGTTCAAAACACGGGCTCTGAAGCCCAGCTATCTGGGTTCGAATCTTAACTCTTCCATTTTCCACTTACCTTTGTCAAATTACCTAACCATTCTATGCCTCAGTTTTCTCATCTGTAAAATGAGGATAATATAACATAAGCCATAGGATTGCTTTGGGAAGTATGTAAAATTAATATATGCAGAATACTGAGGGTGATGCCTGAACCTGAAATGGTCTATACATGTAAACCACTATAAAGTGTAGAAGAATATATATTTTTGAAACTGGCAGAAGGGAACTCTTCTATTGTTTATCTCTAACACATTCTCTCAAGGGAACAAATGATTAATATACATGGCTGCAAAACACAACAAAATGTCCGCAGCAGAAATTTATCTAGATTTCTTTAAGTGAAAGAATGTAACATTTAACTTGAGCAGGGCATGTGATTATATTTACTTAGACAAACTCATCTTAGAGAGGGTTCCTTAGAGTTTTCTGTAACTGCATAGTGTATCAGTTTTATCCCAGTTCAGTTAAAGAAGGCAGGATGAGTTCCCATATTAAAAGACCACGTGGAGTGCCTATTGGAGCTTTTGCACTGACTGATTGGTATCTTTATTTCCTCTGGGAATTGTTAATAAAAAGAGGGGAAAAAAACCTCTCACTAGCTTATCCTCCATCCTTACTGCATAGAGAAAAAGTGTTTGTGCCCTTCTAGCACAAAAATGACATGGTTGATGAGAATGTGAGGAGGTTACCCTTCCAATACTGAATTTAGTCTAAGGTATATGTGCAGTGATTTCCTCAGGCAGGGTCTTCTAATTTTTCTTAAAGACTAAGAAAGATGTTCTCTTTCATCACCACAAAGACAATATCTGAACGCAAACCCTTAGGAGTCAGTTCTCTTCAGACAAATGAACGTATATAAATTCAGGTGGTGCATTTCTTCATCTCTTCATGTACACAAGAAGGTGTTTCGTTTTTTTTTTAAAGTAAAAAGCTAAGATTGTACAACTGGATGAAGGTTGGGCTGTGAAGTCCAGTAAAGAGGTGTGACTACGTCCATTGATGACTATCTCAGGTCAGAGGAAATAGTTTGAGTATAAGTTAAGTCTAACCAGAATGAGGTGATTGAGATCACAAAATGGAAATTTGCATTTTTACACAAGGATGAATTTGGGGGTGCCACGTAAAAGTGTACTTAAGACAGTTACTTAATTCATTTTTGGCCTTTCTTCTTTTTAAAGAGATGCATTTAAGCTTTATATTTATTTTCAAAAACTACTTTAGCCCTGCCCCACAGGTTTCTGTTTATAATATTTCCATTTTTTTGACATCTAAATCTTTTCAAGTTTTCATTATAATTAAGTTGTTGACTACCACTATTTGGAAAATGTTGTAAAATATCCAAAAATGTACCCTCTCTTTAAGTTTTGTTGTTGTTATCGTTGTTGCTATTTACTATATCAATGATGATGATTTTCCCGTCATTTCTTCTCTTGTCAAAGATCATGGCCTGTATGATACAGGACTCACCATATGTCCTGGGAGGTTGTCAATTTTCATAAATGCTCTGCATGTGCTGAAGAGGGAGGCTGATTTTATAAGGTTCTATATATATCCATTATACCAAGTACTTCATTATTTTTTCAAGTCATATATTATTACTAGTTTTTTGTTTGCTTCAAACATCGATTACTGGAAGAAGAGTGTTAAGTTCTCTCAGTAAAACTTTAAATTAAGTTTTTGTTACATTTCATCAGTTTTGCCTTATTTGAGCTTATGTTATCACTTCAGATGAGTTTAGAATTGTTTTAGCTTTCAGTTTCAGCATCCTTTTACATTTTCAGCATCCTTTTACATCCTTTTACATCCTTTCAGCATCCTTTACATTATGCATTGCGATTCTGTGCGTCCCTACTGATGCTACATTTGACAAGTATATCAGCTGTCATTTGTTTAGTGTTTCCTGGTATAACATTTTTTATTCTTTTACTTTAAACCTTGTAATATTTTTAGAAGTAACTGGTATAAGTAGCAGGGAGCAGGATTTCTAATTTTAATTCCAACTTATTTTTGTTATTAATAAGTCAACTAACTTTTATTGTGATTTCTGATATAATTTGAATTATTTTTTGATCATTTTGTTTCACTTCCTGCCTTCCTGGGATTATTTTTATTTATCATTGCCAGTTCTGCTGTTTTTGTTGTTGTTATTGTTATTACTCTTTCTTAAAACAACTTTGGTTTGGTAGTTGTACTATTATAACTTAAACAAAATTAATTTAAAGTTAAGCTCATTCTCTTCCTGAATAATACAACAGTTAAAGAACACTTGAATTCTAATCACACTTCCACACAACATAAATGTTAATCTTGTGCAGGATTTCAATCTGTCTTTTTCTTTATCCTATAAATTAAGCATTGTTACTATTTCATATACTAAATGTTTATTTAGATTACTCAAATATATACCAGTATCTTTTCTCATCATTCGTCTCATTACTCAGATTTTCCTTCTGGGATAAATTTTTTTTTCCAAATTATATCTTTTAGAATTTCTCTGAGTAAGGTTTATCACTGGTAAGATTCTTGTTTGCTGTGCATCCTATATGTAAATATTCATTTCTTTTTTTAATTCCTGAGAAACTCTCTCTTTAAAACATTTTACCTCTCTCCCATTATCTTTATTCTCTCTTCCTGGATACCTGATTAGATATATGTTAATATACCTTTTCATTCTATCCTCTGTGGCTTTTAAACTTTGCTGTGTTTTTCTCTGATGCATTCTGTATAATTTCTGTTGACTTATCTTCCAATTTGTAAAGTCTCTGTTTTTATTAATGAAATGTTCTGTTTAATATTACTTTTTACTATATAACATTATTTGTAATTATTTAACATTAATTTTTAATTACTTTTGATGTTTATATTTTCACTACTAAAATTCTGTTTTGGTTCATCAACACTAGAATTATTAACAGGTTGATTGTGGCAGATACATACAATGAGTTAGTACACAGTAATACAAGTGAGTGTATTATAGTTACAACTGTGAACATAAATGGATTTCAAAACAATAGTTTTGAGCAAAATAAGAACATAATCAAATGAATACAGTGCAATTTTCTGTATGTACAGTTCATAAAGAAGCAAAATTATTGTCTTGTTTAAGAAAGGTAAGTAAAATTAAGAAAATAATTATTTTATAAGGCAAGGTAGTGATTACTATGGTGTAGAGGCAAGGCTCTTGATGGGCAAAGATCACACAAAGATCTTCTAAGGTTCTAGAAATGTTCTCCTTCTTAAAGACTGGTTCATGGTTACATAGATATGAACATACGTGTTTTATATACCCTTACACACAGATTCAATTTCATTCCTTTTTGAATCTTTCTGCTTTGGCTTAATAATATCTTATTTCTCACTCATGGTCTAGATTCACTCATTTAAAAAAGAAAAATATGTAAATTTATTTACTCCAGTATCTCTGTCCAGTAGTGGGAATGTCTAAACTCCGTGGTTGTCTAATTCACCCAAGTGTTCTTTCTGCTTACTCTTCCTCATGTTGACATGTATCTTTCTGTATAGTGAGTTCATGTCCAGCGGGGCTTTATCTCTTTGTGTCGTAGGAAATCTGAGTGGTTATGAATCCTTACAGAGAGTGCCTTGGGACCTACCAACACAGGATAAACTTGAGTTAATTTTGTAGCTTAATTTCTTAACTTAAACTTGCAAGAAATATAAATTCAAATTCCATCAGTGGGAAGGTTGGCTCAAGTTATAAATTTTTAAAGGAGACCTTTTTCTATTTCACTTCATTTTTCCCATGAGAGTCTTCTCTAAGTCAGAAAAATTTCTTGTGATATCTCCTTTCTGGAAGGTGAACTTTCCCTAGTTCATCTTTGCACTGAAGTTGAAACCCTTTGAATGTCCCAACTTTATTCACGGGATTGGTTTCATCTTTCCTTGTTTGGACCCTGAAGTCTTGTCTTTACTTTCTGGCTTTGCTTTTAACAATCAAGATTCTAGGTTATTTTGAACAGTAATCTATGGCAGCTTTAGTGCAACTTCCCAGTTTGACATCCTAAAACCTTTTAATTTACCAGTGAAAATTTTGAGATTATTTACTTTCTTCTATTTATTTAAAAAGTATGTTTATTTTTATTTTAACAAGTATTTCCAGATATTCTGTAGCAAGAAAGTTTTTAATATCTAATTTCAAATAAAACAATAAACAGAAGAAAAGATGATATTAAAGAAGTCATTTCAGTTTAAGTCTGCCCATTGAAATTGGAGTCATGTGTTAGTACACAACTGCAGGATGGTCACAGGATATACCCTGCAGTCTGAATACAGGTTAAATCTATGACAAAAGTTGTAATTCTAAAGTCACTGAAGTCAGATAGATTTTAAAGAGTCACTACCCCATCGGACCATATTCCTGAATAGAGCTTTCCACTTAATCTTACCATAAGATTCATTTCTTAGGTGTAATAATAACAATTCTGTCATTATCTACAAGAAGCTATTGTTAGATTTTTATAGGTTACCTTTGAGGAGTTCAATTTTGTTTTCCAGGGAAAATATATTGCACAGGCTCACTATCTTCAAGTCCACTATGTGGTATGTTATGTGTCATATCTATGTCATATATTTTTGCATATATTTGTGTACTGATGACTTTGAACCAGTATGTTTTGATGGAAAATAAAATTATTCAAATCCATAAACCTTTGCTTTAACTATTATTAATGCAAATAATCAATTACTTCCAAAGCAGCAATGTGTTTCCTCTCTTTGGTTGAAGATGCTGGAGACGATAGGGCCCTGTTGAGAGAGAGCTAAAGTATATATCTCTTGTACT
Source organism: Grampus griseus (assembly GCF_964374135.1). Taxonomy (NCBI): domain Eukaryota; kingdom Metazoa; phylum Chordata; class Mammalia; order Artiodactyla; family Delphinidae; genus Grampus; species Grampus griseus. The sequence continues at coordinate 65,061,298 of NC_139007.1, forward strand.
TTAAAGACCTACTTGTTAGCTTGACCACAAAAAGGTGTTGCTGAGGGCTGAAAGAGAAGCAGATGATTTTTATTGGACCAGGGATTGAAAGGAACAGAGAATATAAAATAATGTTGCTCACAGGTGGCAGCAACCCTAGCATATGGCAAGTCACAGCAGCATAGTTGTGTCTTCAATGCCTGGTTACACATCTGATTGACCCAGCACGCTTGTTAAATATACAGACTCTGCTTTGGGACAGTAGAGCAGCTCTTGGACAGGGCAGAAGAATCTGTTTCTTTATTAACTCTCATGGTGATTTAGACATTCATAGTAGATAGGAAATCACCTCTGTGCCTGTGGGACCTTGTCAGGGACCATATGTCCCAGAGCTTGCTTCTCCCCATGATTCCAACATAGTAGGTTCACAGCACTGTGTTTTGGAACCCTTGAGAAGACTGACAGGACCTGGGAGTCATGGACTCATCACTCACTAAGAGCCCCTGAGGCTGCAATTAACTACCTCTACTCAGTCTGCCATAGTCTGCTGGTTATGCTTCTGTGACGTCATGCGTTATAGTTGGTCTTGTTTACGGTGATGTGTGTACTCCTTGTTTTCCCTCTGTGTTGGCTGACTTGTAGACAGCAGTATCCAGGTCTCGTTAAAAAGTTCATCCCCCTTAAGAACTCAAAAACTACTTTGTGAACTGAATTGAATTTTAATTAATTGCTGTCATTTCCCCAGTTATCCTCACCCCATATCCTGATTGAGAATGTATCTTGTCAAGTGAAAAATATGTAGTTGCAGGCTCTTTTTTGGAAATTACATTAATCACTATCTTCTGCTGATTCTGCAAGCTTTGTGGTATGGCATTGTATTTTCTTAGTCTACGTTGACAGCATATAACATTATGGTTCATTTAGGATGGGTTTTTATGGCGCCTGTCAAGATTTCACTGTGTTTCGCAAAGTAAACCTAATATTAAATGACAAAATGCATCATAGAAGATACTTCACAACCATTAAGGTAGAAGCAGTGAATGTGTAGAAGATTACTATGCATTGCAAATGGTGGAGCAGCTAAGATAATAAATAAATTTTAATTGAAATCCAGGGGGCTTTGAATATTAGTGGTGTAACAACTCTCTGATCTACAGTGTGTGTTATACTGTGTGATCTACAGTGTGCACTGTTAGGAAGATGGGCTGCAACTCTGGTGCGTTGGTCTCTTTCACAGCAAGTGATGTACTGAACTTACTAACCTGCTGGTCAAGTTTTTATTTAAAAAGTAACATGGGAGCTAAGTCACAATTGCTTTGGGCAAGTGTCTTATAAAAATGTTTGTGTTTAGAAGTGAGCTAATTTGATTAGAGAACCATGAAATCTGCTCAACAGTGTAATGGAACATTAACTAAATCTAAACTGGCAAAAACCCAGGACTTTGAAAATTAATGAATATTCAATATTGACATGCTCTGAAAATAGTTGTCTTAAATATGAGGAAGAAAGGAAGATGGGAGGGAGACAGATTCTATAGCACTTAAGAAATTTTTATGTTTGTCAAATAATACTGTGGCAAAAAATCACATAAGTAAGTCACCATGAAAATTTATAACACTTTAAGGTCAGGGCCAATGTTTTATTAATTTATTTTTGTGTTTCCTGGCCCTCAAAATTAATATCTCATGCTTTGCACCTAGCACTGTTTCATACACTTGTTAAATTTTTGCCAATTGATGAATGAAATGCTCTATCAGCATGGACTACATAATTATTGGATGCAGAGTAGGGAAGTAGGTTTTATGACAAGTAAATGGCAGGTGCCACTAAAAGAGTGAAATGAATAGGGAAGACATTACGTATGTCTATAACACTAATTGCTAAAAACGTGAGAATAAGTAGACAGCTAGAGTATACTTGCCTTGTTAGAAGTCAAATATTGACCTGGGACATCAAAATATCATAAGCACATAGGAAATTTTTTCCATTCACATTATTAAAAGGAACAAAAGAACAACATCTCCCAACTCCTCAAAAATGTCTCCTCAAAAATAAATATAAAGAAGAGAGTAAGAAAATGATAACATTTAAATATATAACACTATTTAGCCAGCACCACAATGAAACTATTGCCCATTCAGTTGCCCAAACAAGAAATAAGACTTTCATGTACAACACAGTTAATTTATGTTCTGGCTCACTTTCAAGCAACACAGGAATCTTGCCAGAGCTGAGTCCTTGGTAGACCGTGTTTCTTAGACTCTTCTCATTTCTAGATGGCAAGTGGGATTAAGTAGCAGTAAGATGTGTTTGGGTAAAGAATGAGGAATGGCAATAGAGTGGCATAAGAGACATGGTAATAGATATGCTGTTACAATGGCCTCAGTAAAACACGCCTTTAACTCAACAAACATTTATTAGTACCTTTAGATATACTACACTGTGCTAAACCTGGTGATTTACAAAAGTGAATCAGGATCTGGCCATGCCCTTAAGGATCTTAGACTGCAGTGGAGGAAATAGGTCACAGACAAAAATAATTAAGAGAGAAGGGATTTCTGTCAGGGGCATTATCTCTTTGGTAGAACAGATTCATTCTTTACGTTGACAAGATTTAAATCTATTTCTCACCCTGTGTTCTCAACTGACCATCAGTTTGGTCCTTTATGCTATCTGGCCATTTCCAACTTCCTGTCCAAAAATAACTTTATCTGTCTCCCCCAGTTTCACATAATTGACTTTATTGCATAACTTCCTTGTCCCCACCGAAAGCAATCAATTCCTTAAGAACGCATGGTCGCTATCTTGAGATGCTTTGTTTATTGCTAGGTTCACTACACATACCTGTTTGATGGAGGCGATCGGTATACGTCTATTTTCTTCTCTTAAGTATCAATGGAACATCCAAAAGTGTCCTGCTTTGGATGATAAATTATGATTATCCTCTGTACCCCTCCTTTCCTTTTCCTTATTCAGTTTTCCATAATTGAAAGATCTTATGTATACATTCTTCTTCACCTTTCCTCTTCATCAACCCACTGCTCAGGCTTGTATCAGTTTTTGTAGTCTTTGCTTATGTGTCTTTAGGAGCCTTTAAACTCCCTTTGCATCTTGAATTCTGTTTTCCATTACCAGGCCACCCTGAACAACAAAAGAAATATCAATAATATTGTTTTCAGCATGCCCTGATCATCGTCAAAAACATTTGCTAGTTTTTAAATTCTTGTCAGACAAACTCATAAGTCCTCTGGATTTAGGGGCTCTGTCATCTGACCCTCTCCTGGTGATTCAACTTTAATTCTCACTTTCTTTACTGTTTCTCTCTAGTCAGGTCATTCCTACTTTTTGCTGAGCACAACTTGTTCTTTCCCATATTATTCCCATAACCCAATTGACCCTGGTATCAGTCGTAGTCCTGGCAGGAGATGGATGGCATTCTACGAGGTAGGCTGGAGTGAGCTTAGTTAGTAGACTATACACAAAAGTGTGTGCATGGCCTAAAGAATCCAACAATCAACCCTCGGGCTAATCCCAGTGGGGAACTTTCAACATTCCTAGGTCTTAAGGGTAAGTGGAAGGAGCAGTTATGGGAAAAAGAAAGGATAGCTCTTTGGGCAAAGGCCACTTAGTGAGAGCTGTGGGGTTTCAGAGAGGGACATGACCAACTCATGGTGAATTACTAGAGAAGAGAGCTGGGGAAAGATATCCGTGACATCCTTCCCCATCCTCCTACATATTTCCTGCTGGTGGCTTTTAATGTCCAAGCCTAACCATAAATGAGAGGTACAAGGGAATAGATGCAGCCTATACAGTTTAGCTCTCAGAGCACAGGCTAAGGTGAAGAAAGAGGGGCATGGATCTGAAGGAACAAATACAGTAAGTCCCCTACATATGTACCTTCAAGTTGCGAACTTTCAAAGATGCGAACGTGCGTTTGCATATCCAATCATGTAAGTTAGTTCACGTGTCTGACGTACATTGTCACATGCGTGAATCCTGTACAGGTGGTTCTGATTTTGTGTACTTTACTGTACAGTACTGTATAGAGTACAGTAGTACAATATCTTTATTCCAATCCCAGGACGTCTGGAAGCAAGAGTAAAAGCAGTGGTGATGTAGCTAGTACTGGTATGACGAGAAAGAAAGAGCTACTACCCAGACATCACTGAATCGTTTCTTTCAAGACAGAATTGAATCCAGCAAGGAAACAGAACCTGTGCCATCACCGTCAGGCGTGAGTGAAACTGCAGCTTGCCCTCCGTCTCCTGTTGCTGACGATCCTTCAGCTCTACCATCTCCCACCCCCTCTCCCTCCTCCAGTCAGTAACTCTTCTTGCCTGTTCTCTCCATGTCAATCCCTGTATGCCAGCTGTTGTACTGTACTACTGTACTTTTCAAGGTACTGTACTGGAAGATTAAAAATGTTGTCTTTATTTTTTGTGTTTGTTTTTTATGTATTATTTGTGTGAAAAGTATTATAAACCTTTTACAGTACAGTATATATAGCCGATTATGTTAGTTGGGCACCTAGGCTAACATTCTTGGACTTATGAACAAATTGGACTTACAAACGCGCTCTTGGAACCGAACTCGTTCGTATGTAGGGGACTTACTGTAGAAGATAAATAGCACAGTTACAGCTTGTTCAATGATCTCTCTCCCACTTAGTAGAGTCCCATCACATATGATTTGGCACAGAGAACCTGAATTCACAAACATCCTGAAGCCAGGTTAATAACTTGTATCTTTCATCTATTCACATATTTTATTTGCCCACTGATGCATATTCGGATTCATACTAATTGGCTCAGAGGCCCTGTTTAAAAACCAAAGAACCTACAACTAGGAACTGAAGCTTGCAGGTTTATTTGGAAAGGTCAGGGAATTGTGAAATAGGATTTATTTAGCAGAGGGGCTCTATGAACCTTTACCTTATTCTATATTTGAAGAGAAGACTGCTTACATTCATGATTATTATGTAAGAATTAGTCAGGTGAGGATATTATCCAAGGGATCATGATTCAGCAACTTCTTTGGTCATTTTCCAATGGACATTGGAACACTCAGTGGGTTGGGAGGCAGCTTTTTGCAACACATGCATTTGGTCCTGGGGCTCTAGATGGGAGGAATGAGAATAACTAGCTCACTAGCTTTGTGATCTCTGATCTTTACAAAAATGCTTTTTCTATTAATTACTTAAAGGTAAGGAGAGGATTAGTGGAAAAGTCAAGATGTACAACATAAGTTTCACATCCGTGTTCTCTTGGTCAGCCAGTATCCATTCTCCTTTTCTCTTGCTAAAAGTATATCCCAGTTTTGGTTGCAGTTTTGTTCTTCCTCATGCAGCCCATCTATTTCAGAGAAAGTTGAACCCTTCCTCAGCCATAGAAGTAAAGCCTTGTTGGCTTAAGATAATTCCTCTAGCCAAAGTGATTGATTTAGGAACTTATGTTCCAAATGTGTCCAAGGAATGGAGGAGTGATCTTTCCTAAGATTTCTGGAAAAGATGTTTTCTTAGTCTTTCCTATGTGACATGAAAGAGAAAGAAGAGAGGCCTGGGGGGTGGGGGTGAGACAGTGGAAGCCACAGGGACAGAAAGTGGCTAAGAATGGAGTTGACACCAAGGAGGCATAGCTGAGAACAAGAGAAAGGAAAAGGTTCTGGTCCCAACATTAGAACTGCCAAAGCAAGTGTTTTCTGAAAGTAGAAAAGGAAGTTCAGAACATTTTGATCACTTGAGCCAATACATTTTCTTTTTAGTTTGAGCTATTTTGACTTGAGTTTTCTTTTAAAGTCATCAAAAGATTATATGCTGATAGAAAAAAGTAGAACCAAAATCACAACTTTTAGTGTTTTCCTCTAAGACACGTTTGGTCTACTGTTTATTTAATATGACTTTTAAAAAATGCTTGTGAGCCAATTAATCATACTTTGCCTTTTAAAATAGTAATATGTATCAGGTTATAAATATAAGAACTGTTACGAGTTTTGCACAAATCTTATATGTCTTTCACGTATCTGCAGACATTTATAAATACCAATTATTTCTATTACACAGTATCTAGGACAGACTGTGCCTGAACAGATTTATATTGTTATCACCAGTTTTTCTGGGATATATATAGAAACAGTACAAGATAGAGGACGTGTACTAGGAAAATTAGTTTGAGTCAATACGAATTGTGTTGGCTAAATAGAAATTTTACAGGCCTGACTTTCTGAACAAACATTTGGTAATGTTATCACTGTTACTAATGCTTTTAAGTTTTAAGAGTCACTTTGGTATTTAGCTAAGGGATGACGCGCTCTTTGAAGAGAGGGAGATACACGAAAGAGAGTATTTATTAATGTCAGTTTTGTGGAATCCATCAGTCCTTACTGGGTTCTCTAGTCCTTTTGAAAGCTGAACAAGCTGAAAAATAAAACCTTTCAATGGAAATAAAACCTATAGGATTTATTGGAAAAAAGCCCAACTCACTTGTACACGCTAATTAAACTTTCTACATATTACCATAATCCACAATCAAGATGTATTCAGTTCATAATTTGAGAAGTGAATATTGTCAGGACAAATAATAATCAGTAATTCTCCTTTGCTAACATTTAAAAAAAATATTCATTTCCTCCAAATGTCTGAACCGTTTTATATCAAACATGACAAATTTAACCACAAGAATCTTTTAGCAAATTTATGTTTATCAACTTAAAAATATATAATAAAAATCTTAGTTCACAACAAAGATCACCTTAATTTATTAAACTTAATTAGGATTGCTAAATATAATAACATATACTGCTCCAACAACCAACAATTAGGGAAAACTATTTCTGAATGTTTGGTCAATTACTTGCTAATCTACAAAGTTCAGTAATATGGCCTCCTGCCACAGTAAATTGAGGTTTCAATGTAAAATAGATGATGCATTCTTTTGGAAATTCCTTTTACAACACAATTAACCTCTTCACCTTTTAGAAAACACATTGTGAGCATATTGAGATGCTATTTAATTTGACATGCTCTTATGTGGTACTGATCAGTGCCAAATAACATTTTACATTTTTCTAAAATTTATTTTACTTTTGTTAGTTAGGCTTTCAGCTACTAATTACACCACATTTCAGTTTGTATACAATCCTTTGATCCAGTATATAATAGTAATGTGATAGCATTAACTACAGGGTGTTCTAGTAGTGGAATCAGCATTATCAGATGTTAGAGGGCTGTTTAAAGAAAAACCAAAAGAAAGTTGCTAGGAATAACTATAGGACTTATTTTGGACGGAACTATTACAAAAGACATGCCAGGCTATTTCTCTTGTAGAAAATGTTTCATTCAAGGAGTAATAAAAATGTTTCACAAGCACATATGAATAATGAATAAAGAAAATCATGAGCAGGGAAAAAACATTAATACACAGCAAGCAGATGCTTTGAGAAAGGGTTTATTTTACAGCTTTAAATGTAAACTGTATTATTTTAGAGCTTATATGAAAATTAGAAGTGCTCTTAGAAGTGATTCACTGCCACCTCTACCCATGCATCAGTCCCTGTTATAACAATGCTGTTGAACGGAAGGCCAGCTAGTGCTTGAACACCTTCTGGGAAAGGAAATTCATATCTTCACGGGTGGCTCATTACCTTGCCCATGGTATATTCTTTTATAATCTAGTTAGCTACATACATGTATGTCACCTTTCTTTGACTATAAACTAAAGATAGACTCTAAGTCTTATTCATATTGTTATCCTATTATAATATCTAGCACAGGGCAATCCGTATGAAAGGTGCTTAATTAATATATATGATTTGATGGTAAGGATAGATATCTGTATTGTGTAGCTCTAAAAAAGAGTCATAGTTGTGATCTCTTTTAAAGAATATCAAATACTATTATTCACTATCATTAGGCACACATAGGACGAAAAATATTAGATAACCAACATGTGTTTTTATTTTACTCTACTGCCAGTGTGATCCTTTCACTGACGCTTTTGTTAAATGCATCTGAAATAGATGGATTGTAGCACAAAAGCTTTATTTATCATGTTTAAGAGGAAAACACCAACTGAGATGCTGGTCATAAAAATTCACTGTTTCAGCAGCTGTTTGGTTATAAAATTATTGTACTAAAAGCTCATAAATATGTACTGCACATTCATTTAGAGGGAAAATAGCACTTTATGGCTTTTTCTCAATTTTTTGAGAAACTCAGTAATGAGTTAAAATAATTATTTAAAAAAGAACCTCTTATAAATTTGCTCCAGAATCACATTGTCTCATCATAATGGGGGTGAGGGTGATTGTCTCAGCGTCCAAGGACTGGGTTTTGAGTAGTGATCTGCTACTTCTTATCATGTGACCTTGAAAGATCATTTAGCTTTGCAAAGATTCAGTTTTCTTATGTGTCAAATGATGAAAAGTATATGTCCTGTCTACCTCAAAAAGTAGTAGGATCAAATAAAGCATTGTGATAAAAGTGCTTTGTAAAATGGAAAGCCTTATTAAATATGAGGGGCTGTAATCAGAGAGGAGCTTTAGAACCCCACTCTCTTACTTTCAGATTTGAAGACTGTAGGAAGATCAACAGACATAGTCGAGATATTATAGACTTAGATACTTTTCAGTCACTGCCAGACTTGGTGGACTAGTGATAAAGTGGTTGGCAGAAGCAGATAAGGAAGGCACAGTAGCTCCAATAACGCTACTGAATAAATATGGTATATTTCTGGAGTAGTATCAACTAATTCTCAGGTTTCATAAGAGCCATTCATGCATCAAAATTCTCATTAGTAATTTTTTTTTCATTTAAGGACTACAAATCTCAGTGAAACAATTCTTCTAGTTTGTCATAATTATTTCTCCAGTGGCTCAAATATTCATGAGGTGTGCCTTAAAAGGCTACAAAGCCCCCACCTCACACCATATACAAAAGTCAACTCCGAATGATCAAAGAACTACAACTCTAAAACTCTTTAAAAAAAATAGGGGTAAATTTTCATTACCTTGGATCTGGCAGTGGCTTCTTAGATATGATGGCAAAAGTATAAGCAACAAAAGAAAAAATAGGTTAATTGGATTTCACCAAAATTAAAACATTTGGGGCATCAAAGGGGACAATCAAGAAAGTGGAAAAGGGCTTCCTTGGTGGCACAGTGGTTGAGAGTCCACCTGCAGATGCAGGGGACGCGGGTTCGTGACCCGGTCCGCGAAGATCCCACATGCCGTAAGCCATGGCCGCTGGGCCTGCGCATCCGGAACCTGTGCTCCGCAGCGGGAGGGGCCACAGCAGTGAGAGGCCCGCGTACCGCAAAAAAAAAAAAAAAAAAAAAAGTGGACCCCCCCCCCCCCACCAAAGAACCAAAGAACAGAACAAAATATTTAAAAATCCTATATTTGTTAAGGGTCTGGTATTCAGAATATATAAAGAACTCTTATAAGTCTATAACAGGAAGACAAACAATTCAGTTAAAAAAACATGCAAAGAACTTGAATACACTTTTCTCCAAAGGTATCCGAATAGACAAGTGCATGAAAAAATGTTCAATATCATAGGTTATTAAGGAGATGCAAATCTAAAGAACAATGAGATACCACTTCACACCCAGTAAGATGGCAATCATCATTATCATCATCAACAAATAACAAGTGTTGGCAAAGGGTGTAGAGAAGTTTGAACCTTCATACATTGCTGGTAGGGATGTAAAATTGTATAGCCATTGTGGAACGGAGTTCCGCAGCTCCTCAAAAGTAAAAGATAGAATTACTACCCAACAATTTCACTCTTAGGCATAGACCCCAAAGAATTGAAAACCAGTGTTCAAACAACTACTTGTACATGCATGTTCATAGCAGAACTAGTCACAATAGCTAAAAGATAGAAAAAACACAATTGCCTGTCAACAGATAAATAAACAAAATGTGGTACGTACGTACAATGGAATATTATTTGGCTATACAAAAGAGTGAAGTATTGATATATGCTACAACATGGGTGAACCTTGAAAACATGCTAAGTAAAAGAAGCCAGACACAAGAGGTCTCATATTGTACAACTTATGTGAGATATTTATGTGAGATATCCAAAAGAGTTAAATCCATAGAGACAGATAGCAGATTAATGTTTGCCAGGGACTGGGGTAGAGGAGAATGGGAAATAACTGCTTAATGGGTAAGAGGTTTCCTTTTGGGGAGATGGACATGCCTTGGAACTTAATATAACAGTTGAACAACACTGTGAATTTACTGAATGCCACTCAATTTTAAGCTTTAAAATGGTTAATTTTATGTTATGTGGATTTCACTTCAATAAAAAGAAAATCATTCTACTTATGATTTCCTTTTTACTCTGGTAAAATGAAAAGTATAAAATGCATCATTTCCTAGGCAATTTCCTTTCTGTATATACTAATTCTAGTTTTGGATTTCAATCTGGATAATAAATTGTGTTAAACACATACACACACAAACTTTGATAAAAATGAAAAGACCCTTTTATGCATGTTATGATATGGTGATAATAGTTCTTACTGTTTTTCTGGGGTCTTTAAGCTGTCATGGAGACACAGCTCTGAACCACAGAGACAGTCTGCTCCTCGGAGCACACTTGCCTTTTCCTTTGAATTCTTTCTTCCTTTTTTTCCCAGGGGGAGGTGGCTTTAAGAAATTTGAGGAGGTTGTGAAAATGCAACTTGATCATGAGATGCAACTTGTCATGAGACAGAAAGGGACAGGGGGCTAGAATACTGGAGGAAACAGGGAGAAGCTCCATTTTGGAAGTAAATGGCTACATTTGGGTTTATTTTGTCAATACAAATGAAAAAAAGTCCAGTGAATATAGTATCAAAATTTTATCATTTATCTTCATTTGAAGCTAACATTTCATGTGCAAAATGCAAAAGATTCTCTTAAAATTATACTATACCTAGATTCTTCATAGGTTGACAGATGCTAAAAATATTCTTGAGTTAAAATACTGTATTATTGGAGTGGGGGTAAATGAAGTCAAAACATGCCCATATAACAGAAGACTTATGGCTTTGCTTTTGTAATTCTTTTAAAGAAATAACTCTTATCACCATGATATCATGTGACAAGTGATACTCTAAATCAAGTTCTGGATTTTATTACACTTCCATTTATGTAGGAAGTATGGCAAGATTTCTGAAATATACTCTGTTTTAAACCAGGTAATCAGTAGAAGGAATTTCAGAAACTTTACTGGAGAAATATACTTGTCATTAGAATATTTAAGAAAATGGTGATCTCAAATTTTTGTGGAAGGAAGCAAGTACAGTATAAATAAATAAATCTATAAGTAATTGAATAACTAATTAGTTAACTAAATACATAGTAACCAGTTTGATTTAACCATATAATATTACAATTTTATAAGTCAAAGATCAATAATTTCATATATATAATTTAATATTATCCAGTTTCTCAATTCACTTATAAATAATAGGCATATGACTTTTTAATTTCTTCAAATGAAAATATTATAAGTATGAAAGTATAATATTTTCAGTATCTATATTTACACTCTGTTATATTTATCAGGACCCTCAAATATAGGTGACAGAGACCTTACCCAGACTAATTTAAGCCAAACAAAGAAACAAAGGGATTCTTTGACTCAAGGGGGATGCTAACCTGTTGATTTAATTCTCAGGGCAATCTTCTCCATGTGACCAGAAGCTACAAATATATAAACCTATGGTCAATGATTATAAAAATAAATACAAATAAGAGTACTCCTCTTGCATTGTCCATGAATTAATCTCAGAACGACTTACATTGACCTGTATGTGTCACATTTCTCATGCCTAAATCAATCACTCTTGTCAAGAAGATGAAATTTTTTTTTTAATTGATCGGCTTAGGTCAGGTGCTGATCCTGGCAGATGGGGAGCAAGGCCCTATCTGGACCATGTTAAGTGGGAGGAGGGCACAGAGTGTTAACTTCCTTCCCCTAATATAGCTTGCTATTGTTAGAAGAAGTGGGAATGGATGCAGGCAGATGTAAGAAAGGTCCAGTATTACATTCAGTTTTAAATAATATCATTTAAAGATTTCATCTTTAGGATAAAGTATGCCAAGTAAAGCATAAAAGTCTATGTAATAACTTTGATGGAATTACTTTCAATCTAAAAATAGAAATTAATATACACAATAGCCTGTGCAAAAAGTGACCTGATGAGCTTTTTTTATGAGCTTTTAATGCAATTCTTTATTTTGGAATAATTACATATTCATAGGAAATTGGAAAGATAGTACAGAGAGGCCCCATATATCCTGAACCCAGTTTTCCCCAATGGTTACATCTTACATGCTTATAGTACACTATAAAATCTAGGAATTTGGCATGGGAAAAATTTGTTTGTATAGTTCCATGTCATTTTATCACATGTATGGGTTTGTGTAACCACTACTTCAATTGACGTACAGAATTATTTTATCTCTACCAAGATCTCTCTCATACTAGTCACACCCACCCTCTCCCTCCTAATATTCTCAGCTCCTGGCAACCACTAATGGAAACATAAAGTATGTGACCTTTCTTGATTGGATTTTTTCACTCAGCATAATGCCCTGAGAGCAAAGCAAGTTGTTGTATGTATCAATTGTCCAATCTTTTTCATTGCTGAATAGTATTCCATAGGATGGATGTATCACAGTCTGTTTACTCATTCCTTTATTGAAAGATACTTTTGTAATTTCCAGTTTTAGGCCTTTACAAATAAAGCTGATATCAACAATCTTATTCAGGTTTGTTTTGGGGAGGTGGGCACAAATTTTCATTGCTCTGGGATAAGTGCACAGGAATGCCATTGCTGGATTTCACGGCATGTATCTGTTTTCTTTTGTAAGAAGCTACCAAATTACTTTCCAGAGTGGCTCTATCATTTTACATTCCCATCCGCAATGAACAAGAGATAGTTTTTCTACATCTCGGCCAGCATTTTATGTTGTAACTTTTTAAATTTTAGCCATTCTGATAGGTGTGTAGTGATATCTCATTGTGGTTTTAATTTGCACTTTCTTAATGGCTGGTGATGTTGAATATTTTGCCATGTGTTTGTTTGCTGTCTGTATATCCTTTGTGGTGAACTGTCTGTATATTTTTTTTGGTGAACTGTCTCTTCAAGTCTTTTACCCATTTTCTAATTGGATTATTATTTTAATGTTGAACTCTGAGAGTTCTTTTTGTATTCTAGACATAAGTCATTTGTCAGATATGTGGTTTGCACATATTTTCTCAGTCTATAGCCTGTCTTTTCATCTTCCTAATAGGGTCTTTTGGAGGGCAAACATTTTTAATTTTGATGAAGTCCAGTTTATCCATTTTTTTTCCTTTTATAGATCATGATTTCAGTGTCATGTCATAGATGTGTTTCACCAGGCTATAAACCTTAACCCAAACCTCACGGTTTACACAAAAATCAACTCAAAAGGGATCATAGATTTCAATGAAAGAGGTAAAATTATAAAACTTTTAAAAGATTATATAGATTATTTTTTATTTTAATGTAAAATTGCTTTATTTTCTCTTTGAGAGTTGATTTGAGAATGCAAGGAAATATTTACAATTGTTCTATGTAGACTAAAATGGCAAAATTATTGTGTGAAATATTTTAGATTCCTATCAAAGTAAGTCATAATTTTAATTTAGCCTGTTCCTTTGCTGACACATGCTAGAAAATTTTAGCAGTAGTTGATGAGTTACTCCCTGATGCAAAAGGGCATTAAAACAAGCACCAAATTGGTCACAGGCATTTCCATTATAATGGTATAAAAAACTTGTTAATCATAATGTTTGTGCTATAAACAGTAATCGCAGCCTTTGAACTAAAGATTTTGCCTAAGATTAAAAGTTACTGAGATGGAAAACCAGTTTGGGGATGCAGGCTGTTTACCAGAATTATTGGTGGCAGCCCTGGGTGTTATGCAATCTTAGTACTTTCCATAGATTGAGGCAGCACAGTATTTGTCATAATACGGTCAGGGCCAGACTGAGAGTGGCTGAAGGGAAATGGTCTTTCCTTCCTCCTCAAGCTGTATTTATAATTTCCTACTCATTTTTAGTTTGGCTACACTGGTGTGGAAATTTTTTTCTGACTGAGAAATAAAACAAGTACAATTTACTTCTAGCTGGTAGATAAAGTTGAGAGCACCAGTTAAAATAACAGCAGAAAGCCCTGGGATTTGAATAAGGCAACTTCTTTTGCAAGCACACTAAATGAAGGTGTTAGATGAGTATTGATCTGGGAATGAATTCCTAGGTTCCCTTTTAACAGAGTATGCTTAATCCATAAGAGCTATAGCTTATTATAAACAAAATATCCACTTACCTTTTGGCAGTTTTTGAAAAAATAAAGTGTATATTTATGGTGCTCTAAAGTTTAGTTTTAAATAACACCAGGTGATTAAACATAAAAGAACTTGGTGACTGACTGGAAACCAGAGTTAATTGTACTCACTGGAGACCAGAGTTAAATTCTCTAGGCTACACTATTGACAGAAATTCTCAATGAATCATTCAGCAAACTCAAGAGGGGCTGTAGTTATGTTCGGGTTGTTACTAGGCTAAACTTGGAGGCCATTTATGCTTTAAAAAGTGGCAAAATTGTACTAAATGGTAGTGTTGTATAGGGGTGAAGGAGAGGAGGTACCATTTATTACCGCTACCAGCCTTCTAGAGAGAATTAGAAAATGTGTTCTTGGTTACTGTGGGTTTTTCCTGGGACAGTAGTGACACATATCACCACCCAGTTTATTAAGTCCCAATAGGAATGTTTCCATCATCTCTTTGCTAAGAATTTGTTAGATGTAACATTTTCCAGAAGTACTGGAAAATTTACTTATGTGCCAAAAATAAGAGTGAAATTGACTAGAAGCAGAAAGTCCCTGTCCAAGCTGAGGAAATGCAAAAAGTAAACAAACAGTATAAATAGCCAGAGAATGTAAGTCTGTGGTTAGCAGTGATGTCTGGATGTCCAGTTTAAAGTTTTGTGTTTTATTCCCAAACCTAGTTACAAAATGAATGAAATTGCAACAGTATAAATATACAAATAGTCTTTAGTTAAATGAACTTTCCATAAATAACTCATTCTGAAATGTTTTGAGATTTGAATCTCAGAAATGATTGTCTCTGTCAAAAGCAACTAATTTTATTTGTCCCTTTTAGATTCATGTTCTGGATAAGCTCTCTTAACCTAAACATACCTTTAACTCTTTGTCATGGATTCTTCAACCCTGAATTATGTTGCTTGGTGATGTTAATTACCATTTAAATGTCTTGATGGTATGCTTATGGATTTTAGCAATTGTTGTTCAATTTAGTTTAGTTTTCTTTTTGGCCTTAAATTTTCAAGATACTTATTTTTAAATGCAAATATGCAGAACCCAACAAATGTGAAATATTTTCAGGCTCCCCCTTGCAATCTCTTTGAGTTGACATTGTCCTAGTTGGTGGTTATCTTGACTGTTTCTGTATTTATAATGATTTAAAAAAACTAGGAATCACTGTCAATACTATACCATTTATATGTGAATTATGCAATATTTTGAAAGTACAATTCACAGTGGCAATACACTAAGATACTGGCATTTTCTTTCTAATACTTTAGTTCTACTGAGGATATAGATTCACGTTTTTATAATAAAATATCACTTGAAATACAGAGCAGTTCATTTCCTTTACATTCTATATTTGAAATTCTACAATAATATTGACTCCAAATTTAAAATATAACTCACAAAAGTTTAGTACATATGTTTAACTGCAGATCCTTATTATTTTACAATATTTAATGGAAATTATTAGACTATATGCAAGGTGGTATAAGACATAATAATGAGACAGGTGTTAAATCTGTCTTCCTCACACTGGGACCATCATCTGCTATTTTGAGAAATGTTTCCCACAAAGAAAAAAATCCTGGAAGAGAGTCATCGTGACTCTAAAATTTGGTCTTTCTTGCCCTACTTTGTTTACACTGGCTTTTTCTCCCTTCCCTTTCTATATCTCTTCTGTTTGTAACTATTTTACAACTAATTATTTTAGTAATATCTTAGAATTTATTGACCAGAAAGGATCTTGGATACTATATTTTGACCAATCTCTATGTTTTATATATGAGGAAGCAGAAGTCCTGCAGTATTATACTGTAGGGGAGGAAAAATATCTTTTTCCTCCTACCCTTTTGGTTCTCAACTGGGTCACTGTTTTTAAAAAAGACAGATTTACAAGAGAAAAGCATACATATTTATTTAATGTAAATGTTCTGTGATACAAGAGCCACCATAAGGAAATGAAGACCTGAGGAAACAGTAATCTGAGTGTTTATATACTAGGTTTGATGAAGAGTAGAAAATAATGGGAAAATGTAATAAAACAAAAAGGAATATGAGCTAAGTATAGTAAATGGGGAAAGGCCTATTCATTCAGATTCCCCTCCCCTCCCTCTGTCTTCTGAAATAAGGATGCTCCTTTCATTTGGGTTTAGGGAGGGCACCCCTCACATGAGAATCTTATGACCTGCTTCAGGTGAAGGTCAGAAAATCCTTCCTGCACCTGTCATTTCTTAGATTACTTCAGATTAAAGTATTTAATATTCCAAAGGGCCATCTTTGGGGGTAGGGTGATTTGAACCCCATCAATGCCTCCATCTTTTTAAATTTTATTTTATTTTATTTTTTGCGGTACGCGGGCCTCTCACGGCTGTGGCCTCTCCTGTTGCGGAGCACAGGCTCCGGACACGCAGGCTCAGCGGCCATGGCTCACGGGCCCAGCCGCTCCGCGGCATGTGGGACCTTCCCGGACCGGGGCACGAACCCGCGTCCCCTGCATCGGCAGGCGGACTCCCAACCACTGCGCCACCAGGGAAGCCCAATGCCTCCATCTTTAAGTCTCTCCTTAAGAAAGTGGTAACAAAGCAAAGGTCTAGGATGAGTATCTGCTGAGTCAGGGGTCCCTTTTATAACTAACCATACCATTTATTTAAGTCTTCTGGGTCTCCCTTTATTTTTAAGCCGACCTAACAGTCTTCAGAAATTTCCATGGCACAAAAAGCGAAACGTAGCATATTTGGTCCTTTCCTAGTTATATGAAGGTATGTATGATATATTGAGCCTCTAAAGGTGGGTATTTGTAATTAAACTGAGCATTTTCACATTTCAGGGCTTTTTGTTTGTTTTTAAATATAGTTTATCAGACTAGTGACTTGATTTGTGTTTGCTGATGTATGCTTTCTCTAAAAAAAAATGAACGTAATATTTAAGAGTTTTGACAAAATTTATCATTGAATATTGTTGTTTTGCTTTTCAGAATGTCTTTTGGATTTTCTATCATCTATTTCTATCTATCTGTATCTATCTATTTATCTCTTGATCTGTCATCTCTGTATCTTCCATAACCCTAATCTCTGTCCATGTCTTCAGTCGCATAGCTTATTAGAAAAACACCTTAATTGTTGTAGCCCAAAGATCAAAACTCATACTCTTTCTTACTAGATATATGACCTTTGAAATTTACTTAAATTTTCTGGTCATTAATTTTTCTGTCTCCAAGATGAGGATTATAAAGCATATCTCAAGTTATATGAGTGATTTTTATTATTCAGTTGGCTTATTGATGTAACCTATGGATGTTTGTTAGGTAGTAATTTAATGATTTGTTGATTGAGTCATTACTTTTTTCCTATTTGAAGAGATGATTACCATTTGTATTCAGTGAAAACTGAAAAACTACCTTTATATGGCCATTTAGCAATTGAATACAATTTTAAAATGCATGAAGTGCAGCTGCTTAAACGTTAAAAGCGGTGAGAACCCATCAGAATTTGTAAATGGAATAGGCCTTTGAATTTATCTCTTACCAGTCTCTCATTTACCAAAGAGAAAACTTAGCCTAAGATGAAGCTGGTTATACAGACCGTTAAGGTCAGTTCTGGAGATAGAACACAAATCTCTTTACTTTCAGTCCCCAGTGTTTTACATAATGTTGTGCCACTTTCTTAATCGAAGGGTGATTATGTTGAATCCATGAATACCAGCATATTTAAACAGATATGGCAAGACCAGGAGAATTGTCAGCTGCATTTTGCAAAGGTTTTACTAAATAGTTATACACACATTAGGATGCGTATTTCTTTAGATAAATAATTATTGAAGTGATATAAATTAGAATCAATTATTAAATATACGCTTTTTGTTATAACAAAATTAACATTAGACTACTGGAAAATGTCACAAGCCATTTTTTCTGTGTGTTGGAGCAAAGCTGGATTTTCTTGTGAGGAAAATATCAACTCTGACAATGTATGTCTTTTTTGTCCGTACCTGTGTAGAAATGGAATGAGTTTCTAACTGGTCAGAAGTTCTGGTTAGTTCCTAACTGTTCAGTTCTGTGACTGCCATATGAGTATGCCTTAAATTGATAAAATAGTGTCTCTGCTATCTAAGTACTTATTAGAACGTAACCTTAAACTACTGTCCCATAATCCTTACCTAGGTCTGTAGAATTTATTGAAGATCAAAAAATATGCCATATGCCACAAAGCCATCCCTCTAAGACACTCTAAAACTTATTCTTATATCAAGTCAGACCATCATAGAGGTCTACAGTGGGACCATATTGTTTTGACCAGTCATTGAACAGCTTTCGTTGATCCTTACTTTGGCCTATGCTAATGCCCAAGTTCAAAATACATTGTAGTCAGAGCTTTTTGGAACTCATTCATCTGCTGGAAGAATACCAAGGCCATTGTCCTTTCTACTAATCAGTACTCAGTTCATGGGACTGAAGGAGAAAATTCTCTCTGTCCTTACCACCAAGAGTTGTCCTCTACTACTGTTCTTGTTTATGTGATTCAATCTTGCCAACTCTGTAATTTATAAAATATAATTTTTCTTTATCCTCTTTTTATCATTTTAATATTATTATTATATTATTATTATTATATATATTAACTTCTAGGAAAAGCAAAGACATTTTGCAGCCTAAATTCTTGTGCATCATTTTGTGGCATTCATTGGTGTATTAATTTTCCCGACTTCATATCATTCTTTCCCTACTTATTTTCATCACTTTAATTTTTAGCTTGTCAGAATACATATATTGTATTGAGCCTCAAATCTTTCTTAGAATGGATTTTTGTAGCATTTATTATTCAAAATGTACATCACTGGAAAAGTGAATGTACAGTTGTTTGCTCTACATACAACTACTCTAGTAGCTAAAAGGCAATCTTTTAAAAGATTCAAGTAATCAGAAAATCTTTTGAAAATAGAAGTAAGGGAATGTGCCATTCAATGTGTAAAAATGATGATAATACTAATAATTATAGATTAAGAAGAGGAGGAAGATGAGGGAAATGAAGAAAAGGATAAAAAAGGAAGGTGAAGGAGAAGGGCTTAGTATGTGGTAGGCACAACAAAAACAAAACAACAAAAAAGCAAACTCCATCTCTCCAAATTTTACTCTGGAAGAAAATGAGTCTTAGAGAAGTTAAGTAACTTGCCTCATACAGACAACTTGTAAGTTACAAAAAAAAAATTAAACCCTTTAACTTTGCTACAAAAACTTTTTTTTAAAATAAAAAACCGCTTGAATCCAAATTTTATTTTATGCTTTCCTTTGGTCTAATTCATTAATCTCACAAGAAACTTTGGATTTGACAGATTTCTCATATAATCCATGCTACTACATCCTGCGAGAATTTAACTCTGTCCTAAAATGACATCTGAAGCCAATATTTATAACCCAGTCCTATGTCCTTGCCAAGTTTCCTGTGCTAATGATCTTAAGCTTCAATAACAGCTGTCATGCAGATGAATTGCAAGTTACTCTGGGAGCTATACGAACGTATCACGCAGCTTATATCACAGATATATTTTCTCCATCACCTCTGGATTAAAATGTCACCTATTTTAAGAATTCCTAGAAAAGCATGAAGAAAAACGTGAATACATACACCATAGCCAACTGAAAATTCAGAGTAAAAATTAAGGTTGACAGAATGTCATTATCACACAAATTAGACTGGACATGGAAATTAATCTTTGGAATTTATAAAACCATAAAATTATCATTTCTTTGTATTTTAATTTATTTCCTTTTAAAAAGAACATATAGGATGAAAACTAGTTAATCAGTGTTTTATGGTTAATTAACTCAGGGGTTATTCAATGCCATAAAATTGTTTGATATAATTCTGAAATAGTTAATTTAAATCTTGCCTTGACTATGGTATACTAAATAAATTATATTTATTACAATACTGATTTATCTGCAGTGTATACAGTAGCCTCAATGTATTTTAATCTATTATTTAAACAATTAAAAAACACTATTAGACATGTTCTGTTTCTATAGAAATTACTACTAAGGTGAGTATTTTCCAAACATGTCTGATGATAAGACTCTTGTTAAGAATCCAGATTTATGTGCCCTCCCAGACAATATATCAGACTTTCAAACAGAGGGGTCCATAACATGAACCTTTTGTACAAGTCCAGTTGATTTTTTTCATCAGGTAAGTGTGGGAAATAATATTTAAGGCAATGTTCACAGTATGAAAGAAAAACAATAAGTGTATGTGATGTGCAGAAGCTATCCCAGGGATAGCTTGGAATCAAAGGCCCACAGATATTTGACCTCCTCCTACTTCCCCATCCTCATTTCTCATGATTTCTGGATTACATTTTTTTAACTGAGCACCGAGTAGAAGGCTATAATCCTCTGCACACAGTATGTTCCTTCTTTATCCCGCTACCTCCTTGATGGTAACACTTTTCTTCTTTACCTCCTTTCATCCCCTTATCTTCACCATCTTTTTTCCCTGGTTAATCTTATTAATTAAAACGTACTTCATACATATCCTTGTTCGTGAAGTCTTCCTTCACCTCTTCACCATAAGGTACTTTTCAACATCTGAGTCTTTATAAAATCCTGGGCATTACTTAACTATTATGTTTACCTCACTGAATATGATTATGTCTTTAATGTGCCCTTTTTTTTTTAACATCTTTATTGGAGTATAATTGCTTTACAATGGTGTGTTAGTTTCTGCTTTATAACAAAGTGAATCAGCCTCACATATACATATATCCCCCATATCTCTTCCCTCTTGTGTCTCCCTCCCTCCCACCCTCCTTATCCCACCTCTCTAGGTGGTCGCAAAACACCGAGCTGATCTCCCTGTGCTAAGCGGCTGCTTCCCACTAGCTATCGATTTTTACATTTGGTAGTTTGTATATGTCCATGCCACTCTCTCACTTTGTCCCAGCTTACCCTTCCCCCTCCCCGTGTCCTCAAGTCCATTGTCTAGTAGGTCTGCATCTTTATTCCTGTCCTGTCCCTAGGTTTTTCATGACCATTTTTTTTTTAGATTCCATATATACGTGTTAGCATACAGTATTTTTCTCTTTATGATTTACTTCACTCTGTATGACAGACTCTAAGTCCATCCACCTCACTACAAATAACTCATTTTCATTTTTTATGGCTGAGTAATATTCCATTGTATATATGTGCCACATCTTCTTCATCCATTCATCTGTCGATAGACACTTAGGTTGCTTCCATGTCCTGGCTATTGTAAATAGAGCTGCAATAAACATTGTGGTACATGACTCTTTTTGAATTATGTTTTTCCCAGGGTATATGCCCAGTAGTGGTGTTGCTGGATTGTATGGTAGTTTTATTTTTAGTTTTTTAAGGAACATCCATACTGTTCTCCATAGTGGCTGTATCAATTTATATTCCCACCAACAGTGCAAGTGCATACTGTTCTCCATAGTGGCTGTATCAATTTATATTCCCACCAACAGTGCAAGAGGGTTCCCTTTTCTCCACACCCTCTCCAGCATTTATTGTTTGTAGAGTTTTTGATGATGACTATTCTGACTGGTGTGAGGTGATACCTCATTGTAGTTTTGATTTGCATTTCTCTGATGATTAATGATGTTGAGCATTCTTTCATGTGTTTGTTGGCAGTCTGTATATCTTCTTTGGAGAAATGTCTATTTAGGTCTTCTGCCCATTTTTGGATTGGGTTGTTTGTTTTTTGGATATTGAACTGCATGAGCTGCTTGTAAATTTTGGAGATTAATCCTTTGTCAGTTGCTTCATTTGCAAATATTTTCTCCCATTCTGAGGGTTGTCTTTTTGTCTTATTTATGGTTTCCTTTGCTGTGCAGAGACTTTTGAGTTTCGTTAGGTCCCATTGGTTTATTTTTGATTGTATTTCCATTTCTCTAGGAGGTGGGTCAAAAAGGATGTTGCTGTGATTTATGTCAGAGTGTTCTGCCTATGTTTTCCTCTAAAAGTTTTATCGTGTCTGGCCTTACATTTAGATTTTTAATCCATTTTGAGTTTATTTTTGTGTATGGTGTTAGGAAGTGATTTAATTTCATTGTTTTATATGTAGCTTTCCAGTTTTCCCAGCACCACTTATTGAAGAGGCTGTCTTTTCTCCATTGGATATTCTAGCATCCTTTATCAAAGATAAAGTGACCATATGTGTGTGGGATTATCTCTGAGCTTTCTATCCTGTTCCATTGATCTATATTTCTGTTTTTGTGCCAATACCACACGGTCTTGATGACTGTAACTTTGTAGTATAGTCTGAAGTCCAGGAGCCTGATTCCTCCTGCTACGTTTTTCTTTCTCAACATTGCTTTGGCTATTCGGGGTCTTTTGTGTTTCCATACAAATTGTGAAATTTTTTATTCTAGTTCTGTGAAAAATGCAACTGGTAGTTTGATAGGGATTGCATTGGGTAGTATAGTCATTTTCACAATGTTGATTCTTCCAATCCAAGAACATAGTATATCTCTCCATCTGTTTGTATCACCTTTAATTTCTTTCATCAGTGTCTTAGAGTTTTCTGCCTACAGGTCTTTTGTCTCCTTAGGTAGGTTTATTCCTAGGTATTTTATTCTTTTTGTTGCAATGGTAAATGGGAGTGTTTCCCTAATTTCTCTTTCAGGTTTTTCATCATTAGTGTATGTGAATGCAAGATATTCTTGTGCATTAATTTTGTATCCTGCTACTTTACCAAATTCATTGATTAGCTCTAGTAGTTTTCTGGTAACATCTTTAGGATTCTCTATGTATAGTATCATGCTATCTGCAAACAGTGAAAGTTTTACTTCTTTTCTGATTTGGATTCCTTTTATTTCTTTTTCTTCTCTGATTGCTGTGGCTAAAACTTCTAAAACAATGTTGAATAATAGTGGTGAGAGTGGGCAACCTTGTCTTATTCCTGATCTTAGTGGAAATGCTTTCAGTTTTTCACCATTGAGGACAATGTTGGCTGTGGGGTTGTCATATATGGCCTTTATTATGTTGAGTTGATTTCCCTCTATGCCTACTTTCTGGAGGGTTTTTTAATCATAAATGGGTGTTGAATTTTGCCAAAAGCTTTTTCTGCATTTATTGAGATGATCATTAATGTGCCGTTTTCCCTCACTTTGTTGTAAATACTCTGAAGGCACTTACCAGGACTTCTTTTAGCTTTGGTTGCCCCACAACTTAGCGTGGCACACAGTAGATGCCTAGAACATGACAGTCAGATGAATGGATTGGTGGATGGATAAACGGATGGATGGATGGATGGGTGAAGAACAATTTTGTTCCACAAAGTGGGAATCAGGATAAGAATACAGGGTGGAGTCTAGATTTGAGTGAATTCTAGGACAGTGCACACACAACTTCTTTAGTAAGTCAGGCAGGGCAAAAATCAGGGAGGCACTGGAAGGACACTTATCCTAAAAGCAAGAAAATAAGTGCTCCGAGGTCAGGTGGTTGCTAGCCTCAGAATATCCACCAAAGCTCTAGACAGGAAGTCTTGATTCTGAGAACACCTTTCCTCACACAGATATGTGTGTGTGTATGTGTCTTATAATCTCTGCTAGTGATGCACCGAACTTGAACAAGATGAGGCTTCATTATTGTCATTGATCACACCTGAAGAGATCCTGCAAAGGTCCACACTGATTCATTTTAGTACAACTGAGTCTTGCTCTTTCTTTTATTTAGAGAACAGGAGTCTTGGAGGGTAGGGTATAGTTTGCTTCCTGTTTGAGAAACTTGAATAAAATCTAGACTTACAATCTTAACAAATTAAGGTATAAATTTATCAGGCATAGCCTTGGTTCAGTTTTCTGAAGAATGGTGGAGAGAGAGGTGAGTTGGAGGGTAAAATTCTCCTCAAGTAGGCTGTGTGTGATATCACAGCTTGTGTCCTCTTGATTTGTAATGGAAATTAGACACAGTAAGGGGCATCTTACCTTTTAAGCCATGATATTTTTGAAATTTTACATTCTAAGCAGGCTGGATAATATTTTAAACAAAACACCATTGAAAATCCAGTTCATCAGAGTCATTCCACATACTCAATTGCTGATTTTTATATTGCAGTATTTTTAGCTCTAAAATCATGATGAAATAACACCAAAAGCAAATGGGCCATATTATGCACAAATTGTTTGCTAAATCTAAATTGCTAAATTGAAGCTTTTTCCAGCTGTGTCAGAACAAAAATATATTCAGCTACAAATATATAGAATTGGGATATTTTGAAGGTGGAAAAATATGTTGTGTTTCTATTATAAAACTGATTGAAAAAAGATATCCTTCCTTTAAATTCTGTTTTTTAAACACAGGAAATTCATATTTCTGAATAAATCCTTTCCACATTAACATTTCCTAGGACATGGGTCCCATTTGGTCTATAAAGTCCGAAAATGAGATTATGAAAGAATAAATCTGCTCATCTCATAAGGAGGGTTAGATGGCTTGACTGTAAAATTAAAACTGGATGTCTATAATGCAGAGTACCTTGGGTTCTATGGGATACACAATGACTCAAAATTTTGAAATTATTAGCTAGATTCTTAAGGTTCATGGAAAGGTCATTCTTAGTGAATTTATTTTAGAATTATGGTCTTATAAAAGCAAAGAGACTTTAAAATTTTTAATCCTGTGTTTCAAATTTAAATGGCTAGAAAGTAAGCAATGAAACAGTGTTTTCAGGCTTCTTGTAAAAGGTCCATTATTGTTTTGCTCTAATCAACTTGTAATGTGTAAGAATGGAGAGTCTATTGTTATGGTTTTTTTTTTAATTTTTAAGAGAAGTTCAAAATCCATATTTTAAGTAGATTTTTCCCATTTTAAAGTAAGTGTGTGCACCAAAAATTTTTCATCTATGGGCTACATTTGGCTTTTGAGTCACCTCATGCCATTTATGTTTCAGAATATGATTCTCCGTTCAGGTGGTAGCATAGCTAAACCACCCCGTGCAGGGGAATATCATTTCTCCTGGTTGTCTGCCCCCTTCCTGGA